>NC_090438.1:599919769-601341019 GCF_031143425.1 Pleurodeles waltl
TAAACATTCTTCTGGTGAATTATGAAAACTATTGAAAAGGAGTCACAGATTCAATTTTCAGAGAAGGAGTGCAGGTGGGCCTCAATCTGGAATGGACACCATGTGGGCCAGTGAGTACATGTCCAGATGTCTGGCCTGAGGAGTGAGTGGTCACTATCTGTGTTATGTGTGCTGTTTCCTACTTGGCTGAGTGCACCTAACCACATGTGGCATCTGACTTTATGGTGTTCTGGGAATGCATGTGTCCCTCTGGCTATTTGTGCTTTATTGGGGCCAATCTCCAAGGACCCTTGTAGTTTTGCTGCCTATCTGTGGGAACTGTTCTGAGCTTGTGTTTGGCTGCGGGCTAATTGTTAACCCACCTGTGACCTGTCAGTCATTAACCTTCAAACCGCGTACCTACATGCTGGGGTTGATGGAGAGTTCATGATGGGGGAACCCAACAGGGGTAATGTGACATTGTTTGTGAATGAAAATGCATTGTTCATGTACATATGTGTTTTATTGTCATGTGTATTGATTGTTCTGATGTCAACACAGATGTTAACAAAGCCATACAATTCAGGCAGCCTTCTACCATTAGCCACCTTCCAGTAGTATGAAAATCAGTTACTACTGTGTAAATGGCAGTTAATAGCCAACAGAAGAAAACTATTACATTTTAAAAAGAATGATGGCACCAAGTGACATGTCCATTTAATGTATTAGGGATGTCTATAGTTACTGCTAGAGTTCATTTACGCAGTCAGGTCGTGTGATGTACACAGTAAAAGGGAATCATTCCAAAAAATAAATAACACTAGTTAGGGTGTTCTAAAGAGATGGGGTGCTGAGTCATGTTGCACAAAGATGTAGGTGACACACACAGCAGCAGAAAGCTTTTCATGAATGGTATGTCATCACTGAAGTTGGTAAGTAATCCTCTTATAGCCCTGAAGGGAGAGGACCAACTCATGGTAGACTCTAGAAAAAAACATTGAGTCCCACACGCTTGTAAGTTAGGAAGCAAGCGTTGCTCACTAGAAGCCAGAGATGTTATGGATGCCAAATCAGATGTGTACTAAAGTAATTAGCAGTGGTGGCTGCCACAGAGGCTCGGGGGATGTTAGGGAAATAATAAAAACAAAACACACCTGTCCTGCCACTGACGCTGCCAGTCTCCTCCTTCCTCTTCTCTGCTGCCTAATGTTATCCCAGCAGTCCCTGGGACACCAGCACAGGCTCCCCATGCACTCCTGGTGGTGCTCTCATGCCACGCTTAGCATGAGAGCCACAACAGTATTGGTCTGAGTGGCTTGGCCTGCCACTCACACAGTGCATGGGAGTCTGTGCTGTTTCTCAGACCTGGCTGTGCTACAGAGCTGGGTTGGAGAAACCTAAGTACACATGTTTGGTGGGTCTAAGATGGCCAGCTAAACTGACATGCACACTTTTAAGCATACTCCAGTGACTCCATTCCTCCTCCCCCTCCCATGGCCTGGCCCCACCCCTCCCTGTGCATGCTGACTCAGCCAGCAGCTGAAAAATAAAACAATAATAAAATATTGTTTTATTTTTCAGCTGCTGGCTCTGAGCTAGTGGGGCAGAGCTCCTCCGCCATTCTGGATGAGCCACTACAGGTAAATAGTATGCTGCTGGAAGTGTGGAATAGACTGGCGGCTAGGAGCCTCCTGAGTACTTTTCCATTACCTCTCATTCCAATACATTTTAATCCATAATTACAGTAAGAGGTGCCTGTATGGTCTTTTGTAGGCAAGAAACTGTAGAGTTATTGTGGATAAGTACGATGGTAGCAAAATCTATTCCTTCAAGGAATATAAAAACAAATTTGATTTAGGACAGGATGTATGATTTAGGTACTACCATCTGAGACATGAGGTCAATTAGTTTGCAGTGAGACTGGTAGGTAGGAGCCGCTTGATATTTGTTAAAACCTCTTTAGATATAGCGGAGCTAATGTCAACTCTATATAAGCTATTCAATGCTTTGGAAAAAGGCACTGGCCAGGACTATCAATGAGAGGGAGTGGGGGAATTTCAGCAGTGAGATATGGAAGTGAACGAAGCAGTGCAGAGAACATGTGCACACGCTAATGACAGGTTGGCATTCAAAATCAAATAAGTTAAAGTTCCCTGGTAGGGGTACTACCAAAGAACACGTGAGGAGGGCTCCACCATGCCCACATGGTGGCAATGCCTGTGGATTGTTTTGAAATGTGCACTAGGAGAAGTATGATTGTAGTATAGGATTCAGGAAGACTCTGGTCTGGTGGTGGTGGGAATTAATTGGCTCACTGGAGTGAAATGGACAGCTCCTAGCTGGAAATTGATGTGGCAGGGGGCCAGTAGTTGTATGGCTTTCTGACCAAAACATTTTCTGGGGGGGTGGACAGAGAGGGGGAGGTGGTTTTGCAATGAACTGTGTTAGTTGCTGCAACAGCGTGTACCACTTAGAAAATGTAATCCCCATTAACGTTTATTTCAGAAAAATACTCTAAACTTGAGTTGTCATGTCTGTGCCGTGGCATTCATGTCTGTGCCGTTTCTACTCAGTGCACAAATCACATTAAGGCCAGCTAATGTTGGCAAGCCTTAACTTTATGGATGGAGACTTCGAAAATGCAAGTGGTCAATGCTTGATACTATTCAAAGCAGCTGTTTTATAGACTAAACAACTAGAGGTTAGATCATACAACATTAAACAGCACAGTGATGTTGGGTACTGCTTCTCCGAAAACACTAACAGTGTAGCACTGCTTGTTCTCTTCTGCATGTTTTCTCTACTTGTAGGTGGCCAAATCTCTTCCTAGGACTATTACAGTCACCACTCTAGGCTAGGTACTTTCATTGGCCACTAAATTCCTCAATTCTGTAATAGTTTATTTCATTATGGTATGAGAGTAATTGCTTTAATTACTTCCTGACAATACTCTTTATCCCGACTCCAGGTACATTATGTCTCAGAGGTTATCTGCCTTAAGAAGGCAATGTCTGCTGTAACCACAATTGACACATACCGCATAAGCAATTATGGTTCAGCCTTTCGCTTGCACTGATCGTTATAGCCCTCTGTATAGCTGAGTATGCTAATGTCTATAATTTGATATGTTAACACTTCCTTCCAGCTGCTTCTGTCCATTGCTAGTAAATAATGAAGTGCAATAATGCCCATTGTATTGGTCAAAATAATGCAGTCGATTCAATAGTGAGGCCAGTCGTGGCTGGCAAATCGGCATGGTGGCAGGGCAGGGGGGCAAACAAATGTATATATATAAAACAAAATTGACTTACCTCGTCACCGTGCTGCTCCCCAGTCGCTGACGTCGCACTCCAGGCGCAGACAGCAACAATCATGATGCTGCTCAAAGAAGCATCATGATTGGCTGGAGTGCCCCGGCGTGGCGCTCCACCGCAGACTGGGAGCCTGTGCAGGATCTCTCCAACTCGCACCACAGTGCCGGGTTGGAGAGAGCCCTTGTGAGCGTGTATGTTTGGCTGGCCCGAGACGGCCGACCAAACATACTTGCACACTGAGTGGAGTGCTCTGTGCACTCCCCTCACGCTTGTCACCCCCATGGCCCTGCCCCTTTAGAAACAAAACAACAATAAACAGTGTTTATTGTCGTTTTGTTTCTGAAGATTGCAGTTCCTACTGCTGCTGGCGGGGGTGACTCTCCTCCATCCTAACAGAGGAGCCACCCCTGAGTGAGGCATGAAAAAAGCCAACGATCCCGATCAGTGGATATAGTGATTAGAAACCCAGTTTTACACTACACCTTTACAAATTGATCTGCTAGTAAGAGAAAATGAGATGTCAGCAAACGTTTACTACTCATCTGCTACCTTGTACCCAGGGCTTGACTTAGCATAGTAGTCCAGTAGTGGTGCCCTGTGAGAGAGTGTTGGTTGGCGCCGCCCCCAATTACCACCTCTGCCTTGGATTCCTCACTATTGCCCTTTAGCAGTGCCCCTCAAGTCTCTATGCCCATTCTCTCCCAGATGCATCTAATTAGTTTTGCAGGGCCACTCATTCCAGTGTAGGGTGTCAAAGCACTTTACATTCCACGGACATTACACAGAGACAATGGATCATAAGTGTGTAAATCAGCGTATAAGAAATGTTACATAAAACCTAGATGAAGGAGTTGCATGTCATGCATACTGGTAGGCAGTATAGTTTAAGAGTGTTTGGGCTGGAGAAACACAAGAATTTAAAATGTAATACCATTGTTGGGGTTCTCTTTAATAATAAGAATTGACATATACCCAAATCAACCCTTTTTGCAACATTAGGATAATGAAAGACGGGGAAAAAATAATAAACCTCTCATCTGTACCTTGTGGATTGCATGCAGTTCTTTGATGACAGTTAATAATTTACTGTTCTATATTAGGATTTTAATTTACAAACTGTAATCAAATACTACTACTGTTAGTAGTTTACTGTTCTGTATTATGATTTTAACTTATAAACTGTAAGTAACAAAAGGAACTCTCTTACAAAAGCAGTAACCCATCGACCTATTTGTGTTCAGCATTTGTGATCTGCATGGCACATGTTCTTTGTTGCAGGAATATTAACCCCTTGCACTGCCTTAAAACTTCCATTAGCGAAAACTCAGAACTCTCTCCAGGCACAACATTAATCACAAAGGTATTCTCGACATCTTTATTGTTGTCTGAAAAATTGCTGGAGGCAAGGAACGCTGTGGTACGGGCTTTTAAATCTTGAATATACTTGCAAACACGGCACCCCTTCCCACGGTCAGCACCCGGTGCGGTGGCACCGGTCGCCCTGCCCTAGAACCGGCCCTGCTTGTACCAATACTAAAATCGTTATGACATGTATTCGCTCTTCACAGTGCCCACCCTGCTCTAACAAATATAAAACCAACCCTTTTTTTTAAAGAAAGACCCCTCCACGAACACCCAGAGGAATCATAAAGAATCACCTGTCCCGGAACCAAAATGACCACCTCTCCCAGAACCAATATGGTGGGCCCTACAAAATATCTTGCACATTCATTTACAACCCTTATACTTATTCTATGTCTGTAAATCATTCATCTGGTATTTTACTTGTGTTGTGCTTTGTGATGCTATCAGTGTGAATATGAATGCTGCTTATAGTATTGCTCATAGCTGATACTACATATGTTTGAGCCTTCAAGACGTACATTGTTTGTATTGTTTCGGAATTGCATTCATTTAATTCTCTGTCCTGGTCAGATAAAAATACCAATGCAGGCACCTTCTCCTTGCAAACTAACTTCGCCAAAAAATAGTGTGAAGCTGTGAAGGCTCCTCCACGACCTGACGGACCTTTCCCAACTGACCCGCCATGCCCGCCTCCTACTCGTCACTGCCCTCTTGGCTGCCGAGGCCTGTGTCCTACGACCGTGGCGCTCCTCACAACTGCCATCGCATGAGGAATGGCTCACGGGAAGCTACAAGTCTGCGCCCCATGAGAAGCTAAGTTACAATTTAACGGATAAGGCAGACAGACCTTTCCCTTCTCACATGGTCCCCCTTTTTAACAGGACGAGCCACCCAGGCTTGCTCTGACCTTGACCCTGACTTTTGATTCCTCATTGCCACCTACCCGCAGGCTGTTGTTGCATCCACCCCTTCCTTTATTACGCTCGGGCTCCGCCTGCCCAGCTCGCCTCCCTGTCCTCTGACCCCTTCTCAGTTTTGTGGTTTCAGTCTTTCCTTCTTTTTTTCTTTCTAACCTTCTTCTCTTTTCTTCCCTCCTTCAGTAATTTATCCTTTCACCTTTCACCCTCTTTCCCTTTCTCATATACTAGTATTGCTTGGCTTTAGTGCACGTATCACACTCAACAATTGTATTTCCATATGGATCTATGTTGGAATTTTATGTCCCGGTATCTTGTATTGTTTCTTAGTGCTTTATTTATGTGAATACAAATAATTGCTACAAAAAAAGAAGCTGTGAAGGCACACACCAATTCTTACCGAAAGGTTACTAGTCTATCAAATATCCAGTTTACTGAACTCTCAAACATTTCTTAGATAATGTACATCACATAAGAAAATATATTTCAATCATTCCTAGGAATAACACAATGGAAGTGTATTGTCCAGCAACTGAATCTCATTACTCAATAAGTATAAACCTAGCTTATGTAAAGTCTAAAGTACTGAAACCACTGTGCACAGCATTGAAGAGGATGCCTACCAAATATCGAGTAAAGGTGAGGCATGTCTTTCAATCCTTTTTGGCCTTTTAGCAGATTTTGACACCATTGAATTCTGCTTTCTTATGAACAGCCTTTCATTCAGATGAACTGGTGAAGCCTAGCAGTGGATTGATTCCCATTTAACATATCACAACTATAAAATTAATTAATGACTCTCTCTCACACACAGCTTTCCTCTACATCATTTGGTCTCCTTTAAGGTTTAGCCTTACATCTGTCTTCTCCGACTTTCTGAGCTTATGGGCAATCTTTTAGATCTGCTCATCTCCTATCATCAACACATTGATTAGACAGAGCTTTATGTTAGAATAAAAGAAAACACATCTATCACCCACATCAATAATTTCCTCACCTAGACACAGAACTGGATGGGCTGAAAAATTCTAGTCTACAACTCATATGTCTTTTACAAAAACAACTTTGTAAGTGAAACTATCCCATTAATCATAAAAAGGGCTATACAAAGAGTACACAATAAAAACGTCAATTCTTTGTTGGGAGAAAATACAGAGAGCACCCATTGGCAGAATTACCTGTGTGACAGCTTTCAATTTTACAATAAAGCAAGGAAGTTCATAAGAAAAATATTGGTACGTTCTCAAAAAACTCTGTTGATTGAACAGACCAATCCTCTTTGTCTGCAAAAGGGATACAATCTCAGCCGTTTAATAGCACACACTAGATCTTACAATGCCGCAGCCTAGGCACTCTGGGGTCTACTGGGTCTACTACCTGTTCAATAACATTATAAATGATCTTAGTCTAAGCTCTGTCAATATACTACCTGTATCCTTGATCGATTGAGCTAAATGTTGAGATGTGACTGCTAAATGTATGGCAATGACAAAATGAAAAAACAAGTCCTGCATACAGAAAACAGGAGTAGCATCCAATTTACCACCAAGTTGGTAAGACACTACATTGAAGCTAAACATATGGCTGATAGGCAGTTATAGAAAGGATAAAATATTGAAAGATTCAAATTTCACAAGTTTTACTTTTACACCAAAAGAGCAAAGCCTTAAAAAAAGGCATACAACACAAAAGGTTCAAATGTGTCGGCTGAATGAGTTCTACTTCCACATTAGTAAAATGGAGCTAGGTTTATGGTCACACATTGGCAATTTATACCTATTTTTTTTATATATAATTGCATACCAGACTTGCTACTATCAGTCAGTTATCTTACATCCTGTCCAGTTTTATCTCTACAGGCTAACACCCATAGCAATCAACTTAAAGGCACCAGCCTAGACGTCATCCGGACTCACAATATAAACATCCTCACATCAATCGATCAATCAATCAATTAGGCTGTTTTTCTAGAACGCTGCTTCTCACCCGGGCAGGTATCCAGGCACTGTACTGCTTTGTTGGTACGTAGATCACACGCAACTGACACTGTCCCTCTCGGACAAAACACCAAACACCAGGATCAAGCTCTCAGCACCTCATACATAACGAAAGGGCTCAACTGGAAAAAGTCCAACTTCCTCAAGCTGAACAATGACAAAACAGAAGTGGTGATATCCAGTAAAGACGTCTAGCCATGGAAGACCACCTGGTGGTCTATGGATCTCGGTCCTACTCCAATGCCCAACTCACAAGCAAGAAACCTAAGACTTATTATAGAAAACAAACTAGATGTTGCCGTCCTAGTAATCACAATTGCCTCACCTTGGTTCACCACCCTGAGGCTGATGAAGAAGATTTTCAAGTTGCTACCAGATAGCACCAAGAACAAGTTCACCCAAGCACTCATCATCAGCAGACTGGACTATGGAAGCCCCCTATATGCAGTGAAAAAACAACCAGCTCACAAGAAGATTTCAGACTTGTCCTGAGCTTCTTATGCTGAGCCCATATCAAATTTCCCCTAAAGGAACTCCACTGGCTCCCGATACATAAGTGTGCACACTTCAAACTCTTCACGTACACCCCAACCCCTTCACTTCAAACTCCTCACACACACCTACAAGGCTGTGCACAACATTAGCCCCACTTAAATAAATGCACGCTTCCACTTCCACCAACCCTCCAGGCACCTCAGCTCTTCTGGTCTCTCACTCATGCACATTCTCCACATACACAAGAGCAGAGCAGGAGGTCACGCCTCCTCACACATCACCTCCAAAACTTGGAACGACCTCCTCCACCACATAATGTCCTCTGTGTCCCTCCTTGAATTCTACAGGAAGCTGAAGACCTGGCTTTTTGATTAACTCCAGGCAAGCCCCCACCTACCCACCGGAAAGTGCCTAGATACTCTCACGGGTGATTAGCACACTATAAAAATCGGCATAGTATAGCAATTACTCCACAACAAAGACTCTGCCTACCTGAACAGCTGCATTAATTTCCTCCAATCTTCCAGACCCTTACGCTCTATTAAACTCTCACTAGAACACACCCCACACATACACAAAAGCAGATTGGGGGTTGCACTTTATTAAACCGGGCCACTAATACCTTCAATGACCTCCCTCAAAAAAGAAAAGAAGCTGTAAAGGCACACACCAATTCTTACAGAAAGATTACTAGTCTATCAAATAGCCAGTTTACTGAACTCTCCTAGTTAATTTTCTGGTGCTCCGCAAGAAGCTGAAGGCCTTGTTCTTTGAGTAAGCCCTGTAGGGCAGGTCTCATAACCCTACTATGAACGCCTTTGATACCCTCGTTGTCGATTAGCATGTTATAATAATACAAATAACATAACTTAACGAACCAAGTGATTAGTTTAAAAGTCAGGGTGTATGCTTGTTGACTTTTAATGCTGAACCAAAAACTATGAAAATTACCATGATCATTTATGGGCCATTGACACAAGTGTAAACAATATATAAACATATATATGTTTCTATATAATAGCGCTCATATCACTGCACATTAACACAGCAGCATTTGATTCCAAACAGACTCATCCCCGTTGCACTGTTTTATTCTCATTTTCCAAGCTAATAAGATTTGGAGCAATTAACGTAGCCTTGCAAACTATAACTCATACCCAACTACAGTGCTCATATCCTCTCTTTTAAAAGAACAAATGCAATTGTAAAAAACTTAGGGGAATATTAAGAGCCCATAGCGCCATTTTAATACCACATTAGCATATTTTGTTTACTCTACTGTGGCTTTAGAAGGACAAAAACGCTGCACCATATTTTCAAAGTGGCGCAATGCACGCATTGCGCCACTTTGTATCCCTTTGTATCCCTTTGTGCTACATTATGCCTGGGCCAGGCATAATGTATGCAAAGGGGTGTTCGCCCGTTACGGGGCAAAAAAAATGGCGCACGGAAATCTCTGAGATTTTCTTGCGCCCTTTTTTTTCAGCACTTTTAATGTCTGCTCTGAGCAGGCATTAGAAGGAAGTTTCCATTGCTTACAATGGGCCTCTGGGTGCTTTGCAGGATTAGCGTCAGCATTTTTGACTCTAATCCTGCAAAGCGCCAGACTAGCATCAAAAATTCAGATGCTAGTCCCCTAACTGCCTTCATGGTGCGCCATATTTCAAATATGGCGCACATATGGTGGCATTAGGGGGGTGCTAAAGAGCGCAAAAAAAGTAAGGCTGCACTGTGTGGAGCTCCACTTTTCCTAAATACCCTAGTTAATAAGTTACATCATACCACTTTGAAAGTGATAACTATGAACGTAGTATTATTTATGGTTTAAGAATGTGTTATTATCTAATTACATTTTCCTATAATATGTTGTCATTTATTGCTATAAATATTGTAAGGTCATGAGCATTGTATTTGGTGTATGAGTTATGGTGTGTATGGCTATTATACAAGTTAAAAATTTTGGTGCTAACCTTAACGTTCACATTTCTGTGCTTTTTTCCATTTTAATTTGTAAACATAAAAGTGCATTAACCATACTGTTTTTGTGAAATTCTGATGATTTTTAAACTTAACAAAGCCAACCATAGCTCCACTTTCATCTTTGTTCTTTAGAGAATTTTAAGTGTTTTGATCATAGATCACATCCAAAAGGTCGATACCCAACCTTCTGCGAGTAGACATCCCCACTGCAAAAAGGGTGAAGGTCAAATGGCCAATGCTCTGCAAGTGGCCAACCCCTGCTGCTCATGGCTTCTGATCTTCAAAACTAAATATACAATTTGAAAAGTCCACAGGCAAAGACTCCAGGGCCTGGCTAGAGGCCTGGAACTGTGCCCAATCCTCTGCAGGCACTGATGTGTGGCAGTTCCTTACCATCTCTGTTTGTCTCTTGGTTTGTCAAGGTTTATGCATATTATTCAAAGCTGAGTCAATTTAAAGAGGTGGGATTACAAACTCTCTCATAGGGTAAAAACATTGTTGCCTTATCCCAGATCTGCACAAAATTTGACAAGTCCTTATCATGATTAGCTTTCGTATGCTAGATTGAGTTGCATGCACATCTATCAAGGAGAGGAATAGTTAAAAGGTGAGGGTCAAAAAAGTGTTCTTTTGCAAACAATTGTTGTGCTGGTTAATGAATCGGCATGATATTTGATAAGCTGTTAGCAAGCTTAGCCTAGTGCAGAATCTCAAGTTTCAGGATGATCTATCAAAGGGTCAAAGTTAACAGGGGTGTCAAAATTATTTTACATGCATATATTTTTGGAGTTCTATCTTGGGCTGGTATGAAAGTTGGCAGAACCTTAGCATGTTTATTATATCCTTAGTATGTGGATTTTCATGAAAATCCCTTAAAAGGGAGCACACTGCCAGTGGGGTGGCATATATGTGTTCATATGCTAATAATTTGCAGATCTACTGCAGACTGCCAACCCCCAATGTGCACAACTTTGAAACATGCATAGCACGGGTCGGCCGGGGTCAGGTAACTATTGGAACACCAATCCTACAAACTTTAGGGAAAATTCACAAATTGCATTGAAAGTAAGATTTACTATCTAAATCTAGTTTTACAAACACTGTGAAAGTGTTTAACATTTAGGGGTGAGGATTACTAACCTAAGTCCAGTTTCGCAAACAGTGTAGAAAGTGCATACATATTTGGAGTGAGAGTAATTATTTTATCTCCAATCAGAAAGACATTGGTGAAAGTGTTTAACATGGGAAAAGGATCAGACTAAGGGGCATATTTACAAAAATGTGGTGCACGGCAGCACAGCAAGTGACCTTGCTGCACTGCCCTGCGAGTCCTTTCCCCCCCCAATGGCACACAATTTGCTGCCTAGCGCCAATGAAGCCACCCATGATGCTAGGGTGCCCGCATTGCATGCAGGGTTGTTTATGTGCAGAGAGGAACACCTTACTGCACACAAACAATCCATGGAGGTGTTTTTCTATTTCTATGTGTGCTGCATTCTGCAGCACACATAGCAAGAGGAAACAACGAGGAGAAATATAAATATTTCTCCCCGTTGCGCCTCCCCTGGGGACGCATACAGTTTTGACACATTCTGAGGTTTACATTGTCTTGTAGATCTGGGAATGTATCAAAACGGTAGCTATTGCATGGGAAAACCCACTGCAATGCCAATGGAACATCCCCCCTGATGCAGTCTAAGGCAAGGCAGAGACTTTTCTTGGATTTTCATGGCCACTACGAGGCCATGAAAAGTCAAGCAAAGTGGCTTTGCATGGCCCTGTAGATGTTGCTCTGAATTCTACACCTCTGGAGCATCAAAAAAACGTGAAGCACTGGTGGTGCAAGGGGCTTGTAAATATGTCTCTTGGTTTTCTTGTTCCAGTCCCTCAAACAGAGGTTGGCGAAATTTACTTTTCTAACCTCAGGCCTATAATATTGGGGAAAATGAATGAATTTGAGAGATGTGCTGCTTAACTCTTATACCTTTGTTCCAAAAATATTTACGAAAAATGCATATATTTAAGGGGTTCAAAAATTCATAACCTTCAATGCCCCAAAAATATACATTTAACCCCCCCCCAAAAAAAAAAACTAGCAACCAAATTCCCAGTATCCAACCGCACAGTTGACTGCAACATTTTAGTATACATGTATTTAAAATAAATTTGATTATGAATACATTATCCACTGAAACCAAAAATAAAATGTACTGCAAAATATATGATAAACACACCTTGCAACATATACAGAAACAAATCGTAAATGTAAACCACAACCAAATTAACTACACTTGAATGTTAAAAACACTTACTAAATTAGAACATCCTAATATAATCGGACTACCCACCCAGACCATCAAAATCCTATAACTCTTACTTATTAATAATTTCTATAAGACACCAAGGGGGTCATTATGGCATTGACGGTAATTGCCGCCAAACACCATGGTGACAGCCGCCAACATACCGCTGCGGAGGCGAACATCCGTCCAGCATATTATGGACACTGCCAGATATGCACCACACTTTCAGCAGAAATCTGGCAGTATCCATGCTGGCGGTTGGTTGTGTTCTGGTGTTGCTATCTCCAGCACCGCCCCGCCAGTACAACGCCGCCAGCTGTATAGTGACCATTCATACCGCCTGGCGGTGTTCTGCTGGCGGGACGGTGCTGGGGGTAGCAGCGCTCCTTCCCGTTCCCTGCCGGATGACCTCCTCGCCGGACAAGGTAAGTCGAGCGTCTGACAGAATCGAAGGGATCAGGGGTGGGGGTGTGAGTGTTTGGCTCAGGGGGTGGGGGACTATGTGCTTGCTGGGAAGGAATCCCCTGTCACCTGTAGGCCCTACCGCCATGGTTTTCGTGGCGCTGCTACCGCTGCGGAAACCATAGCAATAGGCCGGCTCATAATGCCGCCGGCAGTGTTATGTGGATCGCCAGATCCAAGATGTACATCTCCGGCCTGAAGGTTCATACCCCCATGGTAGTATAAGTGGAGATGTGGCGAGTTGGTGGCAGCCAACTCGCCACACTCATAATGTGGCGGTACAGACCGGCACCCTGTTGGCGGTGATACCGCCACATTGACCCTGGCGGTCAAAGGACCGCCAGGGTCATAATGAGGGCCCAAAAGCCCAAAATATGATGATGGGCACCAGAGCCTCTCCTGGGATGCCAGTCATAGTTAAACAGGTGTGTGTGTGACTTGGGAACAGGCGGTTAAAGGGGTGCTGCATCGAGCTCCGTTCGCTTATGATTTGTCTATAAGGACCCCTTCTCCCAGATCACCAGGTTGATGTCTGTGGCGAGATGACATGAGGGGGGATGTGAGACTCTGAGGGACTTGTACCCAGATGACCAGTTTGTTACCTTGCCTGATGCTATGTCCTCGTTTGGCCTGGGCACTGGGCAGTTTCTTCAATGTGCCGAAAATTTAGGAACAACCAAGGAGATTTGGCCGTCCTTTCTGGAGGTGCCACCGGGATCCCCGATCCTAGGGGCCGTGTTGAGCTTGGGAGGTGGGTATAGACTGATTTCTTACCTTTACAGGGCACTTAGGGGGGACCTGCCGAATGCTGAGCTCCCTGTGCACAATAGATGGCAGAATTTAATGGATACTCCATTATTGCCAAAAAACTGGGTTGCTATTCATGAAGGGGTCAGGATGGAGTCTAATGCACGTTTAAAATTGACTCAATTTAATGTACTATAGAAGGTATATTTATCCCCTATTACCTTACACTCTATTCACCTCTCGGGATCCTCCACCTGTCCCTGGTGTAATCAGGCGGACGTGGACTTCATCCACATGATATGGGGCTGCCCAGGTACACTGGGGTATTGGGACGAAATCCTGGCTTCCTGGGTAGGGCCACTCAGTGGGCAACCACCATGGAAATAGGGCAATGCCTTTTGGGACTCACATCGTCCAAAAGAAAGTTAGCTATAAGGTGGTTGTCCCCTAGGGCCCCAACGTTTGCTGCATGCTCGGGGACAACCACCTTATAGCTAACCTTCTTTTGGACAATGTGAGTCCCAACACTAAAAACGTTCAACTTAATTTCTTTTTCTTTTTAATCGGGACACATCCAAAAATGCATTGCCCTATTTCCCTGTGGGATGCCCACCGAGTGGAATTACTGTTATAGGGTTTACTCATACCTGTTATTCAATTTGATTTCTCTTCAGTCAGCACTGTTAATATTTCTAAAGTGTACACAAAAACCTAAGAAATGAACAGCATGATCCCCTAGTTAACAGAGTGGGGGGAAAGCAAGGGGCTGGGACACTCCAACGCATTCAAAACCCCATACAGGCAACATGATCTGAAGGGAAGAAAGACTATCACCGGGGTTGAAGATACAATCACCAGGCTCAAAAGGGAGAACAGTAATGAAAGCAAACAGAAGTCACCTTGTCCGTGGGTGTCCGGTTCTGTTGCTCTAAAAGTGTGAAGATGGTGCAGGACTGGATATTTTACTCACAGGGCAATATGAAGCTTTCTTAAGGCTCCTCCATATCAATGCTGTTGAAAATTGAGGCATATCATAGGACTAATTACCACATCATCTGCTTAGTGCGCCTTTCTCTCAGTGAACAGGCATTTGACCAGCAGGCACCCCAGGAGCATGTCATTTCACAGACCTGTTCATTTCTTAGGTTTTTGTATACACTTGTTTAGAAATATGGTACAATTTAATAAATCATTTGAAACCAAGAAAACAAGAATCCAATCAGTAGACCCAGAGTTACGTACTTTCACATTTTTAAGTAAAACAGTGCCTAGAAGCACAAAGTGCCACCTGTAGTTATCTGGTCGGCCAAACATGGACAAGGTCACAAGGTCAGGTGGACCATGATGGAGCACAGGCTGGGTACAGAGCCCACGTTAGGCCCTCTAAGCAAAGTACCTTAAATCCTGGTTTGCAGAGCATTGTGAGATCCCACTTTGAGGATGTGTTGTGCAGAGATGGTTCAGAAGAAGCTGTGGGGCTGCAATGTGGAGTCCTGCATCATCCTAGTAATTGAGGATGCCATCTATGAAGGGCTTGCAATGCCAATGTCTACACCGAGTCTGCTTTGAGCAGTGGAGGTTCCAAAGAGACTGCTGGCTGAAATGCAAAGTCCTGCATTGCGGATGTGTCCCGCTGCAGTGATTCTGAATTGGAGCTTTAAGAAGATACATTGAGCTGCATTGGTTCTGCCCACAGGACCACAGCTGAGCTGGCAGAGCACCTTCAGGCTCACTTCCAAGGGACTTGGGTGGCACCAATTGCGTGGGAGGACATACAGCAGACAGAGTCCAGGTGCCTGGTTTAAGGTGTTTGAAGCCTTTTCTGTCACTGAGGCTCTGATCAAGAAGCCATCCAACTAGCCCTTGCAGTCACTCTGGTGGCCCTGATGCAGGTACAGTTCTTTCACTCAGACAATAGGGCAGAAGAGCAGCAGGGCAAACAAGTAGCAGTCTTTCCTGCAAAGCAGAACAGCAGTCTTTCTGAGTCATCCAGAGGTGGACTGAAGAGTTGGATTTGAGGGTCCATTATTTATACCTAATGCCTACATTGAAGTAGGGTAAGGTTCTGGAGGCTTCCACTCCCAGAGATATTTGGAATTTCTTGCCCCTCTGCCCTGGCTCTAGCTTGCTTCAGGTCACAAGAGACTAGTGTCAAACCCCTTGTGAGTGTCTTCAGGCAGAGCCTTTGTGATGTGCAAGTGTGTTAGGTGACAGCGACTCCCCCTCATCAAATCATAGATGGCCCATCCTGCCAATACTTATTCTCCTTTTCTCACTGTCTTAGAGTAATACACGAAGACTAGCTGCCAGCTACACTAACTTATTAACCCAGACTGTAGGCTGCAGGCACCAAATGGTTAGAACAAGAAAATGGCAACTCTCTAAAAGTACATTCTCAGAAGTGTAACTTACAATTTGACTTTTCCATTAAAAAGGGTTGTAAATTACAGTTCTTTAGACACCAAACAATATTCCTACAGGATACCAATTAAAAGTTATCACTTATTAAATGTATTAAGGAAACCCAATGTTAGCCTATGGGAGAGGTAGGTTTTGCAGTAGTGAAAAACAAATGTACTCAATCAATCAATCAAACAGGATTTGTATAGTGCTCTATTTATACGTGAGGGTAGCCAGACGCTGAGCTCGGCTGCTCAGTGATTCAGTCAAAAAGGTAGGTCTAGAGTCCCCTTCAGAAAACCTGGAGAGAAGGTGCTGTTCAGAGGTGGATGATGAGGCTGTTCCACCATTTCTCAGCAAGGTAGGAGAAGGAGTGGCCTCCACTATTGCAGCGGCTGAAAGGGGCTGGAAGCTAGGGTGAGGGCAGTGGAATGCAGGGCTCTGTAGGGGAGGTGGAAGCTGAAGTGGTGCAACCAATCAATCAAGAGTTTTTCACTACGAGTACATGAAAAGATTAGAAGTACATGCTCAACTTTTTCGATACACTGCACCCTGCCCTATGGGCTATTTTGGACCTACCCTAGAGGGTGCGATATATGTACTAAAAAGGAAGGGTTGGACCTGGCAAAGGTTTGTTTTGCCAGGTCCAAATAGCAGTTTAAACTGTGCATACAGGCTAGAATGGCAGACCTGAGACGTGTTAAAAAGGCGAGTTTGGTGGCTGGAACCATAAGTGCTGCAGGCCCACTTGTAGCATTTAATTTACAACCTCCATGTACATGTAGTACCACTTTATGAGGGACTTACAAGAAACTTAAATGTGCCAACTGGGTTTAGGCCAAATTTTTCATGTTTAAAGGAGGGAGCACAAGCACTTTAGCACTAGTTACCAGTGGTAATGTGCACAGAGTTATAAAAACCAACAAAAACAGGTTAATAAAACAAGCAGATGAAGGCAACAAGTTTAAGGATGACCCTGCAGAAAGGGCCAAGTCCAACACCTACGTATTACAATAGTAGAGCAAACTATACGAAGTACCACAATAGTTTAGCTCACTATTCTTTTAACCACAATACTGTTTTATAAACATCAAAAAAATACACTTGCTATATTTTTTCTTACAACAGTTTAGCTGTCACAATATTTTGACCGCAATATTTATCTACACTGACATGGGCTGAACCCTTCCATTGGAGCAGGTCAAGACTGATTTTCATATGGCTGGGTCCAAACTGAGGTGGCATGGAGTGCAAAATAATAATGGACTGGCATGTGACCTCGAGTAATTACCAATGGCTGAGATTAATTCAAGCATCCCATCCATCACTATTTTGTATAATTTAGTGTGTCACCCTAAGTCGGACAAAGTATGATCAGATGCCGGTTCCATGCACACTGTGTTACTGGAACCAAGCTATACCAGGCTGAAGAGCTCTAACTATGGTGAAACCAGACCTGGAATGCTTGTGTTCTGGTTCAGGGAGGACCTAGCCTAGCTGTTTGGGCTGGACTGTTGCCACTGGAGCAGGGTCAAGATTGATTTGCAGGTGGATGGGTCAAACTTGAGGTGGCAGGATGTGCACATTAATGATGGTATGAGATTAATTCAAGCATTATATCTATCACTTTTTAGTGTACTTTAGTCCTCATTGATCGCATCAGCTAAACTTTAAGGGCCCGACTTACAGTTTGGCTTCCATACTCTAAATCAGGCCCTCATGACGGGGGAACTACTAGTTTACCATTGGCAGAACTTGTGCTGGATTCACTGATGGTACCCCTGACCCAGTACCCCATCCACCACAGGATCTCTGGGTCACAGTGAAGATAATTCACTTGAGTGTGGGACTACACTTATTTTCCATAATCTGTCTAGCAAAAACCGGCAACAAAAGTATTAAATGGCCCCATATGCAGGGATAAAGCTCAGTAGAAAGTGCTATATAAAACATTTTATTATTAATTTTATTATTATTATTATTATTATTATTATTATTATTATTATTGTTGTTGTTTTTATCATCATCATCATCCACCCGTACCTTGAACATCAGTCCTGATCCCAGTAAATCCTTGTTGAGTCCACATCAGCACACCATCCAACATCACATTGAATCCAACTGTATCTTTCTCTTTCACTTCAGAATCCTACAATATTCTAGCAGTAAGACTTTGAAGGAAATACTACTTACCTTCTTTATATATAAAACACCCCATTGAGCTAACCCAGTTCAAAGTCAGCATTGTCAAACTGGTCTTCACAACTATTCAGTGTTCAAATTGATACAGGATAGGTCAGGCCATAATGCTACACCATACATGCCAATCCTCCCAATTCAGGAGGGAGACTACCAATTTCAAGGGAAGCCTACCGCCTCCCAAATCCTGCATGCGGAAACCCGATAGGAGTTTTGTAAAAATGCCAAAAATAAAATGTTGATGCCTGCCATGCACACTCCAATCTTCTCCTCCAAAAAGTGCCTCTGACATGAAAGGTTAATACTTTGCCCTTGTTTCTTGGTGGAGGAGGTTAGAGCATGTGACAGGCTTCGACATTTAGGCCCAGATTTAAGAAGCCCTAGCTCCACATTAGCGTCATTTTTTTTACCCTAATGTGGAGCTAGGCTTCAAAAATCGCAGCACCATGTTTGTAAAGTGGCGCAAAGCATGCATTGCACCAATTTGTAACCCTTTGCACCACATTATGCATGCGTCATGCATAATATGGAATGGGGGCATTCCCCCATTAAGGGGGGGGGGCGAAAAAAGGACGCACACCATTGCTTGCAATGGGCCCATATGTACTGTTCATGGTTAGCACCAAAATGTTGGTGTTAACCCTGAACAGTACATGAACAGCATAAAAAATGTTGTCGCTATTGCCCCCTACCTACACCATGGTGCGCCGTATTTTAAATATGGCGCACAGATGGTGCAGTGGGGGGGGCCCTAGGGGGTGCAATGAAAGTGGTGCTGCATTGGGTGCAGCGCAACTTTTCTAAAATCTGCCCCTTCATTTTTGGCAGTTTTACATAGCTCAAACAGAAACAGATTAGAACTCTTTTTTTGTTGTGCTATGTTATTAAACTGTCATAATTGAAATGCTGATTGTTGTGTCACCATACACAAAAAATAGAACCTATTCAGGCAGGTTGCCTCTGTTTCAAAATGTCAGTGGAGAAAACACATTCTCACAACTATTTTTTCTTTAATCTTCCACTTGCCTAATTTAAAATGTTGGCATGTATGCTACACTGTTCATTATCCACTTGGTATCAGCCACTCACAATGTAAATTGAAATCCACCATTCCACACTGCTGCCTCTAAATGGGCTTGCAGTAAAAACTTTCAAGCAAGAACTCATCTCCCTGACAATCACAAATGACTGCAAGCAAGGCCATTGCCATCTCCTCCTTTCATTTAGCCAACCTCATCTTGAAAGGCAGTATCAATACTTTTAGCCCCCAAAAGTGGGCTGTATAAATCCAGAGCTCACCACATCATGAGTGTTAGAAATTGGGTCTTTAGTTGGCAGTCAGGTTACCCCCTGTTCAAGCAAGGACCCTCACTCTAGTCAGGGTAAGTCTCACACAATCCAAATTATGCTGTGCCCACCCTCTGGTAGCTTGGCACTGAGCAGTCAGGCTTAACTTAGAAGGCAATGTGTAAAGTATATGTTCAATAAATCATGCAATAACACACTAGAACACAACAAAAATACACCACACAGAGTTTAGAAAAATATATCATATTTATCTGGATAAATGCAGGGCACAACAATTAAGATGCAAGAAGTATATCTTGAGATATCACTGTAAAAATTATATAAAGTATCTTTAGTCTCTTAAAAGCAAAAAATGTCTCTTGCAAGCACAAAGTACCTGTTTGGCATTCAAAATCTCTGCAAAGAACCGCAGAGGAGGAGATGAGTGGAAAACAGGGAGGTGTGCGTCGATTTCTCGGGCCGCACATGGCTATGCGTCGTTTATTTTTCACCCAGGGAAGGCTTTGCGTCCATTTCTGGTGCTTGGCCTTGGATCCTCTTCGGATTGAGGGGTTTTTGGACTCCCCGGGGACAATGCGTTGAAATCCGGCACTGATAGGGCGAAGCTACAGGGGCTGCCTCAATCTGGTGGGTGTTGCGTGGAAAATTCTACCGCACAGCAGGCGCTGTGTCGATTCCTCTCAGAAAATCGGGCTGCGTCATTCTGGCTCAGCTGTGCGTCGAACCAGTGGGCCGTGCGTTGAATTTCCAGTCGCTATGCCGGTGCTGCGTCGATCTTCTCCTTGTGAAGTTGGGCTGTGTCGTTCCGGCTCGGCGTTCGGTGAATTTTTCACAGCGATGCAGGCTGTGCGCCGTTTTCTGCCAGCTATGCATTGATTTCCGCCACACGGGGAGTTTGTCTTGCAGAGATTAAGTCTTTTTGGTCCTGAGACTTTAGGGAACAGGAGGCAAGCTCCATCCAAGCCCTTGGAGAGCACTTCAAAGCACAGCCAGAGAGCAGCAAGGCAGCAGTCCTTCACAGAAAGCAGTCAGTTGACTCCTTTGGGCAGCCAGGCAGTTCTTCTTGGAAGGTTGCAGGTTCTGGTTCAGGTGCTCTTCTCCAGGAAGTGTCTGTGACAAGAGTGTCTTGTCAAGAAGTGTCTAGTTTGGTAGGGGCAAAGGCCCTGTTTAAATACCCAAATGTGCCTTTGAAGTGGGGGAGACTTCAAAGAGTGACCTAGAAGGGCAAAGGGTCCCCTT
This sequence comes from Pleurodeles waltl, assembly GCF_031143425.1. NCBI lineage: Eukaryota > Metazoa > Chordata > Amphibia > Caudata > Salamandridae > Pleurodeles > Pleurodeles waltl. The sequence continues at coordinate 599,940,475 of NC_090438.1, forward strand.
TCAGTTCCATCCTGTCTGCCAGTGTCCCAGTAGGGGGTGTGGCAGTCCATTGTGTGAGGGCAGGCTACTGTCCTTTGACATGTAAGTGTCAGGCCCGCCACCCTCCCAGCCCAGGAAGACCCATTCAATATGCAGATGTGTGCAAGTGTGTCTGAGCATCCTGTGTTTGGGGTATGTCTGAGTGAATGCACAAGGGAGCTGTCAACTAAACCTAGCCAGATGTGGATTGGAAAGCACAGAAGGATGTAAGTGTACAGAAATGCTCACTTTCTAAAAGTAGCATTTCTAAAATAGTAATATAAAATCTATCTTCACCAGAAAGCAGGATTTTTCTATTAACATTCTGGCCATAGTAAATATGACCTGCTTACCCCTTTCGCATCAGAAGCTACCACTCAAACAGTATATGAGGGTAGCCCTAATGTCAGCTTATGAAAGGGGCAGTGTAAAAACGAATTTAGGAGTTTTACACTACCAGGACATGTGAACCACACATGTGCATGCCCTTCTTCTTACCTACATAGCACCCTGCCCTATGGGCTACCTAGGGCCTAGCTTAGGGGTGTCTTATACGTAGAAAAGGGGAGTTTAAGGATTGGCAAATACTTTTAAATGCCAAGTCGATGTAGCAGTGGAACTTCACATGCAGGCCCTGCAATGGCAGGCCTGAGACATGGTTGGGGGCTACTTATGTGGGTGGCACAACCAGTGCTGCAACCCACTAGTAGCATTTAATTTGCAGGCCCTAGGCACATATAGTGCACTTTGCTAGGCGCTTACAAGTAAATTAAATAAGCCAATTGGGTATGAACCAATGTCACCATGTTTTAAGGAGAGAGCATAGGCACTGTAGCACTGGTTTTCAGTGGTAAAGTGCGCAGAGTGCTAAAGCCAGCAAAAATGAGCTCAGAAAAAGAAAAGGAGGAAGGCAAAACCTTTGGGGATGACCCTACAGAAAGGCCATTTCCAACAATGAGGCAACCAAGAACTCATTTACAGCAAATGAGCTTCTATTAATACAATAAACAATACAAGACCTAAATCTGGAACTCAAATCTTTCTACTCTTCACATATAATCCCGATATCTGGAGTCAAAGGCACTTATAATAAGTCATTGATTATACTGTATCTTCAACGACATCAAGGTCAGAATCAAACCCATCCGGAATTGCCTCACTTTCATCCAAGTCCAATACAATAATGCATTCAATCAACAATTACAATGCTATTGATTAATTAATCTCCAAAATACGACAAGATCTAGCATCTCAATAGCATTGTGCATGCTACTACTGTCTCTTTCATCCTTCTAAGAAATTAACTGAAGTGAACCTCTTAAAAAATCCTCCTCCTAAAGACCTTGCTAACAACTTCATTTCTCTCAAAATCACTACATATGTAGATGACATTCCCCAATTCTAAAACAATATCCCCTCATCACACAAAAATTAAATGGAAAGGCACTTCACTGGTTCTCATTTTATTCCTCCAATAATTATCAGCTCACCTAGATAGGCACCACCAGATCCCACACTCTTCTGGTAACTTTAGAAGTACACAAAAGAGTGCTAGCAGCACTAGCTCCAATCCCTTGAAGAACTGGCAGAACAAAAGCAGCAACATTGCAGTCTTCCTTTAGACACACAAGACATACTATTAACAGGCACAGGACAATTCTGAAGCCACTTCCCCTTTTGTAGCTTCATGTTTGTGTCTTGATCCAGTCATTTTGAAAGCCCTGGTACAGGTGACACTTCTTGGAATTTTTGAACATTTACAGCATATGATTGATGGAACTGGCATGAGGCAGCCCACCTTGATGTTTTGTGTACTTTTTAGGCATTATGGTGGTTGTGGCATAAAGGGCCGTCAGCTACTTAATGTGAGCATCCTGGGCATGATGTTGGCCACCCCTGACATAATGGTGGTGCAGGCATAAGATATCTAGTGTTAGCAAATTTTCACCATCCTTTGCAAAATTGTGGACATCCTAACCAATCCAACATTTTCCCTTGCAAATGTAAGAACCCATGTCTTTTGTTGGTCTTCCTGGCTAAAGGTACCTATCCATGATATTTGATGTCTACCACTAGCAAACAATAGGCATCCCAGGCATGTGATTGGTTTATGAAGGGAAAATGTTTTGTCCTTTTCCCCGGTAGAATATGTGAGTACTTAATGAACATGAAAAACTGTTATTTGGGTACCAATTTCGTAGATTTGTTAAAAGTGAAATGCTCGTGTTTGGGTAACAAAAACATATTGCTAAAAATCTGAAAACTTATCTTTTATGGATGTGACTGTATTTAGCCAAAATAAAAATCTTCCATTTGTGAAGACATGCAAGTTTCTTGTATCAGAAAAAGGTCAAACTGAAGTTTGAGAACAAAATTATTCAATTCTCTTCAATATTTAGATTTGTTTTTGGACATTTTCGTGCTGGGTTGAGGCATATATTTCTCATGCTAGGTCTCTGGTGCCGGATAGGTACTGTGGCTGTTATTTCATGATTTATGTATGAGACTCTGATGTTTGTGTAACCTAAGGGACAAACCAGCTGAATTCTCCTTGCATCACCCTGCAACTGCAAGTAGGTTCACAGTGACAATGTATCATTACGTATCTACTTAAAAGGGGCAAGCCAGAAAAGGAAATAAGGTGGAAGACAGAAAGGTAGGATTATCATCTTGAAGATCAACTTGAAAATTAATTCCAAATTATTTGAATTTACGGTACAACCTATAGCATATTTTACAATTGTTAGAGATGTTGAACTAAGAAATGTTACTTTTTGTTATTGTTTGTTTCCATGAAAAGCTGAAACATATATTTGGTGACAGTCCCTGATGAACGGCCTGCAAAACTGTTGTGCTGTAGAATTAAAAATGAGGTTCTATTTTTTAGTAACTTTCTTGGGAAGTAGTGACTGTACCAACCTGTCTGGGAAAGGTCAATTTCAGTAGGTAGAAGTTGGCAATTTACATAATTGATGAGTACACTCTCAGATTACTGAAAAAACTATAGCTTTGTGGCTATATCCTTTGGAAACTGAGCTGTGAAATGTACCATTTAGCCCTCCTTGTTTAGGAATATCCACAACACCCAACTCTTAGTATGGGGTAGTGAGTTAGATTGGGTAGCTATATTGCACAGTGCCATTAAATATATAGTTCAAAGTGGGGAATATGTTATTGGTTGGGCTACTTTTTGTTAAGTGTTGTACTGGGCTAATAGGCAATCAGACATTGCTTAATGGGCTGGTCTCAAAGGTCAGTATGTGGGCCTTTGCTTTGTAGTTTGTGGGCCTGTTTTGTGGTGTAGTGGGCCTGTTTTTACAGTTGATTTCCCAGATATTGCCACAAACATTGCCTGCAACAAGCATATATGCATGCTCTCTCCTCTACCTTCTCTACCTTGTAAAACACTTACACAGCGTGCATGGACGTCAATACACTGAAATAGCAGAGGTAGCAGAAGTGACATCTCAGGCCCTTTGACCTCCACTTCCATTCTTTCCCATATACTAACACTTACTCACAAATTCATACTTACATACACTCTTTCTTACGTAAGCACACTCGTACCCGCAAGCATGAACACACTATACATTTAAAAGCATTTTTTACTTTTCTCAGCTGCCATGCAAGAGCATATTCGAGCTAATTGTACTCCATTTTTATTACACTAATAGTGAGCATGTTATTATTCACTATTAGTGTAATAAATAAATTGACTGAAAACAAAGAGAGAGGAGCCCCAACTAAGTCCATAAGGACGAGCTGCCACTGTGTTCCTGGCATTTATTTTGCCTTCTCTGAGGTGTTGCAAAGGCAGTGCCAGGAGTCACAAAGAGAAAACCAGGGGTCGCAACTCCGACCCCTGGCGATCCCTACATGACATCCACGACAGCCTGTCTTTACAAGTTCAAAATTGTCCCTATTTGCAATGGGGGCCGCTTTTATTTTGGTGCCCGGGCTTGTATTCTGCCTCACGCTGACACTTCTTGTCAAAGGGAACAGCAATAGAACCATCTATCTCATCACAGTGCAACCACAGCAGTAATGTGTAGAATAGCTACATAAATTGCAGTTGTGCAAGATTCCCTCCAAACTAATGACCGTGTGTAGGCAAAAAGAATAGTATAAATGTACACTGTTAGTATTCAGATTCTTCAACCGAGAGCAAATGTGTGTCTGAATCTCAATGCGGGAAAAAGATTAATGAATGATTATTGAATGAAGAAACATGTAAAGAAGTGTTGAATGCAGGGACATGTGTTGCCGTGCACCTGGCAGTGGATTCTTGTCGGGCGATTTGTGAACTGAAATTCTGCCACTTCCATCATGTGAACCCACCAAAGCAATATGATTTTGCGATGTAGAACTCAAACACAGCATATTAATATGCACCGCTTACTTGATGCTATGCGGGCATCTAATACTCAGTGCACATGCATCAGTGACCTGTGTAGTAACAAAAGGTTTCACAATTTAGTGAAAAGCCTTTGGCTTTCCCCTGCCATTGCCATGAGTAAGCTGTTTACTGGCTTTCCTTATATATCAATGGCTTGTTTTTGTTTATTGGGTCACGCCACAGGTTTAGCAATTTTTAAGTGCTCCCAGTTACTGATACTATTTCCTTATCTTTTAGGTACTCAATTGTAGTGTCTTACCCAGCCTGGGTGCCCGCTGGGTCTCTTTATTTCACTGCGTGTACCCGTGGATTCCCACATTCCAAAATTCTATTCTAGCAATTATGTCATACTGATAAGGACCCTGCTGTGAGCCAGAAAGATTCTGTTCAAAATCATGCAAGACACTAGATCTTCCCTTCTGTGAAATGAAAAAGTACAACTTTTTTAGAAAATTACTAGTTATACACATATATAAATTATATCTCTTCAGGTTTATTGGCTCTTTAATCATCTGACCCGATCTGTTTACTGGAAGCTCTAGCCTGTCATCTTCAGGGTCAGAGATTATTAAAGATAATAAGGAATCAGCAACAGTCACTGAGTTTTCAGAATCAGTCTTTCTTTCACTATCTCAAGTTCAAGAATGATAAAACACAGGCCTGAAGTGAGAAGAGTCTCTTGTGACAGACTTACCAGGGCGTTGGGCAGTCACCATGTGTCCTTTGGTAGACACTACTTAGAAAGGTTCAACATCATTAGGAGTATCAGATTTTCTTTTGCTCATTTGTAGAGTGATTACCAAATCTCCTTTTCAGAATGAGATGTGATCTCTTCTCAGCATGTACTGTCATTTTCTTTACGAATCATGCTTGTACTTTTAACTCTTTTGGTGATCCAGTGTGGTAACTAGGTTGTCAATGCTCTCCCAAACATCAAAGTCACAGGACTTTCACCTGTGGTCAAATGGGGTGAGGAATGATAAGCTTGCAAAGTAGAATTCAGTTTTCAAATTGAGCTTTGTTAGCGCATCTGACCTTATTTGGTTTCTTATCTTTAACTTATAAGGGGATGCGTTAGAGGTTTGCTGGACCTTTTGACTGCGTTTAGAGTAAATCCCATCATAAAACTCAAATTCAATATCAATCAATAGAATCAATGATCATGGGGGTCAGTAATTTCTACGCACCATGACCCCCTTGGTCATGAATAACCACACCTCTATGTAAAAGATACAGGCCCTCATTACGACTTCGGCGGTCTTACGAGAAGACCGCCGAAGCCGCGGGTGCCACTATACCGCCAGTGCTGGAAACAGTGTTTTCGTCCGCTGGCCCAGCGGAAATGTCATCAACATTGCAGCTGGCTCATAATAGAGCCAGCGGCAATATTGATGTGCAGCGGGTGCAGCAGTACCCCCCGCGCATTTCACTGCCCCAAATTCGGGCGATGGGACTGTGCCTGGTGGCCCCTGCACTGCCCATGCCAAACAGGGGGCCCCAGGGTCACCCCAAGTCCCCCTTACCACCAGCCTTTCCATGGTGGCGTTTACTGCCATGGTCAGGCTGGCGGTTGGGGATTGTGACTGCCAGGCGGAAGCCTGGCGGTATGTTTTAAGGGGGCGGCGGTATGGCCGTGGCTAATGCGCCATGGTCATAATCCACTGGCGGTACACCGCCAGCCTGTTGGCGGTGTTACCGCCAGTGTACCACCGCCCGCCAGGGTTGTAATGAGGCCCATGATGTTTGTTTCCCTATATTAACAAAGCTAATATCACATAAACTAATCTCAAAATCAAATGATAAACATACAGAAACAACACTGGTTGACCAAATCTTCTAAAGAATCTCAATTTAATCAAAGCATGTATGGTTTCACATTCTAGGATTACAGTACAAATCAATAGCAAGAATAACTGCGCAAAAGAAATAGCATACTTTTAGATTCAGCAAAGAAATTACATCAACTGTTGTTAATAATTAGCAAAACATCTTCTGTGAGTTTCCTAGCTAACCTTCTGATTAGAATAGCATGTTTGGGCTTCATGCAAAGCAATTTAGTCAATACAAATTTGGAAAACATCTAGATATTTCTCTATCAAAATTAGTGTTTGGTACCTAGAAACAAAAGACAAATTTCATCATCAATAACATTTGACTAGTACCTCTCCTCGGTATGGATCAGCAAGCTGCGACTGTCTTCGTCAATTGGACATCTGTTCGGTCAGCATCAGAATGGTTCAGAACGGGGGACTCTAATTAATCAAAACATTTACAAATGCAAAGTCTAAGGATCAGCATTCAACATTAAAAGGTCTACGCAATAAGTTAAACATAGAGTACATTAAAAGGTCTACACAATAAGTTAAACAGAGAGTACACATAAAGTCCTCCAGAACTGTTCAGCTCCTTAGGCAGAATAAACAAGCTCCTTTCAGGAGGATATCAAAGTGGGAAAAAGCCTCTCTCATCTCAGTGCAGTCCGGCTAATTTAAAACCATCCAGAACACTTTCCACATTGCTATTGGTCAAAGAATCGTACATTTACATTTAGCACAATTAAAGTAGAATTTCAAATCTAAGATATAACTAAATTGTCTTTCACATGTCAATGATTCGTTCTTCTTCTCCTGTTCCCATTGTCGGACTCGTCAGGTAACAATTTTGTATCTCTCTGTCTTTTTCTGTGTTTCTCTGTTACCCCCTGGGACCATAGCTTTCACACACACTAAACTCTACAATGTATTGATAGCTAATACAACATATTCTACCATGCAGTTCTCATGGGAAAGAAAACATTTACTAGCATTTGGTCTACGCAGTGGAATAATACAAGTATTCATATCTCTAAACAGCCATTTTATGTGAATTATTCAAACAGTGCAACTTAATATGAGGCTGTGCAACTAGGCCCCAGACCTCACTAACTTAAGGCCTACAATTAATAAAGAAAAGTACATAATAAGTAATCATTAATATAACATACTACTACATTAATCTAAACATGAGCACATCTTTTAATGTTAATAAGCAATTAATAAGGACACTTTGTGATTAATGACGGCCACTCAAGTAGGCACATTTTCAAAGTCATGATTATTTTCAACATTCAGAATACATGCATATGTATTAGTAAAAAGTTCAGTGTTCACAATCCCGCCTCTGATAACATAATATGTCATCACACTTACATCTTTCCACATAAGTTTTTACTTCTTCTCAAATTTGGCCTCCCTCTCTTTTAATTCTCTGTTCCCTTTGTAATTTTTCCTGAACAATTTATCCATTTTAATTTCTTCCTTCCTGTGATCATTTTTTTTTGTTTGATTTAGTCACATGATACAATTTACATGTTCCCCATGCTCCAATTATACAAATCACAATAATTAATATCCCTTGTGATAATTTCAATATTATCCCTTTTCCTAGATTGCCAAGCCAATTTCCCACGGAAGCAAATCCTTTGTCAACTTTTTTCCAAATTCTTGTTCCTTCAGTTCTTTCAAATCAGCACTATCATTAGTCAGATTACTAATCAAGCTTCTAATTTCTTTGCTATTATCAGGAATATACGAGCAACAATGCTTTAAGTTTAACATTTTGCAAACTCCACCATCCTTTGCGAATGTTTAACGCAAGGTGGTTCTGAAGAGTCATAGATCTTACGCAGCCATTTCTGTATCCATTAGGATCATGGCTCCTGAAAAATTTGTCACCATGTTATCCACTATAGTAGACAACTTTGGAATTTTCAATGAATTCAGAACAACTCCTACTGAAGGAATTATTGCTCCAAATATGTCGCCAACTATGGCAGAATATGATTCTCACCTTTGTCTAGTATGATGTAATTCAGTAATTTTAGGTGATTTACTCAAGTTCTCTATTTGAAATATCTTTGGGAAAACTATCCCCAAGTAACATGAGCCAGACCATCCACTTGGAAAATGGTAATAAGCATTTGATCCACAGATGTAATAAACTATAGGAATTAACAGATCCTGTCCATTCAACATGAACGTCCATTTACTCTGAAACAAAAACACATGTCTGCATTCACTCATTTCCACAAAGAATGTATCAGTTCTAGATTTAGGCCTATGTACTAGAGTTCTCCTACGTGTTGCGTATCTAAAGCTAACTTTCCTTGTGTCTTCGTCTCACTATATGCATAATAATTTTTAAATGTCCTTTTCCCTAAACCCTTTTCTAATATTTCCTTTAATGCTTTTCTCCTGTCATCTCTCTGATTTAAGAAGCTCTTTTTATGGGTAAAATCAAGCATTTCAAATTGTTGCGGTGAGCGTATGTAGTGCCAAATGTCAATGTAGGTTCAAAGAATCCTCTCTCTAATTCTATAGTGTTCTTCTTAGCTACTCTACTCAGGAACTTTATTATAAGGACAATCGAAAACACAACATCTTAATTGGAATAGAAATACTGAATATACTCCTGGTTATAGAATCTCGTAATTCCATAAGTGAGGGGCAAACTATGATAAGTAACTCCTTCCTCAACTGATCAAGTAATCTGCGTGCAAACATAACAATCTCTTGCATCCATCATTTCAACATACTCACTCAATAAGCGATAGAAAACATTAGAAGACAGTTCTCCTTGAATATTATCTATGTGCAGATATTTCTCATCTAATCTAAACTTCTCTATTTCTGTGAGTGTAGTAGTTGTCTCTAAACCTATGGTATGGTTGACTTTATTCTTTTCAAGAAAAATCATTCCCACAATCAATACCAGGCACAATGTCAGGCATACAATCACCAAACCAATACTCAGGTGTCTACAGCACCTGTTCTTCCTACTCTGCTAGCTAAGGTTACTCCTGCTCTATAAAGAATCAGGAAGCAGAAGAGAAAAATGATAACTATGCAACAAAATGAAAACCAACGCTTCAATCTTCTTTAGCAGTTATTTACAGCTTTCAGTCTTTCTCCCAGGATCCTTGTCAAAAATTGGTTATTTGTCAAAATTGGTTTAGCAGCTTGACAAAATCAGGTTATCAAAAAGTATTTTCTGGTTGCTTTCAATAGTCTCTTTCTCTGACTCTTCTCAGCGTACAGTTTTCAACAGTTCAGTTCATTGATTTCCTTCAAGTGCCAAAATATTGACCTGAAATCTTTCGATCAAAACAAAAAGACAAAAATTCTCTTTGCCATTCACTTGTTGTTGCATACGTCCATTCAGGACCAGGACCAGCACCAGCGTACCTGCGACTTACAATTCTCTTTCTTTTCAATCTTCGATCTCCATTTAATTCTCCATAACTCAAGTCTTCTCCTTGTCATGTCTACTTTCTCCTCAATTGTTGTCACTGTAATTGTTTCTTTTTTTTTTGCTTGTGACTTTGCGCCCTTATCTCCTTTCAGCGGACCGTTTTTAATACTATGTTCAGTGTTGGACTTGTAGTTTCTCCTTGTTCTGCAGGATTTTCTCCTGACAAACCTGCAACTGATTCAGGAGGAGTCAGACCACATTGGCTTTGATCCGCCTCAACTCCTTCCACTTCCGGGTCTATTGTTTGCTCTGTTTGTCTGCTTCTTGGAGAGCTCTCCTCTGACTAGACTCTCCTGCTGCTCAGTTGAGGTTGAGTCACTTTCCCTTTCCTTTGGGTCTTCCCCTTCATGTCTGAACCACTTTCAGTTTATTCAGATTCAGTCTCATTTTCTCCTTCTCCGCTTTCCAGTTCTGCAGTTGGTCTAGACGTTGTTTGTACTCTCAACAACTCCTCTTCTTTGTCCAATGGACATGCTACTTTCCTCATATGGCTTGCATGGATCCAATTCAGAACCCCAGCGCACTTCACAGCTGTGGTAGTGATCAGCACTACCTGGTAGGGACCCCTCCACCTAGGCTCCAAACACATCTTACTCATGTGCTTTCAGATCACAACCCAACCACCTGCTTACAGGTTGTGTCCTTGACCTTGAGACCTCTGCAGTGTGGTGGCTTGTACCTGATGAGGGAATGAGCGAACCACATCAGCCAGACCTTTGCAGTAGTCCAACACCATATCATCTGTTATGTTCACAAGAGCATTTGCAGGAACCACTGGCACCTCATTACTCTGCCCAGGAGGGTCTCATGTGGTGACAGTCCTGTCTTCCTGTGTGTTCCTCATTGTCATCAGAACTAACAGTAGTGTGTCGGGCCATTTCAGATTCCTGGATGCACACATTTTCTCCATTCCTGATTTCAAAGTACCATTCATCTGTTCCACAAGTCCTGATGCTTCAGGGCGGTAGCTGCAATGCAACTTCTGCTCAATGGTTAAAGCTGAACAAATTAATTTAATTACCTCATTGTTGAAGTGACTTCCTCTATCTGATTCTAAAGAGATGGGAAACCTAAACTGTGGTATCAGTTTCCTAAGCAGTCATTTCGCAACTGTGAGACTGTCATTTCTTCGTGCAGGATAAGCTTCAATCCAGTGGCTAAAGATGCAGACAATCACCAACACATATCTCAATCCTCCACACACAGGCATCTCAATAATATCCATCTACATTCTATTGAATGGACCTCCTGTTCTTCCAATGTAGCTCAAATTGACCACTATCCCTTTGCCCGCGTTCATTTGTTGACGAATGACGCAACAATGGCAAACTGCTTCTGTGACATGTCTACATTTTGGATTGAACCAATTTTCTTTCAACACTCAAATCATCGTATCCCTCCCAACATGTGCTTGACTATGATAAGCCATTTAAGTCAGCAAACTATTTGGCAAAACCAACCAACCCTCTTCTGAAACCCACAGTTCGTATTCACGCTGGACACATTTCAATTTGACCCATTACTTTTTCTCTTACATTTCAACGTTATCCTGTAATGCCTTCAGTTCTTCCAAGGTATCTATAACATATAATGCATAACTCGGGCACATCTCGTCTTCCACAGGTAACAATTCCCATTTATCTTTGAACGATATACAGTTCAAACCACAAAACTTTGCAACTTGATCTGCACATCCATTTCCCATGGACACAAAATCTTGTGATTTCAGGTGTGCACTGCATTTCACCACAGCAATCTTCTCTGGCATTTGAATATCTTGCTGCAATTCATGAATTATCTCACCATTTCTGACTGGTGAACCAGAAGAGGTCAGGAAACCTCTCTGTGATCACAACTGGACAAAGTCATGGACTATTCAAAATCCATACTGGCTGTCTGTATAGATGGTAACTTTAAGCTGTGCATAAACATGGCATGTTCTAGTAAGGGCTACCAGTTCCGCCATTTGTGCAGAATATACTTCTCAAAGCCAGGACGCTTCAAGTATACCAGAAATGGTGCATACAGCATATCCTGCTCTCATGTCCCTGTGTTGTGTCTTAAATAGGAAGCATCGACAAAAATAATTTGCCCATTTTCTTCCAATTGGGTATCTCTAATATTAGGTCTCTGTTTTGTGCACAGATCAGTTACTTCGAGACAGTCATGTTCAACACCTTCCAATTTATCAATTTCTCTTTCATGAGTAAGGTTGCTGGGTTAAGCACTGTACACCTTTTAAATGGCACATTTGGGGACCCCAGGATGCTCGTCTCATAGCGAGTCAACCAACCTGTAAGGTATTATGTTTTGGTTCGTGTAAGTAAAACTTCAATGGAGTGAGGGACTGTAAGGGGGTGTCCCATCACAATGCTCTCACTCTGAGTGAAGCTCAGTCCAACCGCAGTGACTGAATGTAGACAGCTTGGTAAAGCTGCTACAACTGGGTCCAAAGTAGCTGAAAAATATGCTACTGGGCAGTTTACACCACCATGGACTTGAGTCAAGACAGACAAAGACCATGTGTTACCCTCATGACAAAACAATGTGAAGGGTTTTGTGTAATTAGGCATTCCCAAAGGAGCAGCCTTGCACAAACTTTCTCTCAGCTCAAAAAAATGCTTTCATACAGGCTTGATCTAACACAAAGGGATCAGTAGCTTCTTTGTGAGTCAGCTTCTGCAATGGCTTTGAAAGAACTGAAAAGTTGGGAATCTACTGGCGACCATAGCTTACCATTCCCCAAAACATTCTGACATCTCTCTGTGTTGCTGGGGGATTCATTTGTAATATGGCTGTGACCCTTTCTCTTAATATTTTCCAAATTCCTTTCTCAATTTGGTGACCCAAATATTTCAAATCTTTCAGAAAGTATTGTAATTTCACTGGGAACACTTTGTGACCATTATTCCCTAAATTATTCAGTAAGGCAATCCTAACATACTTGCATGCAACCAGCAAATCATAAATGTACTGTACCAATGTCGATTGGAAAGGCATTTCCAATGACTCCAGGTTCTTTTTCAAGATCTGATAGAAAATAGAAGGTGACTCTGAAAACCCTTGAGGAATTCTACACCAACAGTAGACTCAATTCAAAAATTTGAAACAGAAGAGAAATTGACTATCCTCATGAATAGGCACAGAAAAAAATGCTTGTGACAGCTCTATTGTGGTGAACCATTCAGCATCGCATGGGATCTGAAACAAAGTCACTGCTAGATTCCGCACTGCGGGGCAACATTTATTCACAATGTCATTCACCTTTCTCAAATCCTGAACAATCCAAAATTTCGCACAGGGCTTTCGCAATCCCATTATTGGTGAATTACATGGACAGCTTAACACTTCTTTCAAAACTCCTTGATATACAAACTCTGCAATTGTGGGTGAAAACCCTTCAATTGTGTACTGTGGCATATGTTACTGAGGAATCTGGGGAAAAATCGTGTTTGGCTTGATTGGGATCTTAACTGGCTCAACTCCGTTTATTAGACTAATGTCTTTTCCTGTCAAATCCCTCACCTTTATTTTAACTGTTCCCTGTAAGTCAGAAGGAAGCTCTCTCACTGTGAAAACCGGACAGAAGCTAATCAAAGGATACTCTTCATTTATTGTCTCACAATCTGTCTCTGGAGCCGGGTCATCCTCATCATCACTGTTTATATGAATTTCAATTCCATTATTTTAGCAAGTAATTGAGCATCTCGTTTTACACAAGTCCCTTCCCAGTAAGGATACTGTATTCGAGTCACAAACTACAAATTTGTGTAATCCTTTAAAGTTGCCAAGTTTAACCTGAACTGGTTCTGTAATTGGGTTGGTCAAATACTGGTTTGCGACCCCTACAATTTGGACGGTTTTCCCTGAAAGGGGCAAGTTCAGATCTTCTGCAGTTCGTACCGTAGAACGTGTAGCTCCTGTGTCAACCAAAAATGACATTTTGTGGCCCATTACTTTTCCGATTACATATGGACCTTTCTGATCTACTTCTAGGGAAGCTACAAGCACACATTCTTCTTCATCCAAACTCTTACCCACCCAATCATCATTTCTTCCATTCTCACTGTGTAATGGGAATTAGTGTACTGTGTTATTACACTTATTAAACCTTTGACCAGTGACCTGCTGAGAAAGCATCACATGCTGCTGCTCCATTGGGGCTAGTGGTATTTGAATTTGCTCTCTTGGTACCATTTGAACTTGTAATTGCATTGGCTGCGACTGGGGCATCTGCAAACATGGTATTTGCACCTGTTGTATGTGCTGAAAACCTTGCATCTGATTCACATTGCTTTGAAAATGTGGATTATGACCTCTTATTCTCGGTCCCCTCATGTTTTGGAAAGAATTGATGTAGCTTGTTTGATGAACAGCACCTTCCTGTACCAACATTCTTCTTGCAATGTCTGAGCCCTCCGCAAGCGTGACATGGCAACAATCTCTTCATTCCGTGCACATCATTCTGAACCACTATAGTATTCAAATCAGGACTACAATTTCCACTTCCGATTCCTCCACGAACTCTACCTCTTGCTTGATACTGAAACGTTACATTTCCCTGCTACTGTTGCTGTAGAAAGTGTCTCTGCATTCCTGTATGTGCCGCTTTAATCTGCATCACCATTGCCTTTTCTTTCAACTATCGCTGCTTCAATTCAATCTCATCACCACAGTACTTTACAAATTGCGATACCTCATCAATCGGCTTTGCTTGCCAGCAAATCGAATGACTCTTAAACATCTGGCTAATTTCAGGTCTGAATCCTTCGACAAATCTGAACACAAAATGAATCATGTCTTCTGGCTCAATTGTTTCTGTACCACTGTAACGTTTGAATGCCTGCAACAATCTCTCGTAGTATGCATGTACTGACTATTTCGCTTCCTAGGCTGTCCTATCTATTCTCTGCCAGTCAATGTTCTTGGGTGAAATTCTCATTTACACAAATAAAGTCACGTTGCAGTAATATTTAATTACGTCAGGGGACGGTACACCTGTTACTGGGTCTCTCTGAGGTTCTCTTGCCGGACAATCTACGCTCCTCTTGCATTCAATCCATAAGTCTGCTGGGACTACTATCTCTAACAGGGTATTCAAATCCTCCCACAAGCATTTTGCGAGTTTCACAAACCTGTCTGTCTATTGGTACCATTATACTGGCTTCTCTCTCAACCTAGGATACTCATTTATAAATGACAGAGGGGGTCATTACAACCCTGGCGGACGGTGTTAAAGCAGCGGTAAGACCGCCAACAGGCTGGCGGTCTTTTTTTGAGTATTATGACCATGGCGGTTACCGCCATGGTTATACGCCGCTTCTCCGTTCCGCTCGGCTGGAGACCTGGGTCTCCAGCCCAGCGGCCGTAACAATACCGCCGCCGGTATTTTGACCCGGCTTACCACCGTGGATTTCCAGCGGCAGGAACCGCCATGAAATCCATAGCGGTAAGCACTATCAGTGCCAGGGAATTCCTTCCCTGGCACTGATAGGGGTCTCCCACACACCCCAACCCCACCCCGACTTCCTCCCCTACCCCCCCACCACCCCTGCCACCCCCCAAAGGTGGAAGGGCCCCCCTCCCCACCCGACCCCCGACATTACCTTACACATACCCACACAACACGCACGCAGGCACCACCAACACACATACACGCACACACACCGACATACATGCCAGCATCCACACACACAGTCAGACACGCACACCCACATTCAAACATACACGCACACATCCATACAGTCATACCTACAGACATACACGCACTCATTCCCAAAACACGCAACACCCTGCACGCATACACGCACTCACACACCCCCCTACATACACAGACGCACACCCCCATGCACCCACACAACACACAACACCCCCTCACCCCCCTCCCCTACTGGAGGATCGACTTACCTGTTCCGTCGATCTGCCGGGAGGGGACGGGAGCCATGGGGGCAGCTCCGCCGACACCACACCGCCAAAAGAACACCGCCGCGCAGAATCACAGGACGTGATTAGCTGGGCGGTGTTCTGTTGGCGTGGCGATGGAGGTGGAGCAACCTCCACTTCCCCGCCGCCTGCCAGTATGGCTGTTGGCGGCTCTCCGTCGGAAAAACGACGGAGGGCAGCCAACGGTCATAATACGCAGAGCGGCAAACTGCCACTACTGGCGGTCTTCCGCACGGCGGTCCCTCAGCGGTCTTGTTAAAAGACCGCTGAGGTTGTAATGACCCCCAGAATGTCACTTCTGGTCCAAAGGACATGGACAAAATTCCCTCCTGGAATCTCTCTCATTGGTAGAATTTTCACTGGATCCTCAACCTGTTGCACATTTGCAGTAAGATTTGAAGAATTCTTTCTCTTCTTGTCTCTTTTCTTCACCCATCTACCTTCCCATTTGTCTATTGCTCCCCATGCTTGAATGGTCTGTATTAATTCTTTAAGGTAAATTTTCATTCCTGGCATTCTCATGTTCTCAAAATCTTTTGAATCAAAATCTGTAACGCCTCTTCAGGTGCTTCGTTTTCTTGACCTCTATGTTGTATTTCTCTGCTAGGTCTGCCAATTTCTGATGCACTTTTACTACTTTGTTAGTAATCAGCTTGCAGAGGTATTGCAACATGTCTTTCTCGAATGTATCAATCCTGTCTAACCCAATTGGTTCCTTCAATTAAGTTGTCTGCCTCTAGTCTAAGTTTGATCAAATTTTGAGCACTTCCTCCACTAGAATCTCCTTGAGTAGTACTCAATCTCTCTAACCATTCAGTTTTTGCTGTGCTGTCAAACCCTGTAATGTAACATTGTTGTGACTCACCTGGTATTTGCTGTACTGTTAGATTTGGAGTTTCAGGTGTCACCATGCTTGGATTTGGACCTATGTATGATCTCACCTCATTATTTGGTGGGGTCCTGAAAAGACTTGGATCAATTAACAGACCTGTTCCATCAAAAGTCAGTCTCATGGGAGTTGTCATTCTTGCATTTGCATTGTATCTTTCCCTTTCCACACTCCGGTTCAGAGATTTCTGCTCACTGTCCTCATTTTCTCCCTGGGCAAACAATGGTATGACTGGACCTATGGTAAGTGGTACTGACACTGCATCTGGGCTAGGTCTGACATTTGGATCTCGTGGGTGCACTACACCTGTATTCTGATTTGTCAATGTGAACATTTCTGTTTGTGATCCTGCTATAGGGGTGTATCGCGGAACTGTCTGTGTCTGTATCAGGGACATCAGATTTGGGGTGGACTCTACCTGGATCAATGTTGGCTTTTGGTAAACATGTCCTGTCTGCACTTTCAAGTTTGTTGCAGTATCAACAATCGGTACATCAAGGTAAATTCTTGGAATATCCATTTGCGGCATAGGCCTCTTAAGTGTCAGAGTAACTGGAGAATTATGGCTAACCTGTATCTGGCTCTAGGTTGACTCAACTGATAGCGGGGCTGCATGATCTACACTGGTGTTTGAACTTCTCTCATGTGCTACATACGGGGGAGGACGATTTCTCAATATCTGTAAAATGAATTAATCATTATCTGACTCCTCATTGTGTGTCAAAGACTTCCTAAATCCTGTGGGTTTCTGCTTTTTGTCATCGGAGAGATACAAATCCCTTTTTCTAGTGCTCTTTCTAGCTTAGTTCTCATTCTCCTGTGTAATTGCAGGAAACAACTTAATTCGTTGTAAAGTCTCGATTCTCCAAAATCTCTGTTCACTGTCCCACCTAGCCTCTGATAGTGTCTTCTCAGCTTTTCTCATTCTCCTCCCAAATTTTAATTGCTGTTTCTGACTGGCTACTAGTTCCCAAATTGATAATGCCTTGAACTGTGCTGGTCTCGGAGGTGGTTTCAAATCATATAGCACCCTCCTCAAATTCTCTAAGCTCCTCATCTGTCTATGTCACTTTGCACCATTGTTTCAGCCAAAGACATGGCACAGCACCCTTCTCTCCTATACTCATTGACATATATGTATCTCCCCTTAAGGCACTCTTTAAAACTTTGCAAAATTTAATCTCTCTGACTTTTATGCTACTTTGAATTAAATCAGGAAGTGACTTTCAATCCCCAAATCCTTTTCGCCGACCTTCTCAACCAATGATGCTTCACGGTTGTCCGCCAATCTGGGCATGACCTTTCTTGCTAATCAACCTATCCCAGCGCGGCTCCAATGACGTCACACGTACAGCACCTGACAAAGTCTTGAGTCTTGTCCTCCTCAACTCCGATTCACCCTAAACTAATGGAAGCACTAAACAAAATCCAAACCCAATTTGTCAGTTTACTACAGTTAGGGCAACACAATCGCTTCAGAAACCTTACCAATTTTTCACTGGTGGCCTTTCGCTCTAGCAGCTACTCTTTCTTTCTCAGTTTCCCTGATTCACAAGTAAAATTTGACCCGCAAATTTTACTTTCAACTAATCAGTGGGTCTGTCCTGGTGTACATAGGACTCGCCAGAGCTCAGTCAAAAAACGTTTCACTCAATTTAACACGCACTCTTGAGTTTGTCAACCACGCCCGATTGACCTATTAAACCAGACAAATTACAACAAAAACCAAGGCCCTCATAACAACCCTGGCGGTCGGTGATAAAGCGGCGGTAATAGCGCCAACAGGCAGGTGATAACAAAAATGGAATTATGACTATGGCGGAAACCACTCAGACAGACAGCGACTTTAACACAACGGCGGTATCAACAAGCACCATGGCTGTAACCGCCAACAGCCAGGCGGAAGACAATGTACCACCCACACTATTACGACAGGCCTATCCGCCACCTTTTCAGGGGCGGTACCAACGACATCAAAAGCATGGCGGAAACAGAACACAGTAATCAAAGGACTCACCTCTGGAGACTCAGGGAACAACCAGGATGCCATGGAGCCTGAGCTGCACATATTTCCCTTGCTCGTCTACCTTTTCCTGCATTATGAGCAGCAACGCCGGCGAAGACGACCACGTGAGTACTGCCACCTAGCACACAAGAGAGGGGGGGAGGAAAAAGAGAGTGACACACACTCGCACCACGTAACACCCCCACCCCAACAGGACAAAATGATTGGATGAAAGTGAGTGTAATACGATCAAATAACATGAATAAGTGCATCAAAATACAAATGTATATACATATTTACAAATGGAGGGACACTGCACAGCCCTCAATGTTCGTGTTCCACAGGGCCACATCACATAGGCCAAGGCCCCACCTCACTCCTGCAACAACACGGAGAGAACACTGCAGGGGCATCAGGTCAAAAATACACAGGCACCTCAGGGGGATGGGGAATGGGGGGAACCTCAGCCGGAAGATGGTACAACACCACTGATCCTGGAGGGGGCTACATGCCCTGTGCAATGTCCTGGGGAGTGCAAGGCCACAGTCTCTCTAGTGGTGGTTTGCCCACTGCTTGGTCCTGGGGAGTGTGAGGCCACAGTCTCTCAAGTGGGTGGTTTGCCCACTGCTTGGTCCTGGGGAGTGCAAGGCCACAGTCTCTCAAGTGGGTGATATACCCACTGCTTGGTCCTGGGGAGTGCAAGGCCACATTCTCTCAGTTGGGTGGTTTGCCCACTGCTTAGTCCTGGGGAGTGCAAGGCCACAGTCTCTCTAGTGGGTGGCTTCGCCACTCGTTCGGGAGGGGGCCTTGTGTCCAGTGTGCTTCATTCTGGGAAGGATGGGGTGAATGGATGGCTTTTTCCACTGGTTCTGGAGGGCCATTGTGCCCTGTGATGCAGATCTTGGGGAGTGCAAGGTCACAGTCTCTCGACCTTGGTGTCAGACCCACAGGATTTGAAGGGGCCAGGATGCACAACAGCCCATGGAGGCAGGACTACACACAGTCCACCGGCGGTGATGGCTGCTCAGTGGTGACAGTGGAGGTGCTGGTGTCGGGGCTGGCAGTGGTGGGGGGAGGCTCCAGCCCATCCCCTGCAGCCACAGACGGCTGCCCCCCGGGGCTGCTGCTGCTGGCAGTGGTGCTGGTGGCGGTGCTGGGAGCAGTGCTGGTGGCAGTGCTGGCAGTGGTGGGGGGAGGCTCCAGCCCATTCCCTGCAGCCTCAGACGACTGCCCACTGGGGCTGCTGCTGCTGGCAGTGGTGCTGGTGGCGGTGCTGGTGGTGGTGCTGGTGGCAGTGCTGGCAGTGGTGGGGGGAGGCTCCAGCCCATCCCCTGCAACCTCGGATGGCGGCCTACTGGGGCTATGCTGCTGGTGCTGGTGGCGGTGCTGGTGGCGTGCTGGTGGCGGTGCTGGTGGCAGTGCTGGCAGTAGTGGGAGGAGGCTCCAGCCCTTCCCCTGCAACCTCGGATGGCTGAACCACCATGGTTGGTGGTGGGAGCTCTGAATGATTCCCAGAACTAGGCCTCTGGTCCTTTCTGCCTGCTGGTGCAGGCCCCTTGCCCTTCCTGTCAGCAGCCGGGGATAGCCCCTTGCCCTTCCCTCCTGCAGCTGGTGGTGCCTCCTTGCCTTTCCTATACGCTAATGGTGGTGCCTCCTTGCCCTTCATTGTCGTAGCTGTTGGTGCCTCCTTGCCCTTCCTTGATGCACCTGGTGCAGGCACTCTGTCAGTGTTGCTGCCTGGTGCCCGGGATCCTCTCCCACCTGCAGAAGCTGTCGACAGTACTGTGGCCGTGGACTGAGTGGTTGAGGTGCTCACCTGGGTTCTCACTACCCTGGCCCGATGAGAAGAATGGTGGGGAGTGGTAGGGAAGAGGTCAATGGTGGAGAGGAAAAGCTTCCTAGGGACATTGGGGTGGGAAGAGGGTGAAGCTTTGGGAGTGGAGGAAGAGGAAGTGGATGTAGGAGGTGTCTGTCTGCTGTGTTTGGGTGCAGGTGCATGGGCTGGATGCTGTTGTGAGGTGGTTGGCTGTTGGGTGTCTGAGTGCTTGCATTTGTATACTTTGGGAGGAGGGGGCACAGACTCAATGGGAGAGGACACAGGGGACGTGTGCATGGATGTGGGGGTGGTGACTGCCAGTGAGGGGTGTGTAGTGATAGGAGTGATGGTGGTAGTGGATGAGGATGTAGTGCATGTAGGTGTGAGTATAGACGCAACTGGGAGGGAGGTGGACGATAAGAAGGAGGGGGACACAGTGGAGTCAGTGGATGTTGGTATTTTTGCATCTCAATGGTGTTTGTGTGAGTGCCTGTGGGATGATGTGTGGTGCTTGTGTTTGCCTGAACCACTCCTGTGTGTTGTCCTGGGTGCATGCTGGTCTGCCTGTGTGCTTGGGATAGGTTGGGGTTGAGGGGAATGGGATTAGGCAGAGGAAGTTGGAGAGGGGAGGCTAGAAACAGGGACAATGGCTGCCATCAGGGAGGAGGCCAGAGCCTGGATTGATCTCTGTTGGGCCGCAATGCCAGAGTGAATGCCCTCAAGGAATGCATTTGTTTGTTGCAAATGGGCTGCCAGCTCCTGGATGGGATTCACAATGGTTGACTGCCCAATAGAGATGGATCGCTGGAGGTCAATAGCTTCCTCACTCAGGGCAGCAGGGCTAACTGAGTCAGGGCCTGAGGTGCCTGGGGCAAAAGAGATGCCCAACCTCGTAGGTGAGCGGGCACGGGAAACACACTGAGTGGCTGCTGGGATGGTGGTGCTGGTAATGGGGTGGCGGTTATACCTGTAGTTGGGGTGGGCACAGAGGTGTCCGCCACCACCAGGGAGCTTCCATCGGAGGAGGTAATACTGTCAGAACTGTCCCCTCCCCTCCAGTTTCTGCAGTGGTGCGCCCCTCACCCTATGTCCCACTGGTGTCCTCACTCTCAGTAGATTCGGCCTTCTGGGCCCTTTGGGATGCAGCTCTCCCCCTCGCCAGTGCCTCTGCTCAAAAGACAAAGGATACCCTTGGTCAATGGCCGCAACAACACCACCGTTGTCGTACATGACACACACACACAGGGAACAGCCCTACGCACTAGCACTAGGCAATGCAATAACAGTCACAATGCTAGTCACCAGCCCATGGACAGGGATGCCAATTGCAGCTTACCTGAGACCCACAGACCCCTGCCCAGTAGTGGATTCCTACTAGCTTGGTTGAAGGAGGTGTACATCAGACCCTGCCCAACATGGGACCTACCATGCAATGTCCAGTCTGGCCTAGAGGCACCCACAGCCCACATCCCCCACCCGAGTGCCACCCCACTACACACAAGTAGTATATTAGGGGAATGTACTCACCCCCTTGTGGCTGCTGTGATGCCCCCAAGCGCCCATCCAGCTCCGCATTGGCCACCGCCAGTATGCAGGCCATCAGGTGGGCCAGGGTTCGACGGGCAACCCTTCCTCTTTGGAAGGCCATCCCCAGCTGGTCCTCCGCCATCTTCCGTTCCCAGCGTCTCACTGTTTTCGACAGTGGGTGCTCCGCCTGCCGTAGACCCCCAGGCTCCGCATGTCCTTGACAATGGCACGGCACATGCCCTTTTTCTGATGGGTGCTGACCTGAAGAGAAATACTCACAGGAAAAGGATTCAGTAAGATCGTCCTGCCTGTTATACTCATGGCCCACCATAGCCCTCACATCCACTTACGCACAGACATTGCCCACAATACATGCATCATGCTGCCCAGAGCCCTTCCACCAACCCCCCCTACACGAGGTCCTCACACACAGCACTCCATGCATTCTGCTACAAGCATCGTGCTCACAGTGTACTCACCTGTTGGTCTAGAGGCCCATACAGCATTCGGTACTGGGGTAGGACCCCATCCACCAGTCTCTCCAACTCTGCAGCGGTGAAGGCAGGGGCCCTTTCCCCAGGAACACAAGCCATGGTTGGTTCCAGACACAGGTCACAGCAGCACTTGCAGTGTAGGTCCTCTCCTGTTGAAGGTCAGGTAGCAAGTGAGTGAACAGATAGAAAATGACGGTCACGTCCGCAACGGTGCTTACCATCACTGCCGGCGTACATCACCATTGGCCACTGTAACCCATAGGGCCCAATGGTATCCAATGAGGAGTTGCACAGCGGTTCTCAACCACCTCCTGCAACAGAGCACAACGTCAGCAGAATTACTTCATTTCCACATGTCACTCCAAACAGGACAGGCGGACGCCATTTCAGGGGGGAGGGTAGGCCATGGCACCTAACTGCTTCACAGTACACATATGCACCATTTGGGCCTATACAACAATCTTGTGTTACAGTCACAACATGCAATGCAGTGTAGTGTTTTGAAATATGGGCTACTGACCAGCTACTCACCGTTTGCCCCCTAGATTGCAACCGCTGCGGATGAATCGGAGATAGAGACATCCCCCTGTGTACAGGCCCCTGGTGGACTTGGCAACAATGGAGGACAGGCACATTATCCTCACCTAATGACTGGACAGGGCCACAATCACAGAGCTGTGTGCCCAATTGGAACCTGACCTGATTTCTGCTATCCGTCAGACCACTGGGATCCCCCCTCTTGTGCAAGTACTATCAGTGCTTCATTTCCTGGCAACTGGTTCCTTCCAAGTGACAGTGGGCTTGGCAGCAGGAATGTCTCAGCCAATGTTCTCAATAGT
The DNA here is from genome assembly GCF_031143425.1 of Pleurodeles waltl. Classification (NCBI taxonomy): domain Eukaryota; kingdom Metazoa; phylum Chordata; class Amphibia; order Caudata; family Salamandridae; genus Pleurodeles; species Pleurodeles waltl. The sequence goes on from NC_090438.1 coordinate 599,963,691, forward strand.
GCTGACCAGAGTGTTGACTTCCCTGATTAAACACATGCGCAGCTACATCGTTTTCCCCCTGGTGGAGGATTTGGCCACAGTGAAAGTAGATTTCTATGCAATGGGATATATCCCCAACATTATTGGGGCAATAGATGGTACACATATTGCATTTGTGCCCCCCCCGGAGAAATGAACAGGTGTTCAGAAATCGAAAGAGCTTTCACTCCATGAATGTGCAGATAGTGTGCCTGGCGGACCAGTACATCTCCCATGTCAATGCAAAGTATCCTGGGTCTGAGTATGATGCCTATCTCCTGAGGAATAGCAGCATCCCATATGTGATGGCTCAACTCCAGAGACACAGAGGTGGTCATTCTGACCCTGGCGGTCTTTGACCGCCAGGGCGGAGGACCGCGGGAGCACCGCCGACAGGCCGGCGGTGCTCCAATGGGGATTCCGACCGCGGCGGTAAAGCCGCGGTCGGACCGGCACCACTGGCGGGGTCCCGCCAGTGTACCGCGGCCCCATTGAATCCTCCGCGGCGGCGCAGCTTGCTGCACCGCCGCGGGGATTCCGACCCCCCCTACCGCCATCCAGATCCCGGCGGTCGGACCGCCGAGATCCGGATGGCGGTAGGGGGGGTCGCGGGGCCCCTGGGGGCCCCTGCAGTGCCCATGCCACTGGCATGGGCATTGCAGGGGCCCCCGTAAGAGGGCCCCTACATGTATTTCACTGTCTGCTGCGCAGACAGTGAAATACGCGACGGGTGCAACTGCACCCGTCGCACAGCTTCCACTCCGCCGGCTCGATTCCGAGCCGGCTTCATCGTGGAAGCCTCTTTCCCGCTGGGCTGGCTGGCGGTCTGAAGGCGACCGCCCGCCAGCCCAGCGGGAAAGTCAGAATTACCGCCGCGGTCTTTCGACCGCGGAACGGTAACCTGACGGCGGGACTTTGGCGGGCGGCCTCCGCCGCCCGCCAAGGTCAGAATGAGGGCCAGAGTGTGGCTAATAGGTGAGCCCTGGTTCACACCCAGTAGGTGTTGGTGTATGGGTGTGGTGTGGGCCCTAAGCATTAGTGTGTTTCTAACAGTTGTCCTTCTATATTTGCAGGTGTCTCTCATTACCCTAAACTCTCATGGCTACTTACCCCTGTGAGGAATCCCAGGACAAGGGCAGAGGAACGTTACAATGAGGCACTTGGGTGAACAAGAAGAATAATAGAAAGGACATTCGGCCTCCTGAAGGCCAGGTTTTGTTGCCTCCATCTAACAGGTGGATTCCTGTACTACTCAACCAAGAAGGTGTGCCATATCATCGTGGCATGCTGTCAGTTCCCTGGGCCTGTCCTCCCCCTGTCGCACAGCAGTCCTCCCAGCTTCACTGTTGTCCTGTGCCTCTGTCTCCTGAACTTTGTGTGCACTGCCACAGACCCCAGGTCCCTGATCATCCTGTGTTTGTGGGGTCCGTGTAGTGGTGGACACACTGCTGATTGACGTGTCCTGGGGACAGAGGTTTGGGCCCACTGGGTGAGTACTGTGCTGGTGTTTCCTGAGGGGGGAGGCTCTGTGGTTTTATGGGACTGTACCTGGGCAACCGACTGTCCGGAGATCCCTGATGGGCCACGTTGGTCATCCAGATCCAAGCGTCCAGAGCTGCTATCAGCACTGTGGGCCTCTTCTGGGGGGACTGGATGTTGCTGGCACCTATTCTCCGGTGACGTTGGGTGGGGGACCTGTGGGGATGTAAATGCAGTATTATTGTTTCTGTGTGTGTCATTTTGTGCATGGGAGTGTTGGCCTCTATTGTTGTTATTGCCCTGTCAGCAGTGGTGATAGGTGTCCATGCAGGTCTGTGAGTGGTGTCCATGCATTGGTGTTGCATGCAGGGCTTGGTATTGGGATGAGTGGGTTTTGATGGTGGGGTATATGTGAGGTGGTGGGGTGATGGGTTTGTGATGGCATGCAGGTAGGGGGGGTGATAGTAATAGAGATTTGAATTACCTGAGTCCAGTCCTCCTCCTACTCCTGCCAGGCCCTCAGGATGCCTTATTGCCAAGACTTGCTCCTCCCATGTTGTTAGTTGTGGGGGAGGAGGTAGGGGTCCACCGCCAGTCCTCTGTACAGCTACTTGGGGTCTTGCTGCTGTGGAACACACCTTTCCCCGTAGGTCGTTCCACCTCTTCCTGATGTCATCCCTTGTTCTGGGTTTTGACCCTGTCCGCGATTCTCTGCCATGGCTCGATCTTCCTTGCAATGGATGTCTGCTGAACCTGTGATTCGAATAGCTGTGGCTCTACCCAGATGATTTACTCCACCATGACCCTTTGCTCCTCCTCTGAGAACATGGGGTGTTGTTGTGGTGCCATGGGTGTAGTGTGAGTGGTGGGGGTGAGGGTGTGTGGGGTGATGTGTTGGGGTGTGTGATGTAAGGTGCGTGGATGGTGTATGGTTGATGGTGGTGTGTGGCAATGGTCTTGTCTGTGGTCTTGCTATCTCTCTTGTGGCAGTTGTTTTTAACCGTAAAGGGTTGTGTGTAATGTAGGTGTGTGTTTTATAGTGGTGTGTGTGTGTCGGTGTGGTGTGTGTATGTGTGTCAGGTGTGTGTTACTCAAATTGTCTAATGTGGTGTTGTTTTGTTAGGTTGTGTGTATTTTGAGTGCGGCGGTATGTACCGCAAATGGTTTAGCCCCATTGAATGTCCGCCGCAGTGATTTGTGTGTCATAATGCTGTGGGCATTGTTCTGTTAGCGTAACGGTGTGGGTTTTGCTACCGCCAGTTTATCACTGACCTTTGAGCTGGCGGACTTGTGTGTGTGGCTGTAAAGTGACGGATTGCTATGTGTGGGTCATAATATGGGTGGTGGTAATCCACTGCGGCGGCGGTATGTTGGCAGCAGTCAGCATGGCGGTAAGCGGTACTTACCGCCAGTGTCATAATGAGGGCCCAAGTGTCTTATACATTTTTCAATACACTCCAGATTCTAAGACCTCGCAGGGCCCATATACCAACAACCACGTGGACATTTTTTTTTTTTTAAAACATCTTTTTATTAAACCAAAGCTTAGTACAGTACAGTATTAGCGAATATAGTCCACACTTGTATCATGATCTAGGGTATTAGCCTTCATAAGAGAAAACATTTCTACTTGGACTATCACAATAATCATCACCCCTACTCATCTTTCCTTGCCCTGTAGCCGTTCGTGAAGCAAGTTCCTTTGTGGTACAGTCTCCTTCCTCTCTTTCTTCCTTTTAGGCTTCCTAGCCCCCCCTTTATAATCATCTATATCCTCCCCATTGTGACCATATTTTGTCAAATTTCTTGGGGAAACCCCTGCCTCAATAGACCACCCTCTCTGCATGATGGCACCAGTCCATGTTTCTCTCCCAGCTTTGGACATCTGGCGGCTCTGACGCCCCCAGTATAGTCCAATAGCTTGCTTGGCCACCCCGTCTCTAGGATCAACCAGGTCTTTTGGTGTTTTGGCAAGGTTTCCTCACCTAAGATCTGCAGTGTCAGCCATCTGGGTTCTCGAGTAACCTTGAGTCACGTAACCCCGGTCAGTATGTGTACTATTTTCCCCCAGAACTGTTGTATTACCAGACAGCCCCAAAGATGTGAAAGAACGTGCCCACCACACCCTCTCCAGGACAGGTCTGAATCCCCATGCCCCATGCAGTGTAGGAGGGTTCTAGAGTAATATGATCTATGAAGGATTTGTATTTGCACAAGGCGGAATCTCACCCGTATCGACACCTCTCTTTGTCTTTGACTAGCCCTAGACTAGCCTAGACTAGCCATCTTAGACTAGCCCTATGTCCCGCTCCCATGCCTCCCTGAGAGACCGCCCAGTGTTGGGTGAGTTATTCATCAATTCTTTATAGATAAGAAAAATTGCTTTCTCCGGCATGGGTTCCATCAATAGGTGGTCCTCCAGTGGGGAGAAGTCGGGTATTTGTCCCCCTGCCCGGAGATGCCTCCCTAGGGCGTGGCTCAGCTGGACGTACTTAAAATTCTGAGATGATCCTGTTCGTATTCAGTCTGTAAGTCTGCTAGTGTAATCAGGGAGCTCCCCCTCCAAATGTCTCTGAGTTTATCAATGCCAATTAACCTCCACACACAGGACGTCAGGGGTTTGCCCTCCTTATGTATGACCACTATGGTGGCGAGTCTCTGGTCCTCCAGGAGAGCTCCATCTGTCATAGCTGCCTGAAACATTTCTAGCATATGGGGAGCCACAATATTTCTCATGGCTTTAAAGAGTTCTACCGGGAGTCCACTAGGACCCACTGTCTTCCCTGAGGAAATCTCCCCCAAGGCTTGCTGTACTTCTTCCACTGTCAGTTCCTGATCTAACAGTTCCTTGTCATTTCCTGTCAGTTCCTCCAGGTGGAGAACTCGCAGCAGCTCCTGTAAGCCTCACGGGTAGTGGCTGTCTGGGAGGAGTATACCCGTGTGTAATAGGTGGCAAAAGCCTCTGCTATGTCTTCGCTTGTAGAGTACCTTACTCCCTCCTTGTCCCAAACCTCTGCAACCCAGTTTCTACTTCTGTCTCTTTTTTCGAGCCACACCAATAGCTTATTTGCCTTGTCTCCAACTTCATAGATCTGACTTTGCGTAGCTCACTCATGGGCTTGTGCCTCCTTGGTTCCTAGGCCCTGCATTTCTTTTTGTTTAAGTTGGAGCCTGTGACACTGGTGCGGATCAACTATCCTCCCTCTAAGTGCTGCCGCCTCCAAATCTGATACCTCCTTTTTCAATGCCATATATTCCTTATTTCACTCTTTTTTGCGGTCCCCAATCAACTCCTGGGCCTGGCGTCTAAGCACCGTTTTGAATGCCTCCTAGAGTGTACTCGCCAAGTCTACTGTTACACAGTTTTCTGAGAAGTATCTCTCTGCACTTTCATGTATTTGCTTGGAGAACCATTCCTTTCCTTACCAGCCCGGATCTAATCTGGGCATCTGTGTTGTGTCCCAATGGGTCCCCTCAATGTTACCTCAACAGGAGAATGATCGGATATGCTTCTCACAAGATGGGTCGCCCAGTGGGAGGGGCCCACACACAATTGTTTGGTGAATAGATAATCTAGGCGCAAGAAACTTTGGTGGGATGCAGATAAAAACGTATATTGCCTAGCCCCCGGGGGCAGCTGTAACAGCATCGCTCTGAGGGCTGGAAAGGTATCTGAATGTAGTTGAGGGGGGATGTATACCAAGCACAAGTTGAGGGCCCGCCCATGCCAAGTTCCGGATCGGGCCACAAACCTGCCCAGGGTATCAGTCCAGATGGGACCAGGCATAAATGGCGCTGCCTTCCTCAGTAAGATGCCCACTCCTATCGAAGCGGCTGTAAAGCCGGAGTGCACCAACAGGAAGTATCCCATTCTGTCTAAGGCTTTTTCTGATTACCCTTCAGATGAGTTACTTGTATGAAAACTAAGTCTGGTGTATGCCTCTTGACATACTGTAGGACTAAGGTGCGTTTGATTTTGTTGTCAAGGCCATTCATCTTCCACTTCATCGCCTTTAATGGCAGAGCTTTAGTGGTCATCATGGCGGATCCAATACCTTCGCGACTTGAGACTATTGACCCCTGTAGACTTCTCTCTCTTCCAGGTCACCCCACCAAGGCTTCCTCCCTTCTCCTGAGTACCCATTCCCTGCGCTCTTTGTACATTAACATTAACTGTTATGAAATGATGAATTCCCCCACCTTCCCAACTGCATCCCCCCTCAATGTTACCCAGCATAGTAGGCTCAGAATGGCCCACACCCCAACCATGCAGAGTGCCTGTCACCCCCAACATTAACATCAAATGCATTTAGGGTTGGCTGGTTCTGCTCAGACATGCTGATCGATGGCCAGGTAAGTCTCTCCTGTTGATTGAAACCGTCAGGTCCTTGTGTTATCTCCTGCCCACTGTCATCCAGTATCTTAGCCTTATAGTTCCCCACTTTCCATTTCTCCTGGATCACCATTGTCTTGTGGCTGCCCGGAAGGGCCAGTCAGCTGTTGAGTTCTCGTGTGCACCTCTTTTTTTTTCTCAAGGGTTCACCCGCCTCCCTGGCGCCAACCCTCAAACCAGTCCCACGCATTTGCTGCTGAGGTGAAGTACGAGGATTTGCCTTCCGCTAGCACTCAGAGCTTTTCTGGAAAGAGCATCATATATTTACGTTCCTTAGTCTGCAGTGCTTTTTTAACTTTGCCAAAGCTACGGCGTTGTTTCTGAACTTGAAGTGTATAGTCCAGAGATTTCATAGGGTATATCCCCATGTGTGCGTTCCGCTTGTAGGATGCCATCTCGATCTCGATGGTTGAAGATTCTGACAATAATTGTTCTTGAAGGGGCCTCTGGTCTCGGAGGCTGCACTGCCGCTCGGTGTACCCTTTCCACTGAGAAAACTTTTGGGGCATAGAAATATCAATATAAGACCTTCAAGAAAGAAGTCTACAGATGCCCCCTCCGCTCCTTCCGGGACCCCTGCTACCCTGATATTATTCTGTCTTGTGCGGCCCTCCTGGTCCTCCAGCCTGGCTGTCATTATTGCTTGTTGCCAAAGTAAGGGTTCGTACTTGTTCCTCCAAACTCTTGGCAGTCGACCTCAGCATCTGTATGTCGAATTCTGCTGCGGACATCTTGTCTGCCATCTTCTGTAGATCCGTGCGTAGGAGGAAGACATCTGCCATCACAGTGTCTAGCTTGGGTTCCAAAGTAGACTTGAGATCTGAGATTGCCACAATTATAGCTCCCAGTGAAGGCTCTGATAGCCCCAGACTAGTTGAGTCCTGCCTGGACGAATTTGGGGTCTGTTTGATGATGGCATAGTTGTCCATTTCATTCGATTGATGGAGGCCTTGAGTTTTAGATTTGACCATGGTGTGTGGTATACAGGCCTCTGCCTCGTCACTCTATGCCACCTTTATTCGTCTCCTGCATCCCTCCAATACCTCTGGCCGCTCCACTCGCCCCTTTGCTATCTTCGTATTTCCCCCGGCCTCTCATTCCAGGTTGGATCTCTCACTTTCGGGCTTCTCTGGTAATGGGTGCTGTCTCCTACAAGCCCTCCCACCGCGGAACCAATCATTTCTCCTTGTTCGGCCCTGTTTTAGGCCCCTCTGTCTTCCCCTCTTTTTGCTTTTGCCCTTCTCCTGTTTTCTTTTAGCGGCCTGGGCGTGCCTCTACCTCGATCCTGCTACCTACCGGCTCCTCGGGCTCTGAGGAATCGGCTAGGCCTTGGCCCACCCATCTCCTCTTTCAAGGGGGTTCCAGCCGAACCCCTTCAGACTTTCATCCGCTGGTCCCGGGCTCCTTCCCCCTCACTGCAGGTCCTCCTCCCGGGCCCAGACACCCAGCAGTTTCTTGCAGGTCCACTCAGCGCTACAGGGGCCCTCGCCCTAGTCTGCCCATGCCAGTCTCCTCCCTGGGTCTCTCTTTCTCCTTAATGCCCTTCCAGGGCGTTGGGACAAGCCTCCGTCACTATCCCCCCACGGCTGCCGAGTCAGCCCAGGGCCAAAGGATCGACGTCCGCTCTTGCTGCTACTCAGTCTCTCCTCAGTCTGTCCTCCCATGACACACACTCTGTGGACCAGGCCTCACCCCGTCCTGCTTCCCGGGAGGGTCATTACAACATTGGTGGTAAATGCTGCTTCCCGCCGTGCAGAGGACAGCCAACACACCACTGCGGCAGCGGAATTCCTCCACAGCTATTATGACCCACAGCTCGGAATCCACCAAAATCCAGACACCCACACAAGTCCGCCACACCAAAGGTCAGTGATAAACTGACAATAACAAAACCTCCACCGTCACGCCAACAGAAATACGCCCACACTATCATGATCCACGAATCCACGTGGCAGTCTTTCAACCGTGGTATTCCATTGGCGGTACACACCGCTGCGCTCAAAATACACACACATTTACAAAACACAACCACATTGGACAATTCCAAATACACACACCTGATACATATACACACACCACTCCCACACACTCACACCACTATAAAACACACACCCACATCACCCACAAACACCTATGACCAGAAATTTAGACGAAGACAACCCCACCATACAGAGGCACACAACACCATTACACATACACATCCATGAACAAAACACCACAAACCCCTAAACATCACCCCACACATCACAACACACACCACCTCACCCATCACCCACACCACCCCATGGCACCGCAAAGACACCCCAGGTTTTCTGAGGAGGAGCTCAGGGTCATGGTGGGGGAAATCATCCGGGTAGAGCCACAGCTAATCGGATCACAGGTGCAGCACACCACCATAGCTAGGAAGATGGAGATACGGCGCAGAATCGTGGACAGAGTCAACGCAGTGGGACAGCACCCAAGAACTAGGGATGACATCAGGAAGAGGTGGAAGGACCTACGGGGAAAGGTGTGTTCCGTGGTCTCAAGACACCAGATTGCAGTTCAGAGGACTGGCGGCGGACCCCCACCTCCTTCCCCAGAACTAACTACATGGGAAGAGCAGGTCTTGGCTATACTGCATCCTGAGGGCCTCTCAGGAGTAGCTGGAGGAATGGACTCTGGTAAGTCAAATCTTTCACTACTTCATTCCCCACCCTACCTGCATGCTATCACATACCCCCACCCTCGCCCTCACCCCCTCACTCCAACTCCTCATATATGCCCCTCTCTCACAACTCACCCATCCCAACACCAAGCCCTGCATGCAACAACAAAGCATGGACACCTATCACCAATGCATGGCCACTGCATTTACCCACACACACCCCTAAACAATTATCACACAAGGTCCTACACAAGAATGCAAGCACTGGGGTACGGGGTCACCCACCCATTACACACCATGGCACACACAGATGCAATAATCATGCCTTTACACCCCTGCAGGACCCCTACCCAACGTCACCGGACAGGAGGGTCCACACATGTCCACTCCACCCACAGAAGAGGCCCACAGTAATGATAGGAACTCTGTCCAACTGGATCTAGATGACTAGCCCGGCCCATCTGGGACCTCGGGACAGTTGGTTCCCCTCACACTGGCACAAGCCACAAGCCACAAAAGAGCCTCCCTCCTCTGGAAACACCAGCACTGCACCCACCCAGCGGGCCCATACCTCTGTCCCCAGGACACATCAAGCAGCAGTGTGTCCACCACTACAGGGAACCCAGGCTAACCCACCAACCGAACAACACCAGGGACCTGGGGGCAGTGGCAGTGGGCACACGGTTCAGGGGACAGAGGCACAGGAACACAGGGGAACTGGGAGGGCTGCTGTGCGAGAGGGGGAGGACAGGCCCAGGCAACCGACTCTTCACGAGGCCCTCTCCAACATCATGGGAGCCTACCACCATTCCCAGGAGACAATGGCAACGGTACTGGCCAAGTTTCAGGAGACCCAGCGCCTGCAGGAGGAACAGTATTTGGGATTCAGGGAGGAACTCAAATCCATCAATACCACCCGGGGCACCATTGTAGGGGTGCTGAAGGACCTTGTGAACACCAGGAGGGACACTGTGGCACAACAAGGGGCCCCTGACACTAGCCTGGACAATGAACTGCCCACCACCTCCGCCGGCACTAGTGGACAGGAGGCACCGCCACAGGACCACAACACCAGCACCCCACCCCCTGCAGATGGAGAACCACCCCGCAAGCGGTCCCTGAGATCCAGGACAAAGACAGAGAACAATGCCAAGACCCCCACCAAGAAATGAGACCACCCTGATTATCATCCTATTGTCCCACTTTGTCACCCTGTCCATCCTTAAACTGCCCCAGCTCCACTTCCCATGCCCCTTTGGACAATGCACCTGTGAGAATAATAGACTGGACTCTGCCATGGACATTCCTCCACCATCACCCCTCACCATTTTACAACCCCTCCACTATTTAGCACTTAAATAAACACCCTTAAATCACAAAACTATCTGGAGTCAGTCTGTGCTTGCGAAAATTTGTATTTGCAATAACTGAGCAAAAATGATATATCCATTGTATTGTCAACATACCTATGTCACACAGCTCTAGTCCATGAGGAAACAAAGCAGATGTCACACAGGGGGACCCACATCTGTGAAATCAAAAGGGAAAGTGACAACTCAGGGTCCATACACTGGATGAAAGTGACAGACAGATGAGAGGTAGAACAAGTGTATCAGATCTAGCAGGCAGTGATGTCTTCTTACCTGTGTCTCACTGGAAGTATTGAAGAATCACTGTGTTTCTGTTGTCGATATCCTCTTCTTCTGCTTCCTCGTCTTCAATGTCCACAGGCTCCACAGCTGCCACAAGACCTCCATCTGGACCATCCTCCTGCAGAAAAGGCACCTGTTGTTGCAAAGCCAAGTTGTGAAGCATACAGCAGGCCACGATGATCTGGCACACCTTCTTTGGTGAGTAGAATAGGGAACCACCTGTCATATGGAGGCACCTGAACCTGGTCTTCAGGAGGCCGAAGGTCCTCTCTATAACCCTCCTAGTTCGCCCATGGGCCTCATTGTAGCGTTCCTCTGCCCTTGTCCTGGGATTTCTCACAGGGGTCAGCAGCCATGACAGGTTGGGGTAGCCAGAGTCACCTGCAAATGGCGAGGGACAACTGTTAGACACACACTAACCATTAGGGACAACCCCAGACCCAGACACCTAGTTGCACATTTAAAATTAATGCCATGTGGCCCCCTGAAATGGCGGCTGCCTGACCTGTAATGTGGGACAAGGGGATATGAGGTAACTGCGCTGGCGTTGTACACCGTAGCGGTAGGCGGTCGAAGACCGCGGCGCAATCCTGCATTGGTTAACATTGGACCCTATGGGTCCAAGGAGCCAATGACGATGTACGCCGGCAGTGACGGTACGCACCGCCGTGGACGTGACCGCCATTTTCTGTCTGTTCACTCACTTGATACCTGATCTTCGACAGGAGAGGACCTACACTGCAAGTGCTGCTGTGACCTCAGTCTGGAAGAGACAATTGCTCATGTGTCTGGGGAAAGGGCCCCTGCCTTCACCACGGAGGAGTTGGAGAAACTTGTGGATGGGGTCCTTCCCCAGTACACTCTACTCTACGGTCCTCCAGACAAACAGGTAAGTACACTGTGAGCATGCTGTATGGGCAATGCCTGTGTGGAGTGGTGTTGATGGAAGATAGGGGGGGAATGAGGCGTCCATGAAACGACGGTGAGTGCATGTGCGTCATGGCAAGGATAGGAACGCAGGCCAATGACTATGACGGTCCGGACAGTTATATCTTCTCCTTTTCCCCTGTACCATTCCTCTAGGTCAGCGCCCACCAGAAGGATATTTGGCGTGCCATCGCCAAGGAAGTCTGGACCCTGAGGGTCCACCACAGACGGAGCACCCACTGCCGGAAAAGATGGGAGGACATTTGCTGCTGGAGCAAGAAGATGGCGGAGGCCCAGCTGGGGATGACCTCCCAACGTGGGAGGGGTGCCCGTCGCACCATGACCCCCCTGATGTTCCGGATCCTGGCGGTGGCATATCCGGAGTTGGATGAGCGCTTGGGAGCATCACAGCAGCCACAAGGGGGTGAGTACACTCTCATTCAGCTGATTCAGCGTGCATTACGAGGTGTCTGGGGTGGGGAGGTGGGCTGTGGGTTCCCCTAGGTCAGGGCGAGTTTAGTTGGCAAGGTCCCTTCGTAAGGCAGGCCATGTGGCACCCCACCCTACCAGTATTCAGAGGCAACTACACCTAGTCAGGCTTGTGTGACTTCCATGTGTGCATCAATCGGGCATAGGCCTTGTACCCCATGTCCCTGTGATTAATTAGGGAACTCTAAGTGCACGGCGTAGTGCAGAGGTCTTCTGTGTCTATAGTGTTCGCCAACGGTAGCAGTATTGCATGCACTCAACATGTCTTTCTTCTGTCTTTCCCCCCCTTTTTTTGGTCTCCCTGTTCTTGTGTGCAATAGCATCATCAGGCGGAGGAGCAGTGGCACCGGAGCAGGAGGGAGCTGCATCCCACATGGCCCTGGAGGGCAAGACAACGGAGTCTTAAGGCACCAGTGGGACGGAGGGCGAGGGGAGCTCCACGGCGGGGACAGGAGCTGAGACCAGCGACACGGACTCCTCCTCTGGTGGGAGCTCCCTTGCAGTGGCGGGCCCCTCTGTGCCCCCTGCATCTACAGGTACAGCCGCCACCCCCCCTACCAGCACCGCCCTCCCAGCAGCCCCTCAGCATCTGCATACCTGGAGGGATTTCATTCTGGTCAGGCAGCCCAACAGCAAGCTTTTCAGACTCTGGCCTCAGCACTGATGGCAGCCATTGTCCCTGTGTCCAGCCTCCCCCCTCCAACTTCCTCCACCCAGACCAAAACCCTTGTACCTCAGCCTATCCCAAGCACACCATCAGACCAGCATGCACACACCTCAACACACAAGGGAAGCTCTGGCAAACATAAGCACCACACATCACACAGGCACTCACACAAGCATCATACCCATGCAGACATACCAATATCCACTGCCTCCACTGTGTCCCCCTCCTCCTCCTCGTCTCCCTCCTCCCTCCCTGTCACGTCTCAACTCACACCTGCATGCACTACATCTTCATCCACTACGTCCATCACCAGCACACCCATCACCACACACCACTCACGTGAACTCACCACCCCCATTACCATTCACACATCCCCTGTGTCCTCTCCCAGTGTGTCTGTGAGCCCACCTCCAAAGGTACACAAACGCAGTCACACACCCACCCAACAGCCATCCACCTCACGACAGCCTCCAGCCCATGCACCTTCACCCAAAGTCAGCAAACGTACACCTCCACTACCTCTTCCTCCACTCCCAAACCCTTCCATCTACCTGTCCCAGTGTGTCTAAAAAACTTTTCCTGTCCAACCTTGACTTCTTCCCCTCACCTCCCCCACCCCTTCAGTCCCCTAGGGCCCGCCTTTCCAGGTCCCAACCCAGCACCTCACCCACCACATCAGTGGGAACAGTGGTGCCAGCAGTAACCGGCTCCTGGAGTGCGCCAAGCAGCAGGGCAGCCAGTGTGCCAAGGAGCCAGACCACGGACAGTCCCCCACCTCAGAAGCATAAGAAGTTGGCCACTGCCTGGAGGGATAAAGGTCAAACACCTGCCACCAAGGGCCCTCCCAGGACTACAGTTGGGGTGTGGGACGAAAACTGCGCCAACATCCAAGGTGGGGAAGGGGCACAGAAAGAAAGGGAAGTCGCCGCCAACCTGCACGGCGGACAAGACTGCTACCAGCACCGTTGTCCAGGACACCGCCGCCACCAGCACCGCTGCCCAGGACACCCCCGCCACCAGCACCGCTGCCAAGGACACCGCTGCCACCAGCACCGCTGCCCAGGACACCGCTGCCACCAGCACCGCTGCCCAGGACACCACCGCCACCAGCACCGCTGCCAAGGACACCGCCGCCGCCAGCACCGCTGGCCATGACACCTCCGCCACCAGCACGCTCACTGAGCCACCCACCAACACCGCAGGCCAATGAGCGCCGCAAGCACCGCCGCTACTGAGGCCGCCACAAGCAGGATGAAGCACTCTGGGCACAAAGCCCCATCCAGAACCAGTGGAATATCACATCCACTACCTCTGTCCTTGGCAGGATGAAGCACTCTGGGCACCAAGCCCCCTCCAGAACCAGTGGAGAAAGGCATCCACTACCTCAGTCCTTGGCAGGATGAAGCACTCTGGGCACAAAGCCCCCTCCAGAACCAGTGGAGAAAGGCATCCACTACCTCAGTCCTTGGCAGGATGAAGCACTCTGGGCACAAAGCCCCCACCAGAACCGGTGGAGAAAGGCATCCACTACCTCAGTCCTTGGCAGGATGAAGCACTCTGGGCACAAAGCCCCCTCCAGAACCAGTGGAGACTGTTATCCACTTGAGAGACTGTGGCTTTGGACTCCCCAGGATAAAGCAGTGGGCAAACCACCCACTTGAGAGACTTGAAAGACTGTGGCTTTGCACTCCCCAGGATAAAGCAGTGGGCAAACCACCCACTTGAGAGACTTGAGAGACTGTGGCTTTGCACTCCCCAGGATAAAGCAGTGGGCAAACAACCCACTGGAGAGACTTGAGAGACTGTGGCTTTGCACTCCCCAGGATACAGCAGTGGGCATTTAGCCCCCTCGTGGATCTGGCGTCGTGCACTCATCCGGCTGAGGTGCCCCCCCTTCCATTCCCCCTGAGGTGCCTGTTGTATTTCTATCTGATGCCCCAGCAGTGTTCTCTCCGTTTTGATCGGGTATCGAGTGTGGGCCTCGCCCATGCATTTTGGGCCCAGTGGTCCACGGACTTTAATGGTGCAATACCTGGACTTGTATTGTTGGTGTATCTATTTGTTTATAGTATATATATATTTTTGAGTACTGGATTTTAATAGATTACAATCGTTCAAATAATTTCCTTTTGTCTTTGCATTCTTCCAGGGGGGATAGGGGATGTAACTGTAATGTATCAACATGTATTTGTGTGTGTGTTGTAGTGGGTGAGGGTGGGGGTGGGGGGGTTGCATGTGTGTGTCACTCTCTTTTCCCTCCCCCTTCCCCTGTGTCGTAGGTGCAGTACTCACTGTGGTCTTCGCCGCCGGCGTTCGTGCTCCTGGTAGAGGAGCAGGAAGACAAAGGCAGGGAGAATATGTAGTTCCGGCTGCATGGCGTCCTTGTTCCTTGTGGGGTGTGCAGAGGTGAGCGTTTTCCCTTCCATGTCCTGTTTCTGCCGTGTTTTTGTTTGCGGTGAAACCGCCTCGGAAAAGGTGGCAGATTGGCCTGTTGTAATACTGTGGGCGGTACATTGTGTTACGCCTGTCTGTTGGCGGTTACCGCTGCGGTGTTTGTACCGCCGTGGCAGTCGGAGTGTTAAAGTGGCTGTCTTTGTTGGCAGTTTCCGCCACGGTTGTGATTCCATTTTTTTTGCCGTCGGCCTGTTGGCGGTCTTACCGCCGCGTTAACACTGACCGCCAGGGTTGTAATGACCACCATAGTGTTTATTTCCCTATATAAACAATGGTAATATCACGTAACTTCATCTTAAAATCAAATGATAAACATACAGGAACAACACTGGTTGACCAAATCTTCCAAAGAATCTCAGTTTATTCAAAGCATGTATGGTTATGCATTCTAGGATTACAGTACAAATCAGATTCAGCAAAGAAATGACATCACTGTTGTCAATAATTAGCAAACATCTTCAGTGAGTTTCCTAACTAACCTTCTGATTAGAATAGCATGTTTGGGCTTCATGCAAAACAATTTAGTCAACACAAATTCGGAAAACCTCTAGCTATGGCTCTATCAAAATTGGCGGTTGGTACCTAGAAACAAAAGACAAATTTCATCATCAATAACATTTGGCTAGTACCTCTTCTCAGTATGGATCAGCAAGCTGTGACTGTCTTCGTCAATTGGACATCTGTTCTGTCAGCATCAGCATCGGACCATGAAAGAGAATGATTCAGAACGGGGGACTCCAACTATCCGAACCATTTACAAAAGTAAAGTCTAAGGATCAGCAATCAGCATTAAAAGATCTAAGCAATAAGTTAAAGATAAAAATTCAAGTCCTCCTGAACTGTTAATCTCCTCAGACATAATAAACAAGCTCCTTTCAGGAGGATATCAAAGTGGGAAAAAGCTTAACTCCTCTCAGTGTAGTCGGGCTAACTTAAAACCATCCAGAACACTTTCCACATTGCTATTGGTCAAAGAGTCCAATGAAAGTAGAATTTCAAAAACTTAGATATAACTAAACTGTCTTTCACATGCAGATGATTGGCTCCTATTCTCATGTTCCCATCGTTAGACTCGTCAGGTAACAATTTTTTATCTCTCTGTCCTTCAGTCAGTGCATCCATTGTTAGCTCCTGGGAACATGGCTTTCAGGTACACTAAACTCTACAATGTATTGATAGCTAATACAACATATTTTAGCAAGCAGTTCTCATGGGAAAGAAAACATTTAATAGCATTTGGTCAACGCAGTGGAAAAATACAAGTATTCATTTCTCTAAACAGCTGTTTTATGTGAATTATTAAAACAGTGAAACTTGACACGAGGCTGTGCAACTAGGCCCAAGACCTCCCTAACTTAAGGCCTATGATTAATAAAGCAAAATACATAGTAAGTAATCATTAATATAACATATTACTACATTAATCAAAAAATGAGCACATCTTTTCATATTAATAAGCAATTAACTAAGTCATTTACGTATCTTGAACAATAACCAGCCATGCCAAGGAAAGATAATACAATTCAAACAGCTTAGGAGCACTAAGCATTTGCCAATGCTTGTACTTTTTCAGTATTAGGTGGCATGCCCCGATCAGAAGAGATATGGCCAAAGAATTTCAATTTTGTCTTATTAAACTCACAGTTGTTAGCACTCAAAGTCACTCCACAAGAAGGGCTGAAATCCAGTAGTGATCATGCTGGCAGATGGTGGTAAGCTGCCACTGCTACCACCAGCACCGCCACGCCAGTTGAACGCCGCTAGCTGTATCATGACCTGTGACACGGCCTGGCGGTGTTCTGCTGGCGGGTGCTGCTGGCGGTAGCAGCACCGCTTCCTGTTCCCTGCCGGAAGACCTTCTTGACAAAGGTAAGTCGGGCTTCTGACAGGGGAGGAGGGTGGAGGGTGTTGTGTGTATATGTGTTTGGTTGTGTGCATGAATGTGTGAGTGTGTGTGAGAATGCATCTGTGTGTGTTTTGTTGTTTTCATGGTTGTATGTGTGTGAGTGAATGCATGTAAGAATGGTGAAGTGAGTGCGTGTCTGCATGTCAGTGTGATTGTGTGTAAGAATGTGTGCGAGCATGTCAGGAAGTATGCATGTATGAATTCCTGGGTGAATTCGTGGTGCGTGTCTGCTGGTGTGTGCATGTATTGGGGCGAGTGTGATAATCTGAGGGGGTGGGTGTGTGTGTGTGATGATCGGACTGGGTGGGGCGTTTGGATGGAGAGGGGGTGAGGGGTGTCAGGTGTCTGTTGGGGCGGGGGGAGCCGCCTACCGGTGACAGGGAAGGAATCCCCTGTCACTGGCAGGGCCTACCGCCATGGTTTTCGTGGGGTTGCTAATGCCATGAAAACCATGGTGGTAGGCAGGCTTACAATGCCGCTGCAGTACTGTGCCTGCCGCCGGGCTGAAGACTGACAACTCCGGCCTGGCAGCTGATACCGCCATGGTGGTATGAAAGGAGAAGTGGTGGGTTGTCTGAAAATGAAATATAATACACTGTTCCAAAGCTGATACAAGGAAAAAGAAAAGGAGTCCTGATAATCAGGAGCAAAAGTCCTCACACACCACATATGGTGTCATGCTTCATCATCGGACGGCTCCTCGTCAGGCCGGCGCTGCAATGCCTGACGGGCACCCCCCGAAGGGGGGCTCTTTGCCGGAGATCTTTTTATTAATGATGAAGCCGCGGAACCAAATGTGGGTCCGAAAAAGAGGAGGAAAAAAGGAAAGGACAAAGTAAAATTGGCTCAAAACCCTCACTAAATGGTTTATTATTTGCTGTTGGGAATTGGTCAAGATTAAAAGAAGTTACAAGGGAGTGAAACAAGAGATAATGCTCAGGCACTCGTACAAAAAATCAGGGCAAAGGAAGACGGTAATTATCCGAAATCCCTCAGTATATGGTCAATATGCGGTCGACATGTTTCGCGTCTCTTATGGTCCAAAAGGATCCCCTGACGCTTCTTCAGGACCTACTAAATCATTGGATAATTCCAATTGAAAATAAAGGAAACAAATATTATTATCCCTTTTCTCAGCTCCTGCAATCTAACGCTCACAGTCAAGACGTCATCAGTCACTTACTAGAGATAAACCGGACTGGCTTTTCTTTCCTATCAGTCACCCTAGATAAAAGGGAAAGAAGTTAAAGTTGTTAAATTGCATAACTACTTCATCTACATTCTGAGAGTAGTATACACATGTGAAGGCTCAAATAGAAATTTCTGTGACAAACTGTGCAACTCATAGTGACGAAGTGAGTGGTAGCAACCCATGCTTGTGATGTATAGGGGGGCTTACCAACTCCATTCTGAGAAAGGGTATCATGGGATCACGCAGATTATACCTTATCTGTATCCGTTTTTTTACTTCCTACTGCAGAGAATTTTTGCTTATTTTCAGTGACCTTGTTGTATGTCTGTCTGATGATTTAGATACAGAGACATCCTGCTCTTTTGTTATTTATTTTCTATGTTCATCTCACAACTAGATTCACTGTGAACCGGGCAACAGGCCTGCGTGATCCCATGATACCCTTTCTCAGAATGGAGTTGGTAAGCCCCCCTATACATAACTAGCATGGGTTGCTACCACTCACTTCGTCACTATGAGTTGCACAGTTTGTCACAGAAATTTCTATTTGAGCCTTCACATGTGTATACTACTCTCAGAATGTAGATGAAGTAGTTATGCAATTTAACAACTTTAACTTCTTTCCCTTTTATCTAGGGTGACTGATAGGAAAGAAAAGCCAGTCCGGTTTATCTCTAGTAAGTGACTGATGACGTCTTGACTGTGAGCGTTAGATTGCAGGAGCTGAGAAAAGGGATAATAATATTTGTTTCCTTTATTTTCAATTGGAATTATCCAATGATTTAGTAGGTCCTGAAGAAGCGTCAGGGGATCCTTTTGGACCATAAGAGACGCGAAACATGTCGACCGCATATTGACCATATACTGAGGGATTTCGGATAATTACCGTCTTCCTTTGCCCTGATTTTTTGTACGAGTGCCTGAGCATTATCTCTTGTTTCACTCCCTTGTAACTTCTTTTAATCTTGACCAATTCCCAACAGCAAATAATAAACCATTTAGTGAGGGTTTTGAGCCAATTTTACTTTGTCCTTTCCTTTTTTCCTCCTCTTTTTCGGACCCACATTTGGTTCCGCGGCTTCATCATTAATAAAAAGATCTCCGGCAAAGAGCCCCCCTTTGGGGGGTGCCCGTCAGGCATTGCAGCGCCGGCCTGACGAGGAGCCGTCCGATGATGAAGCATGACACCATATGTGGTGTGTGAGGACTTTTGCTCCTGATTATCAGGACTCCTTTTCTTTTTCCTTGTATCAGCTTTGGAACAGTGTATTATATTTCATTATCAGGTTGACTGGAGGTCATACACTGGACCAGATAATCCTCCAATCCCTCCTCTTTATTTGACGTGGGTTGTCTGAAGCCAACCCACCATTCTCATAATGTTGCGGGATGTACTGCTAGCCTGTTAGCAGTACTACTGCCACATTTCCACTCACCCCTAAGGTGGTCATTATGACATTGGCGGTAAATCCCACTTATTGCCGTGGTGACGGCCGTCAACATACTATCGCTGAGGTGAACATCAGTCTGCCATTTTACGACACACACACACTAAACCGACAGAATACTGCCACAAACACATACCGCCAGATCAACTGTTGGTACGAACAACGTCACGCCAACAAAACAACGCCCTCCACATTATGACCCACGAATCACCACGGCGGACAAACCTGCATGCCATCTCACCCCCTCACCCTGACTCCCATCACTCCACTCCATCCCACACAGTGCACCTACACATATGACTAATCCCAATGCCAAGCCCTGCGTGTCATACCCACTGCATCTATAGCCCTCCCAGCCCTGCACGTACACCCACCACCTAGGCATGCACAGCATGGAGAACTAACAATCCCACAATACATCACTATACACAAACAAAGGTGGCAGGGCAACAGCAACGATATAGGGGAAGCTAGGGATATACAATATGTCACAAACATGAAGCAAAATACATCACTTACATCCTCGTAGGTGCCCCAGCCAATCCCAGTGACAAGGAGGTGCCATGGCTATCCAGTCGCCCAACAAAAGATGCCCCCAGTGATGACAGTAACTCTGGATTTCTGGATCTGGATGAACTACCTGGCCCCTCAGGGACCACTGATCAGTTGGCCACCCCAGGCCCCTCCCAGTCCACCACAGAGCTTCCCTTTTCAGTATCCAACACCACAGCACCCACCCAACACCCCCTCACCTCTGTCTCCAGGACACGTCAATCAGCACTGTGCCCCCCTGTACAGGGACCCCAGCCCACACATCACAGCCATGAAAATCAGGATCCTGGGGTCAGTGAGAGTGGACACACCATTCAGGGGACAGAGGCACAGGCCAACAGGGACACTGGGAGGACAGCTGTGTGCCAGGGGGAGGACAGGCCCAGGGAACCGACTCTCCAGGAGGCACTCACTAATGTCCTCGGGGCCTACCAACGACCCCAGGACACAATGGGCCAGATCCTGAACAACATGCAGGAGAACCAGCGGCTGCAGGAGAAACACCATCAGGAGATCAGGAAAGATTTGCAGCCATCAACACCATGGTGTCCATAGCAGGGGTGCTGGCTGACATGGCCAACATAATGAGGGAATATACAGCGAACCAGCGGGAACCTTCCACTAGCCAGTCAACTGAACAGCCCACCACATTTGCTACAGCTAGTCAACAGGAGGCCTTGCCAGGGGACCCCCAGGACACCAGCACCCCTTTCCCTGCAGAAGGAGATCCACCAACCCACAAACGGTCCCTGCAACCCAGACAGATGCCAGAGACACTTGCCAAGACCAAGCCTACTGCCAGGAAGTGAGGCACCCCTGAATGTCCCCCTTGTGTCCCACTATATCATCTTGTCCACTTTGAACTGCCTATGCTCCCCTTCCTTTGGCCCCTTGGACATTGGACCTGTGCTACAAACTGACTGGACCAATACCCTGGAAGTACCTCTACCATCACCTCATTCTATTGCACTATTCCGTCTAAAAACTTCACTACAATAAACACCTTTGAACACAACTTGAGTGATGGTGCTTTATGTTAAGAAAATGTGCAATAATGGGAACAGTTACATCTTCTGCAAATTACCTGAATTCTGTGATAGTATACAAATAGTAACCTGTAGCTGTCTGTAGGCATTACATCAGTACACGGTAGTAAGAACACCAACATCTGCAAAATGAGAAGACATAGATGACAGTCAGCTGAGATGCAAAGGAATTGAATGCCATCGTGCTACAGCCACACTGAAAGGATAAATAATCAGAGGAATGGTTAGTTCCACTGTCACCCCTGTGTATCATTGGAAGTACTGCCATATAACTGATGTTCTGTTGTCCACATCCTCATCCTCTGCCTCCTCATCCTCACTGTTGTCAGGGTAAACTGCTGCCACAGGGGCATTTCCAATGTCTTCCTCCTGCAGATAAGGCACATGTGATCAGAGGGCCACGTTGTGCAACATGCAGCATGCAACAATTGTCTTGCAAACCTTCTCAGGGGAGTAGCACAGGGATCTACCTGTCAGATGGAGACATCTGAATCTGGTCTTCAGGAGTCAGGAGGTGCGTTCTATGATCCACCTGGTTCACCCATGTACATCATTATACCTATTCTCAGCGCCTGTCCTAGCATTCCTCACAGGGGTCAGGAGCCACGATAGGTTTGGGTAGCCAGAGTCCCCTGCAATTATTGAGGGACAAACATTAGCCTTACACAATGGTATTGGGGATGACTCCTGAAGGCATATGCTGACATCCAGTGGGTGGGGACTCTGGCTCACCTATTAGCCACACCCTGTGCCTCTGTAGTTGTGCGATCACATTTGTGATGCTGCTATTCCTCAGGACAAAGGCACCATGCACCGACCCAGGATACTTGGCAGTGACGTGGAAGATGTACTGATCAGCCAGGCACACCATTTGCACATTCAGTGAGTGGAAAATCTTCTGGTTCCCGAATACCTGTTCATTGTGCTGGTGGGGAACACAAATGCAATATTTGTTCCGTCAATCACTCCAATAATATTTGGTATATGTCCCATTGCATAGAATCCAGCCTTCACAGTGGCCAAATCTTCCACTTGGGGGAAAGCTATGTAGCTGCACATGTGTTTGACCAAGGCAGACAAAACCCTTGCCAGCACTATGGAGAACATTGGCTGTGACATTCCTGCTGCCAAGGCCACTGTCACTTGGAAAGAAGCAGTCGCCAGGAAATGGACCACTGATAGAACTTACACAAGAGGGGGAATCCCAGTGGGATGATGGATAGCTGATATCAGATCAGACTCCAATTGATTACACAGCTCTGTGATTGTGGCCCTGTCCAGTCTATAGGTCCGTATTATGTGCCTGTCCTCCAGTGTAGCCAAGTCAACAAGGGGTCTGTACACCGGCTCTTGTCTCCTCGTCTTATTCCTCCGCAGTGGTAGGTATCTAAGGGACATAAGAGTCAGTAGGGTGTCACAATCCGAACAATGAAACCACTACCTCACTGTACATGGAGCATGTATGTAATCGAAAAATTTGAATGGCAATGTATGTGCAATTTATAGCAATGACACAGTTTCCAATTTCTGAATGTTGTCCACCACCATAAAATGACGACCGCCAGTGCTGTAACTATGGACAGGTAGAAGTGATGTAACTCTTCTGGCTTTGGACGTCATGACGGAAGGCGGTCTTGCACCGCCGTTCTATTCCTCCTTGGCTAAAATGAGGGTCTGTGGAGTACAGTGTCCAATGAGGATCACCTGCGGCGGTGAAGGTGTACACCGCCGTGGACATGACCACCATTTTCTGTCTAAAACCTCACTTGATTCCTGAATTTCCACAGGACAACACCTCCAGTATGTGTGCTGCTGTGACCTGTGTCTGGATCCTACCATGGCCCGTGTGACAGGGGAAAGGGCCCCTGCCTTCACTTCGTATAAGTTAGGGTACCTGGTGGATGGGGTCCTATCCCTGTACGGACAGCTCTATGGGCCTCCAGACCAACAGGCGAGTACACCATGGGCATGATGTATGTGACAAGGTTGCATGGAGATGTGTGTGCCAGCAGTGTGTAATTTACGTGGGGGGTATGTCTGGTGGTAGTGTACATGCAGTGCTTCGGGTGATGTGTGTGCCAATGGAGAAGGACATTGTATTTTTGGGCCATATGTGTGACTGGCTGGATTTTATGGTTAATGGTGTCCTCCTGTCTGTATTATCTCTGCAGGTCAGCACCCAACAGAAGAAGGGATTGTGGTGTGCCATCGCCAAGGACGTGCGGACCCTAGGGGTCTATAGCAGGTGGAGCATCCACTTACGGAAAAGGTGGGAGGACCTGAGGCGCTGGGCCCAGAAGACCGGCGAGGTCCAGCTGGGGATGGCCTCCCAATGAGGGCAGGGTGTCTGTCAGAACCTGACCCCCCTGATGCTCTGCATACTGGTGGTGGCCTACCCAGAGCTGGATGGGTGCTTGAGGGAAGCACAGCAGCCACAAGGGGGTGAGTACAGTGAGTGTGACAACAATTATTTTTGGGTCGCATGGGATCCTGGTGGTGGGTTTCTGTTAGTGGGTGCCCCTTAATGCCAGCTCAGCCATTGTTGCATGATCCAGCTCAAGGTAAATGGGTGTATGGCAAAATCTGGTAACCTAGATAGGTGGCATTCAATGTCAGACAGGACTTAGTGGGTCCCAGGAGGGGTGCAGTTGGTGGTGTTTGGCTCTCACCTTGGTGTGGCACTTAGCCAATGTAATGCCAGTACGATGTATAGGGCTCAATCCTGACCCCTGTGTGTGATGGTAATGTGTATGACAACTGTGGTGTTGCTGCTGTTATTGACCCAGTGCTCCTTTTCTCTCTCTCCCTTATTATCTTCTCTCATCCTGTTCTTATGTGCATTATCATCATTTGGTGGAGGAGCTGGGGCACCGGTGACTGAGAGAGCTGCACCCACTGGACCCAGGAGGCAGAGTCCACCAACGCCGAGGGGACCAGTGGGACGGAGAGCGAGGGGAGCACCACAGCAGAGGATTCCTCCTCCGATGGTAGCTCCATGGTGGTGGCGGACACCTCTGGAACCACCCCAGCTACAGCCGCCACCCCAGCTGCCACCCCCAGTAGCAGCACCACCCTCCCAGTAGCTCCCAACCAAGTTGCCCGCTCACCTAGGAGGGTGGGCATCTCCCTTGCCCTGCCCCAGTGAGCCCTGCTGCCTTGAGTGAGGAGGCTATTGACCTCCTGAGATCCATCTCTGTAGGGCAGTCAACCATTATGAATGCCATCCAGGGGCTGGCATCCCATATGCAGAAATGTAATGCATACCTGGGGACATCCACAGTGGTTTGGCGGCTCTACATAGATCATTTCAGGCTGTGGCCTCCTCTCTGATGGCAGCCAGTGTCTCTGTTCCTACCGTCTCCCCTCCAACTGCCCCTTCCCAGTCCCAGCCTCCTGAATTCCCACCCATCCAAGGCACAGATACAGAAAAGCATGCACACAAAATATCACACAGGAGCAGCACAGTCAAACACAGGCAGCACACTTCAGGCCACATGCACACTCACAAACAACAGACAGTTGCACACACAACCACTTCCACTGCCTCTGCTGTCTCCCCCTCCTCCTCCCTCACAGTCACATTCACTCTCACACCTGCATGTACTGCATCAACAGCCACCACAAACATCACCACATCATGCAGCACCCACACCTCACTTGCAGACACCTCCACATCATCCATCTACACGTCCCCTTTGTCCATCCATCTCCTAAGAGACACAAACGCATGCACACAGACACCCAACAGCCATCCACCTCACACACACACACTGTCAATGCACCTGCACCCAAGTCCAGCAGATGTACCGTCTGACAACCACTCCCTCAACCTTAACCTCCATTTCCATCCCTCCTCCCACATACCGCCCCAACGCCCCTAAGAAGCTTTTCCTTGCACATCTTGACCTCTTCCTTCCCGCTCTGCCCCCGTCCTGCCCATTAGAGCAGGGTCCCAATGACCCAGCCCAGCACCTCACCCAAACGGTCTGCCACTGCTCCCATCAAATCATCAGCTGCTGGCACAAAGGGGCCCCAAAGTGTGATGGGTGCCACTCCTCCTGAGAGCACATCTCTGGCTCAGAAAGGGAGGACTAGGATGGTGATAAGCAAGGGACGTGAGATGGGGACAGTGGATGCACCTCCTAGTCCTGGAGGCAAGGACACAAGTGACATATCTAAGGCCAAGGGGACCCATCGCAAGAGGGGACACATGGATCCCACTCAACCACCATTGAAAGTGAAGGTTCCCACTCAACCACCAATGAAAGTGAAGATTCCCATTCAACCACCAACGAAAGTGAAGGTTCCCACTCAACCACCAATGAAAGTGAAGGTTCCCACTCAACCACCAGTGAAAGGCAAGAGGCCCACTCCAACAGCAGAGACACAGCAGCCCTCACCTCCAGCAGAGCAGAGGACATGTAGGCAACCCTCCAGGGACTGTTGTACAAGGAGCCCCGACCAGAACTAGTGGGCAAGTCCCCCACTTCAAAGACTGTGACCTTGTACTCCCCAGCAAAGACAAAGGGGCATGGAGCCCCTTCCAGAACCAGTGGGCAAGTCCCCCACTTCAGACACTGAGGCCTTGCACTCCCCAGCAAAGACAAGTGGGCATGGTGCCCCCTCCAGAAACAGTGGGCAAGTTCCCCACTTCAGAGACTATGGCCTTGCACTCCCCAGCAAAGACAAATGGGCATGGAGCCCCCTCCAGAACAAGTGGGCAAGTCCCCCACTTTGGAGACTGTGGCCTTGCACTCCTCAGCAAAGACAAATGGGCAAGAAGCCCCCTCCAGAACCAGTGGGCAAGTTCCCCACTTCAGCTGAGGTTCCCTTCCACCTCTCCCCCCGCCCCCTGAGGGGCCTGCCAACAGACCAACATGACGCCCTGAACAGTTGATTCTTGATTGTGTCAGGAGTCAAGTTGGGCCTTGGACTGTGCCCTGTGGCCATGTGGCTCTTTTGTACTTTGTACTGGCCATTGGCCCATTCTGAACATTGTCACCTGCATTTGGAATCAAATGGACAATGTGGTGGCTGTTGGCATCAAATTACAATGTTTGCTGATTCTCCTTGTTGTCCTTGTTTTTTTTAACGTGTATCCTGTGACATTGGTTTAACTCTGCAGTTGGTTCTGTGTGTGGTGTGTGTGTGAATGGTGTGTGTTGTGCTTATGTGTGTCATTCTCCTTTTCCTCCCTCCCTCCCTTTCTTGTGTGCTAGGTGGCTGTACTCACCGTCGTCATCTTCGTCTGCGTTGGTGTTCCAGGAGGGCCATGGTGTAGAATAGCATTGGGACTTGAAGTTCCAGTTCCGAGGCAGACGGCAGTGTCTTCTGTGTACCTGTTGGTGAGTCTTACGTTTTCTGTGTTCTGTTTCTGCCAGGGTTTTCATGGCATTAGTATTGCCCTGGAAATCGTGGCAGATTGCTATGTCATAATATGGTGGGTGGTACCTTGTCTTCTGCCAGACTATTGATGGCTACCGCTGTGGTCAGTGGTGTTAACGCCCTGGCAGTTGGTGTGGTACATTGGCTGACTATATTAGATATCACCGAGGGTCATAGTTTGGCGGTATTTATCACCACCCATTTATCACTCACCGCCAATGTCATAATGACCGCCAAAGTCTTTTATATCTAAACAAACTAACATGTGTTGAAATGGTTGCCCAGAAACTTTCTTCAAGTTCCAACTGATGAAAACCTTTATTCAAATCAAGTTGAGAAAACACTTTGGCACCATTCAATTGCATTATCATGTTAGCAATGTGCGGACCTGGATGATGTTTTCATTCAATTGCTTTATTTGTCTGGCGCATGTCAATGCACATGTACACAGCTCCTTCACAGTCCTTTTTTGGCACTACCACTATGGAAGAAACTCATGGTGTTGGACCAGTGGAACGTTAAAAAATATCATGTTTAAGTAACATTTCAAGTTCTCTTTCAACAGTTTCTTCTAAATGGAAAGCCACTCACCTATGTTTAAGTAACGTTTCAAGTTCTCTTTCAACAGCCTTTTCTAAATGGAAGGCAACTTGCCTATGACTTTGAGCAATAGGGCAGACATCCTCATTTATATGCAGCTTTACTTTCATATTCTTCAACTTTCCTAAACAATGAAACAATGAGGGAACTTGACATCCTATTTCGTGATGACTATTAATAATGTATTTCACAGAAATCAGCCCCTTGTCAGCAACCTTGTTGAAATGGAGCAAACAGGCACTCTGTACCATGGAGCACATGGATCGGTGCTTGTACCTTTGTTTTCTTACGTTTCACTGTCACTACAAATGAATCTTTTCTCTTCATTGGTATCAATGCAGCCCAAGTATACACTTTGGTCTTTGACAGCTTAAGCCACAGAAACGGAGACCGTTAATTGTGCGTCTCTTCAGACATTATACTTATCGATGCATCGCTGTCAATAATAAATGGATATTGTTTGTGTGATTTTGTTGCTTTGACATGTTAACTTTTCTTTGATTTATTTTTTTCTTCACATGCAAACAGTCCGACATATGCACATTTTTGTGAGGTAAACATGAACATAGCACAATCACTTTCTTCACTTTCACTTATTACTGAGGCAGAAGAACTGTTTGATGATGATTTAGATGATGATTAACTTATAGTTTTCCGCAACTGTTGTATCCTCTTGGCCTTGTAGACACAGTTCAAATGTTGTTTCTTGAAAGTTCTGGTGGCCAGTTTGTCTTCACGCCGTGATGCGCTTACTTTTTCCTTCGCTTTACACATTGTCACAAAATAGGTCCCTTTACCACAGCCTTTGCATAACTGTCCAATGGCAGGACATTTTCCTTCATGCGGAAACGCAAATCCACTCCTGAAACACAACTTCTTTTTGCCGGTAGACATTACTTTGTGTCCGTCTTTTGTTTCAAATGTCTTTTCATACTCATGACTGACTCTCTCTGGGCACCTCCGGCCTCCCTGTCAGCAGCTTGTCTCTCAGCATGTTCCTCAGCTCTGGCAGCCATCAACACTCACTCCAGACCAAGAGTTTCTCTCATCATTTGTTCCCTGAATGAATCGGATAATCAACCATTTATAAGTCTAAGCCCCATGTCTTCTTCATTGTTAAATGTATTGAACTCACTGTGTCTGATGAGTGTGTTGTCTTTACACTAATTCACCGA
Source organism: Pleurodeles waltl (assembly GCF_031143425.1). Classification (NCBI taxonomy): domain Eukaryota; kingdom Metazoa; phylum Chordata; class Amphibia; order Caudata; family Salamandridae; genus Pleurodeles; species Pleurodeles waltl. Next base: position 599,991,721 of record NC_090438.1, read on the forward strand.
TTGTTTCACCAACTCTTTGATGTTCTTGATTGAAAACATATTGTTCATAATTAATATTTGGCACTGGGTTAAACTTAAGGTTTATTGCATTCTCAATATGGAGGTAGGTGACTTCTTTGTCAGTTCTCTGCATTTTCTTTATGACTTCTTTCACACCATCACCAGCAAGATTGTTGAGATATTTGATAATCTTTCTACCAGTCTCAAGTGCATCAATGAAATCTTCAATTCTCTAAATCCATGAAGGGCATCTATCACCAATATTTTGCTTTTTGGCAGTATTAAACGGTGGTGGTGGTTTCAAGAAGGCAACAGATTTGTAACTGTTCATGGGAGTCTTTGACTTTGGGGGTGCAGCTTTGTCAAATACTGTTGACTGTCTCTGGGAATCTGCATCCTCAATGGCACCTGACAATGGTTCAGCCTTTGTGTCATCTGGATAGTCTTGAAGTTTTGACCTTCTTTTTGGTCTCCATTGGAGCCCCGTCACTCGTGGAGACCCCTAGAGTTGTTATGAGCCACCACCCGGAAGCTTTGATGGCGTGCCACTTCACATATTCGACAGCTCAGTAAGCACAACTCCAGTGCTTCTTCTTGGGTCTCCCCGCCTGGTGTTGAGGTTGTAATGCTCCACTTAACAAAACTCAAGTAAGAGTAATAGCAGTATGCTTCCTTGGTACATGTTGTGTCAGCCAGCACTGTTATTCATAATAATATAAAGAAAATTATGATTGTCTTTGACTGTGCTTTAAAAGCGTGTTTTTATCCACCTTCAGCATTAATGATCCGTACGCTGTATAACTTATTTTACATGGCAGCGCGGTACCTTTTTGTACGATTTTGGTTTCAGTTTCTTGTCCCTCGATGCGTGGACTTCTTAATGAAATTCTCTTTCCTTTCACATGCATCACACCAGCTGGAGTTGTGCTTTGACTCCATCTATGCCAGTTGTCAATTCAGCGATTCGACGAAGGCACCATGGTATTGACAAGCAGTTTTTTTGATCCACGGCAAACTCTTCAGGCAAGCACTTTCTACTTTAGGATACTTATCCCCTATCTCGTCTCCAGTTGTAGTGTCATCCTCAGCCTGGCTACCCGCTAAATGACTAGGCCACACAAGGGGCTGTACATCACAGTCTTTATTACTCTGCATGTACCTGTGAACTCACACATTGTAAACCACTCTTTCTTTTCTAGCCATTATGTCACACTGATATGGAGTCTGCTGGAAGCCATAAAGATTGTGTTCTAGATCATACAAGACACTACATCAATGAGATTATATGTTGTAATATGCCACCCATTGTTAGACTGATTTATTTGAACATTACATTACATTACATTACATTAAAGACCAACATTGTCTTCAAATATTCTGTACTAACCCTTTCACAATTACATTTTCCATCCTACTCATAAAAGAATAAGAAGAAGTTGAGTGGCTTACTTCAACTGGACTGGGTCAGTAGCAAAAGAAAGAAAATGCTGACACCGGTCCCAATGTACATAATGCACATTTAGTGAAGTTTGACAACATATACTGCTAGGAATCATGTGTTGTGACGTGGAGGTAATTTTATAGCAGGGAAGATCTTCCTGTGTGTTGGTTTATGTTAGACCTGCCAGCTCTTGGCATGGTTCCCTGGTCTTTATGGCATGTGACCTCCTGTTTTTTGATTCTCTGCTGAATTTCGTTCTTTGCTGGCTTTAGGACTCTGGACACTTTACCACTGCTGACCAGTGCTAAAGTGCAAGTGTTCCTTCTCTAAATTGGGTTGGTGATTGGTTTTCTCCTTGATTGGCATATTTGATTTACTACTAAGTCCCTATTAAAGTGCACCAGAGGTGCCCAGGGCCTGTAAATCAAATGTTACTAGTGGGCCTTCAGCACTGTTTGTGCCACCCACATGAGAAGCCCTGTAAACATGTCTCAGACATGCCACTGCAATGTTTGTGTGTGCAGTTTTAAATTGCCAGTTTGAGCTGGCAAGTGCACCCACTTGCCAGGCCCGAACCTTACCTTTTTACTACATGTAAGTCACCCTTAAGGTAGGCGCAATGGAGGCCCATGGGCAGGGTGCAGTGTATTTAAAAAGTAGGACATGTAATAGTGTGTTTTACATGTCCTGGTAGTGAAATACTACTAAATTGGGTTTTCACTATTGAAAGGCCTATCTCTCTCATAGGGTAACATGGGGATTGCTTTGAAATACATTTTAAGTGCAGTTTCCCATTGGGAGCAGCTATAGATTTGGAGTTTGGGGTCTGTCCACTCATGATTTCAAAATACATCTTTTTGTGAAGTTGGTTTTTAGATTGTAAGTTTGAAAATGCCACTTTTAGAAGTTGGGCATTTTCTTGCTTAACCATTCTGTGCCTTTGCCAGGCTGTGGAATACACGTCTGGTCAGACTGACAGTTGGACTCGTACGACTGCATGCCATCTACCTTCAAAATATTTGAATTAATTCGCAAACATCAATTACAGAATCTGATTGTTAGGCAAGGCCATTGTAAAATTGTTAAAGGCTCTATAGGTGACATAAAAGTAGTTGAATACCCAGTATGAGCCACAGCATGATCTTACATTACCCATATCTGGAAGCCTCATGACACTGCAGAGACAGATACAGTAGTAATATGTCAAACAAACCAGTTCGGCCTTTATCTGAAATTAAATAAGTACACTCATGTACCAAAGACCACACAACCAAATTACTTATTGTTGGAAGAGAAGAATTGAATTGATGTTTTAATGATAATAGGGACATGAAAGTGCCATTACTACATAGGTTTGCAGCTGACCTGTAGTGACTGATCTTGATCTGTGTTTAAACAGCCTATTCTCATATTTTGTGCTAGAAAGTTGATTCTTGTGACATTTTACTAATTACTGGTGACTTTAGATTATCATTACAAGTGTTAGACATGATTTCTAGAATTTTTTTAATCTGCCATTCCTGGACTGGAGTTAAAAGCAGTTTGATGAATGTATGACCATATTATTGTCCCAAAATTATAGTTGGAGACATATATTGTCCCAAAATTTTGGGATGACAAGAATATTGTGGGACAGAATATCGCAAGTAGGAACATTGCTTTTTCTAAGTGTTTAATATTGTTTTATTTATTATTGTAGCATCTATAAATTTTTCCTAATTTTGTAATGTTTTATTAGTTTGTGTGCTATATGTTATCAATGTTTTATTGCAAAATATTTTACATTTGTTTTAGTAGAGTTAACATTGTTGTACACAGATAGGCCCTCATTACGACCCTGGCGGTGGGTGATAAAGTGGCGGTAATGCCACCAACAGGCTGGCGGTAAGTACCACCACATTATGACCATGGCGGTGATCACTCCCATAGACAGCCAATGTGCCACACCAACCGCCATGGCGGAAACAACAGCCACCACGAAGGTAGACGCCATCATCCAGGCTGAAGACAAAGTACCACCCACCATATTAAAATACAGGAAACTGCCACCTTTTCTGGGGTGGTACCAACGGCATCAAAAGCCTGGCAGAAAGAGAGCTCAGAAGTGAAAGGACTCACCATTTGAGACAGAGGGAAGAACCACACTGCCATATAACCTGAACTGCATGTCTTCCCAATGATCTTCTATGTTATGCTCCACCTGGAACCCGAACGCCTACGAAGATGGTGACGGTGAGTACAGCCACCTAGCACACAAGGGATGGTGGGAGGAAAGCAAGTGCGACACACAAATGCACCACACACACACCTGACACACACACACACACCATACACACAAACAACTGCACACGAAAATCAATTTGTCCCTGAAAAACAGCAGAATAATGCAAGGACAACAGGAATTGACTAAAGTGATTGTAATTAGATCAACATCAAAATTAATAATTTGATTTGTCAATAAAACAGATATGTACACAAAGAGACACTGCCCAGTCCAATGTTCAAAGTGCCCACATGGCCACAGGGTACAGTCTAAGGCCCAACTCGAGTCCTGAGCACATCCTGATAGTACACTGCAGGGGCATCAATTTGCAAATAGACAGGCACCTCATGGGGAGGGGGGGGGGCACCTCAGCCGGATGCGGGAACAAGCCCACTGTTTCTGGAGGGGGCAACATGCCCATTGTTTTGTCCTGGGGAGTGCAAGGCCACAGTCTTTTGAGTGGGTGCCTTCCCCACTGGATCTGGAGAGGGCAACATGCCCATTGCTTTGTCCTGGGCAGTGCAAGGTCACAGCCTCTCGAGTGGGTGACTACCCCACTGGTTCTGGAGGTGGCAGCATGCCCATTGCTTTGTCCTGGGGAGTGCAAGGCCACAGTCTCTCGAGTGGGTGATTATCCCACTGTTTCTGGAGGCGGCAACATGCCCATTTCCCTGTCCTGGGGAGTGCAAGGCCACAGTCTCTGGAGTGTGTGGCTTGCCCAATGGTTCTGGAGGGGGCAACATGCCCATTGCTTTGTCCTGGGGAACGCAGGGCCACAGCCTCTGGAGTGGGTGACTATCCCACTGGTTCTAAAGGGTGCAACTTGCCCATCGCTTTGTCCTGGGGAGTGTAAGGTCACAGTCTCTCGAGTGGGTGTCTTCCCTACTGGTTCTGGAGGGGGCAGCCAGCAGAGTAGCCATTGGAGGGTAGACTACATGGCATCTGCCTGCGGTGATGGCTGCACTGTTTTGGTGGTTGGAGAAGGCTCCTGGGCAGCCCCTGCACTCACTGATGGCTACATGGTGGTTGTTGTTTGAGGAGGCTCCTGGGCAGCCCCTGCACTCACTGATGGCTGCACATCCACAGCTGGTGGTTGGGGCCCCGTGACAGCTGGTGGTGGTGTTTGCCTGACAGCTTCTGCTAAGTAGAGTGCCTTGTCTCCTCCTGTTCATGGGTCAGGGATCCCTTACCCTTACAGGCAGGGGTGGATGGGCTCTTCCCCTCTCTGCCTAGTGGTGCAGGCTCCTTCCCTTTCCTCACAGCTGATGCTGGCTCCTTCCCCTTCCTCACAGCTGGTGCAGGCCCCTTCCCCTTCCTCACAGCTGGTGCAGGACTCTTCCCTTTTATCCCTGGTGGTGCTGGCTCCTTCCCCTTCAGTGTCGTAAGTCTGGTATCCTTACCAGCCTGAGTAGGTGGGGCCACCACTGTCCCAGTGGACTGCTTGGCTGAGGTGCTGGGCTGTGTCCTTGGAACCCTGCCCATAGGTGAGGGACGGGGAGGGGTAGGGAAGAGGTCAAGTTGGGCATGGAAAAGCTTTTTAGGGATGTTGGGGTGGGAGGAAGGAGGAGTAATGGTAGTGGAGGATGAGGGAGTGGTTGTTGGAGGTGTATGTCTGCTGGATTTGGGTGCAGGTGCATGGGCTGTATGCTGATATGAGGTGGATGGCTGTTGGGTGTCTGAGTGCTTGCATTTGTGTCCCATGGTGGGGGGGACAGACACAGTTGGAGAGGACACATGGGACGTGTGCATGGATGTTGTGGAAGTGTCTTCCTGTGTGGTGTGTGTTCTGTTTGGTGTGGTGATGCTGATAGTGGATGTAGATGTAGTGCATGCAGGTGTGAGTGTGGAAGTAACTTGGAGGGAGGTGAAGGAGGAGGAGGAGGGGGCAGTGGAGGCTACGGATGTTGTTGTGTTTGCAATGGTATGGTGTTTGTGTGAGTGCATGTGGGATGAAGTGTGGTGCTTGTGTTTGCGTGTGCCACTCTTGTGTGTTGCCTTGTGAGCATGCTCGTCTGTCTGTGTGCATGGGATGGGTTGGGGTTGAGGAGGATAGGACTGGGAAGAGGAAGTTGGAGGGGGTACGGAAGAAACAGGGACATTGGCTTCCATCAGAGAGGAGGCCAGAGCCTGAATCGATTTCTTTGGGCAGCCAAATCACCATGAATGCCCTCTAGGAATGCATTGCATTGCTGCATCTGCGATGCCAGCCCCTGGATGGCATTCACAATGGTTGACTGCCCTACAGAGATTGATCTCAGGAGGTCAATAGCCTCATCACTCAGGGCAGCAGGGCTCACTGCGGCAGGGCCTGAGGTGCCTGGGGCGAGGGAGATGCCCACCCTGCTGGGTGAGCGGGCACGGGAAACTCTCTGAGGGGCTACTGGGAGGGCAGTGCTGCCACTGGGGTGGCGGCTGTACCTGCAGCTGGGGTGGTCACAAGTCTGTGTACTCCCCTCCAGTCTCCCCCATAGGGCTCCCCTCGCTCTCTGTCCCACTGGTTCCCTCGGCGTCGGTAGACTCCAGGGTCCAGTGGGATGCAGCTCCCTCTGTCGCTGGTGCCTCTGCTCCTCCACCAGATTATTCTAATGCACACAAGGACAGGATGACAAAACAAGAAAGGGGGGAGCTAGACAAAGGATACACTGGGTAAATGACTGCATCCACAACACTGTTGGCGTACACAGCACCCTCACACACAGGGAACAGGCCTACACACTATGCATTTCAGTACCAGTGAAATGGCTAGTCACCAAGGCATGAGGAGGAGCACACACCGCCAAATGCAGCACACCTAGGACCCACACAGCCCTGCCTAGAAGTGAATACTAACAAGCTAGCTTACCTGTATTTGCCATTCAACAATAACCCTTCTGAGGACCTACGCTGCTATGTCTAGCCTGGCCTTAGGGGCATCCACTAACACACAACCACCACCCGGATACTACCCCACCAGCCATAAGTTGTAATGATATCCACTGTACTCACCCCCTTGTGGCTGCTGTGATTCAATCAAGTGCCCATCCAGCTCAGGTTAGGCCGCCACCAGGAAGGGAGCCATCAGGGGAGTCAGGGTCCGACGGGCACCCCTTCCTCATTGGGAGGCCATCCCCAGCTGGGTCTCCACAGTCCTCCGTGCCCAGCGTCTCAGGTCCTCCCACCGTTTTCGACAGTGGGTGCTTTGCCTTCCATAGTCCCCCAGGGTCCACACATCCTTGGCGATGGCACACTATAATCCCTTCTTTTGATGGGCGCTGACCTGCAGAGGTAATACATTCAGGAGAACACCATTAAACAAACAGTCCAGCCCGTCACACACATGGCCCACCATACCCGATCCCATCACCATTGCAACACACATAGGCCATTTCAGTGGGGGTGAACAGGCCTATTGATGATTTATGCGTCACAGAATAAATAGGCACATACTTTTAATTTACATTGTCCCAAAACATGACTGCACGATGTGGACTGCTGTTGTGGTATAGTTGTTTAAATGGTGACAGCCTACTCACTCTTGTGTCCCTTAGATTCCTACCGCTGTGGATGAATAGGAGATGGAGACATACCCCGTGTACAGACCCCTGGTGGACTTAGCTACACTGGAGGACAACCACATAATACTGACCTATAGACTGGAAGGGCCACAATCACATAGCTGTGTGCCCAGTTGGAGGCTGACCTGATCTCAGCTATCTGTTAACCTACTGGGATCCCCCCTCTTGTGCAGGTTCTGTCAGTGCTCCATTTCCTGGCAACAGGTTCTTTCCAAGTGACAGTGGGCTTGGCAGCAGGAATGTCACAGCCAATGTTCTCAATCGTTCTGGCAAGAGTCTTGTCCGCCCTGGTAAAACACATGTGCAGCTACAGTGCTTTCCCCTAGGTGGAAGATTTGGCCACTGTGAAAGCCAGATTTTATCCAATGGGAAATATCCCCAATATTATTGGGGAGATTGATGGTACACATATTGTGTTTGTCCCCCCCCCCAGTGGAATGAACTGGTGTTTAGGAATCGTAAGAGTTTCCACTCCATGAATGTGCAGATGGTGTGCCCGGCAGACCAGACCAGTACATCTTCCACATCGATGCTAAATATCCAGGGTCGTGCATGATGCCTTTGTCTTGAGGAATAGCAGCATCCTAAATGTGATGGCTCTGCTACAGAGGCACAGGGTGTGGCTTATAGATGAGCCTTGGTCCCCATCCAGTGTATGTTGGTGTAGACCTCTGCTGTTATCCAAATAGGATACGGTGTGGCTAAATGTTGTCCCTCAATAATTGCAGGTGACTGGCTACCCAAACCTATTGTGGCTCCTGACCCCTGTGAGGAATGGCAGGACAAGGGCTGAAGAATGTTAAAATGAGACACATGGGCAAACCAGAAGTATAATTGAGAAGACCTTTGGCCTCCTGAAGGCCAGGTTCAGGTGCCTCCATCTGACAGGTGGATCACTGTGCTACTCACCCGAGAAGGTCTGCCAGATAGTAGTGGCAAACTGCATGTCTGGCCTTCAGACGCCATGTACCTTTTCTGCATGAAGAGGAGACTGGAAATGCCCCTGTGGCAGCAGTGGACCCTGAGGACAATGAGGATGAGGAGGCAGAGGATGAGGATGTGGACAATAGAACATTAGTGATCCTTTAGTACTTCCAATGACACACAGGTGAGACAGTGCAAATTCACATTTCTATGACTATTGTTGTATTCTGTGTGGCATTGGCATGCTGGCATTACCCACTTCCTTCCTCTACTTACTGTCACCTATGGATTATCATTTTACAGATGTTGGTAATATGACAACAATGTCATGATGTGATCACAACAGCCAGCAATAGGTCATTCATTCTGTGCTGTCACTATGTACAGTTCATTTGCAATGGATATAACTGTTTAAATCAATACAAATTTGCAATACATGAAATACTAGTAGTCAAGTTTTATCCAAGGTTATTTGTTGTAGTGCTACGAAATTGAGGGGAAAGTGCAATGGAATGGGGTGATGATGGAGGAAAGTCCAGGACATTGTTCCAATCTGTTTGTTGCACACCTGCTGCAGCGTCCAAGGGGACATAGGAAGGGGAGCAATGGCAGTTCAAGGTGGACAAGGTGACTGAGTGGGACACAAGGGGGACAATCAGGAGAGTCTCATTTCCTGGCGGTGGTCTTGGAAAGTGTCTCTGGCTTCTGTCTGGGTCACAGGGAATGTTTGCGGGGTGGTTCATCTTCTGCAGGGGGAGGGGTGCTGGTGGTCTGTGAGTCCTGTGGCGGGGATTCCTGGCCACTAGTGGCAGCAGGGAAATGGAGGGCTGTTCAGTTGAATGGCTAGTGGTAGTGGGCTGCTGGTGTGCTGTTGCCTCCCTCATGATGTTGGCCATGTCTGCCAGCACCCCTGCAATAGAGATCAGGGTGATGTTAATGGCCTGCAAGTCGTCCCTGATCCCCTGATATTGTTCCTCCTGCAGCTACCGGTTATCCTGTATGTTGTCAAGGATCTGGCCCATCATGTACTGGGAATTTGGTAGGCTCCCAGGATCTCGGAGAGTGCCTCCTGGACAGTCAGTTCCCTGCTCCTGTCCTCCCCTTGGCACACAGCAGTCCTCCCAGTGTCCCTGTTGGCCTGTGCCTCTATCCCCTAAACGGTGTGCCCACTGACCCCAGGTCCCTGATTGTCTTGTGGGTGAGGAGTGGCCTGGGGTCCCTGTACAGGTGGGCACACTGCTGACTTACGTGTCCTGGGGACAGAGGTGTGGGTACACTGGGTGGGTGCTTTGGTGTTGGTTTCTGATGGGGGAGGTTCTATGGTGGTCTGTGAGTGGGCTTGGGTGACTAGCTCTCCAGTTGTCCCTGATGGGCCAGGTAGGTCCTACAGATCCAGAAGTCCAGAGTTACTGTCATCACTTGGGGCGTCTTCTGTTGGGGGACTGGATAGTGGTGGCACCTCCTTTCCACTGACTTCGGCTGGGGTACATGTGGGGATGTAAATGATGTATTATGCTTCAAGTGTCTGACATTCCTATTTCCGTAGCTTCCCCTCTACGGTTGGTGTTGCCCTGCCAGCTTTTGCTTGTGTATGGTGATGTATTGTAGTTATGTTTGTTTCCCTATGCTGTGCATGCTTTAGTGATGGGTGCCCATGCAGGGCTGGAAGGGCTGTCCATGCATTGGTATGGTATTCAGGGCTGGGCATTGTGGTTAGTCATATGTGTAGGTGCAGTGTGTGGGATGTAGTGGAGTGATGTGAGTGAGGGTGAGGTGGTGTGAGGGCATGCAGGTATGGGGGTGGTAAGTGTCAAATGTTGACTTACCTGTGTCCAGTCCTCCGGCAACTCCAGCGAGTCCCTCAGGATGCAGTATTGCCAAGACTTGCTCCTCCCATGCTGTGAGCTGCGGGGGAGGAGGTGGGGGTCCACTGCCAGTCCTCTGTATGGCAAGCTGGTGCCTTGCTGCTATGCAATGTACCTTCCCCAGTAGGTTGTTCCACTTCTTCCTGATGTCGTCCCTTTTTCTTGGGTGCTGTTCCACGGCATTGACCCTGTCACAATTCTACGCCATAGCTCCATCTTCCTTGCTATAGATATTTGCTGTACCTGTGCTCCAAATAGCTGTAGCTCTACCCTGACAATTTTCTCCACCATGACCCTTGTGGTGCCATGGGAGTTGTGTGATGTGTGTTGGTGAGGGTGTGTTGAGTAATGTGATGGAATGTGTGATGTGGAGTGCATGAGGGGTGTATGGCAGTGTGTGTGTCTGGTTGTCGCAGTAATCTTCTTCTCATTCTCCTGGCAGTAATTGTTGTTTGTAAAGGGTTGTGGGTAATGTGGGTGTGCGTTTTACAGTGCTGTGGGTGTGGTGTGTGTATGGTTGTCAGGTTTGTATTTTTGGTATTGGCCAATGTAGTGTTGTTTTATGTGTGGGTATCCATTCTGAGCACGGTGTTATGTACTGCCAATGGTTTACCGCAGTTGAATGTCCGCCGTTTTGATTTGTGGGTCATAATGTAGTGGGCGTTGTTTTGTTGGCGTAACGCTATGGGTTTTGGGACTGCCACTTTATCATTGACCTATGGTCTGTCGGAGTTGTGTATGTGGCTGAGTTCTGTCGGATTGGTGTGTATGTGTCATAATATGGTGAACGGATATCTGCCACCGCAGCAGTAAGTTGGTGGCCATCAGCGTGGCAGTAAGTGGGACTTACCGCCAGTGTCATAATGAGGCCATAGTGTTTTTATCATGTTTTTTAAAATTTATTGGCAGGTTTTTCGGGATGCCACGCAGTCGGATGGGAAGTGTTTTGATTAGGGGTTGGTCAAATTCAAGTAGTTTGTTTTGAACTAACTACGCAAAAATTTGGGAAAATAATGCTAGATTACAAGCAAATACGCAACATTCAAATCTGTGTTTTAGCTCATAATGTAGCCTCTCATCAAAGTTCGATACAAGGACACATTTTGTGGCTTTGTGGTACAAAATAGAGATAAAAATACAAGTGGTATGAACAGTAATTGCTTGCATTCGGGCCTATTCATGTTATTTGGATGCTTAACACAAGCCATGGACAAGGGGTCAGAAAATCCACAAAACCACCAGATAATTTATTTAAAAAATGGTGAAGTGGCTCACAGTGGCATTGGACCATGACCCAACACCATAAAGAGGCACAACAGTCTTTCTGTCCCCAGAGGGGGAGGTGGGGGGATGGGAGGGGTGATTGTGATTGTTTACTCCCAATCTGCCTCTCTGGGTGCAGAAAGCACTACCACCATTTTTAAAAAAATAGAAGGTGTGGGGTTGGTCAGGCATCAGATTGTGCCCCACCCTAAAATGGCACTCCAGTCTTTCTGCCCCACCAATCTACTAGGAATCAAGGATTTTTTGTGTGGACTCCACTCATCTAGGAATTGGACTATGACACTAAGTGCGCAACAGAATTTCTGCAAACCTGAGAGGGGAAAAAGCCTACTACGAAACAGGGCTTTAAAAAAAATCTATGCGGTAAGGACTGACCACCCACGCAGTGGGAATGATCCACACCAGTAAAGAACCCAAAGGTCTTTCTGCCCCGCCACTTCCCCATCAAAACTCCCGGGCTCGCTTGCTGAAAAAGCTTTAATTGAGCTTCACCATGCTGCCACAAGGGCCCTGTGCCTGCTCTAGATGAGGCACTAAGAAAGGCAATGACGTCCCCTGCCATCGGGCTTCGGGCAGCCCGTGCCAAGCACTGTGACTGCAAGACACCGTGGCGTGGCCTGACGCAGCCCCCTGAGGCCCCTGGGGACAGGGCCCGCAAGTGAGCCTATGGGCGGAGCCGCAGTTTGACCTGTCTCTCGACCACTGGCTGGTGCCCCCTCTGCTCCATCATTGACGATCCCTTTTGCCTGCCGGCGGCTGCTCCCACCCTTATTGGGGAGCCCCGGACTCTGGATTGCACCTGACAGCCATTCTGATGGAGGCCCGGCCTTAGGGGTTCATGTGCTGCCTGAGTTTGAGGAGCTGTCCCACACCCTGAGGACATACCTGAGGGCAGTAGCAGCCACAACTTGATTTTAAAGTGCAGGGGAACTATTATTGGTGAATGCGGTTGGGACCTGTGACACCGCTCCCAATCCACTACATAGGCGCTGACTCTCGGCCTCTGATGATTAGATGAGAATGTCTGTAGAAAAGGCCTACCGCAACTGTAGGTCTGCTGCTGACACTGTTCACCCACGCTGAGGACCGCCTAAATTATCTTCTCACTTTATTTGTAGTGCCGAAAAGTGATGATCCGGTGGCACTAGGGGCTCTTAAATATCCCTCTAGATATGATGGGCTCCCACACCAATTGGACAATTTGACTGAGCGCCTTGACCACCATCACACTAGAATCGAGCCTGCAGAACATAGAACGTCAGACCTCGAAGACGGGGGTGCTGATGTACTTGCGCTTACAAGCACTTGGAACGAACTGAGAGTATCTTGAAAACTACAGCTGCCATGAGTAAAGATCTGGAGGCGTGATCTCACGGCAACAACATTCGTGTCACAGGAATAGCTGAGTCTACTAACATGGGTGCATGGACATGTTCGTAGAGCATCTACTACAGGAACTCCTTCACAACACCTTTGTGGTTGAGAGAGAGCTTTGTACCCTTGGTCTCCATCCAGTGCTGGGTGCATCACCTAGACAGATTATTGTCAGACTCTTAAACTTCAGAGACCGAGACACAGCCCCATGCCTCACTAGAGATAAAGGGCCCTTGCACTACCAAGGTTAAGCAATTTCCTTCTACCCAGATTACACACCGATGGTTCAGGAGGCACGCAGCAAGTTCACCAATGTCAAACGGCTTCTTCAAAAATTAGGACTCAAATATACTATGCTGTGTCCTGCGTGACTGTGCGTGGAATTAAATGGCAAATCTTGTGTTTTCGATACTCCTCCTTAGGCAAAGTAGCTCTGCAAGCAACACACAACAGAGGGCCCACTCGGGGATGAGGACTCCCTTCAAGAGAGCAAACGATAAACAGACGTCGACTTCTTCAAGGTCTTATCTGACTTAATCATACGGCCATCTTGGCACTCCTCTAATTAGTTACTGTCGATTGCTCTACTCCTTACACACATTTATGACAGCAGTTGAACTGGCATCTCCGTATTTGGCCTGACTACTCCTACAACAAATTCTGGCTGTACGATACTTTATTTGTTTCAGATTACATTTCTTATATTTCTCAGGCCTGTCCTAATGAGCGTTGTCACCTCCCTAAGGTGTAAACCTTTTTGCATATCCTTTTGTTTTCTATTGGATTGTTTTGGGTTCTCTGGCCCTTGTTAGTGCTGGAATGGGTAGGGGTGAGGTTGGTTATGGGAATGTTGTCTTTAATTTTGAAGCCTCCATGCTAGCTTATTTTGTGACATTCCAGACTATAGCCTTTACTGTGACTCTGTCTTTCTCAATAAGATTTTATGGTTACACCACCAAATAAGGATCCAATACTCAAACTGTTTTGCATGACATGAAACATACATGGCTTAAATAGCCAGAGGAAAGGGAGACATGTACTAACATAGCCTACCAGGCATGGAATAAATGTAACCTTCCTGCTGGAGACTCACCTCTCCCTCAGTCCAGCATGTACATATGCCTCCCCCTCGTGTGCAGATCGCTATTGCTCCTATTATAATTACTATTCCTGGGGGGGTGCATCCTCATTCATAAAACAAGTCCCATTTACCTAAGTTGGCAGCACTTCTGATGAGGGGGGAAGATATCTGATAGTCTCAGATATCCTAGCCAGTCTATCTTTCTTGTTTGTCAATGTCTATGCTCCAGACACTGACTACCCTGAGGTCTTCACTGACTTACTCATGCAGATAGACCAATGCCAAATGGACTACATGGTAATTGGAGCCCATTTCAATCTTGCATGTCAGCTTGAACTTGACTCTACCGGCTGCCTATTGTTGCTAAACCACGCTCCTTATCTACCTTAACTGATCTGTTGGATACGCTGCACCTGACTGAAGTGTGATTACACTTTTTATTCTGCCTCGCAAAATGTATGGACATGCATAGATCATTTGTACAGTACTCATGGAGTGCTACTCTGGCTTGACAATGTTGTACACCTTCCCCATACACTATCGGACCTTGCTCCTTGACTCCTAACATTGAATGTGCCTGCCTCATCCCTATAATGAAGGATGTGGCGCTTCCCTGAAAATGCATTACATCACACAGTCTTTAGGACAGAGGTCTAGGATGCTATAGTGGAGTATTCTGCCATTAACACTGGCTCTGTATAAAAACTTGGTGGGAGGCTTTTAAAGTTTATATAAGAGGGGTTTGTATTGCAAAACACTCGGGGATGCTTCACAGCTTCCGAAATGATCTAGCCAAAGTGGAAGGAAAGCTACATAACCTCGACTTACTTGCAAAAACCCACCCACAAACAGAACATCTCAAGGACAGGGCTTCGCTGTTACGCGAGTTCCAGAAACTCAACGCGAGGTCACATATCTGGGTAAATATGTCAGGGCATGCAGATATGTGGAAGGCGAGCACCCAGGACAAACGTTGGCTCAATTGCTGCAGCCTTCCTACCATGCTGCTTATGTGACCCGACTACAGAGACCAGATGGCAAAGACCCCACTGATGGTGCTGCCACCCTAACGGACTTCACAACATATTATAAATCCTTTTATACATCCTGCATGAATGTTGAATCATCTGTCCTCGCTGAGTACCTGTCATAAATAGCCATGGTGTTGCGTGAGCCAGGCCAACAGCAATTCCTAGTCGCCCCATCACTGGTGACCTGAGTGACTCTAAAGCCCCTGGATTAGATGGTTTTACAGGAATTTTTTATAAAGTCTATAAGGCTCTACTGGTGCCACATCTGCTGGAAGTCTCGAAACATACTCCCGGCCACATTGAGAGAAGCATGATTAGATTGCTATTTAAGCCGAAAAAACCTCCCCACCTGTGTGCATCTTATCTCCCATTGTCACTCATGAATCATGACAACAACATTTTGGCTAAATTCCTTGCAGCCTGCCTTCTTTTGTTAATGGATGGCATAATATCATATATGCAGTCCGTTTTTCTGCCACACCGCTCCACCTCCATAAATCTATGCACCTTGTTTGCAGTGATTAACCAAATGTCTCCAACTATTCCTGCAGCCGCAGTTTTTCTGATGCTGAGAAAGCATTTGATTCCTTCGAGTGGACGTTCCTACATGCCATTCTAGTTAATTTAGGCATGCCCAATGGTTTTGGAAATCTGAGTCACCTGCTGTATACTAGTCCACTAGCCCAGCTGCTACTAAATGGTGCACAATATGCGACCTTCTCTTTGACTTGGGGCACCCGTCAGTTGCCCACTTTCCCCCTTTTTATTCATAATCACCATGGACCCACTTGTGCATTATCTGCAGGAACGACATCTCCAAAGGGGCCTTTGTTTCCCTTGTTGTACGCTTTTGGCTTCTCCCTATGCAGATGACATGTTACTGTTCCCTTAATCTACCCCGTATAATTCGAGAGGTGAAGCGTTCTGGCAATTTCTCTGGATTACATTAACTGGAATAATTCTGAAATATTCTCACTTATGCTACTGTTGCATGGGATCTGGAGTTCCTGCTGCAATTGTGCACAGATTTCACCATGTATTTGGACATCTGCATTCATAGGGTCCGTGCTGAGGTAATTCAGCTCAGCTATGGCCCTGCCCTGGACAAGCTTCAGACGCAGGTGGAGAGGTGGATTAAACTCCCACTTGGAATGGCTGGGTGTGTTGCCATTACTAAAATGGTGATTCTACCCTGTTTCCTTTATTTATTCTTAAATATCCCTATTGTATTAACCATGAGTTTTTTCACTACACTGCATGGGCTACTTACACAGCTTTTCTGGCAGGTCATCACCCCTGAATTCTTACACCCCCATAGGAGCATTGCAGCTTCAGAGTCCCCGATATTACCTTTTGCCACAATCCCACTCTGCTTACCACTGGTACTATCCCAATTCCAGAACTCCTTTTCTTAAACCTGAGAAGGTGCAATGTCCACACATTCCATTTTCCACTATTCTACCACGTGGCCTCCCACGCACACTAACTGAAATGCAAACTCTGGCCACTACTAGCTGGGCTTGGTTTAAACTACTGCGTTATTTGGGGGGAGACACTCTTTATTCCCCACACTTTCTACTTATAAACAACCAATGGCTCCCACTCACACAAGAATACTTGATGCAACATACACTTTGGGCATGTGGGTTGCAAGTACCCAGGGACCTATTGGGCAATGTTGTTCTAAAATCCCACACTGGGACACGTGGAAACGCAGGCTCCACACTCATGGGTGGCTTCATGCTTCATCGCTTACACAGTACATTACGCCAGGCACTTCCAGATTACCCAAACAAGCCTAAATTCTTCTCTCCTCTTAAATTGGTAATTGCCTCCCCAGATAGCTGACACATTATTTTTAGATTGTACCTCACTTCTTTACAACGGAAGTCCACTCGTATAGAAAGGGCTAGAGTAGCTTGGGAACGTGACCTCAGGGTCTCCCCACCTGCCAAAATCTGGTACTATTGCTGTACACAGACCAAGCTTGCTCCACGTAATCACCGCCATAAACGTCTACACTAAGAATACCTCCACAGAGCCTATACAACTCCGCCAGCACTTGCCAAAATTGGCCCAACCTGATAACACAATTGTCCTAAATGTCATGCGGAAAAGGCAGTTTTCCTTCACTTATCATGGTTATTTACTTTCTCTATTATGCTTTTGCAGCCACTAACCCCAGATCTCTTAATGGCACTACTAGGGTATGTTAAGCCACATTTGCTGGGACTCCAGTGCTATGCCACAATTGCCTTTCTCATTGCTAAATAGCAGATCTCACTGCTACACCTCCTATCATATCCGCTTGGCTCCATAACTTAACCTACTGCGATAGAACGTCTGAGCTCTATGCTTCATTGCAGCCTGTCACTTCCAGAGCGAAAGATATATGACAGCCCGTACCTCTCGACATTGACAGCTGAGGATGATGACAATAGTGTGGACTAGGTTTCATTAACAAGTGGGTACTCTTATAACAAACTTTTTCCATGTCTCACATGCACTATTCCCTGTCGCAATACTTGCTGATTTAATTTGTTCATGTATGTGTCATTGTTACTTATTTCACTTATTTCTTTATTGCTATGCTGGTTGTGCTGCAAATCTTTACTTCAAATGTTTATACTTGCTGGAGTGGCTTAGCTGTTTGCAATGTGTTTTTTAGTTACAGCGAAAGCGTACGACCTCTTTATATACTTTTTAGTATACCTTTTATGTGGGCTTCCAGCTATTCCATTAAGTGTCATTTAAAAATCCTTGCTTGCTTGCAGACAGTCATGCCTCTTTTTCCCTCCTTCTGTTTGGGAGCAGGGACCAACTACCACATAATCATGCTTTGTCATGTTTATCTGGTCTGTAGGAGATTGTTTTCAATTATGTTTCCTTCTCATGACCAGGGAAGATTCCCTTTTAATTTTCAGAGCATTCTTGCTCTGAGTTTATCTTAGCTGTAAAAAAGGCTATAAATCAGGCTGTTATCTTGGTCACATTTGGTCTTTGTGGCCTCTCTCAGCTGCCTGACTCTTGCCCTTCTTTGACTTGGATTTTCTTTATGGAGTGTGCCTGCCTGCTATCCCAGTGCTGACAGCAATGATGGAGGATTATTTGTTTACTTAATTACTTGGTCAGTTAATTACTTGTTCCGGACTGTGGGTATGTTTGCACAACCTAGATGATGTGCAGGTGATTTACTATAGTCCTTCTCTCCCAATGTGTGAAATTTGAGGCCTTTTCAGAACAGACGAACATACCCATTCGCACTACTGTACAGTGCATCTTCCCAAGACTAGTTGCACTCATGGCTGCAGGCGAGATACTCTGAACCAGTTTGAATTAATTTGTTTTACACATTTGACAAATTAAAACATTCAGAACTGCATGGTTACCGGTGTTGTGGTATTGTGTGTGCTGTGTTTTTTTAAATTTAAGATGAGCACATTGATTATTGCATTTCCACGTATCTCTGCAGCAAATTTCATTTGGATTTTTTAAATATTTCTGAAGTTACTTACTTGTTACATCCTCTATAGGGCTATAGATGCTAGGCTTCCAATGTATGTGCCCAATCAGTTATTAACCCACCCCATCAGTTGTCTTACACTTGTGCCAGGCTGTCTGCGTGCAAAGCATCCCAGAAGATATGTGTGGAAGCAGGGACCAACTACCATATAATTACGCTTTGTCCTGTTTATCTGGTCTGTAGGAGATTTTGGTGCAAATCTCCCATCATAGACTGAAAACATTCCTACACAGTTGGATGAAGTTGTTACATTCCCGGAACAGAGGAACATGAATATTTGAGCTATGGACAGCTCTTCTCCACACGCCAAATGGGACTTCGCTCTGAGACCAATTGTTCCCCTGATTACTTAGTGCTTCACTGCCATGTTAGGGGCAGATAGAGCCTGGCAATAAAGGCTTTACTTGAGTCAAAATCCTGCTGAATTCGAGGCCAAGTAACATCTGTTTTTGAATACATTGCTTCCTGAAAACATCAGTTGCAGGAGCACCATAGGGCCTTGTAATTTCTGCAGATACGTGGATGGTTGGAAATTAGACTGAAATGTCCAGCCGATGACTGTTCTGGTACCAAGGTTGCTGAATTATGCATCTGGGATGGAAGAAGAGTGTGAGGGAAGCTTGTGGGGTACATTCTCTGTGAGGGAAGCTTCAATTGTACGTACTATGTGAGGGAAGCTCGCATTGTATCTTCTTAGTTCCTAAGTAAACTACCTATCCCTCTCTATCTTTCTTCCTATCGATTCTTTACAGCTCTCACCTATATATAGTCATCATGCCACATAATTCCCGTGCTCACTGCGCCACTGGATTCAAGCTAGTCTAGCTGAAGAAGGGTGCTACCCTGAAACCGGTCCTAGGATGCTTGTTTCCGGTCCAGGGAGGACCTGGCTTTGCAGTTCGGCCTGGACTGTTCCGATAAAGACTGATTTGCATATGGCTGGGTCCAACCTTGGGGTGGCGTGGTGAGCAAATAAAAGATGGATTAATTAAACTTAGATCTTTGTGACTGGGGTGAATGTTTGATTTGCTCTGCATTCCGTCCATCATCTGTTCTTTTTGCATTTGTTACCCCACGTGGGAAGGGTATGCCCAGACGTGGGTCCCGTGCTCACTGCGCCACTGGATTCAAGCTAGTCTAGCTGATGAAGGGTGATTCCCTGAGACCGGTCCTAGGACGCTTGTTTCCAGTCCAGGGAGGACCTGGTGAGGTTCCCCTCCAGTTCTGAGCCCCTGGAAGTCGTTTTTGCTCTTCAAATCAAGCTTTTGGGCTCTTTGCACATGAGAACGGGCCAGTTTGCACCGGAGCAGCGTCATTCGCATAAAGGATCAGTTTGAGTGGTTGTAACTTAATCTCTTCCACAGTAGCATTGCTGCTCCAGTACAGCCAACCATAACTTCCGGTGGTTCTTCACGCCCGCGAACAGGTTTTTCACGTCAGACTCGGAAGGTAAAACTCCAGCTGTACTTACCTGGAACTGTATCCAACCTGTGCTCCATCTTGGTTGGCCTGGATTTTTAGGGCAAACAGATAGCCCCATTGGCTCTTTATGCTTCTAAGCAATACACTGTCATTTAATCTTTAAAAATTAATAACTTAAGTTATACCTATTGGACTTTTGTTGTTTTGGTCTTATTTTACTGAGACAAATATTCTCTAGTCTTCAAAACTGGTGTGAAGTCCTTTTGGGTGTTTTCACTGTGTTACTGTAATTTCAGTGTTGCACAAATACTTCACACATTGTCTCTTAAGTTAAGACTGATTGCTCTGTGCCAAGCTACCAGATGGTGAGCAAAGGTTACTTTAGGGAGTGTAACTGTTCCTTTTGTGGATTTTATTATCATGTTTTATCGCTTGTGGTTTTGATAAAAAAGCACACTGTTAAGTAAAAATATGAAAATAAATAAATATGAGTGTAACTGACCTACCCTGACTAGGATTGTGATCCCTACTTGGACAGGGTGCTTACCTCTGCCAACTAAAGACCCAGTTTCTAACAGTGTATATCAGTCTTTCAGGGAAAGAACTGTGTGGCTTATCCTGTTGACTGCGCTACCACAGTCCCCTCATCATGCCCCATTTCCCAGTCCAACAGATGCACTCATGTGAAAGGACTAAATGATCCTGATACAATAACTATGTCAAAAGAAGGCAGCCGCCTTACAAACGTGTCTTTGAAACAAGGCATTTTTTATTGAAATGGATAAGCAGGGGTCCTGCTTCCGACTAGTTAAGGCACCATATAGACTTCTGCACTAGACTGATCCATTCTTCTATAAACACTATGCATATGATCATCATTAAATACTCATCCCGAGTGTCCTGAATATAGTCTGGAGTTAATGATACAGGGTATCAGTAACTCCAGATGTTGGGGCAATCAAGGCCATTACAAATTGGATCCTAAGGTATGGGTCAGGCTAATTGAGGGGAGAAATTGAACGATGGCTGTCCACCTTTTTAAAGCCTTCATCGTTTTTCCTAATGCAATAAATGATTAACTCTCCACTCAACTTAACCTGCGGCATTAGCCATGTTAACACATTGCAGAAGGTTGGACTCTTCTTTTCGTCTTTCTAATTCGGCTTATCATGCTAACAACAAATTGGCCATTGCCATCACATCTAGATAGTTTATCTGTACCTTGCAACACAATTTTCACTGCATTGCATGATAATCTACAGTCCATTCAGACCCAGCCAAGATGAAAAAAACCTATGCAGACTTTTTCCTCCTTATGTTTAACTTAAAGTTTTCAATAAAACTATGAAGGTTGCATAAAAAAAAGCTTTGCACCTTCACTGACAAATGCTGAACAAAACTGGATATGTTGGGGTAATGATTTCGTTTGGTCTGAACCAGGCATAATACACTCTGGGCCGCTGGAGTTATGCAACAACAGAGGCCCACATTATGTAACAAAAAAAGCAATTTACACGGGCATATGTGGAAAATGTTGTGATAGTGTGAAATTCATTACTTTTTTCATTTTTACAGTTAGCACTGCCTGGGAAACGTTTTCATCTCATTAGTAGCGGTTTAACACCCAAATTCAGCCATAAGCAACTGAAAGGCAACAACTCAACCTTTGTGAGGGGCCTTCCACTGCTCTGCAACATATGGCGCTTCGTTTTTAGTAATTTTTAACCTGTTTGAGCAAGAGACAAACTTTTTTTGGTTGAAATCTTCAAATTATGTGCCAGATGATCGATTATGTGGCAAATGTAGCAAATCAATACTTATGCTAAAAACACTGTGGCCGCAGACCTCTATTGGCCTTCATTATTGGGACTGTAGGCTAACACTGATCATTTCACTGTTAAAAGGAAAGGTAAACAGTTATCCTGAAAACTAACTGAGAGCCTAGAACAACATGGGCTTGAGAGGGAAGGAGCTGAAGGCAGGAAACGCACTTGAGCACAAAGAGCACAACTTGTTTATCTGTTATGTGCTTAATAGTGCTTGAACATCCTGAGAGAAATAGTTTGAAATTCCGTTACTTTGAAGAAGATTGAATTAAACAGCAATTACATGTTCCTACAACCATTATGCAGCTGGGAATAGATAACGCAGGCAAAGGCACCTGGGTATCGAGATAGAAGCTGAAAAAAACATGCCCGCATTTGTTTTGAATTTTAAACATGTGCATCTAGCCTCTTCAGTCTCTTTGAAAGTTATGGGTCCTTAATTTACATTCTTAGAGTTCTGAAGAGCAAGTCAATGAGAGACAATAAAAGTTGGAAAAGAAGGCGTCGGTGTCAGCACATCTCAGACATCAACAGAAAGAAAGAAAACAGGCACGGAGCTACTTTAAGCATTTACATGTTAAGGAAACCAACGTGTGCTCTGCTTTCTTCCTGCTCTCAAAGATAAGCTTTTCAGAGTCGCTCAAAAACCTTTATCTGCATCCATCGAGCATGGCTTACCCAGTTTATTTTTAATGGTCTCCTTATTATGTCCTGTTTTCCTTCAGGGCTTCTATGATTCCTATTTCAGGCAGCAGGCTATTGGGTCTAGCTACAAACCCACTGGCTAGTTTCACCACACATGGCAGCATTGTCGTTGGCAGTTTTCAGTTTCTATTTTTTAATTCTCTTCATCACGAACTTATGCCCTCTGATTCCTCTAGTCAGGGCCTAGTTGTCAAAAATATTTTAAAATGTGCACTCACAGAGTATCATCTTGGCATGGGTGAAGATTAGCAAATTTCATAAATTAAAAAAATCTTTCCATGAGTACCCCTAAAAACCTACAACAGTCACAAAAAGTTCTTCTAGTTGTATGCAATGGCTGTTTTGCATAATTAACTGAACACAGGGTATACTCGTACATGCGAAAACACCTATGCACAAGTGCAATTATACCTTTATTGTTCTCTGTCTCGAATTGCATTCCAATTTCGAATGGACAAATATATGTGTGTGTGCGTGTGTATTTAGTAATATGAAGATTTAAGCACAAATGTAAATGCACATGCGGCCCCTATTTCTTCATGAGCAAACATTTTCCCTGTGAAGAGTCTCCTTCCTCTAGACCACCACCAATTTTGGCAGTTTTCCCTGTCCGTTCCCACCGGTACTAGTAAATCTCGTATAGTTTCCAGGATGAGAAGGGGCAAAGAGAAAGTTTGTGGATAATCATAATTTCAAAAATTGTGGGTCTGCCCAGGTCTTCAATGACATCCTCTTTCTGAAATGCCCACTTCCTACCTAGGGAAACAGACTTACTCTTGCATAATATTTCACTATATTGGTCTTGTATTATAGTGTAATATTACACCACACTGGTGCAATATGTGTGAGTGAATGGACTTCCAAATGTAAATTCACGTTTTGTGAATTAAAAATATAAATTTACACGGCTATGAAATACGTACATGTAAGATGAATTGACATGTTCCAATGGCTTTCAATTTGGCAATTTTGCCTTTGTACGTTTGTTACTAGGGAGAGTAATTTCTCATATTTTTTAATTAACCCCTTCGCTGCCAGGCCTTTTCCCCCTCCTGTGCCGAGCCTTTTTTTGGCTATTTGGGGCAGTTCGCGCTTAGGACCTCATAACTTTTTGTCCACATAAGCTAGCCAAGCCAAATTTGCGTCCTTTTTTTCCAACATCCTAGGGATTCTAGAGGTACCCAGACTTTGTGGGTTCCCTTGAAGGAGGCCAAGAAATTAGCCAAAATACAGTGAAAATTTCGTTTTTTTTTTTAAAATGGGAAAAAGTGGCTGCAGAAGAAGGCTTGTGTTTTTTTCCCTGAAAATGGCATCAACAAAGGGTTTGCGGTGCTAAAATCACCAGCTTCCCAGCTTTCAGGAACAGGCAGACTTGAATCAGGAAACCCAATTTTTCAACACAAATTTGGCATTTTACTGGGACATACCCCATTTTTACAATTTTTTGTGCGTTCAGCCTCCTTCCAGTCAGTGACAGAAATGGGCGTGAAACCAATGCTGGATCCCAGAAACCTAAACATTTCTGAAAAGTAGACAAAATTCTGAATTCAGAAAGGGGTCATTTGTGTAGATCCTACAAGGGTTTCCTACAGAAAATAACAACGGAAAAAGAAAAATATTGAAATTGAGGTGAAATAAACATCACTTTTTCTCTACGTTGTACTCTGTAACTTTTTCCTGCAATGTCAGATTTTCGAAAGCAATATACCATTACGTCTGCTGGACTCCTCTGGTTGCAGGGATATATAGGGCTTGTAGGTTCATCAAGAACCCTAGGTACCCAGAGCCAATAAATTAGCTGCACCCTGCAGGGCGTTTTCACTCTATACCGGGTATACAGCAATTCATTTGCTGAAATATAAAGAGTGAAAAATAGCTATCAAGAAAACCTTTGTATTTCCAAAAAGGGCACAAGATAAGGTGTTGAGGAGCAGTGGTTATTTGCACATCTCTGAATCCTGGGGTGACCATACTAGCATGTGAATTACAGGGTGTAAAGAAATGGCTCCCTGTTGCAGTTACCCCCCACTTTTTGCCTGATACTGATGCTGACTTGACTGAGAAGTGTGCTGGGACCCTGCTAACCAGGCCCCAGCACCAGTGTTCTTTCACCTAAAATGTACCATTGTATCCACAATTGGCAGACCCTGGCATCCAGATAAGTCCCTTGTAACTGGTACTTCTAGTACCAAGGGCCCTGATGCCAAGGAAGGTCTCTAAGGGCTGCAGCATGTCTTATGCCACCCTGGAGACCTCTCACTCAGCACAGACACACTGCTTGCCAGCTTGTGTGTGCTAGTGAGGACAAAACGAGTAAGTCGACATGGCACTCCCCTCAGGGTGCCATGCCAGCCTCTCACTGCCTATGCAGTATAGGTAAGACACCCCTCTAGCAGGCCTTACAGCCCTAAGGCAGGGTGCACTATACCATAGGTGAGGGTACCAGTGCATGAGCATGGTACCCCTACAGTGTCTAAACAAAACCTTAGACATTGTAAGTGCAGGGTAGCCATAAGAGTATATGGTCTGGGAGTCTGTCAAACACGAACTCCACAGCACCATAATGGCTACACTGAAAACTGGGAAGTTTGGTATCAAACTTCTCAGCACAATAAATGCACACTGATGGCAGTGTACATTTTATTGTAAAATACACCACAGAGGGCACCTTAGAGGTGCCCCCTGAAACTTAACCGACTGTCTATGTAGGCTGACTAGTTCCAGCAGCCTGCCACACCAGAGACATGTTGCTGGCCCCATGGGGAGAGTGCCTTTGTCACTCTGAGGCCAGTAACAAAGCCTGCACTGGGTGGAGATGCTAACACCTCCCCCAGGCAGGAGCTGTGACACCTGGCGGTGAGCCTCAAAGGCTCACCCCTTTGTCACAGCCCAGCAGGGCACTCCAGCTTAGTGGAGTTGCCCGCCCCCTCCGGCCACGGCCCCCACTTTTGGCGGCAAGGCTGGAGGGAACAAAGAAAGCAACAAGGAGGAGTCACTGGCCAGTCAGGACAGCCCCTAAGGTGTCCTGAGCTGAGGTGACTCTGACTTTTAGAAATCCTCCATCTTGCAGATGGAGGATTCCCCCAATAGGGTTAGGATTGTGACCCCCTCCCCTTGGGAGGAGGCACAAAGAGGGTGTACCCACCCTCAGGGCTAGTAGCCATTGGCTACTAACCCCCCAGACCTAAACACGCCCTTAAATTTAGTATTTAAGGGCTACCCTGAACCCTAGAAAATTAGATTCCTGCAACTACAAGAAGAAGGACTGCCTAGCTGAAAACCCCTGCAGAGGAAGACCAGAAGACGACAACTGCCTTGGCTCCAGAAACTCACCGGCCTGTCTCCTGCCTTCCAAAGATCCTGCTCCAGCGACGCCTTCCAAAGGGACCAGCGACCTCGACATCCTCTGAGGACTGCCCCTGCTTCGAAAAGACAAGAAACTCCCGAGGACAGCGGACCTGCTCCAAGAAAGGCTGCAACTTTGTTTCCAGCAGCCTTGAAAGAACCCTGCAAGCTCCCCGCAAGAAGCGTGAGACTTGCAACACTGCACCCGGCGACCCCGACTCGGCTGGTGGAGATCCAACACCTCAGGAGGGACCCCAGGACTACTCTGATACTGTGAGTACCAAAACCTGTCCCCCCTGAGCCCCCACAGCGCCGCCTGCAGAGGGAATCCCGAGGCTTCCCCTGACCGCGACTCTTTGAATCCAAAGTCCCGACGCCTGGGAGAGACCCTGCACCCGCAGCCCCCAGGACCTGAAGGACCAGACTTTCCCTGGAGAAGTGACCCCCAGGAGTCCCTCTCCCTTGCCCAAGTGGAGGTTTCCCCGAGGAATCCCCCCCTTGCCTGCCTGCAGCGCTGAAGAGATCCCGAGATCTCTCATAGACTAACATTGCGAACCCGACGCCTGTTTCTACACTGCACCCGGCCGCCCCCGCGCTGCTGAGGGTGAAATTTCTGTGTGGGCTTGTGTCCCCCCCGGTGCCCTACAAAACCCCTCTGGTCTGCCCTCCGAAGACGCGGGTACTTACCTGCAAGCAGACCGGAACCGGGGCACCCCCTTCTCTCCATTCTAGCCTATGTGTTTTGGGCACCACTTTGAACTCTGCACCTGACCGGCCCTGAGCTGCTGGTGTGGTGACTTTGGGGTTGCTCTGAACCCCCAACGGTGGGCTACCTTGGACCAAGAACTGAACCCTGTAAGTGTCCTACTTACCTGGTAAAACTAACAAAAACTTACCTCCCCCAGGAACTGTGAAAATTGCACTGTGTCCACTTTTAAAACAGCTATTTGTCAATAACTTGAAAAGTATACATGCAATTTTTATGATTTGAAGTTCCTAAAGTACTTACCTGCAATACCTTTCGAACAAGATATTACATGTTAAATTTGAACCTGTGGTTCTTAAAATAAACTAAGAAAAGATATTTTTCTATACAAAAACCTATTGGCTGGATTTGTCTCTGAGTGTGTGTACCTCATTTATTGTCTATGTGTATGTACAACAAATGCTTAACACTACTCCTTGGATAAGCCTACTGCTCGACCACACTACCACAAAATAGAGCATTAGTATTATCTATTTTTACCACTATTTTACCTCTAGGGGGAACCCTTGGACTCTGTGCATGCTATTCCTTACTTTGAAATAGCACATACAGAGCCAACTTCCTACATTGGTGGATCAGCGGTGGGGTACAAGACTTTGCATTTGCTGGACTACTCAGCCAATACCTGATCACACGACAAATTCCAAAATTGTCATTAGAAATTGATTTTTGCAATTTGAAAAGTTTTCTAAATTCTTAAAAGACCTGCTAGGGCCTTGTGTTAGATCCTGTTTAGCATTTCTTTTAGAGTTTAAAAGTTTGTAAAAGTTTGAATTAGATTCTAGAACCAGTTGTAGATTCTTAAAAAGTATTCCAACTTTTAGAAGCAAAATGTCTAGCACAGATGTGACTGTGGTGGAACTCGACACCACACCTTACCTCCATCTTAAGATGAGGGAGCTAAGGTCACTCTGTAAAATAAAGAAAATAACAATGGGCCCCAAACCTACCAAAATACAGCTCCAGGAGCTTTTGGCAGAGTTTGAAAAGGCCAACCCCTCTGAGGGTGGCAACTCAGAGGAAGAGGATAGTGACTTGGAGGAAAATTCCCCCCTACCAGTCCTATCTAGGGAGAACAGGGTCCCTCAAACCCTGACTCCAAAAATAATAGTCAGAGATGCTGGTTCCCTCACAGGAGAGACCAACACCTCTGAAATCACTGAGGATAACCCCAGTGAAGAGGACATCCAGTTAGCCAGGATGGCCAAAAGATTGGCTTTGGAAAGACAGATCCTAGCCATAGAGAGGGAAAGACAAGAGATGGGCCTAGGACCCATCAATGGTGGCAGCAACATAAATAGGGTCAGAGATTCTCCTGACATGTTGAAAATCCCCAAAGGGATTGTAACAAAATATGAAGATGGTGATGACATCACCAAATGGTTCACAGCTTTTGAGAGGGCTTGTGTAACCAGAAAAGTGAACAAATCTCACTGGGGTGCTCTCCTTTGGGAAATGTTCACAGGAAAGTGTAGGGATAGACTCCTCACACTCTCTGGAAAAGATGCAGAATCTTATGACCTCATGAAGGGTACCCTGATTGAGGGCTTTGGATTCTCCACTGAGGAGTATAGAATTAGATTCAGGGGGGCTCAAAAATCCTCGAGCCAGACCTGGGTTGATTATGTTGACTACTCAGTGAAAACACTGGATGGTTGGGTAACTGGAAATGAAGTGTATGACTATGTTGGGCTTTATAATTTGTTTATGAAAGAACACATTTTAAGTAACTGCTTCAATGAAAAGTTGCATCAGTATCTGGTAGACCTAGGTCCAATTTCTCCCCAAGAATTGGGAAAGAAGGCAGACCACTGGGTCAAGACTAGGGTAACCAAAACTTCCACTGGGGGTGACCAAAAGAAAGGGGTTACAAAACCTCCTCAGGAGAAAGTGGGTGACACTAGAAACAAAGAAAAAGAGTCCTCTGTAGGCCCCCAAAAACCAGACCAGGTGGGTGGGCCCCGAGACACAACCCAAAACAAAGGTGGGTACCAGGGTAAGAGCTGGGATGCCACTAAGGCATGGTGCCATAACTGTAAACAGACAGGGCACCACACCAAGGACACTTCTTGTCCCAAAAACAAACCCCCTAGCAAAATCCCAGGGGTAACCAGTGTAGCCATTGGGGATGACTCCTCAGATGAGGAGGTCTTCATAGCTTTCAACTGGAAAATGGGCCCAACAGGTGAGTTGGAGATTCCAGAGGGAGGTAGACACTTCCACCACCTACAGGTGAATGGAATCCCAGCCACTGCCCTGAGAGACACTTGTGCCAGTCACACTATTGTGCATGACAGGCTGGTGCTCTCAAACCAGTACATCCCAGGAGAGATGGCCAGAGTAAGAGTTAGCCCAGACAGGGTCACTAATAGGCCTGTGGCTCTTGTGCCCATAGAAGTGGGTGGAACTTTTAGCTGGAGAAGGGTGGTAGTCAGTACAGACCTCCCCCTTGATTGTCTCCTTGGAAATGACTACCCAGAGGTTAGTCAGAGCCTAAGAGAGGAACTGGTCCAGTGCCAGTCCTCTCCCAAGGATTCTGGAGTGCCTGCCTCTGCAGTAAATGCAAGTAGGCCCCAGAAGAAAAAGAAAAGGAAACAGAGTAGGAAAGGTGGACAACCTTTAGCCAAGGTTCCAGCAAGCCAAGGAGATTCTGCTCCAGTAGGGGAGAACTCCAAAAGTGGCTCTGATAGAGTCCAACCTGACCCACAAGAAGTCCTGGCTAGTCAGGCAACTGTTAAGCCTGAGTGGGTGGCTCCTCAGCTAACAGAAGAAAGAGTGGAAGAAGGGTGTTTACTACAAGATGTGGTAACCCCCCACTCTAATACAGCAGACAGGCACCCTGAACCCAAAGAAGCCTGTAACTTAGCCCCTTCCCTTGTAGGTGAAGAGCTAAAGGTGTGGTTCTGGGCACTGACAGCTGTCAGTGGCCTCTGCTGGGTGTTAGCCTTTATGGCTGCACTATCCTTGGCATGGTGGTCTGACCCCATGCCAAATAGCAAGTTAGGCCCCCTGACCCTGTTGGTCATGGTGGGGTTACTCCAGCTCTGGGTAACCTCTTTGGGTAAGCTAGGGGTGACCCTGGCTAAGATAAGATTAGCAGAGGTGGATACCTCTAACCCCAAAATAGAGAGAATGGGTGAAGACATAAAAAGCACAGACAAGAGGCAGTTCAGACTAGGTCCTATCACTGTGGAAGTGGGTCAGTTCCCCAGAGGGAATGACCTGAACAGGAGGATGTAAGGCAGAGTAGGCCCTGCAACAAACCAGCCATTTCCTCTACTCTTCCTCGCCTGACAGACTAGGAAGACTCTTCCAGCTTTGGCTGAGTCTCCTGGCCTGTGGGCTGAAGGGGGCTTGTGTAAAGAAATGGCTCCCTGTTGCAGTTACCCCCCACTTTTTGCCTGATACTGATGCTGACTTGACTGAGAAGTGTGCTGGGACCCTGCTAACCAGGCCCCAGCACCAGTGTTCTTTCACCTAAAATGTACCATTGTATCCACAATTGGCAGACCCTGGCATCCAGATAAGTCCCTTGTAACTGGTACTTCTAGTACCAAGGGCCCTGATGCCAAGGAAGGTCTCTAAGGGCTGCAGCATGTCTTATGCCACCCTGGAGACCTCTCACTCAGCACAGACACACTGCTTGCCAGCTTGTGTGTGCTAGTGAGGACAAAACGAGTAAGTCGACATGGCACTCCCCTCAGGGTGCCATGCCAGCCTCTCACTGCCTATGCAGTATAGGTAAGACACCCCTCTAGCAGGCCTTACAGCCCTAAGGCAGGGTGCACTATACCATAGGTGAGGGTACCAGTGCATGAGCATGGTACCCCTACAGTGTCTAAACAAAACCTTAGACATTGTAAGTGCAGGGTAGCCATAAGAGTATATGGTCTGGGAGTCTGTCAAACACGAACTCCACAGCACCATAATGGCTACACTGAAAACTGGGAAGTTTGGTATCAAACTTCTCAGCACAATAAATGCACACTGATGGCAGTGTACATTTTATTGTAAAATACACCACAGAGGGCACCTTAGAGGTGCCCCCTGAAACTTAACCGACTGTCTATGTAGGCTGACTAGTTCCAGCAGCCTGCCACACCAGAGACATGTTGCTGGCCCCATGGGGAGAGTGCCTTTGTCACTCTGAGGCCAGTAACAAAGCCTGCACTGGGTGGAGATGCTAACACCTCCCCCAGGCAGGAGCTGTGACACCTGGCGGTGAGCCTCAAAGGCTCACCCCTTTGTCACAGCCCAGCAGGGCACTCCAGCTTAGTGGAGTTGCCCGCCCCCTCCGGCCACGGCCCCCACTTTTGGCGGCAAGGCTGGAGGGAACAAAGAAAGCAACAAGGAGGAGTCACTGGCCAGTCAGGACAGCCCCTAAGGTGTCCTGAGCTGAGGTGACTCTGACTTTTAGAAATCCTCCATCTTGCAGATGGAGGATTCCCCCAATAGGGTTAGGATTGTGACCCCCTCCCCTTGGGAGGAGGCACAAATAGGGTGTACCCACCCTCAGGGCTAGTAGCCATTGGCTACTAACCCCCCAGACCTAAACACGCTCTTAAATTTAGTATTTAAGGGCTACCCTGAACCCTAGAAAATTAGATTCCTGCAACTACAAGAAGAAGGACTGCCTAGCTGAAAACCCCTGCAGAGGAAGACCAGAAGACGACAACTGCCTTGGCTCCAGAAACTCACCGGCCTGTCTCCTGCCTTCCAAAGATCCTGCTCCAGCTACGCCTTCCAAAGGGACCAGCGACCTCGACATCCTCTGAGGACTGCCCCTGCTTCGAAAAGACAAGAAACTCCCGAGGACAGCGGACCTGCTCCAAGAAAGGCTGCAACTTTGTTTCCAGCAGCCTTGAAAGAACCCTGCAAGCTCCCCGCAAGAAGCGTGAGACTTGCAACACTGCACCCGGCGACCCCGACTCGGCTGGTGGAGATCCAACACCTCAGGAGGGACCCCAGGACTACTCTGATACTGTGAGTACCAAAACCTGTCCCCCCTGAGCCCCCACAGCGCCGCCTGCAGAGGGAATCCCGAGGCTTCCCCTCACCGCGACTCTTTGAATCCAAAGTCCCGACGCCTGGGAGAGACCCTGCACCCGCAGCCCCCAGGACCTGAAGGACCGGACTTTCCCTGGAGAAGTGACCCCCAGGAGTCCCTCTCCCTTGCCCAAGTGGAGGTTTCCCCGAGGAATCCCCCCCTTGCCTGCCTGCAGCGCTGAAGAGATCCCGAGATCTCTCATAGACTAACATTGCGAACCCGATGCCTGTTTCTACACTGCACCCGGCCGCCCCCGCGCTGCTGAGGGTGAAATTTCTGTGTGGGCTTGTGTCCCCCCCGGTGCCCTACAAAACCCCTCTGGTCTGCCCTCCGAAGACGCGGGTACTTACCTGCAAGCAGACCGGAACCGGGGCACCCCCTTCTCTCCATTCTAGCCTATGTGTTTTGGGCACCACTTTGAACTCTGCACCTGACCGGCCCTGAGCTGCTGGTGTGGTGACTTTGGGGTTGCTCTGAACCCCCAACGGTGGGCTACCTTGGACCAAGAACTGAACCCTGTAAGTGTCCTACTTACCTGGTAAAACTAACAAAAACTTACCTCCCCCAGGAACTGTGAAAATTGCACTGTGTCCACTTTTAAAACAGCTATTTGTCAATAACTTGAAAAGTATACATGCAATTTTTATGATTTGAAGTTCCTAAAGTACTTACCTGCAATACCTTTCGAACAAGATATTACATGTTAAATTTGAACCTGTGGTTCTTAAAATAAACTAAGAAAAGATATTTTTCTATACAAAAACCTATTGGCTGGATTTGTCTCTGAGTGTGTGTACCTCATTTATTGTCTATGTGTATGTACAACAAATGCTTAACACTACTCCTTGGATAAGCCTACTGCTCGACCACACTACCACAAAATAGAGCATTAGTATTATCTATTTTTACCACTATTTTACCTCTAGGGGGAACCCTTGGACTCTGTGCATGCTATTCCTTACTTTGAAATAGCACATACAGAGCCAACTTCCTACATTGGTGGATCAGCGGTGGGGTACAAGACTTTGCATTTGCTGGACTACTCAGCCAATACCTGATCACACGACAAATTCCAAAATTGTCCTTAGAAATTGATTTTTGCAATTTGAAAAGTTTTCTAAATTCTTAAAAGACCTGCTAGGGCCTTGTGTTAGATCCTGTTTAGCATTTCTTTTAGAGTTTAAAAGTTTGTAAAAGTTTGAATTAGATTCTAGAACCAGTTGTAGATTCTTAAAAAGTATTCCAACTTTTAGAAGCAAAATGTCTAGCACAGATGTGACTGTGGTGGAACTCGACACCACACCTTACCTCCATCTTAAGATGAGGGAGCTAAGGTCACTCTGTAAAATAAAGAAAATAACAATGGGCCCCAAACCTACCAAAATACAGCTCCAGGAGCTTTTGGCAGAGTTTGAAAAGGCCAACCCCTCTGAGGGTGGCAACTCAGAGGAAGAGGATAGTGACTTGGAGGAAAATTCCCCCCTACCAGTCCTATCTAGGGAGAACAGGGTCCCTCAAACCCTGACTCCAAAAATAATAGTCAGAGATGCTGGTTCCCTCACAGGAGAGACCAACACCTCTGAAATCACTGAGGATAACCCCAGTGAAGAGGACATCCAGTTAGCCAGGATGGCCAAAAGATTGGCTTTGGAAAGACAGATCCTAGCCATAGAGAGGGAAAGACAAGAGATGGGCCTAGGACCCATCAATGGTGGCAGCAACATAAATAGGGTCAGAGATTCTCCTGACATGTTGAAAATCCCCAAAGGGATTGTAACAAAATATGAAGATGGTGATGACATCACCAAATGGTTCACAGCTTTTGAGAGGGCTTGTGTAACCAGAAAAGTGAACAAATCTCACTGGGGTGCTCTCCTTTGGGAAATGTTCACAGGAAAGTGTAGGGATAGACTCCTCACACTCTCTGGAAAAGATGCAGAATCTTATGACCTCATGAAGGGTACCCTGATTGAGGGCTTTGGATTCTCCACTGAGGAGTATAGAATTAGATTCAGGGGGGCTCAAAAATCCTCGAGCCAGACCTGGGTTGATTATGTTGACTACTCAGTGAAAACACTGGATGGTTGGGTAACTGGAAATGAAGTGTATGACTATGTTGGGCTTTATAATTTGTTTATGAAAGAACACATTTTAAGTAACTGCTTCAATGAAAAGTTGCATCAGTATCTGGTAGACCTAGGTCCAATTTCTCCCCAAGAATTGGGAAAGAAGGCAGACCACTGGGTCAAGACTAGGGTAACCAAAACTTCCACTGGGGGTGACCAAAAGAAAGGGGTTACAAAACCTCCTCAGGAGAAAGTGGGTGACACTAGAAACAAAGAAAAAGAGTCCTCTGTAGGCCCCCAAAAACCAGACCAGGTGGGTGGGCCCCGAGACACAACCCAAAACAAAGGTGGGTACCAGGGTAAGAGCTGGGATGCCACTAAGGCATGGTGCCATAACTGTAAACAGACAGGGCACCACACCAAGGACACTTCTTGTCCCAAAAACAAACCCCCTTGCAAAATCCCAGGGGTAACCAGTGTAGCCATTGGGGATGACTCCTCAGATGAGGAGGTCTTCATAGCTTTCAACTGGAAAATGGGCCCAACAGGTGAGTTGGAGATTCCAGAGGGAGGTAGACACTTCCACCACCTACAGGTGAATGGAATCCCAGCCACTGCCCTGAGAGACACTTGTGCCAGTCACACTATTGTGCATGACAGGCTGGTGCTCTCAAACCAGTACATCCCAGGAGAGATGGCCAGAGTAAGAGTTAGCCCAGACAGGGTCACTAATAGGCCTGTGGCTCTTGTGCCCATAGAAGTGGGTGGAACTTTTAGCTGGAGAAGGGTGGTAGTCAGTACAGACCTCCCCCTTGATTGTCTCCTTGGAAATGACTACCCAGAGGTTAGTCAGAGCCTAAGAGAGGAACTGGTCCAGTGCCAGTCCTCTCCCAAGGATTCTGGAGTGCCTGCCTCTGCAGTAAATGCAAGTAGGCCCCAGAAGAAAAAGAAAAGGAAACAGAGTAGGAAAGGTGGACAACCTTTAGCCAAGGTTCCAGCAAGCCAAGGAGATTCTGCTCCAGTAGGGGAGAACTCCAAAAGTGGCTCTGATAGAGTCCAACCTGACCCACAAGAAGTCCTGGCTAGTCAGGCAACTGTTAAGCCTGAGTGGGTGGCTCCTCAGCTAACAGAAGAAAGAGTGGAAGAAGGGTGTTTACTACAAGATGTGGTAACCCCCCACTCTAATACAGCAGACAGGCACCCTGAACCCAAAGAAGCCTGTAACTTAGCCCCTTCCCTTGTAGGTGAAGAGCTAAAGGTGTGGTTCTGGGCACTGACAGCTGTCAGTGGCCTCTGCTGGGTGTTAGCCTTTATGGCTGCACTATCCTTGGCATGGTGGTCTGACCCCATGCCAAATAGCAAGTTAGGCCCCCTGACCCTGTTGGTCATGGTGGGGTTACTCCAGCTCTGGGTAACCTCTTTGGGTAAGCTAGGGGTGACCCTGGCTAAGATAAGATTAGCAGAGGTGGATACCTCTAACCCCAAAATAGAGAGAATGGGTGAAGACATAAAAAGCACAGACAAGAGGCAGTTCAGACTAGGTCCTATCACTGTGGAAGTGGGTCAGTTCCCCAGAGGGAATGACCTGAACAGGAGGATGTAAGGCAGAGTAGGCCCTGCAACAAACCAGCCATTTCCTCTACTCTTCCTCGCCTGACAGACTAGGAAGACTCTTCCAGCTTTGGCTGAGTCTCCTGGCCTGTGGGCTGAAGGGGGCTTGTGTAAAGAAATGGCTCCCTGTTGCAGTTACCCCCCACTTTTTGCCTGATACTGATGCTGACTTGACTGAGAAGTGTGCTGGGACCCTGCTAACCAGGCCCCAGCACCAGTGTTCTTTCACCTAAAATGTACCATTGTATCCACAATTGGCAGACCCTGGCATCCAGATAAGTCCCTTGTAACTGGTACTTCTAGTACCAAGGGCCCTGATGCCAAGGAAGGTCTCTAAGGGCTGCAGCATGTCTTATGCCACCCTGGAGACCTCTCACTCAGCACAGACACACTGCTTGCCAGCTTGTGTGTGCTAGTGAGGACAAAACGAGTAAGTCGACATGGCACTCCCCTCAGGGTGCCATGCCAGCCTCTCACTGCCTATGCAGTATAGGTAAGACACCCCTCTAGCAGGCCTTACAGCCCTAAGGCAGGGTGCACTATACCATAGGTGAGGGTACCAGTGCATGAGCATGGTACCCCTACAGTGTCTAAACAAAACCTTAGACATTGTAAGTGCAGGATAGCCATAAGAGTATATGGTCTGGGAGTCTGTCAAACACGAACTCCACAGCACCATAATGGCTACACTGAAAACTGGGAAGTTTGGTATCAAACTTCTCAGCACAATAAATGCACACTGATGGCAGTGTACATTTTATTGTAAAATACACCACAGAGGGCACCTTAGAGGTGCCCCCTGAAACTTAACCGACTGTCTATGTAGGCTGACTAGTTCCAGCAGCCTGCCACACCAGAGACATGTTGCTGGCCCCATGGGGAGAGTGCCTTTGTCACTCTGAGGCCAGTAACAAAGCCTGCACTGGGTGGAGATGCTAACACCTCCCCCAGGCAGGAGCTGTGACACCTGGCGGTGAGCCTCAAAGGCTCACCCCTTTGTCACAGCCCAGCAGGGCACTCCAGCTTAGTGAAGTTGCCCGCCCCCTCCGGCCACGGCCCCCACTTTTGGCGGCAAGGCTGGAGGGAACAAAGAAAGCAACAAGGAGGAGTCACTGGCCAGTCAGGACAGCCCCTAAGGTGTCCTGAGCTGAGGTGACTCTGACTTTTAGAAATCCTCCATCTTGCAGATGGAGGATTCCCCCAATAGGGTTAGGATTGTGACCCCCTCCCCTTGGGAGGAGGCACAAAGAGGGTGTACCCACCCTCAGGGCTAGTAGCCATTGGCTACTAACCCCCCAGACCTAAACACGCTCTTAAATTTAGTATTTAAGGGCTACCCTGAACCCTAGAAAATTAGATTCCTGCAACTACAAGAAGAAGGACTGCCTAGCTGAAAACCCCTGCAGAGGAAGACCAGAAGACGACAACTGCCTTGGCTCCAGAAACTCACCGGCCTGTCTCCTGCCTTCCAAAGATCCTGCTCCAGCGACGCCTTCCAAAGGGACCAGCGACCTCGACATCCTCTGAGGACTGCCCCTGCTTCGAAAAGACAAGAAACTCCCGAGGACAGCGGACCTGCTCCAAGAAAGGCTGCAACTTTGTTTCCAGCAGCCTTGAAAGAACCCTGCAAGCTCCCCGCAAGAAGCGTGAGACTTGCAACACTGCACCCGGCGACCCCGACTCGGCTGGTGGAGATCCAACACCTCAGGAGGGACCCCAGGACTACTCTGATACTGTGAGTACCAAAACCTGTCCCCCCTGAGCCCCCACAGCGCCGCCTGCAGAGGGAATCCCGAGGCTTCCCCTGACCGCGACTCTTTGAATCCAAAGTCCCGACGCCTGGGAGAGACCCTGCACCCGCAGCCCCCAGGACCTGAAGGACCGGACTTTCCCTGGAGAAGTGACCCCCAGGAGTCCCTCTCCCTTGCCCAAGTGGAGGTTTCCCCGAGGAATCCCCCCCTTGCCTGCCTGCAGCGCTGAAGAGATCCCGAGATCTCTCATAGACTAACATTGCGAACCCGACGCCTGTTTCTACACTGCACCCGGCCGCCCCCGCACTGCTGAGGGTGAAATTTCTGTGTGGGCTTGTGTCCCCCCCGGTGCCCTACAAAACCCCTCTGGTCTGCCCTCCGAAGACGCGGGTACTTACCTGCAAGCAGACCGGAACCGGGGCACCCCCTTCTCTCCATTCTAGCCTATGTGTTTTGGGCACCACTTTGAACTCTGCACCTGACCGGCCCTGAGCTGCTGGTGTGGTGACTTTGGGGTTGCTCTGAACCCCCAACGGTGGGCTACCTTGGACCAAGAACTGAACCCTGTAAGTGTCCTACTTACCTGGTAAAACTAACAAAAACTTACCTCCCCCAGGAACTGTGAAAATTGCACTGTGTCCACTTTTAAAACAGCTATTTGTCAATAACTTGAAAAGTATACATGCAATTTTTATGATTTGAAGTTCCTAAAGTACTTACCTGCAATACCTTTCGAACAAGATATTACATGTTAAATTTGAACCTGTGGTTCTTAAAATAAACTAAGAAAATATATTTTTCTATTCAAAAACCTATTGGCTGGATTTGTCTCTGAGTGTGTGTACCTCATTTATTGTCTATGTGTATGTACAACAAATGCTTAACACTACTCCTTGGATAAGCCTACTGCTCGACCACACTACCACAAAATAGAGCATTAGTATTATCTATTTTTACCACTATTTTACCTCTAGGGGGAACCCTTGGACTCTGTGCATGCTATTCCTTACTTTGAAATAGCACATACAGAGCCAACTTCCTACATTGGTGGATCAGCGGTGGGGTACAAGACTTTGCATTTGCTGGACTACTCAGCCAATACCTGATCACACGACAAATTCCAAAATTGTCATTAGAAATTGATTTTTGCAATTTGAAAAGTTTTCTAAATTCTTAAAAGACCTGCTAGGGCCTTGTGTTAGATCCTGTTTAGCATTTCTTTTAGAGTTTAAAAGTTTGTAAAAGTTTGAATTAGATTCTAGAACCAGTTGTAGATTCTTAAAAAGTATTCCAACTTTTAGAAGCAAAATGTCTAGCACAGATGTGACTGTGGTGGAACTCGACACCACACCTTACCTCGATCTTAAGATGAGGGAGCTAAGGTCACTCGGTAAAATAAAGAAAATAACAATGGGCCCCAAACCTACCAAAATACAGCTCCAGGAGCTTTTGGCAGAGTTTGAAAAGGCCAACCCCTCTGAGGGTGGCAACTCAGAGGAAGAGGATAGTGACTTGGAGGAAAATTCCCCCCTACCAGTCCTATCTAGGGAGAACAGGGTCCCTCAAACCCTGACTCCAAAAATAATAGTCAGAGATGCTGGTTCCCTCACAGGAGAGACCAACACCTCTGAAATCACTGAGGATAACCCCAGTGAAGAGGACATCCAGTTAGCCAGGATGGCCAAAAGATTGGCTTTGGAAAGACAGATCCTAGCCATAGAGAGGGAAAGACAAGAGATGGGCCTAGGACCCATCAATGGTGGCAGCAACATAAATAGGGTCAGAGATTCTCCTGACATGTTGAAAATCCCCAAAGGGATTGTAACAAAATATGAAGATGGTGATGACATCACCAAATGGTTCACAGCTTTTGAGAGGGCTTGTGTAACCAGAAAAGTGAACAAATCTCACTGGGGTGCTCTCCTTTGGGAAATGTTCACAGGAAAGTGTAGGGATAGACTCCTCACACTCTCTGGAAAAGATGCAGAATCTTATGACCTCATGAAGGGGACCCTGATTGAGGGCTTTGGATTCTCCACTGAGGAGTATAGAATTAGATTCAGGGGGGCTCAAAAATCCTCGAGCCAGACCTGGGTTGATTATGTTGACTACTCAGTGAAAACACTGGATGGTTGGGTAACTGGAAATGAAGTGTATGACTATGTTGGGCTTTATAATTTGTTTATGAAAGAACACATTTTAAGTAACTGCTTCAATGAAAAGTTGCATCAGTATCTGGTAGACCTAGGTCCAATTTCTCCCCAAGAATTGGGAAAGAAGGCAGACCACTGGGTCAAGACTAGGGTAACCAAAACTTCCACTGGGGGTGACCAAAAGAAAGGGGTTACAAAACCTCCTCAGGAGAAAGTGGGTGACACTAGAAACAAAGAAAAAGAGTCCTCTGTAGGCCCCCAAAAACCAGACCAGGTGGGTGGGCCCCGAGACACAACCCAAAACAAAGGTGGGTACCAGGGTAAGAGCTGGGATGCCACTAAGGCATGGTGCCATAACTGTAAACAGACAGGGCACCACACCAAGGACACTTCTTGTCCCAAAAACAAACCCCCTAGCAAAATCCCAGGGGTAACCAGTGTAGCCATTGGGGATGACTCCTCAGATGAGGAGGTCTTCATAGCTTTCAACTGGAAAATGGGCCCAACAGGTGAGTTGGAGATTCCAGAGGGAGGTAGACACTTCCACCACCTACAGGTGAATGGAATCCCAGCCACTGCCCTGAGAGACACTTGTGCCAGTCACACTATTGTGCATGACAGGCTGGTGCTCTCAAACCAGTACATCCCAGGAGAGATGGCCAGAGTAAGAGTTAGCCCAGACAGGGTCACTAATAGGCCTGTGGCTCTTGTGCCCATAGAAGTGGGTGGAACTTTTAGCTGGAGAAGGGTGGTAGTCAGTACAGACCTCCCCCTTGATTGTCTCCTTGGAAATGACTACCCAGAGGTTAGTCAGAGCCTAAGAGAGGAACTGGTCCAGTGCCAGTCCTCTCCCAAGGATTCTGGAGTGCCTGCCTCTGCAGTAAATGCAAGTAGGCCCCAGAAGAAAAAGAAAAGGAAACAGAGTAGGAAAGGTGGACAACCTTTAGCCAAGGTTCCAGCAAGCCAAGGAGATTCTGCTCCAGTAGGGCAGAACTCCAAAAGTGGCTCTGATAGAGTCCAACCTGACCCACAAGAAGTCCTGGCTAGTCAGGCAACTGTTAAGCCTGAGTGGGTGGCTCCTCAGCTAACAGAAGAAAGAGTGGAAGAAGGGTGTTTACTACAAGATGTGGTAACCCCCCACTCTAATACAGCAGACAGGCACCCTGAACCCAAAGAAGCCTGTAACTTAGCCCCTTCCCTTGTAGGTGAAGAGATAAAGGTGTGGTTCTGGGCACTGACAGCTGTCAGTGGCCTCTGCTGGGTGTTAGCCTTTATGGCTGCACTATCCTTGGCATGGTGGTCTGACCCCATGCCAAATAGCAAGTTAGGCCCCCTGACCCTGTTGGTCATGGTGGGGTTACTCCAGCTCTGGGTAACCTCTTTGGGTAAGCTAGGGGTGACCCTGGCTAAGATAAGATTAGCAGAGGTGGATACCTCTAACCCCAAAATAGAGAGAATGGGTGAAGACATAAAAAGCACAGACAAGAGGCAGTTCAGACTAGGTCCTATCACTGTGGAAGTGGGTCAGTTCCCCAGAGGGAATGACCTGAACAGGAGGATGTAAGGCAGAGTAGGCCCTGCAACAAACCAGCCATTTCCTCTACTCTTCCTCGCCTGACAGACTAGGAAGACTCTTCCAGCTTTGGCTGAGTCTCCTGGCCTGTGGGCTGAAGGGGGCTTGTGTAAAGAAATGGCTCCCTGTTGCAGTTACCCCCCACTTTTTGCCTGATACTGATGCTGACTTGACTGAGAAGTGTGCTGGGACCCTGCTAACCGGGCCCCAGCACCAGTGTTCTTTCACCTAAAATGTACCATTGTATCCACAATTGGCAGACCCTGGCATCCAGATAAGTCCCTTGTAACTGGTACTTCTAGTACCAAGGGCCCTGATGCCAAGGAAGGTCTCTAAGGGCTGCAGCATGTCTTATGCCACCCTGGAGACCTCTCACTCAGCACAGACACACTGCTTGCCAGCTTGTGTGTGCTAGTGAGGACAAAACGAGTAAGTCGACATGGCACTCCCCTCAGGGTGCCATGCCAGCCTCTCACTGCCTATGCAGTATAGGTAAGACACCCCTCTAGCAGGCCTTACAGCCCTAAGGCAGGGTGCACTATACCATAGGTGAGGGTACCAGTGCATGAGCATGGTACCCCTACAGTGTCTAAACAAAACCTTAGACATTGTAAGTGCAGGGTAGCCATAAGAGTATATGGTCTGGGAGTCTGTCAAACACGAACTCCAGAGCACCATAATGGCTACACTGAAAACTGGGAAGTTTGGTATCAAACTTCTCAGCACAATAAATGCACACTGATGGCAGTGTACATTTTATTGTAAAATACACCACAGAGGGCACCTTAGAGGTGCCCCCTGAAACTTAACCGACTGTCTATGTAGGCTGACTAGTTCCAGCAGCCTGCCACACCAGAGACATGTTGCTGGCCCCATGGGGAGAGTGCCTTTGTCACTCTGAGGCCAGTAACAAAGCCTGCACTGGGTGGAGATGCTAACACCTCCCCCAGGCAGGAGCTGTGACACCTGGCGGTGAGCCTCAAAGGCTCACCCCTTTGTCACAGCCCAGCAGGGCACTCCAGCTTAGTGGAGTTGCCCGCCCCCTCCGGCCACGGCCCCCACTTTTGGCGGCAAGGCTGGAGGGAACAAAGAAAGCAACAAGGAGGAGTCACTGGCCAGTCAGGACAGCCCCTAAGGTGTCCTGAGCTGAGGTGACTCTGACTTTTAGAAATCCTCCATCTTGCAGATGGAGGATTCCCCCAATAGGGTTAGGATTGTGACCCCCTCCCCTTGGGAGGAGGCACAAAGAGGGTGTACCCACCCTCAGGGCTAGTAGCCATTGGCTACTAACCCCCCAGACCTAAACACGCCCTTAAATTTAGTATTTAAGGGCTACCCTGAACCCTAGAAAATTAGATTCCTGCAACTACAAGAAGAAGGACTGCCTAGCTGAAAACCCCTGCAGAGGAAGACCAGAAGACGACAACTGCCTTGGCTCCAGAAACTCACCGGCCTGTCTCCTGCCTTCCAAAGATCCTGCTCCAGCGACGCCTTCCAAAGGGACCAGCGACCTCGACATCCTCTGAGGACTGCCCCTGCTTCGAAAAGACAAGAAACTCCCGAGGACAGCGGACCTGCTCCAAGAAAGGCTGCAACTTTGTTTCCAGCAGCCTTGAAAGAACCCTGCAAGCTCCCCGCAAGAAGCGTGAGACTTGCAACACTGCACCCGGCGACCCCGACTCGGCTGGTGGAGATCCAACACCTCAGGAGGGACCCCAGGACTACTCTGATACTGTGAGTACCAAAACCTGTCCCCCCTGAGCCCCCACAGTGCCGCCTGCAGAGGGAATCCCGAGGCTTCCCCTGACCGCGACTCTTTGAATCCAAAGTCCCGACGCCTGGGAGAGACCCTGCACCCGCAGCCCCCAGGACCTGAAGGACCGGACTTTCCCTGGAGAAGTGACCCCCAGGAGTCCCTCTCCCTTGCCCAAGTGGAGGTTTCCCCGAGGAATCCCCCCCTTGCCTGCCTGCAGCGCTGAAGAGATCCCGAGATCTCTCATAGACTAACATTGCGAACCCGACGCCTGTTTCTACACTGCACCCGGCCGCCCCCGCGCTGCTGAGGGTGAAATTTCTGTGTGGGCTTGTGTCCCCCCCGGTGCCCTACAAAACCCCTCTGGTCTGCCCTCCGAAGACGCGGGTACTTACCTGCAAGCAGACCGGAACCGGGGCACCCCCTTCTCTCCATTCTAGCCTATGTGTTTTGGGCACCACTTTGAACTCTGCACCTGACCGGCCCTGAGCTGCTGGTGTGGTGACTTTGGGGTTGCTCTGAACCCCCAACGGTGGGCTACCTTGGACCAAGAACTGAACCCTGTAAGTGTCCTACTTACCTGGTAAAACTAACAAAAACTTACCTCCCCCAGGAACTGTGAAAATTGCACTGTGTCCACTTTTAAAACAGCTATTTGTCAATAACTTGAAAAGTATACATGCAATTTTTATGATTTGAAGTTCCTAAAGTACTTACCTGCAATACCTTTCGAACAAGATATTACATGTTAAATTTGAACCTGTGGTTCTTAAAATAAACTAAGAAAAGATATTTTTCTATACAAAAACCTATTGGCTGGATTTGTCTCTGAGTGTGTGTACCTCATTTATTGTCTATGTGTATGTACAACAAATGCTTAACACTACTCCTTGGATAAGCCTACTGCTCGACCACACTACCACAAAATAGAGCATTAGTATTATCTATTTTTACCACTATTTTACCTCTAGGGGGAACCCTTGGACTCTGTGCATGCTATTCCTTACTTTGAAATAGCACATACAGAGCCAACTTCCTACACAGGGCATTTCTCAAATAGATGTCTTTTTTACAAACTCTCTTATATTTGGAAGGAACAAAATGTAGAGAAAGACAAGGGGCAATAACACTTGTTTTGCTAATCTATGTTCCCCAAAGTCTCCCGATAAAAATAATACCTCACTTGTGTGGGTAGGCCTAGCGCCCGCGACAGGAAATGCCCCAAAACGCAACGTGGACACATCACATTTTTTGAAAGAAAACAGAGGTGTTTTTTGCAAAGTGCCTACCTGTAGATTTTGGCCTCTAGCTCAGCCGGCACCTAGGGAAACCTACCAAACCTGTGCATTTTTGAAAACTAGAGACCTAGGGGAATCCAAGATGGGGTGACTTG
This sequence comes from Pleurodeles waltl, assembly GCF_031143425.1. Classification (NCBI taxonomy): domain Eukaryota; kingdom Metazoa; phylum Chordata; class Amphibia; order Caudata; family Salamandridae; genus Pleurodeles; species Pleurodeles waltl. The sequence continues at coordinate 600,035,472 of NC_090438.1, forward strand.
TGGGGCTCTGACCAGGTTCTGTTACCCAGAATCCTTTTCAAACCTCAAAATTTGGCTAAAAAAACAAATTTTCCTCACATTTTGGTGACATTAAGTTCTGGAATCAGAGAGAAGTCACAACTTTCCTTCCTCCCAGCGTTCCCCCAAGTCTCCCGATAAAAATGATACCTCACTTGTGTGGGTAGGCCTAGCGCCCGCGACAGGAAATGCCCCAAAACGCAACGTGGACACATCACATTTTTTTAAAGAAAACAGAGGTGTTTTTTGCAAAGTGCCTACCTGTAGATTTTGGCCTCTAACTCAGCCGGCACCTAGGGAAACCTACCAAACCTGTGCATTTTTGAAAACTAGAGACCTAGGGGAATCCAAGATGGGGTGACTTGTGGGGCTCTGACCAGGTTCTGTTACCCAGAATCCTTTTCAAACCTCAAAATTTGGCTAAAAAAACACGTTTTCCTCACATTTTGGTGACAGAAAGTTCTGGAATCAGAGAGGAGCCACAAATTTCCTTCCACCCAGCGTTCCCCCAAGTCTCCCGATAAAAATGATACCTCACTTGTGTGGGTAGGCCTAGCGCCCGCGACAGGATATGCCCCAAAACGCAACGTGGACACATCACATTTTTTGAAAAAAAACAGAGGTGTTTTTTTCAAAGTGCCTACCTGTAGATTTTGGCTTCTAGCTCAGCCGGCACTTAGGGAAACCTACCAAACCTGTGCATTTCTGAAAACTAGAGACCTAGGGGAATCCAAGATGGGGTGACTTGTGGGGCTCTGACCAGGTTCTGTTACTCAGAATCCTTTGCAAACCTCCAAATTTGGCTAAAAAAACACATTTTGCTCACATTTCGGTGACAGAAAGTTCTGGAATCTGAGAGGAGCCACAAATTTCCTTCCACCCAGCGTTCCCCCAAGTCTCCCGATAAAAATGATACCTCACTTGTGTGGGTAGGCCTAGCGCCCGCCTCAGGAAATGGCCCAAAACACAACGTGGACACTTCAAATTTTTTCATAGAAAACAGTGCCTACCTGTGGATTTTGGCCTCTAGCTCAGCCGGCACCCGGGGAAACCTAGCAAACCAGCGCATTTTTGAAAACTAGAAACCCAGGGGAATCCAAGATGGGGTGACTTGTGGGGCTCTGACCAGGTTCTGTTACCCAGAATCCTTTGCAAACCTCAAAATGTGGCTAAAAAAACACATTTTGCTCACATTTCGGTGACAGAAAGTTCTGGAATCTGAGAGGAGCCACAAATTTCCTTCCACCCAGCATTCCCCCAAGTCTCCCGATAAAAATGATACCTCACTTGTGTGGGTAGGCCTAGCGCCCGCCACAGGAAATGGCCCAAAACACAACGTGGACACTTCACATTTTTTCATAGAAAACAGTGCCTACCTGTGGATTTTGGCCTCTAGCTCAGCCGGCACTTAGGGAAACCTACCAAACCTGTGCATTTCTGAAAACTAGAGACCTAGGGGAATCCAAGATGGTGTGACTTGTGGGGCTCTGACCAGGTTCTGTTACCCAGAATCCTTTTCAAACCTCAAAATTTGGCTAAAAAAACAAATTTTCCTCACATTTTGGTGACAGAAAGTTCTGGAATCAGAGAGAAGCCACAACTTTCCTTCCACCCAGCGTTCCCCCAAGTCTCCCGATAAAAATGATACCTCACTTGTGTGGGTAGGCCTAGCGCCCGCGACAGGAAATGCCCCAAAACGCAACATGGACACATCACATTTTTTGAAAGAAAACAGAGGTGTTTTTTGCAAAGTGCCTACCTGTAGATTTTGGCCTCTAGCTCAGCCGGCACCTAGGGAAACCTACCAAACCTGTGCATTTTTGAAAACTAGAGACCTAGGGGAATCCAAGATGGGGTGACTTGTGGGGCTCTGACCAGGTTCTGTTACCCAGAATCTTGTGCAAACCTCAAAATTTGGCTAAAAAAACACGTTTTCCTCACATTTTGGTGACAGAAAGTTCTGGAATCAGAGAGGAGCCACAAATTTCCTTCCACCCAGCGTTCCCCCAAGTCTCCCGATAAAAATGATACCTCACTTGTGTGGGTAGGCCTAGCGCCCGCGACAGGATATGCCCCAAAACGCAACGTGGACACATCACATTTTTTGAAAAAAAACAGAGGTGTTTTTTTCAAAGTGCCAACCTGTAGATTTTGGCCTCTAGCTCAGCCGGCACTTAGGGAAACCTACCAAACCTGTGCATTTCTGAAAACTAGAGACCTAGGGGAATCCAAGATGGGGTGACTTGTGGGGCTCTGACCAGGTTCTGTTACTCAGAATCCTTTGCAAACCTCCAAATTTGGCTAAAAAAACACATTTTGCTCACATTTCGGTGACAGAAAGTTCTGGAATCTGAGAGGAGCCACAAATTTCCTTCCACCCAGCGTTCCCCCAAGTCTCCCGATAAAAATTATACCTCACTTGTGTGGGTAGGCCTAGCGCCCGCCACAGGAAATGGCCCAAAACACAACGTGGACACTTCAAATTTTTTCATAGAAAACAGTGCCTACCTGTGGATTTTGGCCTCTAGCTCAGATGGCCCCATGGGGGGGCAGAAATGGCCTAAAATAAATTTGTCCCCCACCCCCCAACCCCCCCCCGGAGCAACCCTTGCCTACGGGGTCGCTCCCCATGCGTGACATTGGCGCCAACAAAAAAAATCCCTGGTGCCTAGTGGTTTCTGCCCCCTTGGGGGCAGATTGATCTAAAATCGGCCAATCTGCCCCCAAAGGGGGCAGAAATGGTCTAAATACAATTTGCCCCCCAGGGGAGCGACCCTTGCCTAATGGGTCGCTCCCCATCTCTGAAAAAACAAACAAACAAAAAAAAAACACAAAAAAGAAATTTGCCCTGGCGCCTAGAGGCTTCTGCCCCCCCTGGGGGCAGATCGGCCTAATAACAATAGGCCGATCTTCCCCCAGGGGGGGCAGAAATGGCCTAAAATAAATTTGCCCCCCCAACCCCCCCCGGAGCAACCCTTGCCTACAGGGTCGCTCCCCCTGCGTGACATTGGCGCCAAAAAACAAATCCCCGGTGCCTAGTGGTTTCTGCCCCCTTGGGGGCAGATTGACCTAAAATCGGCCAATCTGCCCCCAAGGGGGGCAGAAATGGCCTAAATACAATTTTGTCCAAGGGGTCGTTCCCCATCTGTAAAAAAAACAAAAAAAAATCCCTGGTGCCTAGTGGTTTCAGCCTAATCAAAATAGGCTGATCTACCCCCCAAGGGGGGCAGAAATGGCCTACATATAATTTGCCCCCTAGGGGAACGACCCTTGCCTAAGGGGTCGCTCCCCACCTAAAAAAGAACCAAAAAAAAAAAATGATCCCTGGTGGCTAGAGGTTTCTGCCCCCAGGGGGGGCAGAAAAGGCCTTCCCAAAAAAATGCCCCCCCTGGGAGCGACCCTTGCCGAAGAGGTCGCTCCCTTATGTCAATTTAAAAAAAAAAAAAAAATCCCTGGTGTCTAGTGGGGTTTCAAAAGCCGGATTGCAAGCAATTCGGCTTTTGAAACCCTGGGAGAGACTTCAAAGGGAAGGAAGTACATTTCCTTCCCTTTGAAGCCTCTCCGGGCCTCCCCCACGTGATTGAAAGAGAAATGCTGAGCATTTCTCTTTCAATCGAGCTGGAAGCCTTCCAGCGCGATGGGGGAGACCCTGTGACAAATCAGCGCGCGCTCGCGCGCTGACGTCACGGGGGGCTGGGGGGGTCGGGGTGGAAGGGGAAGGGCTTCCACTTCCATCCCTGACTTGGGGGGGTGCGGGGAAGCACACAGAGGGAGCGAGAGCGCTCCCTCTGGGCTGTGTGCCGAGGACGTAGTGGTTACGTCCTCGGCACAGCAGCACTGTGCCGAAGGACGTAACCACTACATCCTCGGCACAGAACCGGTTAATATAGATATAACTCACAAAACAGGTGTAAAAGATGCATGATGGTTTTTTTCCTTTTAGTGCTAAATGTTATACTTGGCAGATCCTATTCTAACACAGGTGTAGCCTATACCTGTAGGAAGGACTAGTGGTGGGTGAATGGTATTCATGAACATTCTTCAAATATTTAATTTTTTCTTGACTTCTTTTTATTTTCTAACTAAACTGTTTTCCACTCACATGCTTAACCCTGCATTTTCTGCAAGACCTATGCATGTATCTCTTCAGTGGGACACACCCATGAGATGAATAGCGTGGGACATGCATTAACACCTATTTGTTAATACCCAGTACATAACAAATTGGCATTCCTAGTCCAAATACCTTTTATGGTGTAGAAACTATGAAATTAAATCTAGGAGATATTTAAATATGTTATATATATATATATATATATATATATATATATATATATATATATATATATATATATAGAGAGAGAGAGAGATATAGATATATATATATATATATTTATATATATATATATGTATTTATATATATATATATATATATATATATATATATATATATATATATATATATATATATATTCCTTTCCAAAACAGCCCACGAAGTAGGACATTTGATTTGCCGGTGTTCTTGGGAGGTTGGACCAACTCCAGAGGAGGAGATAGGGTACTAACACTGAGAAGAAGGGAGTCGAGGTATATTATGACTGTCTTGACTGTGATGGTTTTAAAAACAGTGATATAATGTAGCAGGAACAGAAAACTTATTTTTCAGTTTTGGAGAAAATGTTGTTTTATCTTATTATTTCATGTACATATGGACATAAACTACAGGATCCAAAATGCTTTGGGTCACGGAAAGGTATTTATTGATGACATTGGATCACTACCTGCGCAGACACACTAGCCCCCCTCAGAAAACACATCGCCACCCGCAACATCAAGAACGCCCCATGGTTCACCCCTGAACTCCAAGACTCCAAGCGCAAATTCCGCCAAGCTGAGAAAATATGGAGACTAGAACCTTCCACTACCAACTTCTCCACCCTCAAAACCACCATTCGCACCGATCACCAACTCATACGCACCGCCAAAAGAGATCACTTCAAGACACGCCTTGACAACAACTCCCAAAACAGCAAATAACTCTTCACCATCATCATTGAACTTGCCAAACCCAAAGCCAGCAACATAGATCCCCCCACACACACACAGCCCCTATGTGACGCCCTTTCCAACCACTTCCTCCACAAAATCCTGGACATCCACAACAGCTTCATCCCACACACACCCACCACACACACCCCTCACTCACCCAACCCAACACCCTACTCAGGACCCCCACCACACTCTCCACATGGACCCCCACCACACAAACGAAGAAACCGAAAAAACCATGAACTCCATCCACTCCGGTTCCCCCCCAACCCCTGTCCACACCGCATCTACAACAAAGCTGGCCCTACCATCGCCCCCATACTCTACAACATAATCAACTCCTCTTTCGACTCCTCACCTACCCAGACCCCTGGAAGCACGCGGAAATCACCGTTCTCCTAAAAAAAAAACAATCCGACCCAGAGATCCTCTCCAACTACCGCCCCATCTCCCTCCTCCATTTCCCCGCCAAGGTTTCAGAGAAATTAGTCAACACCCGCCTATCCCCCTTCCTCGAAGCAAACAAGACTCTTGACCCCTCACAATCTGGGTTCCGCAAGAACCACAGCACAGAAACAGCCCTCATCGCATGCACTGACGACATCAGGACCAAAGTCGACAAAGGCGAGACCGTCGCACTCATCCTCCTAGACCTCTCCGCAGCCTTTGACACCATCTGCCACAACACACCGCACACGCCTTCACAACATAGGAATTCACCACAAAGCCTTAGACTGGCTCACCTCCTTCCTCACCGACCGGACCCAGAGAGTCCGCCTTCCGCACTTCCACTTCAACACTACCAAGATCACCTGCGGGGTCCCCCAAGGGTCCTCCCTCAGCCCCACATTCTTCAACATCTGCATGATCCCCCTAGCCAACATCCTCCGACCACACGGAATCACTATTCTCTCCTATGCAGATGACACCCAACTCATCCTCTCCCTCACCCGCAACCCCACCACCGCCAAAACCAACCTACACGCCGATCTCCTCGACACCGCCAACTGGATGACCACTAACCACCTCAAGCTCAACTCAAACAAAACCAAGATCATCATCTTCAGCCCCAACAAAACCACATGGGACGACTCCTGGAGGCCCACCGCCCTAGGCCCCGCACCCACCCCCGCAACCCACGCACGCAACCTCAGCATCATCCTCGACCCCTCCCTCTCCATGACACAGCAAATCAATGCTCTAACCTCCTCCTGCTTCCACACACTCCGCACTCTAAAAAAATCCTTCAAATGAATTCCCCCAGAAACCAGAAAGACAGTCACCCACGCACTCATCAGCAGCAGACTATACTACGGTAACGCCCTCTACGACGCCACCACACTCAAACTCAAACGCAAACTCCAGAGAATCCAGAACACAGCCGCATGCCTCGTCCTTGGCCTCCCCCGCCACGAACGAATCTCACCACACCTCAAATCCCTTCACTGGCTCCCTATAGACAAGAGAATCACATTCAAGATCCTCATCCACGCACACAAATCCCTTCACAACACCGGCCCAACCTACCTCAATGAAAGAGTTAACTTCCACACTCCCACACGCAACCTCCGATCAGCCGACCTCACCCTAGCCACAGTCCCCCGCATCCAACGCACCACCACAGGAGGCAGGTCTTTCTCCTACCTCACCCCCAAAACCTGGAACTCCCTCCCCACCGACCTTCGTAAAACCAAAGACCCACTGGTCTTCAGAAAGAACCTCAAGTCATGGTTGTTCGATCAGTGACCCTCCCTGCCCCCCCCCCCGTTTCACCTCTCCCAGCGCCTTGAGACTCTCACGGGTGTGTAGCGCGCTATACAAATTTTTTGATTGATTGATTGATGACATGAAATTAGGACTAATAGTTGCGAACAAAACCTGTAACGCATTGACTGTTTATAATCTAATAAACAGAAAGCCTGCTATGGAGTGTTTGCCTCATTTTTGGCTTTAAAAAAGTATATATATATAATTAAACGTACAAAACCACAGAAATTCACCTGTTATAGTTAAAGTTATCACAAGTAACTATAACTCGTTCCCCTAACCTAACTATAACTTCCCGCCCCGCCATGCACAGTCTTTTTGTCAAAAATGTTATTGCAAATATTACATTGAATTTATCAGTGATGTTATCAAAGATGTCATGAGTTCTGTATTTTGTGAGGTAATTAGCAGTGGATGGTGAGGGTGTGAGTTATAGTTAGTTATAGGGTAACTATGGTGTCCCTGTAACCTTACATTTTTTCAGTGAATTTCTATGTTTAAAAAAAATTCAATTTCCTAATTATAACGCCCCGGTATCCTTTAGTTTTTTCAGTGAATTTCTATGTTTTGTTTACATAATTCTTATTACTATATATAAATCCAACCACACTATGCACAGTTCTTGGCTGTGCGCAGTGGCCGTTGCCAGCAGGACCAACCCCTATAACTACCCAACCCCATGCTGTGCATGGCTTGCTGCCAGTCCTTTTAACCACCCAGCCATGTGTAGCTGGAGTTAGTGGCTGTAGCCAACCCCTATAACCACCCAACCCTGCTCTGTACACAGCCTTTTGCCTTGCTGCTGGAGTTGGCTGCAGGGCCTGGCCTATGGCCAAGCCCAGTGACCAACCCCTATAACCACCCAACCCTAAGCCGCGCACAGCCTTTGGCTATGTGCAGCAGGGGTTGGCCGTGGGGCCTGGCAACAGGCCAGGCCCTGCGGCCAACCCTATAACTACACAGCCCCATGCTGTGCATGGTGTTTGGCTGTCCGCAGCAGGGGTTGGCTGCAGGGCCAGACCTGCGGCAGACCCTGCAGCCAACCCCTATAACCACCTGACCCCACGCTGCGCACAACCTTCAACTGTGAGCAGCTGGGGTGCAGCCAGGCCCTAGGGCCAACTCCTATAGCCACGCTGCCATGTGCAGTGGTAAATGGCAGCAGGTTTGCATGCCCCCTCTCCCAGTTAATTGTGACCACGGGGACCACATCCCCCACGTGGCCCCCCTCCACAGAGCTGATTTCGGCCATGGGGACCCCCTCCCCCAGGGTCCGGCCTAATTCTTGATGTTTTTTGGGAGGGGGCCAGGTAGTCACCCTACCCAGGGTCAATCTTGGCCTTGTGGACACCATTCCCTATGGCATAGTCTAATTATTAATTGTTTTTTTGTTTAACAGCTCTCCCTAACTGCAAGCCTAGTGTTTGTTGTGACTACGTGGGAGCCGTCAAAGCTCCCACCAAGTCACAGCAAACAGCTATTTTCCAGGGGTAGGCACTGTGGGACATAACAGTAGTCGGCCCTGCGGGGTGGCGGTCCCCAGGGCCATCATTAGTGGCTCCTTAAGATGGGCCAAGTGGCCCCCTCCAGCAAAAATTAGCCCTAAGGAGAGGGTGGTCCCAGGGGCTGCGGGGGGCCAGGCAGTCACCCGCCATTAGATTTTGTAAATGCCCCAGGGAGGTGGTGGTCCCTGAGACTGCATCACGGCCAGGCAGCCCCCCACATTAGATTTGTGAAAGCCCTGGGGTGGTGGCAGTCCCCAGGGCTGAGGGGGGCTGGGAACCCCCCACGTTAGATTTATAAAAGCCCCAGGGAGGTGGTGGTCCCCGGGGATCCGAAATCAACCCCCTATTTTTTTTAAATTAGCCTGAGGAGAGGGGGTCCCAGGGGCTGCAGGGGGCCAGGCAGCCCCGGCATTAGATTTTGTAAAAGCCCCAGGGAGGTTGCAGTCCCCGGGACTTGGAAGGGCAGCAGCCCCTCGCGTTAAATTTGTAAAAGCCCCAGGGAGGTGGCAGTCCCTGAGGTTGGGAGGACCCCCGCATTAGACTTTGCAAAAGCCCCATGAAGGTCCCCGATGCTGAGGGGGGGCCCCAATACATTTGTTTAAAGCCCTGGGGAGGTGGCAGTCCCTGGGGCTGCATGGGTGCCAGATGACCTCCCACATTAGATTTGTAAAAGCCCCGGTGTGGTTGCAGTGCCTAGGGCTGTAAGGGGCGGGGCACCCCCACATCAGATTTATAAAATCCCCAGAAGGTGGTGGTCCCCTGTGCTGTGGGTGGGCTGGCAGCCCTCCACATTAGTTTTTGTAAAACCCCTGTGGAGGTGGTGGTTCCCAGGTCTGCTGGGGGCCGGGCGCCCCCGCCTTGGTCTTTGTATGAGCCTCTGGGTGTTGGTGGTCCTCTGGGCTGAAGGGGGCCAGGGGGCTCCCGTTACAACAGTTCAAAGCCCCGGGGATGTGGTGGCTCCCCGGGGCTGTGGGGGAGGCCGGGCAGCCCCCCTGTGTTAGATTTTGTAAAAGCCCCAGATAGGTGGTAGTACCCATGGCTGCAGTGGGGACAGAGTTGTCACCCAGCATTAGACTTTGTAAAAGCCCCGGGAGGAGGTGGTCCCTGGGGCTGCAGGGTGGCCCCTGTTATAATTGTACAAGGCCCTGGAGAGGTGGTGGTCCCTGGGGCTGCGTGGGGAGGGAGTCAGGTGGTCCCCGCAATAGATTTGTAAAAACCCCAGAGAGGTAGTGGTTCCCAACGCTGGGGGGAGCCAGACACCCTCCCAAGTTAGAATTATGAAAGCTCCAGGGAGGTGGTTCTTTCCAGGGCTGCAGGGGGGTCATCGGCCCCCGCATTAGATTATGTAAAAGCCCTGGAAAGATGACAGTCCCCGGGGCTGTGGGGGAGGCCGGGCAGCCCCCCTGTGTTAGATTTTGTAAAAGCCCCAGATAGGTGGTAGTACCCATGGCTGCAGTGGGGACAGAGTTGTCACCCAGCATTAGACTTTGTAAAAGCCCCGGGAGGAGGTGGTCCCTGGGGCTGCAGGGTGGCCCCTGTTATAATTGTACAAGGCCCTGGAGAGGTGGTGGTCCCTGGGGCTGCGTGGGGAGGGAGTCAGGTGGTCCCCGCAATAGATTTGTAAAAACCCCAGAGAGGTAGTGGTTCCCAACGCTGGGGGGAGCCAGACACCCTCCCACGTTAGAATTATGAAAGCTCCAGGGAGGTGGTTCTTTCCAGGGCTGCAGGGGGGTCATCGGCCCCGCATTAGATTATGTAAAAGCCCTGGAAAGATGACAGTCCCCGGGGCTGTGGGTAGCGGGCAGCCCCCCTGGGTTTAATTTTGTAAAAGACCCAGGGAGGTGGTGTACCCGGGGCTGCGGGGGGGCTGGGCAACCTCACGTTACATTTGTAAAAGCCCTAGGGAGGTGTCTATCCCGAGGGCAGAGGGGGTCCAGTTGGCCCCCAGCGTTAGATTTGTAAAAGCCCCAGAGACTCAAAGGATTCACAACCCCTTCCAATCTCGTGCTGAGATCTGATTGGCTGCCAACACTTCAAACTAGGAAGTGTTGGTAGCCATTGTGGGACTCGGTTTGAGCCGAGTCCCAGACAGAAATATAAAAAAAAAAGAATAGGGGCCAGGGTACAAACACCCTGACCCCTTAGCTCTGGTGCTACAGGGACCTCCCCAGAGCAAAACAGCATTTTGTTTTACATTTTTGCCACCATTTGCAGCAGATTTAAAAAAAAACTAAGTACGGGGTCCCGTGCTCCATCTTTGTCAAGCCCCTGGCTGGGCCAAATCCTGGGAACAATGCTTATGGAAGTGCACGATACCACCACTTCCCCAGGGCTTATTTCAATTTAAGTGCTTGAGGGGGGCGCCCAGTCCCTCACCGTAGCCCTGGGTACACCACGTGCCTATGGCATTAATGAAAATTATTGTGGGAGGGATGACCTACACCCCCCCACAGCCCTGGGGACCACCACCTCCCAGGGGCACTGATTTGGTTGTGTGCAGGGGGCTGCACAGCCCCCCCATAGCCCCGAGGACCACCACTTCCATGGGAAAAACTGAAAAAAATAGAAAAAGGGTCAGTTCCAGTCCTTCTGAAGCCCCAGGGCTGACCACCTCCCCAGGGATCTTTTTTGCCAAGGAGCCACTGATGCCCTGGCGACCACCACCCCCCAGGGCCGACTCCTGCTATGTCATGGCTGTTTGCTGTGGCCTGGATGCAGCTTTGACAGCTGCAGCCAAGTCACACCAAACATAACTCCGCTTTCTGACAGCTAGGCCTGTCAAAAAGGTTCCACTGTCAAAAAGTGAATTTTCATCTGTCTTCCCTGCACGCAGAGATGCATGCAGGGAAGACAGATGAAATATTGGGACCTTTGGGGAGGCCATGTGGCTCCCCCCACGGTCTCAGATTGTCAAAGGGCCAAAAATATTAAATAAAAAAATGAGCAGGGTACTCAGGGGAGGCCTTGATGTTCCGGTCATGGTCCGAGCTAGCCCGTAAAGGGCAAAAAAGAAAATGTGGGAAAAAAATATGAATAGCTCCAGGGTGAAGGTCACAGACCTTCACACTGAGGGACAGATTTAAGTGCCCCTAGTGCCTCCTTGCGCCACATTAGCATCATTTTTTTTACACTAATGTGGCCCAACAAGGCCAAAATCGCCACACCAAATTTACAAAGTGGTGCAATGCATGCATTGCACCACTTTGTAATCCTTTGCACTACATTCTGCCTGCACCAGGCATAATGTATGCAAAGGGGGCGTTCCCCCATTAGGGGGGGCCGAAGAAATGGTACAAAGAAATCTAGGAGATTATTTGTGCCATTATTTTTGGCACTTTTAAAGCCCGCTCAGAGCAGACATCAAAAGGAGGCAAACCATTGTTTACAATGGACTTTGCAGGATTAGCATCAAAATGTTAGATGCTAATCCTGCAATGCTCCGAACTACCTTCAAAAATTTTGATGCTAGTTCCCTAGCTACCGACATGGTGCACCGTATCTTAGATATGGCGCACACATGGGGATGTTAGGGGGGCGCTAAGGGGTGCAGAAAAAGAGTGCAGCATCATTTTTCTTAAATCTGGGCCTGAGAGTTTAGGGTTGAGTCAAGGTGTATCCCTGGTATTTTCCCTTCTTTTTTTTTCAAGTGCAAATGTTTAAGGCTCATACTAAAATGTGATCTCACTCTTTTTAATTGACAAATACATTTTTCTTTTCAATTTGTGCAGAAATAGCTCATACTAAATATATCATCCATTAAAGCCTAAAAATACTTCTCTCTCTCCCTCTCACTCCTTCTCTCTTTCTCACTTTCAATCTCTTTCTCCCACTTACACACCCACTTAGACCCTTACGCAGCCAGCCTGAGATCCACTCAGACACTCATGCACCCACTCACACACCCACTCAGACCCTCATGTACCCACTCACAGCCCCACTCAGACTCTCATGCACCCACTCACAGACCCACTCAGACACACACGCACCCGCTCACACACACTTAGACTCTCACACACCTACTTACAGACCCACTGACACCCACATGCACTCACTCACAGACCTGTGCAAATACTAAAGCACCCACTAAGACACTGATGCATGCAATCTCACAGCCAGACACAGACTCTCACAGCTACTTTCATCCTGAGATACCCCCTCTTACACCTATTCTCAGACCCAGAGAGACAGGATGTGGCCAACTCCCAACATGCATGGTCAAAGGGTCATGCGCAGCTTGGGGTTGGGTGGTCAGGGGGTTGGCCACAGGGTAGGGCTGCAGGGCAACCCTACCAATGCACGGTTAGGTGCTTATAGGGGGCGGGCATCAGGGCCTGGCCACACGCCAGAACTTGTGGCCAACCACCACTATGTATGGCCCAAGGACGTGTGTGGCAGTGTTTGGATTAACAGAGAGTAATTACAATTACTATATGTTAAAAAAAACATAGAAATTAATGGGAAAAAAACCAAAGGTTACAGGGACGTTATAGTTAGGAACTAGAATTTAAAAAAACATGGAATTTCACTTAAAAGACCAAAGGTTACAGGGACATTGTAGTTAGGCTCAGATTTTCAAAATTCAAAACCATAGAAATTCACCAATTCTAGTTTGAGTTATCTCAAGTAACTATAACTCGTGCCCTAAGGTAAGTATAAATAGCACCCTCGCCAAGCACTGCTAATTATCCCACAAATTACAGCACTTATGACATCTTTGATGACATCATTGATAATATCACTGTAATATTTGCAGTAAAAGTTTGATGAAAAAACTGTGCATGGTGGGGGCGCGAGTTATAGTTACCATAGGGTGCAAGTTATAGTTACTTAAGATAACTCTAACTCTAACTGTTGAATTTCTATGGTTTTGCACGTTTGAAGTGTGAGCCTAACTATAACATCCCTGTAACCTTTGTTTTTTTTAAGCGAAAAAAAAAAATATATATATATATATATATATATATATATATATATATATATATATATATATATATATATATATATATATTACCTAGTTTCTGTAGAAAACATGATTTTTGTTTTGCTAATAACTTTGGCGCCTTTTGATGAATCTTCACAATTTTATTCCAAAAACAATGGTGGTCACTTCAGCTGCTCTCTGGAAAGTTTTGGGTTGATGTGTCAAGCAGGGGCCGAGAAAACTGGGAGGGTCCCAAAACTCATTTTCCCCATTCATTTTACCTTTGGGATTTTGAACAGCGATAACACCGAAACAACTGTACGGAATTACACCAAATTTGGCAGGAAGGTAGCTCTTGGTCGAGAAAGAGGCCTTTTGCCATTTGGTGTATAACCCTTCAGTAGTTTTTTATTTATTAAATAAAAAACTAATTTGTATAAATAGGGACAGGGATCCTCCTTACATCGTCCTCAGATCATCCACGGATTCAGACGAAAAGCAAGGCCCTGATTGGCTGGCTGCAACCTGACAGAAACGTTGCAGCTGCCATTTTGCTTCTTGCATTGCTTGTGGGGTGGGAAAAAACTGTTTAAAAACATATAAGTGTTCAGGATACAAATATTCTGACCCCATAGGGCACATAGAGGGGTCATGGGCAAAACATTGCCCTTGTATTTTTTCAGCTAATCCACGGATTTGAGGATCCTCTTCAGATCCTGGGGAAAAGCAAGGCCCTGCTTGGCTTGCCACAACCTGACACAAATATTAATGTGTGTGTTAAAAAAAACTGAGAAATTAACAGAGAAAAACCAAGGTTACAGAGATGTTATAGTTAGGTTTTACCCTTACAAAACCATAGAAATTCAGCAGTTATACTTATACTTATAGTTATACTTATCTGAAGAAACTGTAATTCATGCCAGAGACTAACTTTAGGCCACGAGTTATAATTTCTTAACATAAGCATAACTATATTGGTCCCAATTGAAATGCATTGTAGTGAATGGCAGGTTTTGATGATATCATCAACAAATGAATTATATTGTAATTAAATTCTGTTATCATCCTTTATACCTTTTCCTTTTTGTGACCCTCAATACCTGCCATTCACTACAATGCTTTTCAATTGGGACATCCCTCAGAGTCATGTAAGTCCTGCCACAGCATGTTGTTTATGTTGTGGCCAGAAAATAAAGGGGGGTCCATTTGGGACCCCATATATGCCCTTTCAGGTCTGGGTGCTCTCACCCTGTCCACCTACTCATTTTTAAAATTCCTTTTCAGGACACATGGACCTAGTCCCTGAGTCTTGTAATAGTAGCCGAAACATAGTGTTCAGGTTGTCACCAACCAATCATGATTCACTAGTCTCCTTTAAATTGGCCAATCAGAGCATATCTGAACACCAGTTATCCAGATCTACATACTTCTTTTTCCTTTAATATCTCAAAAACTAGTGAATGTATTTACACCAAATCACAGAAAGGGCACTTTCTGGACCAAAATCTACTTTTCTGCCACATTTGGTGTAATTCCAACTAGCGATTCGGACTGCCATTGTGTCTAAAACTCTCTATTGAAACACCCCCTATTTTGGGACCCCTCCTTTTTCTCAATCCCGCTTGACGAATCACCCCAAAACATTCAATACAGCAGCTGAACTGACTGTCTAGTTTTGAAAAGTTTGTGAAGTTTCGGTAAACGATTGGCAAAACAAAAATCACTTTTCCTATGGAAACTAGGTCCTATCTATTGCTACCTACTTATATTTAGAAAACAGAATAAATAAAAACTTAGAAATTCACAAAAACACAAAGGCTACAGCAACGTTATAGTTAGGTTCAGATTTTACCAGCACAAAACCATAAAAATGTAGCTGTTATATGTAGAGTTGTTTCAAGTAACTATACCTCGTGCCCTAAGGTAACTAAAACTCTCGCCCTAGCCATGCACTGCTAATTACCCCAGGTATTACATCATTCATGACATCTTCTATGATATCATTGATAATATCACTGTAAGATTTGCAGTAAAATTGTTGATGAGAAAACTGCGTATAGCGAGAGCAGAACTGATGCCTCCCCGCTGTTGGATGGCTATGACCCATTGCAAAGATTTGCATAGCCGCTGCTGCCCACACCTCTCCATGACACATTTTTGGCATTGCCATTGCATTTCTCATAGGCAGAAACCTCAGTGGTGAGGCCGGGCTCCGCATCACAGCCTTCCAGTTTGTCACAACTGGGTAATGCATTCATGACTCCCGACTTCACATTGCAAACCCCGTCAATGAAGTCCTCAACGGTGATGCAACAAGAACTCACACTGCAGCCTTGCAGCATCTCAGAACCAACACATCACTGCAGCTGCATAACACATCTTCGATGCGGATACTTGCAATGTTCTGCAAGCCAGGATTTAAGGTACTCTGTTCAGCGGGCCTAACTGATTTCCTGTAGCCAGCCCACGCTCTATCATGGTAGGCATGAACTAGTGATTTTCTCCCAGTATGTCACCACCAGATATCCACAATTGGCACTTTATGCCTCTTGGCGCTATTTCCTCAAAAACTTTAAAAGTCAAGATCTCCGGTTCTACTAATTGGATTTTTGTCATTTTAGTCTAGTTTTATTTATCAACAATCAATCTATCTTTCTAATACTGTTGTTGGTGTGTTTTCACTGTGCTACTGTTTGATGTGTTGAACAAATACTTTAAACATTGCTTCCGTGCTCTGTGCCAAGCTACCCGAGGTGTGAGTTCAGGTTAGTTTAGAGTTTGTTTGCAACTTTACCCTAAAAAGAATTGTGTTTGCTGCTTGAGAAGGATTTCACCTCCTTCAACTAACAACCCAATTTCTTACACTGGTATTCAGTGGTGAGGATTGGACTTGTGTTTGTGCAGTGCCATCTAGTAATTATGTGGTATACTACCACCCCACATAAATAATCTAAGACCGATTTGAGTTAAATTCTTCCTAAATTGCCTTTTAGATTTTTTAAATGTTATTTCTTTCTGTTGTGCCTACATCCACCTCTACAGGCATGAAGTTTGAGTTGGCATACATGGAGTCCTACACTGTGGCCCAGCTCAAGGATTTCTGTAAAGAGGGGGGACATCCACCCAAAAGCACCATCAGAAAGGTAGAATTGAAAAAGGAACTGAGGGCCTGAGCTGAAGTCAAATCAGTAATTTGCTGCAGCAACTGAGGGGATGGACAGGCAAGGAAAGGATTTGGATCTCAGTCCTAAGGGCCAATAGCCTGCTGAAGGGGATGACATAACCCCTAACTTGGAGCTCCATGCCAGGGCACGGAGCAGTGTAACTTCCTGAAGCCTGCTCCCAGAGGAGCTAACAGAGAGGAGGGACGAGAGTGAGTTTAGGCTGGAGAAGGCCAGGCTCACGATGGAGGAGAAGAAACTATCCATTGCGGAAAGTTTTCAGCTCATGAAAGGAGCACTCAGGAGCAGAAACTGAAAGCGAGGCAGACAGATTCCAGCAGCATTCTTGCAGTGTCTGAAGGTGATAAAAAGGTATACATCTCCAAGGATCTGGTACTCAGCTATGTGGTGGGGGTGACAGGGTGACCTTGACAAGTGGTTTTCTGCCTATGAGGTAGCTCTGGGGTTTGCAAGATCCCAATTCACTGGGAGGGGGGCAGGGTGGTTTGTGGAAACACATTCCTAAAGTGGGGAGAGACACACTTCTTACTTTAGCGGTTGGGGACAAAACCAGGTACTCCCCCATGAAAACAATCTTGATAGCTAAATTTGGGCTCACTCCTTAAAAGTACTGCTAAAGGTTCAGTGACAGCCAGAAGCTCCTTAACCAGTCCTGGGTGAATTTTGTAAACTGCTCACTTTGAGGCATTCTAATTCTGATAGAGCACATGCTCAGCATGTGTTTTCCAGAGTAGCGCCAACACCTATTTGACAGCAAGCTGACTGACCCCAGGAAGCTTGCTGAGGTGGTGAATCTCTGGGCCAGGACCATAGGGTCCAAAAAAATATTTGAGTGAAACTCCCACAAGGGTAATCAGGAGTCCCACTGAACAAAGAGGAGGGAGAAAAACATACAAGGAGTTCTCAAAAGGCTCCCAAAGTACTTCCCAAGGGTGTAGTGGTAACCAGTCCAAGTCTGAGCCTAAGAAGATGGGGTATTTTGACAAGGGATATTTGTACCCGGGGAACAGAGTGCTACAAGAATGGGCACTCCAAGGGTGACTCCAAATGTCACAAGAGGGCACAGCCCCCCACCAGTAGGCAGACATCTTGGTTTGTGCGCATAGCACTCTGAAAGGAAGTAGTCCCAGTTAGCTTGGGGCAAGCAGCCAGAGGTGACCCTAGTTCCCCTGGGGAATAAGAAGATGGTGCCAAAACCCCATATTCCTTCCAATACTTTTTAATACAGGGAGTGGGTCACCATCAATGGGCAATGAGTGGTGGCTCAGAGGGACACAGGAGCCAGTATGACTACTGCAAGGTGTCAGCTGGTATCTTCAAAACATGTCCTCCCTAACACATTCCATCAAGTCATAGTTGCCGACAATTATAATAGTCACCTACCGATGGCTCTGGTTCCCTTTGAGAGGGGAAAGGGTCTCAGGTTCTGTAAACGTAGCTGTAGACTGTCTTTTGGGCAGTGACCTGAAGCACAATATGTGGAGGGGGGTAGAGCTCAAGTCACACTTGGTGATGTTTAGATTGCCAGAATGGGTCTGTATGACCACAAGGTCAATGACTGCCTCATAAGAGAGTCAATGGTCTTTGAGACTGGAACAATGGCCTGCCAGGAAGGAGAGGGGCAAGGGAAAACAGCCCCTGTAGATCTTATTTTGAGGTTGATGGGGTTCCTTAGGAGGATGTCCCTGAGCCAATCGGGGAGGACATTGCTGCCCTGGGTGAACTGCCTGAGCTTGTTAATTGGCAAGTTGAGGGTGATCCCACCAGGGAGGAAATTTGTGCAGAAGAAATACCCCCCTCTAGAGCACTAGAGGCAGCAAGTGACTCTTCTGGAGACTACCTGATATATTGGGAGAATTACCTTTTATATAGCAAACCTAAGGTTCCTGGATCTGGGGCACCCCATGTGCTGGGGGACCACCTGTGTTATAGGACCTCCCAACTGAGTTTGGCTCATGCTGTACCCCTGGCAGGACATCTAGGGGAAGACAAGACCGTGCAAAGCTTTTTGCCTGCTTCTATTGGCCCTGGATGAAGATGGCCTCAGATGCATTCTATAGGTCCTGTTCTACCTGCCAGGCAAGATGGAAGTCGAAGAAAAAGCTCAAGGCTCCCCTGACCCCATTACCTGTTGTTGTCATTCTCTTTGGGAGGGTAAGCATCAATGTTGTTGGACCCTTGCACGCGAAGACAGTTTTGCCCTGGTCATGGTGAACCACACCAGTCGCTATTCAGAGGCCATCCCTCTGAGATGGGTGACTGCCCCTGCAGTGGCCAGAGCCCTAAAGGGGATTATTACCCATGTGTGGTTCCCCAAAGAGGTTGTATCTGATGGAGGCACTAACTTCATATCAGCATAAATGAAGTCCATTTGGGATGAGTGTAGAGTGACTTATAAGTTGTCCACTAGCTATCACACCCAAATCAATGGTCTTGTGGAGAGGTTCAACAAGACCTTGAAGGACATGATAATGGGCCTACCTGAGGCTGTGGGGGTAAGTGAAACCACCTCCTCCAGTGCCATCTCTTCGCCTGCAGGGATGTTCCACAGAAAGGGGTTAGCTTTACTCCTCCCACCCTTTAAGGGGACCTCTTATCCTTGTGAGAGAATGATGGGGGCAAGCTCCAAGGAAGCCCCCTCAGGATGTGGTAAGGATGTACAGGCCCTCCGCAACCAGATGCACCTTTTTTGGACTAGGGCGAAAAGTAATCTTGAGGCCAGTCAAGAAGCTATGAACTCTAGTATGACCAGAAGGTCACTCTGATGGAGTTTTACCTGGCCAGAGGTTGTGGGCCATTGAACCTGTATAGCCAAGAGCTCGCCAAGATCATGGGACAGGTGAAGGAACAGAAGGGGAAGTCCACTACTTGGTGGATCTCAAAACCCCTAAAAATATCTTAAGGGTGCTCCACCTGAACAGCTTCAAACCACACTTTAAGAGATCTGAAATGAGCATGCTCCTGGTGATGGATGAGGGGATGGACGAGAAGAGACAGCCTCTCCCCGACCTCCTATCTGCCCAGAAACATGATTGGTCAGTGAAAGGTATTATCCTTTTCCCAACTCTGACCCCAGAATAGCAGAGTGGCTGTCAGCAGTTACTGGGACAGTTTGCCTCTCTGTTCTCCCTCACTCCTAGACTTACACACCTGTGCATCCATGAAATAGACACTCGGGACAGTCCACCTGTTAAAAATAAGAATTGCCAATCTGCAATGCATCCTCCGCACAGGGTTTTGTATCTTTCATCGAAGCAGCCTTGACAACAAAGTCAGGCTCTGCATTGCATTCTCGCAGCTCCTTTGAACCAATGTAACACCTCCCTGACTCCAGACTTCACATCACAAGCCCTGTTGACAGGACCTTTAATGTCGACGGAACAGGACCTTGCACTGCAGCCTCACTGCACCTCAGAACCAATGGAGCACATCGGCTGCAAGACACAACTTCAACATGGATCCACGCAGTGCTCCACAAACTAAGATTTAAGGTTATCTTTTCAGCGGGCCTCACAGGGTTCCTGTAGCTGGCCTGAGCTCCATCGCAGTAGGCATGAGCGTATGAATTTGTCCCAGTACAGTGAGATCAACTTTATCTAAAAACTTTCAAATTCAACATCTCCAGTTCTACGAATTGGATTTAGTCATTTTGGTCTTGTTTTATTTATTAAAAATCACTCTGTTTTCTAATACTGTTCTGGGCTCCGTTTGTGGGTGTTTTCACTGTGTTACTGTTTGAAGTGTTGCACAAATACTTTAAACATTGCCTCTGAGGTTACGTCTGACTGCTCTGTGCCAGACTACCCAAGGGTTGAACATGGGTTAATTTAGGGTTTGCTTGCGACTTCATATTGAGAAGAATTGTGGTTGCTACTTGAGAAGGGTTTCACACCCATTAACCAGCAACTAAGGGGGGATATTCATACTCTGCACTGAATTAGCATCATTTTTTAACGCTAATTCAGCACAAACTTAACCCCATATTTATATTTTGGTGCTAGACATGTCTAGCGCCAAAATATTGGAGTTAAAGTCATTTTTTGCCTACAGAAAACTACCTTGCACCAATGAGATGCAAAGTAGGCATTCCCGGGCAAAAAATTACTCAAAGGCCCTAGTGCCTTATTTATCCTTCCATGCAAAAATGGTGCACGGGAGAGAGGCGGGCCTAAATAATGGCGCTGAGCTTGCCTAGTGCCATTATTTAATGACTGGGTCAGGGCAGGCGTTAGGGGACCTGTGGGCCCATTTCCAAGGTGGAACACCATGGAATAAGACCACAGGTGCCCTCCCCATGCCCCAGGGACACCCCCACCCACACCAAAGGGACAGTGGAGGATGGGGGACCACATCACAGGTAAGTACAGGGAAGAAAAGGTAAGTATTTACCTTTTTTTCCCCCTAAAGTGCCAAAGGGGGCCCATTAATGGTCCCCCATACATGGAACTAGGTGCAATGGTCATGCCCAGGGGACTCTTGTCCCCTGTGATGGCCATTGGGGTGATGGACATGACCCCTGTCTTTTATAAGACAGGAGTCATGTGGTATGTTAGGTTTAGCATTAATAAAGCATCAATAAATGACGCTAAACTGGTTAGAGTCAATTTTTTTTACTCTAACCAGCCTAACGTCATTTTTTAATGCTAAACCCACTACTCCCATACCGCCATCCCCACATGGCTTATGTCATTCTCCATGATGTTAGCTCACCCTTTGCACCATTCCATAAATAAGACGTCCAGCAGGCGTCTTCGAATGGCACTAGCCCGCAGTATACTTTTTGACACTAAACTCCGTTAGCGCAGTTTAGCGTCAAAAGGTATAAATCAGGGCCTGAATTTCTTACACTAGCAAAGGAAGAAAAACATACATTTAAGGTAAAACATAAAATTAATTAAAGTTAAAAATGTAAAGTAATAAATAATTAACAAAACACTCTACTTCTATTTGTTTATTTTCAGTTACTATAAAGAAATTTACGACTCCATTGAGAAACTGCTAACCTACTGAAAAACAAAACCAGTCAAAAAACTGAAAAAGTTATACAAAAAGTAAATAAATTGAATTTATTGGCAAACAGAAACTCCCCCTATAACAATAAAAAAATAAAACATAACTAACTCAGCTTGCACTACCCACTAACAAACTAACATTTAAAATGAAATATACACACTTTTTAAAAAAAATATTAGAAAAGAAACCACTTGCTCCAAATTACAACACCCCCAACTGAAAACCTGCAGAGAAAGTGTGCAACATCTAGCAAGAACATACATGTAAGTATAAAACAGAAACAGTGCTGCATGTGTATGTGAATTACAAATGTATTATACATTTTTAAATAAATTGTAATTATGTATCCTATTACATTATTTTATACATAATAACGGAAGGAGCAAGATACATCATAGAAAGGAAAGCAATTATTATCTTACAAGTGCTACACTTACAACCCAGAAACTCTACATACGATGATGTTGTAATTAATGCCAGGTAACACAACCACCTCCTAAGTGTGACAGAAGTAGACAGAAATATAAGTAAGACATGTATTGCAAGATATAAGAGAAACATGCACAAACTAGCTCCCAAGAGCCCACAACTAAAATACTAAAAGATATACTCCCTAAAGTCCCCAACCACATAGCCACCTGTGATATTCCTCCTGCCCTTATAAGATACTAAGATATCAAAATATATGGACACTTAACAACAACACATAATGAGGAACGCTTCTTCTTACATGGTAACTTAAACAATTATAGACATATAACTTACTAAAACTAAGCCATTGTCAAACATGGATGATGTATGGAACTTTTAAAATGTGCTTCAAACCGTTGCTCAGATATACACCATACATGGACAATATCAAAACACAAATACACCATTCATGAATGCCCTAATATCTACTAAACAAAATAGCACTTTTTACGAACAACTAAACCACAGTAAAATAAAACAATTCGTTTCCACTAAAAATAATAATAGATTTTGAATAGGCTATGATTCAAACCATTTTAAAACTTTACCTGCACACAGTCTTACATGGCTCATACTGCCATTTCAATCAAAGTTTATCTCTGAAAATCTGCAGTGTAGAGTATGCTAGAAAAGTCAATTTGCCTTTGTGCCTTTATTCCACTAGCTTATGTCCCTGTCACAGAGATAGCTAACCACTGCCATTTACTTATAGAAATTTCTTTCTGTTAACAAAATTATCACAAACTGCCAGGGACTGCCATACTCACAGTGACAGTTGGTTCGCCACACTCCAGGTGGTCTGACCGCCAGATTACAACCCTGGTGAGTGGAAACGTAAGGGGACAGCTGTCCCCGCCAGGAACATCATTCTCGACGGGCTGACGGTGGCCTGAGCTGTACTTAGCCACTGATTTGCAGACAGTGAGCATTACGATGGAGCTGGTGTGCTACAGTATTTCCTTAGCTCCTTTAAGGGAGCCGAGACCAATATCGTAGCACTGTTCTCACTGCTCAGTCTGGCAGGAAAGCGTAATACAATGTTCCCACCGGTCAGCCCGACGGAAACATTATAGTGCACTTGAGGGGACGCCACCAGTATGACAGTGGCATCCTCCTCACGATTTTGGCGGTCGGCTTGTCTGACTGCCAAACTCATAATGAGGCCCTAAGTCCCCTAATGGATGATTTTGAAGACACTTGGGTTGGCAGATAGTATTGCTCTCGACACAGATGACAATCCAAATTCCAAATACAATGGTGGAAGGTCTATGACAACACCATGGCAAATGAAGGCACAACAAACAATGAAGTGGAAGGATGACACAATGACTTTCATTCCACACTAGGCTGAACTCAACCTGTACTCTATAAGTTTAGAGAAGCTCTACAAAAAGGACAAAGCTACCATCAACTATGAATAGAACAATAAATAACCCAAACTAAACCAAACATTTGTAAAAAAAACTAATAGAATGTGGGACATGCTACAATGTAAAGTGAAACTCTTAATAAAGAACAAAAGATCTTAGGATATGAAAATCAATAGACAAAACCCTACTGTAAAAAGAATAATACCCTACAAATGACCCAAAAAACAAAAAACATAATCCAAACCGGCAGAACAAAATTACTTTAAATAAATAATATACATATTATTTTGTAAAATAAGGCAAAAAATAAATAAAAGTAACATTTCAATTAGGAATGATGAATACAAATATTAGGTGTATTATTTATACAGAAATGTGAATATCACCAACCACTAATCTCAAATAACATAACAAATATATTATAAAAATGAATTACAATACAAAAATATATTTTAACATATATCAATCTCATAAAACAGACACAAATTATAACATAGTACACCAAGATCAAACAACCTAAATATTCGTTACAGTTCTGGAGCCTGAGATCCACCTCCATAGCCATGTAATTAAAAGTATAATAGACCACAAATGGAAAAAGAAACTCCAAAAAGCCCCCAAAAATACAAAAATAAACTAGTCCATTAGAGATCCATCAAAGCAGTCCAAAGTTTTCATTAACCATAAAAAACTGAACAAGTGACACTGTAACAAACATTTCTAACAAACTCTACCTACACCGAGGCTAGCACACTAGTGAGCAACACTACAATAAATGTTTCTAAGTCTACAAAATCCCGGAAAACAACAAATAATTAAAGTCTACAACTCCCCCTACAACTCCCACCCTTAAAACCAAAAACAACCATTTAAAAAGGGATTACTTGTTCCATCAAACTGACTACTAAATTAAACAAAAAAAGACTACCTCCTCATAGAAAACAAAAGGAATATGAGCAAAAAATGTTTAAAAATATTTAGAAAAATTTAAAAATGTTAAATATAAACATTTTTGTAAAAAATGTGATTTGTGAAAAAATGTAAACTATGCATTAAATAATAGTATTTAAACATATACAATTTTTTAATATCCACTAACCAAATTATGTAAAAATTATGTATAAAAATGTCCAAAGTCCAACAAAGTACAAGACTGTTTAAATATCATTTCTATGGCTTATTTAATACTAATATTGTTTTAAAATATTTTAAATGCTTATATGAAATAATTAATTTACATATTAACCCCTCGGTGCCTTGGATGCAACGGTTACGTCCTGGGCAGCACCGCTCCGGTGCCCAGGATATAACCGTTATGTCCAAGTAGGTGCCCTTGGGGGAAGCGCCAGCGCTCCACCCAGGGGCCTCTCGGCTCCCTCCCCTGCAGCCCCCTCCCCTTCCCCCCCTAGCCCCACCCTTGACCCCCCCGTGGCGTCTGATGACATCGGCGCATGATTGCACGCTGACCTCATCAAAGGCCTGCCCCTAAGTGCTGGAAGCTCAACTTCCAGGGCGGATCGGAGGGGAAATGCAAAAGCATTTCTCCTCCGATCACGTGGAGGGGCTGAGAGAGGCATCAAAGAAAAGAAAAGGCCTTTCCTTTCCTTTGATGTCTCTCTCTGCATTTCGGGTGCGATCGGGCAGCAGAAATGGCCATTAGACACCAGGGAATTATGTTTTATTTTTGTTATTGAATAAGGGGAGCGGCCCCTTGGGCAAGGGCTGTTCCATGGGGGTAAATTTACTTTTAGGCCATTTCTGCCCCCCTCGGGGGCAGAGCGGCCTATTTTTATTAGGCCAATCTGCCCCCAAGGGGGGCAGAAACCACTAGACACCAGGGAGTTTTGTTTTTCATTAATATTTATACTTAAGGGGAGCAGCCTGTTGGGCAAGGTCCGCTCCCCAGAGGGCAAAATATTTGTATGCCTTTTCTGCCACCCCTGTGGGCAGATCGGCCTATTATAATTATGGGGGATCTGCCGCCGGAGGGGGCAGAAACCCCTAGACACCAGGGATATTTTTTTTTATGTTTACTTTATTTTTTTTTATATGGGGAGCAACCCTTAGGCAAGGGTCGCTCCCCTGGGGGGCAAATTGTATTTATGCCATTTCTGCCCCCGTTGGGGGCAGATCAGCCTATTTTTATTAGGCCAATCTGCTCCTAAGTGGGGCAGAGACCACTAGACACCAGGGATTTTTTTTGTCAGTTTCACGTGAGAGGAGTGTCCCCTTAGGCAAGGGTCGATCCCCTGGGGGGGGGGTGAATTTGTTGTAGGCCATTTTAGATCAGCCTGTTGTAATTATGCCGATCTGCCCCCGGGGGGGGGCAGAAAACCCTAGACACCAGGGATTTTTTTTTGTTTATTTTATTTTTTTTATATGTGGGGAGCGACCCCTTAGGCAAGGGTCGCTCCCCTGGGGGACAAATCGTCTTTAGGCCATTTCTGCCCTCTTGGAGCCAGATTGGCCTATTTTTATTAGGCCAATGTGCCCCAAAGGGGGCAGAAACCACTAGACAACAAGGATTTTTATTTTTTTGTGTCAATTTCACGCAAGGGGAGCAACCCCTTAGGCAATGCTCGCTCCCCTGGGGGGGGCAAATTTATTTTAGGCCATTTCTGCTCCCCTTGGGGGCAGATCGGCCTATTTCCATTAGGCTGATCTGCCCCCGGGGGGGCCCAAACCACTTTGGCACCAGGGATTGGTGTGTGTGTATGTGTGTGTTTTGTTTGTGGCGGCAGCCCCTTAGGCAAGGGTTGCTCCCCATTAGGGCAGATTACTGTTGGCCATACCTCCCCCGCTTGGGGGCAGATTAGCCTATTTTTGTAAGGCACATCTGCCCCCAAGGGGGACAGAAAGTCCACCAGAGACCAGGGAAGATTTTCTTTTCAAAATAATCGGGTGGTACCCCCCCCCCAAATAAATGGGGCCAAAGTTTTTCTGCCCACCAGTGTGCAGATGGGGCAATTGCCTCGATCCACACCTCGGGGGCAGAAAGTCTACTAGATGCCAGGGAATTTAAAAAAAAAATAGTGGGGTGGTGGCTACCAACCAGTATGGGCCTGGTTATGCCCCCACCCCAACTGAAGGGGGTAACAGTCTTTCAGTTCTCCCCCACACACAAAAACATCTTAACCCATGGCAAGCAAGACGACATTTGATTATTTTGGGTTTTGGTTTTACATTTGGGCCATGAGAGCTTGGCTAACTCTCAAAATTGTTCCACTTGTAATGGTGAGGGCTGCACTTTTTGGACTTTGGGATGCTACCATGTAGAAAAGTCCACAAGACCTAGACACATCTGAAAACTAAACATCTGGTTAATTCCAGGGTGACGTGATTCACATGCACCCAGCACCATTTTCTTACCCACAATGCCCTGCAAGCCTCCAACTTTGCTGGAAATCACACATTTTGTCCTCAGTTTTATGATGGAACCTTCCAGAATCTGCAGGAATCCACAAAAGTCCTACCACCCAGCATTGTCTCATCTATACCGTTAAAAATTCTGCTACACTTGTCATCCTAAAAAATGTTTTTTTCAAACTGCCCTTTTGGACCCGCTTTGGTTCCCCCTCAATTTCAACATGTATTTGGCTCTTCCCTGTCACAGGCACTTGGCCCACCCACACAAGTGAGGAATAATTTTTACCGGGAGACTGAGGGGAATGTTAGGTGGTAGAAAATTTGTCCCAGTGCGTTAATCCCACACAGAAATGTGGGGAAAATATGATTTTTTAGCCTAATTTGAGGTTTGCTGAGGATTTTGGGTAAGAAAACATTGGGGAATCCACGCAAGTCACACCTCCCTGGATTCCCTTGAGTGTCTAGTTTTCAGAAATGTTTGGGTTTGGTAGGTTTCCCTATATGGCTGCTGAGCCCAGGACCAAAAATGCAGGTCCCTATCCCCCACAAAAATTTGTAGTTTAGTATTTGATAATTTTGATGTGTTCACATAGTGTTTTGGGGCATTTCCTTTCGTGGACACTAGACCTACCCACACAAGTGAGGTACCATTTTTTTTCAGGAGACTTGGGGAAATGCTGGGTGGAAGGGAATTTGTGACTTCTCTCAGATTCCAGAAATGTTTGTCACCAAAATATGAGGAAAAAGTGTTTTTTGCCAAATTTTGAGGTTTGAAAAGGATTCTGGGTTACAGAACCTAGTGAAAGCCCCACAAGTCATCCCATCCTGCATTTCCCTGGGTGTCTAGTTATCAAAAATGCACAGGTTTGGTAGGTTTCCCTAGGTGCAGCCTGAGGTAGAGGCCAAAATCCACAGCTTGGCACTTTGCAAAAAAAGCTCTGTTTTCTTTGGGAAATTGTGATGTGTCCATTTTGTGTTTTGGGGCATTTCCTGTCGCGAGCACTAGGCCTACCCACACAAGTGAGGTACCATTTGTATCAAGAGACTTGGGGGAACGTTCAGTGGAAGGAAATATGTGGCTCCTCTCAGATTCCAGAACTTTCTGTCACTGAAATGTGAGGAAAAAGTGTTTTTTTGGCCACATTTTGAGGTTTGCAAAGGATTCTGGGTAACAGAACCTGGTGAGAGCCCCAGAAGTCACCCCATCTTGGATTCCCCTTGGTGTCGAGTTTTAAAAAATGCACAGGTTTGGTAGGTTTCTCTAGGTGCCAGCTGAGCTAGAGGCCCAAATGCACAGCTAGGCACTTTCCCAAAAAAAACACATCAGTTTTCTTTGGGAAAATGTGATATGTCCATGTTGCCCTTCCTGTAGTGGGCATTAGGCCTAATCACGCAAGTGAGGTACCACGTTTATCAGGAGACTTGGGGGAACACAGAATAGCAGAACAAGTGTTATTGCCCCTTGCGTTTCTCTACATTTTTTCCTTCCAAATGTAAGACAGTGTGTAAAAAGGACATCTATTTGAGAAATGCCCTGTAATTCACATGCTACTATGGGGTCCCCAGAATTCAGAGATGTGCAAATAACCACTGCTTCTCAATACCTTATCTTCTGCCCATTTTGGAAATACAAGGTTTTCTTAATACCTATTTTCACTCTTTATATTTCACCAAATGAATTGCTGTATACCTGGTATAGAATGAAACCCCATTGCAAGATGCAGCTCATTTATTGGCCCTGGGTACCTAGGTTTTTGATGAACCTACAAGCCATATATATCCCCACAACCAGAAGAGTCCAGCAGACGTAACGGGATATTGCTTTCAAATTTGACAACGCAGTAAAAAGTTACAGAGTAAAACGTGAAGAAAAATGGCTGTTTTTTTCACCTCAATTTCAATATTGTTTCAGCTGTTATTTTCTGTATGAAAACCTTGCAGGATCTACTCAAATGACCCCTTGGTGAATTTAAAATCTTGTCTACTTTTCAGAAATGTTTATCTTTTCCGGGATCCAGAATTGGCATCACACCCATTTCTGTCACTAACTGGAAGGAAGCTAAAAGCACAAAAAATAGTAAAAGTGGGGTATGTCCCAGTAAAATGCTAAAATTGTGTTAAAAAATGTGTTTTTCTGATTCAAGTCTACCTATTCCTGAAAGCTGGGAAGCTAGTGATTTTAGCACAATAAACCCTTTGTTGATGCCATTTTCAGGGAAAAAACCACAAGCCTTCTTCGGCAGCCCTTTTTCTATTTTTTTTAAACAGACAAAATTTCCACTGTATTTTGGCTAATTTCTTGGTCTCCTTCAGGGGAACCCACAAACTCTGGGTACCTCTGGAATCCCTAAGATGTTGGAAAAAAAGGATGTAAATTTGACGTGGGTAGCTTATATGGACAAAAAGGTATGAGGGCCTAAGCGTGAACTTCCCCAAATAGCCAAAAAAAGTCCTGGCACCTTAGGGGGAAAAGGCCTGGCAGCGAAGGGGTTAATAAAACTACATATAAAATCAAATGAAAATATGCATATTTTGAAAATCTCCTTACCTTTATCCTCTAAAAGCCCAACATCCACCACTATAACACAATAATATAAAAAATCAATCTACACATTATAAAACTTAAATCTAAAAAGTTCACAATCTGCATAAATAAATAAATGATTTTATTAAACACACTAATAAAAAAGAGAGAACATACATCTAACATAAATCAAAATATAATAATACATTTAAAAACACATAAACCAACATTCTATACAAAAATATTTTATCTAACAATATTTTTTTACAACAATATTAAAACAGCACTTAAAAGGATTCTCTAACCTTTGGCATTACTGTCCAGGATATTTTTGACATACTAATATACTTGACACGAAATTATGGTATCATATTATTTTCTATTCAAAATGTTCCCCAAAACACCCAGGAATTGGGAGTGAATGGGTTCTCCCTCAAGAGTTGTGTAAATGGCAAACCTTGTGCAAAGTAGGGGCTTGGCTGCATAATGGGCTTGGGTGTGATGAAAGACTGCCCTCTCTGTGATGAGATCTGTACAGGGGCAAGGAAGGGCAAGGAATGGCATAGTAGGTACTTGCCTACATAATGAGTCTTGGTTATGGTGAGAGACTGGTGTCTCTGTAATGAGTTTATAGGTGTTTAACTGGTATTGCAGTAGTACCGCAGGGCCAATTTAACATTTAAAAAAAGAACATGACAAAACCAATTGGGATAGTCCATAGTGAGTGAGCATAAGTAAGCTTTAGCTGGTAGCGTTGCCTGGCTGTCCCGCAAAATGGCTGTGAGGCTCTACGCGGCGGGGCACCTAAACGCCACAATTCTCCTTGGGAGCAGGCGCCCACCTCCTATGCCTTACCGGGAGCAGTGAAGGAAGGCTTGGGGAGGCTGCTGGTTGCAGCGGTTTGCCGCTTGGACACCGGGGACCACGCTACCCTGCCCGGCCTTGCTGGGTGGGCTTGGATAGGCACGCTGTGTGCGCGGGCCTCTGCAGTGCCTGCTAGCCTAATAGTTGGAGACCAGACTGGTGAGTGCGGCGGGGGCGGCCCCTTTTCATTTCTTCATTCCTCGCTCCCACCATCAGGGACCGGAGACCCGGGGGCGGCCTCCCCACCCCGCATGATTGACGCCTTGTCGCCCTGCTCCTGCCATGCCTATTCGGAGGCTGGATCAGGCCGTGGGTGCCCGCGGGATCCTCGGCCCGAAGTTGATTTGGAGGTCGGTGCCTCCTGCCATTCTCACCCATACCTTGGTGAACTCGGGGAGACTTCTGATGCCCTGGGACTGTGGGGGCGACCCCTGGGGCAGCTGGGGTGTGGTTTCTACCCCCCTTCTTATTGCATAGTGGTGGCTGACTGGCGATCCTGGATCTAACCTTTCTTACTCGGCTGGGGTCCCACTACTGACGACCTGTGGGGCCTGTTCAGCGGCGGGACTCAAGCCGCGTGGCCCCATGGGTGAGAAGGCTACTGCTGGGGGCTGACGCAGTTGGCTTATGTGACTGCGATCGGCCGTGTGGTGACAGCCATAGGGCTGGCTTGGGGGTCTGGCACCCACACTTCTCCCCCATGCTGATATGATGTGAACGACAAGCAGCAGTGAGTGCCAGCGTGGAGCTTCTGTCTTTGGGTAGCCCTACCTCTCAGGTGACTTCTATTGGTGTGGTGTGGTGACGCTTTGCTGGACGCCAGCCCGGACGGCTACATAGAGGATGGGGAAGGCTGACCAGAAGCAGCCTAAGCTCAATTTTGAAGGCCGGTCGGCGGATGACCTGCCGCTTGAGGAGGAGACTTCAGCGTCCTCTGTGCAGGGTATGTTCCTAGACCTCAAGCATAGCCTGGCTAGCATCGACGCCAAGCTTGACCATTTGACAGAGCAAATGGATCATCTAAAGGAACGGGTAGATGGTCATGACGCCCGTTTTGAGCAGCTGGAATCTTGCACCTCGAATTTGGAGGACGGTCGCCGTGGAGACGGAGAACAGTTGCTACGCATGGAGCAAGTTCTGGAGGTGAATAAAAACTAGGACCTAGAGGCCCGGTTCTGCCGTAATGGCATTCATATTTTAGGCATCCCGGAGTCGACGGACATGGGGCACATAGAGGACAATGTCTAAACCATGCTTTCTGCATTATCCTCTGGCGAGCTTTCCTGGGTGTTGGTGGTAGAGAGGGCCCACAGATCCCTGTGGCTGCGAACACCACCGGGAGCCCCAGCACGCCCTATTATTGTACAATTATTGAACTACAGAGATAGGGACACTATACGTAGACTGGCCAGTGAGCGTATACCTGTGATTTATAATAACACTGAGCTGAGCATCTTCCCTTACTACACACCTGGGGTGCAGGCAGCCCCTAAGGCTTTCTTGCCGATCAAGCGAAGCGCACCCTGAACCAGACCGATGCTAAATACTCCCTCATTTATCCAGCTAAACTGCGTGTGCAGCATAAGGGCAAGCTGCACTTCTTCACTGACCCAAAACTGGCTGCTAAATGCGCTAATTCTGTCCCTAAAAAGGCACCATTGGAGAGGCCGTGGGTTGCTGGCGAAGAGGGAGATGCCCTAAGTGATAATGACTAAATACCTTCTACTGTTTGGAGGCCTTGCTCGTTGCCTTGTGCCCTGCAAATTTGTTGTCGATTTAAATGTTAATGCTAGCTGCTCTACTATGTACCCTACATTGTGAGCCCCCTTGCCCTTCCATCCTGTTCAGGATGGTTTTTCAGATTGCTTCCCTTAAGGCCCATTGGATGTGTCCATTTACATTGTTTATTATTATGTGGTGGGATATGCATTTGTGAATGGGAGGGATTGCAGTGATGACCCATTTGGGGGTCAGCGTGGCTGGGGGTTGTTAATATTCTTTAATTGGTTTACTCCATCTATTATTTTTTTTTAACTTGTGCTTCTCTTCCTGCATGCCGCTGATGCCTCTATTATGATGGCATGGGAGGATGTGTGCTTAGATAGGTTGCTGGCCTGGCTCAGAAAAGCCTGACGTCTGGGCGTTGCCCCACTTGGAATGTTCAAGGGCTGAATGATGGGCGCAAGATGAGACTTCTTTCTGCCTACATGCAGCGACATGCGATTGATATTTGAATGCTGCAGGAGACCCACCTGGTGGAGGCCACAAAACACAGGATAAAAGCTGGTTGGATTGGTGAGTGTCACGCTGCAATGTATTTGCAATATGATCGAAGCGTGGCAATTATGATTTGGAGGGGGCTGCAGTGGCACACTGAAAAGGTACTTGTGGATCCAAATTGTCATTATGTTATGTTGCGAAGTTTGCTTTCTAGGGAAGAATGCTACGGTGAGGAGATATGGCGGGGGTGAGAGGGCTGGCAGAACACTGGCAACAATGCTCAGCAAGCCGTGAGCAAGTAATTATTTTGTGGAGCTGTCTGATTCGACTGCTATGCGGCATACCAGCACTGAGGAGATCCGGCATGTCCATACTGACTTTTACCCTGACCTGTATGCTGAACTTCTGGGTTGTACTCGGCGGCCGCCAATGACTACCTTGCAGATATCAGCCTGATGTGGTTTGAAAATTTGCATAGGTTATATCTAGACGCTCCCTTTTTAGTGGACGATGTAATCTAGGCTTAACGCAGTTCCTGGGTGACAAGGCGCCTGGGCTGGATGGCCTGACTCTCCCATTTTATAAGGAATATGCAGCTATAGTAGCGCTGCACCTCCTGGAGGTGTATGCGGAATCTCTCGAGACCGGTGTTCTCCAGGCCTCGCTGCAGGAGGCTCTTACTGTGACTATTTTAAAGCCTGGTAAATTCCCAAGCAGTTGCGATTCATATCGGCCCCTTTCATTAATCAATGTAGACAATAAGATTCTGGCGAAGCTGATTGCTGCTCGTTTGCAGGCTCTGCGCCCGTCTCTGGTGCTGCCGGATCAATTCGGCTTTGTGCCAGGACGCTCCACCTTATACAATCCCTGCACCTATTTTGCGATATATAGCACGATTGACCCTGATGACCGTGCAGTGGCGGTGTTCCTTGATACCAGTAAGGCCTTTGACTCTCTCGCATGGTCATATATGTTTGCTCTGCTGGCTCAGTGGGGTTGAGCTCTTGGTTTATTCATCTGATCCGCCTGCTGTACTCACGGCCTTCTGCTTGGCTGAGAGTAAATGGGACTATCTCTGACCCCTTTCTGAATGCCAAGGGCACTCGCCAAGGCTGCCCACTCTCTCCGCTGCTTTTTGCAGTCGCGATGGAGCCGCTGGCGGCTCGGTTGAGACAGCACCACAATCACAGGGGCCTGGCATTCCAACAGCCTCCAATATTAATTTCCATGTATGCAGAAGATGTCAGTCTGTATATCCGTGATCCGCAACTGCACCTCAACGCTCTGTTAGATGAGATAGTTTGCTTTTGGCGGTTCTCTGGAATCACTATCAACTGGTCCAAGTCCGTGGTGTTGCCTCTATCTGAGGCTACAGTGCAGTTCCCATCTAAATAGCCCCTTGGCTGGGCTGACGGACCGGTGCAGTATTTGGGTATCTGGCTGATTAGGGACGTTAATACGCTTTGGCCAGCAAATTACGGCAAAGCTATAATGTGGTTGGAAGATAGGGTGGAGGTGTGGTCCTCATTGCCACTTTCACTGACGGGTCGCATAGCGAAGATGGTTATTCTGCTCACAGTTCTATATTTATTTATCAATCTTCCTCTTGTCCTTATAATGAGTTTTCTGAAGTGACTCACGTCTGCGCTCGTGCCGTTGGCCTGGGCTGGCAGACAGCCCAGAATTTCATGGGAAAAACTGACACTTCCGTTTGAACTGTGAGGTTTGGCGGCCCCGGATCTTGTACTCTATTATCAATGTGTGCAAGCATATTATGCGCATTTGTGGCTGCACCCTACACTATACTTGCCACATTTGGAACCTGAAAGTGATGCTGTGTAGCCTGATAGATTACCGCAAGTGCTTGGAGGCCCGATCAGACCCAGACTGAGAGGGGTTGATACGGTGGCCTGCACGGCGAAGGCCTGGACTGCGCTGATGCGGCGCGCTGATGTATGAGAGCCTTTTGCACCTTCGATGCCGGTGCTGGATGTCGCTGACATGCAGTTGTCGGAGGCTGTCCGAGTCTGTGAATTTCTTCGTGAGTCCTGGGCTCTTGGTTCTCTGATGGGATGTTCATCTCCTCGGAGGCAGTGCTTAGAGATGTGCGCGACACTGCGTTGCACCGATTATTCGTACTCATAATTCGTGCCATGCTCTGCGTGTGTTACCCCTGTTTCCCTGCAATGCCCCCGGTGTGCTGAGCACTGGAACTTATACATCAATCGCAATGCCCACACAGGCTTATCACCAAGCTTTATGTTTGCACACAGAACGTGGTGTCTGAGACCGAGATTAAAGATAAAGCACACTGGGAGGTGGACATAGGTGAAGCCATTCCTGATGACTTGTGGCGACGATGCTGCACACATATGAGAGAGCTGTCCCCTCTCTACAGACTGCGCCTTATTCACTTCAACTTTTTACATAGTTTGTATTATACGCCCTGTAGATTGAAGAGTATGGGTATCCGAGCTGATGCACGCTGCGAGCGGTGTCTGGCCCCTGATGCAGACTTTTTGCACCTTGCGTGAAGGTGCACGGCGCAGCGCAAATACTGAACAGAGGTGCTGCGGGCGATTGAGGAGATGACTGAACTCGGACTGCCGCACACCCCTAAACTTGCCCTTTTGAGATATAATGAGGGGATTCCTGTCATGCACAGGAGACTGGTGGGACTGCTGCTGGCTAACCGTAGGGTCGCGATGTGCTGGGAGCATCGCTGGACTCCCCGTTGTTGTGAACGGTTGCAGGATGCTTCTATTGTCAAGAACAACTAATGATATACTGGGAACTTATGCTTGAGGGCTCCCGACAGAGAGAAATATGGGCCCCCCTGCGATCATTTTTGGAGACCCGTGCATCGAGCGGCATACAGTCGGCCAGCGTTCCCCATTGACCATGCAATGGTTATTCTCTCCTTCCATGATATCTACCACTGCCTGCATTTATATTGGTGATCTGATGGTTGCAATGTTCCTCTATTTCCCCCCTTTTGCTTTTAATTTCACTCTCATTTTCTCTTTCTATTTTCTTTCATTATGATCTTAGCTCTCCCTCTGTTGCTATTACTTCCCTTCCCTTCAGAAGGTCTCAAAGATACGGTTGTGTTTGTACCGTGATCACTGGCGACATGACACCTTTTTATTGATTTATACGTAATATGGTTATACGACTTTGTTGCTCCCTATGCCTACTTTGTCTATAAGATGTAATTATTGGCCTCTCAGATGTGTTTCATTGGTTATGTTATCATAAATGATAAAATATAATATATTGACAAAAAAGTAAGCTTTAGCCAACTTCACTGTCTGAAGAGATAGCCAGTCCAGAAGCAGTCATAGACAAAGAAAAGACTAAGAACAGTAGGGGCTTCCCACACACACATTTGATTGATTGACCACTTATGTACAAGGTGAAGGGTGTGTGTAGTAGGGGCCTGCCCACCAATAGAGCCTAGCTGTCTGGAGGTAGTAGGCTCTATACATAGTGAAAGTTGCGCTTAGTAGAAGCTTGACCACCTAATGTTCTCTAGGTGTGAGAAGAAGAGGGCTCTCCATGAAGACATCTGTAAAAGGCAAAGAATCTACATAGTAGGAGCTTGGACACCTAAAGCGGCTTGCATTTCTGGAGGGAGGGAGCATTCTGTGAAAAATTCTGTGAAGATGAAGGGTGTGCATAGTAGAGGCTTGGCCACCTAATGGAGCTTAGCTTTCTGGAGGAAGTGGGGTCTTTGTGATGACTACTGTACAAGGTGAAAACTGTTCATAGTAGGGGCTTGGCCATCTAATGAAACTTGGGTGTCAGGATGTGAAGTGTTGTGGATAGTAAGGACTTGGACAATTAATGGGGATTGGCAGTCTTGAGGTAATGGGATTCAGTGAAGACTTCTGTAAAAGGTTAAGGATGTGAGTGGTAGGGGTTTGGCCAGTTAATGGGGCTTGGGTGTCTGAAGGAGAAGAGTGTCTGTAGTAGGGGCTTGGCTACCTAAGGGGGCCTGGGTGTCTAGAGTGAGTGGGCTCTCCATAAAGACTTCTGCACAAGGTGAAGGGTGTACGCAGTATAGATTTGTCCACTTACTGGGGCTTTATTTTCTGGAGGGAGTAGGTTCTCCCCCACTTCTGTACACACCTTTTTTAGTCTTGCTGTACTCCCGCAGGAGCTAGCACGACCCCTGTGTACTCTTGTGGGAGTCCTGTGGGACCACATGGGGATCTGCATGGGCTTCTGTGGGAGTATCCCTACGCTGCCCCCTCATACATTGTTTATTTTTCATTCAGGACATGGGGATGAGTCCCCAATCCTGAAATGATCAACACAACATTTCTCTCAATGTTGAGGCCAGGCAATCAGATGACTCGGTACCGCAAGACTGCTTCTCGTGGTACAGAGATTGGCAAGTAGGAAAAAAAGCCCTCTCAGCCAACCAGAATGTTCTATTTCAAATTTGCGGTCACTCAGAACTCATGCACGAGTACCCAGGCTAACCTTTTTAAAAAATGGCTGAACTGCAGTTCTCTCTGAATTAGAAATCTGGTCATTATAGTGACATCTCACAAACCACTCTGCAGAGCCTTACCATTTCCAGGGTGTGAGAATGTAGTTTATTAGTTGGGATGGATTGATGTCCACCACAAGTAATAAAGTCACTATCTTATTAGGTGTAGCCAAAAGTTTCAGCAATTTAACCTTACTTAAATCCCCAGTAGCTATGGCAGAGCAGACAGGTTTAACTTAACGATAATGTGTCAAGCATTTAGAAGTACCAAAGCAGTTAAAAGGGGAAAGAGACAATACAAAAGGAACATTTTATTAGGAACAAATGACACCAAAACAACAATAAATCTTTAAAGGGATATGATTTTTTGAAGATTTTAAGTACAAATAGTGCCAAAAAGCACAAAGCACCAGTGGTGGCCAATGGTGTTTGTAGACCAGGACTTAGGCTTGATTGGAGGTTTACCATGATAGAGTCCCAATCCAAAAAGAGACTTTGTAAATTTTCTGATAAGCAAACTCTTCTCCCTGAGGGGCAGCTCTAAAATTGTAGCCGCTGTGGTGGAACTGAAGGTCAAATATGCAGAGCTGGTTGGTCCCATTGGAGCTCTGGAGCTTTTGGGGTTTGGTTGAAAAATGTTTTAGGGCCCAAAGCATTTTGTCATTTTTCAGAGGTGCAGAGATCTCTGTCCTGGACAAACTTGAAATTCAGACCACCTCTGGGGAGCTACCAGTCAAATGCTTTTCTTGGAAGCTCCCAGCTCCCCTTGATGATCGGGAGCAAAAATCTTTCAAAAGTTTCCAAACTTCTGTTTGAGCTCAGATAACCACAGGAGCATACTTCTAAGGCCTCCACATCCTCACTGACGGTACTTACAGACTCTCAGGGTATCAGGGAGAGACCGCGAGCAAAGTCCATTCGATGTTGCAGCTGCCACTAGTCAACTGGTAATTTCCAGGAAATGTCCTCTTGCAGCTTGTTCTGTCACTGTAGCCGCACAGGAGGTCAGCCAACTGACATTTGGATATCACTCCTTTGTCCTGGGTGCCAGGGGGCATGCCCATTACTTCAGAGCTCCTCTCAGTTCACAGACAACTGATTCAGTCCTCTTCTGGTCTTCTGCAAGCCTGGGATGTGTTCTGAAGAAGGCTGGTGAGGGTCAAGCCTTGTAGGGTTAACTTGCCTGTGGGTGGGGGACCACCTACAACCAATGGAATAAATGTTCACAGGCCCTGCCTAACTACTTTTTCAGTTGTTCCTGTTTGCTGTACTGTAGACAGAGCCAAAATGCAACGTGTCTGAGCAAATCTAAGTCCCCAGCCATACTAAAATTGGGCTCTGAAGACTGTGTATAGGGGAGTGAACTAGGAAAATCATCAGTATCCACCCACAACTAACACTAACACTAAAATCCAGTTCGGACCAGGCCCTGTACTCACAACAGCCAGGATGCAGAGGTCTGGTAGGACAAAAGCAGTATCCTTCAGCCCTAGGCAGGGGATACACAAGAATTGTCCTGGCATCCTGTTTGCATCCTGTTTGCTCCCTTTACAGTATGCAGACATTTTACATGTACCTCAGGCAGACCTGTCATGCAGAACCTGACACTGTATCAACAGGAGGGGCCTAGCCCCCTCCCTTCTGCTGAGCACTGCGGAGTCATCCCTGCAAGTCAGCCTATCATTCACAGTGACCTATTGTGTAGCTCTTGGGAGGGATTTCATACCTCATTCACACTTACTACAGGCTGGAACAAGCTAATATTTAATTAGCCTTTAGCAGCTTCTGGCAGAGAAAAGGTAACTTTTGAAAAGTTGTTTTTCCTTAATAGTTTTAATAAAATCTGTACTTCATCATTTCATTGGATTTTTAATAACTAATAAAAACAGTGGTTTAATTATTTTTCTAGCTCGTCCTATTCCAAAGATACAGTATTAGCATATTAATCTGCACTCTGATTTTTAATAGGACTACTAAGCCTGCCACAGTGAAACCTTTTAGGCCTTGGCAGTGTAGTCTACATGTCTCAATTTTAAATACTATGCTCTTGGCTTTGTGGGCTACAAAGCCTACATAGGGGAGACATGAGGATTTTACTTGTCGCAAATGATTATATGAACATGTCAAACTGCAGGTTTACACACTGTAGCAGTCAGGCTGCAATGGTAGGTATGAAGCCTTGTTTTTCTTAGTAAACAGCAAAGTATGTGCTACAGTCCACTGGTACATTTAACTTTTCATGCCATCTGTGTATTTCTGCACCATATACTATAGCCTTACAGAATGGTTAAAAATTCAAATCAGGGATTACCCATTTTTTGTTATGTTTTAGGGACCATAATACATACAAAGGCCCCTGGAAGGCAGTATCCCAGTGTTCAGTGTCTAAAACAAGCAATAAAATTCAGCACAAATTGGGGGTGATGACACAAAATGGGGCATTTTGCTACACAGAGTTACTAGTGTTTTGCAGCATGGAGGACCAAATTATGTGGTAATTTTATTTGCATTATGCAGCACCTTCTCTGAAAGTATTACTTTCATGTATTTGAGCTAGAAACAAAATATTTGGTGAAATCTGAAAATGAAGCAAATTATGCTGTAAACTATACAGTAAATATAGTAAATCGATAATTGTACCATAAAGAATCACTTATATTGCACCCTCACCACGCAGTCTTCCCATCAATAATTTTACTGCAAATGTTACGGTGATATTATCAATGATCTCACAGAAGATGTCATGAGTGATGTAATATCTGGGGTAATTAGCAGTGCATGGCGAGGGTACGAGTTATAGTTACCTTAGGGCACAAGTTACAGTTACTTGAAATAATTATAACCACCCAACCCCAGGCCACTTATGAAGTGCCTCTTTGTTTGGTGGAGATATCATATTCCTGTGCAAAGAACGTGTCTCCAAAATCAGTGGGAAATGCACTGGGGGGATCCTTTTAGTAAGCTATACATCATCCTGGGGAAATGACAGGAAGATGTTGCATAGCACTAATCTAAATAGGGTGGACCAAAAGGGCATGGGTTCTAGGCCATTTTACATACTTGTAGCTTTTAAGAAGGAGAACACGATCAATGGTCTCGGCAGTAGATGATAAGTAAGAACCCACTCATCACACTCACTACATGAGATATTACGATTGAAAAAAGCAAGGATGCAAACACCTCCATCATGGTTTACAGATAACTTTTCATGGTGGAAATGCAAAGCAAGAACACTTGCTTTGCCTTGACCATGTGCAAGAAATTAGGATGATTAGTAGTTTACAGAATTGGTGCCTCATCTTGGGCACTGTTTTGTTTTAATACTCGTGCCCCGCCATGCACAGTTTTTCATCAAACATTTTACTGCAAATATTACATTGATGTTATCAATGATGTTATAAAAAATGTCACGAGTGCAGTAATTTCTGGGGTAATTAGCAGTGTATCGTGAGGGTGCGAGTTATAAGGGCATGAGTTATAGTTACTTGAGATAACTATAAAGATAACAGGTGAATTTCTATGGCTTTGTATGTTTAAAATGTGAGCCTAACTATAACATACCTGTAACCTTTGTTTTTCAAGTAAATTTCTATGTTTTTTAAATTCTATTTCATAACTAAAACATTCCTGTAACCTTTCTAATTTCTATGGTTTTTAACATAAAGTAATTTCCATTAATATATGTTAATCCAACCACTGCCATGCACAGCCTTCAGCCATGCATGGCGGCGGATGGACTCAGGGCCTTGCCTGTGGCCAAGCCTTGAGGCCAACCCCTAAAACAACATAATCCCACAGGCCCTGCAACCATCCCCTATAACCACCCAAACCTGTGCCGCACATGGTCTTTGGCTCTGCATATTGGGGGTTGGCAGCAGGGCCTGGCTTGTGGCCAGATGCTGCAGCCAATCCCCTTAACCACCCAAGCCCACACTGTGCACTGCCTTTGGCCATGCGGGTGGGAGTTGGCCGCAGCCTATCTCTTTGGGTGTGAGAGTGCCTGTGGGAGTATCTGGCTGGGTGTGAGAGTGGATGTACAAGTGTCCTATTTGGTCTGTGAGTAGGTGCATCAGTGTCTGTGTGGGTCTGTGAGTGGGTGCGTGAGAGTTTCAGTGGGTCTGTGAGTGGGTGTATGAGAGTTTGAGTCGGTCTTTGAGTGGGTGTGTGAGGGTCTGAGTGCAGCTGTGAGTGGGTGCACAAGGGTCTGAGTGGGTGTGTGAGTAGGAGAAAGAGATTAAAAGAGAGGGAGAGAAAGAGAGCGTGAGAGATAGAAAGTTTTTAGGCTTTGATGAATGATATACTTAGTATGAGATATTTCTGGACAAACTGAAACGAAAAATGTATTTGTCAATTAAGTAGAGTGAGATCACCTTTCAGTATGAACCTTATATTTTTGAAGTTTAAAAGAAATTAAAAAAGGAAAATGACCACAGGCACACCTGGAGTAGATCCTTCATCTTTAATTGTGAGGGTATGCGACCCTAACCTTTAGGCCAAAGGTGATTGCTTACTGTGATGTTTTCAGACATACCTATGACAATCAACCCACTCATGCGATTGGAAAGAAATGGTAATGTTCCATCACTAGGGAGGTTTAACAGTCAAAATACTTATAAATAAATCGAATACACTGCCAAGCCATAAAAGGATTTGAACCTTCAGCCTACTGAGTGATAGCACAACACCTTGACCATCGGCCCAGCAGGGACATTGTTCTGCTCTGCATCCAAACATAACTATAGCATTTGTC
The DNA here is from genome assembly GCF_031143425.1 of Pleurodeles waltl. Classification (NCBI taxonomy): domain Eukaryota; kingdom Metazoa; phylum Chordata; class Amphibia; order Caudata; family Salamandridae; genus Pleurodeles; species Pleurodeles waltl. Next base: position 600,076,990 of record NC_090438.1, read on the forward strand.
TCAAACATCTTGCTGGTCTTACTCTTTGAAGTCATTGCATGGAGAGACCATTGAAATGACAATCTCTCTCACTTTCTCCCTTCCATTCCATTATGGGATGGAAGAAAGAGCGAGAGAGTGACAGGACTGCAGGGGAGCATGAGGGCCCCTGGGGTCCTAGACGGCTCCCCATGTTCTGCGGGAGCCGGGATTGCTACCACAAGCAGGGAGCTGCTTTAAAAAGCAGCTCCCTGCTTGTGTGAACAATCCATTTCACATGTTTCCCTGCAAGCATATTTGCTTGCAGGGAAACAGATGAATACTCTGCTTTCTGCCAGTGGGAGCTGTATGACAGCTCCTGCTGTCAGAAAGCAGACTTTGTTTGTTTTTACTTGGTGGGGGCTGTCAGCTCCCACCAAGCACAAGCAAACAGCTATGTCCCAGGGGTGGGCATCCCAGGATATAGCAGGAGCCAGTCCTTGGGGGTGGCGGTCCCCAGGGCCATCAATGGATCCTCTAGGGGTCTGCATAGCTCCTCTCCAATGAAAATTGCCCCAGGGAAGTGGTGGTCCCTGGGGCTCAGGGGTCCGAAACAGACCCACTTCACTTTTTTGTTTTAGCCCAGCAGAGGTGGTAGTCCCAGGGCTGCAGGGGGCGCACCTCCCCCAGTTTGAATTTATTTAAAGCCCCAGGCAGGTGGTGATCCCTGGGGCTGTGAGGGGGGGTCACATGCCCCCCATGCACTCAGTTAGCATTAAGCCCTGAGGAGGTGACAGTCCCGGGGCTGTGGGGTCAGTGCGGCCCCCTGCCTATAATAACAATTAATCCCTGGGGAGGTGGTGGTCCCTGGGGCAGAGATAAGCCCAGGAGGGGGGCTCCATGTGCCCCCCTCCTTTATTTTAAACATGCCCCAGGGATCTGGCCCAACTGGGGCCTTAAATCAGACAAGTGCAGGAGACCGCACATTTTTGAAAAAAAATAAGTTATACAGTGAATTTGCAACAACATTCTGAATTTGTGGTAATTTTTTTATTTTTTAAAGTGATTTTTTGCCCTGGCAGAGATAAGGGGTCAGGTTGACTGTACCCTGACCCCTTTTCCTTTTTTTACATTTTGTTTTGTGGGAGGCCCAAGATGGCTGCCAACACGTTCTGGTTGAAGTGTTAGCAGCTAATCAGAGCTGTGCATTTCCCTGCACGATCTCATCATTATTGGCAAATTCATTGCGAAGGATCCACAGCCCTAGATATACATATTTGTTTTCCCTTTAATATCTCCTAAACTACTGAACAGATTTACACCAAATAAGCGTAATCTGCATACCAAAAGCTAGCTTTCTGTCAAATTTGGTGTAATTTCATCCAGTGGTTCGGTCTGTAGTCGTGTCTAAATGTCCTCTGGGAATTAACATGTAAAACAAGTTTTGTGACTCCCCCATTTTCTAGGCCCTCCCTTTACGGATCTCCCCAAAACTTTCCATGTGCAACAAGAATCACCAGGCCACTTTTTTGGAAAATTTTGTGAAGATTCGTCAAACGGATATAGCAAGTCAAAAAACGCTTTTTCTATGGAAGAATGGTCCTAACTATAACTACCTACTGGCGATATATACTACCTTTGGGAAGTTTCAGGGTGACCCGTCAAGAGGGGGCCAAGAAAAACAGAACTAAAAAAAGGTTGTGTTTCCCATGTTAATTCCCATAGGACCTGTCAACAAGTCTATAGCCCAAACCACTGGACGGAATAACACCAAATTTGGCAGAAAGCTAGCTGCCAATGTTAATCCGCTCAGTACTTTAGGAGATATTTAAGGGCAATAAATGTGTACATCTCCGGCCGTGAATATGTCACAATTATTTTGTGAATTTTCACAAATTCGCATGCGAAAAGGAGCTTTGCAATTGGCTGAACCTGACTAGAAAGTTGCGACCACCATTTTATTTCATGGGACACAGTCCCCGGAGGTGAAAATTCAAATTGAAAGTGGCATAAGGGGGTCAGGGTGAAGGTACTCTGACCCCCGGGGGTGTGATATAGGTGTGTTTCATTAAAACTCATAACAATGTGGAAATTTCCATGAATTGTTCATGAAATATTCACGATTATGGAAAAATATGAAAGAAAAACCACAGACTCATTTGTACACTAATTAATTCACTCATTCATGCATTCAGAGGCTCAGGAGCCCACTCACACATCCACTCAGACACTCAGGCACCCACTGAGACCCACTCATAGACTCACAAACACCCACTTTCAGACCCACTCAGACACTTACGCACCCACTCACACATCCACTGACAGAGACAGGGCCTGTTGCCAACCTGCACTGCACACGGCCAAAGGCAATGCTTGGGACGGGTTTGGGTTGTTATAAACATTTGGCTGCAAGGCCAGGCCTTGTGACCAACCCCTGCCACGCATTGCCAAAGGCGGGGGTTGGAATAACGTATAGTAATTAAAATTACTTTATGTTAAAAAAACCATAGAAATTCACTGAAAAAAACAAAGGTTACAGGGACGTCATAGTTAGGTTCTGAATTTGCTCGTACAAAACCATAGAAATTTAGCAGTTATAGTTAGAGCTCTTCTGTTGTTCCTTTTGCTCGAGTGTCTTGATGGTGAAAAGATGGGAGCAAATTGTATTTATTAATCCGCAAACCCACTTTAGGATTTCCTCTGCAGTGGTTGCATATTATCCCTGACACTGTTAGTCTTTGTTTACTACTTTGACACTCGTGTCGCTGGGCTCACATTGTCCTAGCCTTCATCTTAGTTGAGCAAGGATATTTAACACTTTCACATGTCGTGTTTATTTACGTATCCTTTCCTGAATGTTTTTATTTTATGTTTCAAATATACTCACTTGTAATGAGCATAGTAATTTGGCAATGTATTTTCCTTTTATGAATGTCATTAGACCGTGAACTAAAAAATGCCTGTGATGAGTACCACAGCAGATCGCAGATTCAAGCATGGTTTGCTTTTGGATTTTGCTTTGTTGCAGGGATAGGAACTGAAGAAAGGAATGTTCCTACAAACTAAGAGGCGTATTTACAAACCCCTTGCACCTCCTTAGGCTGCCCTAGCATAGTTGTTTTTTATGCTAAGGAGGCATTAAGGAGGCCCCACCATGTGCCCTATTTACAAAGTAGTGCAATGCATGCATTGTGCCACTTTGTAACCCCCTGACCACATAAAACCTTTACCAGGTATAATGTATACAAGGGGGGCATTCCCACGTTGGGGCAGGCTTTAAAGTGATAATAACATATAGGCCTCCCTGTACTTTGCTGGATTGGCACCATAGCGCAAAGCGCCACAATAGCCTCATCGTGCGCTGTATAGTAAATACAGTGGTACCATGGTGACGTTAGGGGGCTCAGGGCGATGCAAGAAAAGTGGTGCATCAGAACTGATGCACCACTTTCTTTAAATATGCCCCAAATATCTCCTCTTCATATTAAAGAGCAACAACACAGAATACAAGGAGCTACTCACTAGTGTGTGTGCATGGTTTTTGTTACGCGAGCATAGTGTTGTTCCCATTACTGGCCTAGCACGGTTTAAGGAGTTTCTCATTGTTACAGTGCCTACACACTAAGGTAATTTTCTCCTATGGGTCCCAAACAAATAACAAGCATTTTATAGGCAAATAAATGCCCAGTAGGCTTTTTCTCATGAGTACTCTGCAAAAGTGTTGCATTGCAAATTTGTGATCACATTCTATACAACTTCACACCTTGCTTAGATTTTTGCTTTGAGAATTCTGAAACTGTGTCATACTGATAACTCGCAAGAAATTTGTGAGTACATACTTAGAGCCTCATTACGAGTTTGGCGGTCCTAGGACCGCCATGTTTGCAGTGGCAATCCGACCGCCAACAGGCTGGGGGAGAAGACCGCCAAATTATAACATTGGTGGTGACGTACACCGGATCCCGCCAAAGTACCGCCGGCACCACCAGTGCGGCCAGACTATTGCGGTGGAGTAGAGCCACTATCAGTTTGGTGGAGACCTTGTTTCCACCTGACTCATTACGAGCTTCCATACCACCAACATAACTGCTGCGGTTGTACCACCACACAATACCAGGCAGAAACAAACAGAATAAAAGGAGACACTCATCTCAACTATGCCATACTCGTCCGAAGCCATCATGGAACCACTACTAGGCGTCATTTTGCTGCTCCTGCTCACGAAAGACAACGAAATCATCTCCGACAAGGAAGACAACAACCGTAAGTACACACACTCACCTGTTACATTTGTAAAATGTACGAATTACAACTGTTACATAACACACAATAGGGATGGGGGTACGAGGGCTAAAATCACATGTATCTGTACATTGACACACACATACAGCAACAAACACACTCACACATACCACAGCACACACACTGCAGCCAGCACACACACCACACATCAAGGACACACACTGATGCATGCCAACACAGCACAGGGCCAGCCCCACCAATTGACATACACCAAACAAACTCATAACAACAACACCACAACCGCACAAATATGTGCACATGTCAAACACTCACAACTGACACTGGCCAGGAACTCCACACACATACAACACAATAGACAACCGTCAGTAGTCCAAACTGGAATGATCAACCTGCTTAGGGAGACCACCCGGCAGAGTACCTGCCCCTGCTCTGCATTCCCGGAACGTCATCCCGATTTAGGGACTGTCACTTATCTGTTTTTGAGGGTGGACTAGACATTATTTCTAATCTTCACCCATATCTTGTTATTAATCATGACAAGGGTCTATGTTTGATTAAATTTACTATTTCCAGACCTTTAGTCATTTTTACTCTCACACTTTACCAATCCCATACTTCAGTACACAACAACCGGCATTTTTCATTTAAAAGTTCTCCGGCAAAGAGCCCCCATGAAGGGCCCGTCAGGCATTGCAGTGCCCGCCTGACGAGGAGCAAAAGCCCAATGATGAAGCATGTCACCAATTGGTGAGTGAGGGCTCTTGCTCTAAAAAGAGCAGACTCAAAGACTCCAACATTTACTGTATGCACTTGTACAGAATCTATTATCTGGAACTGTTTACCTTTGGTCTTTTTAATATATGTTGGGAGTACCGTACATAGGACCAATTCTCTAAACACTCCCTTTTCATTAGCCCTTTCGTGTTTGTTTTTGATGGGTTAGGGAACATACATCAAACACTCTCCACAATGTGTCAGGAATCACAATCTGTCACCAAACGTCAGTACATGACAAGGTACTCACTCCATTCTATCACAACTTTGGCATCCTACAGACATTAAGCACACATTCAGAAATGTTGCCAATCAGCCTTAGCTTAGTTTCACAAGGTACACTTGGGCTAAGGAAATATTGGTGACATGGTGCATTTACCTGCTCCTATGGTGCACCATAGAGATGTTCATACAGGGGTAGGACCTCCTCTACCAGCTTCTCCAGCTCCTTGCGTGAGAAGGCAGGGGCCCTATCACCTGGAGGATGTGGTATGATTGCTCCCAGAAGCAGTACACAGCAGCTCAAGTCGTGGAGGTCTTGCTGGCAGCAGTAGCAGGAGTCAAGTGATAGATAAATAAAGAAAGAAATGGTGGTCATGTTCGACATGTAGGACACCGTCACAAACAGCAAACATCGCCATTGGCCCTAGACTGCCAAAAGCAGCAATGTGTTCCAATGTCAATTCCCACCGAGGTAGTATCCGCCTACCGCCATGACGACTTCCGCCGGTGGACGTAGGTCATTTCCTAATGTCCAGTCTAGTAGCTCAGGCAGCTGCCATTTTAAGGTCCTTAGATGGTCGAATAAGTCATAATAAAAATGTGTCACAAGGTCACAAACAAAATGCTGGCTGTTAGCAACCATGTATTTAACATCGGATTACATATTTATGTAGTGCGATACATGATATGTGAGTCATTTATCATTAGTGGCATGTTCTGCACCCTCATGGCAATTAGATGGTATTAGTGTCTACCATGTGTGAAACATTATATGAATACTAGTCATAATCGAGGTAATGGGATGATGACATTGCAGCAATAGGCCTTCATATGCCTGGATATGCCCTGTGTACCATGTTTTACTATGTCATATGGCATGTCCACGCATCATGTGTGACATATGTGCATGCACACTTACAATGGACACAATGACTAATCAACACACCTTTTAGTATTCCTTCATCTAGTTACCCTGGAATGAGAAGGGCCAGACCTCCAATGTACCATTCACTAGCAGACCTGCAGACCTTGGAGGATCAACATGTTATCCAGATCAATCGCCTGGACAGGCAGACAATCATGGATCTCTGTCATCAGTTTGAGCCAGATCTGATGCCTGCTATTTGTCATCCAAATAGCATACTACCCATTGTACAAGTCATGTCAGTGTTGCATTTCCTAGCCACAGTGTCCTTTCCGAATACCGTGGCCCTAACTTCAGGCATGCCCCAGCCTATGTTCAGTCTGGTCTTGAAGGATGTACTGTCTGCATTGTTAAAAAATCTTGACAGCTACATCACATGTCCACAACATGAGGATCTGGCCCATGTGAAGGCAGATTTGTAAACTTTGGCACACATCCCACATGTGGTGGGAGCCACTGATGGAACGCATGTAGCCTTGTGGCAATGAACAGGTGTATCGGAACAGGAAGAACTTCCATTCCATAAATGTTCAAATCGTCTGTTTGGCTGACATCTACATTTCCCAAGTATGTGCAAAGTACCCGGGTTGAGATCATGATGCCTTCATCATGCGGAACAGCAATATCCCACAGATGATGACACAACAGTACACAGAGAGAGCCTGGCTTGTTTGTAAGTCATATATATGATAAGTATATCTGATGTCTGCTGGCAAATGTAAGGATGTCCAATATTAATGTCTGCACACATGTAACAGTTCCCTACAGGGGATTCTGGCTACCCAAACCGCCCCTGGTTGTTGACACCAGTGAGGTACCCAACCACACCAGGGGATGTTTGCTTCAATGAGGCCCACAGAAGGACAAGGCGCATCATGGAGCAGACTTTTGGGGGTCCAAAAGGCCAGATTCCATATTATTGACAAGTCAGGTGGAGCCCTCTTCTTCTCACCCCGCCAAAGTCTGCAAAATCATAGTTGCCTGCTGCATGCTCCACAACCTTGCCCTGAAACGTCAGATCCCATATATACAGGTGAGGGGGATCCAGAAGTTCCAGTGGGTAAGAATGCAGATTTGCCAAGTGACGATGACAGTGATGAGGGTGAAGATGCAGACAGTCATGCAGATTTCATACATCAGTACTTCAGCTGCTGTAGGCATGTGTTGTTCTGTATAACACTTCACTAAGTGGGTATTTGGGGGGCTTACATATGTTTGTGAAGGGTCTTAGTAGGACCATCAGACAGCTCATTAGTTGCTTAGCAGTAAATAACTCAGGTGTGCATTCAAAATTGTAAATGGAGTTGTGCTATCTTGATGATTTAATTTGTTATTGTTTGTGACACTGCACAGTCAGTGTGATAGTTCTACTTGGAACATGTCTTTATGGGTCTTCATTACCATTACCTGCCTATACCTTTTGTATTACAGTTCTACTTCGCAGATTTCTTCACAAGGTCATATTCATGTGCTCATATCTGAATTGTGTCACAGGCTGGTGAGATTTGTACATCTGACATGTGAAGTAAACATAGATAGATCCAGGAAATATATGGCATCATATTGGTGGTGTCTGATTTCCATGCCCAGACTGTCAGGACAGTGGGGTCATAGTGTACTGTTCCACACAATACACCTGCAAGCCATGTTGTCTGAGTCCAATGGTGTCATATGTGTAGCCTTGTGTCTCGGACACATGTCATCCTGTACACTTCATCACTTTAACCTACTCATTGGTTTGATATTGATACTATTTAACGTTTAGGTAGCTGTCACTGTGTTTCCTCATTGCAGCCCTCTGTGAATGTGTGTCATGACTGACATAGGTGAGTAGCATGCCTATGTATAACTGACCATGGTAAGTGGAAGGTTCCATAACTGTGGACAGTTGGACTCTGTCAGTGATATGGCAGGGCTGGAAAAATCGTAAAAAATAATTCTAGACCTGCAGGTTGAGTAACTTAATTAATCTACTCAACCTAACTGTACTGTACTTGAACTGTAAACGGGTCTCAAATTGTGTGATCCTACGTAAATAGTTTACAGAGTTGCCTTTTTCTCAATTCTCACACATGAATGCACCTTCAAAATGTGAGCTCAGCATTTCTGTAGTACAAAAAAACTCTTTTGTTTGATTAAGTAGACTAATGTTTGCTGCATGCATCATAAGAATCTAGCCCACATACCCATAAGGTCTAGCCTGTAGGAAAGTACCACCTTGCCTGGCATGTTACCCCCATTTTTTACTTGCATGTATGTTTGTTTTTGCATGTGTCACTGGGATCCTGGTAGCCAGGACCCCAGTGCTCATAAAGTGTGCCCTATATGTGTTCCCTGTGTGGTGCCTAACTGTATCACTGAGGCTCTGCTAACCAGAACCTCAGTGTTTATGCTCTCTCTCCTTTTCAAATTGTCACTGCAGGCTATTGACTAATTTGAGGAATTCTGATTGGCACACTGGAACACCCTTATAATTCCCTAATATAGGGTACCTAGGTACCCAGGGTATTGGGGTTCCATGAGATCCCTATGGGCTGCAGCATTTCTTTTGCCACCCATAGGGAGCTCAGACAATCCTTACACAGAACTGCCACTGCACCCTGAGTGAAATAACATCCACATTATTTCACAGCCATTTTACACTGCACTTAAGTAACTTATAAGTCACCTATATGTCTAACCCTCACTTGGTGAAGGTTAGGTGCAAAGTTACTTAGTGTGTGGGCACCCTGGCACTAGCCAAGGTGCCCCCACATTGTTCAGGGCAATTTCCCCGGACTTTGTGAGTGCCGGGACACCATTACATGCGTGCACTACATATAGGTCAATACCTATATGTAGCGTCACAATGGTAACTCCGAACATGGCCATGTAACATGTCTAGGATCATGGAATTGTCATATTGTCCCCCCAATACCAGAATTCCATGCATCCCCGGGGCTCCAGCATAGAGCCTGGGTACTGCCAATCTAGCTTGCCAGGGTTTTCTCTGCAGCTACCATTGCTGCCAACCCTCAGACAGGTTTTTCCCACCCTGGGGCCTGGGCAGCCCAGTCCCAGGAAGGCAGAACAAAGGATTTCCTCTGAGAGAGGGTGTTACACCCTCTCCCTTCGGAAATAGGTGTTAAGGGCCTTAGAGGAGTAGCCTCTCCTGTCCTCTGGAAATGCTTTGAAGGGCACAGATGGTGCCCTCCTTGCATAAGCCAGTTGACGCCGGTTCAGAGATCCCCCCAGCCCTGCTCTGGTGCGAAACTGGACAAAGGAAAGGGGAGTGACCACTCCCCTGCCCAGAGCTCCTCCAGTGTTTCCCAGACCTCTGCCATCTTGGATGCAGAAGTGTGAGAGCTCAATGGAGAACTCTGAGTGGCCAGTGCCAGCAGGTGACGTCAGAGACCCCTCCTGATAGGTGCTTACCTCTCTCTGTAGCCAATCCTCCTCTGAGGGCTATTTAGGGTCTCTTCTCTGGGTTTCTCATCAGATAACAAATGCAAGAGCTCACCAGAGTTCCTCTGCACTTCTCTCTTCGACTTCTGCCAAGGATCGACCGCTGACTGCTCCAGGATGCATACAAAACCGCAACAAAGTAGCAAGAAGACTACCAGCAACATTGTAGCGCCTCATTCTGATGGCTTTCTCGACTGTTTCCTAGTGGTGCATGCTCTGAGGGCTGTCTGCCTTCACACTGCACTGGAAGCCAAGAAGAAATCTCTCATGGGTTGACGGAATCTTCCCCCTGCCAACGCAGGCACCAAACTTCTGCATTACTGGTCCTCTTGGTCCCCTCTCATCTTGACGAGCGTGGTCCCTTGAACACAGGAGCTGGATCCAAGTGTCCCCGACAGTCCAGTGGCCCTTCTGTACAAATTTGGTGGAGGTAAGTCCTTGCCTCCACCAAACAGTGGACAGTAATCCTGTGTACTGCGTGAACTGCAGCTGCTAGGGCTTCTGTGCATTTTTGCAAGACTTCCTTCGTGCACAGCATAGCCCAGGTTCCCAGCACTCAGTCCTGCATTGCCCAACTCCCTGAGTTGGACTCCGACTTCATGGGACCCTCTTTTGTTGTGCTGAGACGACCGCTGTGCTCAGATCTTCTGAATACCTTTTCAGGTGCTTCTGTGTGTGCTGCCTGCTTTTGCATGGGCTCTCTCTGTTGCTGAGCGCCCCCTCTGTCTCCTCCTCCAAGGGGCTACCTCCTGGTCCTTGGCCGCCCCCAAAATTCTCAACTGCGACTCTTGCAGCTAGCAAGGCTTGGTTGCAGTCTTTCTGTGTGGAAACAACTCTGCATCCTCCAGCACACTGTGGGACATCTTCTGACCAAAGGAAAAGTTCCTGGCACCTTCCGTTGTTGCAGAATCTTTGGCTTCTTCCACCCGGAGGCAGCCCTTTTGCACCTTCATCCGGGGTTTAGTGGGCTCCTGCCGCCCCAGACACTTGCATGACTCTTGGACTTGGTCCCCTTCCTTTTCAGGTCCTCAGGTCCAGGAATCCATCTTCAGTGCTTTGCAGTCAGTTGTTGTCTTTGCAGAATCCCCTATCTCGACTTTACTGTCTTTCTGGGGTAGGATAACTTTACTCCTACTTTTCAGGGTCTTGGTATCTTGGACACCCTTAGTGTTTTCTTACACTCCCAGTGACCCTCTACACACTACACTAGGCCTGGGGTCCATTTGTGGTTTTCAGAGTATATGGTTTGTGTTGCCCCTAGGCATATTGGGGGTCATTCCGACCCTGGCGGGCGGCAAAAGCCGCCCGCCTGGCGGGAACCGCCAGAAGACCGTACCGCGGTCAAATGACCGCGGCGGTCATTCTGACTTTCCCGCTGGGCCGGCGGGCGACCGCCAGAAGGCCGCCCGCCGGCCCAGCGGGAAAGCCCCTTCAACAATGAAGCCGGCTCCGAATGGAGCCGGCGGAGTTGTAGGGGTGCGATGGGTGCAGTGGCACCCGTCGCGATTTTCAGTGCCTGCTAGGCAGACACTGAAAATCATTATGGGGCCCTGTTAGGGGGCCCCTGCACTGCCCATGCCTGTGGTCGGAATCCCCATGGCGGCGCTGCTTGCAGCGCCGCCGTGGAGGATTCTCTGGGGCAGGGGAAAACCGGCGGGAAACCGCCGGTTCCCCTTTTCTGACCGCGGCTTTACCGCCGCGGTCAGAATTGCCCCTGAAGCACCACCAGCCTGTTGGCGGTGCTTCCTCCGTCCCAGGCCCTGGCGGTCCATGACCGTCAGGGTCGGAATGACCCCCATTGTCTCCTATTGAATTCTATTGTGCTCTACAGAGTTTGCACTACTTTTCTAACTGTTTACTTACCTGATTTTGGTTTGTGTGTATATGTTGTGCATATTACTTACCTCCTAAGGGAGTATATCCTCTGAGATACATTTGGCATATTGTCACTAAAATAAAGTACCTTTATTTTTAGTATTGTGTTTCTTATGATATAGTGCTAAGTGATATAAGTGGTATAGTAGGAGCTTTGCATGTCTCCTAGTTCAGCCTAAGCTGCTCTGCTATAGCTACCTCTATCAGCCTAAGCTGCTAGAACACTACTAATCTACTAATAAGGGATAACTGGACCTGGCACAAGGTGTAAGTACCATCAGGTACCCACTATAAGCCAGGCCAGCCTCCTACATGCCCACATAACCTAGGACTTCTTTCAGTTCACTAACAAAATTGCCATCAGTGCAGGAGTGTTTCTCAGTTTGCTTAAACACTCAATTTTAATAAATATATTACTAAACCATGATGCAGTGACATATTGTCATCTACACACAGTAACTTTCCAAGAAATGTCCAAAAACCTCTCCACTGACTTGCAGCTTTACTGATAAAACTGTACAGTGTATTAACAATCTGTGAAAATTGGGTTTCAGAAAACATATCCTTTGCACATCAACATGTAAAGTATTCTTATTTGTTTTCATCCTATTAAAATATTTTTTCATCACACAGAAATATAAAAAAGGGGCTTTTACAACTACTGAAATATATTTTGAAATGTTTGCACAGCTGACTTGGTCATTTAAATGTTGTGTGTTAGGAAAAACCTGAAACCATATATCCTTTTTTTACATTCTAAGCAGCAGGTCACACAGTTCACCTTACAAAGTCCTGGAACTCTGCAGTCAGAAGAAAAATTAATTGTAAGAAAAACTGACTTTTGACCTCTGTCAGTGAGCACAGAGCAAATGTGACATAAGAACAAGATTTAAAGGGATCTTTTATTGCCCCTCCACTTTTCAACTGAACTGAACACCTGTTCAGTGTCAACTCCCCAGAAGGGATGAGTAAGTATTACAAATAGCTCCACCTGATCACATAAGACTGGCCAAGGGAGTGGAGTGGATTTTTGAAGCCCTGTATGGAGTAGGGTTATTTGGGATATATGGTATGGGAATGTGATAAGGCTTTAGCTGATGAAACATTGAAGCTATCTGGTTGTCTATTTGGACAGTACAACACTGACATGCCCCTAACTTCAGTAGTCTGTGGGGTTCTTGTTAATTACACCTATGCAGAATCATTTCATTGTGTGGCTATATTGCCCTGTGTGATATTTGGCATGTTGTCAACCTATGTGCTGGTAAGTACACTAAATGGAAAAGGGAGTGTGTCCATTTGTGCAATTTTATATGTATCTGACCCAGAATCAACTGTACATGTGAGCTGGGACTTTAGATAATGGGAACATATATGCATATCATGTGTATACAACATTGCCTCACAGTTTATTCATCAATATAGCAAAGAAATGACTCTCAACCAAGAAATGTGGTTTAGTTGTGTTTATTTACATATGCACAGGTAGGTGAAAGGAATGGAGTGAAATCATTACAGAAAACAGTGAAGGGTAGAGTCATGGTGGATGTAGTCATCAGGCCAGCTGCTGCAACATTTGGAATCTCAAGTCCAGTGTACTTGTGTCAGTACCGAACAGCTGAGTTCCTCAGGAGCAGAAGGGGTGTTGTCCTCACTGAGGGCTTCATCCAGGGGGACATGGCTGTCTCAGGTGTCCTCTCCATGCTCACAATGGGTAGGTGACCTGCTGGATAAGTGGAACAGACAGTTACAGATTGTCATGCAACATGTGGACAGGTGGATATGCATTGAGCCATGTATAGGAAGGCTTTACCGGATCCCCTGATATGACAGTGACACCTGCTTTCAAACCTGGGGTACAGCTGCATGGGATACAGGGACTTCCTATGTCATACACCTTGCTACAGGTTATCAGATTAATTTGGCAGTTGGAGGCCTGTCGATAGACGCATGTCTTGGCAGTAGTGTAGCTTGATGTTTTTCATGATACATCCCAGTTAGCAGTAGTTAAGTATTGAGTCACCAGACAGCTGCAGATTGTATAGTGGACAGTGACTTGTCCATCAGCTTAGGAGTAATCATTCTACCTGCCGATATATATATCACGTTACACCTGCAACAGCACACTGCACATATGTGTGTACCCCCCATGTGAGTTTCCATCATGGGGGATGAGATGTAAAAGGTCCATTTTAGCAGAGGACACAGCAGTAGCTGTGTGTTGGTGGTATTGTACTGACTATTGCCCATAGCATTGCTGTCATTCCCCTGGACTGTAAACATGTGGGTCATTCAGGTGGGTTGATTCGATTATGTACTTGACATGCAGGGCTATTTTTATTGAGGGACACTATTCTGGTTTTCTTAACGGGAGAACAGTGCCTGCTGAGAGTTGAAGTGCTGTCAGTCCCTGTACCACTCATGCCATATACAGACACTGTGCCCCCAGGTGAGATTAGTTGACATGTGGTATGGCCGGGAGGGGTATTTGAACAGTTGGAAACAGGGGTGGTGTGTGTGTTGGCTGTTAAGATGTCAAAAGGTCATCAGTGACCATGCAGGACAGAACTTTAGAGTGACATTTCCAGTGTTGTGACTTACCCGACTCCACTCCCCTCAGGATGCAGGATGTCCAATATCTTCTCTTCCCATGATGTGAACGTTGGGGGAGGAGGTGGAGGCCCACTGCCAGTCTTGAGAATCACCAGCTGGTGCCTGGCGGCCATGGATCGTACCTTCCCCCGAGGTCGTTCCACCTCTTACTGAAGTCCTCCCTTGTGCGTGGATAGCTGCCTACAGTATTCACCCTGTCAACTATGTTTTGCCACGTCTCCATTTTTCGGGCAATTGAGGTTTGCTGAACTTGGACTTCAAAAAGGTGTGGCTCTACCCTTATGATTTCATCCACCATGACCCTCAACTCATGGTCTGTGAAGCAGGATGTATTTGTGGGGACATGGTAGTGGTGGATGACACAAAACGGTAAAAACAATTCAGAAATGAGGTGTGGGTACTGTGTTGTGAGTGGGTGACGGGTGGTGTCTGCTGTGTGGAGGAAATATTGTGTGATATGTATGATGTGCAGGTGTGGGATGAGTGGTATTTAGAGTGGTTAGGGGTACACATTCTATGGTTCTGTATTTTTGAATGTTGCTCTGTCTTCTGTGTGTGGCGTTCTGGTTACAAAAGGTTTTGGCGTGTGAAAGGGTATGATTTATAGTGTAGTTTGTAGGTGTGCCGGGTGTGTGGATATGTTTCAGGTGTGTAATTGTAGTGTATTAATGTGTAGAATGCTGCGTCTCACAATGCCATTGGTTTTCCACCATGGGAGAACCTCTATTGTGATTTGTGGGTCATAACTGGTTCGGAGGATTTCTGAAGGGCTGGCGGTTCTGGTGGTGGAACCACCTCTTTCCTGACCTCCAGAGTCATGGCAGTGTCTGCATTTTGGCGCTTTTTGCCAGTCCTGCCTGTGTAACTCATAATACAGTGGTCTGTATGACCGCCAACATGGCAGTCTTTTAGCAGCCACCACCACAGTGGTCTTACCGTCAGAACACCAAACTCGTAATGAGGCCCTTAATGTACATTTGCCGTGTGACTAACTGGACAGCAGACACACATACGAGAAAGCTATGTGTGGTCATTATACTCAAGTGTTCCAGTTGTAAATAAGGATCTAGCGTGAAAAAAAACCTAATACAAATAGTGTGACATATGAGATTTTTACATGGAAAAGTCTCTTTCCTTGAACCCAACACTTTATATATTTTCTCTAGTTTTTATGAGAAAGATATGCGATTTGCGAGCAAAACAGCACTGGGAATGCATTTACACCCTGCCTCCTGACAAAACTGGTTGTTGGCAAAGTCTTTGAAGTGCCAAGACTTTAGCTAACCACAATGATTTAATTTCCTTTTCATCCTGGAAACTCTAATCAACTAGCAGTATTGTCATCTTTGATGGGAGCTCTAATTTGGTTAGTATCCTGGCTGAAACAAAAGACACGAATAATGCAGGACAAGAGAGTGAGATTAACTGCACTGTGTCATAGCTCTCTTAAAATGAACAAGCGTGCATCTCTGTGAGGTGTGCTTTGTAGGTTGATTAAACTGTAGTTATCAGTGAAATGTTAGCAACATAATTCAGCGAGGAAATGATAACTCCTGCTCACTAATCTATTCAGTGATCAATTAATTTGATTTTTAAGGCCGATATTAACAAATTTGTCTTTGTGCCTTTATTTGTTGAAATTGGGTATCGTTTACTGGAAGTGCATAGATAGTATCAGAACAGAAGAGTTACAAAAGTATAATTGATAGAAGAGTTGTTGCAGAGCTATATGATTCTGGTACAGGTGTATGACTTGGGACGATGCAAATCAAAAGAGAATATTTACATGATGCATCATGGGTCAGACTGTGCTTTGGTATCTAAGTCCATGACAGAGGTTGTTATCCAATGAAGGTGTTTTTTTTATAACACATTTAAACACAAGAATGAAATAAGTGGCTTAGAGCTGTCGTCGGAAGCCATTGCATACGATAGTTTAGAGTCTAAGCGGTCCCAAATCGTGAAGAGGAACAGGATAGTTTTTAAATGGGGTAAGACTTTGTGTGGCACAGTGAGATGTGAGATTAAGAACATAACAAGCAAGAAGATTGAACAGGTTGAAGTGGGATGGTGATCTTACCTTGGTCAACAATTAACATTCTTAGTGCAAAACCAGATTGCAAACTAAAACCAGCCTTGATAAAATGGTGGGAATGAGCCCTACATTCCACCATCTGAGGGCCTGATTCACAAAAATAAATTTATACTTTACTAATTTACTCTTTTACTAATAGTCATTTTATGACTCTGGGGACCCTGCAGTCTGGGCAGAGAACTGAACACACATAATGATAGAACAGGCCCAGACATGTTTACGTGAATCAGGCACTGCAAGTGCATAGCGAAAATGTCTAGGGCAGATTTAATAACACTTTGTGCTAGGTTTGTGCCACAAAAGCCATAAAGTAGCACTAGCGCTGCTTTTGTATGGCTATTCATCAAGACGGCGTCTCATGGGATGTACATGAAATTTCCACACTAACACCCATAGTCTTTGACACAAAGCTGTATCTCCTAACAATGGTAGAGAGACCTGTGAACTAAACAATAACACTTCCTTTAGGCAGGCAGTTTAAAAGGCTAAATATTTTTATCTCTTCAAACTTTTCTGACTTTGCATGTGCACTGCCTTGTACTGCTAGCTTTAAAGTGTGCCTAGGCATAGTTTTTTGGACTGAAGTCTAGTCTTTTAGAACAAAACCTATGCTAGACATTACCCAGCAGTGCTGCAAAGGTGTGCACGTGGTGAGAGGCAGCATGCTTATGCCCCAGCACTAAGGAAGAGAGGAGCAGTGCCATAGCTTCATAGATATAGTGGTGTCCTGCTCTCTCACACAATGCAGTTCAGCAGTTTTGGTTGCTGCGCTATGCAGCGTTGTGTTGTGTTGCATGATAAATTGGTAAATCTCCCCTTTACTCTACTCCATTGGGTTTGGCTGGGGAAAACAACTAACCCAAAACAAATAGAGAGAACGTTTTAGGAAAAATGGATCAAATAGTTCACTTTTTTGAAATATAAAAGTAAATGAGGAAGTGTGGCTTGGTGTGCAAAAAGATGATAGCTTAGACGTGCTGTGCTGTCTTCAGAGTTCTTGTTCACTCATCATCTGTGCCCAAAATTCAGGCTGACAGACTGCAGGACTACTTTGTATTTCCACTCTGATGATTATTTGCAACAGGTGCAAGTAGGCCTGATGAGTGCCATGGGTGAGCGCTTAAACAGACTTATGAATGTAGAACCATGGGACTGCACTGAGGAGCATATTTATACTCTGCTTGCGCTGAATGTGCGTCAAAAAGTTTGACGCACATTCGGTGCAAACCCTGCCCCATATTTATACTTTGATGCCCAACCCCGGGGACGTCAAAATCCCACCATGTGCGTCATTTTTTGGAAGGGGGAACCTGCTTTGTGTTAATTATATGCAAGGTAGGCGTTCCCTTCCAAAAAATGACTTTAAGGCCTGTGCGCCTTATTTATACTCTGGCGTCATTTTGACGCACAGGAGGAGGCAGGCCTTAAAAAACGGCACCCAGCCTGATGGGCGCCGTTTTTTAACACCTGGGTCAGGGTAGGCGTTAAGGGACCTGTAGGCTCAGAAGGAGCCCAGAGGTGCCCTCCCATGCCCCCAGGGACACCCCCTGCCACCCTTGCCCACCCCAGGAGGACACCCAAGGATGGAGGGACCCATCCCAGGGAAGCTGAGGTGAGTTGGGGTAAGTATTTATTTTCGGTTTTTTTAAGTGGCATAGGGGGGCCAGATTTGGGCCCGCCTACATGCCACTATGCCCAATGACCATGCCCAGGGGACATATGTCCCCTGGGCATGGCCATTGGGCAAGGGGGCATGACTCCTGTCTTTGCTAAGACAGGAGTCATGTCAATGGGCGTTGTGCGTCAAAAAAATGGCGCAAGTCCGGTTTGAGGCATGATTTTTGCCTCAGACCTGACTTACACCATTTTTTGACGCACAACCCCCATTTTCCCATACGCCAGCGCGGCCTGGTGTGAGTCATTTTTTTTTACACAGATCAGTCCGCAGCGCCGGCTAACGTCATTCCATAAATAAGGCGCCCACATGGCGCGTTGGAATGACGTTAGCCGGCGGTAAAAGTTTTGCCGCACAACTGCGTTGGCGCAGTTGTGCGTCAAAAAGTATAAATATGGCCCTGAGTTTTTTCATGATCACTTTTAGCTGGGCTCCTGTAATCAGTGTCCAATTAAAAAGATCTCCTACAAGGTGCGGGTTGGAATGGCACGAGCACTCCTAATATTTGCTTTGAATTAATAAACGCAGTGTGCATCTCGTTTCTAGAGAGTAAACATACACTGCTTTTGGAGACATAAACTGATATTGACCATGCAGGAGACTCATTGTGCCATTTAATTGTATGCTCAGGTGCTAACTGAACCCTTTCATCTCTTTTTGCAAGACTAATAAATAGGGCTAAAAACAAAGGAATCTAATCTGCCCTTTTAAACTAATCTCATGTTCTGAACTTTTTCTGTTGCACATCATCTATTTACTCAAAGAAGAATGTATTTTGCTTGGTGATAATTTCACAATGTGGTCAGGCTTCATCGATAATAACATAGAGACTATTCTGATAAATCTAACAAATATCTTAGAATTCACCCAAAATACTTTGATGAACAGTGATTGTATGCATTGTATGCAGCTAGACATCTTAGGAATGTGCAACATCAAACAATTAACAGAACAAATCACAAGTATGGAAAGCAGGGTGAGCAATCTGGAAGATGAAGGAATTAAAAATAAAAAAAGACTTAGGGCCTCATTACGAGTGTGGTGGTCCAAAGACCCCCACACTTGCTTTGACGGTAGGACCGCTGCACTCCAGATGGTCTGCCTGCCCAATTACAACTTAGGAAGGCGGACCCGCCTAAAGACCACCTTCCCTGCCAAGATCTCAGATCCTAATGGGGTGATGGGCATCAGGCTTGTAACCAGCCATGGCGGCGCTTGACTCAGCGCCACCTGGCTGGTTACAACCCCACTTCCCGCCAGCCTTTTGGCGGAAAACCATAGACATGGGCCCCCGCCCTGCACTGTCAGAATTTACACTGTCTTCTTTGCAGGCGGTATGTATTCTGAGGGTGCTGGAGTGCTAGGATATTGGCCTCGGCTCCCTTAAAGGAGCCGAGACCAATATCCTAGCAATTTCCCCACCGGTCAGTCCAGCAGGAATGTGTATTTCCATGTTCCCTCTGGTCAGCCTGGTGGGAACATTGTAATACGCACTGGGGTGATTCTCCAACTGCTTCTAAGAGCAGATGTTCACAGTGACCTACCCCTTTTCCCAAGTCTTTAATAGATTACCTGGATAGGCACATTAAAACAGTACACTCCATTATAAATTCTTCTACAATAGAGGAGACTGTGTACTGGACTGATAACATTTCCTCGCTCTCCTACTTTACTGAGAAAGGGAGTAATCATCCAGTAAAGAGGAGGAGAATCTCAGAATACCTATATAAATGAAAGGGAAACGTTAATTTTATTCAAAAGACCAAAATTACTACTAAGAAAGCTGTCTCCCTGTATATGTGAAAAATGGAAACAAAAAAAAAGAATTGGGAAATTTCTATGTTAGCTAAGTAGGCCAATATCAACATTCTTGAGATGCAAATCAGTCAGGATATTTGATGTATTTTGAATAAACTGTCTAATACAGAAAATACTTCAATACTAAGAATATTTATGTTCCTAACATCATTGATCTTAAATTCTGGGATACATCTGATGTTGTGCTCACTCTATTCTGCCACATGCAGTGATAATCCTAGGTGGGAATTTCAATTTACCTCTAGACACTTCCTTCAACTGTTTTTCCGAATATACATTTTTGCCTCCTGGGCGATTGGAGGCTTCAACATCCAGATAAAAGTGATTTCACATGTGAATTGATTATACGTACATTTCTAGCAATAAGACATATGCCATCTTATCCCTGGAATGGAACATAGCAAGAGAAGCCAATAAGTTCTGGGGGCTCATCCCCGAAATACTACAAGATGAAGAACACTGTTCTTTAGTTAAAAAGGCTATTGAAAATAATTTCAAAGCCAACGTTAAATAATCCTCAAAGAAGATGGGATGCCTTCAAAGCCACAATCAGGGACATACTACTATCGACATCAGGACAAAGATGAACAAGACCATGAATGAATGAAAGATCAAAAAACTAGAAGAGGAAATAAAACATTTGGAATTGAAAAACATTTGGAATTGAAATATAGATCAGTAAATGGTACTAGCATGGTCCATGTCTTGACTAAAGAACTATGAATATGAAAATATTTTAAGTGGTTGAACAGAACAATGGGTTCATATATATATATATATATATATATATATATATATATATATACAAATATATATATATATAGATATGTCAATGCATTTATATAAAGGAGATACAATGGAAAATGTTGTCTTGTTGCCTAAAATATAAACAAAATAATAATAACATTTTGTCAATCAAAGACAAATCAGATATAACCCATACCATCCACAAAAAGTTACCAAGGTTTCCTAAAGTTTTTATAAAGATCTTCATGACAAGATTAGCGAAAGTAAAGAAAATGAATGCATATCTTACTGGGATAATATCTGTCTACCTACACTTAATGAGAACTAAAAGCTGATTTGAAATCAACCAATATCCAAAAAGGAAATACAAAATGATGTTAATGATCGCAAAGATGGGAAGGCACCTGGTAGCAATGGAATAGTTGCATAATTTTATGAAGCCTTTTATGTTAATCTAACACGTCCATATCTGTGCCTTTATCAACTATAAGAATAGTTTGGGGAAATTAGTGGGTCTACCTTTGAAGCTATCATCATTCTGATTCCTGAGGTGGATTATGATTTGAATCTCCCAAAAAGTTACCGACCAATCTCCTTGAAAGATTTTAACTACAGAATGTATGCAAAAACGTTAGTGAAAAGATAATGGAAAAGTCTTCCTTCAATATTTGGACCTCATCAACATGGTCCATGAAAGGTAACAGATTTAGGGATAGAATAAAGCTATTCTGTCACATGTTAGAGACAGCAAACATATGAAATCCCCTTTCGTAGAAGTTGCTTTGCACTTAGGAAAAGGCTTTTTACAAAGTCGCTTGGCTGTTCTCAAGAAAGTGTTGAAGATGTTTGACTTAGGCACCAACTTTGTAAAGATTATCCGTGGATTTAACTCCATTCCATTTTTAAAGGGTAAAGACACTTGGTTGTTTTTATATCTTTCCTTTGAGACAGGGTTCAAGACAGGGTTTTCATTATCACCATCCCCTTTATTATTGATAGAGCCTCTACTAGTCACAATAAATTGCAATCAGGAGACTTCTAGGGTCACTTTCAAAGAAGCCCACAATAAAACTGCAGCTTAAATCTCATTGCATACTGTTCACTGAACATGATGACTTCTCCATTCAGTCCCTTATGAATACTATTCACCAACATGCATGAGAATCCGGTTACTCCCTTAATAAGGATACATTGGAAGCTTGTCTACTCAATATATCATGTAGGAAAGTTATGCTAGAAGGCTAACGGCTAAGTTGGCAACCAAAATAATTAAAATATCTTGGCTTAGAGCTCAATGGTGATTTAAAGGAATCACTAAAACATGATGAAAACCTGCTAAAGTCACATGTAATGGAATAATGATTTTGAAGTATTTGACCTAGTGGGACCAGTTAGAATCCATAAAAAGGATCATTACTCCTATAATAAATTACTTAATTATTATGGTCACTATTTGATCATCTGATGACTTCCTTGAGGGCATAGATAAGCTAAATATTAAATTTTCCTTGAAGAATTAATTACACAGGGGGTGATTCTGACCCCGGCGGTACTAGACCGCCGGGGCCAGGGTCGGCGGGAGCACCGCCAACAGGCTGGCGGTGCCCCGCAGGGCATTCTGACCGCGGCGGTTTGGCCGCGGTCAGAAGAGGAAAACCAGCGGTCTCCCGCCGGTTTTCCGCTGCCCTTCTGAATCCTCCATGGCGGCGCAGCTCGCTGCGCCGCCATGGGGATTCAGACACCCCATACCGCCATCCTGTTCCTGGCGGTTCGCCCGCCAGGAACAGGATGGCGGTATGGGGTGTCGTGGGGCCTCTGGGGGCCCCTGCAGTGCCCATGCCAATGGCATGGGCACTGCAGGGGCCCCCGTAAGCGGGCCCCACTTTGAATTTCACTGTCTGCATTGCAGACAGTGAAATTCACGACGGGTGCAACTGCACCCGTCGCACCTTCCCACTCCGCCAGCTCCATTCGGAGCCGGCTTCCTCGTGGGAAGGGAGTTTCCCACTGGGCTGGCGGGCGGCCTTTTCGCGGTCGCCCGCCAGCCCAGTGGGAAACCCAGAATCACCGCAGCGGTCTAATGACCGCGGAGCGGTGTTCTGGAGGGGGGAACTCTGGCGGGCGGCCTCCGCCGCCCGTCAGAGTTAGAATGACCCCCACAGTCTTTTTATAAACAAATTAAGGTCACCAAAGGAGCTGTATAGAGTAAGCTTTGGTAATTTAAAAAAAAACTGCCAATTTGCATTTCTTTAACCAGGGTTCCTTTTGTCTTAAAAGTACTAATAAATGTCAACCTCTGTGGTTAACTCTACAAAACACGCTAACAGGTAATCTGTCGCTGATTTCTGTGCTTACTATCCCAGTAGGCAGAGTTATTCAAATTAACACTGTATATAACATTACTTAGGAGGTGACCCTTACATTTTTCAAAAATATAATTAAAAGTAAGATCACAAATCTTGCCTCTTTGTGGTCGAATAACTATATTAAACTAGATTAAAGTAGATCCTTTGGTAAAAAGAAGAGCAAGAAATTAATTATTTTCATCACAAAACTAACAGAAATAACCCCAGAATTTATGCTACGCTGCAAGGCATCATCAAGGTAAGAAATGCAGACTTTTACAAGTTTTTGAAACTAAAGACACTAAGCTCACTTTCAAAGTCTCTCACTATTATCTGTAAATGTTTAAGTCAGGAAAAACGGTTGTGCAGTCTCTAAAATACATACTCTTCTCCAACCATTAACTTGGTCTCTCCTATTAGAGAAACAAAAGAAATGGGTAACAGACTGGCGAGCTATTGACTAGGATCCTCCATCACCAAAGGCGTGGTCTAAGATCTCGAGAAGCTCTGCCATAAACTAAATTACACCAAATCTTGCACAAACTAAGGTTTTGTTCCTATAGAGATCTTACTGGAAACAGTTTAAACTTCTTAGGTTAGGAACTGTAGACAATAACTACTGTTAATGCTAAAAAACTGAGTTGTGTTACCTAGCACAAATATTTTTCCACTCTACCCTTACTCATTTTTTCATATACTATCATTTCTCTTTTTTAGATCTCTGATTTTCCTGTGTTAAGCACTACATTAATGTGATTTACAACCAGATTTTTTGTTCTACATGGTAGTGTCCTACCTATACAACTGTTTAACTTTATCAGATTACTCACAAGAGATTTCATTTGATATACAAACTAAAATAGGAACACTCGCAATCAGAGTGAGAGATTTGCGCATGTTAAAGTAGAGGGGAAAATAAAAAGGTTTTAGTTAAAAAACCTAAAAATAAATATTGAAACAGTTTTATGTTGAATATTAATGTTAATTGACTTGCATAATTATTTTGAGTGTACAACAAAATAAAATATGTTACAATACTATTATCATAATCTTGAGTTAAAACTTTACTTAACAGAAATCTATTGAATTAAAATTATTTTTCTGAATTTTAAATTAAAAATAAATCCCCACCTAAAGAATTTTTAATATGCATTAATAATTATCACACGTGATGTATAAGAATGAATTCAAATTAATGTAGTCATATTTTAATATTTTAAGAAAAAATACTGTTACATAACTTTTTTAATTCAAAATAGGGTTTTACATTTTTGATAATAAATGAACACATATGTACTATTGGGTCTTATTTTAATTCCCTATCTCCATTATTTGCTATTGGGGGGAGTTGCAGTACCATTGGCTGGCCATTAGTGGAGCTGGGCTCTCTACTGTTTTTTGCAGTAGAGATTTACACTCAGATTTTGTGAATAAGCAAAAAGTAGTAAACTTACTCAAAATTGTAAATTACTAAAACATGTAAATTACCTTTGTGATTCAGACCCTAACACTGTATTTCAGGAAAAGGTTCAACTAGAAAAATAATAAAACCACTATTTTTTATAGTTATTAAACATCTGATTCAATTGTCCAGCTGGCTTTTTAATAACTATTAAGGAAAATTAACTTTTAAAAGTTACTCATTACCTGCCAGAACTGCCAAGTAGTAATTAACATAGGCCTCTGCCAGCTCCCAGACAGTGATTAGCATCGAATAGGTGTAAATTTCCTCTCGGGGGCAAACAATATGGTGACCTGAATAGGCAGAGATGACTCCTCAGAATATGCAGGATGGAGGCTATGGGCAACCTTTTTGACACAACAGTGTCAAATCCTACTTGAGTGTCAAAACCTGTTGACAGGTCTGCTGTCTTTATATATAACCCTTGGGGCACATTTGAAAGGAGAGAGGCTCAGTTGAGCTTGTCTCCTCTGTACTGTAGCTACCAGCTGGTTGAGCTCAGGTTAATTTAGTGACTTTAAGGGTTCACACTGACAAAATATGTGATTATTCCTTGAGATGGGTAGTCCCCCACCTCAAATATTAATCCTGTTGTTTACCTTGGTTCCAGGGTAATATTCTCCCTAAGGAACAGCATCACCGGTTATGTCTAGGGCAGGGAGCAGTATGTTCTCCAACAGTTTGCCACCTTCAGAGCTGGAGGACAGACCAGAGAAAGGATCTTGAAGTTGTAGCTGGCTACCATTGCCCTTGAGGAAAAAGGTTGCTGCAGTTGAAGCTCTTGCATAGGAAGATAAAAAGTTGACCCTAGCCTTAGAAGAGAAGAAGGCCCTACTGCCCCATGAGATAAGCCAGCTCAAGATGGACTTGACATAGGGTCTCTGAGTCTAGTGATGATGGTGGCAGCAATTATGAAGATCCTATAAGAGGTTAAAGAGTCCACATCCCTTAAGACCTAGTACTTAGTCATGTGGTAGGCATGACATGGATAAGTGGTTTGCAGCATACAAAGTAGCCCTAAGTATGTATAGAGTCCAAGAGGAGGACTGCATAGGCAGTTTGTGGAAGCACATGCCCATTGCCTTGAGGAATGCACTATTGGCCCTAGAGGGAGCAGACCAGATGAAATATGCCCCCATGAAGGAAGTCCTTACCAGTAAGTTTGGTTTGACCACTGAAAAATATTGCCTGAAGTTCAGGTATAGCGAGAAGCAGTCACTACACTCATAGGTGGATTTTGTGGATTCTTCTACAAGGCATTGAACGATTGGATGAAGAGCAGCAAATTAAAAGATAATGATGGGCTGTACAATTTGGTTATGAAGGAGCACATACTAAGTAATTGTTTCATAGAGTTTCACCAGAACCTAATAGAAACCTAGATCCCTGTGCCCAGAGAGCTTGGGAAGGGAGCTGACCTTTGGATGGGCACAATTCTGTCAAAGAAGATACCAGGGAGTAATCACAGTAAGGGTGGTTCAGGTTACCTTCAAGGAGTGAAGGGGAAGACCAGGATAATACAGAAAAGTTCCATAAAAGACCCCAAAAGAGTTTTGAGGGGAAGGATCCCCAGTACTCTTTCGATTACTACATTGGTGGTTTTTGATGGACCGAAGCCCAGAGCACCCTTTCACATGCCTGATGTTCTTACTATCTCCAGTCAGGGCACAAGAAAGGCGACTCTCTCTGTATGTAGCAGGTAACCCGCACCCCACATTTGGACACTACTTATGGGTGGCTAATTTAGCCTTTGGGTGAGGTAACTCCAATGGGACGTGGGTAGCACCTGCCCTAGTGTCCTCTAGTTGTAAAGTGGACTCAGAAGGTGGGCTGGTGATCCCTGAAGATGATGGGCATTGTGGGAAAGTAACTTCTTTCTTGTTATGGTTAACCCCTTTTTCTGACGGATGTCAGTGCGTTTGACTGTGTTCACTGGAATCCTGCTAGGACCCCAGTGATTATGCTCTCTTTCCCAAAAACTCTGTATTTCACCCCATAATTGGTGCCCAACTGTAAGTCCCTAGTATATGCTACCTAGGTACCCAGGGCATTGGGGTTCCAGGGGATTCGTATGGGCTGCAGCATATATTTTGTCACCCATAGGGAGCCCAAGCAAAGGGTTTTGCAGGACTGCCATTGCAGCCTGCGTGAAAAGGTGCAAGCACCCTTTCACTGCCACTTTTCACTGCACCAGGTCACTTATAGGTCACCCCATGGCAGGCCTTCTAGCCCAAAGGACAGGGTGCAAAGTACCTGTGTGTGAGGGCAACCCTGCACTAGCGGAGGTCCTCCCACAAATCCCTGGCCCATTTTCCCGGACTTCATTAGTGCAGGGACGCTATTTTACGTGTGTACTGGACATAGGTCAATGTACAGCTACATAATGGTAACTCCGAACATAGGCATGATTGGTATCAAACGTGTTGGAATCATACAACAATGCTTTTGCAAGCATTGGTTGTATGATTCCATGCGCTCTGGGGGCTCTGTAGAGCACCCCCAGTGTTTGCCATTACAGCCTTTTGAGGATTTCCAGGCAGCCCAAGCTGCTGCCACCTCACAGACATGTTTCTGCCCTCCTGTTGCTTGAGCAGGTCAAGCTCAGGAAGACAGAACAAAGGGTTTTCTTTGGGGAGGGGTGTTACACCCTCTCTCTTTAGAAATAGGGGTGACAGGCTTGGGAGGAGTAGCCTCCCCAAGCCACTGGTAATCCTTTGAAGGGCACATTTGGTGCCCTCCTTGCATAAACCAGTCAACATCAGTTCAAGGACCCCAGTCCCTGCTCTGGTGCGTAACTGGACAAAGGAAAGAGGAGTGGCCACTCCCCTGTCCATACGACCCCAGGGGTGGTGCTAAGACCTCCTCTGAAGGGTCCCTTAGTTTTGCCATCTTGAATTCAGGTTGGCAGGGAACTCTAGGAGCATCTGAGTGGCCAGTGCAGGGAGGTGATGTCAGAGCCCCCCTCATGATAGGTGGTCACCCAACTAGGTGACCAATCCCCCTTCCAGGGCTATTTAGGGTCTCTCTCGTGGATGGTTCCTCAGATTCGGTTTTGAAGACTCCAGCAGGATTCCTCTGCAACCTCCACTGTCTGACTGAAGAAACTGCATCTGGACACTCCAGGACCCGACAAGCTGCAGCAAAAAAGCAAGACTCTGCCTGCAACATTGTATGCACGGCTCCTACCAGCAACTGCAATGTTTCACCGGTTGTTCATCCTCTGAGGACAGCCCATCTTCAGCTTGCACAAAAAAGAAGAAGGAATCTCCCTTGGGGTGAAGGAGTCAATCCCCTGCATCTGCAGGCACCAACTGCAATGACGACTGGCTGTGTGGATCACCTCTCCTGCTGAGCTGTGTGGATCCTGCAACACGGGTGGTGGACTAAAGTTGTCCCGACTGTCCTCTCTTCCAGCTATCCAACTTGGGTGGAAGTAAGCACTTGCCTCCCCACGCAGGACAGTACTGCGATGCACCGCGTCATTTGCGGTGCCAAGGCTTGTTGGCATCCTCTCAAAGGGATCTTCAGGCATCTTGAAGCTCCAGCCAACAGCACTCCATCCCACAATGCACAGCTCCCTGAGTGGTTCTCCTGCGGCGCAGGACTCCTTTTCATAGTGCTACGTGGGCTCCTTCTTTGACTTCTGTGTCCCCGTCCTGTGGGACTCCTGCGGGTGCTGCCTGTGCTTCTGTGGGTTCTCTGTGTTGTTGAGGGCCCCCTCTGACTACCTCTCCTGGGTAGAGTCCACTTGATCCTTCCTGGTCCCCAGCAGCACCACTCTCCGCCAACCACGAGTTTTGCATGTTCCAAGGCTTGTTGGTGGAATCCGAAGGCGCAAACCAGACTGCAATCCTCCTTCCGGCATGGGACATCACCTTCATCCTCCAGGAACTCGACTCATCTCTAGGGTGCAGTTCTCACCGTTGACTCATCTCTTGCACCTTCAGTCCGGTGGGTAGGGGCTCCTGCCATTCCTGGTCTCTGCTGTGCTTGTCCTCTTGTCCAGGGATCCACTGTTGGTGTCTTACAGTCTCTTTTAGGCTTTGCATTCTTCTTTTCCTCTTCTACGTGGGTGTTCTGGGGAATTTACAGTTATTTACTCCTGTTTTCCTGGTTTCCCCTCTACACACTCCACTTTCCTAGGTGGGGGGCCGACTCGCATTCCAGTTTTTTAGTATATGGTTTGTGCTCCCCCTAGGGCCATTTTTCTCTACTGTGATTTTCACTAAATTGCACTGTTTTCTAACTGTTATATGGCCTTTTCTGCATACTAGTGTATATAACATGTGTATTACTTACCTCCTAAGGGAGTATAGCCTGTATGGTATTTTTGGCATTTGTGTCACCAAAATAAAGTGCCTTTATTTTTGTAATACTGAGTGTTTTCTTTCATGCGTATAAGTACTGAGTGTGACTAAAGTGGTATTGCATGAGCTCTGCATGTCTCCTAGATAAGCCTTGGCTGCTCATCCACAGCTACCTCTGGAAAGCCTGGCTTCTTGTTACTGACCACACACCAGGCCAGCCTCCTACATTGGTGGTGCAGCGGTGGGTTAAGCGCTTGCGATTGCCTTATCACTGTCACCTGGTGCATTCCACAGGAAAGACCACTCTTTTCCTAGAGGTATACATAGTACCCAGTTTAGAAATCTAGGGCCAGATGTAGCAAGGGTTTTGTGAGTCGCAAACGGCGAAAATCGCTGTTTGCGAGTCGCAAAAGCCTCTGTGCTATGTAGAAATGCATTTTGCGGGTCGGATCCGACTCGCAAAATGCATTTCCGACTCGCAAATAGGAAGGGGTGTTCCCTTCCTATTTGCGACTCATAATGCTATGCATTTTCATTTGCGACCGCGATTGCGGTCGCAAATGAAAGCGCAGTTACCATCCACTTGAAGTGGATGGTAACCCAGGCGCAAACCCCTTTGTGTCTGGAAAAAAAAAAAAAAATTCAGAGGAGGCAGTGGTCTAAAAGCAGTCACGGACATGGTGGTCTGCTGTCTCCAGCAGGCCACCATCCCCGTGAGTGCCCTGACTCGCTATGGGGTTGCAAATTGCGACACACCTCATTAATATTAATGAGGTGGGTCTTTGTGACCCCATAGCGACTTGCAGAAGGTGTCTGAGACACCTTTCTGCATTCCAAATTGCGAGTTGCAATTTGCGAGTTGCTGGGACTCGCAAATTGCAACTCGCAATTTGGAGTTTTGCTACATCTGGCCCCTAGTCTCTAAAGTTTATGTAAGCTAGGGTCTAGGCTTAGCCCTTGCTCTAAACTTCTTTCAGAGAGACTAGGAGTTAGGTAGGTTAAGTACACTCTACACTATCCTAACACACACCATGTCTGCAACTGGACACACCTCTGAGGCCATGGACTCTCCCTATCAGAACCTGACCTTCAAGGAATTGAAGGGATTGTGTGCAGAGAGAAAGTTAGACCTGGGGAGGAACCCTAATAAGAGTGTGCTCATGGGCCTTCTCCTTCAGGATGTGTCAGCGAGACCAGATCTTTCAGGTTTGCGCCGGTTCCCAATATGTCCACCTCTTGGCAGCTCCAATCTCTACTAGCCATTATAGCACAGAGTTAAAGAATGGCCAAGCGGAGGATGGGGTTTAGGTTAGGAGCAGCGGGGAAGGAGACCTGTAGAAGCAAGAGTTAAGAACACAATAGCAAGGTCATTCACATTAATCTTCATGAACTTTGTTTTAACTCTTTATTCTCTAATAACATGAGAGATCAAGAACATTTCAATAACGTGACCTTTTTATAATCATATACTCTGAACATTGAACTTTCTCAAGTTAATATTTAAAATAGCAATTACATCACAACAAGAGTCAATGAGTACATTTGTTCCCAAAGAATTAACTGCTATCGGATTCATAAATGATACTGTACAATTGGCAAACTGACTAAACTTGTTTTGTCTAGAAAGATCACACTCTGTTTGATCTTAGTTACAAGATTCAATTGCGCAGAAGTGATAGCGCACCTTATTGCCAGACTGCACATCAAGACTTAAGTACCTGGAATGATCGCGCGCTCTGCCGATCTGAACTGCAAGAGTTAATTGCCAAGAATGAATCGCGCACACTGTTGCCAATTCAACGATCAAGATTCAATTCCCTGTAAATGATCACGCACTCTGCCGATCTGAACTGCCAGGGTTAATTGCCAAGAATGAATTGCGCACACTTGCCGAGTCAACCATTAAGATTCAAATGCCTTGAAATGATTGTGCACTCTGCCGATCCGAACTGCAAGGGTTAATTGCCAAGAATGAATTGTGCATACTGTTGCCGATTCAACCATCAAGATTCAAATGCCTTGAAATGATTGCACACCTTGCCGATATGAACTGCAAGGGTTAATTGCCAAGAATCTATCGTGCACACTGTTGCCGATTCAACCATCAAGATTTAAATACCTCAAAATGGTCACGCACCATGCCGATCCGAACTGCAAGGGTTAAGTGCCAAGAATAAATCACGCACACTGTAAATCACAAAGCCGAAAGCTCAAATGTTTCTAGAAAATGGAGTTGAGGTGTATCCCGAACTCCACCTTACCGCCCTGCTTGAAGATCAGCAAGATAATGAGGACAGGGCCAGGAAATGTCCAAGTAGGCTTCCGGAACAGGAGTCCTGGAAAATGCTGCTGCTCTGCACCGGGACCTCTGAATAGTGAGCACGTGGAGCTGGGCTGGGTTCCTTAAATAGACCCAAGTCCCGCCCACATGTCACACCCAGCCAGGCTGCAGGAAAGGCTTGCAAATGAACAAGCTTGAAAAAGAACAATACATTACAAACATCATTAATGACATTTCAAGATATATACCTGTAATGCAAAAAGTTAATACGCAATATCAACACACAATACATGAATTATTACATTGCATAAGGTTTGTCATTTTGCATTATGTTGCCCGTAGAGCACGCACTGTCCTGGTGTTGACAGGATGACCAGGATCAAACTGGTGGCCCAGAGGAGGAGGAAGAAGTAGACCCTAACCCTTCTGAGGTAGAACATGACATTCTAGGTCTAGGGGAGGGTACCTCAAAGGATCATCATGTTCCTAGCAGACCCACTAGCATAGCTGGAAGCGGGAAGGGATGCCATACTGGTAGGGCTCCCTTCACACCCAGTGGGCAAGTAGAAAGGGTTACTAAGCCTAGGAATAGACCCACCTCTGCTCACTCTCATATCACTTCTGTGTCTGTGTGATCACAATGCACAACTCCAGGATATCACTCTATAGATAGGGAGCTCAGGAAACAGAGACTGGAGGAGGCCAGGCTGAGGCTGCAGCAGCAACAGCAAGCCCTAGATAGAGAGGATTTGGCAGTGGAGAGAGAGAGAGAGAGGCAGCGGTTGGGGCTAGCACTCCATGGTGGCAGCAGCTCAGGATTCAGGGATCACAGAGTCTGGGTAGTCTCCTTTGATTCCAAAAACCTGCACAAAATTGTTCCCTCATACAAGGTGGGGGATGACATCTACAAGTGGTTTGCTGCACTTGAGAGGGCCTGTAAAGTTCAGAGGGTCCCTCAAAGCCAGTGGGCTGCTATCCTCTTGTTGTCCTTCTCTGACTAGGGGAGGGATAGACCTCTCACTTTTAGAGAAGAGGATGTAGACAATTACTATTCTCAAAACTGCACTCCTAGATTGTTTTGGTCTCACCACTGAGCAATATAGAATAAAGTTCAGGGAGACCAGAAAAGAGACCTCACAGGATTGGATAGACTTTGTGGACTGTTCTGTGAAAGCTTTGGAAGGCTAGTTACATGGCAGCAAAGTGTCTGACTATGAGGGCTTGTACAATTTACTATTGAGAGAGCATATGTTGAATAATTGTGTGTCTGATTTGTTACACCCATACTAGGTGGACTCAGATCTGACCTCTCCCCAAGAATTGGGAAAGAAGGCAAACAAATGGGTCAGAACAAGGGTAAGCAGAAAGGCTCACACAGGGGGCGACAAAGACAAGAAAAAGGAAGCATGTAAGTCTCATGACAAGGATGGGGACAAAGGTAAAAATGAGTCTTCATCAGGCTCACAAAACATTTTTGGGGGTGGGTCTAAATCCTCTTCTTATAACAATCAGATCAAAAAGCATTGGTGCTACATTTGTAAAGACAAAGGCCATAGGGCAGGATACAGCTCCTGTCATAAGAAAAGCACCAAACCTCCCACCACTACAACCCCACTCCTACAACTAATGCCCCTAGCAATAGCAGTAGTGGTGGGAAGACTAATATTACTAATAGTAAGTCCAAGGGTGTAGCAGGGCTAACTCTGAAAAGTGTATTGGGGGTTGGTTTTATTTAGGGAAACCCCTGAGGCTGTTTTAGTCTCTGATTGTGGCATTGACATTGCCACCCTTGTTGCTTTTCCCCTTAGTATGGAAAGGTACAAGCAACAACCCCTAATCAATGATGTTCAGGTTGAGGCCTACAGGGACACAGGTGCCAGTGTCACCATGGTGACTGAAAAATTGGTCTCCCCGAGCAACACCTTTTTGTTCACCAGTACCAAGTAACTGATGCCCACAACAATACTGTGAGCTAACCCATGGCAGTTGTTGATCTCAGCTGGGGGAGGTTACTGGTCCTAAAAAGTTTGCAGTGTCCACAGACATACCTGTGGAGTGTCTTCTAGGAAACGACCTGGAGACTTCAGCTTGGTCTAAAGAAGAGTTGGTGGCCCATGCAGCAATGCTGGGCATTCACGGGCATATCTTTGCTTTGACCAGGGCTCAGGCCAAAACACATAGAGAACAGGGGGACTTGGATCCTGAAAGTATGGACCAAGAGCTTCCCCAAAGCAGGGGTAGGAAGGGTAAGAAATTATC
This sequence comes from Pleurodeles waltl, assembly GCF_031143425.1. NCBI lineage: Eukaryota > Metazoa > Chordata > Amphibia > Caudata > Salamandridae > Pleurodeles > Pleurodeles waltl. Next base: position 600,110,053 of record NC_090438.1, read on the forward strand.
CCCTATCCCTCCCTCAACTGATGATTCCCCCTTTGAGGAGGAGGAATCTACTCCTTGGACAGAACCTCCACCTGAAGAACTCCAACCTGACACAGCTGAGCTCTTAGGTGCAGGGGGCCTGCCGGGAAGGAGTTAAGTGTGGCTCAAAAGACTTGTTCCACACTTGAGGGTTTGAGACAGCAAGCTGTCAAACAGGAGACAGGGGATGTCAGTGGCACCCACAAGGTAGACTGGGAAGAGAACCTCCTGTATTCAGAACATAGAGAACCCAAACCTGGTGCCATCAGGAGATTGGTAGTACCTCTTCAATACAGGGAGTTTTTGTTAACCTTGGCACATGACATTCCCCTAGCCGGTCACCTGCGGAAAAGCAAAACTTGGGACAGACTGGTCCCTCACTTTCACTGGCCCCATATGTTTGAAGACACAAAGGAGTCTTGTCACTCCTGTGTCACCTGTCAAGTCAGTGGCAAGACAGGTGGCACCACAAAGGGCCCCTTAATTCTAATTCCAGTGGGTGGGTACCCTTTGAAAGGGTAGGGGTTGACATTGCTGGCCCCCTGGACCCTCCGACAGCTTCTGGAAACAGATTTATTCTGGTGGCGGTAGACCATGCCACCAGGTATCCAGAAGCCATTCCTCTTAGGACCACTACAGCTCCTGCAGTGGCCAAAGACCTCCTGGGAATCTTTTTCAGGGGGGTTTCCCAAAAGATGTGGTATCAGACAGCGGTAGAAACTTCTTGTCAGAGGTCCGCTCAATGGCTATGATATCCTTAGAATGGGAGGGAGTACTTGTCCAGAGGAGGGTCATTGTCAGTCCCCAAATGCCCATTGAGTGCATCCATAGCAATGCGCTTCCCCTGGCAAGAAAAGAGCCAAGAGGGGCAGCTCACCATGGCACCCCAAAACATAAATACCTAGTGGTAATGATCCTAAACAGAGGGTTCAGAGGCCTGGATGAAACAAAAGGGGTAAGAGGTAGATTTCATCCACAGTGTGAGGTAAAGAGGGTCAGGGGGTACCTGCTTTGAGAGGAAAGAACCACAAGACTTTCCCTGCTAATGCCACATCTGATCAGGACCTGGAGGTGCACTGTCACAGAGACAAAGAACAGAAGACCTGCACCAGGCAGTCCCCTACATGACACTGCTGGAGTGTTTCAACCATGGGCTATGTGTGTTCCTCCTTAGAAGTGGTGGATTGCCAGACACATGCTCAGTTTCAGAGTACAGAACTTGATCAGTGGAACCAGTCTCCGGGTGTCACATCTGAGATGGTGGAAGTAAGAGTGGAAGGAGGGTGTCCCCAATCTGAAGTTGTACCCCCACCTACTTTCATTAACCTAAGAGGCGAAGGGGGCCTCAGGAACAAGTGGGGAACTGACTTCCAGCCACATGGTTGGAAGTAAGGCCTGCCCTGGGTTGCGGAGAGCAGTTTGACCTGGAGGACAGAATGGGCCACATAACAGTGTTGGCCATGGTGGCACTGTCCACCTACTAGGATGCATATGTTAGCATGTTTGGGTAGGTCACCTCACAGGTAGACTTACAGGTGAGAAGAAGTGTTCTACATTGACAGGCTTAGTAGCTTGGGAAGATGTTCACAGAGTGGTACAGGTAGTTTCACAGGGCTATGGAGCAAGCAAATGCAACTGCAAAGGCGATTAATTGTCTATGTTCCATTGCCTGAGCAGGGAAGCCCATCAAGGGATTGATTAGTCTACCTAGCTCTTGGTTAGGGGAGCATATGTAGGAAGTTTGCCTTTTCTGTGTGGTCACCTCTGATTTCTCAGCTTTTACTGGGCCCTATAAACATGTTGGCTTAAGAACTCTGTGCAATTTAGCCCTCGTTAGACCTGATACCCTTGCTGTGGTATTCCCCCAGACATTTTTTTTTCTTCCCCTGTTTTTGCTGAATTTATTTTTGTTGGCATTCATACTCTGTGCATTTTACCCCTGCTAACCAGTGGTAAAATAATTGTGCTCTTTCCCTACAACATGGAAAAACTGGTCATCACCTAATTGGTACATTTAATTTACTGTAGTGCCCTAGTAAATGGTACTACATGTACCAAGGACATGTAAACTAAATGCTACCAGTGAGCTGCAGCACTCACTGTGACACCCTCTAAAGTAGAACTGCAAACTTGCCTCAGGCCTTCCTGTCACAGCCATGCCCGCACCCATGTCTATCTGACCATTAGGGGTGTTTTCTCTGGCCTCTAGGGGCCCCAGTCAACCTGAGTCCTGAGCTCTTAGTAGGTTCCCTTTTTTGAACCCTCCCTTCCACCCTTCTACCCCTATTAGCCATGTTCCTACAGCCCCCATTAATAGAGGTGTCAGGCTGTGAATTCACCTCCTCCATATGTTTGGTTGAATCTATGCTTCTCATACCACATTTCTGGAGTTAAATGCTGTGAAGCTAGAGACCACCTCCAACTCTTAAAGACCACAACCATGTGCAGTCAAATGCTGCTGTGTAAAGGTTGCTGTCATGTCCACATCACTTATCTCACATCACCTGAGATCCCACTTAGTCTTTCAAGATCTTGGCATACTACGTGCTATGGTGGCCATCTTTGGAGCTCAACTATATATACCTCACACCACTCATGAAGTCTCACTTGGCTTCATGATTTGCCCATTGGACTTCGCCCAGCATCCCTCTCGGCAAATCCTAAGAACCCAAGTCCTCTTACTTGATTGCAGTCGCTGTCGTCCTCAACAAACTCCTAGAACCAACACATCTTGAGGACCTTCCCAAGAACCTGCAAACAAAGACAAGAAAGTAAGATTGTAGTCAGTAGGTTTAACTGTGCAAAGGCAGTGTCACCTCATATTCTTGCTCTTTTATGTTTCTATTAGCTAACAGATACAAGAACATTGAAAAGCATGTAACACTCAATTCCACAACTAATCCTCTGTCTGGATTTCCTTCCCTTTTTACAGAATGAATTTGTGTACTCTTTGAACTATCGAAAGACTTTGTTAAGCAATAATCAGCACATGAGTGACTTGTGAAAGCCCCAGAGAATTCATCATGGGCATGTGAACAATATGTTTTGTTGTAACCAAAAGTACTTCTAAATATGTTATCTTACAGTACAATGTGCAGAGGAATGTTTGGCTATTTGAGTATCTTTAACAGATAGTCAAAGACATCTATAGATTGACGGTTAGAGCACTAAGAAGGAAAAGCTTGATGTTAAGGAATTTCTGAATGCTGTGTGCAGCACAGTCAACTTGGTGACAACAGAAGAATCAACAGGCTTTGTTTCACCTCTATATTCATATCTCCTCTTCCCTTCAGAAGCAGCTGCCAGACTAAGGGGGTCATTATGACCCCAGCAGTCGGCGGTAATGTGGCGGTAGTTCCGCCAACAGGCTGGCGGTACTTTCCGCCACATTATGGCATTGGCCGGTTGTCTGAAGCCAACCCGCCAATGCACCACTCCGACTGCCATGGCGGTAGCAACAGCCAGCCTGGAAATAACTATCCTTTGTGCCGACTGTGGGATTATGACCCCGCCTACCAACATGAACGCCACGAAAAAACCCCTACCTTTCTAAACACCCCCCCTACCTCCCACCTCTCCAAACACCCCCCACCCCGTTGTACATCCAGGCATACACACACACACGCAGACATACACTCATTCACACATACATACACGCATGCATACATCCAATAACACACACATCTGCATACACTTCAAAACATACACGCAGATATGCATTACAATTTCTACACATACACGCCCTCACACTTCCATACATTCACGCACACAGTCAACATTCAACACACACCCGCAATCACGCACACACATACATGCACACACCCCCACACACACACACACAACACCCCGCACCTCCCTCCCCTGTCTGAGACGCGAATTACCTGGATCCAGGGGGGTCTTCCGGCAGGAGACGGGACGGAGCGCTGCTACAGCCAGCAACGCCCACCAGCAGAACACCGCCAGGCCGTATTACTTCTCATAATATGGCTGGCGGCGGTCAACTGGCGTTGCGCTGCTTGTGGCTTACCGCCATCCGCCAGTATGGCTGCAGCCGGATTTCCGCCCTTCTTGCGGCAGAAATCTGTCTGTGGTCATAATATAGTGGATGTCTGGTAGCCGCGGCGACGGTCTTTTGTGGCAGCCGTCACTGCAGGGGTAGGCAGTTTTTACCCCCAATGTTATGATGAGGGCCTAAGTTCCTTTCAGGCTTGTGTTGAGAGCTGTTCTAAGGAGTGGAGCGAGTGGTCCAGCATCACCTCAGCAGAATAGCCTAGATTTCAAGGGAGGTTCCCCGACACTGCCACTACAGTCTGTAGTGCAGTTTTAAACAGCCAGTTTGACCTGGAGAAACTTTTGCTAGGCATAAAGCCTCCTTTTTAATACTCATATGCCACTCCTAAGTTAGACCCTAAAGGCTTATAGGGCAGGGTGCATAGCATGTAAAACATAGGACATATGTACTTAGGTTTTATATGGCCTGGCAGTGAAAAACTGTTAAAGTTGTTTTCACTGTTATAAGGCTATTTCTGCTATAGACTAATACTGGGTTACATTATTCACCTTAATACAAATTAATGTTGATTTGGGAACAGATAGAAAAATGCTTCTTCCACTCATTTGAAACATAATTTAAAATGGTAAAAATGGATTTTAATTTACTATTCTGAAAATACTGCTTTCAGAAAGTTGACATTTTTCTGCCTAAACTAAATGTGCCTTTGTGCCAGTGTCCAGGTTCACATGACTGTGAATTGCCCTCCTGTTGTGGGTTGCTTCCAGACAAGGAGACAAAAGGGGCCTAGGAATAGAGGAAGTGGGTCTTCCTCACAAGGTGGCTGGGAGGAGGTGTGTCCTATCCTGATTACACTTCAAAAAACACTCCCTGTAGCACAAACAAAGGAAACTGAGACATGGCCTGCTCTTGCCTTTGTCCCCCTAGCCAATTTGCGGCAAAACTAGGGGAAAAGGAAGAACTGACCAGAACCAGTTTGGGAGTAGTAAGGTTTTCCCCTACACGAAGGCTGGTGCCATGTATAAATGTGGCACCTTCCGAACCTCTCATCAGAACACTCCTGCATCTGTGGAAGATTCAAAAGGACTGCTTTGCTGCCTAAAGAAGAAAAACTGGGTCTGCTTGCCTTGACCCAGGCTCCCAAAAAGTGGCTCTAAGCGTCAGTTGGCTGACATTATGTTTGAGCTACAGGGATATAGTAAGCTTACACAGTCCACTATGCAACTGCTCAGCTGACCAGCCCCAACTGGACCTGCCAAAGTCTTGCTGCTGGCCTCTGCTGGAGTATGTCCAGATCCCCAAGATGTGTAAGTAAGTCCTGGACCCGTGGCTGATATCAGGACCACAAGTCCTGAGCTCCAGGTGAAGATCCAGATATTTATGGGCTCTTTGCAACCCTGACTTTACTCCTTGTGTCACCCATTGACTATCTCAGACACTGGCCAACACGAATCTCCAGCAAGGACCTTCTCTTTGCACCTGGTCCGCGAACCAGCACCGATTGCCAACAGTCTGTGACTTCAACTTGAGACATCATACTAAGGGACTGATTAACACCATGGCCCTAGCGCCACCTTAATGCCACCAAAGCATAATATTTTTACGCTAAGGCGGCACTAAAGTAGCTTTTTACACACGCCATATTTGCAAAGTGGTGCAATGCATGGATTGCGCCTCTTTGTAAACCCTTGCACCACATTAAGCCTGGGCCAAGCATAATGTATGCAAGGGAGGCATTCCCCCGTTAAGGGGGATGGAAAAATGGAGCAAGGAAATCTAAGAGATTGAATGCCATTGAATACAAGGTACCCCTATGTACTCTGTGGGAGTAGCGTCAACATTTTGGAGCTACTCCTTCAGAGTACATCAACAGCGTTATTGCCTCTACCCTGCGCCATGGTGCACCGTATTTTAAATATGGTGCACACATGGTGGTGGTAGGGAGGTGCAAGGAAAGTGGTGCTGAGCTGGGTGCAGCACCACTTTTCTTAAAAAGGAAAAGGCTGGTGGTATGGGGAGTCGCGGGCCTCTGGGGGCCCCTGCACTGCCCATGCCACTGGCATGGCAGTGCAGGGGCCCCCTGACAGGGCCCCGTGCAGCTTTTCACTGTGTGCAACTGCACCCGTCGCTCGGCCTCAACACTGCCGGCTCCATTTGGAGCCGGCTCCCATGTTGCGGCCCACATCCCCGCTGGGCTGGCGGGGATGTTATTATGGGCACTGCGGGAGTGCGGCCGCATTGGCGGCCTCACAGCGGTTACAACTTGGCGGGCGGCGCTTGCCGCCCGTCAATGTTGTAATGACCCCCATAATGTCTTATAGAAACATGCTCATAAAATGTATAGCTATACAAGCAATCATAAAATGTATGCAAACAATCTCCTAAACATAATATTTTAATTATCGTAACAATTGGCTAAAAAAAGCACATTGCCTACATCTTTCAAACATCTTCATTATTCCCACAGAACCGTTTTTCTATTACAATTTTATACTTACAATATGGATCACATTATTACATAAAATGCTCAATACAATAAAAAATGACACTTTTTCAGTCATAAATAATGTGTTCAATCAATCAATCAATCAAAAAAAGTTTATAGAGCGCGCTACTCACCCGTGAGGGTATAAAGGCGCTAGTGGGGGGGGGAGGCGGGGTTACTGTTTGAACAGCCATGTTTTGAGGTTTTTTCTGAAGAGTAGGAGGTCTTTGGTTTTGCGGAGGTTGGTGAGGAGGGAGTTCCAGGTTGTGGGGGCGAGGTAGGAGAAGGCCCTGCCTCCTGTGGTGGTTCGATGGATGCGTGGGACTGTAGCTAGTGCGAGGTCGGCTGATCGGGGTTGTGGGTGGGAGTGTGGAAGTTCACTCTTTCGTTGAGGTAGGTCGGGCCGGTGTTGTGGAGGGATTTGTGTGCATGGATGAGGATCTTGAAAGTGATTCTCTTGTCAACGGGGAGCCAGTGAAGAGATTTGAGGTGTGGTGAGATTAGTTTGTGGCGGGGGAGGCCAAAGACGAGGTATGCAGCTGTGTTCTGGATTCTCTGGAGTTTGCGTTTGAGATTGAGTGTGGTGCCGGCGTAGAGGGCATTGCCGTAGTCAAGTCTGCTGCTGATGAGTGCATGGGTGACTGTCTTCCTGGTCTCTGGGGGAATCCATTTGAAGGATTTTTTTAGAGTGCGGAATGTGTGGAAGCAGGAGGAGGTTACTGCATTGATTTGTTGTGTCATGGAGAGGGAGAGGTCCAGGATGATGCTGAGGTTGCGTGCGTGGTTTGCGGGGTGGGTGGGGGGCCTAGGGCGGTGGGCCACCAGGAGTCGTCCCATATGGTTTTGTTGGGGCCGAAGATGATGATCTCGGTTTTGTTGGAGTTAAGCTTGAGGTGGTTAGTTGTCATCCAGTTGGCGGTGTCGAGGAGAGCAGCATGTAGGTTGGTTCTGGCGGTGGTGGGGTTGCGGGTGAGGGAGAGAATGAGTTTGCTGTCATCTGCGTAGGAGAGGATAGTGATTCTGTGTGGTCGGAGGATGTTGGCTAGGGGGATCATGTAAATGTTGAAGAGTGTGGGGCTGAGGGAGGGTCCTTGGGGGACTCCGCAGATGATCTTGGTAGCGGTGGAGAGGAAAGGTGGAAGGCGGACTCTCTGGGTCCGGTCGGTGAGGAAGGAGGTGAGCCAGTCTAAGGCTCTGTGGTGAATTCCTATGTTGTGGAGGCGTGTGTGGAGTGTGTGGTGGCAGACAGTGTCAAAGGCTGCGGAGAGGTCTAGGAGGATGAGTGCGACGGTCTCGCCTTTGTCGACTGATGTCGTCAGTGCATGCGATGAGGGTGGTTTCCGTGCTGTGGTTCTTGCGGAACCCGGATTGTGAGGGATCAAGGGTATTGTTTTCCTCGAGGAAGTGGGATAGGCGGGCGTTGACTAGTTTCTTGGCAACCTTGGCGGGGAAAGGGAGGAGGGAGATGGGGTGATAGTTGGAGAGGATCTCTGGGTCGGCTTTTGGTTCTTTTTAGGAGACCAGTGATTTCCGGGTTCTTCCAGGGATCTAGGTAGGTGGCGGAGCCAAAAGAGGAGTTGATTATGTTGCAGAGAAGGGGAGTGATGGTTGGGCTGGCTTTGTTGTAGATGGGATGTGGAAAGGGGTCGGAGGGGGATCCGGAGTGGATGGAGTTCATGGTTTTTTCGGTTTCTTCATGTGTGGTGGGGGCCCAGGTGGAGAGTTTGGTTGGGGGTCGTGAGTGGGGGTTGAGTTGGGTGAGTGAGGGGTGTGTGTGGTGGGTGTGTGTGGTATGAAGCTGTTGTGGATGTCCAGGATTTTGTGGTGGAAGTGGTTGGAGAGGGCGTCACATAGGGGCTGTGTGTGTGGGGGGTCTATGTTGCTGGCTTCGGGTTTGGCTAGCTCTTTAATGATGGTGAAGAGTTCTTTGCTGTTTTGAGAGTTGTTGTCAAGGTGTGTCTTGTAGTGATCTCTTTTGGCGGTGCATATGAGTTGGTGATGGGTGCGAATGGTGGCTTTGAGGGTGGAGAAGTTGGTTGTAGAGGGTTCTTGTTGCCATATTTTCTCCGCTTGGCGGCATTTGCGCTTGGAGTCTTGGAGTTTGGGGGTGAACCGTGGGGCGTTCTTGATGTTGCGGGTGGCGATGTGTTTTCTGATGGGAGCTAGTGTTTCTGCGCAGGTAGTAATCCATTTAGAGAGGTTGTGTGCTCCTGCGTTGGGGTCGTTGTTGTTGGGGGGAGGTTGTGAGCCAGTTGGGAGTTCAGGCGTTCTGTGAGGATCTTGTCCCACATGTGGAAGGGTGTGGTGTGTTGATGGTGGTTTGTGGGGGGTTTGGTGAAGGAGAAGTGGACGTAGTGATGGTCAGTCCAGAGGAGTTCGGTGGTGTGGGTGTAGGCTATGTGTTGGCTTGAGGTGAAAATTGCGTTGAGCGTGTGTCCTGCTGAGTGGGTGGGTGTGGTGACCAGTTGTTTGAGTCCGAGGTTGGTGAGGTTGTCTATGAGGGAGGTAGAGTTGTGGTCTTGAAGGTTCTCCAAGTGAAAGTTGAAATCACAGAGGAGGATGTAGTATGTGGAGGTGAGGGCGTGCGAGCTGATGGTGTCGGCGATGGTGTCGCAGAAGGCGGGGTGTGGTCCTGGTGGTCTGTAGATTAGTGTACCTCTGAAGGTGGAGTTGTTGTTAATTTGGATTAGGAAGTGCATGTCTTCTGGTGTGTTGATAACGTCTTGGGAGCTGGTGGTGACTTTGATGGTGTCCCTGTGTAGGATGGCGATGCCTCCACCTGGTCTGTTGAGACGGTCTTTGCGTTGGAGTTTGTATCCCTTGGGGGTGGCGATGGCTATGTCGGATTCCGAGGAGGGGTTGGTCCAGGTTTCCGTGAGGAAGGCGATGTCAGGTGAGTGTGATGTGATGAGGTTCCAGAGTTCTATGGTATGTTTGTGAAGGGAGCGGGTGTTGGAGAGTAGGCAGTTGAGGTGGTTGTGGTGGGTGGTGTTGGTGTGGTGCATGAGGGTGTTGTTGCAGGGTGTGTTCTGGTTGTGGGGTGGTGTGCTGCGGGGCTGGTTGGTGGGGGTGGGGGCAGAGCAAGTGTGTATTGCGTTGGGGGTTTTGTGTTTGTTGTCGGGGGAGTCACTATGTTTGGTGTGTGGTCTGAGGGATGAGGAGCAGGAGAAATGACAGGTGTGGCAGGTGAAGGGGCCATGAGTGTGTGTGGGGCTGGAAAGGGTGCAGGTGGGGCGAGGGCCTGGGTTGAGTGAGTGGAGGGTGAGGGGGAGTATATTTGTCTGAGGGGGCCAGGGGGACTGGCGCTGGGTACGGTGTTGGTGCAGACGGGCGCAGACGGGTGCAGACGGGCGCAGACGGGCTTGCCTTTGGCGCGCCAGTGGTGCGTCTGCACCGCGGCTGCCATAAATGGGTAGGAGGGAGGGAGTGGCAGCTGGGAGGAGGGAGGCCTGGGCGAATGGGAAGGCTGGGGGGGTGGGGCCACAGGGATTAGCAGCGGTGGAAAGAAACAAAAGGAAAAACGGACGGTGAGGAGGAGGGGGAGGCGGGAGGGCCCGCGGGGACGCAGCGGCAAGGGGAGAGAGGAAAAGTGGAAAAAGGACAGTGAGGAGGTGGGGGAGGTGGGAGGGGCCGCGGGGATGCAGCGGCAAGGGGAGAGAGGAAAAGTGGAAAAAGGACGGTGAGGAGGTTGGGGGAGGCGGGAGGGGCCGTGGGGACGCAGCAGCAAGGGGAGAGAGGAAAAGTGGAAAAAGGACAGTGAGGAGGTTTGGGGGTTAGGAAGGGCCCCGGGGATGCAGCGGCAAGGGGAGAGAGGAAAAGTGGAAAAAGGACGGTGAGGAGGTGGGGGGAGGCGGGAGGGGCCGCGGGACGCAGCAGCGGGGATTTTAGGCAAAGGGAACGGCCAAGTGGAGGCGGTGCGGGACGGCAGTGCGAGGAGCGACCAAGGGTTGTCTCCTTGTTACTGCGCCACGGTGGCCATAAATGGGGAGGAGGGAGGGAGTGGCAGCTGGGAGGAGGGAGGTCTGGGCGAATGGGAAGGCTGGGGGGGTGGGGCTGCATGGATTAGCAGCGGCGGGAAAAAACAAAAGGAAAAACGGACGGTGAGGAGGAGGGGGGAGGTGTGAGGGGCCGTGGGGACGCAGCGGCAAGGGGAGAGAGGAAAAGTGAAAAAAGGACTGTGAGGAGGTGTGGGAGGTGGGAGGGGCCAGAGGGACGCAGCAGCAGGGATTTTAGCCAAAGGGAATGGCCAAAAGGAGGCAGCACGGGGCGGCGGTGCGAGGAGCGACCAAGGGTTTAAAACATGACAGCGTTAGGGTGGTCGCCCCTAACTTTTTGCCTGCCTCCCTCCACTTTTTGGACACTGTTTTTGCTGGCTTTTAGACTCTGCGCACTTTACCACTGCTAACCAGTGCTAAAGTGCATATGCTCTCTCCCTTAAAACATGGTAACCATGAATCATACCTGATTGGACTATTAATTTACTTATAAGTCCCTAGTAATGTGCACTCTATGTGCATAGGGCCGGTAGATTAAATGCTACTAATGGGCCTGCAGCACTGGTTGTGCCACCCACTTAAGTAGCCCCTTTTCCTTGTCTCAGGCCTGCCATTGCAAGGCCTGTGTGTGCAGTTTCACTGTCACCTCGACTTGGCATTTAAAAGTACTTGCCAAGCCTAAACCTCCCGTTTCTCCACATATAAGTCACCTCTAATGTGTGCCCTAGGTAACCCCTAGAGCAGGGTGCTGTGTGGGTGAAAGGCAGGACATATACCTGTGTAGTTTACATGTCCTGGTAGTGTAAAACTCCTAAATTCGTTTTTGCACTACTGTGAGGCCTGCTCCCTTCATAGGCTAACATTGGGGCTGCCCTCATACAGTATTGAAGTGGTAGCTGCTGATCTGAAAGGAGTAGGAAGGTCATATTTAGTGTGGCCAGAATGGTAATATAAAGTCCTGCTGACTGGTGAAGTTGGATTTAATATTACTATTCTAGAAATGCCACTTTTAGAAAGTGAGCATTTCTTTGCACTTAAATCTTTCTGTGCCTTACAATCCACGTCTGGCTGGGCATAGTTGACAGCTCCTTGTGCATTCACTCAGACACACCCCAAACACAGGGTACTCAGCCTCACTTGCATACATCTGCATTTTGAATGGGTCTTCCTGGGCTGGGAGGGTGGAGGGCCTGCTCTCACACAAAGGACTGCCACACCCCCTACTGGGACCCTGGCAGGCAGGATTGAACTGAAAGCGGACCTGGTGCACTTCTTAGCCACTCTTTGAAGTCTCCCCCACTTCAAAGGCACATTTGGGTATAAAACAGGGCCTCTGCCCTACCTTATCAGACACTTGCTGGAGAAGAAACCTGAACCAGAACCTGCATCCTGCCAAGAAGAACTGCCTGGCTGCCTAAAGGACTCACCTGACTGCTTTCTACAAAGGACTGCTGCCTTGCTGTTGCCCTGCTGCCTTGCTGAACTCTTGTCTGGCTGTAAAAGTGCTCTCCAAGGGCTTGGATAGAGCTTGCCTCCTGTTCCCTGAAGTCTCAGGACCAAAAAGACTTCTCTTTTTCACTTGGACGCTTCGTGCGCCGAAATTTTCGACGCACAGCTTGTTCCGCAGCGAGAAAAACGCCGCACACTGACGCTGATCGACGCGACGCCTTCGGGACGACTGGAACTTTGACGCATGGCCTCGCAAGGACAACGCCGCCTGACCTCCAGAGGAGAAATCGACGCGACGCCTGCCGTGAGAGCAAAACTTCGACGCACAGCCCCGCAGAACGACGCGCAGCCGGTAAACAAGCAGGAGAATCCACGCACAGACCCGGGACATCTGGTTATCCCCGCGATCCACAGAAAGAGACTGTCCGCGCGCCGGAAAACGACGCACGGCTTCCCCACGTGAAAAATAACGACGCAAGTCAGTGTGTCATAGGGAGAAATCGACGCACACACCCTTTTTCCACGTATCTCTTCTTCTGTGGCCCTCTGAGGAGATTTTCCACTCCAAACCAGGTACTTTGTGCTTAAAAGAGACATTGTTTGCTTTTTAAAGACTTAAGACACTTTATATCACTTTTCAGTGATATCTCTACAAATTCACATTGCAACTTTATTCGTTTTGACCTACAATTATCCTGATAAATATTATATATTTTTCTAAACACTGTGTGGTGTATTTTTGTGGTGCTATATGGTGGTATTGTATGATTTATTGCACAAATACTTTACACATTGCCTTCTAAGTTAAGCCTGACTGCTCATGCCAAGCTACTAGAGGGTGGGCACAGGATAATCTTGGATTGTGTGTGACTTACCCTGACTAGAGTGAGGGCTTTTGCTTGGACAGGGGGTAACCTGACTGCCAACCAAAAACCCCATTTCTAACATTGGTGATCAGCGGTGAGGATAGGTCTTGTATTTGTGCAGTAACATACAATAGCTAAGTATTTCACTACCTACCAACAGTTGAAGGTCAACTTGATTTTTATCTCTTTTTGCAAATTCGTTTTTTTTCCTGACAATTTTCAAAAACTAAATCCTCACTCAACATGTCTCTGACTGGGTCTCAGATAGGAGACTTTGACCTAGTCCTGTTGGATACATATACGGTCAAACAACTAAAAGGATTCTGCAGGGCAATGAGGGTACCCACGGAAGGGGCCTCCAAAAAGGAGGACTTTCTAGTGGCGCTGAGGGCCTGGGCAGAAGCCCATTTAGAAGAGGATGATGAGGAAGAGGAGCCAGAAAATGGCCCCTCAGAGGATTTGTTACTATCTGTGGATGGTGTTACCACTGCAATTGTGCCCCCTTCCAGACCAGGGAGCAGTGTCTCTGTGCAAAGCCTGACCGCAGAGGAAAGGAGAGAGGAAAGGGAGTTCCAATTGCAAATGGCAAAACTGAAAATTGAGGCTCAACAGGAGGAAAGAAGGGCAGAGAGAGAAGCCAAGCAAGCTGAGGCTGAAAGAGCAGCCAAACAGATTGAAGCTGAAAGAGCTGAAGCTGCAGCTGAGAGAGCCTTGGCTGAAAAGAAACTGTTATTGGCTCATTAACTGAGTCTCAAGGAGCTGGATCTCAAGGCAAAGCAGTCTGAATCCAGCAATAATGGTGGCAGCATACTGACAGGACCTGCTGGAGAAAAGAAGGTTCGTATACCCAAAAATGTGGTGCCCAGTTTTGTGGTGGGAGATGACATAGATAAATGGTTAGCTGCTTATGAAGTTGCACTAAGGGCTCATGAGGTTCCTGAAGGGCAATGGGGGGTAGCTATGTGGGGTTATGTACCACCATTGGGGAGGGACACACTTCTCACATTGGATCAACCTGATAAAAACACATACCCACTTCAGAAAGCCACTTTACTTGCCAAGTTTGGGCTGACCCCTGAGGGATACCGTCAGAGGTTCAGGGACAGCACCAAACAAACCACACAAACATGGGTAGATTTCTTTGACTTCTCCAGTAAGGCACTGAATGGATGGGTGCGGGGCAACAAAGTAGATGATTATAAAGGGTTATATGACTTGATTCTGAGAGAGCATATGCTTAATACTACTTTTACAGAGTTGCGCCAGCACTTAGTGGATAGTAAGCTGACTGATCCCAGGAAGCTTGCTGAGGAGGCGGACCTCTGGGTTAGCACCAGAGTGTCCAAGAAGGTACCTGGGGGGGACACCCACAAAGGTGGTCAGGGTTCCCAACAGAAGAAAGAGGGGGGAGATAAACTTACAGATAAGGAACTCTCCAAAGGCCCCCAAAAGAATTCCCAGGGAGGGGGTGGCAACCATTCCTTTTCCAGATTTGGGAAAAAGCCAGGGACATATGATAGGTCAGGAAAATCCAACCCCAAATGCATGGAGTGTTACCAGTATGGTCACTATAAAGGCAACCCCCAGTGCTCCAAGAGAGCACCGTCCACTACCGGACAGACACCTGGGTTGACTAGTGTAGCGCTCGGGGGGGAGATGGACCCAGATAGCTTTGGGGAACAGGTAGAGATTTCCCTAGTGTCCCTGGGAGAAGGAGAAATGGTGCCCAAAGCCCACATGCCCCAAAATACTTCCAAGTACAGGCAGTGGGTCACCATTGATGGGCAGAAGGTGGAGGCTCTGCGTGACACAGGAGCCAGTATGACTACTATCAAGAGTCAGCTGGTGTCAACAGAGCAGATAGTCCCTAATACATTCCACCAGGTCATGGTCGCTGACAATCGTGAGAGTCACCTACCGGTGGCTCTGGTTCCCTTTGAGTGGGGGGGGGGTCTCTGATACTCTGAAAAGTAGCTGTGAGTCCTGCCATGCCTGTAGATTGTCTGTTAGGCAATGATCTTGAGCATACTGCTTGGAAAGAAGTGGAGCTCAGATCTCACCTGGAGATGTTAGGGATACCTGAGTGGGTCTGCATGACCACACGGTCCATGGCTGACCGAGAGGGAAGTCAAGGGCGTCTGGAGCCTGGAACAATGGCCCAGAGAGCTGCCAAGAGGAGGGGCAAGGGGCGCGGGAAACCGGTCCCAGAAGTTCCGGCAGTGGTTGACGAGGCTCCTGAGGAGGAGGCTCCCGAGCTAACTGGGGAAGACATTGCCACCCTAGGTGACCTACCTGAGCTTGCTGGCTGGCAAGTTGAGGGTGGACCCACCAGGGAGGAATTCTGCAAGGCGCAGAAAGAATGTCCCACTCTGGAGGGTCTGAGGAAGCAAGCCTCAGACCAGGCGGCAGGTGAAGCCTCTGGCGATCACCACATATATTGGGAGAATGATCTCCTCTACAGTGAACCTAAGGTTCCGGCCTTTGGGGCAGCGCGTACGCTGGCGGTCCCCCAGTGTTACCGAACCTTCCTACTGGGTCTGGCTCACGACATTCCCCTGGCAGGACATTTGGGGCAAGTCAAGACCTTTGACAGGCTTGTCACCAACTTTTATTGGCCCAGAATGAGGACAAACTCAGATAAGTTCTGCAGATCTTGTCCTACCTGCCAGGCCAGTGGTAAAGCAGGAAAAAGGGTTAACACCCCCCTGATTCCACTTCTTGTCGTTGGCACCCCCTTTGAAAGGGTGGGCATCGACATTGTTGGTCCATTGGACCCCATAACTGCCTTAGGCAACAGGTTCATCCTGGTTTTGGTGGACCATGCCACCCGTTACCCAGAGGCAATCCCTCTGAGGACCCTAACTGCACCGGTGGTGACCAGAACTCTGATGGGGATATTTACCCGTGTGGGATTCCCAAAGGAGATAGTGTCTGACAGAGGCACTAACTTCATGTCTGCATACATGAAATCTCTGTGGGATGCGTGTGGTGTAACCTACAAGTTCACCACACCCTATCACCCCCAGTCTAATGGTCTTGTGGAGAGATTCAACAAGACCTTGAAAGGCATGATTGGTGGCCTCCCTGAGGCCATGAGGCGTAAGTGGGACGTCCTCTAACCATGCCTTCTCTTTGCTTACAGAGAGGTCCCCCAGAGGGGGGTGGGGTTCAGTCCCTTTGAGCTTCTCTATGGGTACCCTGTCAGGGGACCCTTAAGCATTGTCAAGGAGGGGTTGGAGAAAGCTCCAAAGGCACCCCCTCAGGATGTGGTCAGCTACATGTTGGCCCTCCGCAACCAGATGACCCGCTTCTGGAAAGAGGCCCAAAGTAACCTTGAGGCCAGTCAAGAGGTAATGAAACACTGGTATGACCAGAAGGCCACCCTGGTAGAGTTTCAACCTGGAGACAAAGTGTGGGTAATGGAGCCAGTAGAGCCTAGAGCTCTCCAGGACTGCTGGTCTGGCCCATTTGAAGTAAAGGAGCGGAAAGGGGAGGCCACTTACCTAGTGGACCTCCAAACCCCTAGGAACCCCCTAAGGGTGCTCCATGTTAACCGACTAAAGGCTCATTTTGAGAGGTCTGAGGTCAACATGCTTCTGGTCACAGATGAAGGAATGGAAGAGGAGAGTGAACCTCTCCCCGACCTCCTCTCTACCCAAGAAGGTGATGGGTCAGTGAAAGGGGTCATTCTTTCTGACTCCCTGACTCTAAACCAGAAAGGAGACTGCTATGAGCTGTTGGAGCAGTTCTCCCCCCTGTTCTCCCTTACTCCTGGACTGACCCACCTCTGTGTTCATGACATTGACACCAGTGACAGTCTCCCTGTAAAGAACAAAATTTACAGGTTATCGGATAAGGTGAAGGCCAGCATCAAGGAGGAGGTCTCCAAGATGTTAGCTCTAAGGGTTATCGAGAAATCCAGTAGTCCCTGGGCCAGCCCAGTGGTGTTGGTCCCTAAGGCTACTGCCCCAGGTGCGAAGCCAGAACTCCGGTTCTGTGTGGACTACCGGGGTCTCAACTCAGTCACACGGATTGATGCTCACCCCATCCCCCGAGCTGATGAGCTCGTTGACAGGCTGGGCGTTGCCAAGTTCCTGAGTATGTTTGATCTTACTTCAGGGTACTGGCAGATCGCCCTGACTGAGGGGGCTAAAGAAAGATCCGCATTTTCAACCCCTGATGGCCATTACCAGTTCCGGGTGATGCCATTTGGATTGAAAAATGCCCCCGCTACCTTCCAACAGTTGGTTAACGGGGTCCTAGCTGGCAAGGATGCCTTCTGTGCAGCCTACCTGGATGACATAGCTGTCTACAGTTCCAGCTGGGAGGAACACCTGCTCCACCTCAAGGAGGTGCTTCAGGCCCTGCAACAGGCAGGCCTGACCATCAAGGCTAGTAAGTGCCAGATTGGGCAGGGTTCCGTGGTGTACTTGGGACACCTAGTGGGTGGTGGCAAGGTGCAGCCAATCCAGGCCAAGATTAAAACTTTCAAGGCCTGGCAACCACCTAGAACTCAGACTGAGGTAAGAGCCTTTTTAGGCCTCACAGGATACTACCGCAGATTTGTCAAGGGCTATGGTACCATTGTGTCACCCTTGACAGAACTCACTTCCAAGAAACAACCTAGGTTGGTGAATTGGCCAGAGGCTTGTCAGAAAGGAAGCCATGTGCACGGCCCCGTGCTCAAGGCCCCTGACTACTCCCAGGAATTTATCGTGCAGACAGACGCTTCAGAGCATGGCATAGGGGCGGTCCTAGCACAGCTAAATGAGGAGGGCCTAGACCAACCAGTAGTCTTTATTAGCAGAAGGCTATTACCATGGGAACAGAGGTGGAGTGCTATTGAGAGAGAAGCTTTTGCTGTGGTCTGGGCACTGAAGAAGCTAAGAACCTACCTGTTTGGAACTCACTTCCGGGTTCAGACAGACCACAGGCCCCTCAGATGGCTCATGCAGATGAGGGGTGAGAATCCAAAACTCTTGAGGTGGTCCATTTCCCTACAGGGGATGGACTTTACGGTGGAACATCGCCCAGGGGTTGACCACGCCAATGCTGATGGTCTCTCCAGATACTTCCGCCTTAGCGATGAGAGCTCCCAGGAGGTCGGGTAGCTCTCCCCACTTTCAGCTGGGGGGGACACATGTTAGACCTGACAGCCTTAGGGTGGTCACCCCTAACTTTTTGCCTGCCTCCCTCCACTTTTTGAACACTGTTTTTGCTGGCTTTTAGACTCTGCACACTTTACCACTGCTAACCAGTGCTAAAGTGCATATGCTCTTTCCCTTAAAACATGGTAACCTTGAATCATACCTGATTGGACTATTAATTTACTTATAAGTCCCTAGTAATGTGCACTCTATGTGCATAGGGCCGGTAGATTAAATGCTACTAGTGGGCCTGCAGCACTGGTTGTGCCACCCACTTAAGTAGCCCCTTTTCCTTGTCTCAGGCTTGCCATTGCAAGGCCTGTGTGTGCAGTTTCACTGTCACCTCGACTTGGCATTTAAAAGTACTTGCCAAGCCTAAACCTCCCCTTTCTCCACATATAAGTCACCTCTAATGTGTGCCCTAGGTAACCCCTAGAGCAGGGTGCTGTGTGGGTGAAAGGCAGGACATATACCTGTGTAGTTTACATGTCCTGGTAGTGTAAAACTCCTAAATTTGTTTTTGCACTACTGTGAGGCCTGCTCCCTTCATAGGCTAACATTGGGGCTGCCCTCATACAGTATTGAAGTGGTAGCTGCTGATCTGAAAGGAGTAGGAAGGTCATATTTAGTATGGCCAGAATGGTAATATAAAGTCCTGCTGACTGGTGAAGTTGGATTTAATATTACTATTCTAGAAATGCCACTTTTAGAAAGTGAGCATTTCTTTGCACTTAAATCTTTCTGTGCCTTACAATCCACGTCTGGCTGGGCTTAGTTGACAGCTCCTTGTGCATTCACTCAGACACACCCCAAGCACAGGGTACTCAGCCTCACTTGCATACATCTGCATTTTGAATGGGTCTTCCTGGGCTGGGAGGGTGGAGGGCCTGCTCTCACACAAAGGACTGCCACACCCCCTACTGGGACCCTGGCAGGCAGGATTGAACTGAAAGGGGACCTGGTGCACTTCTTAGCCACTCTTTGAAGTCTCCCCCACTTCAAAGGCACATTTGGGTATACAACAGGGCCTCTGCCCTTCCTTATCAGACACTTGCTGGAGAAGAAACCTGAACTAGAACCTGCATCCTGCCAAGAAGAACTGCCTGGCTGCCTAAAGGACTCACCTGACTGCTTTCTACAAAGGACTGCTGCCTTGCTGTTGCCCTGCTGCCTTGCTGAACTCTTGTCTGGCTGTAAAAGTGCTCTCCAAGGGCTTGGATAGAGCCGCACACTGACGCTGATCGACGCGACGCCTTCGGGACGACTGGAACTTCGACGCACAGCCTCGCAAGGACAACGCCGCCCGACCTCCAGAGGAGAAATCGACACGACGCCTGCCGCGAGAGCGAAACTTCGACGCACAGCCCCGCAGAACGACGCGCAGCCGGTAAACAAGCAGGAGAATCCACGCACAGACCCGGGACATCTGGTAATCCCCGCGATCCACAGAAAGAGACTGTCCACGCGCCGGAAAACGATGCACGGCTTCCCCGCGTGAAAAATAACGACGCAAGTCCGTGTGTGCTAGGGAGAAATCGACGCACACACCCTTTTTCCACGTATCTCTTCTTCTGTGGCCCTCTGAGGAGATTTTCCACTCCAAACCAGGTACTTTGTGCTTGAAAGAGACTTTGTTTGCTTTTTAAAGACTTAAGACACTTTATATCACTTTTCAGTGATATCTCTACAAATTCACATTGCAACTTTATTCGTTTTGACCTACAATTATCCTGATAAATATTATATATTTTTCTAAACACTGTGTGGTGTATTTTTGTGGTGCTATATGGTGGTATTGTATGATTTATTACACAAATACTTTACACATTGCCTTCTAAGTTAAGCCTGACTGCTTGTGCCAAGCTACCAGAGGGTGGGCACAGGATAATCTTGGATTGTGTGTGACTTACCCTGACTAGAGTGAGGGCTTTTGCTTGGACAGGGGGTAACCTGACTGCCAACCAAAAACCCCATTTCTAACACATATTTATAAAACTTCATTTAAATGTTGGAATTCATCATTTCCTAAGTACTCCATAAAATAAAGCTATTAAAATGTTACCTATACAATTTAGAACTCTCTTTTTTGGATAAGCAGTACATATTTTGCAATAGCAATGACAAATTCTAATTTCATCATACCCAGCAAGGTTGCCAACACTTCATTTCATGACCTGGGACCATTCCTCAGAAAGTAAGTCCAAAGTATTTTTAGCTTTCATTTAAAAATAACTGACAGTCTAACAACAGGTATATTGCTGTGTATTTCATTTTCAGATAACAGGGACAACAGCCATTGTTAAGCAACACTAAACTTTTGAGGCCGTGTGTCCTGGGTCTATCCCAATTAGGAACTGCAAAATTATGTTTCTTGTCTGGTAATTGGCCCAGGTAGGGAAAAGACACAGCCAGCTCAAGGTATTCTAAGGTATGACTATCAGAGATTTTTGAGGTAAGATACTTTTTGTCACTAATAAGGGAGTAAATTTTGACTTGTTCTTTCAAGATTCTCCTTAGCTGGTTTCCCGTGATATGATCATCAACATCAGTTGTGCCAAATGCCTAGTTTTAATGTTCGGATTACTTTATCACCTGCAATAGCATTATTGATAGTTTGTCCCCAGTAAGATTATATTTGAGCCCCTGGACAAAGCACAAAGCCCACGCTTCAGCAATCACAGTTCAGCATTTGAGATTTATCTCCACTCTCACTGCCTGCATCATTGCATTTTTTGGGAGATATAAATGTGTTTTCAAACAAGGACTCTCTTGTGATTCTAAGTAGGGCCGCTGACCCAACAACTCAGTCTCATAGAGGGCCTGTGCAACCAAATTTACTCTAATGGCCATTTTGAGCCAATCATAGAAAGCTCTCAAATACCTCATATCGAGTCTTTTAGGGCATTAGTTGTAGTTAGGATAGTAGTTCTCAACTTTGTAAAGTGCTTTCTCCAACCCAACTTCCAGGAAAAGGTGATCCCTAGATAGTTGTACTCCTTTATCTGCTCCTAAGGTGACAAATTAAGAAACCATGGTCTTTGTTTTGTCAACATTAGCTATCAGGGAATTCGTCACACAATAGTCATTCAGGGCTTGTAACTTTCTTTTCATCCCAATAGAAGTCAAGTCCATCACAACTGTAATGTCTGTGTACATAAGGCAATGGTATACACCCCTCCAATCCTGGGGGAAAAGGAATTAACTGATCCTAAGACATCAGGAAGGTCAGAGATAAATATTCTAGAAAGCAAAGGAGCTAAGACACAACCGTGTTTTAGCTGTTGCTTACCAGGAGTTTATCGCTTAAGTTTCTCAACCCATCTACGCCCACATGTACCTAATTTTATTCATGGAATTTCCAAATCATAATTAGCACGTCCTTAGGAATGTTCCATCTTTCTAACTTATCTCACAGAATTCGGTGTTCCACTTTAGCAAATGCTGCTTTAAAGTCAACCAAGCAGTAAGACAGAATATCAACTGTTCAGATTGCCATATTAGCGACACCCCAGAGTGTAAAACAGTGATCTACTGGGGACTGCCTAGCTCAAAATCCACCTTGCTCTTTAGTGAGTCTACCACTGCTGAATGCCCAAGCCTCTGGAGCTTTGCGAGTAATTTGAGCATATATTTTAGAAGCCACATCCAATAAAGAGATTGAACAATAATTACCAGGGTAATTTCTGGGGCCCTTTTTAGATATAGGTTAAACTATGGCACCACGTCATGTAGCAGGGAAATACCGAGTACTGGTCACTCATTTAAGAAAAGGGACTTTGTAGCGGACCACTGGAAGATGATCTGGACCACCCTCTCGTGAGGATATTAACTCCGAAATTATCTCAACAATTCTCCTTGTATCCTGCAATTGCAATATGGTAGATTTGGCTACAATATTAATATAATGGCCATTTTCCTCTCACAGTTGTCTTCCTTATAAATATACGCATTAAACTTTACCCAATCTGCATCTGAGACCTGAGCCTCTAGGTTTGAGGGAGATATTACATGCACCCTATTAACCAGCTGCCAAAAAAGCGTATTGTTACCCTTACTGATAACATCAAGCATCTTGCTCCAATTTTGTTTATAGGATATTTTCTTCTTTTGTGAAGCAAAGAGATTGATACATTGTCTTCAAATTTCTAAAAACCTCTACTACTATGGTCTGTGTGTTAGTCTCTGTTCAGCACCTTAGCCTATCAACCTCCCTTCAGAGTGCATGACACTCAGGGGTATATTTGCTATGATTTTGCAAGGTGTTTGCATCACAAAAATGGCGCAAGTTGACACAAAATCTTTTTTTTTCCAATTTACTTTCCAGAGCAAAACTTGTTTAGCCCTGGAAAGTGCCCTAAAAGTAATGCAAAGCAGCACAAAGCACAGCTTTGCTTTACTTAACGCCAAGGGGGTACCCATACAAGCACCTATGCCTTTTGACACAGAACACTATTTACATACAAACGTAGACAGGGTTTTGCACCAAAAGTTAATGCCATGTGAAAGCAGGTGTTAAAAGGAGAAATGTTTTCATTTCAACTTTCTTTTCCGACTTTGCATGCGTGCTGCACTATGCAGCACACATACAATGCAGGAAAAGTTTTAGTTTGTCTATGTACATACCCTTCCAGTACAAAAACTATGCTAGACTGATGCACACAACCTTGCACTATGGCACAAAGGTGTGTGCATAGCTCACAGCAGCTAAATTCAGTGCCGGCACTATGGAGAAGGGATGAGAGAGACATATTTCTGGAAATATGGCACTCTCCTGCTGTCTCCTTATCACGCAGCGCAGTGCAGAATTTTTAGTCCTGCACTGCCCTGTGTAACTATTGAGTAAATCTGGGCCTCAGTAACAAACCAGCCCAATTGCTGTTTCTCTAATGTTCCAGTTAGTGGGCAAATATGATGTAAAAGGGCTTGTACTTTAAGAACACAGCTGAATGTATAATTTAAGGCCCTCACCAGTGAAGGCTGCAACATCTCTACTGATACTAATCTTAAAGACTTTCCACAATGTAGCCTCTGTATTCAAGACCTTTATCCTGTGTTGATAGATTACCGGAAATGACAGTACACATTATCTATTGTGACCAAGTTTGTAAAAATACATCAGTTCCATACCTTAATGGTCACTCAACCCCAGGTCAATAACCTGGAAATTAGCAGGCAAAAATATTCTACAGACACAAAATGTAATCTATAAGCGTTTTATTCTTACCATATCTAAATGCAGAGGCCACTGAGTGATTGCTTATAAAGCGTCCATTCAAATTAATCAGGCCAACTTTACTCCCAAACACAATACTCCTGGTATTTCATAACAGCTCAAATCACCCTGTACACAGTCATCAAAAAAAATCTTATGGGATGTTTACATTGAAATCTCCTGCTAAAACTACACTGGCTGGGGGGTATCGACCACGGAGCGCTTGCAAGTCTTCCGTCAATTGTGACAGTTCTTCACCAAACGTTTTACACCTCAGAGGAATATACAAATTAAAGCAAAGTATAAGATCTTGCATCATCTTTGAGTTTACCATTTGAATTAAACATGTTAGCAAAAAGGAACAAGATGTTTATGATTTAATATCTCATTTAATACTAACAGCCTAATTTAGAACTTGGCGGTATTACTGCCATTTCACAATGGCAGCAGACCCGACTATGTTGTCAAGTAGACTGTGCTTGACTGTCGTATTTAGATTTATTGTGTCTAAGCTGCCGACTGCCATGATGGAGAGCTCTCCCGAGCCATCAGGCTGGTTGTTTCCCACCGACCATATTTAGATGTCACAGTCCTGCAAGTGGTGTACTGGCGGTGGATTGGTGACAGAGGCAGGCCATCGAGGGACCCAATGGACATTGTACAATGGTGGTGGCCGTGGAAGAGATGTAAGACACACACACTGTACCTTAGCCATACATGTCCTCTTGAGCTTGACACTACACAACAACCACATACACACTATTATCCATTGCCATTCCATTACAACACATGTGCATGCCGAAAACACACATTGCCATTCATCTTGCCATACATCCATGACACAACATACACACTCTAATTACACTACACCCACACATGACACAACCACGATAACTCAAACAAGTACACACTCATCTACACAAACATACACACAACAGCTAAACACATCATGAGAATGACCACCACACAACAGCATGCACCTGAATGTTACACACAGCAACACAACACACAACCAAACATACGCAACAACATCAGACTCATGCAAGTAGTACAGAATCTGACACAACCACATCACCCACTCCAGGTCCATCCACCTCAAACAGCCAAGTCAATCACACACACAAATACACAACTGGAAGCACAACATCACAGGTACAGCTCCTCTTGCCATGTGCACACATGGACATAGTTGACAAGTATGAATGTCACGTCATTGCAGTACCAGCGTTCATTTAGCAATGAACACTGACACTAAAATTACATCTGTGTATGTGTGCAATATGTGCCTTGTACCAGTGTCCCCCCACATATGTCCGACCCAATTGTGTTCCAACATATGCATGTTACAGTAATTTAGAAAAATTACAGTGACATGTATATGACTGCAGTGGTCTCAAGCTCATGTGCAGTGACTACACAACGTAGACTGGCATTGCGGATTCCCTACCTTCAAGTCTGAAGATGAGATGGAGTCATGTTTTCTCTGTGGTCCAGTGGCAGCAGTGATGGAAGGTCTTGTCTTGTTGTGTCCAGGCAAGAACGGAAGTGGAATTGGGAAAAAAGGTAGGTTTTACCTCATTTCCCCTCAATCCACCAACTCAGGTGTGGAGGTGCCACCGCCACAGCTGACGTGGCGGTAAGGCACATCCAAATCTGCTCAGTGGGAAGGGTGGCTGGAGTCACACCATCAGTTGGTTTCTCCAATGGCGCCGTTGATGTGGTTAGGAAGTTCGGGTGGAGTTGATGGGACTTGGGCGGGCTATCAGCTATGGGACTGGCAGCATCTAAATCAGACGGAGCGCCTAGTAGGCGGACGGGATTTCCGTTGAAAGATCTACAGCGAGACAATGCTAAATCAGGCCCTAAGTACTGAAACCAATATCAACTGCCCTCCAACGGCTCGTCCAGTCCTGGAAGATGAGCTAGCCTCCTTACTAATCACAATAAACCCTTTTACTGAAGTGCACTCCTCCAGCCAAGTTTCTTGAAGTACTAATATGGCATATTCCTCTAAAAGGGATTTATAATTAGCTGGACTCTTAAAATCACTATACCCGCGACTAACATGTTACATGCTGTGGGATGCCCAATGGCCTAATCATGGAGCTGCAATGACCCTATATTTGCTTTGCCTGTACTCCTGCTCTAATTTGAACCAAAACCTTCTACCCCACTACTCTTTTGTGAATGTAACTGTTACAATTCGATCTGAAGGATCTCTCCTTTCATATCTCCTTCATACTCTATTACCTGGGCAGCGCATCATCAGATGTGACAATTCAATTTGAGTAGAGTCTAATCCCCCATGATTTCTTAACAAAGGTGCATTTTGTGGTGCTGCAAAGTTGTTTACATTTATCCTTTCACCTTTTGTTTTTTTACTTGAAACAGCTCTATCAATCAATCAATCACTATGCTTGTAAAGCATGGCTAGTCACACGCTAGGGTCTCAAGGCACTGGGGGGCAGTAAGTGAGTAGTCGTCGATGAACAGAGGGATCAGACAAAGAGCCAGGTTTTAAGGTCTTTTCTGAATTGCAATAGAGTGGGAAATCTTCTGAGGTGGAAGGGAAGGGAGTTCCAGGTCTAGGTGGCGTGATGAGAGAAGG
This sequence comes from Pleurodeles waltl, assembly GCF_031143425.1. Taxonomy (NCBI): domain Eukaryota; kingdom Metazoa; phylum Chordata; class Amphibia; order Caudata; family Salamandridae; genus Pleurodeles; species Pleurodeles waltl. The sequence continues at coordinate 600,135,845 of NC_090438.1, forward strand.
CTCTTCCTACGGCTGTGGCGTTCCAGATGCGTGGGATGGTGGCGAGGGGGAGGTCAGCGGAGCGGAGCTGTCTGGTGGGTGTGTAGAAGTGGAGTCTGTGGTAGAGGTATTCTGGTCCGGCGTTGTGAAGGGCATTGTAGGCTTGGTGAGAAGTTTGAATGTAATTCTCCTGTCTATTGGAAGGCAGTGCAGGTCCCTCAGTAGGGTGGAGGGGTGGCTGTGGCTGGGGGCGATCTTGATGGGATGGGCGGACGTGTTCTGGATGTGTTGCTGTCTTTTACGTGCCTTGGTGGTGGTTCCAGCGTAGAGTGCGTTGCCGTAGTCCAGGTGGCTGCTGACAATGGCCTGGGTGACTGTTCTTTTGGATTCAGTTGGGATCCATTTGAAGATCTTCCAGAGCATGCGCATAGTGTCGAAGCAGGCGGAGGAGACTGCTCTGACTCGACGGTTCATCGAGAGTGCTGAGTCCACGGTGAAGCCAAGGTTGCAGATGTGGTCGGTGGGGTCCAGAGTGCTTCCGAAGGCAGTGGGCCACCAAGAGATGTCCCAGTCTAAGGGCTTGTTGCCAATGACGAGGACTTCTGTTTTTTTTTGGTATTTAACTTTAGACAGCTCTCCTTCATCCAGGCGGCGACTGCCTTCATTTCGTTGTGGAAGTTGGCTTTAGCTGTGTGCGGGTCGTTCTTGAGGGAGATGATTAGCTGTGTGTCATCGGCTTATGAGAAGATGTTGAGTGCATGGTGTCTGGTGATGGTAGCTAGGGGGACCATGTAGAGGTTGAAGAGAATGGGGCTCAGAGAGGAGCCTTGAAGGACGCCGCAGATGATCTTGGTGGCCTCTGAGTAGAAGGGGAGAGTCAGACTTTTTGGGTCCTTTCATAGAGGAAGGAGGTGATCCATTCTATTGCCTTGTTGCGGATGCCGGCATCATGGAGACGAGTCCGTTGAGTGCGGTGGGAGAGGGTGTTGAAGGTGGCAGACAGGTCGAGGAGGATGAGAGTTGCAGTCTCACCCCTGTCTAGGAGGATGCGAATGTCATCTGTGGTGGCGAGGAGGGTGGTCTCGGTGCTGTGGTTGCTCAACAGGCCTGACTGTGAAGGGTCCAGGATGTTGTTGAGTTCGATGTGTTTGGTTAATTGTCTGTTGAGAGTTTTTTCAATGACTTTTGCTGGGAAGGGGAGCAGAGAGATGAGACAGAAGTTATTGAGGTCGTCTGGGTCTACGGTGGGTTTCTTTAGTAAGGGCTTGATTTTGGCGTGTTTTCAGATTTCTGGGAAGGTGCCGGTTTAGATGGAGCGGTTGATCATGTGCTAGAGTTTGGGGGCGATGGTGCTGCTTGCTTTGTTGAAGATGTGGTGAGGCCAGGGGTCAGCGGGAGAGCTGAAGTGGATGGAGTTCATGAGGGTTTCTTTGTTGGAGATGTTGGCCCAGCAGAGTAGGGGGTTGGGGTTTGGAGGAGCTTCGGTGGTGGATATGACGGTGAGGGGCATGGGATGGTCCTGATTCGGGAAGCTGCACACATAAACTGACCATCCTACAGCCTGGATTATCACTAATCAATACACCATGCCCCATGAATTGATTTTTATTCCTCTTAATTACATTACTGCTGTTTCCTTTGTTGAAAACTTTTGTCAACTCTCCTTCATTAGATATGCAGAACCGTACAAAATCCACGTCCTCTGATGTTATTTCACTTCAGGATGGAATCACTTTAAAAAGGAGCAGGAAGATTTGAACGTTTTAATGGCAATAACTAAGGGGCATATTTATACTCTGTTTGTGCCGCATTTGCGTAATTTTTTACGTAAATCCGGCGCAAGCTTGGCTCCATATTTATATTTTGACGCTAGACCTTCTTCCCTTTCTCATCTAAAGTTGAAATGCCCATATTGGACCTGGCCCTTTCAGCAGGGTCACCCCCAAATGTTTGCCTTCTTCCTCCTATTTTTTACTGATTTCATTTGTGTTGTCTTTAGGACTCTGTGCCCTTGACCACTGCTATCCAATGCTCACCTCTACACATGGTAATATTGGCCAATTGCCAATTGGCATATTTATTTACTCATAAGTCCCTAGTAAAGGGCACTACATGTGCCCAGGGCCTGTAAATTAGATGCTAGTAGTGGGGCTGCAGCTCTGATTGTGCCACCCACTTAAGTAGGCCTTTAAACATATCTCAGGCCTGCCATTGCAGAATTTGTGTGTGCAGTTTAAACAGCCATGTCGACCTGGCAAAATAAACCTTTTCCCAGACCCAAAACTTCCTTTTTAATATATATAGACCAACCCTACGGAAGTCACTAGAGAGCCAAGAAGGCAGACTGTGATATATAAAAAAGCCAGGGCATGTACTTTGGAATTTTACGTGTCCTGGTTAGGCCTGGGCAGACTTCACGCAGTTCGACTCCGTGGAATTCCACTGAGTTGTTTAAAAACTCTGTGGGATTCCGCAGAGGCGGAGTTTTGTGACCCACGGAGTCCTGAATGTGCCTGATCTCAGAAGCACTAAGCAGGATCGGTACTGGTTAGCTAGGTCTGACCCTGCTTAGTGCTTCTGAGTTCGGGCGCATTCAGGAAAGGGCCGTAGAAGCTGCTGTTTCAGGCCTCTTGTGCACCGGCCTGTCCTGTGTGCAGTGCACACGGAGCAGGTCGTGCACAAGAGGCCTGAAACTGCAGGTTTCTTTTATTGCCTACAACCCTGGCCTGAATTCAGACCAGGGTCATGGGCAGCAAAAGCTGCTAGGCCTGTTGTGCACTGGCCTGCCCCATGTGCAGTGCACACAGGGCAGGCTGGTGCACAAGAGGCCTGAAACAACAGCTTTCACGCCAGGGCCGTATGCAGTGAAAGCTGCTGTTTCAGTCCTTGTTTGTTAACCTGTGTGTGCAAACAACAAAAAAGAAGAGACAAGGACTTACATGGTGTTGGAAAGTGGAGTATTGGTAAGGGCAGGTAAGTACCTACAGTTAGCAATAGGCCGCTAACCCACAATAGGTACAGTCAGGTCTCCATAAATTAATCCCTGCTCAACCCTCAGTAGCTTGGCAATGAGCGATAAACTCAAAACAACAAAGATCCATTGTAGGGAACCAGAGATACAAATTTTTAAATTTTACAAGTAATTCTAGAGCTTAGAAGTAAATAGCGCTCAAAGGGTTAAAAGAGGTCACACTGAACAGGGACAAAGTCCAGAGTTCAGACCACCCACGATGTAACATTGTTACACTTACTTTCAGAAGTGTTTCTTGATACAGGAAAGTGGTCCACAACACCAGCCAAAGGTTCAGAGGCTCTGTTCTTTCCTCTTGGGGTATGGGACTACATCTCCAACAATGCACCTCTTCATCTTATGGAGCTGTTTACAACAGTTGCTCCAAATGTCTCCAAAGTTTTGGATCTTCTTCCAGGGGTCCTTTTTGGGTCCTTGAAGTGCCCACAACTTGATTCAAGGTTCCAGAACCTCTAAGTTGCTCCTTGGGAGTTGGGACTGCAATTCCCAGAATGCCCCTGGTCAGAATCCTCAAATGGCCACTAGGCGCTGGTCAGCTGGCCTCTTCTTGCAGGACTCGATGCAGGGGATTCTGGGAGGTTCCTTTGCACCTGTAGCTTACAGGAGGTCCCCTCATGAAGCAGTTGAAGACAGCCAAAGCCCTTTTAGTGGTGAAGCCCAGGTGTGAAGCTGGTGCAGTCCTTCAAAGTGCGGTGTCCAGGTGCAGGTCAGGGGTCCAGTAGGGCAGTCCTTCTTCTTCTTTGTCTTGGTCCTTGGAGGGATCTGAGGTGTGGGTGCAGCTCTGCCAAATGTTTCCTTGCTCCTGGGGTGAAAAGCAGGTGGGGGCAACTGTCCAATGACAGGAAGGCCACTACCCTCTTGGATGACCACTGCCTGGGAAGTGTGGCAAAAATCAATCCCAGGGAGCAACATTCCTTACAAATCCAAAATGCCAGAAATTAAATTTTGGAGGTTAGGTTTGGTTTGGTTAGGTTAGGTTTGGAGGTTGGAGGGATGAGCCCACCCACTGGTGTGGCTAAAACTCCTTAACACACCCCTATCCTGTCCTCTCCTAATCTAATCAAGATGACACCTGGTTGTCTGGGTTTGCAGGAAACGGGGGAGGTACTGAGCTGCTCCAAATGTCCTTTCCCTCCTTAAAGACCAGTTTGGCTGCTCTCCCCATCCGTTTCAGCATTTACTGAGGCAGATCTTCTCCCCAGGCACTTCCTTTGTGTTCAGCCCAGGCCACTTCACACCTCATCAAGGCAGCCTGGCCAGGCTGCCAGACGCTGGCCAATCAGAGAAGGGGACTACAGAGCTGAAACTGGTAGCTTTTAGGAAGAATTCTAAAACTCTTTCTGAATTAGTTATAATAAATCCAACAATAGAAAGTTGTGGTATTTATTATAACAACCTGTTTGAGACCAAACTTGCCACATCTTGCTCCTTTGAAGACTTTATTAATTAAAATAAAGACTCCCCATTTTAACCTATGGAGCCTATTCACTAAAATGAGGGAAAAACAAATGTGGCTATTTTTACTCACCAGGGCTTATAAAACATATACTTTTTAATGCCCCTGCTTATAGTTACACTGCACCCAACCCTGGGGGTACCTAGGGCACACCTTAGGGGTGACATATGTAAAAATAGTGTAGGTTAAGACTTTGAAAATACTTTTAATTCCAAAGTCAAATTTGCATGTAACTTTAATTTAAAAGCAGCCCGCAAGGAAGGCCTGCCTTTAAAATGTCCCTGGGCACTTCAGCAGTGCATCTATTGTGCACTACCTATGCTGGAGTCCCTAAACCAACATGCCCTACTATATAGTAGGAACTTATAGGTCGGTTGATACTGACAATTATAATTAGTCTAATTTGCATACTCATTTTACACAGAGCACAGGCCCTGGGACTGGTTAGCAGTACCCAGGTCAACATGAGGGTCAGGAAAACAACAGCAAAAAGTGAAAATTGGGGACAAGAAGTTAGGGGAAAGCTGCAATCAGTCACATTTTCTCACACCTGGGCCTTCCAGGAGGTCCTCCTCTCTCCTCATCAAAGTTGTCCTCTCTGAGTCTGCAGCTGCTGCCTCCCTCCAGCACCTGCTTCCAGGCTCCGGTGTGCTCTGCAGCCCAGTTATTGGCTACACAGCGCAAGCACAGACTGTCTGCGCTTGCGATTTGCAGCTATTACTGGGCTACAGTGCACACCGGGTGAGCTCTGCTCCTCTGGCGAGACTAGCGGAGTTTTTGTAGCAGAGCGGAGCTTCCCGCACACCCCTAGTAATAGTAGTAAAAAAGCCTTAAATTTGTTTTTCACTACTGCAAGGCATATCTCTCCCATAAAATAACATTGGAGTTGTCTTAGTACAATTTATGAGTGTAATTTCCAAATGGGAAGACATGTCCCTTTTAAGTTTGGCGTCTCTAGAATCACAATTTAAAACCCTAACTTATGATGAAGTCGAATTTTAAATTGCAATTCTGAAAATTATATTTTTAGAAAGTTGGCATTTTCGTGCCTTAGCCATTTGGTGCCTGCAACCTGTCTCTGGTCATATGACTGGGTGTAGTTGGTAGTTGGGCTTTTTCTTAGACAGCCACACACAATGCTAGCTTAGGTGTGACTTAAGGGCAGGATGGGAGGGAGGAGCTGGACACAGCCTCACTTACACCTGATTAGGTTGTGTCCAGTCCATTCTCAAAGTCCCTAACAATCCTGTATTGTCACTCCAGCCAGTTTGGAGCCAGAGTAGATGAGCCAGGAATTACTTGCAGTTCAAAGCCATTGTCAATAAGCGTCTCCTACCTTCCAGAACCAGGGCTCCAGGGTATAAAACATGGACCCCAGACACCACCACTTTAGTACACTTCTGGACCTGCCAGAATGAAGGACTTCTCTGCCACTGGAATGCTACTCTGAAGGAACCACTGCCCTGCTATGCTACCCTGCTGCCTCCTACCCTCTTGTCTGGGTGAGAAGGACTGGACCTGAGTGATCCAAAGCTTGGTTGGCTGGCCTCCTGATCTGAAGCCTCAGGGAGGTAACAGGCTTCCAACAAACTTGCACCTGCACCTGTTCTCTGCCATCCGTGAGTCTGTTCTGGCAAGTGGTGCTGCCCCAGCTCTGGACCCTTGGACACGGGCCTAAGGTGGACCCAATGCATCGCCTCTGCTGAACAGCACATTCCTTAACAGAACTGATGCATATCCTCTATGGATCAGCACATCCCCAAGCACAACTGACCATCACTCCTGCTGCGTCGAATGGGCCCCTCATGAAGACCCACTTTGCCTTCATGGTCCTCAGAACTGATGCTTGACCCTAAAGGCATAGCACATCTGCGGCTCAGGTCCCCACATCCTTTGTCGACGGCAACCTCAATGATGACGCCAGACTCTACAACGCAGTCTCACAGCTCTTCTGAACCAATGCATTGCCAGCTGTGCATCACATCCCTGACCCCGGACTTCACATTGCAAGCCTCGTCGATGAAAACCTTGAAAACAATGCAACAAGACCTTGTACTGCAGCCTTGCTGCATCTCGGAACTGATCCATTGCTTCAACTGTGCGACCAGATGTCTCCAATTGGCACTTTATACTTGTAGGGGCCATTCTGCAATTTATTCTTAAAAAACTCTTAAATTGAGTTCTTCTGGTCGGATTTATGCCATTTTGGTCTTGTTTCATTTACTTAATTAAGTTCTATTTTTCTAACCTGGAGTGAGATCCTTTTTGTGTGGTATTTTCCCTGTGTTACTGTTTGAAATGTTACACAAATACTTTATGTATTGCCTTAAACCTGACTGTTCTGTGCCAAGCTACCAAGGGGTGGACACAGGTTAATTTTAGGCCTGCTTGTGCCTTGCCCTGACAAGAATTGTGGTTGCTGATTGACCAGGGGTAACACCCCAGTCAACCAACAACCCAATTTCTTACAGTCCACAATATGAATCGGAGGCTCCTCTACTCCCTCTCCAGACATCTGTAGCTTGGCTTTGTTGGTCCTAACCACCTTGGTCTGTTTACCTTGCCGCTGTCCCCTATGCCTTTTTACTGTCATCTTGGATGGAATCTTCAAACTGTGTCAGGATTCTGTTTTAAACTGACAGCCCGTTTGGGGCTAGGAAAGTGGAAGGATCTGTCCAGACCAATCAGCAGAACCCTGTAGGGTCAGGGTCCTACAAGGGCCAACTCAAAGGAACTGCAATCGAAAAGAGTCCTTATATACTAAATACCATGGGGGCTCTAATTATTGAAAAATTCCAAATTATATTTAGGGCATGAACACATCATGTACCAAACCCCCTTTGACTCATTTTACTCTCTTTGCCCTTCGCCTTCTCCACCTTCTCCCACAGACGGCTTAGTTATAATATTTGGTTCCTCCAATGAGGGCTTTTGCACCACAGTTAGGGGCCAGATGTAGCAAAGTTTTGCGAGTCGCAAATGGCCCGAATCGCTATTTGCGACTGTTTAAAATCGGAAATGGGATGCAAAAATCCAATTTCCGACTCGCAAAAAGCGATGCGAGCCGTTAGCGACTCGCAAAGATTGCAACCCCATTTTGCGACCCACAAATAGGAAGTCGCAATTTGCGAGTCGCAAACCATATGCAATTGCAACTCGCAAATTGCGACTAGTCGCAAAAAGCCCAGTTTGCATGTCCCATTTACCACCAACTCAGAGCAGGTGGTAACCATTACCAAAGTATAAAAGGAGACCCAGAAGGCATGTGGGTTACTCAAGATGGCGGAGATATTCCTGATAGCAGTGAGGAGGAGAGTCCACGCAGCCCAGCAGAGGAGGAGGAGCCAGAGACAGGAGAAGATTTACAGAACAAGGCAGACACTCTTCCAGCAAACTGAGGAAGAGATATACGACAAATACCGCCTTTGCAGCGCAGCCATACTAGAATTAATTGAATTACTAAAACCACAGCTAGAACACCAGACGCTGCGCGGCTGCGCCATCCCTACGCATGTGCAAGTGCTATGCTCACTGCACCTCTTGGCCTCAGGGAGCTATCAGGGGGTCATTGCTGTGGCAGGTGGGGTATCTCAAAGTGCACTGTCAAGGTTCCTCAGGGCATTCCTAGATGCCATACTCACACACATGTCTCACTTCATATACCTACCCAGGAATGAGGCAGAAATTAACAGCACCAAGCTGCAATTTTACCGGATTGCCAACTTTCTCCATGTCATAGGGTGTGTAGATGGGACACATATTCAAATATGCCCCCCTGCAAACCTGGAACATCTGTTCCGCAACAGAAAGTGTACCCACTCACTCAATATTCAGGTTGTTTGTGACGCCCACTATGTCATCACCGACATTGTAGCGAAATTTCCAGGCAGTACCCATGACTCCTACATTTTTAGGCACAGTGGGATACACTAACGCCTGGAACGTGGGGAGTTTGGAGACGGATACCTCCCAGGTAGAGCTGCATACACCTCGTAGACATACACACAGGTCACTGTGCACACCAACCAGGACTTTCTAACAGTGTAATGTTTGTGCCCAACAGGTGATAGTGCATATGCTTTATGGCCATGGATTATGACTCCGTACTTAACACCCAGCAATGATTCCGAGAGGCGATACAACAGTGCACATAAGAGGACCAGGAACATAATAGAACGCACCTTCGGATTGCTGAAAGCAAGGTTCAGATGCCTCCACCGCAGTGGAGGTGCCCTCCAGTATACCCCCATTACAGCATTCAAAATTGTTGTCGCATGCGCCATCCTGCACAATATGGCCACCCGACGTGGGCTACCTCTCACCCCTGCAGACCCTGATTCAGAGGATGATGAGCAGGAGCAACCACATCGCCATCATGGGGATCGGAGTATAGCAAATCAAGGCAGACTGAGACGGGAACACATCGCAACCCAATACTTTGGAAGATACGTGTCAACTTCAACCATACTCACCTATTGACCAAACACTCCATTTGTTAAGTGGAACAAAAAAAACTATTTAACATGTGCAGAAATTCAACTATTTACAATTACTAACTGTTCAAGAACATCAAAAAGCAAACCATGCATGGGGCACATTTGTGTCATGTGCCCCTACATTAGGGACAGGGTCCAGTCTATGTCCTACGGCGGCCTCCGCCTGCCTGGCTGGTCCCAGGTCGTTCTGCAGTGCTCTGCCTGGTACTCCCACTCCGGAGCACCCTAGTGTCAGTGGCAGAGACACTGCTCACTGTAGAGCCCTCTTCGCTGTCCTGGGGTGTGTCCCCTGTGCCCCTAGACAGATGCCGTGCCTCCATTAAATCGATCACATGTGTGATCCGGCCCAGGCCTCTAGCCACATCCCCTGCAAAGTGGCCCATTTCTACTTGGAGGCCAACTGTCCTTCTCGACAGGCCAGTGGTGTTAACTGCCAGTCTGCCAATTGATGTGGCCATCCCGTCAAGCCTCTGTAGCAGCTGACAGTCCCTGCGCCGCCCACCCTCGCCCTGTGACAGTAGTCCTGCCACCAGTTCCCTCATGGACAGGGCTAGGTCCCTAGTGTTCGTGCCAATCACGTCCAATTGGGAATGGAGCTGCTTCATGCTGGCCTCATTGCTCCTCACAAAGCGGCGCAGCACCCCACTAATACGCCCTAACATATTGTTCTGCAGGCGCTGACCACAGAGCAGCTGTGCCTTGGTGTTGGTGGTAGATGGACGGCCGGACTCAGCCTGCAGCCCTGCTCTCCTGAACCTGCGTCGCCTGCGCAGCGGTGGATGCCCTGTGTGCTCTACTGTGGCACTCCTGCCTGTTGCTGGCTCAGCCTCCTGAACCACTGTTGCGGCAGGTGTTGACATCACAGGGATGGTGTTGGTCGTTCAGGTGGGAGTGGTGGCAGCTCCTGTGCTGTCCTTATGGGGCTGGCTGCTGTGGCTTGTGGTGGTGTCTTGTGGGAGACCTGTGGGACATGGGGAACAGACTGTCAGTGTCTACTATCTGTTGCACACTTCCTAATAAACATTTGCCGATGAACTGCCTACTTGACTACATTTCCCATAATGCATCATCCGGTAATGGAGCTATCTTGGTTGTGCATGCCCCTGTGTACATGGTGGGTGGGGGTATGGCATTGATGGGGGTACAGGCATATCACATGGTACTCATCGGTTGATGTAGTGGGCTCAGAGGTGTCCAGATCTCCTATTCCTGTCACTGCCTCCTGCTCCAGGGTCTCCTCCACCCTTTCTTCCAGGGGTGTGGGTGGTGGTATGGATGATGGTCCCCCTCCTGTGCCTCTCATCTCCCGGAGCCTTTCTGCCACCCTCTCCTTGGTCCGGGAGCGGAGGTCATACCACCGTTTTTTGATCTCTTCCACACTCCTGTGGCTCACCCCCAGGGAGTTCACTTTTTCTTGGATCTCCAGCCAGAGTTGTTTTTTGGTTGCTTCTGGCACATTGAGGGCTGCCTTTCCAAAGAGATCATCATAGTGCTGACAGCATTCTTCTGTCAGCACCTCCAGCTCCTTCTCAGAAAATTTGAGTTTTCTTTTTCTTGGTGTTTCAGCCATTGTAGCTGCTGTTCCTCCTGTTGGCTGTGCAGCAGTTTAAAATGGGTGTGGTCCTCCCTCCTCCCAGGTGTATTAGTAAACTTCCTTGCTGTGATGTCATCATCATGTGCCAGGAAGTGTTTCCAGAGTGTTCTGGAGTGGTTTCTGGAGTGTTCTGCAGCACCTGCAATCAATTTACATGGTACTCGCAATTTGCGACACCCACTCGCAAATTGCGAGTTCGTTTTTTGCGCGGTCGCAAACAGCGACCTCGCAGACAGCGGACTCGCTATCTGCGCTGCGACTCCGGATGTGAGTTGCAAATTGTACACGGACATTGTACCTGCATTCCTATTAGCGACACGCAATTTGCGAGTCGCACATACTCGCAAATTGCGAGTCGCTAATTTTTTTGTACCTACATCTGGCCCCTAGGTTCCATAGCACCATTGCCCGCTATTTTATGAGATATTTATAGTTCTTTCAAATCTGATGTGTCAGAAATTTAAGAGAAAACCATGGGCAGGATTTGGGGTAGGTGAAGGAGGGTATATTAAATAATGCCACCAAAAGGGCAGCGACCAGCATGAGCTGGCTAATAAGACCTGCTAACCAACAACAGTAGCCTAGCAATCTACATAGGCTTTGCTAGGCCTCCTTTGTCCCTCTGTCAGACTCCTCCACAAGGGTATGGAGCACATGGAATGGTAATTGAGTGACTGGTGAGTGGGTTCCTCAAGCAAGCACAAGCAGCACCAGTATAATGCCAGTTGCCTCCAGACTGTACAAGGGACCAGCACACTACTGAGCTTACCGCCACGTCCTGTACCGCTGGGTTACCTCTTGCTCTCACATCCACTTCATAGCATCATGGCTGGGATGATGGCTGATCGCCTGAGAACCATCTAGCATGCACCTCCCTCACACCTGCCTCACTTTAAGGCCTAATTTCTGCCGTCTTTCTGTCTCCTCACCCACACCGCTTGCACCGCTAGAACTGCAAGAGCCACTTCACTGCCACCTCACCACTTACTCACTGTGGGCTCCTTGCCATGCCCACCAATTGGTCCAATGCTCCAAGCAACCAAGTGGAGTCCGCCACCCTTCTCTCAGCCCCTCTTCCCTCTTCTACCTCAGCTCAAGGTTAGGGGAGGAGGCAAGACAGAACAGACAGAATGGTGGGAAGCAGAGCTGTGTGTGGGCCACAATCTGTACTGGTTCTGCCTTCCCAGCCGGAGTATCTGTGTGCTAAAGGCCAGCATTCCATGCATACCCTGCTGGACTCCACATCTCAGCCTCACTGCTCCTCAGAACCGATGCATCACCAGTGGTGCATCGCATCCCCGATACTTAGGAGGTGGAGGAAGGGGCTTTCACAGCGCCTGACAATGCTCGGTCCGTGGGTTCCTTTGACTCCTCCCCAACAGAATGGCACTCAACTCAGCACCTGCAACACCTTGATTCACCTGTGTCACCTTGAATCACCCAATCACATGGCGACAACCTTTAGCCAATTTAACTATACTGGGACTTTTAGTGTGCAAATCCCACAATTGTGTAATCCTGGCTGAACCTGTGATCCCAGAAGAATCACTTAAGTCAAGCCTGTCTCCTCTATGTCATACCTTCCAGAGAGATGAGCTTAGGGAATTTAGTGACTTTGAGGGTTCACCCTGACAAGGGATATGATTTTGTTCTTGAGGTGTGTAGTCACCGACCCCAAATAATAATCCAATTTCTTACATATTCCTTCTATAGATTTTTAAGAAACTGAATGCTGCTATTGGCTTTGACAATACTAGCACATTTTAAAAGTTTTTAGAGTTGGCAAAGTCAGTAACTGTGGCCAAGATGAAGTCTGAGAGGCATGAAAGGGATAGAAAGAAGACGGGGAGAAAGTGGAATCATGAGGCAAGTGCTGCAGGGTCTCACCCAGGACATCACCAAGCTTGCCATCAGTTGCCTGAGGTGTCACTGAGCCGTAATAGCAGGGAGGGTGGAAGAGGAGAAATGGGCTGGGGGAGGTTTGAGGAGCAAGGAAAGAACATAAACATGATTTCAAGTAATATATCAGGGCAAGCACAGGACATGCAATCCCATATGGAATGTTATATATGAAAACAATGCAAAACTTATACATAATAGTAGTTAAATGACAGAAGCAGTAGAAGTATACACTTTACAGGATCAAAAGCAATGGTAAACAAGTTGTGTTCCAGATAAGGAACAAACAGGAAAGAATGTCATCCTTGATATGGACAAGACAGCCATCCAATCAAGATCAACAGGGTGATCCAAAGTCCACTTTATGTGGTGTCATAAACAAAGCTGTCTGTGACAGCCAGTTGAAGCAACACCACATAAAGAACACAATTGCTGAAAGTTGGCTTTGTGTTAGGAATTATTGTTTAATACATCTGCAGCAGGAATTTAATCCACTGAACTATCTGTTTGTCTTAAATTCGTAGTATGTCTTATATGTTGCTACAGCAGCTTGTGACAAAGTTAGTTTTAAAACACAAAGTTTTTCAGAAGTGTGACACTGGCAAATTGTTACCTGTGAAGCCGTAGAGAAATAAGAAAATATCCTCACCTTTATCTGACTGTAGAATGTCATTAGGGGACAAGACATATTTGTTCTAGGGAACACCACACAGACAGGATCAGGGTTTGTGCCCACGCTATTCCAGATGAGTTCATGCTTCCATGAATATATGGTGTTTTTCATTACTACCAGGGGAGCAGCAATGGTGCTATAGCCTCTAATGCTAGCAAAGAAAATGGACTCTCCAACTGCCAATAGGGTAGAAAAAGACAGCCATACTAGGGAGGCAGTGGTCTCCTCGCACCATTAGACCCCAGTGCCACTGCACCTGCTGCACCATTAATAACTTCTCTCATGTTGTACCTATTTTTTTTTTTACTATTTAATGTCATGACCTTTGCCCAACTGTGCATTGTAGGTAGGCATAGAAAAATATTTTTCAAATGTCAGAGGTGCTTGGGTCTTCTACATTTGAGTAAGTCAATGGTACATACAGTGATGTAAGGCTTTTTGGATGCAACACTTACGCTAGGCAAAACACACAAGTGAAGTCAAGACAAACTACATGCCCCAGTTGATTGTTTTTAGAGTGTTCCTTGCTAAGTAATCAAAGTACTTGGTTGCTAACTTTGGAACCTTGTTGCCAGGAAATTTGGATTTTTTTGTGCTTTCAGTTGTACAAAGAATTGTTAAATTCAGAGAATTATCTGCTTAACACTTGAAATAGGGGATTTAGACCTGGATTTGCACATTAGTTTTGGATTTGCTGGCACAGATATGTTAATTAGAAATAGTAATGAGTGTTTATGCATTTTAAATAATAATAATAGAATGTAGAGGAAAATAATGTAGAAAGAAAATGTGCATATTTGAAAATGTGCCCACGGAGAGTGGTCATCAAGTTTCACAAATGACAAAAAATATGTGAAATGTTGAAAATATTTAATAATTATGTAGTAATATGTCATATTGATATATATAACGTATGTTTTGCATTATATTGTAGAGCTAACTTAGCTGAAGTTGTGGCCTAGTTTTCGCCTGGCCTCATGCAGAAGCTGAATATTCATCCAATGTAGAGAAGCTAATGTGCTGAACTGACTCCAAACTGCTCGTGTTAATAAAGTCTGTTTAGCTAGAATTTTCTGCAATGAACTGACAGACAGGAGATGATGGAACTAGAGTATGTATCAAATCCGGTGTAAAGCAGAGGAGATGCACTTTCCCAGGACTCGAACAATGGAGACACTGACTGGAGAAGTAGATACAACATTTTTTATACCTGACGAGCCGGATGATGACAACATCATACAGTGAACCAATCGACACCTTGAGAAGCGTGTAAAACTAGAATTAATAGATTTGAAGAGCTGAATGTATCGGGAAGCGTCATATGGTGACTAATTGACCAATTAGGATTTGGTGGATACTCTGAGTGACTTTGATATGATGACGTGACGGAGAGAGTTCAGAGATGTTAGGGGCAGACATTGGAAGAGAGATATTTGATATTGGGGAGAAGAGAGTTGAGATTCTGTAATTGGGCTCAGGCTCCTGAGAGCCTGATGCGTTGCTGGTCGATTGATGACCTGAAGACGAAGAATGACTTTGTTGTTGATCCATACCTTGGATATGTAGCTATGACAATGTGACTGAATCATTTTTGTGCTTTTTCTTTCTAGGTACCAACTGCACTATTTAAATAGTTTGGGCCTGATTCTAACTTCGGCGGGCGGCCTCCCCCACCAAAATACTGCTCCGCGGTCTAAAGACCGCTGAGGGTATTTTGGGATTTGCCCTGGGCTGGCGGGTGGCCGCCAAAAGGCCGCCCGCCAGCCCAGGGCAAATCAACCTTCCCACGAGGACGCCGGCTCAGAATTGAGCCGGCGTAGTGGGAAGGTGCGACGGGTGCAGTGGCACCCGTCGCGTATTTCAGTGTCTGCATAGCAGACACTGAAATACTTTGTGGGGCCCTCTTACGGGGGCCCCTGCAGTGCCCATGCCATTGGCATGGGCACTGCAGGGGCCCCCAGGGGCCCCGCGGCACCCCCTACCGCCATCCTGTTCCTGGCGGGAGACCCGCCAGGAACAGGATGGCAGTAGGAGGTGTCAGAATCCCCATGGCTGCGGAGCGCGCTCCGCAGCCATGGAGGATTCTGTAGGGCAGCGGAAAACCGGCGGGAGACCGCCGGTTTTCCTTTTCTGACCGCGGTCGAACCGCCGCGGTCAGAATGCCCTGCGGGGCACCGCCAGTCTGTCGGCGGTGCTCCCGCCGACCCTGGCCCCGGCGGTCTGAGACCGCCGGGGTCAGAATGACCCCCTTTATCTTTTAGCTAGATTTTGTTTCCAAATTCATGTTCTAAACTATTTTCGTATGAAGTCCCACATGCTAATGCTAATTTGGGGTAGTTAAGGTTTCCTATTCTGAGACTTTGACATATACAGAGACAAATTATTGACAGACTGAATTGCTGAACTCTGCTACTGATGTTGACATATTCATCTTTGTTGGCTTATGCTGAAGCATTAGAATGTATGTTTTCTCAAGTTCTGGTTAGGTTATATTATTGGTGGTCACTAATGAATTAATTTTGATTTAATTGAATAAAGTTTCAATTAACCTCATGAATTAATATTGTAACTAATAGGGAAATAAAATTGATAAAACGTATAATTGAGTTGTGGTTATTTATGAAATGTTGACACTATTCACTGATGATTAATGTTTCTCTTAGTGGTTATTGATTTGTGTATTGATTACTGATGGACATTGGTTACTACATAGTTAGGATACTACATGCGAATCAAAAGGTTCATCGACCTATATGCGTCCCTTTGTAAGTTTACTTACTAAGGACCAAGTGCGCTAGCAGATTCAACTTTCCAAAGATTACAAATTCTGTTGCAATTTGTTCACAAGAACAAGAGAATCACAAACTTGTACAGACTTCGCTTATATTTTGTATGGCATTAAGGGATAATCAGTGGTGGAGAAGTAAATGTATATTGAGAGTAGTGAAAGCACAACACTAATGCAAATTCATTATGTTACAGCTGAAGAATTATGTGCATTAAGAATTATTCAGATCACAGAATCAATTCAGAATTCACAGAAGGTACTTATCTATATAAAAATGTATAAAATTCAGGGCATTTCTTTAATCTATTACAAAGGTTTATTCTTACTTTCACCTCAGGAAGTGGAAGTTATAATATTCCCACCAACCATAGGGAGTGAGGTATACAGAGATTGGCAGAGGGTATATCATGTGTGAATAGAAATAGTCAACTGTATCATAATTTACAAAATACTAAAATAGTTATTTCTTGTTATCGATATCAGCTCCTCTGTAGATGAGGTTAATCCTGGTACTAACAGGCAGAGTGAAGCTTCCTATGTCTCTATTTCTATTATTTTACTAATACTATTACTAATTATTAATTAATTATTAATAATTATTAATTCTCTTTCCCCGGGTCTCCTGCTAGCTGGCATAAATATCCTTTGCATGGTTGCCAGTGGGTTGAGGGAATGTAGATGCTAGAATCGCTCCTTTTGGATCTGGAATTACCAGGTTAGTGCAACCCTAACAATTAAGTCAAATAATTGCATGCATGGAAAGCTTCTCAGACATGGAGCAAAGATTTGATCTAAACATCATAAAGAAGTTGGTGGGAGTTGATGCCTTCTTTTTTCCCATGATCTTGATCATCCTAAACATTTGGGCACATCTTCATAGGGAAAACAAACTAAACACAGTCTGAAAGCTATGGCATTAAATTGTGAAAAAAGCAAATGTATGTGCAATACAGATCACCTCTTACAATGTCTGCATTTGTGAAATGCATTCATGAGCATTTATGTAGAAATTCTCCATTGCTCAATTTATTTTATCATTTCATATATACTAATCTGAAAATGAATTGTGCACACCAGTTGATTTGTGATATTCAAAATTATGTTCACATTAAACATATGCCCTTCAGTTTGCAACTTAGTATATTCATTTCATGAAGCTTAGGCATTTGGGGAACAATTTATTTTCTCTTGGGCTTCCAAACATAACCAATACCTATAAGTTGGTTGCCTGTAATTTTCCAAAGCATAATACCTAGAGCATCTCCCCCAGAAATATAAGCAATGACTCACATTTACCAAATAATGGTGCCCCAGTAGGATGAGTTAGGTAAATAAATCATCTGTGGGGGTCAAAAGTGGTGGAAGGTCCATACATGTTCTTCGAATTGTTGTTAGCGGCAGACTATTAGCCAAGTTGTCTGGATCTGGAAGTAGGCTAGCAATAACCATATGAGTGCATGGACTCTTAAACTCCAGAAAAGGAGACAACTTTCAGCATTCATTTCAAAACCTTAGATAACCAGATAGCTGATGACTTCTGATTAAATGTGAGCTTTACTCTCTTCCATACTACTCCATTTGATTGAAATTTGTTTTTATTATTCACTCCAAATGGGAGATATTTTTGTAAAAGTTATTTAGGACACAATATTTTCGTCAGTCAATTTGGTCCAAGATATTCTTGTACTATACTTTGGGTTTTAGATAATTGTAATTGTTTAAAGACTCAACTTAGATAAGTAAACATTTTATGCTTTATAACTGTATTAAAGCAATACAGCATTAGTGTTAAACCTTGCACTATGCCTGTGACCGCCACAGTCAAGGACTGTAGTAAACTTACAGTTTATAGCACAATCTGTTTCATCAGGTTTGCTTGGAGATTGCCAGAGCTCCACAATGCAGGTCCGAATATGCAGATTATATTTTTGTGCAGATCAGATTTAACATTCAGAGTTGAACTCAATTGTATATCTGAAGCCATTGAACATTTTATATGCTCACTAAGCAAGAATATAGGGGGTCATTACAACCCTGGCGGATGGCGGAGAACCGGCGGTAAGAACAGGCTGGCTGTCTTACCTTGGTGAATTATGACCATGGCGGTTACCGCCATGGCCATCCGCCGGTTCTCCGTCCCGCCCGCCAGAGTGGAAACGACCGCCGGGCTGGAGACCTGGGTCTCCAGCCCTGCAGCCGTCAGTATACCGCCGGCGGTATTTGGACCCGGCTTACTGCCGTGGATTTCCATCGGTTTGAACCGCCATGAAATCCATGGCGTAAGCACTATCAGTGCCAGGGAATTCCTTCCCTGGCACTGATAGGGGACTCCCCACCCCGACTCCCTCCCCTACACCCCCCACCACCCCTGCCACCACCCAAAGGTGGCAGGGCCCCCTCCCCACCCCGACCCCCAACCTAACATTACTCACACACACCTGACACGCATGCAAGCACCACCAACACACACACGCACACACCCCGACATACATGCCCACAGCCACACACACACAGTCAGGCATGCACACCCACATTCAAACATACATGCACACATCCATACAGACATACCCACAGACATACACAAACTCATTCCCATACACACAACACCCCCGCAAGCATACACGCACTCACACACCCCCTCTACATACACACACACGCACACCCACATGCACGCACACAACACACAAAACCCCCCCACCCCCCTCCCCTAACGGACGATCGACCTGTTCCGTCGATCCTCCGGGAGGGGACGGGAGCCATGGGGGCAGCTCTGCCGACACCGCCACGCCAACAGAACACCGCCAGGGCGAATCACAGGACGTGATTCGCTGGGCGGTGTTCTGTTGGCGTGGCGGTGGAGGTGGAGCAACCTCCACTTCCCCGCCGCCCGCAAGTATGGCTGTTGGCGGCTCTCCATCGGAATAACGACGGAGAGCAGCCAACAGTCATAATACGCCGAGCGGCAAACCGCCTGCACAGGCGGTCTTCCGCACAGCAGTCCCTCGGCGGTCTTGCAAAAAGACCGCTGAGGTCGTAATGACCCCCATAGTACTTTCAGTACTATTCATTGTTATATGATATGGATTGTAACCTAGAATTACAGTTTTAATAGCAAGAGCCCTTGGGTTAATATCGGATTACCTGCTATATTTCTCACCCATTCTCATAATTGATTGTCTCACACTAAGTGCACTTTGATAGTATTTTACACTTTTCATTATTAGAAGGTATTCTGCTTCCTATTTTTTACACCACTTTTCTCTTTTTTCTCATTAAGGTGACTGCCTTATAAATTACAGTGTTAATGGATATTTCTGTTCTGAGGAAGAAGATCAATTCAGCACATGACAATGTTGCATCTCTTTACTAAACTTTTTGTAGCTATGACTCCACTCTATGTACTAAAACACATTTTCAGTGTTAATAATGAGAGATTGGCTCTGCAGCTTTGGCCATACCACTTTAATATCTTTTTGGGGATGGTTAACACTACTTGAAGCCTTCAACTGGTGATTTTTCTCTTTATTTTCATGTTGTACTTGGCCCTTTCTGCAGAGTCATGCCCAAACCTTTTGCCCTCACTCACCTGTTTTCTGAAGGCATTTTTATGGCTTTTGGGACTGTGCTCTTTACCACTGCTATCTAGGGCTAAAATGCTTATTCTACCACCTTTAAATATGGTGAAATCGGCGTACACCAAATTGGCCCATTTAATTTACTTGTAAGCCGCTAGCAAAGAGATACTACAAGTACTCGAGCCCTGTAAGTTAAATGCTACTAGTGGACCTGCAGCACTTTGTTGTTGTGCCATCCACTTAAGTAGCCCTTTCTCAGGTATTCCATTGCAGCCTGTGCGTGCAGTTTTAAACTGCCCTTTCAACCTGGCAAAGCAAACTTTTTGCCAGGCTATACTTTCCTTTTTAATACATATAGGTCACCCTTAGATTAGGCCCTAAATAGCCCATAGGGCAGGGTGCAGTGTATTTACAAAATGGCCATGTACTTTTAGGTTTTACATGTCCTGGTAGTAATAAAAACACCTACATTCATTTTTCACTACTGTGAGGATTACCTCTCTCATGTGATAACGTTGGGTTAACTTATTACATTTAATAAGTGATACCTTTCAATTGGGAGCAATGTCTAAAGAATTGCAATTTGAAACCCTCTTTGATGGTAAAGTCGGATTTTAAGCCACAATTATGAAAATACCACTTTTAGAATGTTGGCATTTTCTTCTCCTAACCATTAGGTGCCTGCAGCCTTTATCCTGGGTCACATGAAATGTGTAGCTGTCAGTTGGCCTTTGTGTATTGTTTACAGGCCCTTACGCAAAGGGGAATAGGTGTTGGCAGAATAGGCTTTGACTTGATGACTTGATCTCGTAACACTCCACAAATCAGGATTTAAGGTACTTTTGTTCAACAGGCCTAACTTAGTCCCTGTAGACAGCCCACACTCCATCATGGCCTGACCTTGTGACTTTGATCTGGTCCGGCGCTACCAGATAACCACAGTTGGTGCTTTTTGCTTCTAGGCACTATTTTTACTTATTTTTTTAAAACTGCAAATCTCTGGTTCTACTGATTGGATTTTTGTAGCTTTGGTCTGAAATAATTTAATACATTTTACTCTATTTTTCTAAATTGGTGTGGAATTTTTCTTACATTGTGTTTTCACTTTGTTACTGTTTGAGGTGTTGCATAAATACTTTACACATTGCCTCTAAGTTAAGCCCGACTACTTTTGTATCTAGCTACCAGAGAATTAAGCACGAGTATTTTGAAGTTTGTTTGTGTTTCACCCTGAAACAGATTGTGGTTGCTGGTTCAATAGGAGTTCACCCTCCTCAACCAGTTACTCCTTTCCCAACATGTTCTATTTGTGTCTTTTAAAATGCATTTGACCAAGGCATTTGAAAGAGAGTTGGAAAGTGTCTCTTTTCTGACTCAAAATGTTCCTCTTTTGAATGTTCAAAGCTAGGTGAGTACTCTAGTCTGGGACAAAGCACTGAGACATTGTTCTTTGTCCCTTAGCAGACCCCATTCCACTCATGCAGTAAGGGCTCTCTGCCAGATTGTATCACTAGCAAAAATACTGTCTGACAGAAATATCATGTCCTTAATCCTAAATATAATTTCCCAAAATACCACTCCATTGGGTGTAACTTTCCTGATTCTAACCTCAGTAGGACTCTACTTCTGACACAATGAGGCCGATTTCATAGTTGTTCTACAGGAGTACTCTTTTGGGCACCTTTGTGAATGGGCCCCAAAGCACGCAATTCCTTATAAGTAAAGGTGCAAAGAGAGCACTCTTTCTATTTGTGCTAAATGCATATGAATATTCCATGAATATTCCCATTTTAGATGTTTAGGGCAAATTCACAAAAACATGGTGTGTAAAACGGCACTACAGGAGTACTACTTTATATGATCTAAAATTCCTTTGTAAATAAGCCCCAATATTTTGATATTTTGGTACCATACCCCAGTGAATATTGTTCCCCCTTTTCCCTTCCAAGCTATATTAGGTCCAGATAAGATCACAAGCAAGAGTGACAGAACATACAACTCCAACTTCTAGGATTTAAAGATTTCATGCTTGTATTCGACATAAAACCCATCTTAATTATCACAGAAATATTTCAGGTTTGTAATAGCAAGTGCTAACCCAGCACTTTTCAGAACATGGGGCCTGATTCTAACTTTGGAGGACGGTGTTAAACCGTCCCAAAAGTGGCGGATATACCACCTACCGTATTACGAGTTCCATAGGATATAATGGACTCGTAATACGGTCAGTGGTATATCCGCCACTTTTGGGACGGTTTAACACCGTCCTCCAAAGTTAGAATCAGGCCCATGGTGTGTAAAACGGCACTACAGGAGTACTACTTTATATGATCTAAAATGCCTTTGTAAATAAGCCCCAATATTTTGATATGTTGGTACCATACCCCAGTGAATATTGTTCCCCCTTTCCCCTTCCAAGCTATATTAGGTCCAGATAAGATCACAAGCAAGAGTGACAGAACATACAACTCCAACTTCTAGGATTTAAAGATTTCATGCTTGTATTCGACATAAAACCCATCTTAATTATTACAGAAATATTTCAGGTTTGTAATAGCAAGTGCAAACCCAGCACTTTCCAGAACGTCATTGCAAAATTGACTGAGACTCCAGTCTGCGTTCGTAGGCAGAGGAAGACATTTTCACTCTACTTTAAGGGCTGTTTAAGGTGTTGATTTCAATATCTCAAGATGTTTTTTCAGAAATAAATTGAGGTGTTTACAGAAAGATGTCATGGTGGTTCAGTAGTGTCTGATAGACTGTGGCAAAGTAACATGGCAAATTACCTCATGCAGCAAAGATGCAGACAGGAAGCACTGACGAATAGCAGATGTCTACCAACAGTCTCTGTCATACCAGCGTCACAGGTGCCATCAATGTAATGTGTTCAGATATTAACACATATAAGTTGCAGATGGATATATGACATGACACCCTGGGCCAGATGTACAAAAACGTGGTGCATTGGTACTGATGCGCCACTTTTCTTGCGTGCCCCTACCGCCACCTAACGACACCATGGCTGCGCTGTATTTGCAATACAGCGCACCATGGCACATGTTAGGACAATAGCGTCAACATTTGTGAGGATATTATGGCGCTTTTCAACACTAGCGTCAACATTTTTTATGCTAGTGCAGCAAAGTGCAAGGAGGCCCATTTTTTTACAATGAGTGCGTCACTTTAACACCTGCATTGGGCAGGCATTAAAAATTATGCCAAAAATAGCACAGTGAAATCTTGTAGATTTAATTGCGCCGTTTTTGCCAGAATGCCCCCTTGCATGCATTATCCCTGACACAGGCATATTGTGACGCAAAGGGTCGCAAAGTGGCTCCATCAATGCATTGCACAACTTTGTTAAAATGGTGCGGCGAAAATTGCATCCTTGAGCCACATTAGCGTAAAAAGAAAAATGACAATAAATTGGCGCAAGGAGGCGCTAGGGCCTTGTAAATCTGGCCCCCTGTTTCTTAGAAATAACAAATTCAAAACTCACTAACTGGCTTCGTTTTCCAGGCGCTGAATAACATTTGAACTTTCATCTGGTTGATGTTCTATTTATGCTTCAATTTCTTGCCAATGGTGGCCATTCTTGGACATGGTTCAGGATCCGTTGTACATCGACTTAGCTCAGACTTGGCACTGGAAACACTCTTCATACATCGGGAGGCTCCTTTTCCTCATCTTTTTCATTTCCTGCACTTCCCATGCAGGAGGTACAAATGCTTACTGTGGACCAGTGGTTGCAGGTGGGGCCTGACAACACTAATTTCCGGGGACCGAAAAGCATTTGTTCACATCAGATTGTGGCCTAGAGCAAGAGACCGAAAGGCAGAAAGGGAGGAAAGAAGGAGGACCAGAAAGACGATAAAATTGGTACAAAAAAAGAAATCAGGAATGAAAAAATAATTTGAAAGAATGAAACAAAAGGGCAGTGAGAGTCTGGTGTTTGATGAAAGAGGCATGGAGTGAAATCAGTACTGCACAGCCTTGGTGTTGGGCACCCCAGACAGTCAATAGTGCCGGTGGCAGGCTTCTGAGTTAAACTTTGGGTCTGGCACTTATACAAATTTGTTTGCATTTAATAAACCCTCAGGGATAATATATGTGAATTTATACATACACAGTTTTCAGTTCAAAATTCATTCGTTGCTTGCATTCAAGCAAACAAGGTATGAATGTTGTAAGTTCTCGTCCAAAAGTCTGTTTCATCAACTTTGTTTATTTAAATCTATCACATTCAGCTTTAGACATATTTTAGGTTGTATTACACTGTACTGCGCACAAATGTCTTCAGGCTTCACGTTCTGAACAACATCAACTACATTCATATTTAGCGCTACTTTATTACGGATCTGAAAAGGGAACTACATTGTTTTTTTGTTATGCAAATACTTTAACTATATTCTGCTCATTTCTTTCATCACTTCGAGTGTTATTGCTAATTTCAGAGTCTGCAAAACAAATTTCTGCATTTATGGATAAGCTCGGACGGAATAATATCACTAATCAATTTTGATAAGGTAATATAAATTGCAGCGCCAGAAGACATGTTTGATGTATGTGCCATACAAGGGACCGGTCAATCAATGAATCATTTATTGAATCAAATAAAATATGTTTTTGTTACTAGACATATTGGCTTAAATCTCAATATTTTCTATGGTCAGCATTTTGAATGCATTCAGTCCTAAGGATTGTGAATTGAAGTCTAATTTTCAAACAGGAAATAACACATTTGTTAACAGAAAATTCGTCCAGCGCCAATTTTACTCAGAAGAACGCCTGCGGTTTTTAACATTCAATTTCTGGAAAAATCTACTACATGTCAGGAAGTTCTTAAAAATGGTGGAACAGTGCATTAATACCCGTTGTGGTTTCCGGAGGAACCTACTTGCGGTTTCGAAAGGAATAGCTGTAAAAAGATTGGATTTGTTCATTAAATCCAAACATGCAATTTATAGTCAACTTGACTTTTTACAATTCCTTTGGAATCTGCCAAAACTTGCTTTAGGGAGAGGGGATTTGCTTCTACAATGCACTCAAGTACAAACAGGTAAGTCTTGGAATGGACAATGTGCAGAAATGTTGATTTATGTGTATACTTTGTGCCTCCCAGTGGTATCGCTCAAAAGGTCTTTTTGGCATCAGTTCAAAAACTGCATTAGATTTATTATGTTTAGCTTACTATATTTATACGTCAAACTCGGTATGCTTCAAGCTACCACGGTAATGATATCAAAGCCAGTGAGCAGGGTTCAGTAGGAAGACATCCTTCTGTCCGCAATTTGTCTTTCCTTTGTCAAAACACATGTAAACAAATTGTTTTACCTTTGCATTCCATTCCTGTTTCATCCTTCAAAACACCTCATATACCTGTTCATAGAGAATTGGGCAAGCAGACTTGGGTAGCCCTGGCCTGCCACTTTTTGTCCCACTTTGGAGGCTTACCAAATCACTATTTGCAGTACTGTAATTTAAACACAAGGAATTGCATCTGTCAGTGAAGTAGGCAGAAAAATAAAATACTCTCCTCTCTTTAGTGTTTCCAGAATGACACTGAGCGAGCGAGTGTAGTGAGCGAGACTAGCACTCACATAGGTAAGGCGGGGAGATTGTTCACCTAAGGGCATTTTGTGAACAATGTCACCAAATAGTTCATTTTGTGTCAAAAATCCCAAAGTATGTGACCAAAAAGGTGAAGGATTTCTATGTAGTTCTTCATAGACATTCATCACCAAATTCATCAAGGGTGAACTAGTTTGGCTGAATATCAATTTATGAGGAGTTCTTCCCTTTCGAAAAAACAATGAAACAATAGAGCAGTGTTGCACTTGGGCCTCTTTGCAGGGTCACCCCCAAATCATTTTGCCTTTTTCACTTCCTTTTTGTTGGCTTTAAGACTCTCATAAAGTGTGTGTGCTCTTTCCCTAAAACATAGTCAAATTGGCTTATATCCAATTGGCATATTTAATTTACTTGCAAGCCTCTTGTAAAGTGGTATATACCCAGGGCCTGTAAATTAAATGCTACCAGTGGGCCTGCAGCACTTATTGTTCCACCCACTTAAGTAGCCCCTTACACCATGTCCCGGGCCTGTTACTGCAGCCTGAATGCAGTGTCGGGCTGCCATGTTGACTTGGCATTTAAATCCCCTTGCCAAGCCTTACACTCTGCTTTTATTACATATAGTTCACCTCTAAGGAAGGCCCTTGTTAACCCATCAAGCAGGGTGCTGTGTAATTAAAAGGTTGGACATAAACTTTTGTGTTTCACATGTCCTGGTAGTGAAAAACCCTTAAATTCATTTTTCAATACTGTGAGGCCTACCCTTCCCGTAGCATACCATTAGGGATTCCTTATTATATTTAATAGGCTGTAATCCCTAAATGAGAGGAGATAGAGATGTCATGGTTGGTATTTATGGAATTGTGATGATAGACACTATTTAATGGTAGAGTCAGATTTTTCATTACAATTTTGAAGATACCACTTTTAGAAAGTGGGCATTTTCCTGCCCTCAGCCCTTTGTGCTTGCAGCATGTCTTGAGTCACATGTTTGGGTGTCGCTGACAGTAAGACTTTGTGAATTCCTCCCAAACAATCACACAATAAAGGGATTAGGTGTGCTCGAAAGGGACATCTACTGGGAGACACAGCCACACTTACACCTGAATAGCATTTACTCTGCCTTCACAAAGGGCCTAATGACCTGGTATTGTCACTGCCACCAGCTTGGAGTCAGGGCAGGGCAGTCACAAAAGTCCATGCACTTCAAAGAACCTTTCCAGAAGCTTCTCCCACCTTCCAAAAGAAGGGCACCAGGGCATTAAAAATGGGAACTTCAGACCCACACTTGCATTCAATACTGGAATTGCGGAAGGGCTCTCAGAGGACTGCCTGCTACTGTGACCTGTTTTGCACTCTGTCAGACTGCTGCTCTACTTGGAAAGACTGCTTTGCTGCCTGCAGCCTGCTTTGAACGCACATAGGCCAGCCCTTTTGTTAAGCTGTGCATCTACACATGCACTCAGGACTACCAGAAGTCACTACAAGGGCTAGTTTGCTGGCCTCCTGTTTAGAGCCATAGAGACATAACAGGCTCCCACCATCTTGAACCCACACCTGAACCCAGCCTGAGTGAGTCTTGAATTCCCAAGAAGTGTCCCAATAGTTCTGGAGCCTTGGTTGTGGTGCTAAAAACGCCCAGATGGCCATTTTCTAAAACTGAGAACTTACGAATTTGTTTTGCCTAAAAGTGCTCCGAGAACCAGGAGGCGACTTGGACCAACCTGCTCGCCTATCCACCCAAGGTGGATCACAGGTAATACTTACTTTGCAGCTTTTCCCACTAAGTTCTAAAGTGGTATCCGACCTCGTGGAACTTTCTTAGGCTGCAGCCTGCTTTGTCCAACTGGAGTTTTTTGACTTCCATTTCAGCGACTAAGGGGCAGATTTATGGAAAGTTGTCAGTCTTTGGTCCCTGTACCATGATTGTTGGTCTTGTCTATTGTGCTTATATGTTCCCCCACCCTTACTGCTCCACTCCAAAGGGGATTTATATCTTGGAGTGTGTTAGCAGGGCCCTATGATGAAGCATGCCACAAGTTGTGGGTGAGGGCCATTTTTTCAAAAGATTGTTGTTTGAACTAGTCTGGTTTTGATACCAGACATTATTCCTTGTCCTCTTTGTGAGAATATTATTGGTTGAGGGAGGTCGGACAGGAATTCCCTCTCACCCCTTTATATTGTTTTGAGGCCATCCAGTTTCATGCCTGCACTCGAGGTCTCATAGCCAATGGGCCACTTAAAGTCAGTCGGAAATATTCTAAAGGGATTACTCTTCTAGAGGCCCAGTCATATGAAGCTCCAGGTACCTCCAGCAGGTCCATTCCTCAACTGTCCCCCAGGGGGTGTAAGGAGGCCAGTGCCACAGAGTTAGATAAATATAGCAAATCCCCTCTCAAAATCCACTTTTGTCATATAATCAGTGTGTCACCTCAGTCTCTATGCCTAACTTTGCAAAAAGGTACTTTGGTGCAGATTTTTTATACAATGCATAATAAATTAAACACACACTCTCAATCAGGCACTACATAAATCCACTATGAATGCTCCTGAAGGCTCCTCTCTGCTACAGGCTTCCTATGTGTAGACAGCCAGCTGAGCTTGACTGTAGTCCCACTCGCTCAGCCTGCACACATGTATGTGCATCTTTATTTGCAGTCAACCCAGAACCACTTACCTCAGCTGCACACACCTTATATTAAAAGATAGATAAAGATGGCTAGCACTCCCATACATCCCAGTACACATTAATACAGTTTACAGTGAGTAAAACCTAGTTAGTGAGACTCACACTAAAGGTCCAAACACCAAGTAGTTGAAAAGCAACACTGTAGATGGTCTAATTGGCTAGAACCCTTTTTTAAACAGGAAAACAGACTTCCTTGTGGGTCAAGCTTTGGGAATCAGGTATTCTCCGTTTCTAGACAGTAAACTCATAGTCAGGCAGGTGCCCTGCACCTAGGAATCCCCTTCCCAATTACATACAACATGATGAATGTATCTCCCAGTTTCCAGGCCTCTCCTCATGAGATCTAAAGTCCCAGGAACAAGCTCACATAAAAGACACTAATAGCATGATCCTGATGGTAGTAGCTTTTTCTTACAGCCTGTGACAATGCTACTCACTACTCCTAGTGTTCAGAAGAAACATTAGAACTCTGTCATATTACACTACAGTCCACATCATGTTTTATAGAGCTTGCTCATAGAGTCTAACAAACATCAGTTGCCGTAAAAAAGGACAGCGCTGGGAGCTGCATTTGTTCCAGATTTAGCTAATCTCTTTATGGTGCAAGAAATATTTTTAGATAAAGCAGTTTTTCAGATAAGGCACTCCAATGACATATTCTTGATCTAGTATGCTACTGGATCCTTACTACTGCAGTTTCAAGAATGGATAGTTCAAAATGATGCTTATCTTCATTTCACTTTGAAAAAAGGGCAGACATATGATGATCTTTCTAGACGAATCAACTACTCAACCTCTTCAGTCATAAAGCCACTGATAAGTATTTCCACCGGGGACAAAAGTCACTGCAAAAGGGGCATACATGAGAACTTGCTTTTGAGGCAATTCCTTAGTGTTAGAAAAAGCTGTGCTACATCACAAGACCACGTTGACAAATTAGAGGAATTGCC
The DNA here is from genome assembly GCF_031143425.1 of Pleurodeles waltl. NCBI lineage: Eukaryota > Metazoa > Chordata > Amphibia > Caudata > Salamandridae > Pleurodeles > Pleurodeles waltl. The sequence continues at coordinate 600,164,546 of NC_090438.1, forward strand.
CATGATGCTATGTGCCAGCAGCTACTCAAACGTGTTAGACCTCAGTGCACAGAACAGTGCCTGTATTGCAGATCAAGATTTACTTGTCGTACCCAAACAAATGGAAAAAAGAATAAAATCATGTTTGACTCTATTTTGGATTCGGAGTTTGGAAGTCAAAAAACTGATCTATCAAAATTGGCGCACCCTAAACTCAGGATATTTCCCTAATGACCGAGTTCTTTTTCTATTTAAAAGAAAAAATAGCTGTGATGTGGAGTCACATTTCAGTAATCAGAAGGCAAAGATGTGACAATTGTCTCTGTTGTACGTACAAGAAAACTATCACTTAACTATCGCATGGAGGCAGAGGGGTTACTCTTACTGTGGCAAAAAATATGATTAACTATATTCTATGCCTCTAGTCACTGTCGCAACATAGGAAAGGACCACTGAGAGATAGGTAAAAATATCTGAAACACAAACCAGCATTAGTTGATGGAATCCCAACGTCCCCTCAATGAAGACTTCTGTAAGTGAAAACATGCAGAGGACAAGCTTTTGACTGGACCGATTTGGAAGTATGCAAAGAAGGCCTTGTGCCAGCAGCACACAACTTACTCCACTTTAAAAATGCTCCTTGATTGAAATGGCATTATTGTGCTACCTTCATAGTCTTTAGAACCATCAGCAGGACACGTGGCTACATGGAATTAACTTCTAGGTAAGTGCACATACAATGCATGTGCAATAATGATTTCATGGGATATTTCAGAATATTCTTTTTAAATGATTATGGCTACCTTGTGTGATCTCCCTCTTTGGCTGCCTATCTCGACTTCATGTCTGCATGGGGGTAATTAATAAGGTGATTAGACCTGTTTACATCCAAGTTTAGATCATAATATGTTCAAAGTAGATTAAGACACCATATTTAAAAAAAAAATGTAATATGTTGTAGTATAGTGGCATTACAAGAAGACCTGTATGTAGCAGACTGAGGCACTTTAAATTCTTTATTGAAATACATTATAGTATATCGGCATGGCAAGGACACCTGCTTTGTTCTCCTTAGGGTCTCTTTAAAGGTCTAACTCACCCAAACATTTCAATAATTACACCCTAAATTAGAGCTGGAGGTAATGTAAGGTCTAAACAATGTCTGAGCTGCAATGATAACTTACAGTTGGGAGTAATTTATACATGTAATGTAAACAACCTCCCTGACCTAGTCAGTGAACTGCTCCCCCACTACGTAGCTCCACCTGCAAGCGAAGCCCGTCTGACTTGAACTCTGACCTCGATCAGAAGTTCGAGGCCCTCCTCCACCTGCAGGCTTCTGCCTGCGCCTCATCCCTGGTGTCTAGTGGGGGAGCTCTGCTCTTCTGCTGGGCTGCCCTCTGCCTCTTTTCTCTTTTTTTCCTCGTTTTTCTTTTGTGCACTGTCTTTGTGCCGCTTTTCCTTTGTGTGCTGTTTTTGTGCCTTTCACTTTCTGCTTTCCTCTATCTTTTCCTCGTTTCTCTCATAACTCACTTCTCTCTCTCTCTCTCTCTCTCTCACACTCTCCCCGCCGCTGCTGCCCCCGCGGTCTGCCCCCTTTTTTGCGCCGTTTCCCACCTCCCAGCTGTCCTTTCCTCCCCCCCTATTAAATGGCAGCTGCATGCAGCCTAAGGCAAGCCCGTCTGCGCCCGTCCACCACCCAACTACGACCAGCGCAAGGACCCCTGCTCCTGTCACCCACTGCCTCTACACATCAGCAACACTCATCGCACTCAAACCAGGACGCAACAACAACTGCAAGCAAGCATCACCAGACAACACCCACAGACCCTTAAGCTGCCTCCGCTGCCGCTAAACCTACACCACCACCAAGACATTGGACCCAGCACAACCCACCCGCAACAACACACAAACCCCAAAATCTCTGAAGTGCATTCTCCTCAACATCCACTCCCTTCATAAACATGCTACCGAAATCTGGGACCTCCTTGACAACACCACCCCAGATGTCCCGTTCCTCACGAGACCTGGACCAACACCACCCCAGGCCCAGACATAGCCATCGCCATCCCCCAGGGATACAAGATCATCCAGAAAGACTGCCCCAGCTGCCATCGTCCACCGGTCCAACGTCCACCTGAACACACGCTCCGAAGACTCAGAAGAATCCACAAGCCTGATGGAACACCTCCACTTCAAACTACATACCAGCCCGACATCCATCATCAGGGGCCCTCATGTACCTCCCTCCAGGACCACGTGCTCCCTTCGCCGACTCCATCAAGGACTACATCTCCACAAAAGCCATCACTGCAACCACAGCCACCAACTGCACCTTGTTGGGAGACATCAGCTTCTACTTCGACAACCTACAAGACCCCAACAGCACATCCCTCCTAGACAACCTCCACAACATAACGCTCCGACAGATCGTGACGGAGCCAACACACTCAGCAGGGTACACCGTCAATCCCATCTTCACTACAGGAACTTCCGCTACCTTCAGTCACACTTCAGAACTCCCTTTGACAGACCACCGATGCATCCACTTCACCTTCAACAGACGCACCGTCATCAGACTCCCACACCAACCATCACTTAGAAACTGGCCAAGAATCACCGATGATCAACTCACCGTCGCACTCGCCATTGCTGCCCCCACCATCGCACACAACGACGACCTAAATACCGCCACACGCACCTTCCACAAATGGATCACCGACTGCGCCAACACTATAGCCCCCCTCAAAAAGAACAACAGCATCCACACAAAGAAAGCCAGCTGGTTTCACCCCAGAACTCCGAGAATCTAGACGCACATGTCGCCACCTCAAAAAAATCTGGAGAAACACCAAATCCCCTTAGCAACTTCAGAGCCTCCACCACCGCACACTGCCAACTCTTCAGAAACACCAGAAAGAAAGCTTTACAAGACAGAATCTCCTCACATGCACACAACAGCAAGGAACTCTTCAGCATCATCAAGGAGTTCGCCCAACCCAACAGTGAAACAACGGACATCCCACCATCACAGGACCTCTGTGACAGACTCAACACCTACTTCCACCACAAAATCGAAACCATTTATGACAGTTTCAGCAAGGACAACCTGCAGAACCCCCTCTACCAAAACCTGGCACCAACAAACCAACAATCACCACCTGAACCCCCCTTATTACCGAAGATACTCTGAGAAACACTCTGGGGCCCCCAGGGTCCCATGCCCCCACCACATTTTAAACAAAGCCACAGACACCATAGTCCCCAAGTTCTGCCTCACCATCAACTGCTTACTAACTGACTCTATCTTCCCTGATGACTGGAAACACGCAGAGATCAACCCCCTCCTCAAGAAACCCTCTGCAGACCCCCACCGGCCTAAAAAACGTCAGGCCCATCTCCCTACTCCCCTTTCCTGCGAAAGTCATCAAAAAAGTGGTCAACAACCAACTCAACACGTTTTTAGAAGACCACAACATACTAGACATCTCCCAATCCCAATCCGGATTCAGGAAAAACCATAGAACCGAAACAACCCTCCTGGCCGCAACAGACGACATCCACTCCCTGCTGGACAAGGGAAAGACAGCGGCACTCATCCTGCTAGACCTCTCCGCGGCCTTCAACACAGTCATCCATCACACCAGATCACACCCAGATACAAAAACTCCACAAAGCCGACATGAGAGAAAAGGCCCTCAACTGGATCCAATCCTTCCTCCCCGGTAGAACTCAACTAGTGAGACTCCCCCCCTTTCTCACAGGCCACACACCCACGACCCAGGGATCCTCCCTCAGCCCCAAGCTGTCTACGGAATCAATATAATCTCCTACGCCAACAACACCCAACCCAACCTCTCCCTCTCCAACAACCCCAACAAAGCCAGACACAACTTCCACGAAGGCATGGAAGCAGTCACCAACTGGATTAGAAACAGCTGCCTTCAACTCAACGCAAAGAAGACAGAAGTACTCATCATGGGCCCTCAACCCAATACGTGGAATGGCTCCTGGTGGCCACCCACCCTTGGAAACCGGCCCATCCCCACAAGCAAAGCCCGCAACCTCAGTATCATCCTAGACTCCAACCTCAGCATGAACCATCAAATCAACTAAATCACCTCACCATCTTCCGCACCCTCCGCCTCCTTCGCAAGTCCTTTAAATGGATCCCCCACAAACATAGAAAGACTGTCACACACACTCTCATCACCAGCATGGTGGACTATGGCAACGCATTCTATGCCGGAATCAACAAGAAACTCATCCGCAAACTACAAAACATCCAGAACGCCGCCGCCAGACTGGTCCTCGACCTACCTCGACACTGCCACATCTTGCAACACCTGCGTACACTGCACTGGCTTCCCGTAGAGAAAAGAATTGCCTTCAAGATCCTCAGCACGCATGCAAAGCCCTCAACAACACTGGACCAGACTACCTCAACCATCGACTCCACGTACCCCAAAGGACCCTATGCTCAGCCCAGATCTCTCTCGCACAAGTACCACGTATCAGAAAGACCAGAACAGGAGGACACTCCTTTTCCTACCTCACAGCCACCGCCTGGAACAACTTTCCTCTCCACGTCAGACAAACCACCTCCTTCCTCAGCTTCACGAAGGAACTGACGACATGGCTTTTTTAAGAACCACTGGTGAACGCTACACTTCCCCCCCAGCGCCTTGAGACCCTAACGGGTGAGTAGTCACGCTTTACAAGCTTTGATTGATTGATTGATTGATGTAATTTACTTTTGAGTAACTTTACTTGGCTTGTGCTTCTATGCTGCAGAAATGCAGTGAATAAAGATATTTCACTGACTGACTGAGTAACTTTACTATTCATGTCTATTCACAAAATCCGAGCATTAAGTTACTTGTCTCCACCCTCTGAAAAAGTTCACCCAGGCAAATTTCAGAGTGTAAATTAACTACAGTACAGAGTGTATATTTACTACTGCCAAAAAAGAAACCGTAGTAAGTCCAGCACCATATATGGCCATTCACTGGTGCAGCAACACTAGTAATCTAAAGTTTAAATAGAAAAAACATTTCCAATTAAAGTGAAAAAATTAAATTTTTTACTATGCATTATCCAGTTATGAAATGTGAGATATATAATTATTAAACATGTTTTAACTATATTGTAATAAAATAATGGTACATGAATGTACTCATTCACTAATGAATGTTGTTATTTCATACTTAAATAATAAATATATTTTACTTTTAGATTATTTTAACGTTAACTAATATTTATTTATATTTTACCTACTTAAATAATTCCATTGAATTTTACATTATTTCCTAAGGCGTTTAATTTTAAATCCCTGCCTCTATTTTTTCTATGGAGGGTGTTACTGGTTGGTCATTAGTGGTGCTGGACTTACTCCAGCTCTCAGCTGGAGTAATTTACTATTCTTTATGATCCCATTTTGGCTGTAGTAACTTTAGGAGTGCAGTTTGTGAATAACAATGGATCTACTCATTTTGGGTGGGTCATGTCTCTTCTTAAACACCTCCCTAAACACTTCCTTACTGATCCCTAACCTTAACACATTTAGTAGTAAGCATGCAAAGTTTTCCACCAACTACCCAGGTTCCTTCTACATTTAACACTAAATAGTACACTTACATGTGTGAGGATACTCGCATACTATAATAGGAGAGGTGAACATGGAGATATACACTTTATGTAAATGGCATTTTGTAGTACCTTAGTAGCACTATTGCAGTACTGCTAAACAGGGGCAGTTCCTCTTCTAGGGCTAAGGGGCTGCATCCCTCTCAAATTCCTGCGCATCAAAAAAATATTAAATAGATCAATTTGTTTAGGGATACAATCATATCTCAAAACAAATTGATTTATTTAACTCTGGGCTGTCTTTCCCAGGCTACCTGCCCCGCCCTGCTTTGAAGTAGGGGGCGGACGCCAGGCAGTAAATCAACTTCTCTGCACTGTGATGCACGGAGTAGGGCTTAGCTTTCTAAAACCCTCAATTTCCATTGTGGTCTACAGTGGTAGCCACTATAGGTCAGTGACGCTTTTAGCGTCATGGTTTTAGGCATAGGAGTCTTCATCCCTGCGTGAGAGCAAGCATCTGTCATTCACATTCATCGAGCCCACCCTTTCCCATTTGTCATGCAGTAGGAGTGAATGCAAGCACGTCTGGTTTAGTGCTTTGTCCTCGGTAAAGGTAAGTGTTACAATGCAAATCTTGGGTTATTTATATTGTGCTGATACCCCTCGTCACCTTAACCTCCACCACTTCAAAACCCCAGGTCCTGACTGCAGATCGCTGATCCCTTCAGAAGTGAAGCTGTCTGTATTTGTTCCTCAGCTAAATTGTTCCAAAAGACGAGCATGGTTCTGATTTCCCTTGCAAAGTTTATCCACATATCCGAGTCAAGCTCAAAGTGAGAAATACGTGCTTACAGGAAAGGCAGTTATCTGCTGCATGGGTTAAAACTGGCTTTAACTTCATGCCCTTAGCATTATTGCTAAAAACATTAATTGATTTGCGAACAATGAATGTTAAAAACGTTAAAGTAATGTGTGTCAGTGATTTTGTTTCTCTATTTTTTCACTAATGTTGCATTCGCAAGAGAGTTAGCTGTTTCATCATGCTCTATGTATTATTTTGGGTGCATTTTATTACTCTTGCATAGTGCACACTTTGGCTTGTTCCTGGTGTTTATGAGAGTGTTTGTTTGAGAGCACTGGTGTTGAGGCTGAAGGCAAAGCAAAGTGCCTGTCAGTGGGTTGGCGCCTTTGCAGAACACACAGAATAATGGCCATGTATTCCAGTTACAATTGAAATTTAGTCTAAATGTGTGCAAAGGTTGTGCAAAGACGTCAAAATATTTAGAAGGCAAAAGTGCCCAAATGTGTATGAGTGCAATGTATGTCTGAGATGGTAAAATGAGGGAGATGCGAGGAAGTTCATTCAGGCGACAGTAAAAAGACAGTGAAAAGAGAGTGCTGAAGAGGAAAGAGAGGAGATTGAAAACGTGTAGATGGATGATTTGTGCATAAAAAATGGGCATACATATCTAACAGAAAGTACACATAACTGAAGGCCAGACTCCTTCCACAGGCCTCAATAATATTCAATTCATAGTCTCGCAATGTCAGAATTGAAACATTTTCAATGTTAATTATTCATAAGAAATCATTGTTGTTACTCACTTATCTCAAATAGATAACAACCATTGACAAAGTCAATAGAATTGACATGTTTTAGGTGTATATAAGTTGTTGTGTTATATTTTTGGATGCAATAACACATCAGAGAGAAACCAAAATACAGGTCGGGTGACACACTAAGGGAATCACAGAAATTTATTTTACATATCCCTTTTAGAGAACCCCCACTTTTTTCATCATACCACTTAAAGACCTGTCTGCACATATTTCTGTATGACTGATTGCAGCCAGCAGCTGTGGGTGCTTCTCGATGCCTGGTTAGAACATTTTCTTCCAAAGTTGATGTCGCATGCAGTGCAAGACACTGCACAAGCACAAACTTTCAAGGGCCTGAAGTTGTCACACTGTAGAAATTGCACATTAAAATAACTGTGGAACTTATTATTGCAGTAAGATATGGGGCAGTTTTTAATGTGTTTAATATTCCAAGGCTATACATTCGCACTGCTTTATAAACCTTGCTTTCTCACCAAATTCATTTGCTTTCAAATGCACCATGTGTGCATTGTTTTGCAGTCGATTTCTGCAGGCGTTGCGTCAATTTTCCAACGCACTGGGATTTTCTTCTCTGGGGTGAAGTCTTTGTGGCCCTGAGACTTCAGAACAGAAGGCAAGCTCAATCCAAGCCATTGGAGAGCACTTATGGGGAAGGCAGAGTCCTTCCAGCAGAGACAGCGACCAGCAGGGCAGCGGTCCTTCTCAGCAAAGCAGTCCAGATGAGTCCTTTAAGCAGCCAGGCAGTCCCTTTGACAGAGTCCAGGTGTACATCCAGAAGTGTCTGATTTGGTGGGGTCAGAGGCCGAGTATATATATCCAAAAAGTGCCTTTGAAGTAGAGGAGACTTCAAAAAGTGGTTCTGAAGTGCACAGGTTCCCCTTTCAGCCCAGTCCTGTCTGCCAGGATCCCTGTGGGGTTATCAGTTCTTTGTGTGAGGGTAGGCGACTGGCCTTTGAAGTGTAAGAGAGAGCCCCTTACCAATTCAGAATGCAGATGAGCACAAATGTAACTGAGTGCCCTGTGTTTATGGCTGTGTGGGTGGAATGCACAAGTGGAGCTCTCAACCAACACAGACCATACGTAGATTAGAGACAGGCTGTAAGGCACAGATGGCTGTATGTGCAGAGAAATGCCCACTTTCTAAAAGTGGCATTTCTAAAATAGTAATATTAAATCCAACTTCGCCAGTAAGCAAGAATTTCTATTACCATTCTGGCCATACTAAACATTACAGGGCTACTCCTTCCAGATCAGAACCTACTAATTTAAAGTATATAAAGGCAGTTCTAATGCTAGTCTATGACAGAAGCAGGCCTCACAGTAGTGAATGATAAATGATTTTGTCGGTTTTTCACCTCCAGGACATGTAAAACACATAAATACATGTCCTGCCTTTTTCCTTACATAGTGGCCTGCCCTAGGGCCTACCTAAGGAGTGACTTGTATATAGAAAGAAGGGGAGTTTAAGGCTTGGCAAGTAGTTTTAAATGCCACATCTAAGTGGCAGTGAAACTGCACACACATGCGTTGCGATGGTGGGCCTGAGACATGATTAAGGAGTCACTTATGTGGGTGGCACAATCAGTGCTGCAGGCCCACTAGTAGCATTTCATTTACAGGCCATGGGCACATGTAGTGCTATTTACTAGGGACTTACAGGTAAATTAAATATGCCAATTGGGTAGGATCCAATGTTACCATGTTTAGGGGAGAGAACACATGCACTTTAGCACTGGTCAGCAGTGGTAAAGAGTGCAGAGTCCTAAAACCAGCAAAAACAGTGTCAGAGAAATGGAGGGAGACAGGCAAAAAGTTAGGGAAGGATCATCCTAAGGCTGTCAGGTCTAACACTTTTTAAATAGTGCCATTCAGAGAGTGGACAGTGACATGAGCATGCACTTCAGTGGAGTTGCAATGGTTTAGTATATATTTTCCTATCATAGACGTAAAAAATGGCACCTGAGTTTTTTATTAGAAATTGCTGTCCATGTTTCATTGAAAACAGAGTTTCACACAGCATGGACCATCAGCAGCTTGGCCAGCTCAACGCAAATTGACTTACTGGAGAGTCCATGCATTAAAGATTTTGTAGTACTACAAAATATATTGCAAAGTGCAGTTTGTGAATCAGACCCCTAGCGAGGATCCAAAGATTTACGTTTCTCCTCCCACCTCTTTGGTGCTTGTGCCTGCTCACAGCATTAGAAAGCCATCGGATCTGATCTCTCAGCTCTCACATCTTCCTGCCCCTGGCTCCAGGTTTCTATCTGATTTTCGGCCACACATCTGCACCCCATGCAACTCTCCGCATTACTGTACAACTCATTGGGCTCACTGGGTGCTGTGTGCCGCCTGTCGTCTGCTGTTTTCCGCTCACCACTTTTTCTGCTAGCGGTGCAGTGCAATTGGTGTGGCTAAGTATGGCCTGGGGTAACTGTTTGGTGTTCGGCAATGTGGCACTTAGTGGAAGGGACCACGGCTCCTTGTTGATCTTCTGTTTGGAGTCTCAAGCCTTACTCCTCTTGTGTTCCTGTCCCACTGTAGTCCGTGGAGTCCGGTGAGTGGAGTGAATGGTGCAACGGCACAGGTGTGAAGAGACAGAGGAGGGAAGAAGGATAGATATGCAAACAGCCGGATATAGCTTGACTCCTCATCCTGAAGCATCCTGAGGCATGTCAGATTTTCTGTGGGTGGACGTGGCAGCCATTCAAGTGGATAAGATAAGCTTGAATCACTTTACTGTACTTTTTGTTAGCATGTCGGACTTAAAGTGTAGATCTGCTACAGGAGTGAGAAGAAGGCGGTATAAGACGCATGTAGCCTGTCCTCTATACTGTACTGTACCTACCTGGTTGACAGCCCACTCCCTTGCTTACAACTGGAAAGCACAAGTCCGTACCCACTACCCCCAAGCCATCTTCATTTCCCCTCTGGATAGCTTCATAAAATGAACAGTAGAAAAATAGGGTGGTCAAATGACACCTGTCTGTCACCTCCAAGTCTATGGTCGAGCTGCAAAACCTGGCAGGGGAATGCCCTACAGCAGACTCACTTTATCACAGTGTGGCAGTTCTAACTTCCTCTCCTGCCAGCCAAATACAACCCGGGAGGAGTACTATCCACAACTAAATGTGGGCACTTCCCAACCTGGAGAGTTAACTGGAACTGGCGAAACTGAGGCTGTATTATTCAGTTGTTCCAAAGCTATGGCTACTGTGCAGGATCTCGGCACATGGTCTGATCATGCAGCTTTTATCACATCTGGGCCAGTGGTGGCTGGTGACATTTGTAAGTGGTGGGGTGCAAAAAAAGTGGGTATGGCTTTTAGGTAGTGGGGAAACAAGCAAGCTTAATGGACAAACGCTGATCTGAAGGGAGGGGTCCTCCTCCCAAACACAAAATTAAAAAATATTGGCAAATGGTGCATTTTAAATAAAATTAACTTAGTGAGAAAGCAAGGTTTATAAAGCAGTGGGAACATATAGGGGGTCATTATGACCCCGGTGATGAGTGGAAATGTGGTGGTAGCACCGCCAACAGGATGGCAGTACATACCGTCACATTATGAGAATGGCGGGTTGACCACTTCTCCACTCATACCGCCATGGCAGTATCAGCTGCTGGGCCAGAGATATCAATCTCCAGCCCGGCAGCCGGCATAGTACTGCCGGCGGCATTATGACCCGGCCTACCACCATGTTTTTCAATGCATTAGCAATACCACGAAAACCATGGCGGTAGGCCCTACTGGTGACACCTTCCCTGTCACCGATAGGTGGCTCCCGTACAACACACACCTGACATGCCCCACCCCCCCCTCCATCCATATTTTCCCTCACCTCCGCATGCCCCACACACGCACACACACGCAGACATGCATACACCCAATCACTCACACTGGCATACACGCATTCAAATACGCATACTTCCAGACATGCTCGCACACATTCTTACACACAATCACACTGACATGCAGACATGCACTCACTTCACCATTCTTACACGCATTCACTCACACGCATACAACAACACAAACAACACAACACACACAGACGCATTCACACACACACACACTCAGACATTCATGCACTCAATCAAACAGGCACACAACACCCCCCACTTCCCTCCCCTGTCGGAAGCCAGACTTACCTTTGTCGGGGAGGACTTCATGGAGGGAACAGGAAGGGGCGCTGCTACTGCCAGCAGTGCCCTGCCAGCAGAACACCGCCAGGCCCTATCACAGGTTATGATACGGCTGGCGGCATTCAACTGGCATGGCATGCTGGTGGTAGCAGCACCAGCTTACCAACATCCCCCAGTATAATTATTGCCGGATTAACGCCCTTCTTGTGGCGGAAGTCCAGCAATGAACATAATATTGTGGACAGATGGTAGCCGTGGTGACAGTATGTTGACTGCCGTCACCGCGGCGGCAGGCGGTTTTTACTGCCATTGTTATAAAGAGGCAATAGTCTTGACATATTAAACACATTTAAATCTGCCTATATCTTACTACATTAATATGTTACCTTACTGTGCAAATTGTCAGCGCAACAACTTCAGGTCTTTTAAAGTGTGTGCTTGCCCAGTGTCTTGTACTGCATGCGGCATCAGCTGTGGAGCGATCGAGAAGCACCCACAGCTGCTGGCTGCAATCAGTCATATAGAAATATGTGCTGAGAAGTCTTTAAGTTGGATGAAAAAAGTGGGTGTACTCTAAAAAGAGAACATGTAAAATACATTTCTATGACTCCCACAGTGTGGCACCCGACCAGTATTTTGGTTTCTCTCTGAGATGTTATTGCTTCCAGGTATATAACTCAGCAACTGACATACACATAAAACATGCCAGTTCAATAGTCCTTGTCAATAGCTATTATTTTCAAAACCACTATTAAATGCACTACTCAACCCCTGGATATTCCTGATTGTGAGAGCTTATTGTTCTCACTATGTTTGTCCCCCACTTTCACCTTTTCAGGTATTTTGCTTTATCGCCCTCCGGGACCTGTGCTACGTTTCCTAGATACTTTACCGGAGGTTGAAGCTAGCCACATTTGCAACCTTTCCAATCTTACTATTTTTGGAGACTTCAATATTCATCTTGATAACTTGGAATGCCCTTCGGCTAAACTATTGACGTCCTCTTTTGCTGCTCTCCAACTAACTCAGTATGTATCTGGCCCCACCCATCAGAAGGGTCATACATTAGATCTCATATTCAGCAATATTACCAACTTGCTGACGGTCCCTCCTTTGCCACTTCTTTGGACCGATCACTTCCTTCTCTCGTTCACTTTTCCGTATGATGCCACTCATGGCCTCCTCCCTAACACCACTTCTTCCGGTCGTTCTTGGTCAAAACTTGACCCTGTAGAGTGGCGCAAAGCTCTTCTAGCCTCTGATTTAATTTATCACCCCTCTACCTCAGGAACTGCAGACTCTTTTCATAAATGGATCTCATCCTCTCTGGATGCTGTGCTACCCATTAGAACCAGAGTATCCCTCTTAACTCATAAACCCAAACCCTGGTTTTCCCCCCCATCTGCTTGAACTCAAAAAGGGCTGTAAAAGACTTGAGAGACTGTGGCGTAAAAGCTACAGTCCCTCCAGCAGAGAGACATACAAGCAATCCGTTAGAACTTACCACCATAATATTAAAATGGCCCAGTCCACTTTTTATGGTGAAAAAATAGAACGCTTGTTATGTCCCCAGAAAGAAATCTTTCAAATCTTTAAAGATCTTACTACCCCTTCTAGATCTACCCCGATGATGGAGGCCTCTGTCTCCTACAGTGATCGACTGGCATCCTTTTTTCAGGACAAAGTCATCAGCATTTACTCGGGTTTTCCTCCATATATGAATCACTTCCCCATTGACAATCCTACAAACTCCTTACCTATAGGAGCTTCCCTTATCTCCTTCCCTCCCCTTACTGAGGAGATGACCACTAATCTTTTGTCCAAAATTAAATCAGGCTCTCCCTTAGACCACGCTCCTCCCTCGGCTCTCGTGCAGGTAGCAGATGTTATTGTCCCTCCTCTCACCAAAATTCTTAACAACTCACTTTCCTTGGGATCGGTTCCCCTGTCATTTAAACACGCTATTGTTAAATCCCTTTTGAAAAAACCCAAACTGGACCCTACTTTACTAGAAAATTTTAGACTTGTTGCTCTTCTTCCTATCTCCTCGAAAATCCTTGAGAAACATGTCAACACTGAACTCACCTGTTATCTTGAAAGCAATGAACTTCTTCATCCTACACAAATGGGATTTAGAACCTTGCACAGCACCGAGTCAGCTCTTCTTACAGTAACTGAGTCAGCCCGCCAGCTCTTAGACCGAGGGTCGCACGTAGCTATCATACTGCTTGATTTAAGCGCAGCATTTGATACTGTTGACCACGATCTTCTCGGTTCGAGATTATCAGATATAGGAGTAGGAGGCTCTGTGCTTTCCTGGCTCTCCTCCTTCCTCAAAGACAGATCTTTTCAAGTTTTGGACCGTACCTGTTTTTCCGGTTTCTACCCGCTGGCATGCGGAGTTCCCCAGGGCTCATCTCTTAGCCCCACTCTTTTTAATGTCTATCTGTCACCTTTAGCTAGAGTAATTGCCCCTTACAATTTGACTCTGGTGACCTATGCAGATGACACCCAGCTAGTGGTGTATCTTTCCAGTTCCAGGGACTCTCCAGTGACTAACTTCTCTTGCTGCATGAGTGATATTGCCAATTGGATGACCAAGTCCAAACTCAAGTTTAACAATGGGAATTCGGAAGTTCTGATCCTTGGTAACGGCCCCCTCGCTCTCCCTCTTCCATCTCTCTCAGATGCCTTCAAATCTCTTCCTCCTCCTAAACCCCAAGTTAAGACTTTAGGTGTGATACTCGATCCCCGGCTTACCATGGATTCTCAAGCCAGTAAAATCTCTTCTACCTGTTTTGGCCTCTTGCGGATGTTTAGAAAGATCCTTACCCTTCTTCCTCCCACAGCCAGAAGAATCCTCATTCAATCCCTAATTCTCTCTCGCTTGGACTACGGAAATTCTCTGTTCCTTAGTTCCCCTCTCTATGTTTTAAAGAAGCTGCAAAGAGTACAAAATGCAGCGGCCAGACTTCTTACCCACTCTTCAAAATTCGCCTCCGCTAAACTGGCTATCTCCACCCTCCACTGGCTTCCCGTCAGAGAAAGGATCCAATTCAAATCTCTCTGCATTGTTCATAGGGCCCTACAGGACAAAGGCCCCATCTCTCTGAGGAAACATATTTTCCTGCATATTCCTTCCAGGAGCCTTCGCTCCTCCTCTCTTAGGTATGCACATGTTTCTCGCTTCAAGAGAGCCTGGGGTAATAACTCCTTCTCTACTAGAGCCTCCCACCTTTGGAACAACCTTCCTACGGAGCTCCGTTTGGAACCCTCCGAGCGCCTCTTTAGGAAAAAGCTTAAAACTTTTTTATTCTGTAACTAAAACCGGCTCTCTCTCCTTCTTGTGTTTCGCTACTTTTAGCGCTGGGATGCCTCCGGGTCGCCATGCGCTTTACAAATTCTGAAAACTAAACTAAAACTAATAGTTGTTAGCTATTTATGACATTTAAGATAAATTATAAATAATTAACACTGGAAATGTTTTAATTCTGAAATTGTGAGACTGTGACTTAAATATTATTGAGGCCTGTAGAAGGAATATTGGCCTTCAGTTATGTACACTTTAATTCTGCCCTTTTTCTATGCACATCACGTCCATCCGCATACCTTCAACCTCATCTTTTTCCACTTCAGCACCCTATTTTCACTGCCCCTCCTAATGAACTCCCTTACATCTCCCTCACTTCACCACCACAAACATACACTACAATCACTCACAATTAGGCACTTTCTTATATTTTTCACATTTTGACATCTCTTTATTCCCTTCACACACATTTACACAAAATTTCAACTGCAAGTGGAATACATGACCATTGTTCTGTGTGCGCCGCAGAGAAGCTTTGCTTTTACTTCAGCCTCATCACCAGAGCTCTCACTCAAAGCTGCTCGTAAACATCAGGCACGACACAAAGTATGCACAAAAGTAATGAGATGCACAAGAAATACTGAAACACAACATGATGAAGTAGCTAACACGGTTGAGGAATGCAAGATTGAGTGAAACATGTGAAATCAGTGGTGTAACACAAAATGATGCCCCAACGCAGAATGCAATGAGGTACCCAAACGTCTCCCAGTTTGCACAAATATTATTGGTCTTGGTCTCAATGGGGGCCTCCTGAATGGTTTAGCCTCACCCTGTGCAGCAGGGGCTTGCTACGGAAAGTAGAGGGGCTTTACCAAGCATTTAACTATTTTTTCAATGCGATTTCATAATTTTACAAAGCATGCAATGGCATGACTTAGAGGGTCAGGGCCTCTTCCAAAACAAAGAACCCTGGCCCCCAAACCCCTGCACTGCAGGGGCTGTGGGACCCTGGTTATGCCCCTGTCTGAACTAAAAGAGAAACTAAATCACTGAATGTAGTACCTTAATATTTTTAACAAACATTGTTTGTAACTCAATTCATGATTTTGCAGTTAATGTTAAGGGCATGAAAGCAGGGCCAGTTGTAGTGCCACACAGCATGTTACTTTCTTTATTATAAGCACATGTTTCCCCTTTTGCACTTGACTCAGATATTTCAATCAACTTCGCAAGGGAACAAATACCCTGCTAATCTTTTGAATCAATTTTGCAGGGGAACACATGCAGCGGCTTCCTTTCTAAAGGGCCCAGTGACCTGCAGTCAGGCCTGGGGTGTCACAGTGGAGGAAGGTAGCTTGACAGGCGTCTCAGCAAAATTTACACAACATAAAATTAGCATTATAACCAGAGCCGCTGGAATTATGCTATTCTACAGCTGCTGCAATTTTAGTATAATTATGGGTTTGCCACATTTGCCACATAATCCATTATCTGCCACATAATCTACAGGTTTTAACAAAACACAATGTTTCTAGCTCAAACGATTCAAAAGTTTTAAAAAAATGGCGACTCAGATTCCTGCACACCGGAAAGCTTTTTGCAAAGATTGACTGGTCATCTTTCAGTTGCTAATTGCTGTACTTGAGTGTTAAATTGGTACTAATTAGGGTGAACTCTTTTCTTAGACAGTGTTACCAGGTGTAAAAAAACAAAATAATGAAGTAATACTATCACAACATGTGCCAAATTATGCTGCATAATTTGTTTATCTTGCTGAATTATTTTAGTCAACTCTGCTGCAAAATGTGTTCCTCCTCAAATTCCATTGGCCCTGATTATAACACTGGCCATTACTGAGGACAAGGCTCCAAATCACACACACTTGCACCTAATGCTACTGTTGGATGAATGTGAAAGGGTGGGATCTATGCCTGTGAATGGCGGACATCTGGCCATACGTAGGGGTGCAGACTTAACGATTGGTGCCTGCCAGTTGCCTTGTGACAGCATGGCTGGAGATGATAGCGGGAGGGGCAATTTGAGCAGTACTGTTACATCTCCATCTCGTCCTCCTCTGGGGGCTGCAGCTGAAGCAAAGAGTGGGGGGTTGAGAGTTCAGGCAGTACTCAGATCCATGACGAATATGACCCACATATCATTGTACTTAATCTTCCACCAGCAGCAAACCCATATATAGTCATTAGGCAAATATACCTTCTCCCCGTCATATGTACAACTGAAAAATAAGGTAATACACTGTCTCCACTCTAAAATACATTTTTCCTTTTTGAAAGCACACAAATTTCTGATGTTTCACAGGATCAAATGAGTTGGTTCATCCAATAAGAATCTGGAAGGTGACTGTGCGGTCATCAATTTCAGGCATGAAAATCTGGTGCAAGACTTTTTAATCAAACACAATTGGATGAGTGCTTTGCAGGGTCCTAATAAGCTATTCCAGCTAGTGGATTTTTATAGTCACTTATGGGAAAACAACAGTCCACTCTGTTAACTTCCTTCAGTTTCATCAGTATTCCACTCTCACGTTTTGATACCAACTAAGAATCGATATGCCATATTATCAAGCTTTTCCCATAATGATTGGCAATACATTGCTCAACACAATAATGACCTGACCAGCCTTTCGGATTTACATCTCTCACGTTCTAGTATTAGTGTGGCAATAAAATTAATTAATTGTTCCACTATCGCACAGAGTAGTACCCCTGGTGGCAAGGTAAATTCAGGCATTAAACTCACTTTGTGTAGTGTACTCAACCCCTTGATTTCATTAATGGGGATTCAAAATCTTTCTGCGAGTGAAATAGGTACCTTAAAATGGGTAGGTCATATGAGGGACACTCCAGGCTTTCTCACTTTCCCGCCCTTAGATTTTACTAATCAATATAAACCATTACCTGTTCCTCAAGGATGAAATTCCATCACTATGGGCATTATTGCAGCTACCGATTATAATTATAGGTTTCATTATGCTGTTCACACACAAATTAATTCTTGGAATATGGCCAGGCTCATGTGTAAATTATCTTCTCAAGAATGGCTTAGCCTAGTGACATCAGTTTGAATAATATGTTTATAAGAAAATTTGGTCCAGGAGGACATCCATGTTGAGAGATTTTCTTCAGTAGTTACTGCAGCAACATCATCCAGCTCTGATACAGCAAAAAGGGGCTTGGTCATCTTAGTATTACCATTGCTACTAGTGGATATTATGAAGACATACAAGGCCCCCCCACACTATCAATTTGATCTAAAATCATTATCTGCTAATTGACAACTTTTACAACAACATTTTTGATTCCACATGTAGCGAGGTACTAACTAAATTAGAGGATGGCCTGACCACCTAACAGTGACCTAATACATACTCCTTTGGGGATTTTAGCATTGGGGTAGCTCAGTTACAACTCCCGCCTAGTCCATATGGCAATGCCTTGAACAGTTTATTATTTAGGTACAGCTTAACACTTCAGGCCGATGTGAGTATATCTACTATTTGCCCATTATGTACATTTATAGGTAGGGGAGCTAAAACCACTATTGATCACATCATATTATCATCAAACTACTTCCCTAATCTGGTTAACCTTATAATAAAGCCTATAAATTTGGTTAGTGACCATAACGTAAGTCTCCAAATCAAAGGCCATATTGCACCCATTATCAAAGTTAATAGTAATGTAACAAATTCAAATGGACCACACTTCAAATGGAATGGCATTGAACCTTGCCAATGTATTAAAAGACTAATAGACACTAATAAAAAGGAAGTTGAGTCCTAGCTTCCGTGTCAACCAGGAGGATTGGACCAAGCTGGATAAAGCAGCGGGTACCAATAACTGCATCTTTTTCTGTCAGACAATCAACTCCTCTCTTCTGAAAAATAACACAGCCCCTCACTGAGAAATTCATGTTCCAATGCAAGTATAGATCGCTCACTTTTTCAAGTATCTTTAGTCTTTCATGTACACCGGACCTGCTAGATAACAATTTAATCCAATGGGGCCCAACTTACACAGAGTGTAAGCCAATAAGGTTGCCCCTAGACAAAATCATAAGGGCCATCAAGAAAAGAGCCAGCGGGAAAGCAGCAGGACCAGATGGTGTTCTAGATGATATGTACAAACGTCTTCTGAACTGATGTAAGTGATGTCTGATGTCAAAATGGTGTCATAGTACATGTCATGAGTGATGTCATATGTGAGGTCAAAAGCTGTGCATGGCGAGGGTGCATGTTACATTTAGTGCTGCTAATTATCACTGGTGAATTTCTGTGTTTTTTACTTCAGGTTATCATTATCACTGAGAAATTCACCTAACTAAAACATTACTTTAACCTTAGTTGTTTCTGTGAATTTTTAAGTTTTTTTTTTAAATTCAGAAACAGACATTTTAATTACACCTTTCTATAATGTTGCTTTAACCTTAGTTTTTTTAGTCATTTTCTATTTTTAATTGTAATTATTTATGTGTGTCTATGTGTGGTAGAATAATTTTGTAATATATATATAGTGGTTAGATATAATTTTGCAAAAAAAAGGAATTTTGTGTTACATAGCAGGGTATATACTTTGAAAAATGTGTGTCAAATATGTGTGAGAATTAAACAAGTAAGTACTCAATATTTCAGTAGTAAATGTGTATTTGCGCAGTTCTTGTAACTCTCATATGGATGCATGATACCAGCAATCCATTTTAAAGGTGCCATTATGCTTACGGGAGTGTCTAACCTGTTAACTAAACATGTATTTTCAGAGTTACCCTCTGGTTTTTATCATAGACTGTTTTTTTTTAGTTCTTAAAATCACTCATGAGACTTCACGAGAGCCAGTGGAGCCCACCATAATCAGCAGCTCTCATTACCTTTGTGCGAGAGTTTGTGAATGCTCGCAGGAGCCAGGGAGGCCATCCTCTGCGTGCAGTCTGAGTGAGCAGTGCTTTCTGGTTTGCTCTTGTCAACCTCACATGAGACCATACATTTCATAATTAAATTTGCATTTACACTGAATATATCCTGATGTAGTAGGTAAAATTTATATACACCAGAATACTAACAGTGTGTTTAGTTTAATGAAATGCAATCCTTTATATAATTGTGGGGAAAAATAAATCACTTCGCTTTATTTAAAAATCCCACGTGGTTTATGTGCATGAGATCAACATTGGTACATAGCATACAATTAAACTCATTTGTTTGTTTTAAGACCTTTTATTAATATTAGAATTAGTTCAATCATTATATAGTGGTTATCCTTGGTAAACATCAAAACACAATGAACGAGCCTCTTATGATGCCTGATTTCAATATTCCATACCAGATAGCCGTCATCCAAAGAAAACCCCAATGGGTTTGTAAGAAGGACCTTCACCCACCAACCTAGTTGATGGCACGTTTCATCATCGGGTTCCCAACTAAGGTGCCTTAGGTGTGCTACGATATCTGATTACAGCGGAGCTGGTACTGAGTGAGGTGAATGTAATTTGTAAATTCATTTGTTTAAAACTACCTCCAGGACATCATTTATTATTGGACTCCTGGGGCAGGGTTATAAACAGTGGAGGATGTAAAGAGAGACCTTTGTTTATCTCTCACATCCAGTAATTAAACAAGTGCATGGTAGACATGTTTCAGCCAATGTTGTTGTGCGAAAGAAGTCACTGTGTCTTTCTTCAGGACCAAGGCCCGTATTTATACTTTTTTTAGCGCCGCATTTGCGCCGCATTTTGACGCAAAACGGCGCAAACCTACAAAATACAATGGCATTTTGCAAGTTTGCGCCAGTTTTGCGTCAAAAAACGACGCAAATGCGGCGCAAAAAAAGTATAAATACGGGCCCAAGTGTTTTCAGGACTTGATAAGCCCCAAAACAATAACCACACACACACGAAAGCATGCATCCCTTGGGTGCTTTCATTTGTAACTTACGATCTTCACCCTTTAGTCTTTCCTGCAAAAGAAAAATAATGTGGGCAATGGTAGTATATACCATCATGATGAACTCAACATGAGTACCAGTTTACTTCACTTGCATTCATAATGTGATATGCAAACATGCTGCACACCCCACAGCCAGATACCATTAGGCCCCTAAACACATGTGTTAAACTCCACATGCATGCACTTCCCAATGTGCCATCCACACTCCTTTAATAAATTGTGGACTACCCATTGGTTCACATGAGGATAATGGTTCTTTGTGTAATCCAAATAGCCTGTGTTTGCCAAAAATATATTTTTATTAGCTGTTTCTGTTGGGACTAGTTGTTCTCTTAGGCCCTATACTATACCCAAATCCTGAATTTGCCCTTCCTACCCATGAGGATATTGCCTACTTGTATTTATTGGTTGCTCACTGGCTCTCTGTCTCTGCAACCCTCCAAAAAGACAAACAGGCATCAGAATTGTGTCAAATGCACACCTACATGCTGTAATTGACAGTGATTCTACTCACGTGCACCCCCTATAGAATCAAAAGCGTGCTCCCCTTTACATCACCTACTTAAGATGCTCGCAATCCCGGCAACATGGATCCCATAGGAGAGGCCGCCTGCATTCACACTTTATTGTTAAAAGTGGGAGAAGGGCCATAAGTATGGTGGTACAGCATTCAATGTGTTCTCCCCCCACCAACTTACTTCATCAAGGTTGGTCATCCATAACAACCTAATTTGGAGCCTGTATGGGATCTGGATCTTGCTCAGGTCCTGGCCCAGGGTTGTTTAAACAGAAGCAAATATCACTTCCTACTTCTGCATGCTTGCGTGCACTCGTCACTCTACATGCAGGCCTTTGCGCTGATAGTATCGGAGTGACGGGCTTCCCCCCATGCCTGTTGTTAACCATTACTTTTCCTGCACTTTTTAGGATGATGGTTAACTGGTACGGAATATTGAAACCAGACATGATAAGAGGCTTGTTCATTGTGTTTTGATACGTACAGTTAATACGTTTTTCTTCTCACTTTCCTTATGTTTGTATGTATCCTTGGTAGGACAAATAACACCACTGAAAATTACCTTTAACCTGTTCTGTGCCGAGGACGTAGTGGTTACAGGGGGGGCAGAAACCTCTAGGCGCCAGGGCAATTTTTTTTTTTTGTTTGTTTGTTTTTTTTAGAGATGGGGAGCGACCCATTAGGCAAGGGTCACTCCCCTGGGGGGCATATTGTATTTAGACCATTTCTGCCCCCCTTGGGGGCAGATTGGCCGATTTTAGGTCAATCTGCCCCCAAGGGGGCAGAAACCACTAGGCCCCTGCGATTTTTTTTTTGGCGCCAATGTCACGCAGGGGGAGCGACCCCGTAGGCAAGGGTTGCTCCCGGCGGGGTTGGGGGGTTAAATTTATTTTAGGCCATTTCTGCCCCCCCGGGGGCAGATCGGCCTATTGTTATATGGCCGATCTGCCCCCGGGGGGGGGCAGAAACCTCTAGGCGCCAGGGCAAATTTTTTTTTTGTATTTTTTTTTGTTTGTTTATTTTTTTTTAGATGGGGAGCGACCCATTAGGCAAGGGTCGCTCCCCTGGGGGGCAAATTGTATTTAGACCATTTCTGCCCCCCTTGGGATTATTTTTTTTGGCGCCAATGTCACGCAGGGGGAGCGACCCCGTAGGCAAGGGTCGCTCCCGGGGGGGGGCATTGGAGGGGTGGGGGACAAATTTATTTTAGGCCATTTCTGCCCTCCCTGAGGCCGGCTGAGCTAGAGGCCAAAATCCACAGGTAGGCACTGTTTTCTATGAAAAAATTTGATGTATCCACGTTGTGTTTTGGGCCATTTCCTGTCGCGGGCGCTAGGCCTACCCACACAAGTGAGGTATCATTTTTATCGAGAGACTTGGGGGAACGCTGGGTGGAAGGAAATTTGTGGCTCCTCTCAGATTCCAGAACTTTCCGTCTCCGAAATGTGAGGAAAACGTGTTTTTTTTGCCAATTTTTGAGGTTTGCAAAGGATTCTGGGTAACAGAACCTGGTCAGAGCCCCACAAGTCACCCCATCTTGGATTCCCCTCGGTTTCTAGTTTTCAAAAATGCGCTGGTTTGCTAGGTTTCCCCAGGTGCCGGCTGAGCTAGAAGCCAAAATCCACAGGTAGGCACTGTTTTCTATGAAAAAATGTGATGTGTCCACGTTGTGTTTTGGGGCATTTCCTGCTGCGGGCGACAGGCCTACCCACACAAGTGAGGTATCATTGTTATCGGGAGACTTGGGGGAACGCTGGGTGGAAGGAAATTTGTTGCTCCTCTCTGATTCTAGAACTTTCTGTCACCAAAATGTGAGGAAAATGTGTTTTTTAGCCAAATTTTGAGGTTTGCAAAGGATTCTGGGTAACAGAACCTGGTCAGAGCCCCACAAGTCACCCCATCTTGGATTCCCCTAGGTCTCTAGTTTTCAAAAATGCACAGGTTTGGTAGGTTTCCCTAGGTGCCGGCTGAGCTAGAGGCCAAAATCTACAGGTAGGCACTTTGCAAAAAACACCTCTGTTTTCTTTAAAAAAATGTGATGTGTCCACGTTGTGTTTTGGGGCATTTCCTGCCGCGGGCGCTAGGCCTACCCACACAAGTGAGGTATCATTTGTATCGGGAGACTTGGGGGAACATAGATTAGCAAAACAAGTGTTATTGCCCCTTGTCTTTCTCTACATTTTTTCCTTCCAAAGATAAGAGAGTGTGTAAAAAAGACATCTATTTGAGAAATGCCCTGTAATTCACATGCTAGTATGGTCACCCCGGAATTCAGAGATGTGCAAATAACCACTGCTCCTCAACACCTTATATTGTGCCCATTTTGGAAATACAAAGGTTTTCTTGATAACTATTTTTCACTCTTTATATTTCAGCAAATGAATTGCTGTATACCCCGTATAGAATGAAAACGCACTGCAGGGTGCAGCTCATTTATTGGCTCTGGGTACCTAGGGTTCTTGATGAACCTACAAGCCCTATATATCCCAGCAACCAGAGGACTACAGCAGACGTAACGGTATATTGCTTTCGAAAATCTGACATTGCAGGAAAAAGTTACAGAGTAAAACGTAGAGAAAAATTGATGTTTTTTTCACCTCAATTTCAAAATTTTCTTTTTCAGTTGTTATTTTCTGTAGACAACCCTTGTAGGATCTACACAAATGACCCCTTGCTGAATTCAGAATTTTGTCTACTTTTCAGAAATGTTTAGGTTTCTGGGATCTAGCATTGGATTCACACCCATTTCTGTCACTGACTGGAAGGAGGCTGAAAGCACAAGAAATTGTAAAATGGGGTATGTCCCAGTAAAATGCCAAATTTGTGTTGAAAACTTGGGTTTTCTGATTCAAGTCTCCCTGTTCCTGAAAGCTGGGAAGCTGGTGATTTTAGCACCGCAAACCCTTTGTTGATGCCATTTTCAGGGGAAAAACCACAAGCCTTCTTCTGCAGCCACTTTTTCCAATTTTTTTGAAAAAAACGAAATTTTCACTGTATTTTGGATAATTTCTTGGCCTCCTTCAGGGGAACCCACAAACTCTGGGTACCTCAAGAATCCCTAGGATGTTGGAAAAAAAGGACGCAAATTTGGCTTGGCTAGCTTATGTGGACAAAACGTTATGAGGGCCTAATCGCGAACTGCCCCAAATAGGCAAAAAATGGCTCGGCACAGAAGGGGGAAAAGGCCTGGCAGCGAAGGGGTTAATGTTATTCTGCCTATTTATATGTACGTGCATGTTTGTAAATAGTGTTTATTCTAGAACTTTTGTTGTAGAAATATAAGATAGGAATTTGGAAGTTTCCAGGGGAATCTCTGCTTAACTGTAAGACAAGTATCATCACAATCATTTCAGCTAGATGAATATTTAAGGTAGACTGCATAGTGACCAGAGTTGATTCAGTGTCCATGATGAAAAACAATAGCGACAGTAGTGTATGTTTTTTGATATATTGATAACTGATCAGCTTTGAAGTCGGTGATATCAGTATTGGTTTTGCTACCACCAGCTCTGAATCTGTGTAGAATGAGAAATAGATATTTTGAACCATGTCTTACAACCAATGTAGACAACATTTCTGATGTGCACTCTGGGCAGGAGTTGTTCTGTACAGCTGTAACAAATAGTTTTTCAAAAGGCACTAACTTGAAATCAGGTACTGTAAAGTACACAAATCGCTCAGACCGAATGTCTGAAATCATTCATTGGAATTCCCTCATTTTCTAACACATTTAGCACTACCATTAAAAGGGTTGTGTGTCTTGTTGCACGTTCAGTGTACCGTGTACCACCATTACAAAGGTCAACCATATCACGTATAAATGCAGCAGAATTACATTTGTGTTTTTCAGTGTGTAGTAAATTAAAAAGAATTTTCAAAGCTTGACATAAAGGTTTAATTTTTTGTTCAAAGGCTGAAGGTGGAATAAACATTAACCACTACATTACAGTAACATGAAACTTCAGAAGGGTTAGAAAAAGGAAAACCTATTACATTACTTTCTTCATTAGTTTTTACCTTTTTTTAATTCTTTATAGATGCTTCAGTTTGTTTTGAAACTTTTTCAAAATCTGCAATCTCAGAAGTTTTTCGCTTTCTGTAGTTGGGTGCCTGTCAAAAATGGGATAGAAGCTCAGATGAGGAGCATAGATTCCTATTGAGCGATTGTACTCTATCGCACACGATGAGTCAGCCTTTACTTTGCTCTCATCAAAATCAAGATGGTACAACTTTAACAATGTCCTCACCCATAACAAAGCTACATAAGACATTCCTTCTTTAAAGACTATGGCCCTCATTATGACCCTGGCGGTCGGTGGAGAAGTGGCGGTATTACCGCCAACAGGCTGGCGGAGAAAAAAATGGAATTATGCCGCCATGGTCATCCGCCACTTCTCCATTCCGACCGCTGGGCTGGAGACTTGGGTCTCCAGCCCGGCGGCTGTCACAAGACCGCCGGCGGTATCATGACCCTGCTGACCGCCATGGATTTCGGGTGGTTTGGAACCGCCATGAAATCCATGGCGGTAGGCACTATCAGTGCCAGGGAATCCCTTCCCTGGCACTGATAGGGGTCTCCCCCACCCCCACCCCCACCGCTGAGTCCTCCCCCCAACCCCCCACCCCCCTGCCGCCCCTCAAAGGTGGCAGGACCCCCCTCCCCACCCCAAACATTGCAACACACTCCCACCCTACACGCATACAGACACCACCAATACACATACCCGCATGCATACCAACATACATACCAACATACACACACAGTCATACACGCACACATACATACTGACACGCACGCACACATACTGACAGACATACAAACAGACAGACATGCGCACATTTTCAACCACACAGCACCCCGCATGCATGCACGCAATCACACACCCCCTCTACATACTCACATACACACCCCCATGCACGCACACAACACACAACACCTCCCCACCCCCTCCCCTAACGGACTATCAACTTACCTTGTCCGTTGATCTACCGGGAGGGGACGGGATTCATGGGGGCTGCTCCACTGCCAGCACCCCGTCACCAGAGTACCGCCATGCTGAATCACGGAGCAACCTCCACTCTCCCGCCGACCGCGAGTATGGCTGCTGGCGGCTCTCTGTCCGAAAAAGGACAGAGGGCTGCCAGCAGTCATAATTCGCCAAGCGGAAAACCGCCTGCACTGGCGGTCTTCAGCAAGGCGGTGCCTCTGTGGTCTGTAAAAAAGACTGATGAGGTTGTTATGACCACCTATGTGACCTATATTTATCATTGCTGGCTCCAAACATAGGGTCTGATTTAGATCTTGGTGGATGGGTTACTCTTTCATAAATGTGACTGTTATTCCATCCGCTAAATTATAATTTCCACAGGATTTGTGGAATGATAATAGAGCGGATGGGATATCCATCATGTTTGTGACAGAGTAACCCCATCTGGAAAGATCTAAATCAGGCCCTTAAGTTGACAATATAGGCCAAGCACAGAGGAAACTGTTGACTTTTTACATACAGATCTTTTACCAGGAGAAATCTGGCAGTGCACCTTCAAATGTTTTTTTCCTTCCGCAATGTGATGAAATTTAACGCAAATATATTCATACTCTGTTCTGTTTGGATATGTGATGAAGTCTATTACATTCCCCATTGCACCATTTATTAATCCCTCCTCGATGTTCAGATTTTGTTGTGAAGTGATTCTGCAATTTTTATTGAGGTTTAGTCTCTTCTTTAAACCAGCAGTATGTGAAACTGCTTTCTCTAAAGATTTCAGTTTTTTTACCACTTATTGACATTGTTGTAAGTTTAAACCTTGATGCTCCATTTTGTCTTTTCTATTGACAGGCACTATTTCCTCTTTCTCCAAATGAAACATTTCTAAGTTAAATTGTGCGCACTCGTCCGGTTTTGGCATTAAGCACACAATCTGTTTCTGAGTTTTCATAATGTGTTGCATTATAGTACGTGGTGACTTCTTGTGTGGGAATAGAAATGTAACCATGCGAGAAGCAATACTTTTTTCTTATCTTTTCTTAGCTAATTATACCTATCCTGATGTCTCTTAATATTTTCCAATAGTCTAGATCTGCTGCATGCCTCATATTTTGTGTTAACTCAGCTTACTGGAAATGTAACTATATGTTATCACTTTCAATACTGCCTAAAGATATTTTTGTTTATGTAATTGTGACTTGTTTTCTGTGCCTTGAATTATTGTGCCGTTCATTCCTCAGTTTTTCTTTTGTGCCTTTTTTCTGGTTTCTTTCTGCTGCTTTTGCCCCTTGTGCGCTCCCCTTGCCGGCTCTCTCCGAGCTGTTTTCCCTGCCGCTGCCTCCCTGCGGCCCTGCCCCCCTCGCACCCCCATTCGCCGCTCCCTCCCACCTCCCAGCTGCTCCTCCCTCCCCCCTCCCTGCTTAATGGCGGTCGCAGCGCATCTGGCGCGCCAGAGGCAAGCCTGTCTGCACCCGTCCGCGCCCAGCGCCACACCCCGGTCCGCGTGACCCCTACACCTCCAGACGCCGCTACATGGCCGACCAGCTCAACGCCCTCAATCCCGGCCGCATCACAGCATGCTTCCAATCCTCACCGAGGAACACCAACGGACCCTTCTCCAGCCGCGCCTGCAGATTCACCTGCGACAGAACAACGAAACCAACAAAGACCGGAACAAACCACCTCCATTGCATACTCCTCAACACCCGCTCCGCACGCAAGCACGCCATCGAACTCTGGGACCTGCTCGACTCCACCGCCCCAGACGTAGCCTTCCTGACCAAAACCTGGTGGAACGACTCCTCAGCGCCCGACATCGCAATAGCCATCCCTGACAGCTACAAGATCATCCAAAGAGATCGCACCAACGGAATCGGAGGAGGAATAGCCATCTCCCACAAATCCACCCTCAAGGTTTACACCCACACGGACGACACCCTCAAGACCGCCGAACACCTACACTTCCGCATCCACACCGACCCCAACAGCACTCTCAGAGGAACGCTCATCTACAGACCTCCCGGACCACGAGCACCATTCAGCGAATCCATCGCCGACCTCACCAGCACCCACGCACTCACCTCAACGGATTACATCCTCCTCGGGGACCTAAATTTCCACCTGGAGAACAACAACGACACCAACTCCACTACTCTGATCGACAACCTCACCAACCACGGCCTTGGACAACTCGTCAACACACCAACCCACATCGCCGGCCACACGCTTGATCCCATCTTCTCCTCAAGCGCCCACGTCACCTTCAACCATGCCACGTACACTACTGGACCGACCACCACTGCATCCACTTCACTTACAAGAAACATACCGAGCACCATCGCACCCAACAACCACCCCGCCGATGCTGGAGCAAAGTCACGGAAGACCAGCTTACCAACACCCTCGCCCAGAACCCACCCCGACCCCACCGACCCAGACACCGCCGCCCACAACCTCACTCTGTGGATCAAAGATTGCGCCAACACCCTCGCGCCACTCAAGAAACCCACCAACAACCAAGCCAGACGAAAAGCCACCTGGATCACTGACGAGCTCCTAAACTCCAAGCGCGACTGCCGAAACTAAAAAAGGAATGGCTCCTCAAACGCACACCTGACAGCCTCACAGCCCACAAGGACGCCACCCGCAGGCATCACCAACTCATCAGACAAGCCAAACAATCCCACTTTAAAGACCGCCTGGACAACAACGCACACGACAGCAAAGAGCTCTTCAACATCGTGAAAGAACTCTCCAACCCTAGCACCAACGTCAACGACATCCCACCCTCCCAAGAACTCTGCAACGCGCTGTCCACCTTTTTCCACAGGAAGATCACCTACATCCACGACAGCTTCAACACCACTCCCACCCCAGACCCCACCCCCGAAAGCTCCACCTGTGCAAACCGCCTGACCTCCTGGACCTACACCAACGACACAAAGACAAGCAAGATCATGAACTCCATCCACTCAGGATCTCCGTCAGACCCCTACCCCCACCACGTATACAACAAAGCCGACTCCATCGTCGCCCCCCAACTACGGAAGGTCATCAACATCTCCTTTGAAACAGCGACATTCCCGGAAAGATGGAAGCACACCAAAATTTGCGCCCTCCTCAAGAAGCCCAAAGCAGACCCCAACGACCTCAAGAATTTCCGACCGATCTCCCTACTCCCTTTCCCAGCGAAGGTGATTGAAAAAATCATCAACACACAACTAACCAGCCACCTCGAAGACAACGACATCCTGGACCCCTCCCAGTCCGGCTTCAGACGAAACCACAGCACTGAGAACACCCTTCTCGCCACCACAGACGAAATCAGACGCCAAATGGACAACGGCGAAACATCAGCCCTCATCCTCCTGGACCTATCTGCCGCCTTCGACACAGTCTGCCACCGCACCCTGAAAACTCGCCTCCACGAAACCGGTATTCAGGGAAAAGCCCTCGAGTGGATCATCTCATTCCTCTCCGGCAGAACCCAGAGAGTCCGCCTCCCCACCTTCCACTCCAAAGCCACCGACATCATCTGCAGCATCCCCCAGGGCTCATCCCTCAGCCCGACGCTGTTCAACATCTACATGGCCCCCCTCGCACAAGTGGCCCGACAACACAACCTCAACATTCTCACATACGCCGCCGACACCCAGCTCATCCTCTCACTCACCAAAGACCCGCGCACCGCCAAAACCAACCTCCACGAGGGAATGAAATCCATCGCCAATTGGATGAGAAGCAGCCATCTGAAACTGAATTCGGACAAGAAGGAGGTCCTCATCCTCGGACCCACCCCCTCCGCCGGGGACGTCTCCTGGTGGCTTACCGCACTAGGAACCCCACCGACACCGACCGACCACACTCGCAACCTGGGCTTCGTCCTCGACTCCTCCCTCACCATGTCTAAACAGGTCAACGCAGTTTCCTCCTCCTGCTACAACACTCTCCGCATGCTCCGTAGGATCTACAAGTGGATCCCAACAGAAACAAGAAGAACAGTGACACAGGCCCTAGTCAGCAGCAGGCTAGACTACGGCAACGCACTCTACACAGGCATCCCTGCAAAAGACCTACTACGCCTCCAACGCATCCAAAACGCCTCCGCCCGGATGATCCTCGACGTACCCCGCCACAGCCACATCTCCCACCACCTGAGAAACCTCCACTGGCTCCCCGTGGACAAGAGGATCACTTTCAAGCTTCTTACCCACGCTCACAAAGCACTCCACGACACCGGACCAGCCTACCTGAACAACAGACTCAGCTTCTACACCCCCACCCGTCAGCTCTGCTCCGCAAACCTCGCCCTCGCCGTCGTTCCCCGCATCCAACAAAAGACCTCCGGCGGCAGATCCTTCTCATACCTCGCCGCCAAAACCTGGAACACCCTCCCTACCAACCTATGACAGACCAAAGACCTACTCACCTTCAGACGACTCCTCAAGACCTGGCTCTTTGATCAGTAACAACAGCACCCCCCCCCAGCGCCTTGAAACCCTCACGGGTACGTAGAGCGCTTTATAAATTCAATGATTGATTGATTGATTGATTTCTTTGTGTGCAAGTTTTTTTTAAACTGTCTGACCTTTGACCGGAGTCAACTGTAAAAGGTCACCAAAAGCTATGAAGCATTTACCTCCAAACTAAACATCATAGTCAGTTGTGAGGACCTCTTGCATCCTCAGATAAATAAAAGTTAGCATAAGGTTGGATACCATGCTAACTTCATCAATAATTAGAAGCTTCCATTTTTTAGAACTCTGGACACCTCATGACAAGCATCACCTGATAACTTTAGATATTCTATTTAGTTGTCATGTTCCAAAGGCATCATAAGTAGTCTGTGCAATGTGATTCCTCTGATGTTGGGAACACCTAGTCCAGTAGGAGCAGTCATAACACATAAGTTAGCTTTTTTCTGAACAAGTGCACTGAACACTTTAATTAGAAAACGTTTCACAGTACCTGCCTGAGCACTAACATAGACATATCATGTAGCAGACCATGCTACACTGATTTTGTAATTTGTTGAAAGATCTTCAGCTGTTCTCCGTTCAGTTGTGTGGTCAAACTTTCTAAATCAATGCTCTCAACCCTCACTTGACCCATAGCATTTTTTTCTTCATTCATAGCTATGGATGCCTCACTTTCAATGATAGGCTGGCCAAGGGGTTCTTAGCTATTAGGTCCTGAGCTCTACCTGTCTTGTGAGGTATCCTTTGCAACTTCTATAGAAATTGTTTCCTCCACTTAGATTTCATCATTTAACAGTTTCTGATATGTAGGAAACACTTCATATTGGATGCCATCTTTGACTGCATTGAAAGCATTTTCAAGCAGTCATAATCACCTAGCAGTTCAGTCTCTGAATGCCAAGATTTTAAAAGTTGCATGAGAGCAAAGTAAACTAATGCTCTTTTCTGTGCTCTTTGGCAGCTCACTTTACAATGCTTAATGAGACTTGGTTTGAATGTCTCACTAAACATCTTTTACAGCCAGTAACTGCAAACATTTCTTGCTCAATGTTCTCTCCCACGTTAATCTGTACGCATAGTACTGCAGTACTTCATACTAATACATGTTTTCTAGATGGATGTTTCGGTTAAGATTACAAGTGCACTTCGGTTAGGATAATAAGTGTCCATCATATTTGTTTTAAGAAGGTAAGTACTTTCTCTTTCAAACTGAGCAAGATACTCAATTTCAGGAAAGGTCTCAACACAGATTATGGCAGAGGGGTTACTCTGTCACAACGGTGACAGATATCCTGTCTGCCAAAATCTGAATCCCAGTGTTTCCTATGGGATTTAAATTTCGGCGGATGGGATATCTGTCACCGTTGTGACAGAGTAACCCCTCTGATGGAATCTAAATCAGGCCCTAAATCTGTCACAAATCTTCATAGGATCCAATTTCCCAATGTGAGAGTATTTTTAAACTGAAGCTGTAAAGCTTTTTACTTGAAGACTTACCTGCTGCTAACTCTTTCCATACATCCTCCATCTGTCTTTTATGACCTTGTTATATATAAAGCAACGTATTGAGCTACAGCACTAGAATTGTCTGCTTATGAACTGAATATTCATTTTGGCATTTGACATGGGCAGGATTACTGGATTGCAATCATTGACAAGTTTTGAAGCTTCACTTCTTTTTAAGGTTCTATGTATTTTCAGGAGAGTTGCCAATAAAACTGTGTTTGTCTTTAGACAAAAAACTATTTACTCTTCCTTTCGAGATTATAGGCCAAGGGAATCCAAAGTAAAGTCACTACGACTTTGGCAGTCACAGGACTGCCCTGTTGGCAGCGGCGGTCGTACTGCCAACAGGCTGGCAGGGAAGACTGCTGACTTATGGCAATGTGCCCCACTGAATACAGCCAATCCACCGCTGGCACCGCCACTGTGGTCAACCCGCCATGGACGGCAGTAGCACCTTCCTGCTGCTACTGCTCGTACAACGACTCTGGAACCAGCGACGACGACAACAACCGTGAGTACACACACTTACCTTTCACTGTTGTAATTTGTGAATGTATCTAGGGACACACAACATACACATCGGGACAGGCGGCGAGGCTGACACACATCCGCACCCTCACACTGATATGCACATTCACACACAGCCACATACACACGTGCACAAACATACTACACACACCATGGCCAACACACACTACAAAAACACACACCAACCCACAGATACACAGCACCAGTACAGTCGAATACCACAATGCATAACTGCAGCAATTCACACAACTACTCCACAGTCGCAACACCCCGATTGCATGGTCAATATATGTATCCAGCTGACATTACATACATACAACAAAGCGTAACAACACCTGACAACCAACACACACAATAACACAACAATACAACGAAGCATACGTCATACCACGCAAGCATACCACACTAGGGTTCTGATATACAAATCACCACACACACGTACGCACACAGTACAACCACACCAGGGCACATCACACCACGAATAATACATGTCAACACAAACAATACACACCACATCACCATACATGCATATCTCAAACAAAAACATGTCCTACAAACAATACACAGCCATTACTGTGGAACAAATGCCAAACCCACACCCAAACATGCTACCCAGCCACCACTGGTAGCACAACCAACACACACACAAAAGTAACTCACAGACACACACCAAAGCATGCAAGACCAAAACAGCCATGTTGAAAGAAAGGCAGGACAAATATGTGACCATGGGACCAGCAACTGGTTGGCCCAGATATATTAGATCAATAAAAAATCAAATAAATATTTAATTATGTACAAATTAAAAGGCCATAGGCCAGTCCATAGAATAATGTGCACAATGCACATATGGCACTTCAGTGTGCCCCTACATGACTCCTGAAAGCTACATGACCTCCACAGGTTAGGAGCATCAAGGGGGCAGGCAGGCACCTCAGGGAAGGGGGGTGGGGGAGTTTTGGACATCGGTTTGAGAGGGGGCTCTTTAGGCTTGTGACGGGGGCTTAGGCCGAAGTTTAGGGGAGGGCTGAGAACACTTGGAAGGGGTCGACTTCTTGGCAGGGGGAGGGGCATGGGTACTAGCAGGGGGCAGAGGGAAAGACTTGGAGGTGGACGGGCTGGACTTGGGGAGGGACACAGTGCATTTGGGGATATCACAGGGGAAGGGATAGGGGACAACTGGGTGGGGAGCTACAGGGAGGGCGGTGATAGAAGAGGGGTGGACAAAGATGGTGCTGGGGTGGTCCCAGATAAGTCTGCCATCACCAGGGAGTGTCCATTGGAGGAAGATTCCGAAGATGAAGTGGCAGATCCGGTCTCCTCCGTGGCACTCCCCCCACCCTCCAGGCCATTAGGTCCCTCACTGTCGCTTGTCACAGAACTCCGGGTCCTGTGGCCTCCAGCATCCCCACTCACCTGTGCCCTGTCTTCTTCACCTGCCGATGCACACAAATAGAGAGAGAGGGAGGGAGGGAGAGAAAGTGAGAGGGAGAGAGTGGGTTAACAAAATTCTCACATACATGCACATTTAAACATGCACATCTGTAGGTAAACATCTCCTGGCTAGGCTATCTCTGTTGGCATTACACATATCCTACATCAGGTCACAACATGTCACTACTAGCCACCCATATATGTCAAGCCTCACAGCCACATCACTTTACAAAATAGTTGGCACGACTGGAGTAATCCACATGATCACCAGCTAATTCATGTCTGCATGCACATCATGCCCTGGATGAAGTACAAATGACTACATGTTTCTTGCACAGACCTCTCCATACTCCTACCACCTATTGGAAGAGCAGGTGGCTGAACAATACACATCAGAGCTGTACTGGAACTACACCTGATCAGTCCATGTCCACCTGTAAAGTCCCTTGCTAGTTATGACTACTCCACTCACAGACCACACAGCACATGCCTGTCTCATTACATGGCTGACCCAAAACACTGTACATAAATGCCACAATGGATCCATTAAGTGATGTAGGCAATACAAGTTGGGCTCCCATACAGGTCACATCTGATGTGTAGAATAGAAGTCTGGGCTACAGCCATGTGATTAGTTTGACCCATTCACAGAGGAGGATCTACAGAAACCTAACATATACACAACAACAAATCATACATCAATGTGCATCTACAATGGCCTACATAGCACACATGACACATCCATAGACATTCACTGACTGCTGTGTCACAACTAATTCACTTCTGGTAGCCATATATTACATCATAGGACCCCTACCATTCTACCAGACATGCAGTTATAGTAGTACTACTTCACAACATGAGCAGACCTACATCACTCACACCATTCCTGGCTTGTGAGTACCTGTACCTAAGTACAGACAACACACATGTCAGACGGAAATGACATGTACACATCATGCACACATGGCCCTACACAACTGCCATTGCACTGACAACATATCCCACTACTACATGGGACAGCTACAGGAATGATGATACAATGTAAAGAACATATCCCCATATCATAAGTCTGAACAAACCTTATCCTGTCAAATGTACCCACATCAGCTAGGGCAAGGTGCAAGCAGTCATTGTCCCACTTCCTCAGGTGTGCCTCCAAGTAACCATTGAGACATGAAGTAGGCTGCAAATTAACGATGTTGCACTGTAATTAGTAGGGCAATGGAACACATGCCATTGCCATGGCATATTGTCAAAGTCAAAACTGCCTAGCCACTTACCTCCTCCATAACAAACCCTTTGGGTTGAAGGATATATCCCCACCAGTCAAGCATGTGAAAATGCATGATGAGTCCAAGTATACCTAATCAGACATCCTAATCATATTAGCCTACAATTGCTACTTTCACCTACCCCATATATTGAAGATTAATTTACATTGGGGATACCACTACAAAGCCATCAGTACAGTACTATACAGACCATATCTGTGGTGTAAATGAGATGGCTGCCTCATATGGAGTCTGCATCCATACCAGTACTAGATGTCTATAGTCCCTGTACCAAAATATGAGAGTCACCCAGTTGCAAATACATGTGATCAATACATATAAGAGTGGACAGACACCTTAGAGCTACTAATGCTCATTTGCTAATGGGTGGACCAGGTCATACTCAATGGGTAGGGTGCTACACAAGCTCATGTCCATAGAAAAGGCAGGATGGAGTTACACATGTGGCATTGTTAGTTTGACCATCTCCACATCCAGACATGGAGAGGTTTTGATACAGGTGATATTATTGACTGATAGCAAACAATGAAGCCACATCTATTACTCAAGCAAGGTGGGAACTCCACATGTCTACTAGTCTACATCCATGTTGCACTTACTACATTGTCACAGAAGCTACAGTGGGGCAGGAAACGTCATACAACTAGAGTCAACTATCTTGAAACAGTCAGTACTCATCCCCATGTGGCTGCTGTTCTGCCCTCAAATGCCCATCCACCTCAGGGTATGCCACTGCTAAAATGCAGGCCATTAAGTGCATTAGGGTTCGACGGGCGCCCTTCCCTAGGTGGGAGGACATCCCCAGCTGGGCCTCCACAGTTTTTTTTCAATTTCAATTTTTATTTTATTTATGATTTGGAACTTGACCGAGGTCCACATAAAAGAAGAAAGCATAAAATGTACATCTACATTGCAACCGAAAAAAAAGAGTAAAAAAAAGAAAAAATCACATTTACCATTTACATCTAGCTGAGAACCACATACAATTTACAGTAATGGTGAGCAAAAGGTTGGATCTGCAATTTACACTATACATCCAATCAAGTACCAGAAGGTAAGTTAAATGATACATTTACATTGCAGCCGAAAAAAAAAGAAAAAAAAACACATTTACCATTTACATCTAGCTGAGAACCACATCAAATTTACAGTAATGGTGAGCAAAAGGTTGGATCTGCAATTTACACTATACATCCAATCAAGTACCAGAAGGTAAGTTAAATGATAAGCATAGTGAAATATTGCATCAAAATCCTATGCCACCTGACTTGCCTTACAACAAGAGTTTCTTAAAATAAGTTTAAAAAACAATTTAAAAAATGGAATATTTTAAAACAAAATCTTTCGTTCGGAGGATCATACAGGGCTTGGAGAAACTCAGGCACTGACAATAGAGGAAGCTGAAAAGGAATTGGTTCTAGCCATTTACACCGGAATGAGGCAAGAGAAGGGCAGACAAATAAAACATGGTGTAAATCTTGAGATTCTGCCAGACAAAAGTTACACTCTTTTGCAGTACTGTACCATTTTGCCAATAGTGTATTCAAAGGGAGCAATTCCTGTCAGAGCAGCGTCAAAAAGCGCCTAACACTATGGGGGATGTTCCACATGAAGTACGGTTGTGTTTTTTTTATTACTAGGGTGTTAACTATATTCACAGAGAAACTTCTTTTTTTACAGCTCTCCAAGTCTTGGCGGAAGCTCAAGGCCCACGTTGCACTCTTCAGGGTCACCCTCAAGTGCAGTGGGGAAAGTTCTAAAACTTGGCTGCGATCCAGCTCCAGCCTCTCCAGGGCAATAGAAAAATTTGTACAAAACGCAAATTTGGGCTTTCTATTATCTAAGAGGAGCGCTTTCTTCAGTAGTGATCTTAAAGTGTTTTCCTCGCTTTTTAAAATTGAGGTGGCCAACCGTATAACCCCCGCTAATCCTTGAGCATACGCACTTCTAAGCCCCATTTCCAGCCTCAGAATCGCCACTGAGGCTGCCGTATTAACAGATAGTAATTTTCGAAGAATTTTACTTTCTGCCTGATATAGGAACCCCCATTTGGAGATGTCAATGAGTTCCACCCCGTATAGCAGGGATGCAGGAATTTTACCTCGATAAGCAGATAGGAGGTAAAAGAAGTGCCTTCTCCCGGTAGCTGTATAAAGGGCCCCAAGACCTCTTGCCTGACATTCAGCCTTTGCTTTATTAGAGGCGATGTGGGCAACATCGCTAAGGTTCCCGCTCACTATTTTCCCTAAAAAATTGATAAGATTTGACGATTTCAAGGATTTGGTTGCCTAATATCCATTGATAATTGGGGAAGGTCATCTTTTTTTTCCCCAAGAAACATAGAACCTTACTTTTGGATACGTTAATCTTCAGATAATGTGAGTCGGAATATTTTGATAAGCACTGCAAGCGGTTCTGTAGGCCTTTTGGGGTTAAATCAAGGATTAAGATGTCATCCGCGTACAACAGGCAACAAAATGGGAGCCCACCAACCAGCGGGGGAAAACCCTTGCCCTTGGACAAAAAGGAGGGGAGATCTGAAATATAGAGGGAAAAAAGCAGTGGAGCCAATAGGCAACCCTGTTTTAACCCATTAGAAGTAAAAATCTTGTGGGATAAACCTCTATCACCCCCAAGAGGATTCTACACCAGGTATTGGAGTGGAGGGCAATTATTAACTCCAGGAGTGGTAAAGGTATAACCAGACTGCATAGCTTAGTCCATAAAACATCTCTGTCTACTTTATCGAAAGCCGTGGAGAAGTCTATGAAAGCGGCATAAACAACCCCACCTCTCAGTTTTACATATTTTTCGGTAATAGTTTGCAGCACCATGATGTTATCTAAAGTATTATGTTTGCGCCTGAATTCAGATTGTTCCAAGGGGATGATGTTATTCTCCTCCGCCCAAGACATAAGTCTAGAAAGTAGACATTTGGTAAAAACTTTTCCCACCGCATCAAGGAGGGCAATCTGGCGATAATTGCAGGACAAGATCGATCACCCTTTTTGAATAAGGGTACAACTATACTGCCGACCCACGAGGGAGGAATACATCTGGAATGGAAACATCTACTAAAGACCACATGTAAGATTTTAGACCAATAGCTCCAATCCTGTTTAATAACTGCTAAAGGAAGTTCATCTGGCCCCATTGCAGCAGAGGGGCGCATCTCACCGATAGCACAGTCAATCTCTTTTATTGACGGGGGAGGAAAAGTGAGAGTTCCTGGAATTTCTGGAAGCCGGAAAGATACGACCCCATTTGAAACGTACAGGGAGGAGATGAAATCAAACCATTGGGCTTCGGAGATTGGAACGGGGGGGGACGAATTCTAGACCCACAACCTTGACCCACTAATGCCCAAAAACGCCTAGCCTGGCCCTTTGTAGCAGCTTCCCGGAGCTTAATCCAAAGCCTGTCCCCCGCTTCTTTTGCAAGGCGGATCTTCAGCCGCTTCTTTCTCCTTTTTAATAGAGCAACCCTGATTTTCCTCTCCTCAGAAAAAACTAAAAACTGGGCCCTGACCATGTTATTTATTTCTCTGTTTAGGTCAAGCAATGCACGGGGAATAGCTTTCCGGGCTACTTTATGCCCGCCAGACAAGTTGTTAGCCACCAAGAATTGCAACTCCATTCCCTCCCAACTAGCCATCTTAGCAACTACAGGTGCTAAAATCTCAGTGACACCAGCCATCCTCTTGAAATTCCAATGGGTCCTCCCAGTCTTATTAGAAAAACTCTGGGTAAACCCACCAGATTTCCATGAGTCTAGTGACAATATGGAGGTTTCTAGAGTGATAGAAAGCAGGCTATGATCGCTATAGGGGGAACATAATATTTTAAGATCTTCCAATAGACAATAAGAGGAATAACCAAGTACTAAGTAGTCCAGAATGGCCCTTCCCCGCGGTTACAGTCGGTTTTTTTAAGAAGACTGAGGAGAAGTTTACCTCTTTTGTTTGTTTTAATTCGAGGGGGGAAAACACAATCTGGGGTACACAGTGCTGTTTCTCTCTCTACATCGCGCACTTGACATAAGGCGAAGTTGGAAACTTTACAATTTAAGTCTCCCATTAGTGCTATCAGTGGAGGGAACTCAGTATCTAAGGAGTCCTCAATAAAGGCAAAGACCCTTTCTAACAAAGAGTCATATACGGCCTCTGGGGGCACATAAGCATTAATTAGAAGCAGTGAAGGAGGACCTAGCGTGATATTATGCAGATGAATCGTAAGTGCCATAAAGAGGTTGCGGGAATCTTTCTAGCAGGAATAATCCCAATTGAGAGAGTTGGACAGTAGACAAGCTACCCCCCCCCCTTAGCATGACCTCTTCGAGACAAAGAGGCCTTACAATTGACTACAAAATAGTTGTCCCACAATAGATCCGTGTCTGCCCAAGTCTCCTGGAGATAAATTAAATCTGGTTTAAGTGTACTGAGGTAAGATAGTTTGTCCCTGCTAAATTTGACCCCAGCAGCATTCCAGGAAATGATTTTGAAACCTCTATTAGGAAGAAGGTTGGAGTAAGTCCCTGGACCCCCGTTCTTGCACA
Source organism: Pleurodeles waltl (assembly GCF_031143425.1). Lineage (NCBI taxonomy): Eukaryota > Metazoa > Chordata > Amphibia > Caudata > Salamandridae > Pleurodeles > Pleurodeles waltl. The sequence goes on from NC_090438.1 coordinate 600,204,446, forward strand.
AGGGCTCCCGAGAGCCAACCCCAATCATCCAGGGCGTAGGTAGCTAGAAGATTCGGAGCTTGTTGTGGCTCCCACAATAGCACCTGTCTATCCTTCCCTATTAAGAATACTTTGGGGGCCTGTAGATCTAATTTAGATCTGTACAAGGGAAAATCAGTGCCTTTGAAGTAGACTGGGGATTGGGGTCTCACAGGGCTCTTAGTAACGATCTTTTCCCCTCCAAAAGTGGGGTAGGGTAAGAGTGGAATTACATCAATTCCCCAACACTGCAGAAAGTCAGCGTGAGAGAGGACCAGGTTCGCCGCGTACAGGGAGCGAAAGGCGACCCTAGCCCTGAGACCACCACTAACCATCCATAGGGAAACAAGGTCAATATCGTAGCTGGTGAAGTGTTTCAGAAAGGTGGATTCAGAAAAGCATCTTAACAAGGTGGACCTATTTAGAATTAAATCGGCATCGAAAATGGGAAAAAAGTCAACAGTCAGAGAATCCGTGTTATAGCTTGTAGAGGGAGCTCCTTCCACAGGCAACGAGATAGAGGGTTCAATAGGGATGGTCTCCCGTCTAGAGGGAAAAAATGGGGAGACAGTTGGGTTCAGAGCTGGAATGGAAGAGAGGTCAGTTGAATGCATGCTTACAGGACCCCTTTTGATGGAATTGGCCTACGTGGAGGGGGCGGACTAGGCTGCATCGCGGGTGGCTCTATGTGGGTTCGGGGGGAGATTGTTCCATCAATTATCACTTTGGGGAACAATACTTTCCTTCTCTTTTTCCTGCTGATCCGTCGGTTTAGTTTCTTCGATCTCTTAGGTTTTTTCCCACCTTTGACGATAGTTCCCCTCTCAGGGACTTATACCGGGGATAGCAAGGGGGGGAGATTATTGGCCCATTTTTTTGGTTGACTGCTCTTTCGAAGATGGGGAACACCTTCGCAGGGAGCTGATGGCAATGTGCCAGGTGATTGCCTTTCAGTGTGGGAGAGTCAAAGATAAATCGAATGATGTCCATAAGGCTAGCCAGCAGTGGCTTTACATCTCTAAGACGAATGCCTTGAAAACTCCCCGCTTGGGTGCCTACATCCATGAACGTACGCATTTTTTGTGGCGCCCTGGGGGGAGCCCGGGGGCCCTCTGGTCGACAAGAGACTGTCTAGGAGCGACATTAGGCTGAGTCGGGTCGAGAGATACAGCCTCCTTATGGTCTTTAGTCATCTCCGCTAAAATTGCTGTAACAGAGTCAAGGATACAATCTGAGCCCCCTACGAATTTCTCCAAGAGCTTTAGAATAGAAGCGAGTAGATTTTCCAAGTTGAACAAAGAAGCTGAGAGCTTAACCTCTGATTCCAGAGGAGGAGTGGGCTGAATTCCACTAATATCCAGGGCCGGCGACACAGACAAATTAGATTGAATGTATAATGAGTCTTGTAACGAAGGAGTACTATTAAACAGCTCGAGACCAGTAGGGGTCGGAAGGCCCTTGGACCCGGAGATCGCAGGCAGACTCAAGAATTCTTTTACCTGGGGGCCGTATCTCTGAAATAAAACTGGGTCCAGGTCCGGCAGAGTGAAGTCACAGGGTCCAATAGCAATTTACGCTGAAGAAGTAATGGGAGCACTTTCCTGGGAGTTTTTCGGATCCTGGTCAACTTGGGAAGGGGAACCGACTGCCCAGGCAGAAGAAAGTAAGGGAACGAACAGCGGCCCCGACTGGCTCCAAGCGGGGCGGACAGATCCGGAAGGCTCGGCAAGGGGGGCAATGGGGCCCTGCTCCAAGTTCCCAGCTCCTCTTATCTGGCTTGCTTCCGCCTGAGATGGCTCGCTTGATAGCCCCCCTGAGGACTCCGTAGGAGGACCTCCAAGAGACTCTGAGTCCAGGGATGCAATGGAAATAGCTTCACCTTTAGATTCCGGCAATGAGGGGATCTCTTTACCCCAAAAAGAAAGAAGATGCTTCTGCGGTTGTCCCTTCACAAGAGAACCGAGTTGGTTTTGTTCTGCATGGGGTTAGATTTGTTTTTTAAACAAGATCTTCCTGCGAGAAGGCGACCTGAATGGAGCTTCTTCAAAGTCATAGTGAACAGTATCCACGGTCGGGACGCAAGGAGGTTAATGCAGCTGACTTACGATTGAACGTGGCACGAAAGAGCGGACCCGCTCTTTACGAATTTCACTCACTTTTTCTCCAGCTGACCCAGACAAGGTCTGCTTAATGGGCATCCAGCGCCGACCGGCAATAGCCTCCAGCTGCCCGTAGTTCCTCGATGCACTGTGTTCCTTGGCTCACCGCTGCCTAGTCCGCGTCAGCGAGGGGCAGTCCGCAAAAAGCAGGGCCTGCGAGGCTCTGGCCTTGCCCCCCTCGCGATAACGTTGGCAAATACGGGAGCGGCTGGAGGAGAAACTGTATCTTGGAAGCTGAAGCTACTTATGCAGAAGAAGAGAGAACAATCCTCCTGAAAGGAGAATAAAAAAAAATTATCGGATAAGTATATTTTTGTAGGCTTTTAAGTGCAATAACGCCTTACTCAATAATAAAGAGTTCCTAGCTTAATGAGTGTTTGTTCTACTTCGGACTTGCAGGTAGTCAAAGAGGAGATTTCTGGAAGAATGAGGTGGAGCTCGGAAGACTGTCCCTGCCCGACGCCAACAATAGTCGAATGCGATGGAAGGAGTCCTCGCTGAAGTAAAAACCACCAAAAACACAGTAATCGTCTATATCATAACGCCCACGTTCCAGGATATCCGAAAGTGAATGTAAACGCAAGAGGCTAGTAAACGGCCAAAGCAGGTTGGCTCGGCGTGCAGCTACTCAGGTCTGATTATCGTGATGGCTGTGATGGTTTGTTTTCAAAGTGCTTTCTTTTTTGTTGTCTCACTTTGTATTTACTGCCACTCTTGAGTTTTGCTGCCCGTCTCTGTCACGGGGTCTACTCATCACAGTGAAGGAATCCACTGTGGGGGTCCCTGTGAACAGCTTCTTCCAAACAATTGAGCTCGATGCTGCTCAGGGAGCTGGCAGCACGCGGTGGCCGGGGATCCTCCTCCCGTCCGAGGAGCCTGGCGGGCCTGCGCATCTCACAAGGGCACGAGGACTGCCAGAGCGTTCTCTCCGAGGCGCGGAGTGGAGGAGGCGCGGCTGTGTCACTGGGCCATACCCCAAACACAGACTGATAATCTCTGCGAAGGAACCTCGTTATCTCGGCTCGGGCCACAACCTCAGGGCCAAAACCTTGTTGTCGTCGAGCTGGTCAATGCGGAGGGTGAGGCTTCCAGGTCCTCCGTGTAGGATCTCTCTCGAAGGCAAGTGAAACGCTGCGACTCCCGCTGCTCACTGGCTGTGCACTCTCGGCGTGCTGCCCGAGGTCTCGGGCTCTGGAGGTCTGAAGCTCTGGAGGTCTGAAGCTGTGGGCTGTGCCTCCACAGCCTTCTGGGCCCAGTGTCTCAGGTCCTCCCACCGCTTATGACATTGGGTGCTCCTCTGGCTGTGGACCCCCAGGGTCCAGACTTGTTTGGCTATGGTACGCCAGATTATTTTCTTCTGATGGGCATTCACCTGCATGGATGACACAGACAAAAGGAGAAAGCCATGTACACATGCACCATATCATCAGGAGTGGACACTACACATCTATCACAGCACGTGTCCACACATACCCATCCTGTCTGCTTACATGCCTTCACTACTTGGCCTCTGCATGTATATACTCCATCACTAGCACACTTGCCCGCATCAAAGTCACAAGCAACCCCTATCACACATGGCTGGTCCATTGGACTCACCTGCTCCTCTGGTGCCCCATATAGCTGTCCATAGAGGGGGAGGACCTCTTCCACCAGCTTCTCCAGTTCTTCCAGGGCGAAGGCAGGGGCCCTATCACCTGCAGGACATGGCATGATGGCTCCCAGAGGCAGTACACAGTACCTCATGTCATGGAGGTCTTGCTAGCAACAGTGTCAGGAGTCAAGTGAGCAAGGCTGCAAAAAATTGTGGTCACGGCAGCCACTTACAGGACCGTCATCTCCAGTGGTCATCACCATTGGCCCAAGTCTGTCACAGGCAGCAATGATAACCAATGACAATTGCACGGCAGTTGCGACCATCTACCGCCATGATGACTTCCGCAGGTGGACTTATGTCACTTCCAAATATCCACTACAGAAGGACAGGAGACTGTCATTTTGTGCACATGTAATTCATGGATGACCCTAATTAAGTGTGCCATACACATACTCGCCCATTTGGTGGTGTAACCCTATGTTGTGCCATCATGGTAGAGCTTCAAATCGTGACATTATTGACACAATGACGTGTTGAGGCTGTATGAATGTTAATAGCTATGGTTAGATACTCAGAGGCATATAGGTGAGGGCTATATGTGGGTGGTCGATTCCAATTATATATGTGTGATCAGTCAGCCACAGATGTACTGTTACACATGTGACGTGTCCTATATGACTTACATGTCAACCAATGTGCAACAATGAGGGTGTAATATGCGCATTACTATGGTCGGTATTGTATATGGCAGCAGTCTAACTCATCCCCACTAGTGTTAGGTGTGAGCTAATATACCTTGTGGTGCTAACATGTGCCAACTGCTTTACTCATTGTACATTTTCTCCTCTCAACATAAGATATCCTGCCATGAGGAGATTTAGACAACCACCGGTGTACCGTCCATTAGTTGACCTTGCAACCATGGCAGACAAGCATGTAATCCTGATATATCATCTGGATCGTCAGACCATCATGCATCTATGTACACAGTTGGAGCTCTGTGTGCTCTGTTAAAGCACCTGGACAGCTACGTCAGGTTCCCCCAAAGAGAGGACTTTGCCCATGTGAAGGCAGACTTTTATGATTTCGGACACATTCCTTGTGTGATAGGTGCCACTGATGGCACCAATGTAGCCCTGGTCCCTTCCAGTGGCAATGAACAGGTGTATAGGAACAGGAAGAACTACCACTCCATAACTGTTCAGATGGTGTTTGTCTGGCAGACCAGACATTTCTCAAGTGACAGCCAGGTTTCCAGGATCAGTGCATGACATATTGCGGAACAGCAATGTCCCATACATGATGGCACGACTACACACAGAGAGGACATGGCTCCTTGGTATGTATGCATATATATATGTTTAACTGTTATGGCACCTATCATCACAATCTGCTCAGTTGTTGTACCTATTATTTTACAAGTCCTACATTTGTGTACACAGGTGACTCTGGCTACCAAACCTTCCTTGGCTGTTGACACCAGCAAGGTACCCTGCCACCGAAGGGGAACTCCGTTTCAATGAGGCCCACAGGAGGACAAGGCATATAATTGAGTGCACTTTCGGCCTCCCAAAGGCAAGATTCAGGTTCCTGGACCTATCTGGAGGTGCTTCCTCTACTCGCCCCAAAAAGTATGCCAAATCATTGTTGCCTGCTGTACGCTTCACATTCTAGCCCTGAGACTTCAAATACCATTGCTTCCTGATGAGTGTGAGGCAGCTGGACAAGTAACTGGAAATACTGAAATGTCAAGTGATGAGGAGCCAGAGGAAGAAGGTGCAGCAGACTCTAGGACAGACCACATCAATCAGTACTTCCAGTGACATACAGGTATGTGGGGTGCGGTTTACCAAGTCATGTATGTCCAAAATCGGAGGTGGATTGGTGACAATAGACCTCCTGACGTGATTCATCTGTGGAGGTGTACTATGGTTCTATCCCTCTGTGTGAGTTGTGGAAGTTGACTGATAGGTTGTGAGGTACACCGTAACAGTGGTTGAGCTCTAACAATTATGTACACTACAGTTACCTACATTCACTTCACAAATGAACAGACCAGTTTTGAGCTATGGTTCCTACATTATCCTGTACTCATTTCATTCCACCACTGACTGTGGTTTAGAATCAGTGCCTCTGCTACCTATGGTTTGAGGCATTCATAGTCATTATCCATTGCTAAATGATTCCAAAAAAGAGGGTTGTACATAACAGATAGCTGGTAAATGATTTGTGTGACTGGTGAGGCATGGTAATATCTGGGAGGGCCCGGCCTAGGAGGTGTTCTACACTGGGCATGACATCTATGACTTGCATATGTGCTTTGTGTGGCTGCATGCCTTCCATCCTGATGGTACTTTCTGTCATGGTCTTTTTGCAGGTTGGAATACTGACTTTACTCTTGTGTGGCTCTGGATTACTCCCTCTGTAACATATGTCCTGGGACATATCAGTATTTTGTTTGTCTCCTGCAGAGGGTGCCTCCCTCTGTTGGGAGGTAGGGGGGCATAACCAGACCACAGTTGGCAAGCATGACATTTGTAGATGTTTTATTAAAGGCACATATACAGTAGCTGTGTTCAATAGTGATTTAGTGTGCAAATCATGAAAGTAAAAATAAGGTGCATAATAAGAAATGAGGGTGAGGAGTGAGTTCATGGTAGAAGGAATCATCAGAGTAGCTGCTACAGCAGTTGATTGCACAGGCCCAGTATCCAAGTGGCAAGAAAAAATATAATAATGTCTCAGAACAGTCAACAGGGTCTCTCCGTGGCTCACAAGGGAGACAAATCAGGTGAGGTTCACTTCCTGGCAGTGGGTTTGGTCTTGGCATCTGCTCCTGCTAGATGTCTAGATGCACGTCCACATTTGCGTGGGCTCCTCTGCTACAGAGGGAGGGGTGTCTGAAACCTTTGGTTCCCCTCGCAGGGCATCCATCCCACTAGCTGCCACCGATGGAGATGGGCCAGATGTAAGGCTGCTAATGGAAGAGGTATGCTGGTGGGTCGAGGAAGTATGCAGGGTGGTGTTGCTGTCCCTCAGCATCCCTGCAATTGAGGCCATGGTGGCATATTGGGCCTGCCACTGCTGCATTACCTCCTGGTGGGATTCCCTCTGCATTGTTTGGTTTTCCTCCAACATTGTGATAATCTGGCCGATCCTGTCCTGGGAACTTTGGTAAGCTCCCAGGACTTGGGAGATGTTTCCTGGTCAGCCGAGTCCCTTGGAAGCTCCCTCCTCTGGCCCATAGCTTCCCTCCCACTCCCACTGCCCCCAGGTGCCTGTGCCTCTGGCATGGTGTGCGTACACCCAGTGTTAGCAGGACCTTCATTCTCTAGGGTGTCATGGATCTACTCAGGTCCCTCTACTGTGGAGCACACAATAGTTTGAACAGTCCTTGGGACACAGGTTTGGGGACGAAGGTTTGGCTGTGATGTTGTAGCAACGGGGTGATTGATCTGGACAGTGTGAGGCAGGGAGTCATAGACTGACCAGGTGTTCCAGATGGGCCAGGTAGGTCGTCACTGTCCAGACATCCAGGTGTGTTGTCCTCACTGGGGCCTTCATCCTGAAGAGAACTGTCAGTCTCTGGTATCCTCTCCATGCAGTGGCAGGGGTACCTGTGGATGGAGTGAGACGCTGAGGCCCATATTTATACTTTTTTAGCGCCGCATTTGCATCATTTTTTGACGCAACAGCGGCGCAAACTTACAAAATACAATTCTATTTTGTAAGTTTCCACCACTTTTGCATCAAAAAGCAGCGCAAATGCAGTGCTAAAAAAGTATCAATACGGGCCTGAGTTATATATAGTACATGTGTTTGGTTATCTCTTTGTCAAATGCATACAGTGTATTAACATGATTCCCAGCTATGCCAATGACAGATGCTGTACAGCATAACTTTGGTGGTACATACTAGTGTGTTACATGCGTTCCATCCTCCATGTAGGGTGCTGTTATTCAGGTTTTGTACATACAGCACTGTGGATGGGTTAAGGAACTGTTTGATACTTAACATGACTGTACAGCACTGTTACCTCGTGTATCATCAGGCTTGCTAGATGTGACACGTAATGGCTGAACTTTGCACCATGGTGTCCCAGTGGGAGGACAGTATGTGAGTATGCAAGGTTAAATGTAATGTCTGTGTATGTTGTTCATGTGCATGGAGTCTGCTCTCTTAATTTCCATACCATGCTCAGTCCATTTCAGGATTGGATATCTAAATTAGTGACCATGTGCATTTTTCACAGTGCTGTAGCAGTGTTTAGGCTTGGTTGTGATTGTGGTGTGCCATTGAATTGCTGTCATTGCCACGTAGTGGTCCTCAGTCGTACCTTCTAGTTGGTGTAGTCTGTACAATAGTCAAACATGCAAGAGTTGTGATGTGATGTGCACATTCCTGGTTTTCCCATAAATGGGCTAGTGCAATGTGGGAGTCATAGTGATAGTATTAGCTACTGCAATCCGTGCCTTTGGCAAGGGGTGTGTGGGCAGTTGGTTTGGGTGAAGTAGTGGAATGCAGGAGAAGGGCATTAGGTGATTAGGTGGGAGGTGTAGTGAGACTTACAGTGAAACGGGGAGTATTTAGGTGGTAAGGAAGCATGCAGGACACAACACATTTGTCACATAGAAGTTGTGGGTACTTATCAGAGTCCAGTCATCCAGGTATTCCAGTCAGGCCCTCGGATGCAGGAAGTCTAAGACCTTCTCCTCCCAAGATGTGAACTGTGGGAAAGGAGCTGGGGGCCCACTTCCAGTCTTGTGCACGGCGATCTGGTGTTGTGATGCAATGAAACGTACCTTCCCCCGTAGGTTGTTCCACCTCTTCCTGATGTCCTCCCTTGTGCGTGAATGGTTGCCTTCTGAGTTGACCCTATCTACGATTCTTTGCCACAACTCAATTTTCCTGGCAATCAATGTTTGTTGGACCTGTGCTCCAAAACAGTTGTGGCTCTACCCTGATAATTTCATCCACTGTGACCCTCAACTTCATCTGTGAAACATGGGTGCTTTTGTGGGGACATGGTTGTGTTGAGAGGGGGTGTTGTGTGTGTGTGTGTGTGTGTGTGTGTGTAAGGGTGCAGTGTTGGTTTTTTGATGGGTTATGAGGGGTACATTGTGTTTGATGGACGCTTGTCATGATTTCTGTGTTTGTTAGGTGTGTTGTGTGTTAGTTGTGCCTATGGTGTGAGGGTGCTCTCTCTCTGTGGTTGCTTGCTCTTGTGGTATGTGTAAGTCGTTTATGTTGCAAAGGATTGTGGGTTGTATCGGTGTGTTATATAGTGCTTTGAGTAGGTGTGTTGGGTGTGTGGCTGTGTGTCAGGTGTGGTGCATTCAAACTGTCCAATGTGGTGTTGTGTTCTGACAGTGGTGGGTTCTAAGCACTGCGGTTTTCACCGCCAATGGTTTTCCGCCACGGTAGAACCGCTGTAGTGATTTGTGGTTCGTAATCTGGTGGGCAGATTTGTGTCAGGCTGGCGGTGCTGGTGGTGGAACCGCTCCTTTCCCACTCTCCAGTGTCCTGGCGGTCTTGATTTTTTGGCTATTTTTTGATGGTCTTCAGTGTGTGACTCTTAATACGGCGGTCGGATGACCTCAAACATGGCAGTCTTTTGGCACCTGCCATCACAGCGGTCTTGCCAAAAGGGTGCCAAAGTTGTAATGAGGCCCTTACTGTAGTATTTCCCTTTTGCTCTGAATCCCTTCAACAATATTTGCCACATTTATGGGACTGGCATTGCAATACTTGTTGCCTAAGAGTTCCATTCTGAGACTCTTCTGGAATTTTCACAAGTTGCATATTGCTCAATGAATGACAACAATGAGCCATCAGTATCTTGACCAAACTTCGGTGTATCTTTTACCCACAATAATATATGTATCTGTGGTGCTCCACTAGCTTGATAATTTTTTTCCCCTGAAGATGTCTATAACCTCACCTAGTGGCGGATTCTTTTTATTGAAGATAAAATGAAGCATGGCTTCAAATCTGTGCTTGAAGTATCTACAAACATTTGAAGGATCAATGGAACACAATTCCCCTGCAGACTTGAATTCAGTCCCTGGAATGATTGCATTAGCTTGCCTGAGGAAGTCATGAAGACCATCCCAAGCATACTGTGCACAGCTCAAAGTAACAAACCAGGTGGGAACACCTAGATTGCATGATATACATTTCAACTCAATATGATGACAGAACCAATGTTCATTGGTACTAGGTTGGCCAGCCATAACATTCATCAAATTACTTTCCAGTACATCATCTTTACCATGCACTTTTTCCATAAAATTGATTGCAGTAATGTAATTAAACCATGCCCCTGTTCTCACAACATGGCCCACAGTATATGAAAGCACTGAGAGATCACTCTCAAACAAAAGGTGGAAAATGTATAGTTTATTTTGTCTAAAGTGAGGATCTTCAGAATATGATCACCTGCATCTATATTCTGATGCAGACATCTGTAAAAGACGATCATCATAATGACCACCGTGTCCTGTAGGAAACAGCTTCTGAAAACGTTTTGCTTCTAAACTCTTTTCTGGCACACTTATTGGTTGTCCTTTTGCTTGTTTAATTTTGTACAATTCTAAAGCATCACCCATCATATCTCTGGAATGTAGAGGGTGGATGCAGCAATGTTCATATACTTCTTCTGCTTCACGCAAATCAACCTTTTCAAACTGAACATGGAAGATTCTGGTCTAAGACTGATAACATCTTCCTCTACATCAATATCGTTGTAAAATACATTTTCTTCTTTAAGATATTGTAGAGATCTCTTAAACTTATCAGTGCTGACAAGTTTCTGCAAAATTTCTTTCTCTTTGGTAGAAACTCGATTTGCTAGAACCACTAGTGATTCTTCAGCATCTTGATCTACCCCCATTCTTTCAATATTCTCCTTCATATTTAAATTCAAGTACACAACTTTACCTTTCAAACAATTTAGTAGTTCAGAAGGAGTTTTTTTTTAAATTTTTAGTTTCCATTCCAACAATGGCTTGGAAAAGATGTACTGCTTGTATGAGAATAGTCTCAGATACATTCAGATTTTGAACTTGAGATGGAATTGGAAAAACTTCAAATTTGTTATGAACTCCTCTAAGCAGGCATTTTATTATCATCCAGCTTGTCAATACAGTATTTAGAGACAAACTGGCTTGCACACACGTCTAACCTAGTTTTGGCGATCAAATAAACAGCAGTTTTAAACTACTGTACTAGATGGTTGTGTTTTGTTTTTCACAAATATAATTTCTTTGACTTGCTATTTGTAACATGTTTTCCTGCAATAAACACACACCTTGTCTGGATTTGTTTCAGCTGTTCTTGCAAATGCATCAGTTTCATTTTGAAAATTGCCAGTATTAGAATTTTCAACATTGTTCTCAACCACCATCTCAGTCGCTTCACCTGGCCTTTCAGGCCCAAAGTATTGCACCTGAATGTTATGTGTTACAGAATTGACTTGAGAATGGCGTATTATTTTGTTTTTGAAGCTGTAGAGATGAACTTTTCACAAAATACAGTCTTCTTAATAGATTGCTTATTTAAGTGTGGTGCACAAACAGCATCTGTTTGTGATGGAAAGTACTTTCACAGATCTGCTGCAATCCAATGAATGTCCTTGAAGCTTTGTAAGTTCCTTACTCAATAGGAATCAAGGCTTTGGAGTACTTTTATTTTTTGTTTTATAGTTCCTTTGCTGTATTTGTTTAAGAACAGTCTAAGTTTGTCAATAGACTGTTGTCTTATCATGCATATCTCTCTACATTTCTTCTCAAAAATGGGATTTTGAGGACGTTCAACTAATCCTTTATTAGTTACCACTTCTACATTTCTAGGCACCAATTTTTCTTTTTCAATAGGTGTACCTTCATTGATTTCAGATCTACATCCATCAGTCAACTACAAACACTAACTGAGTTTGTTATAAATAACTCTCATTAAAAAAGCCTCAGAAATGGAGGCGTGCTTGCACTTTCCCTGAAACATACTGCCGAAGTTAGCTTTTCTCTCTTGAAGCTTCTGACGACTTTTATTCTTCAGTGATTTAATCAATTTATCTAAACATTTATTTCTCTTCAAAATAAGAATAAATAGCTTTCTCTTTAATACAAAACCCTTGTCAACTAGACACTCAATAACATTTCTAGGGTTTTGCAAAGCTTTTTTTTTTTTTTACAGTTTTCATGTTTCTCATAATATTGCATACTACTGTTTTATGAAAGAACAGAGGTTCTTTTTCCTGAACCTTTATGGCTAGGATTCTTTTGTGGCATTATCTTTTTTAGAAAAATAATACAATTTTTGTTAGATGTTGACACACAGGTGTCTTCTCACACCTGTGGAAGAAAGTTTACATGATGTTACCGATGTTTAAAAAAAATATTTGGTACTCTTACTAGATTTGAATTTCCCCTTACCATCACTTTCTTTCTCTGTATCTGCTTCATGATTAGGGAGTTCCTTGTAGTACTGTTGTTTTGATTTCATTCTCTCCTGTTGCTTTGTTTGCACCTTGATCTGACTGGAAACCCTATAGAAACAATAAACAACATATATGTATTTCTGCTTTAAAAAAATACTTCAGGATCTGGACCAACAACCTGGCCCATCAGGGACCACTGGACAGTTGGTCACTCAAGCCCACTCACAGTCCACCACAGAGCCTCCCCCAATCAGTATCCAACACCACAACACCCATCCAGCGTACCCGCACCTCTGTCCCCAGGACACGTCAATCAGCAGTGTGCACACCTGTACAGGTCCCCCAGTCCACACCTCATACCCAAGACAATCAGGGAGCTGGGGTCAGTGGCAGTGGGCACACCATTCAGGGGACAGAGGCACAGGTCAACAGGGACACTGGAGGACCGATGTGCACCAGGGGGAGGACAGGCCCAGGGAACCGACTCTCCAGGAGGCACTCACCGAGATCCTAAGAGCCTACCAACATTCCCAGGACACGATGGGCCAGATCCTTGACAACATGCAGGAGAACAGGCGGCTGCAGGAGGAATAGTATCATGGTATCAGGGAGGACTTGCAGGCCATTAACACCACCTTGATCTCCATAGCAGGAGTGCTGTCAGACATGGCCAACATCATGAGGGAGGCAAGAGCACAGCAGCTGGCCCCTACCACTAGCCAGTCCATTGACCAGCCCTCCACTTCCACTGCAGCTAGTGGGCAGGAGGCCTTGCCACAGGACCCACAGTCCACCAGCATCCCTCCCCCTGCCGAAGGTGAACCACCTTGCAAATGTTCCCTGCGACCCAGACAGAAGCCAGAGACACTTGCCAAGACCACCGCCAGGAAATGAGACTCTCCTGATTGTCCCCTTTGTGTTCCACACAGTCACCTTGTCAACTTTGAACTTCCCCTTGCTCCCCTTCCTATGGCCCCTTGGACACTGGACCTGTCCTACAAACAGAATGGAACAATATTCTGGACTTTCCTCCCTCATCACCCCATTCCATTGCACTTTTCCCTCAGTTTCATAGCACTACAATAAACATCCTTGAACACAACTTGACTACTAGAGTTTTATGTTTTGAAAATGTGCATTTATAGAAACAGTCACATCTAGTGCAAATGATCTAAACACTGTGAGAGCATAGAAATAAGGACCTGTTGCTGTCTGTGCTCATCACTACACAGTTCTTATCTCACCAACATCTGTAAAATGGCAAGCCAAAGGTGATAGTGAGTTGAGATGCAATGGAAGTTAATGCCGTCATGCTATAGCAACACAGAATACATCAATAGTCAGAGGAAAGGTGAGTTGCACTGTCTCTCCTGTGTGTCATTGGAAGTATTGATGGATAACTGATGTTCTGTTGTCCTCATCCTCATCCTCAGCCTCCTCATCCTCACTGTCCTTATGGCCCACTGCTGCCACAGAGGCATCTACAGTCTCCTCCTCCTGCAGAAAGGGTACATACCATCTGAGGGCCAGATTGTGCAACATGCAGCATGCCACTACTATCTGGCAGATCTTGCCGGGTGAGTAGCACAGATATCCACCTGTCAGATGGAGGCACCTGAACCTGGATATCAGGAGCCAGAAGGTCCTCTCGATGATCCTTCTGGTTCGCCCATGTGCCTCATTATAACGTTCCTTAGCCCTTTCCTGTCATTCCTCACAGGGGTCAGCAGCCTCGATAGGTTGGGGTTGCCAGAATCACCAGCAAGTAGTGAGAGACAACATTTAGCCTCACACAATGATTTGGGGATAACACCTGAAGGCATACACTAACATACAGTGGGTGGGGACCATGGTTCACCTATTAGCCACATCCTGTTCCTCTGTAGTTGGGCCATCACATTTGGGATGCTGCTATTCCTCAGAACAAAGGCATCATGCACCGACCAAGGATACTTAGCATTGACGTGGGAGGTGTACTGGTCCAGCAGGCACACCATTTCCACATTTAGTGAGTGGAAACTCTTCCGATTCCTCAAGACCTGTTCATTCTGGCAGGGGGGATGAACGCAATATGTGTCCCATCAATGGCCCCAACAATATTGGGTATATGTCCCATTGCATAGAATCCAGCCTTCACAGTGGCCAGATCTTCCACCTGGGAGGAAAGCTATGTAACTGCACATGTGTTTCACCAGGGCAGACAAAACTTTTGTCAGCACAATTGAGAACATTGGCTGTGACATTCCTGCTGCCAAGCCCACTGTCACTTGGAAAGAACTAGTTGCCAGGAAATGGAGCACCGATAGCACTTGCACAAGAGGGGGGATCCCAGTCGGATGACGAATGGCAGATATCAGGTCAGGCTCCAATTGGGCACACAGCTCTGTGATTGTGGCCCTGTCCAGTCCATAGGTGAAATAATGTGCCTGTCCTCCAGTGTAGTCAAGTCCACAAGGGGTCTGTACATGAGGGGAATGTCTCCTCCTCCTATTTATCCACAGCAGTAGGTATCTAAGGGACACAAGAGTGAGTAGGCTGTCATAATTTGAACAATGGAACCACAACCTCAGTGTACATAGTTCATTTATGTGATGGGAAAGTGGGAATGGAGAGGTATGTGCTAATGTAGGCTGTGACGCAGTTAAAGTTGATATGACCATTGTCCACCACCATGAAATGGCAATCGCCTGTCCTGTATGTAGGGACAGGTGAAAGTGAGGTAACTCCGCAGACGTTGGGCGTCGTAGCAGAAGGCGGTCTTGCACCATCGTGCAATTCCTCATTGGATAATATGGGGCTCTATGGAGTACAGCGGCCAATAGGGATCTGTACCGGTAGTGACGGTGTACACCACCGGGGGCGTGACTGCCATTTTCTATCTGATTCCTCGCTTGTTTCCTGACCTTCAACAGGAGAACACCTACACTACGTGTGCTGCTGTTACCTGTGTCTGGAACCTATCATGGCCCGTGTGACTGGGGAAAGGGCCCCTGAATTCACTTCGGAGGAGTTGGAGTGATTGGTGGGTGGTACCCTACCTCAGTACAGACTGCTGTACGGGCCTCCAGACCAACAGGTGAGTACACCTTGGGCACAAAGCATGTGTGAAGGATGCATGGAGATGTGTGTGCAAGCATCATGTCATCAGGGGGGGAATGTCTTGTGGTGGTGTACATGTTGTGCACCAGCCGATGTGTGTTCCAATGGTGACGGAAATGGGATTGCTGGTCCGGAACCTGACCCCCCTGATGGCCTGCATACTGGTGGTGGCCTACCCAGAGTAGGATGGGCGATTGAGGGCATCACAGCAGCCACAAGAGGGTGAGTACAGTGGGCATTATTACAATAATTGGCAGGTGGAATGGGATCCAGGGTGGTGGATGTGAGTTAGTGGGTGCCGCAAAGGCCAGGCCAGGCATTGCAGCATGATTCAGCTCAGGGGTAATGGGTGAATGGCAAATTCAGGTAACCTAGCTTGTTAGCATTCCATGTCAGTCAGGGTTTTGTGGGTACCAGGAGGGGTGCAGTTGGTGGTGTGTGGCCCTCATCTTGCAGTGCATCTAGCCAAATCACTGGCAGTGCAATGCATATTGCTCAAGCCTTATCCCTGTGTGTGACGGTGCTGTGTTGTTGGTGTAGTAATTGACCCAGTGCTTCCTTTTTCTCTCTCTCCCCAATTTTCTCGTGTCATCCTGTCCATGCGTGCATTAGCGTCATCTGGCAGTTGAGCAGGGGCACCAGCAACAGAAGGAGCTGCATCCCTCAGAGCCCAGGAGTCAGAGTCCACCAATGCCGAGGGAACCATTGGGACAGAGGACAAGGGAGTACCACGGCAGAGACAGGAGGTGACAATACAAACTCAGATACCTCCTCCAATGGAAGCTCCCTGGTAGTGGCGGACACCTCTGTGACCACCCCAGCTGCAGGTTCAGCCGCCACCCCTCTGCCAGCACTGCCCTCAGCGAGTTGCCCATGCCCTCTGACCCAGGAGGGTGGGCATCTCCTTCTCCCCAGGCACCTCAGACCCTGCCCCAGTGAGCCCTGCTGCCCTGAGTGAGCAGGCTATTTACCTCCTGAGATCCATCTCTGTAGGGCAGTCAACCATTGTGAAAGCCATCCTGGGGCTGGCATCCCAGATGCAGCAATGCAATGCATTCCTGGCGGGCATTCACGGTGGATTGGCGGCCCAACAGAGATCGATTCAGGCTCTGTCCTCCTCTCTGATGGCAGCCATTGTCCCTGTTCCTACCGTCCCCCTCCAACTACCACTTCCCAGTCCCAGTCCTTGCATTATTCTGTTGTGTATTGTGTGCCATTGTTTTTCATCTGCAGCTGGTTGTGTATATGGTGTGAGTATGGTGGGTGTTGTGCATGGGTGTGTCACTCTCCCTTTCCTCCCTCGCTCCGTTGTGTGCTAGGCGGCTGTACTCACGGTCGTCGTGTTCGTTGATATTGGTGTTCCAGGTGGAGCATGCTGTGAATGAGTATCGGAAAGAGTTGCAGTGTTGGTTCCATGGTGGTGTTGTTCATCCCTGTGTCTCCGATGGTGACTCTCTTCTGTGCAGTGTTTCAGCCAGCCTTTTGATGGAGTTGCTACCACCCCGGAAATCGCTGAAAATTGAAGGGTCAAAATATGGTGGGTGGTACTTTGTCTTCCGCCTGGCTGTTGTTGGCTACTACCGTGGTGAGTGTGGTTCACGTCCTGGCGGTTGGTGTGGTACATTGGCTGTCTATGGGAGTTTTCTCCGCCATTGGTCATAATTTGACGGTAATTACCGCCAGCCTGGTGTTATTGCCACTTTATCACTCACCGCCAGGGTCATAATGAGGGCCACAGTGTCTAAAAGGCCTCAAACAAGCACTATTCTCTGTACTACTACATTTTATGAGAGGGGAAATCAGAGATAAAAGGTTTGATGTGAAATGATAGGTTTATAAAGCAGTTCTATACAGAGTGTTTGTGTCACTTCTATCATAACACTCCTTCTCAACTAATAGGCAGGGGTGGCTCCTTGGCTATGACAGAGCAGTGTTGCCCCTCGCCAGCAGCACGAGCTGCAAACCTTTAAAAATAAAACGATAATAGACAATGTTTATAATCATTTTATATTTAAAGGGGCAGGGCCATGGGGGTGACGAGCACTGAGGGGAGCGCACAGACCATTCCCCTCAGTGCGCATGTATGTTTAGCCGGCAGTCTCAGGCTGGCAAAACACACGTGCACAAGGGCTCTCTCCAACCCGGCACATTGTTGCTGGGTTGGAGAGAACAAGCTCCGGTTCCCAATCTGCGTTTGAGCGCCCAGCCAGGGTTCTCCTGCCAATCATAATGCTGCTTTGAGCAGTGTCATGATTGGCCAAAGGGCAGGTTGGGTTCCTGGAGTACAGCGGAGAGTGGTGGTGCAGCAGCGAAATTCAATTAAGTTATTTTTTAGTTTTATTCCCCCTGCCCTGCCACTTTTCCCAGTCACCAGCTGCGACTGCTAATAGGTCTGTACTGGTTAAAGATTAGATTTAGAGAGTCATTCACCCTGCACAAAGGCATCTCCTCTGAGAGTATATGGTATATGAATGGATTTGCAGTGAACAAGATCTGTACTGATATCTCTAAAGAGAGTAATGGGTAAGTGTAGAAGGTTTTGGACAGGCACTGTGTCCTCTGCCACCAGATTTAAACAGGCTACAATCTGCGTAGGGTATTATTTCATGATACAGTAACTCCCTCTTATACAAACCCATACAGAGTGAAGGGTTCACATTCATAACACGACAGCATCTCTCCTGACAGCTCTGTACAAGTTAGTCAGTGGCTGTGAAGGGATTCAGTAATAGACCCATGTGTCACAACATATGCTTTCTCATAGTAACCAGGGTGTTTGGTTCAGATCAGAAAGAGCTATCTGTGTTCGATACTTCTCAAGAGGATAAGGTGTGGGTTTAGAGGGATCAGTACAAACACTAGGGGGGTCATTCCGACCCAGGCGGTCCATGACCGCCAGGGCCGGGGACCACGGAAGCACCGCCAACAGGCTGGCGGTGCTTCCAGGGCCATTCTGACCGCGGCAGTAAAGCTGCGGTCAGAAAAGGGGAACCGGCGTTTTCCCGCCGATTTTCCCCTGGCCCAGGGAATCCTCCATGGCGGCGCTGCTTGCAGCGCCGCCATGGGGATTCCGACCCCCTTCCCGCCAGCCTGTTTCTGGCGGTTTACACCGCCAGAACCAGGATGGCGGGAACGGGTGTCGTGGGGCCCCTGGGGGCCCCTGCACTGCCCATGCAACTGGCATGGGCAGTGCAGGTGCCCTCTAACAGGGCCCCATGAAGATTTTCACTGTCTGCTTTGCAGACAGTGAAAATCGCGACGGGTGCTACTGCACCCGTCGCACCCATGCAACACCGCCGGCTCCATTCGGAGCCGGCTTCTATGTTGCAGGGGCTTTCCCGCTGGGCCGGCGGGCGGCCTTTTGGCGGTCGCCCGCTGGCCCAGCGGGAAAGCCAGAATGGCATCCGCGGTCTCCTGATCACGGAGCGGCCATTTGGCGGTGACCGCATGGCGGGCGGCGACCGCCGCCCGCCGCGGTCAGAATGACCGCCTAGGTCTTTTATTATCACACGTTAACAATCCACAGATTCTCTATGGTTCAGTTTTAGTAGAGAGGGGCTCCTTTTCTCTTGAGTGTATAAAGGCTAAATGCTTCTTTCTTTTCGTGGCAACATAGCCTCTCTGTTGAGACATTTGTTCCCAGTTAGGGTTACATGCAAAAGGCTTTACTGAGACAGTCATAATTTTCTACAGATGTCTTGTCTGAGAGAATAGGATGTTTAGTCCAGTACAGTCACACCACTCTCTCTAATAATTCCTCTGAGCAAAATAGACAGTGGTGGTCATTACAAACCTGGCGGACGGTGTTAAAGCGGCGGTAAGACCGCAAACAGGCCGGCAGAAAAAAAAGGGAATTATGACCGTGGCGGAAACCGCCAACATAGACAGCCACTTTAACACTCCGACCGCCACGGTGGTACAGACAAGCAGCGCGGCGGTCACCGCCAACAGACAGGCGGAAGACAAAGTACCGCCCACAGTATTACAATAGGCCAATCCGCCACCTTCTCCGGTGCGGATTCACCGTGGATAAAAACAAGGCGGAAACAGGCATTTCTATGGGAAAAAGCTCACCTGAACAAACTCCACGAGGAAGGAGGGCATCATGGAGCCGGAACTCCAAATACTCCCTGCGCTTATCTTCCTGCTCCTCTACGAACATCAGCAACGCCGGCGCCGAAGACAACGGTGAGTACTGCACCTACGACATAGAGGAGGGGGGAGGCAAAAGTCACGGACACCCACATGCAACACCCCCACCCCCAACCCGACCCTTACCCACTACAACACACACACCAATGCATTTCCGAACATCACAGTAACAACCCCCAACCCCCCCGGAAGAATGCTAAGACAAAAGGAAATGAGTACAACCATTGTAATGTATCAAAAAACAGTTAGCTCATGCATACATCAATATATACACATTCCAAATATATACATCACGATTAGTAGTACAGGTATGCACATTTCAATGTCCGTGGACCACTGGGCCCAAAATGCATGGGTGAGGCCCACACACGATACCTGTCCTGGAACGGAGAGAACACTGCAGGGGCATCAGATAGAAATACAACAGGCACCTCAGGGGGAAGGGAAGGGGGGGCACCTCAGCCGGATGACTGCACCAAGCCAGATCCACAACAGGGCTCCATGCCCATTGATGTATCCTGGGGAGTGCAAAGCCACAGTCTCTCAAGTCTCTACAGTGGGTGGCTTGCCCACTGTTCCATCATGGGGAGTGCAAAGCCACAGTCTCTCAAGTCTATACAGTGGGTGGGTTGCCCACTGTACCATCCTGGGGAGTGCAAAGCCACAGTCTCTCAAGTCTCTACAGTGGGTGGCTTGCCCACTGTTACATCCTGGGGAGTGCAAAGCCACAGTCTCTCAAGTCTCTACAGTGGGTGGCTTGCCCACTATTCCATCGTGGGGAGTGCAAAGCCACAGTCTCACAAGTGGATAACAGTCTCCACTGGTTCTGGAGGGGGACTGGTGCCCAGAGTGCTTCATCCTGCCAAGGATAGATGGAGTGGATGCATGTCTCCACTGGTTCTGGAGGGGGACTAGTGCCCAGAGTGCTTCATCCTGCCAAGGATAGATGGAGTGGATGCACGTCTCCACTGGTTCTGGAAGGGAACTGGAGCCCAGAGTGCATTACTCACCCCGTGACGGTCCCTGTTGCATCACTGCCTCTGCCGCTCATGGGCTAGCGGTGCTTGAGTTGGCGGTCTTAGCCCTGTTCAGCGGTGCTTGCCATGGCGGTCTTTGCCCTGTTCAGCGGTGCTTGCCATGGCTGTCTTTGCCCTGTTCAGCGGTGCTTGCCATGGCGGTCTTTGCCCTGTTCAGCGGTGCTTGCCCTGTTCAGCGGTGCTTGCCATGGTGGTCTTTGCCCTGTTCAGCGGTGCTTGCCATAGCGGTCTTTGCCCTGTTCAGCGGTGCTTGCCCTGTTCAGCGGTGCTTGCCATGGCGGTCTTTGCCCCGTTCAGCGGTGCTTGCCATGGCGCTCTTTGCCCTGTTCAGCGGTGCTTGACTTTGCTGTCCCTGACCTGTTCAGCGGTGCTTGACTTTGCTGTCTCTGACCTGTGCTGCGGTGTGTGCCATGGCGGTCCCTCATTGCCCAACGGGGCTGTGGCTGCCGGGGCCCTCCTGGGCACTGACTCCGGCGGTGGTCTCCTGACCAGTGATGATAGTGCTGCCCTCCTGGGCACTGACTCTGGTGGTGGTCTCCTGACCAGTGACGATAGTGCTGCCCTCCTGGGCACTGACTCCGGCGGTGGTCTCCTGACCAGTGACGATAGTGCTGCCCTCCTGGGCACTGACTCTGGCGGTGGTCTCCTGACCAGTGCAGATGGGGCTGGCGGTGGCGTCTTGGGCAGCGGGGAGGATGGCGGCCTTCTCCGCCGTGCTGTTCTTCCCAGACTTTGGAGACTTCTTCTGCCCCTTCACCACCTTGGGAGGAGTCACAGCTGACTCGACACTCCCCCCGGGACCCTTGTGGGCGGCTTTGCCGGCAAGTGTCTTCCCCCTCTCCCGTCGGGCACTGACCGAACTTCTGGTGCTTCACAGGGGGTGGACTGGCAGTGCTTTGGCTCCGTGTCACACTAGCTGCCCTGGTGCCCGGTGCACTCCACAGACCTCGAACAGGCACCACTGGTACCGGAATCTTTTTGGCCGAGGTGCTACTACGGGACCTATGAATTGGAGGGGGGGGTGATAGGACAGAGGTCAAGGTTGCTCAGGAAAAGTCTATGATGAACACTGGGACGGGTAGCTGGAGGGGGTCTGGGAGTGGAGAAAGAGGAGGTGGTTGTAGGAGGTGTAACTTTTGGTGATTTGGGTGCAGGTGTATGTTCTGGAGGCTGTCGTGAGGTGGATGGATGTTGGGTGGGTGTGTACCCGCGTTTGTGTACTTTGGGAGGGGGCATCACAGACACACTGGTAGAGGACACAGGGGACGTGTAAATGGTAGTGGGGGTGGTAAGTGCAGGTGAGCGGGGTGTGGTGCTGGGTGTTCTGGTGCAAGTCCTAGTGGCTGTTGTTGTAATGCATGCAGGTGAGAGTGTAGATGAGACTGGGAGGGAGGAGGGAGACGAGGAGGAGGGGGACACAGTGGAGGCAGTGGATATTGCTGTGTCTGTATGTGGGTGATGCTTGTGTGAGTGCCTGTGGGATGTGTGGTGCCTATGTTTGCCTGAGCTGCCCTTGTGTGGTGAGGTGTGTGCAGGCTGGTCCGATGGTGTGCTTGGGATAGGTTGAGGTACAGGGGATTGGGTCTGGGTGGAGGAAGTTGGAGGGAGGAGGCTAGACACAGGGACAATGGCTGCCATCAGTGCTGAGGCCAGAGATTGCAGGGTTCGATGATGGGCAGCCTGACCAGAATGAATGCCCTCCAGGAATGCATTGGTGTGTTGCAACTCCCTTTCTACACCTTGGATGGCATTCACAATGGTAGACTGCCCAACAGTGAGTGACCTGAGGAGGTCAATGGCCTTCTCACTGAGGGCAGCAGGGGTGACAGGGGCAGGGGCTGAGGTGCCTGGGGCGAAGGTGATGCCCACCCTCCTGGGTGAGCGGGCACGGGGCGAACGCTGAGGGGCTGCTGGGGGGGTGGTGCTGGTAGGGGGGTGGCGGCTGTACCTGTAGAAGTGGGGGGCACAGATGGTGCCGTCACCACAAGGGAGCTCCCATTGGAGGACGAGTCCGTGTCGCTGTTTGCTGATCTGCTGACCGCCGTGGAGCGCCCCTCGCCCTCTGTCCCACTGGTGTATTCGGAGTCCGTGGTGTGGCCCTCCATGGCCATGTGGGACGCAGCCCCCTCGTGCTCCGGTGCCCCTGTACCGCCGCCTGATGATGCTGATGCACAAAAGAACTGGGAGAGCACAAAAAGGGGTGGGGAAACAGAAGAAAGACAGGTTGAGTGCATGGCTTACCGCTACCGTTGGCGGACAATACAGACACAGCTGCCCCCTGCACTACGCCGTGCTCTTGGCCTCTACAGATGCAGTTCCTGGGATATGGCCTACTTGCCTATGAGTGTCATCTGCCCACATAGATGACACAGGTGCATGTATACCTGTTTTTGGCACTCTACAGAGGTGGGGTGGAGTGGCACATTGCCTGCATTACGGAGGGGCCTAGCCTACGGAACTCGCCCTGGCCTGGGGAAACCCACAGCCCTCCTCCCCCTCCCAGACCCCTCCACTGCGCGCAAAGTCATGAGAATGTGAGTGTACTCACCCCCTTGTGTCTGCTGTGATGCCCTCATGCGCCCATCCAACTCAGTGTAGGCCACCGCCAGGATCCGGAACATCAGGGGGGTCATGGTGCGACGGGCACCCCTCCCACGTTGGGAGGCCATCCCCAGCTGAGCCTCCGCCGTCTTCTTGCTCCAGCGGCGAATGTCCTCCCATCTTTTACGGCAGTGTGTGCTCCGTCTCTGGTGGACCCCCAGGGTCCAGACTTCCTTGGCGATGGCACGCCAAATATCCTTCTTCTGGTGGGCGCTGGCCTACATGAAATGTACAGGGGAAGAAGAGAAGTCATTAACAACTGCACCGTCGAAGTGAGTGGCCCACATCCCTACCCTTGCCATGTGGCACATGCATTCACAGTCCTTCATGCTCGCAGAACTCTGCCCCCTTCCTACTTACAACCAGCCCTCTCCACCCAGGCATAGCCCATACAACTTGCACCCTATGTACTCACCTGTTGGTCTGGAGGACCGTAGAGTAGCGTGTACTGGGGGAGGACCCCATCCACGAGCTTCTCCAACTTCTGTGCAGTGAAGGCAGGGGCCCTTTCCCCAGACGCACGAGCCATTGTCTCTTCCAGACCGAGGTCACAGCAGCACTTGCAGTGTAGGTCCTCTCCTGTCGAAGATCAGGTATCGAGTGATTGAACAGATAGAAAATGGCGGTCACGTCCGCGGCGGTGACGTCCGCGGCGGTGCGTACCATCACCGCCGGCGCACATCGTCATTGGCTCCTGGGACCCATAGGGTCCAATGTTAACCAATGCAGCATTGCGCTGCGGTCTTCAACCGCCTACCGCGATGGTGTACAACGGCAGCGCAGTTACCTCACATCCCATTGTCCCACTTTAGAGGTCAGGCATCTGCCATTTCAGGGACCCACATGGCTCCATTTACAACTGCGTCACACATACCTAGGCCTGGACTCAACACACATACAGGAAGATTTTTGTATTTTGTGTCGTGTTCTGTGTAGCTGTGGGTACATACCTCAGAATTGCTTGACTCTGTGGTCGCTGTTGTCCTTTCTAGGCACCGTCAGCTGGGACATGTGAGGAGATGGCAGAATCCTCCGGTTTACCGACCGCTGGTGGACCTGTTGACAATGGAGGAGCGACATTTAATCATCACCTACAGGTTTGACCGTGCCATAATCCAGGAACTGTGTACCCAGTTGGAGCCAGATCTGATGTCACCAATCCGCCATCCCACAGGTATCCCCCCTCAAGTTCAGGTGCTGTCAGTACTCCATTTCCTAGCAAGTGGGTCATTTCAGACAACAGTGGCCATGGCATCAGGGATGTCCCAGCCTATGTTTTCTAACGTATTGTCCAGAGTGTTGTCTGCCCTGCTGAAACACGTGAGGTGCTACATCGTTTTCCCTCAGGTGGAGGATTTGGCTTGGCTACAGTGAAAGGTGATTTCTATGCCCTGGGACATATCCCTAACATCATAGGTGCCATTGATGAGACACATGTAGCTTTGGTCCCCCCCCCGCAGGAGTGAACAGGTGTACAGGAACCGGAAGAGTTATCATTCCATGAATGTACAGATGGTATGTTTGGCAGACCAGTACATCTTGCAGGTAAATGCCATGTTCCCTGGCTCAGTGCATGACGCCTACATCCTGCGGAATAGCAGCATCCCTTATGTGATGGGTCAACTCCAGAGGCACCGTGTGTGGCTATTAGGGGACTCTGGTTACCCCAACCTGTCATGGCTATTGACCCCAGTGAGGAATCCCAGGACCAGGACAGAAGAACGAAACAATGAGGCCCATGGGCGGACTAGGATGGTGATCGAACGCACCTTCGGCCTCCTGAAGGCCAGGTTCAGGTGTCTGCATATGACAGGTGGTTCCCTCTTCTACTCACCAAGGAAGGTGTGCCAGATCATCATCGCCTGCTGTATGCTTCACAATCTGGCCTTGCGACGCCAGGTGCCTTTTCTGCAGGAGGATGATCCAGATGACGGTGTTGTGGCAGCTGTGGAGCCTGTGGACAGTGATGAGGAGGAAGCAGAGGAAGAAGACATTGATAACAGGGACTCTGTCATACAGCAATATTTCCAGCGACACACAGGTGAGAACAATTTTTGTACTAATATATTTACTTTCACACTTCTACCTCTATCCTGTCTGTCAATTTGAAGCAGTATTTGCTAACTGAGTGGTAAATTTCCATTACGGTTTCACAGGTGCGGTTACCAACGTGTGTCCTCTGCTTGCATCCTTCATGGGCTTGTGATGTGTTACATAGGTATGTTGACATTACATTTTCGAACGGATTTTGTCATTGTCATAGATAATACACATTTTCAAAATCACAGACTGACCCCAGATTGTTTTGTGGTTCAAGGGTGTTTATTGAAGTGCTAATTATTGGAGGGGGTGGCAAAATGGTGATGGTGGAGAAATGTCCATGGCAGAGTCCAGTCTATTAGTCTCACAGGTGCACTGCCCATATGGGCATAGGAAGTGGAGCTGGGGCAGTTCCAATCTGGACAGGGTAACAAGGTGGGACAATGGGATGTCAATCAGGGTGGTCTCATTTCTTGGTGGGGGTCTTGCCATTGTGCTCTGTCCTGTTCCTGGATCTCAGGGCCCACTTGCGGGGTGGTTATCCGTCTGCAGGGGGTGGGGTGCTGGTGTGGTGGTCCTGTGGCGGGGCGTCCTGTCCACTAGCGCCGGCGGAGGTGGTGGGCAGTTCATCGTCTAGGCTAGTGTCAGGGGCCCCTTGGAGTGCCACAGTGTCCCTCATGGTCTTCTGTATGTCCTTCAGCACCCCTACGATGGTGTCCAGGGCAGAGCTGATGGTTCTGAGCTCCTCCCTGAACCCCAAATACTGTTCGTCCTGCATGCGCTGGGTCTCCTGAAACTTGTCCAGGACCATAGCCATCGTCTCCTGGGAGTGGTGGTATGCTCCCATGATGGAGGAGAGGGCCTCGTGGAGAGTGGGTTCCCTGGGCCTGTCCGCCCCCTGTCGCACAGCAGCCCTCCCAGTTCCCCTGTGTTCCTGTGCCTCCATCCCCTGGACAGTGTGCCCACTGCCACTGCCCCCAGGTCCCTGTTGTTGTTGGGTTGGTGGGTTATCCTGGGTTCCCTGTAGTGGTGGACACACAGCTGATTGACGTGTCCTGGGGACAGAGGTATGGGCCCGCTGGGTGGGTGCTGTGCTGGTGTTACCAGAGAGTGGAAGGTCAGTGTTGGGCTGTGCCTGTGCGAGGGGAACCGACTGTCCAGAGGCCCACGGTGGTCCGGGCTGGTCATCTGGATCCAGTTGGCCAGAGCTGCTGTCATCACTGTGGGCCTCTTCTGTGGGTAGGGTGGAGATGTCTGGGCCCTCCTGTCTGGTGGCGTTGGGTAGTGGCCCTGCAGGGGTGTAAAGGCATGATTATTGCATCTGTGTGTGTCATGGTGTGCAATGGGTGGGTGACCGTGTACCCCAGTGCTAGCATTCCTGTGTGGGGGCTTGTGTGATGATGGTTGGGGGGTTGTTATGGGTATGTGCAGTGGGCATGCTTTAGTGATGGGTGTCCATGCTTTGTTGTGTCATGCAGGTCTTGGTGTTGGGATGTGTGGTTTGTGTCATTAGTACATTAGTGAGGAGTTGGAGTGATAGGGGAGGGGGTGAGGGTGCGGGTGTTTGATGGCATGCAGGTAGGGTGGGGGATAAGATAGTTAAGATTAGACTTACCAGTGTCCATTCCTCCACCGACTCCTCTGAGGCCCTCTGGATGCATAATGGTCAAGACCTGCTCCTCCCATGTTGTTAGTTGTGGGGGAGCAGGTGGGGGTCCGCCGCCAATCCGCTGAATCGCGATGTTGTGCCTGGAGACCACTGAACGCACCTTCCCCCGTAGGTCGTTCCACCTCTTCCGGATGTCGTCCCGATTTCTTGGGTGCTGTCCCACTGCATTGACCCTGTCGACGATTCTCCGCCATAGCTCCATCTTCCTAGCTATAGAGGTGTGCTGCACCTGTGATCCAAATAGCTGTGGCTCTACCCTTACGATTTCCTCCACCATGACCCTGTGCTCCTCCTCCGAAAACCTGGGGTGTCTTTGGCGTGCCATGGGGTGGTGTAGGCGATGTGTGTGGGGTGTATGTGGTGATGAGTGTGGTGATGTGTAGTGGTGTGTGGTATTTTGTGCGTGGATGTTGTGTGGGTGATGGTGTTGTGTGCCTCTGTGTGGTGGGGTTGCCTATTGCTGTGCTATCTCTCTGTCGCCTTCGTCTCTAATTTTTGGTCGTAGGGGTTTGTGGGTGATGTGGGTGTGTGTTTTATATTGTGTTTGGTATGCGGGAGTGGTGTGTGTATGTGTATCAGGTGTGTGTATTTCAAATTGTCCAATGTGGCGGTGTTTTGGAGATGTGTGTGTATTTTGAGCACAGCGGTGTGTACCGCCAATGGAATACCGCGGTTGAAAGACCGCCGAGTGGATTCGTGGGTCGTGTTAGCATGGGCGTGTTTCTGTTGGCGTGACAGTGGAGGTTTTGTTTTCGCCAGTTTATCACTGACCTTTGGTGTGGCGGACTTGTATGGGTGTCTGAGTTTCGGCGGATTCCGAGATGTGTGTCATGATAGCTGTGGTGGAATTCCGCGTCGGTGTATTGGCGGTCTTCTGCACGGCGGTAAGCGGCTTTTACCGCCAGGGTTGTAATGAGGGCCAGTGTCTGTAGAAGAGCTGAGATAAGAATTAGGTCCTGTGCACTATACTTCAGCATGCTGTACATTCCTCATGGTACACTTTCCTCTCATACAACCCTGTAAAAGAAGCCTGTCCACGTGAGAACTCTACAGAGAGCTAATGTTTTGTGTGGAAGACCTTTGAGAGCTACTACATCTTGTGTTACATGGCTTTAGAAACAGCATGCTAAGTACTCATAGCGGTGAACAAAGTAAACAGTGTCTGTAAAAAGCCTTAGACAAACAGTACCCTTGGGAGAGTTTTGTTGAACTTTGATTTAAAATGAGAATATGGTGTATAAATGGCTTTACAGACAGCAAGAGCTACTCATCATATTGTTTTATGAAAGGCAAACTCTCTCTAATACAAGCTCATACAGAGTGAATGGGTCACATACAAAACAGCATGCCATGTCTCCTGACTGCCCTGTAAAAATTAGACACTGGGTGTGAAAGGTTAAGTAATAGACCCATCTCTCTAAACATATGTTTTCTCAGAGTGAACAGGTTGGTTCAGATCTGAAAGAGCTATCCATGTGCTGACACTTCTGAACAGGATAAGAGATGTTGGTAGAAGGATCTATGGAAAAGGACGTATCTATTATCACACCCTAACAAATCTCACACTACACATAATTCGTTCTCAAGAGAAAAACACTCCTTTTTCTAAAAGTGTTTAGTTTACATGCATTACCTCATAACAGTAAAACACTTTAGTAACAAAATCACTTCTCTGCTGACACCTCAGCATATGCTAAATAAAGCATGCAAACACTTCTCTATAATTTAAAACAGTACCAGTTAAACACTGTTCAAACAAAAGAACCTACATACTGAAACCTCTTAACATATTAATTGCTGGTTATAAAACAGTTTTACTATAAACCCATCCCTCTATGAAAACATTTTGTGTCAGAAAACGGCATGTATAAGTGCTCAATGAAACAGTACTCTTTCCACCGCACTGCAGAATACAATACATTTTAATAATTTTAAGATTAGATAAAGTGCAATTTGATAAAGCCTTCAATGTGCATCATACAACATTGCAGAGTATGAACGCTTCACTTGAATGTTAGCATACACTCTTTACAAAATATATTTGCACAGCATGAAATCTCAGAGTTGAGCACTTTAGAAACCAATTCATTCATTACAAACATAGTTTCTCTGACTGACCTGAAAATATGGCTCAGTGAACTTAGTGCACACTCTTTACTGCAGAAACACTCCACTATACATTCAACTATAATTAGGATAACCCCTGTCCAAAAATATACAGTAAATTCTGAAGTTAGAATATACATCAACCATGCTTGAGAAACATGTAGATCTTAGATAAAGACGATCTCCATAGGCAGCTATGAACTGAACACTCTATGAAAAATGCAGTCAGCTAAGGTTCAATAACAAGCCAGGTTAATTTATATTTAGCATTTTAAAACTTCAAATTACTAAGTATTAAGACCCTTATTTTAAGATTGGCAGTAAATGCGACGGCCGCCACAAGACCGTCGCAACGGCTACCATCCGTCCGCCATTTTATGACCACTGCCAGATTTCCGCAACAAGAAGGGCGGAAATCGCTTGGGCCATACTGGCGGGTGGTGGTAAGGTGGCGCTGCTACCACCAGCAGCGCCACTCCAGTAGACTGCCGCCAGCCGTATTATGTCAAATAATACGGCCTGGCGGGGTTCTGCTGGCTGGTGCTGTTGGCGGTAGCAGCGCCCTGTCCCGTCCCCTGCCGGAAGACCTACTGGATTCAGGTAAGTCAGGTCTCCGACAGGGGAGGGAGGTGTTGTGTGTGTATGTGGGTGTGTGTGCATGTCTGTGTGAGTGTGAATGTGTGTGCGTGGATGCGAGTGTGTGTTTTGTGTTGTGTGCGTGCGTGTGTGTAATGAATGTTTGTGAGTGCGTCTATGTATGGAAGTGTGAGTGGGTTTATGTATGGAAGTGTGAGTGTGTGTATGTATGGAAGTGTGAGTGTGTGCATGTATGGAAATTGGAATGCGTGTCTGTGTGTATGTTTTGATGTGTGTGCGGATTTGTGCATGAATGGATGAATGCATGCATGTATGTATGTGTGAATGAGTGTGTGTCTGTGTGTGAATGTGGGCGCGTGGATGTGGGGGTGTTTGGGGGGGGTTTGAAGAGGTATGGGGGAGGGGGCCTCCTATCAGTGATAGGGAAGGAATTCCCTATCACTGATAGGGCCTACCGCCAAGGCGGTAGGCAGGGACTCAGACTTAGCTCTGCATTCAAGGCACTGACTACAGTGACACCTGACCCCACGTAACACCTGACCCCATGCGCTGCACTACGGACCTGCCAAATATCTCCTGGGGGCCCCCGCATGGCAGTGACGCTTGGGGAGGCCGGGGGGCCCTACCTCTTTACTTCACCCAGACCGACACAGACAATGATGGCGCGGAGGGATGTGGGATGTCGAACGCCCCCCACCAACATTAAAAACTGATATTACCAATGCACCAAGCAACCACGCAGGACTCCCGTAACCTCTCAGGGACAGCAACACGTGGCCACTTCATCAATCAAAGCCATCCCTCCTGCCTCCTCCCTCAAATCCTCAAACTTTCAGGCCTTGTGGTCCCCTGGGCTTCTTCCGTCACCTCGCCTCAAAATCTTTCTCACCACCTATGCACTGCGGTGGCGCCCCTGACAACACCACAGAGTCCAGTACCGTTGGTCACAGAGAGAGAAGAGTCTGCTGCCCCCCCCGCTACGCCTGTATGAGAGACAGGACCAAAAGACTGACAGCCCCCTCCTTACTCTATCAAGGGGAGGGCTAACAGACGCCCTCTGCAGCACGGAGTGGTGGTCCCCTTCCCCCCCTCAGGGTTTCCGGTGCTATATCCCACCCACAGTGTACCACCATCCACACATTCCCACCTCCCAAAGCTCAGAACCAGGTCTCCAGGTAACTAAGGACTTTCCTGTCATCCAGGCATAGCCCCAGCAGGCCATAGACCCAGAACTGTGAACAACTGAACCCCTGTGTTCTGCAAGGTCCGTGTGCCCAACTGGCATGTCATACTGCCTGGCATCACACAAATAATCAAGCCTCTATCATCACCTTTCTCCACAGAGAGGGACGCCCTCCTCCCCTTGGCAGCGTCACCCTAGGACAACAATGCCAGGGGACAAGTCTACCAACAAACCGGACATTATATTGCTCTTTTCAGAGGCCCTCACCCATCACCCGACCACAGCAACACCATCAGTGTTAGCTGCCTCCGACCCATCAGGCGCCTACCAGACACCCAAAACGGATGTCTCAATGGAACGCATCCTACAACAGATCACAGAGGTTGGCAGGAGGTTGGAGGACATGGATATTAGGACCTCGCTGCGGAATCCAGGTCCATCCGTAGTGACATCACTGGATTCCAGGATAAGGTGGCAGGCATGGAAGATAAACACAACTCAGTGCCAAACAGGGACCATGAGCAGCAATACCTTCAGGACAAACTTACAGACCTCGAAGACAGAAGCTGCAAGGACAATGTCCACTTTTTTGGGTTTCCAGAGTGAGCGGAAGGCACAGATGTCAAAGCCTTCCTTGCAAACACCCTTCCTACTCTCACAGGTCTTATGTTCTCCCCCCCCCATGGAGCTCCAGCATGCCCATCATATGGGCCCTCTAAATAAAGGTCATGATAATAATCCACGTCCCATCATTGCATGTTTCCTATGTCATGAACAATTATGGCAGCTGTTAACTGCTTCCCGTACTCATGGACCATATGACTATGAGGGTTGGGTATTGCAGATTGCCCCCGACTTCTCCTGCGGCACCAATGACAAAAGGAGAGCATTCCTGACACTAAGGCTCCAGTTAGGGCAAATGGATATTAAATCTGCCGTGTTCGAACGCACACATATGTTGATTACAAAAGATGGCAAATCCAGAAACTTTTGGGACCCTCAAGCCGTAACCCATTTCCTAGATGACCTCTTGCTACAACCAATGGACTTCTCCCACAATGAAGCCCAGACCATCTCATTCACACTGGGCATGTCTCCTAAACCCCAACCCTCAGGGACTGGCGGGGCTTTGGTGGGAATCAGGACCAAAAATGAGGCAGAACCGTAGGATGGCCTCCTAGGTCACAAGAAGATAGAGAAACGGCTCTGCAGGCAGTGACGGCTCTCACTTAGGATCATGGCATGGACAAATCTGCATCCCCCTGAAGCCCTCATCTGCTGAGGACTGAGAGTACACGCCACCTTAGGAAAGGACTACCCTGCTGCTGTCACAGTGGGGTCTTGCCTCCCCAACATACGCCCCTGACCGGATCAGTATATCGTTGATGTGTGCACAGAGCTGATGTCTGCAGATGTCTGCAGAGCCCATAACTCTATCTCGCGTAATGCTAGTGTGGTTTTCTATGCAATGTTTCTGAACCTTATTGCACAATTACGGACAGTGGCCCATGGCACCTGTCCTCCCCCTTACAACGGATTATTGATTATTGCTTTTTGATTGCTGGTGTTGGTTGTTCCTGATATCACCATTTAGATGCATGCATCCTTAGACCCTTAAACAGCGGACTTCGTCACCACGGTCCCAGGGAGGGAGCAGAGCCCCATTACCCTGCATTGAATGTCCTAAGATCAGGTACAGGGCCAGGATATACCCTTCACATGCCTAGGTTCCTACCCACACACTACCACACGTGCTCAATCTCCCCTCTGGCCTGGACCCACTTTACTAGAACAAGCAACTGTGCTGCCCTATTGCCTGTGATTACCAACCTTGAAGTAGCACTTTAACCCCTGCCTATGGACCGGCCGACAGAGCTCCCATGCCTGACACGCTGCCCTGTTGACACCCACCATGCACTGCTAGGACACAAATCACTGCTTATGCTGTAGATCACCTGGAGGTGAGCGCCGCCCACCCGCACCTGCCCCATTACTGGATGCTTTCTTGGACGCACCCCACAGCACTCAACATATAATGTACATCAATACCATATACATACCATCCCACTCTGCCAGGTCGCTGAGGCGTGCTTGGTACGCTCCCCCCCAAACTCAGTTGCCACCCATGCTGTACCTACCAACCCCTGTGGCTCCGAGACCTTATAAGGGACCCCACATCGTACATATGCACCTCTGCACATGACTGTTATCTCCGCAGGACCCCCCACAGCCCTTGTAGCGACTGTGCCCGGCACTGCCTTTCTACGACCCTAGTTGCTACTGCACATCTATGTGTTTCTCTCCACATCCTCCTCTGCCCTCTTTTCATAGCAGATATCACAACATAAATGCGTTGCCATGCACAATGACCTCCCTCCATAAATCTCCTGCCTGAAGGGACAGCGGACCCATATCACCTGCTCCCCCAACCTGGACAGTATTGGGTCCCCTCCTCGTACCATGATAGGACTACGAGTATTCCTCCCATCCATTGAGCAAGGCACCGGCTGACCCCCTGACCACCCCCATTCCCCTGCAACCCTCTCCAGCTCCTTGACATACTGATAGTGTTTGCCCTTTCCGCTCCTCTTCCTCCCCTCTTCCCCATGTTAGGGACTTCCGGCACGTGGGTCATGCAAATTTTGACCTGCAGTTAGACGCTTCCAGCCCACACCGGGGTTTATCCCTCACTCCGGAACTACCTTAGTGTTATCTCTTTCCCCTTCCCACCACCCTACATATATGTTTGTTCATCCTACACCTCTTTCCGCCCAGCCTACCTACTGCTCTGCCCTCCCCTAACCCCATTGATCTCCTGTCCCGACATTTAAAGCCAGAGGCAGTGGACTTTACCCCTCATCCAGATGACTGAGGGACACCCTCTGGGTGCCATCCCTTTCCACTTATCTAACCCCCCTACTCCCGGACCCAGCCTACTACCCCAGAACCCCAGTTGCTGTCCCGATGTCCCATGGCGGTCCTGCACGACAACCTTCTACCCTAAACGTCATCTCATGGAATGTTTATGGCCTCACCCAGTATATCAAATGGAAAAAAATACTGGCTTAGTCACAATCCCAGCCGGCAGATGTTGCCATACTGCAAGAAACACATTTGTCCCAACTCGAATCCGATGAATTGCGCAGCAACTGGGTGGGCAGGATGATACACAGCAGTTCCCCAACAGCTCCAACACCAACCACATGCCTGACTAGGAAATGTGGAGTTGCCATCCTCTTACAGAAGACTCTACCCTTCACTGTTGTGAAAACGTGGTCAGATACCCATGCCAAAGTCAAGGTCAGTGACTGTGTCCTATACCTCGACTCGGTCTATGCCCCTACGGGCACCAAATGCCTTTTCTTCCTCCAACTCAACCATCTTCTAACTGAAATCAGGGCCACACACTTCCTCCTGGGGAACGACTGGCACCTTACCCCTGATCCTGTGCCTGATCGTACGGGTTCCCTGGATCATTAAAACATTGCGGACATGGCCAGGATGTCATATACGACCATAGCTTGGTTGACCTCTGGCGCCTAGTTCATCCGAGGGACAGGGAATATACCTTTCTACTCCCCGGTTCACGGCACCCAATCCAGGACAGATTATGGGGGTCATTCTGACCCCGGCGGTCTGAGACCGCCGGGGCCAGGGTCGGCGGGAGCACCGCCGACAGACCGGCGGTGCCCCGCAGGGCATTCTGACCGCGGCGGTTTGGCCGTGGTCAGATACGGGAAACCGGCGGTCTCCCGCCGGTTTCCCGCTGCCCTGCAGAATCCTCCATGGCGGCGGAGCGCGCTCCGCCGCCATGGGGATTCTGACACCCCCTACCGCCATCCTGTTCCTGGCGGGTCTCCCGCCAGGAACAGGATGGCGGTAGGGGGTGCCGCGGGGCCCCTGGGGGCCCCTGCAGTGCCCAGGCCAATGGCATGGGCACTGCAGGGGCCCCCGTAAGAGGGCCCCACAAAGTATTTCAGTGTCTGCTATGCAGACACTGAAATACGCGACGGGTGCCACTGCACCTGTCGCACCTTCCCACTACGCCGGCTCAATTCTGAGCCGGCGTCCTCGTGGGAAGGTTGATTTGCCCTGGGCTGGCGGGCGGCCTTTTGGCGGCCGCCCGCCAGCCCAGGGCAAATCCCAAAATACCCTCAGCGGTCTTTCGACCGCGGAGCGGTATTTTGGTGGGGGAACTTTGGCGGGCGGCCTCCACCGCCCGCCGAAGTTAGAATCACCCCCTATGTCTTGGCCTCAAAGAAGATGTTAGCGCGGCTCCAGGACTCCCAATTCCTTGTAGCTACACTCTCAGACCACTCCCCCGTCCTCCTCGCCCTGGGACTTACCTCCCCAGGACGCAAACCGTGGGGATAGAATATCTCATGATATGGTGCGCCTCATGGAAAAGCTCAGCTACGCTCCCATGTCTCCACCTATTTCGACAACATTAAGGGCTTGGTCTCGTCCCACAGAACATTGTGGGCAGCTGTGAAAGCAACAATACAGGGTCAATCAATGAGGGACGCAGCTCTTGTCAATGCGCACGACGATCCCAACAAAGTGATCTGGAGGTGCAGGTAGTGAACCTCATGTATCTCTATACCACAGACCCCTCCCCATCAATCAATCGCCGCAATCTGGAGCGGGCTAAGATAGACCTCAATACCCTCTTTACCTCCAAAGCTGAATATGCTCCCCAAAGAATGAATGGGCGTCATTACAAACACAGGGAGAAGATGCACAGTCTCTTGGCAGCACAATTGTCTCAGCAGGAAGCAGCCCTAGCCATTCTAGCCATCCAGTCCTCCAACGTCCCCTAGATATTGTTTATGAGTTTGCTGACTTTTACCTGTCCCTCTATACCCCCGAAACTCCGGAAGAGTTTCTCTGCATTCCTGGAAGGCATACACCTACCCAAACTCACTAATGAAGGCAGGTGCTTACTGGAAGGGAAGAATAGGAAGGACGAAATCGCCCAGGCCATCACTAGACTTCCATTCTACAAAGCGCCAGGTAAAGATGGATTCCCCGTGGAATTCTACAAGTGGGCAGGAGCGGATGTGGAAGATTAATTGTATGAGGCATTTCGGGGCACGCCATGGCTGGTAGCCTCGGTCCCATTTCCAACAGGGCAACAATAGCTGTTCTACCTAAACAGGGGAGGGATCCCTTGCTATGCAGACATTACAGGCCCATCTCCCTCTAGAATGGAGATATTAAAATTCTGGCTGGAGTGCTGGCGGCCCAACTTCGGAAAGTTATCCCGTCCCTTATACTCTACACACAAGTGGGGTTTGTGCCTGGCCACTCCTCCAGAAATCATCTCTGCACACTGGCTCACACGCTCTGGTCAGCCAGGGATCTGAACGATGAAGCTCTAGCCCTATTTCTGGATGCAGAAAAAGCATTCAATAGAATAGTTTGGTGGTACCTTTTCAAGGTCTTACAACACTTTGTCCTGGGGGGATGACTTCATAACCGAAGTCTGTTGGCTGTTCGATTCACCTACAGCACAGGTGAACTGCAAGGGTTTTCTATCTGACCCTATCCTCATCAGATGTGGAACCAGACAGCTGCTATTCCTCCTAACTATGTAGCCATTGGCAGTCACCATTCACCAAGATCCATGCATCTCGGGCATTCCTGTTCCGGGGGTCAAGTCCACAGTTTACCTTTATGCTGACGATATCCTGCTCACTCTAACGGATCTATTGCATTCCCTCCCGAAGCTCCGGGACCTCCTCACTGACTTTGCAGCACTGTCGGGATACAAGGTGAACTGGGACAAAAGTGAGGTGCGGCCCATATCCCAATTTCCCACCAGGCAGCTATTATGACCTTCCCCATCCATTGGACACCTTCACATTTCAAATACCTGGGTATATATATTAACATGTACTTGGACCGCATCACAGCGGATAACTTGGATCCTTTACTTGCACAAACACAATGGGACTTCGCTAAATGGTCACAACTAGGGCTCTCCCTCAGGGGAAGAGTGCAGGCTGTGCGAATGGTGACACTACCTCTATTTACCTACGTCCTGGCATGCTTCCCCTGCTGACCCCACTCCCCATTTTACGAGCCATTGATTGAGGCATCCTCCCTTTTTCAGGCATCACCCATTTGGGCCAGCTGATCACCAAAGGGACCCTCATGCCCTTCGCCGCACTACTCGATGAATATGACCCCCCGCACCAAGCCTGGAAACAATTACACCTGCAACACTGTCTTACCCAATACATGGGGCCTCGTCCATGGTCCTTACCATCCTGTCCTGTGCTCTCCTATCTGAGAATGTGGGGTCAATCCCACGGAGCGATGTCGGGAATTCATGCCCTCCTGGTGTGTCACATCTTTCCCCTGCCCCACTTACACAAACTTTGTATCTCCTGGCAATTGAAACTACAAACAGAATTCAACGTGGAAAACTGGCCAGAACTTATAGAGGCTCGTGATCGTGAAGCAGAGAAGCACAGATGAAATTCTGCCTGTTTAAAATGCTCCATGATTGATATTGGACCCCTGTTAAGCTGAGAGCGGCGGGTCTTTTATCCCATGCAAAGTGCTGGTGTTGCTCTAATGCTCACTGTGACCTGGTACATATCATCTGTGACTGCCCTTCTGTCACGTCCTAATGGGAGGCAGTGAGGAGAAACTCTGTTTACTCCGTCACTGGCGCTCTCCAACTCTCCCCACTCATGGTGAATTGCTCACGATGATGTATCAGATGGCGAAATATGAACGCAACATTTACTACCTGCAAGACAAAGTGGTTGTCTTCCTACAAACTTGGACCCCCTTCCTCCAGACGATGAGGACTAAATACGGCCATCCAACCCTTATCTGCCCCCGCCCACACCTGCTCACTCCATGCTCACCCCAACCCCTCTCCCCTCAGGCACCACCCTCTCCCGGACACCTTTCTGACAGTCCCTCCCTGCCTCCCCTACTCCTCTTTCTTCCACCACCCTTTCCCTGATATGTCCCTGTCACGTTTCCTTCACATGCCATCCCTGCCCCATCTCCCCGGATTGTACTTCATTATCCACATCTCACACGCACCCATGCAATTGTTCTACGGGTCCCTCTACGCTAAACCCCTGCGGAAACACCCCTCTTTTTCTTAAGCCCTCATTGGCCCCCTTCCTGCCCCCCACTATGATGTATACGACCCCACTGTAGCCTCACAGATGTGCCTCACCCTTGGCTTTCCCTGTCCACATACTCCCAACCCAATGGCTTACTGAGCAACCATTCAATGACTAAACCGGCCCATGGAGAAGCACCAACACACCTTCTCTGTCAGGACATTTGCCCAATGAATCATCCCTATGTTTCGCCGCATTGGGGTCATATCTCCAAACCATGTCCTTCCTCCCTATCTAGGTCGCCACCTACTCTGTCTCCCAATGGAGCCAGCCTCTCACACAGGTCTCCAGTGGGTGTCAATGTCCCATCATCACCCGGGTTTTCTTCAGTACCCATGATTGTTCCCTCCCTCAGCCTTTTGTATCTTTTGTTTTGATTTTATGCTCAATAAACAATTGCAAAACAAAACAAAAGCTAAAATTGAGACCTAGATAGATAAACCATCTGAATTTTCAATTCTAAATTAGGAAATTCAGTTCTTAGGCAATCTAGATAGCAGGAGTTCTTCAGCCTGTTGAAAGCATTCAGTAGGTGGCTGGAAACTACCTGTTGTATTGTGTTGTGTTGTGTTGTTTTATGGCTCCTGTTCTGGCTAGATGAACATTTTATTGTGGTTTCCTTGCTTTTCTTGTTTTCTTCCTTTTTTGTTCAGTGTTTATGCAGGGTTGTTTGTTTGTTTGCACTGTCTAATTTTATCATCCATCTGGAAATGCAGTGTTGTCTTAGTGTCCTGATGTTCCATTCTGGTATTCTGGTCAGTGTGGGACTCATAAAACCTAAATGTAACTGTCAGTTGGGAAAACAATGACAAATGCTGACTTTGTTGTTTGGATAATTATCTGTATATACTCTTCTGATAGTTGTTTGTTTATCTATATCTAAGACCCAAATACCTGCTGAGCCAACCAACTTAGTTGACGTTCGAATGAACCAGCAAGTGTACATCTCTCTCTCTCTCTCTCTCTCTCTCTCTCTCTCTCTCTCTCTCTCTCTCTCTCTCTCTCTTTCCTCTTTTTTCTGTTGTTCTCTTTGACTGATGCCTGTATCTAACCCACTGACAGACAATGGAGTGGGGGATTGGAATTCTTAATTACACCATAGTCCTTTGCCAAGGCTGACAGTTTACCAAACCAAATATCAGGTCTACGGATCCCACAAAGAATCCTTTATTGGTTTATGGCACATGACATAACAATGAGCCAAGAGGATCTTGACAGAACGAGGAAAGAAAGAACCTAGCTTTTGACATATATTAATCAATTGAGCCCACTCTGATAACAGACTCTTCCTTTACTACTACCACATTCACTTCTAGTACCTGCACTCCATTTTTAAATACTTTCTCTGCAGGAAATAATCTGCCTGCAAATGGAACAATTCCTGTAGCCCCAATAGAGAAGTATACCGGGGACCCATTACTTTTTCAGTTTTTTGTTGCACAATGCCAGACACATTTCCTCTCTCAGCTTCAACAGTTCACCTAAGATACAGCAAAATTAGCTTTTGTTTTATCTTATCTTACTAAAGAAGCCTTATCTTGGTCTGTTCATTTTATAATCAATCAGGCCTCTGGTTAACTGGTTATTTTCAGTTTATGGCTCAATTCAAAGCAATCTTCAGCAAGAGGCAAATCAAGCAGACAGTTAATTCAGGTGAACTTAATTTAAAAAAGAGTCAAAGGGAACGGACGTCATTTATTAGTTATTTCAAGCAATTACCAGAAGTGTCATGGATGAACTCACAACAGCCTCTGTTTAAGAGGGATTGCGTGAGGAATTGAAGGATATACTAGGCTTGATGGATAATAAACCTATTACACTAACTGCCCTCATTGACCTTACCCTGCAATTCAAAGTTCAGTAAATGTCACAGTGATTTGAGTGTAGAGAATGGCTTTGGCACACCTATTTTTCTCCTCTCCCCATATAGAGATAGGATCACCTTTGACAGTGGAAGAAGCCATGCCACTAGGAGGAATGAAGGGGCCATTATCATAGGAGAAGAAGCAACAATGGCAAAAGGTCAGTCATTGCCTTTCTTGCGGCCAATCTGCCTGTTTTGTTTTAGGAAGCCATCAAACAGAAAGCCTCATTCATGGCTCCCAGACAGGCAAATCTTCTAATTTCACATTTGTCATTTGCAAAGCTCACTTCTAGTTACAAGTAACAATTCTGTTGCCATCAGGTCTGGTGAAACAAACTTAGTGGATTCAGAAGCCTCTATGTTCTTTAGGGAGGCAAATCAAATAACAATAATCAGCAAGGAGACACCAAACAACAATGGGGGGAGAAATATTGGTAGAACCTATCATCTAATTTTATAGCAAGATAACATTCTCAGCCAATATGTGCAAGAGAATTTTGAAAAGGATTTCATCAAGAATTCCATCTCACCAGCAGGAGCACCTTTGTTCTTCATACCAAAAGCAAATAGTCAACTCAGACCGTGTACTGATACAGAACTGGTACCCTCTTCCAACTTTTTCATTTGTATTAGTGATCTTCATCAACTTGGCTCTAGGAAGAGCTTATATTTTTGTCCATATGCCTGAGGGTAATGACTGGAGAGCTGTTTTTAATACACACTATGAACTATACGAATATCTGGTAATTCCTATTAGGTTGTGTAATGCTCTGCTACATTCCAACATTTTGTAAGTGATATGTTTGAGATTTTTTGCATACATTTTTGGTAATATACTGAGAACCTATTTTGATTTTTGTCCAACTCTACAATATGACACTCATGTAAAAGACATTTTATCCCACTTTCAACAACATCATTCCCTCTATGCTAAGCTTAGAAAGTGTCTTTCCAATGTACTTCAGATCACCTTTTAAGGTTTTCAGATTTCAGGAGAAGGTATGAGAGTGGATACCATTGTAGCGAAGGCAATTGTTTGTGATCTGAGAGCATCAAACATTAAGTATCATAAATGCATAAAAGTAACATCTATTATTTATATTAATACTTACAAATTGAAGATGAGGTATGAATCTCCATATAAAGACAAATTATTATTAATACTTGGGTGAAATGCTGGAAGTTACCCCTTATAGTAAAAATTAAACAAACCAAATAACCCATTAATTTACCTTTTGTTTTTCGTACACTACGGGGGTCATTCCGACCCCGGCGGTCAAGGACCGCCGGGACCGGGGTCGGCAGGAGCACCGCCAACAGGCTGGCGGTGCCCCGCAGGGCATTCTGACCGCGGCGGTTTGGCCGCGGTCAGAACAGGAAAACCGGCGGTCTCCCGCCGGTCGCCGGTTTTCCGCTGCCCTCTGGAATCCTCCATGGCGGCGCAGCTTGCTGCGCCGCCATGGGGATTCCGACACCCCATACCGCCATCCTATTCCTGGCGGTTCGCCCGCCAGGAACAGGATGGCGGTATGGGGTGTCGTGGGGCCCCTGGGGGCCCCTGCAGTGCCCATGCCAATGGCCACCGTAAGAGGGCCCCACAAAGAATTTCAGTGTCTTCTGAGCAGACACTGAAATTCGCAACGGGTGCAACTGCACCCGTCGCACCTTCCCACTCCGCCGGCTCCATTCGGAGCCGGCTTCCTCGTGGGAAGGGGTTTCCCGCTGGGCTGGCGGGCGGCCTCCTGGCCTCCGCCGCCCGCCAGAGTTAGAATGACCCCCTACATGTCCTCTATGATGGGACAAATGTGATAAAAGACTTCAACATGCCACTGATAAAATACCAGGTATTTTATGGCCATAAATACCAAGTATCAACAAGATCGATAAAGGCAGCAGTTCTAATATTTGGAGTTAGTATAGACATTTAAACAAGCCAAAGAAACACATAACATACAGGCAATATTAACAGAGAACTGCAAGTGAAAGCACCAGGAAACTTTCTGCTGAGTAAATATCCAATCCCTCCAGTTAAAGATAGGAAACTGTAGAAGTGCATAAAGGACACATTAATGTAATGCAATGTATTGATATTTATAAGACAAAAACAAACCTCATAATGCATTACAAACCCCGTAATGTAATACAAACAACATGAGTTCTGTAATACCTATGCCTCAGAGCAAGGAAATGTTTCAGACTGCACAGCTACTGGAGGGAAGAAAAATAACACTTTACAATAATGTTGGTTTTAAATTGCAGGATTTACCCTAGCCCTTCTTAATGGTAAATGAACAATAGAAGCAACATTATCACTTAAAGTCATCACAGCTAACAAAGTTTACAACTTCATTTATCTTTTACAGATGACCTTCATTCCTGTTACACCAATAGTAATCTCATATTTTATCTATCTTTCTTTGTTCGATAATGTCCTAAGGATAGCAAACAGCTCTTTATTACATCAAGCACAACTCACTCCATGTTTATTCATGATAAAGGATCTCATTGCGAGTTTGGCGGTCCAAGGACCGACATATTGGCGGTGGCTCTCTGACCATCAGCAGGCTGGTGGAGAAAAACGTCAAATTATGGCATTGGCAGTGATGCATACAGAATCCCACCAAAGCACTGTGGGCAGGCCGCTGCGGTTGATTAGAGCCACCATCAGTCCGGCGGAGATCATGTTAGTTACAAGAGTCATTTCAAGGTTGCACACTGCCAACATAACCGCCAACATAATCGCCACGGTCAGACCACCACACAACACCAGGCGGAAACAAACCAAATAAAAGGAGACACTCACCTACAGGAAGCCATACTTGCCCAGAGCCGAACACAACTACTGCTAGACGTCATCCCACTGCTCCTGCTCGCCGAAAGACAACGGAATCATTGCCGACAAGGAAGACAGCAACCGTAAGTACATACACTAATCTGTTACATTTGTAAAATGTATGAATTTGAACTGTTACATAACATACCATGGGGTGAGTGCGTTGGCTATAATCACGCATTTTACACATTTGTAAAATGTATGCATTTGAACTGTTACATAACATACCATAGGGAGGGGGTGCGAGGACTATACTCACATGTAACAGTACAGTGACACACAGTCTCACATACAGCAACAAATACGCCCACACATACACAGTTCGCACACAGCAGCCAGTACACACACCAGACATCAACAACACACACTTATGCATGGCAACACAGCACAGGGCCATCCTCACAAATTCACATACAACATACGAACTCGTAACAACAACACCACAACCGCACAAATATAAACACATGTCAAACACTCATAACCAACACTGGCCAGGGACTCCACACACACACAACACAATATACAACCACTGGTGATGAAACACGAACAATTACACCAGCATACAACCTAGCAATCAACATACACATCACACACACAGTACACTGAACCTATTATGCCATGCACAATACACGCAGACTCAAACAGGCCAAGCACACAAAGCCACACAGCACTACAACAAATACATATGAACACTAATAAAACACACCACCACGACAACAATTAAGCTACATACACATACTCATCACACAAAACACACCATCTCCCTGGGAGATAAAGGCACTGCACACAACCTCACAGACTGCTCAGACAATACTGGAAACATCAAGCAGCACACACACACAAATACTGCCACACAACCAATGTCAGCCAGGAACAACTCAAACCTAGGAAAGGAAATGCAGGACAAAGATGTAAAGTGAAAACCAACAACTGGTTGGTTTAACTTTTATGTTGAATATGCATGATTAAAACATCATCCAAGGCCATAGGCCAGTCCTTAGCTGTATAAAAACAATACCAAAGGCACTGAACGGTGCCCCTACTTCACTCCTGACTGTCAGGTAACCTCCACAAGTAGGGCATCAAGGGGGCAGGCAGGCACCTCAGGGATCCTTGGTGGCTGGTGGGGGGGATTGGGCTTAGGCTTGATAGGGGGTAGGTCTTTTTGGGAGAGGTGGACTTCGTTTTGGCAGGGGGAGGGGCATGGGTGCTGGCAGGAGGGGTAGGGGAGACCTTGTAGGTGGAAGGGGTGGCCTTGGGGAGCAAAACAGACCTTTTAGGGGTTTCACAGGGGAGGAGGAGTAGGGAAAAAGTCAAACTCGGCAAGGAAAGGTTTTTGGACACACTGGGACGGTCATCAGCAAGGCGTTTGAGTGTGGAGGGTGAGGGAGTGGTTGTATGATGTGTCGGTATGGATGTTTTGGATGCTTGTTTGTGGGAGGTGTGCTTGTGGGTGATGGATATCTGCTGGGTGGGTGAGTGTGGGTATTTATGTGTCTTGGCTGAGGGGCAGTGGAGGTGCTGGGGGATGCCTTGGGGGGTGAGTGGCTGTCTGTTGGGGTGGTGAATGCAGGGATGGTGGATGTGCTGCATGTAGGCGTGAAGTGGTTTTGGTGTCTGTGGGTGTGGTGACTGGGGTGGATGTCTGAGGGTGTGCTGGGGTGCTGTCTGTGGGTAGGATAGGTGTGGTGGCTGGATCACTGAATGTTGGTGAGGTGTCTGCAGGTGTGCCCAGTGTTGTGTTGTGATGCTTTGGGTGGTGGTGGTGTCAGGGCAGGTCGTGACTGTTGCTGTGTCTGCAGTTGGATGTTGTCTGTGTGAGCCAGTGGTTTGTCTTGTGGTGCTTATGTTTGTCTGCGCTACCCTTGGATGTTGAGGTGAATGCATGCCTGTCTGTTTGTG
This sequence comes from Pleurodeles waltl, assembly GCF_031143425.1. NCBI lineage: Eukaryota > Metazoa > Chordata > Amphibia > Caudata > Salamandridae > Pleurodeles > Pleurodeles waltl. Next base: position 600,248,891 of record NC_090438.1, read on the forward strand.
TGCTTTGGCTGGGTTGCAGAAGGGGGGATCTGGACTAGGAAGAGGAAGGTGGAGGGGGGACGGTAGACAAAGGGTGACTGGCTGCCATCACTGTGGAGGCCCAAGACTGAAATGATCTCTGTAGGCCAGCCAGTGCACCTTGAATACCCTCCAGGAATGCTTTGTTCTGTTGGACTTGAGTTGCCAGTCCCTGGATGGCATTCACTATGGTCGACTGGCCCACAGAGATCGACTTCAGGAGGTCAATAGCCTCTACACTGAGGGCAGCAGAACTAACAGGGGCTGGGGCAGAGGTGCCAGTGGCAAAAGAAATGCCCACTCTCTTGGATGGGCGGGCACGGCCAACTGGGTGGGGAGCTACAGGAAGGGCGGTGATATAATGGGGGGTGGTGGACAGAGATAGTACTGGGGTGGTCCCCGATGAGTCTGCCACCACTAGAGAGTGGCCACTGGAGGAGGATTCCGAAGAAGGTGTACTGTATCCGGTCTCCCACGTGGCAGTCCCCTGACCCTCCGGGCCACTGGCTCCCTTGTTGTCAGTGTTCTCGTGAATGGAGGCCCCGTGGCCAAAAGCTTCCCCACTCGGCTGTACCCCACCTCCATGACCTGCTGGTGTTGATGCTGAAAAACAGAAAGTCATGTATGGTCATCATATTCATAAGATAACACTTCCATCATAAAGTACACATAAGCCACATTACATCCTGTTAGTGGTAGTGCCAGTAAAGTTCCAATATCATGTCACAACAAAATATGATTAATGTTCCTCAATATGAACATTGTTAAACAACAGCTAAGCTACCTAAAATGACACCTACAATACCACAAATGAAGTAGACCAATCACACTGACCATACCATTACAAGGTGACTTTGCTGCATGATAGAGGTTCCCTATTCACAACAAGATGGTAAAGCACCAATGAAGCAATAGTTTAGGAATGTGAAATTCCTTAATACTTATCAGAAACACATATTCAACATACTCAACACATACAAATACTTTACTCTGATGTCAGGTACCAGGCTATGACACCTGTTGTAAAGTAAAGGCAAGCACACCTAGTGGAGAGAAGCCAAACTTTAATTTTACATACTTAAAACCACACACAGTGGACATATGCAAACCTGTAACAACTCAAAATGCCATACATTTCAATTTGAGGTAAATGAGTCAGAACACATGTCACACACACATGCACCAAAAGTGATGTATCAAGGATTGAAAATAAAATGTGAACCAAGTCCTCTAGGTTATTGGTCTTCAGATAACAAACATCATCAGTCAAGAAAGGGCCAAGTTATCTCTGACCTATGTCCCACACACAACCACAAGATGTCAAAAAGAGTGTACCTGAAATATGGACAACTATACTGTACAGACACATGACAATCAGACCTACCTAATCATGAAATGAATCCATCATTGGGCCACTGACTGAGTGGGTATATCACTACACACACATCAGAGATGGCACGCCTTACATCTGTCTGTGGATGATTCTCTGGGCCAAAGCCCATTTGTTGCTAACATGACACCTACTGTTAGAAATGGGGTCTTTGGTTGTCAGCTAGGTTACCCCCTGTCCAAGCAAGGACCCTCACTCTAGTCAGGGTAAGTCACACTCAATCCAAATTCTCCTGTGCCTACCCTCTGGTAGCTTGGCACTGAGCGGTCAGGCTTAACTTAGAAGGCAATGTGTTAAGTATTTGTGCAATAAATCATACAATACCACAATATAATACCACAAAAATACACCACACTGTTTAGAAAAGTAGAATATACTTATCGGAATAAATGCAGGTCAAAACAATTAAAGATGAAATAAGCAAATGTAGGGATACAACTGAAAGTGATCTCCAGTGTCTTTAGAGTTAAAAGATTATGGTAAAAGCAATAAAAAGTGTCTCTTGCAGGGCAAAGTACCTGGTTTGCTTTGAAAAATCCTCGCAAGGGACCGCAGAGGAGGAGATGCGTAGAAAACGGAGAGTGTGCATCGGTTTTGCCCCTTCGCACATGGACTTGTGTCATATATTTCCACGCAGGGAAGATGTTGGGTCGATTTCTGGTGCGCAGACTTGGATCCTCTTCGGGTTGCAGGGTTTTCGGACACCCAGGGGACGATGCAGGGAATCCTGGGCTTGCGGAGCGAAGTCACAATTTTCTTCTGCACAGCAGGTGCTGCGTCAATTCCTCTCAGGAAGTCGGCCGGTGTCGTTCTGAGTCGGCTTGCGTCGATCCAGTAGGGCTGTGCGATGAAGTTCCGGTCACGTCGCTGGCGCTGCGTTGATCTTCTGTTGCGAAGTCGGGGAGCATCAAGACAGCAGGGCAACAGCAAGGCAGCAGTCCTCTTCAGAAAACAGGTGAGACCTTTAGGCAGCCAGGCAGTTCTTCTTGTCAGGGTGCAGATTCTGGTTCAGGTATCTTCTCCAGGAAGTGTCTGTGGTGGTAGGGCAGAGGCCCTGTTTTTATACCCAAATGTGACTTTGAGGTGGGGGAGACTTCAAGGAGTGGCTTAGAAGTGCACCAGGTCCCCTTTCAGTTCAATCCTATCTGCCAGGGTCCCAGTAGGGGGTGTGGCAGGCCTTTGTGTGAGAGCAGGCCCTCCACCCTCCCAGCCCAGGAAGACCCATTCAAAATGCAGATGTATGCAAGTGAGACTGAGTATCCTGTGTTTGGGGTGTGTCTGAGTGAATGCACCAGGAGCTGTCAACTAAACCCAGCCAGATGTGGATTGTAAGGCACAGAAAGGTTTAAGTGCAGAGAAATGCTCACTTTCTAAAAGTGGCGTTTCTAAAATAGTAATATTAAATCCAACTTTACCAGTCAGCAGGATTTTGTATTACCATTCTGGCCATATTAAATATGACCTCCCTACTCCTTTCAGATCAGCAGCTACCACTCAAACAATGTATGAGGGCAGCCCCCATGTTAGCTTATGAAGGGAGTAGGCCTCACAGTAGTGTAAAGATTTTTTTAGGAGTTTTACACCACCAGGACATGTAAACTGTACGTCAATGTCCTGCCTTTTACCTACAGAGCACCCTGCTATAGGAGTCACCTAGGGCACACCTTAGGGGTGACTTATATGTAGAAAAAGGGGAGTTTTAGGCTTGGAAAGTACTTTTAAATGTCAAGTCGAATTGGCAGTGAACTGCACACACAGGCCTTACAATGGCAGGCCTGAGACAAGGTTAAGGGGCTACTGAAGTGGGTGGCACAATTAGTGATGCAGGCCCACTAGTAGCTTTTAATCTACAGGCCCTGGGCACATATAGTACACTCTACTAGGGACTTATAAGTAAATTAAATAGCCCAATTGGGTGTGATCCAATGTTACCATGTTTAAAGGGAGAGAGCATATGCACTTTAGCACTGGTTAGCAGAGGTAAAGTGCGCAGAATCCAAAAACCAGAAAAAACAGCATCTCAAAAGTGGAGGGAGGCAGGCAAAGAGTTAGGGGTGACCACCCTAAGGCTGTCAGGTCTAACACCTACCATAATGCAAGTCACAAGCCCTGATACAGTGACATTACTACTCACATGTGTATGTGAACTACCACACCTGCACCAAATAGGTTTCATTGCCAACATTAGGCTCCTAAACAGCCAGGACTCATTTGCCACATCCTTCACAGCAACAGCAAGTAGACATACCTATTTGCAATGTTGATTCATTACTGAATCTTTCAATTGATACATAATGTTGAAACATATCTGTCAATGATGTAACTCTGAATAGGCTACCATTGCCTATGTGTTATGCCTACAACAGTATGCCCACGGATAATGCTGTTTGGCCACTTTCCACTAACAGAACATTAGCAAGGGTGTAACATTCCTAGCTTCTGATACCTATATATGAATGTCCATAGAAATGTTGGAACACCTCAATAGTACCTAACATGCATGTTGTTTACTTTGATGAGACTTCACAAATGTCTATGTACATCTCTCACTTACCAAGGGGGATTACCTTGTAACAGGTGTAAAGATGTTAAACTTATATGTCATGTGACATGTCAGATGGACATCACAGCCTCACATGCTTCTCGTCACTTATCAGAAAGCATTAGAAAACTATTGATGAATAGAATATGTCTGACTCTATGTTGCACGTAAACAGGAATCTTGAGACATTGCAGAGGACATAGATCAAGGACCCACACACCTTACCACCACGACACTGGGAGGATTGACCAGTTGGTGGGTGTTAACAATCATCAAAGTAGAAAATACAGTACAGTGGTACACATATGACACAGTCATATGTTGTTAGAAACTGGGTTTCTGGTTGGCTAGGGTATGCATCTCAGCCAGGCAGAACTTACCCACTCTAGTCAGGGCAAGGGAGTTACACGTCCAAGATAACCCCTGCTCACCCCCTTGGTAGCTTGGCACGAGCAGTCAGGCTTAACCCGGAGGCAATGTGTAAAGCGTTTGCACAACACACACAACACATGTGACGCAATATCCCCACCACAAAGGAAACACAACACCAGATTATATGAAAATATACTGTATTGTACACAACGCAATTATCAGACCAAACATCACATATCAGTACTATCCTGCTACCTTAGCAGTTGTCAGAATGTTCCACATTAGTTACTCTGCAACCTAGCAGTAGTCACACATTACACACAGGTTACTCAGTATTCTGCAACATAAGCAGTAGTCAGGAAAACACGTTATTACATCACAGCACTTGTCATAAGAATATCATAAAATGCCCATAGTAGGAACATTAGAAAACATATGGCAAGTTAGAAAAACATATTAGCAAGCATGTCCATAAAAGGAACATTTGCATACACATATGTAAAAACATCAAACGCAGGTAGGTAATATATGAATCAAACAAAAGTCTGAAGAAAGAACTTTGGATTGCAACTATATTGGTCCTTTAAACAGTACCTGGTTGGATGAAGGCACCTCCAGTGCCTAGAAGGTGAACAATGGGGCCCCCGGTGCTCCTATGCGCAAAACGGGGGCCTCCTTTATACTCTGGGGTCAGCGGAGGGCGACATGCACCTTCTCTCTTTTATAGACAGGCCCCTCCATGGGACCGTGATTACTGGGGGCCCCCCAGGGCCTCAACCGGCCCTCACGAGGGGGGCCAAAGCCAGCAAAAACAACTTAGGGCAGGAGGGGGGCACCACGCACCCCCTCCGGTTTAATGACAGGCCCCTCCGGGACCTGTGATCTCTGGGGGCCCCCCCGGGCCTCCACTGGCTCTTCCACCAAGCTGGGGGGGCACAATATTGCCCGTTTTACCTAACAGCAGAAAAGGAGCGTCCTGCTCCTAACGCAGAGGCCAGGGGCAAGGGGGCACTCCCCGCACCTTCACCTGGTCCTGCCGTGAAGCCACAAGAAGATCAGACCCCTCCTGGGGCCCGAGCAGACACTCACCTGCACCCGATGCGGTGCGCAAGTGTTCTTCCAGCTTCCCGGGCTGCTGCGGTGATCTTATTTAAAGGGGCACAATGCAGCAAGGAGCCTACGAGCTCCCAAGGCTCCATAAGCGCGCTGCAATCAGCGCTATGGCAGCCGCAACCACGGAGAAGCACCCCTCGTGAAGAAATGGATGCAGGGGTCAGGGGCCACAGCACCCTGCCCCTGGGGAGCAGAATCTTAAGACAAGGTCCTCAGGTGGAGGGCCCAGCTACAGGCCAGCACAAGGGAAAGGCAGCAAGTGGCAAGTCCTTCACAGTGACTAGGCAGGTCACAGGTCAGCACAGCAGCAGCAGTCCATGGCGGTTCCTGGTGAGTCCTTTCAGCCTATGGGGTCCAGGTCCAAGATGATTCCAAGAGTCTCCAAATTGTGGGGAAAATTCCCCTGTATTTATAGTCAGTTCTTACAGTGTTTTACAATGGTAGGGAGAGGAGGTTCCAGCCAGTTACAACTGGTTCTGGGAGTGCCCCCTCTCTCCTTTCAGCACAGGCTCCAAACATCAGTGGGGGGTTAACAACCCTATTGTGTGAGGCCAGGGCACAGTCTTTACAAATGCAGGTGTGCCCCGCCTCTCCCTTCTCTCAGCCCAGGAAGACTATTCAGTATGTAGATGCACCTCTGTGACACCTCCACCCTCCCTGTGTACAGGCTGTCTGAAAAGTATGCACAAAGCCCCAACTGTCACTCTGCCCAGACGTGGATTGGAGTCAAGCTGCAAAACACCTGAGTCATGAGCACAGATAAATGCGCACTTTCTAGAAGTGGCATTTCTGTGATAGTAATAAAAAATACACCCACACCAGTAAGCAGCATTTATTATCACCATCACAACCATACCAAACACGCCTACGCTACCCCTCATAAATCAGACAATACCCCTTACACATAAGGCAGGGCATTTCTAATGCAATCCTATGAGAAGGCAGCACTCACAGCAGTGAGACACCAAGTTAGGCTGTTTGTCACTACTAGGACAGGCCATGCAATATGGCACATGTCCTGCCTTTCTACATACATGGCACCCTGCCCATAGGGCTAGCTAGGGCGTACCTTAGGGGTGACTTACATGTAGTAAAAGGGGAGTTCTGGGCCTGGCAAGTAAGTTTAGATGCCAGGTCCCTGTGGCAGAAAGTGCGCACACAGGCCCTGCGCTAGCAGGCCTGAGACAGGTTTGAAAGTCTACTTCAGTGGGTGGCGCAAGCAGCGCTGCAGGCCCACTAGTAGTATTTAATTTACAGGCCCTGGGTATAGAGATACCACTGTATAAGGGACTTATAGGTAAATTAAATATGCCAATTAGGTATAAGCCAATCATACCAACTTTAGATGGGAGAGCACCTGCACTTTAGCACTGGTCAGCAGTGATAAAGTGCTCAGAGTCCTAGAGCCAACAGCGAGAAGTCAGAAAAACCAGGAGGAAGGAGGCAAAAAGACTGGGGATGACCCTGCGTAAGGCAAAAAGTCCAACATATGTGCACAATTATCTGCAATTGTACTGAGGGAACAACATATTTTAGTAACATGCCTCTAAATTCAACTGTATGTGCACACCTGTGTGCTATAGATGGCTATGGTGCATCAATGTGTACACAGGAGATATATGTCACTTTGCACTTATCTCATTGTCAGAGCCAACATTCTGTTCCCTCATTCAATCACCTGGTAAAGGGACAAACATGAATTAGGGATGTACTTACCCCCTTGTGGTTGCTGTGCTGCCTTCAAACGCCCATCTAACTCAGGGTAGGCCACTGCCAAAATGCAGGTCATTGGGGGGTGTTAAGGTCCGATGGGCACTGAGTCCTCGTTAGGAGGACATCTGGGCCTCTGAAGTCTTCCAGGCCCAGAGCCTCAGGTCCTCCCACCTCTTCGACAGTCGGTACTCTGCCAGCTGTGAAGCCCCAGGGTCTGCACTCTTTTGGAAATGACACGCCAAATCCCCTTTTTCTGATGGGCGTTGACCTTCATGGATGACATAAATGAAAAAGTATGCTATGTCAACATGTACCATACTAAAACAAGTAGGGTTATAACTAGTTAGTACAACAAGCCAAATACAGACTGTCTTTAACATCCCCTCCACTGATGAACTCATTCCATTCTATCACAACTTTGGCACCCTACAAGCTTTGAGGACACAATCAGAAATGTTGCCCATCAGCCTTTGCTTAGTATCACAAAGTGTAGTTTGGCTAAGTAAATGTTTATGCACATGGTGCACTTACCTGCTTCTCTGGTGCACCATAGAGCTGTCAATACAGGGGTAGGACCTCCTCCACCAGGTTCTTAAGCTCCGCAGGTGAGAAGGCAGGGGCCATATCAGCCTGTAGGACGTAGCATGATTGTTTTCAGAGGCAGTACACAGCAGCTCAAGTCGTGGAGGTCTTGCTGGCAGCAGTATCAGGAGTCAAGTGAGAGATGAAGTATGAAATGGCAGTCATGTCCGCCACGTAAAACACTGTCACTCCTGGCCATTGGCCCTAGACTGCCAAAGGCAGCAATGTGTCCCAATGGCAATATCCACTGCGGTAGTATCCGCCTACCGCCATAACGACATCCGCCAGCGGACGTAGGTAATCTCCTAATGTGCAGTTAGTAGGTCAGGCAGCTGCCATTTTAAGGTCCTTAAATGGTTGGAAAAGTTTAAATAAAGATGTGTCATGAGGTCAAAAACATATCTACGCCATAGTTTTCAGTACTGGCTTTGAGCAACCATCTATTTAAATTCCGATTCAATATATATGTTGTAAGATACATGATATGTGCGTTATGTATCATTAGTGGCATGGTCTGCACCCTCATAGCAATTGGATCAGAAGTGTCTATCATATGTGAAACATGATGAGAATGTCATTATCACTAAGACTTTCAGTGGCATGCATGTCCATTTCCTAGTCATAGTCGAGGTAAGGGGATAACATTCCAGCAATAAGCCATTATTTCGATAGGGATGTCCTGTGTACCATGTTTAACTATTTCATATGGCACGTCCATGGGGCATGGTTAAGATGGCGGCCGCGGCGGTCACCTGAAACGCAGGCTCCGATCCGGGCCTGACAAATTATCCAGTTTGGCGCTCCCAGGGCATTATAGATTAAAAACGCCGAACAGCGGAATCCCTTAAAAGCCTTTTGGAGCGCTCAGGAGTGGCGCAGAGTGGCTGCCGTGATCCCGCGGGCCTCCGACGCGAGTGAGGCCTCGTCTTCCATCGGAGCCCGGGGCTCGCGTACCAGAGAGGCGCGCCGGGCAGTGACCTGGAAGGTGCCAAGGATGGAGCGGCTGGACACAGGAGGGCATGGTGAGTAGACTGCGGGGCGCCAGCAGGAGGAGGTCTTCATCTGCCAGGAGGCCATTCACCCCCCTGGCACCCCGCGCTGCTCCATGACCCAGAGGCACAGCACTTCGGAGTGAGGTGCCACTGGCATAAATAGGCACAAACTAAAACTAACCAGAGAAGATCCCCTCCCCCTTCCTCTCTAGCCGGCGCAAATGCCCTGCTGCTGAAAGGAGTAAATTTGCTGGACAATCAGCCTGTTGGAGGCGAGCAGCACCATTATATATAGTCAAATAGCGGCAAAAAGATGGGCCATGGAAATAGCAGTGGGGCGAAAAAGGCTAACTGTATCAGGCACTAGGATGCCCCAGGTGGCGTAATAACACCACGGAGGACCTGGCCGATTTGTCAGTCTCTCCGGCTCCGTGACTGGTCGCCATCACCCTATGGGGCGGCGACTCCTGGTGTCCACACTGCCCTGCCTACAGTAACAGTGGCCACTCCAAAGTAATTGGTCTTGTGCTGTATGGACTCTGAGCAGATCGTAGGTGACGATCCCCGGTCACAGTTTGGAGCGTGGTACACGCATTGGATAAACAATTTACGACATAGAGGTGCGAACCTGCCCAGCTGACATGGCAGGGAAATCTAAGGCATCCAAAGCCCAAGAGCGTCCTGTCCCCGCGGTTATCTCAGGTGGGCCCCAGGCGGTGCCTAGTCTGCAGTCCCTGGAAACTACACTACAATCCCACTCGGCCAATTCGAAAAAATCCTACAGGCGATCATGGACACTAAATCATCACTTGAAAACAGAATTGACACAGTATCTCAGGACCTCAATTTGCTTAGGGTGGACCATCGTAATCTGGCAGAGAGAGTTGGGACAGTAGAGTCCACGCTGGGCGCCATGGACCCATGGTCTCAGAGAACCAGAAACAAATTCAGCGCTTGGACTCTGAGGTGAAAGCCCTTTGGAGACGGGCTGAGGATGCAGAGGGCAGGTCGCGCCGCAACAATGTCCGCTTTCTGGGATTTCCCGAAAGATCGGAAGGGCAGAACTCGGAGTTGTTCCTGGAGCAGTGGCTGATCAAGGAGGTGCTGAATGGTGTCCCATCAAAGTTCTTCTCAGTGGAAAGGGCACATTGAGTTCCGGGGAGACAACCGGCTCCGGGACTGCCGCCTAAACTGATGATTGCCCAATTCCTTAAATATGGAGATCGGGATGCGATACTCCAATACTTTCGCAGTAAAGGCCCAATCCACTATGAGGGAACTTCTATCACTGCCTACCCGGACTTCAACCAAGAAGTACAGCGCCAACGTCACTCTTACATAAAAATTAAACAACGTCTCTGTGAACATAACATCAAGTATGCCCTGATGTTTCCTGCTAAACTTAGGGTGGTTTCGGATAATCGAACTCACGTTTTCACCACCCCGGCGGATGCCTGGACATGGATGCATGCCAAGGGCATAGCACTGACCCAAGAAGAGGCAGGAGATGGTGGTGCGTGGGTTACATCGCCGGCACGGAGGAGACTAAGGAAGCGGTCAAAGGCGCAACCCACGGAAACACAAGCTGCAGCCGAGAGAGCAAGAGTGCTGAAAGAAACGACTCTGCACACACAAAACTCTTTCGGAGTGCTACAGGCCGGTAGCTCCGACTCCACTATTATGGAGGCGCTAAAGGGCCCTGTGTTCACACCCCGATCTGCAGATGTGCTGTGATTACCGCAGGGGAGTTTTTTTTTTCTTTTTCATGGCCCTGCATTGGAACAGGGTTGAGTAGTTTTGGAATGGCATTGCCTTTACATACATGAACCAGCCTGATATCCTTTTTCTCTCCACTTGCAGCATATTAACTAAGGACCTGGGGGATAATGTGGTTATAAACCTTGGGAGCGCCGATACGTTTACTGTTTGCTTAAATGTTGGGGGCCCCTTATAATGGCCACCTCCAATTGCTACCATGGCTCCCCAGATGGTATCCACATGGATACAGTTCTTTGATGTAAGGAGTGTGCTGTGTTTTTTGCTAATATGGATGGCAGTTAGAAAAATGCAATTAAGCCACTGTTTTGGGGGTTTTAAAAGGGTGTTGGGGGGTGGGAGGGATTTTGTTTATGTTTATCAGGTCTATCTGGATTGCGGCGTGTATCCTCACAGCTGTTAGTTCACAGTAATTTTCAAAAATGTAGTAGTGCAACTTTCAATGGAGTTGGGACCCGAAGCACAACACACACACACAAACATTGTATACTACGACATGGTTCACTGCGCATTCCGCATTATGTACGAGTATAACATGATTATGTGGAATGTGCGAGGCATCTAATTTACACCTACCTCAAATGTCAGAGAATACACATTGCTATCCTCCAGGAAACACACCTATTGGAAGCTGATTTGCAGGCACTAATGGGGCGCTGGGGGGGACAGATCTTAGGCACATCATTTTCTGCCTACGCGAGGGGGGTACTAGTGTGGATAGCAGAAGGGGTGCCATATGTCCAACACACACATAAGATAGATCAGAGGGGCAGATATGAGGTGACAGAGGGACAGCTCGATGGCAAACAACTCACAATAATAGGGATCTATGCCCCTAACAGCAGGTTGACCGAATTCCTCTGTATAATGTCCCCAGCGCTGCTGATGAACCCTGCAGCGCCTGCCGTCTGGGGTGGTGATTTTAATAGCACTCCAGATGCATTGCTGGATCGTTCAACACCATCTCTATCGGGGATGACATGTAGGCGCGGCACTAGTCCACTGGTGGCCTGGGCAGGGGATATGGGATTGCACGACATTTGGCGCATTGGCCACCCGGCACACAGGGAATACTCATTCTACTCCATGCCCCACAAGGTACACACTAGGATAGATATTCTGTGGGGGACCCCAGCTATATGCTCTTTAGTCATAGATTCTAGCTACATGGCCAAGACACTCTCTGATCATTCCCCGCTGATGATGACAATGCGGTGGGGCAGGAGACGCCCCGCGGTCCCTGCTTGGCGACTACAGGGGGAGGCCCTCCTGGATCAGTTATTCAAGGAAGAATTGAATACAACAATAAAGCAATACTGGGAATTAAACAGTGGTTCTACAGCAACGAGAGCGATGGAGTGGGATGCACATAAGGTTGTCGTACGGGGCCACTGCCTCTCGGCTTCTTGGGGAGTGCGTCGCACAGTCCACACGGAATTCGTTAAGCTGGAAAAAGAAATGAGAGTCTTGGAGGTAGCGGTAGCTCAAAACGAGGCACCATTTATGGCGCTTCGGGCTCAGCGGATGAAGTATGAGGAGGCGGATCTGCGGCTTCGCCGGCATGACTATAACTACCACCTTGTGTGCTTACAAACGGAAGGTGATAGATCAGGGAGACTGCTTGCATGGATTCTTCAAGAGGACCGCCAGCAGACTCCTATGGGAGCTATACGCTCGGATGATGGAACTATGGCCACCACGCAGGAAGCGATTAATAAAGCATTTAAAGAATATTATACGGGTTTGTACAAGGGGCAAACAACATGTAATACTCAGCAGCTTAGGACCTTCCTTGAGGGGACGTCTCTGGCACGGATGTCACCGTTAGACAGGGCAACCTTGGAGGCTCCCCTTATATTAGAGGAACTGGAGGTGGCCATGGCACAGAGGTCCCCTAATAAAGCACCAGGGATGGATGGCTTGCCAATAGAGTACTACATCACTTACTCACAACACTTGAAAAGCCACTTGTTGGCGGTGTTCGCAGAGGCATGGACCCGCAGTCTGCTTCCACCATCGCAAAGAGAGGCGCTGATAGTGGTCCTTCCTAAACAGGGCCGGGATCTTACAGACGTTAGCTCGTATAGACCGCTCTCTCTACTCAACCTAGACTGCAAAATCTTGGGTAAAGTATTGGCAAATAGACTTGCCCCCATGATACACACTCTAATCCATGAAGACCAGAATGGCTTTATTCCAAAACGCAACACGTTCCTAAATATTCGTAGATTGCTTAGTGTTATTGGGGATACTCCGCCTGAGGCGTATGACAATGTGGCGATGTCATTAGACATCGAGAAGGCATTCGACATGCTGGGTTGGGACTTCCTGTTTGCCACCATACATGATATGGGGTTTAGTAATAATGGAGCCATTGGCGACAAGGTTATGTGCGGCGGAGAGGCAGTGGGGGGTGTGTAGATCTGGAACATATCACATCATTTTGCTATACGCGGATGACGCATTGATATATTTGGAAAGGGGGAGCGAGGTGATGCCTTTGGTGATATCCCTGTTAGATTAATATGGGGTATATCGGGGTTGGTGGTCAACTGGGATAAGTCTTGCTTGTTCCCCTTGACTGTTTTGCCCCTGAGCGCGAGGGAGGATGCTCCTGCGGGACGTCTGAAGTGGTGCTTTGATACATTTAAATACCTGGGAGTCCATATCTATCATAAATCTGAGGACCTGAGGGATGGCAATTTGGGTCGAACACTGAACTCCATGAAGGGTTCTTTGCGTTTTTGGTGCTCGCTCCCCTTGTCGCCGCCGGGCAGGGTAGCGGTGGCGAATATGCTACTACTTCCCTGACTTCTTTACTACTTCGCGGCACTGGCAGTCGCGGTCCCCAAGAGCTTTTTTCGCGAATTGATTAAACTATTACTGGGACTCATATGGGGAAAGGGCAGGACACGAGTTGCACTTGCCACCCTACACCGTCCATTATGTGAGAGCGGGTTAGGCGCCCCCAATTTTGAACTTTATTTTGCTGCTGCACAACTGCAATGGACACTGAACTGGATACACAGGCCTGAATCGGCAGAGGCTGCATGGGTCAATACGCAGTTACATGGAGTACCGTTGCTCACATGGCTGTCGAATAGCATGGTTAAAGGTGTCACTGGTAATCCCTTAATGACAGCTGCACACGACTGTTGGAAACGGTATAAACAAAAAGGCCGCACGAGGTCCCCATACTCTCCCCTCATCCCCTTGGGGCAGTTACCGGGAAGTGTCAATTCGAATAGAGCGTACTCCGTGGCGGCTTGGGCAGAGGTAGGAATATTAAGTGTAGGGGATTGTTTTGAAGATGGCGCTTTGATGACATTTGAGGCTGTAAAAGATCTCACATTGGTGGGGCCAGGTCAATTTATAGCTTACTACTCTATATGACACTTAATAAAGAGGGCGTGGATGTCAGGTGACCAGGAACCGGCCATCTCCCCCGCACTACACCAGATGTTATCGTACGACAGTCAAACTAAAGTCATAACAAATCTTTACAAAGCCTTTAACAGATCTCCCAAAAATGGATTGGAAAATGCAAGAGGGCGGTGGAACGCTGTTCTCCTGAACCCATTATCTCCGGAGGAATGGTCTCATGCTCTTTGTCACACCCGGCAGGTGTAGCGGAATCCTAGGTTTCGTTACACCCAATTTAATTTCATACATCAGACGTACCTCTTGCCATCCCGTTTGAGGCGCAGGTTTCCTGCGTTCGATCCTCTATGCCCCCGTTGTGGCTCCCCATCGGCCCACTTCTATCATATGGTATGGGAGTGCGGTCCCCTGGAAGAGTCTTGGCGGGAAGTGGTAGCTGATATATCTGATATAACGGACCATTTGTTCTTGCCAGCACCTAGATCTTGTTTTCTGGGTATTAGAACTAGAAACAAACAACACATATACATTCACAGATTTGCAGATCTAGCACTCATAATGTACAGAAGACTGATTGCAATGAACTGGTAGGCCCCCAGGGCGCCAGAGCTTAAGTCGTGGCGTGCCATGACACTACGCAGGGCGCAGACGGAGAATCGAGTATTACGCAGGTTGCGAGACAGGGGCCAGACCCGCATGGGATATGACGCCTGGGAAGCATTTGTCACTAGACTAGAGGTAAAGAATGATGAGTGCCCGCCGTGAATATGATTGTACGGACCACACATGTTGTGGAGGGGGTATCTCGGCTGCGTTGCCTGCCCCCACCTCCTGCACCATTTTCCCTCTTCCTCCAAAGTATGACACACTGCATAGGGGGCCAGGAGAAGGGGGGGGGGCGATCACCGCTGCATGAATACATTGAGATAACCACACATAATATGCCCAGGAAGAGCACAGAGGGAAACCGTTGCTCAATCAGATCGAATCATGGGCTGAATGACAAAGTCGCGATAGAGATATCGGTCACCAGAAAATAATACAGGGTTATGTAATCATAATAACACATATGATAGTCGACAAGTCAAAAACTCGCACATTCCACGTAAAACAAACATCTGGGATGCATACTACATCATTTGTTACTGCACTACAATCCACCAGTACACGGTTGTTGGAAAGTGGGGTAGTTGGCTCCACCTAAAATATAATATTGCAGGAACACCAGCAATTTTTGGTGCAGTTGTTTATTGATGAATGTAAATCCTACTATTTGGATCTAGACCTAGTTTGTTATTTTTCAATTATGTTATCATATAACGGCTGTCATCCTGATGTTCTATTAATTGTGTTCATTGCTGAATGCTTGTGCTGAAAACAATAAAAGAGATGTTAAAAAAAAAATATGGCATGTCCATGCATCATGTGTGACATATGTGGATTCACACTTACAATGGACACAATGACTGATAGACATATTTTATTGTATTCCTTCATCTAGTTACCCTGGAATAAGAGGGGCCAGACAACCTCCAGTATAGCTTCCACTGGCAGACCATGAAGGATCGACATGTCATCCTGATCTACCACCTGGATAGGCAGACAATCATGGATATGTGCCATCAGTTGGAGCCAGATCTGATGCATGCCATTTGTCATCAAAAAAACATACTACCCATTGTACAACTCATATCAGTGCTGCATTTCCTAGCCACAGGGTCCTTTCAGAATACTGTGGCCCTAACTGCAGGCTTGTCCCAGTCTTTGTTCATTCCGATCTTGAAGGATGTACTCTCTGCATTGTTAAAACACATTGGCGAGCAACATCATATTTCCACAACGTGAGCACATGTGAAGACAGATTTTTATGCTTTGGCACACATCCCAAAAGTGGTGAGAGCCATTAATGGTACCCATGACGCACTGGTTACCCCAAATGGCAATGAACAGGTCTATCGGAGCAGGAAGTACTTCCACTCCATAAATGTGAAAGTAGTCTGTTTGGCAGACTTCTACTTTTCCCAAGTATGTGCAAATTACCCGGGTTCAGTTCATGATGCCTTCACCATGTGGAACAGCAATATCCCACTGCTGATGACACAACAGTACAAAGAGAGGGCCTCGCTGTTTGGTAAGTGATATTTGTGATTTGCGTCAGTATTGTATGTCTGCTGCCAAACGTAAAGATTTATGTTTGCATACATGTAACAATTCCTTACAGGGGATTCTGGCTACCCAAACAGTCATTGGTTGTTGACATCAGTGAGGTACCCAAACATGCCAGGGTAAGTTCGCTTCAAAGAGGACCATGGAAAGACAAGGCTTGTTGTGGAGCTGACTTTTGAGCTCCTAAAGGATAGATATTGTTGACTTGATAAGTCTGGTGGAGCACTCCTCTACTCGCCTGCCAAAGTGTGTCAGATCATTGTTGCCTGCTGCATGCTCCACAACCTCACCCTCAGATGTCAGATCCCTTATATACCACATTAGGGGGAGCCAGCAGTTCCAGCGGGTGAGAATGCAGAAATGCCAGGTGAGGATGACTGTGATGAGGATGAAGGTGAAGACAGCTGGGAAGCTCTCATAAATCTGTACTTCAACTGACTGCAAGTATGTGTTGTTCTGTTAAATACTTGACTTAGTGGGTTATTGTGGTGCTTGGAGATGCTTGAGAAGAGTCTTTGTATGACTATCAGACAACTCATTAGATGCTTATCAGTATATAGCTCAGATGTGCATGAAAAATTGTACTTGGAGTTGTGATTATCGTGATGATTTCCTATGTTAATGTTTGTCACACTGCACCATCAGTGTTACTATTGTATCTGGGACACGTCTTTATAGGTCTCCATTACCTGCCTATACATTTTGTATTAAATTTATACTTTGCAGATTTCTTCACAAGGTCATCCTCATTTGGCCAACTCTGAATTGTGTCACAGGCATGTGGGATTTGCAGGCCTGACATGTGAGGTGAACATAGATAGATCCAGGTACTGTATGGTATCATATTGGTGGTGGATGGGTTCCATCCCCAGACTATCAGATTCAGCTGGATGATAGTGTACTATTACACACCTGTGTGCCATGTTATCGAGGTCCAAGGGTGTTGTATGTGTGATCTTGTGTATCTGACACATATCATCCCATGCAATCCATAGCCTCTAACTTCTCATTGGTTGGAGATAATGCTATTTACCTTGCATGTAGCCGTCACTGTGTTACCTCATTAAAGACCACTGCGCATGTGCCTCAAGACTGACCTAGGTGAGTAGCATGCCTACAGATACCTGACCATGGTAAGTGGAAGGTTCAATGACTGGACACACTTGTACTGACCTCTGTCTGTATCATGGGGTATGGTCAGTAGAGTGGTATGGTATGGGAATGAGATAAGGCTATAACTGATGACTAATTGAATCAAGCTCTTTGCCAATTTGCATAGACAAAGACTGATTTGTCTCTGACTTCATTAGACTGTGAGGTGCTTGTTATTTACATCCATGTTGAAGCATTAAATTGGGAAGCTGTACTGCACTGTGTGGTATTTGGCATGTTGTCAACATATGTGCAGGAAAGTACAATAAATGGGATTAGGAGTGTGTCTATTTACATAATTGTACATATATCTGAACCAGATTCAACAGTACATGTGAGATGGGACTTTACAGATTTGGTACATTTGCGAATTTCATGTTTAAGCAACAAATTCCACAGTTAACTGTAAAAATAGCTGAAAAATTACTATCAAACATGACGTGGTTTTGTTGTGTTTATTTACAAGTGCACATGCATACATAAGGAATGAGATCAAATCATTAAGTGCACACAGTGAAGGGTTCAGTCATGGTGGATGTAATCAGGAGTGTAGCTGCTACAACATTTGGGCGGTCATTACAACATTGGCGGTAAAAGCTGCTTACTGCCGTGCAGAAGACCACCAACACACCGCCGCGGCTGCAGATTTCCGCCACAGCTATTATGACCCACATTCCGGAATCTGCCAAAATTCAGACACCCACACAAGTCCGCCACATCAAAGGTCAGTGAGAAACTGGCGAAAACAAAACAAAACCTCCACCGTCACGCCAACAGAAATACGCCCGCACTATCAAGACATACGAATCCACGCGGCAGTCTTTCAACCGCGGTATTCCATTGGCGGTACACACCGCCGCGCACAAAATACACACACACATACAAAACACAGCACCTGATACACATACACACACCACTCCCACACACCCATTAAAATATAAAACACACACCCACATCACCCACAAACCCCCACGACCAAAAATTCCGAAAGAAGGCCAGAGAGAGACAGCACCAGCAAGAACAACAGCATCCACAGGCACACAATACCATCACCCACAGAACTTCCACGCACCTCACACAACACACCACTACATATCAGCACACTTATCACCACACAATCCACCCCACACATCACCTACACCACCCCATGGCACGGCAAAGACACCCCAGGTTCTTGGAGGAGGAGCTCAGGGTCATGGTGGAGGAAATCGTCCGGGTAGAGCCACAGCTATTCAGAGCACAGGTGCAGCACACCTCAATTGCAAGGAAGATGGAGCTATAGCGAAGAATAATGGACAGGGTCAACGCAGTGGGACAGCACCCAAGAAATCAGGAGGACATCAGGAAGAGGTGGAATGACCTGTGGGGGAAGGTGCGTTCCGTGGTCTCAAGACACCACCAGGCGGTTCAGCGGACTGGCGGCGGACCCTCACCTCCTCACCCACAACTAACATGTTGGGAGAAGCAGGTCTTGGCGATTCTGCATCCTGAGGGCCTCGCAGGAGTAGGTGGAGGAATGGACTCTGGTAAGACAAATCTTAATTATTACATCCCCCACCCTACCTGCATGCTATCACATACCCCAACCCTCACCCCAGCACCCCAACTCCTCACATATGTCCCAACATCACAAACCACCCATCCCAACACCAAGCCCTGCATGCAACAACAAAGCATGGACACCCATCACTAAAGCATGCCCACTGCACATACCCATACAACCCCCTAAACCATCATCACACAAGGTCCCACACAGGAATGCAAGCACTGGGGTACATGGTCACCCACCCATTGCACACCATGACACATACAGATGTAATAACCATCCTTTTATACCCCTGCAGGACCCCTACCCAACATCACCGGACAGGAGTATCAACACATGTCCACACCACCAACAGAAGAGGCCCACAGTGATGACAGCAGCTCTGTCCAACTGGATCTAGATGACCAGCCCGGCCCATCGGGGAACTTGGGACAGTCGGTTCCCCTCACACTGGCACAGGCCACCACAGACCTTCCCCCCTCTGGAAACACCAGCACAGCACCCACCCAGCGGGCCCATACCTCCGTCCCCAGGACACGTCAATCAGCAGTGTGTCCACCACTACAGGGAACCCAGGATAACCCACCACCCCAAAAACAACAGGGACCTGGGGGCAGTGGTAGTGGGCACACGGTCCAGGGGACGGAGGCTCAGGAACACAGGGGAACTGGGAGGGCTGCTGTGCGACAGGGGGCGGACAGGCCAAGGGACCCCACTCTCCACGAGGCCCTCTCCACCACCATGGGAGCCTACCACCACTCCCAGGAGACGATGGCAATGGTACTGGCCAAGTTTCAGGAGACCCAGCGCCTGCAGGAGGAACAGTATATGGGCTTCAGGGAGGAACTCAGAACCATCAGCTCCACCCTGGGCACCATCGTAGGGATGCTGAAGGAAGTACTCAACACCAGGAGGGACACTGTGGCACTACAAGGGGCCCCTGACACTAGCATGGACGATGAACTGCCCACCACCTCTGCCAGCGCTAGTGGACAGGACGCCAAGCCACAGGACCACCACACCAGCACCCCATCCCCTGCAGAGGGAGAACCACCCCGCAAACGGTCCCTGAGATCCAGGAACAAGACAGAGCACGATGCCAAGACCCCCGCCAAGAAATGAGACCACCCTGATTGTCATCTTACTGTCCCACTTTGTCACCCTGTCCATCCTTAAACTGCCCCAGCTCCACTTCCTATGCCCATTTGGGCAATGCACCTGTGAGACTAATAGACTGGACTCTGCCATGGACATTCCTCCGCCATCACCCCTCACCATTTCACTACCCCCTCCAATATTGAGCACTTACATTAAACACACTTAAAGCACAAAACAATCTGGAGTCTGTGTGTGATTTCGAAATAGTGTATTAGTAATTACAGTGACAAAATGCTCTTTCAATTGTAATGTCAACATACCTATGTCACACAGCTCTAGTCCATGAGGAATCAAAGCAGATGTCACACAGTGGGACCCACATCTGTGAAATCGTAAGGGAATTTGACAACTCAGTGACCATACGCTGGGTAAAAACGACAGACAGTAGAGAGGTAGTAGTGCTAAAGTACATGTAGTAGGCAGGTCTGTACTCTTACCTGTGTCTCACTGGAAATATTGCTGAATCACTGAGTCCCTGTTGCTCATGTCTTCTTCCTCTGATTCCTCATCTTCACTGCCCACAGGCTCCACAGCTGCAACAACACAGCCATATGGACCATCCTCCTCCAGAAAAGGCACCTGTCGTCGCAATGCCAAGTTATGAAGCATACAGCAGGCCACGATGTTCTGGCACCCCTTCTTTGGTGAGCAGAATAGGGATCCACCTGTCATATGGAGGCACCGGAACCTAGCCTTCAGGAGGCCGAAGGTCCGCTCGATCACCCTCCTAGTTCGCCCCTGGCCCTCATTGTAGCGTTCCTCTGCCCTTGTCCTGGGATTCCTCACTAGGGTCAGTAGCCATGACAGGTTGGGGTAACCAGAGTAACCTGCAAATGGTGAGGGACAACAGTTAGACACACACTAACCTGTAGGGATAATCGCAGACCCAGACAACCATTCCCACTGACTTGCCTCCAGGTGCTCACCTAATAGCCACACACGGTGCCTCTGGAGTTGACCCATCACATAAGGGATGCTGCTATTCCGCAGGATGTAGGCCTCATGCACTGAGCCAGGGAACTTGGCATTCACATGGGAGATGTACTGGTCTGCCAAACATTCCATCTGTACATTCATAGAATGATAACTCTTCCGGTTTCAGTACACCTGTTCACTCCTGTGGGGGGGGGACCAAAGCCACATGGGTCCCATCAATCGCACCTATGATGTTGGGGATATGTCCCAGGGCATAGAAATCACCTTTCACTGTAGGCAAATCCTCCACCTGAGGGAAAACGATGTAGCTCCGCATGTGTTTCAGAAGGGCAGACAACACTCTGGACAATACGTTGGAAAACATAGGCTGGGACATCCCTGATGCTATGGCCACTGTTGTTTGAAATGACCCACTTGCAAGGAAATGGAGCACTGACAGCACCTGCACTTGAAGGGGGATTCCTGTGGGATGGCGGATTGCTGACATCAGGTCTGGTTCCAACTGGGTACACAGTTCCTGGATTGTGGCACGGTCAAGCCTGTATGTGATAATCACATGTCGCTCCTCCATTGTCGACAGGTCCACCAACGGTCGGTACACCGGAGGATGCCGCCATCACCTCACATGTCCCAGCGGACGGTGCCTATGAAGGGCAACAGCGAGCACAGAGTCAAACAACTCAGAGGTACATACCCACAGTTTACCTAGAATACCAATCATACACAAAAGGTGGCCTGTATGTGTGTTGAGTCTAGGCCTCGGTATGTGTGACGCAGTTGGAAATGAAGCCATGTGGGCCCCTGAAATGGCGGCTGCCTGACCTCTAAAGTGGGACAATGGGATGTGAGTTAACTGCGCTGGCGTTATACACTGTCGCGGTAGGCGGTCGAAGACCGTGGCGCAATGCTGCATTGGTTAACATTGGACCCTATAGGTCCCAGGAGCCAATGACAATGTACGCCCGCAGTGACGGTACGCACCGCCGCGGATGTGACCGCCATTTTCTATCTGTTCAATTACTCGATACCTGATCTTCGACAGGAGAGGACCTGCACTGCAAGTGCTGCTGTGACCTCTGTCTGGAAGAGACAATGGGGGTCATTCCGACCCCGGCGGTCAAGGACCACCGGTGCCGGGGATGCGGGAGCACCGCCAACAGGCTGGCGGTGCCCCGCAGGGCATTCTGACCACGGCGGTTTGGCCGCGGTCAGACCAGGAAAACCGGCGGTCTCCCGCCGGTTTTCCGCTGCCCTGGGAATCCCCCATGGCGGCGCAGCTTGCTGCGCCGCCATGGGGGATTCCGACCCCCTCACCGCCATCCTGTTCCTGGCGGCTCCGACCGCCAGGAACAGGATGGCGGTGAGGGGTGTCGTGGGGCCCCCGTAAGAGGGCCCCAATACGCGACGGGTGCCACTGCACCCGTCGCACCTACCCACTCCGCCGGCTCCATTCGGAGCCGGCTTCCTTGTGGGGAGGGGTTTCCCGCTGGGCTGGCGGGCGGCCTTCTGGCGGTCGCCCGCCAGCCCAGTGGGAAAGCCAGAATGGCCTCTGCGGTCTTTCGACCGCGGAGCGGCCATATGACGGCTCCCTCCAGGCGGGCGGCTCCCGACGCCCGCGGGGGTCAGAATGACCCCCAATGGCTCGAGTGTCTGGGGAAAGGGCCCCTGCCTTCACATAGGAGGAGTTGGAGAAGCTCGTGGATGGGGTCCTCCCCCAGTACACGCTACTCTACGGTCCTCCAGACAAACAGGTATGTACACAGGGAGCATGTTGTATGGGCTATGCCTGTGTGGAGAGGGCTGGATGTAAGAAGGAAGGGGGGAGAGTGCTGCGTGCATTAAAGACGGTGAATGCATGTGCCACATGGCAAGGGTAGGGATGGGGGCCAATCACTTTGATGGTGCAGTTGGTAATAACTTCTCTTTTTCCCCTGTACATTTCATGTAGGTCAGCGCCCACCAGAAAAAAGATATTTGGCGTTCCATCGCCAAGGACGTCCGGACCCTGGGGGTCTACCACAGACGGAGCACCCACTGCCGTAAAAGATGGGAGGATATTCGCCGATGGAGCAAGAACACAGCTGAGGCTCAGCTGGGGATGGCCTCCCAACGTGTGAGGGGTGCCTGTCGCACCATGACCCCCCTGATGTTCAGGATCCTGTTGGTGGCCTACCCGGAGTTGGATGGGCACTTGAGGGCATCACAGCAGCCACAAAGGGGTGAGTACACTCTCATTCTGCCGACTTTCCGCGCAGTGGCGGGGTCTGGGTGGGGGAGGTGGGCTGTGGGTTTCCCTAGGCCAGGGCGAGTTCTGTAGGCAAGGTCCCTCCGTAAGGCAGGCCATGTGGCACCCCAGCCCACCTCTGTAGAGTGCCAAGTACACCAAGTCATGCCCCTGTGTCATCTAAGTGTGCAGATGTCCTCCATAGCCTTGTAGGCCATTTCCCAGGAATTGAACAGTGGAACCCAAGAGCGCAGCGTAGTGCAGGGGGCTTCTGTGTCTGTCGTGTCCGCCCACAGTAGCGGTAATGCATGCACTCAACATGTCTCTCTTCTGTCTCCCCCCCCTTTTTGTGGTCTCCCTGTTCTTGTGTGCATTAGGATCATCAGGCGGAGGAGCTGTGGCACCGGAGCACGAGGGAGCTGCATCCCACATGGCCCTGGAGCGCGCCACTATGGTGTCTGAATTCACCAGTGGGACAGAGGGCGAGGGGAGCTCCACGGCGGGGACAGGAGCTGAGACCAGCGACACCGACTCGTCCTCTGATGGGAGCTCCCTTGTGGTGGCGGCAACATCTGTGCCCCCCGCATCTACAGGTACAGCTGCCACCCCCCCACCAGCACCGCCCTCCCAGCAGCCCCTCAGCCTTTGCACTGTGCCCGCTCACCCGGGAGGGTGGGCATCACCTTCGCCCCAGGCACCTCAGGCCCTGCCCCAGTCACCCCTGCTGCCCTCAGTGAGGAGGCCATTGACCTCCTCAGGTCCCTCACTGTTGGGCAGTCTACCATTTTGAATGCCATCCAGGGTGTAGAGAGGCAGTTGCAACAAACAAATGCATTCCTGGAGGGCATTCATTCTGGTCAGGCGACCCTTCAGCGAGCTTTTCAGACTCTGGCCTCAGCACTGATGGCAGCCATTGTCCCTGTCTCTAGCCTCCCCCCTCCAACTTCCTCCACCCCGACCCAATCCCCTGTACCTCAAACTATCCCAAGCACACCTACAGACCAACATGCACACACGTCAACACCCAAGGGTAGCTCAGGCAAACATAAGCACCACACATCCCACAGGCATTCACGAAAGCATCACACGGATGCAACATCCACTGACCCCACTGTGTCCCCCTCCTCCTCGTCTCCCTCCTCCCTCCCAGTCTCGTCTACACTCATGCACTACATCTACAGACAATACGTCCCTCTCCAGCACACCCACCACCACACCCCGCTCACGTGCAGTCACCACCCCCACTTCCATTCACACGTCTCCTGTGTCCTCTCCCTGTGTGTCTGTGACGCCCCCTCCCAAGATACACAAACGCAGGCACACACCCACCCAACAGCCATCCACCTCACGACAGCCTCCAGCGAATGCACCTTCACCCAAAGTCACCAAACGTACACCTCCTACAACCACCACCTCTTCCTCCACTCCCAAAACCCCTCCAGCTACCCGTCCCAGTGTGTCCAAAAAACTTTTCCTGTCCACCCTTGACCTCTTTCCTACACGTCCCCCACCCCGTCCATCTCATAGGTCCGAACTAGCACCTCAGCAACAACATCTCCGGGACCAGTGGTGCCTGTAGTCACCGGAATCTGGAGTGCACCAGCCACCAGGGCAGCCAGTGTGGCACAGAGCCACAGCACAGACAGTCCCCCACCTGTGAAGCATCAGAAGTTGGCCAGTGCCCGGCGGGAAAGGGGGAAGACTCCAGCCACCAAAGCCGCTCCCAGGGGTACAGGTGGGAGTGTGGACTCAGCTGTGACACCTTCCAAGGTGGGGAAGGGCCACAAGAAACCCGGCAAGTCTGGGAAGAGCAGCATGACGGAGAAGACCGCCATCATCCCCGATGCCCAGGAGGCCACCGCCAGCACCATCCCAGCTGCCCAGGAAGCCACCACCAGCACCAGCCCAGCTGCCCAGGATGCCACCGCCAGCACCAGCCCAGCTGCCCAGAAGGCCACCTCCAGCACCAGCCCAGCTGCCCAGGAGGCCACCGCCAGCACCAGCCAGCTGCCCATAAGGCCACCGCCAACACCAGCCCAGCTGCCCAGCTGCCCAGCTGCCCAGGAGGCCACCGCCAGCACTAGCCCCGCTGGGCCATGAAGGACCGCCAGCACTAACCCCGCTGGGCCATGAAGGACCGCCAGCACTAGCCCCCCTGGGCCATGAAGGACCGCCAGCAAAAGCCCCGCTGGGCAATGAAGGACTGCCAGCAGCAGAGACCCTGCAATGGAGAATGCCATCTCAAGCACCGGTGAACAGGGCACCGCCGCCTCAAGCACCGCTGAACAGGGCACCGCCATCTCAAGCACCGCTGCACAGGGCACCGCCACCTCAAGCACCGCTGCACAGGGCACCGCCATCTCAAGCACCGCTGAACAGGGCACTGCCATCTCAAGCACCGCTGCACAGGGCACCGCCATCTCAAGCACCGCTGGCCCATGAGCGGCAAGGGCACTGACGTAACTGAGTCCGTCACAGGGTGAATGATGCACTCTGGGCACCATGCCCCCTCCAGAACCAGTGGAGAGATACATCCACTACCTCAGTCCTTAGCAGGATGAAGCACTCTGGGCACAAAGCCCCCGCCAGAACCAGTGGAGAGATACATCCACTACCTCAGTCCTTAGCAGGATGAAGCACTCTGGGCACCATGCCCCCTCCAGAACCAGTGGAGAAAGGCATCCACTCCCTCTGTCCTTGGCAGGATGAAGCACTCTGGGCACCATGCCCACTCCAGAACCAGTAGAGATGTTATCCACTTGTGAGACTGTGGCTTTGCACTCCCCAGGATTGAACAGTGGGCAAACCACCCACTCATGAGACTTGAGAGACTGTGGCTTTGCAATCCCCAGGATTGAACAGTGGGCAAACCACCCACTGTAGAGACTTGTGAGACTGTGGCTTTGCACTCCTCAGGATATAGCAGTGGGCAAACCACCCACTGTGGAGACTTGAGAGACTGTGGCTTTGCACTCCCCAGGATTGAACAGTGGGCAAGCCACCCACTGTAGAGACTTGAGAGACTGTGGCTTTGCACTCCCCAGGATTGAACAGTGGGCATGAGGCCCCCTCGTGGATTTGGCATCGTGCACTCAAGCGGCTGAGGTGCCCCCCCTTTCCCGCCCCCTGAGGTGCCTGTTTAGTTGCTGTCTGATGCCGCTGCAGTGTTCTCTCCGTCATGGTCGGGGATCTTGTGTGGGCCTCGCCCATACCGTGTGGTCCCAGTGTTCCCCGGACATTCTTAGAGCACTACCTGGACTACTATGCATGGTATATATTATGTACATGGTGTATATATATATTTCTGCCTACTTGCTTTTAATATATTACAATGGTTACACTCATTTTCTATTGTCTTTGCATTCTTCCGGAGGGTTTGGGGGTGTAACTGTGATGTATTGATATGCATTAGTGTGTGTGTTGTAGTAGGTGAGGGTGGGGGTATTGCGTGTGTGTGTCACTGTTTTTTCCCTTGCCCCTCCCCTGTGTCGTAGGTGCAGTACTCACCGTGGTCTTCGCCACCGGCGTTCGTGCTCCTGGTAGAGGAGCAGGAAGACTATTGCAGGGAGAATTTGGAGTTCTGAGTCCATGGCGTCCTCGTGGAGTGTGTAGAGGTGAGCGTTTTCCCTTCGGGATTCCTGTTTCCGCTGTGTTTTTATCCGCGGTGAATCCGCCCCGGAAAAGGTGGCGGATTGGCCTGTCATAATAGTGTGGGCGGTACATTGTCTCCCGCCTGTCTGTTGGCGGTGACCGCCAAGCTGTTTGTTTGTACCACCGTGGCGGTCGGAGTGTTAAAGTGGCTGTCTTTGTTGGCAGTTTCCGCCACGGTCGTAATTCCAAATTTTTTACCACTCGCCTGTTGGCGGTCTTACCGCCGCTTTAACACCGACCGCCAGGATTGTAATGACCACCTTGGAGTCTTAAGTCCAGTGTCCTTGTGCCATTGGAAAATGGAGAGTGGTTGTAACACAGTCAACAGGGTGTATCTGTGACATACAAAGGGAACCAATGAGTAGAGGATAACTTCCTGGCAGTGGTTGAAGTCTTGGCATCTAGTCCAACTGGATGTTTTGGAGGGCGTCCATGTATGTGTGTTTGCGGGGGTAGTTCTTCAGCTACAGAGGCTGGGGTGGCTGAGACATGTTCTTCTCCTTGCAGAGCCTCCATTCCACTGGCTGTCACAGATGTAGAAGGAGTTGATGTTATATGGACAATGGAAGGGGTCTGCTGTTGAGGATATCACATACTCCGGGTGGTATTAATGTGTCTTAGCACCCCTGTTAGGGAGGCCATATTGGCATTGTGAGTCTCCTACTTTTGCATGACTTTTTGGTGGTTGTCCCTCTGCAGCTGCTTAATCTCCCCGATCATGGCAAGTACTTGGCCCAGCACACGTTGGGACTGTTGGTAGGCTCCCAAGACTTCGGAAATGGTGTCCTGGGCAGTTGTATCCCTAGGAGTTTCAATCCACTGGCCTGCACCATCCCTCCCATGTACCCTACCCCCACATTCCTGTGCTCTTGGCACAGTTTGCCCACTGTCACTGGTGCTAGGTCCTTCTTGGTCAGGATTTTCTAGTGGTGACTGTGGTACCTGTACTGGGGGAAACATGATGGCTGTAACTGTCCTTGGAACATAGGTTTAGGGCGAATGGTTGCTTGAGATGTAGATGCAACAGGACTGAGAGGGGTCAATGTAGGCAGGGTGAGGCTGACAGATGGAGACTGACCAGGAGTCTCAGATGGGCCAGAGCTGTCCTCAATGTCCTCTCATCCAGGGTTATTCTCCTCACTGAGGGCTTCATCCAGAGGGGAAGTGGCTGTCTTAGGTGTCCTTTCCCTGGTCACAATAGGTAGGTGACCTGTTGAAGGAGTGTAACAGACAGTTACAGATTGTAATGCAACATGTGGCATCAGACTTTGACAGGTAGATATGCTTGGAACCATGTGCAGAAAGGTTTAGCTTTATTCCCTGATATGACAGTGACACCTGCTTTAAAATCTGGGGTACAGCTATATGGAATACAGAGTATTCCTATATCATATACCTTGCTACAGGATACCAGATTAGTTTGACAGTTGGATGTCTAATGATAGACTCATATCTTGTCAGCTGTGTAGATTTATATTGTCCATGTTACCTTCCAGTTAGCATTAGTTCAGTATTGAGACACCGGACAGCTGCAGAATGTGAAGTGGATACTGACCTGCACATTAGGAATAACCATTCTACCTGGCCCTATATATATCAGGTTACACCTAGTACAGCACACTGCAGATATGTGTGTTCCACCCAGGTGAGTAGCTTTCAGTGGGTGATGGGAGGTAAATGGGTCATTTTAGCATTGGACACAGCTGTAACTGCGTGTTGGTGGTATTGTACTGGCAGATGCCCATGGCATTGCTGTCATTGCCCTACACTGTAAAATTGTAGATCATGCAGGTGGGTTTAGTAAATTGTGTAGTTGACATGCAAGGCTATTTTCATTTTGGTACACTGTTATGGTTTTCCTAATGGTAGAACAGTGCCTGCTGGGAATTGTAGTGCTGTCAGTCCCTGTACTACCCACGCCGTACACAGACACTGCGCCCCCAGGTGAGTTTAGTTAACATGTGGTATGCCAGAGAGGGGTATTTGGACAGTTGGACACAGGGGTGGTGAGTGTGTTGGCTGCTAAGATGCCAAAAAGTGATCAGTGAGCATGCAGGACAGAGCTTTAGGGTGACATTTTCAGTGTTGTGATTACCCGACTCCACTCCCCCAGGTATTCCTGTCAATCCCTCAGGATGCAGGATGTCCAAGACTTTCTCCTCCCATGATGTGAATGGTGGGGGGGAGGTGGGGGCCTACCGCCAGTCTTGAGGAACACTAGCTGGTGGCTGGTGGCCATGGGAGGCACCTTCCCCCGAGGTCATTCCACCTCTTCCTGATGTCCTCCCTTGTGCATTGAAAGCTGCCTTCAGAATTTACCCTGTTGACTATATTTTGCCACATCTCCATTTTCCTGGCCAAAGAGGTTTGTTGGACTTGTGCTCCAAATAGTTGTGGCTCTACTTTCATGATTTCGTCCACGATAACCCTCAGCTTATCATCAGAGGATGTTTTTATGGAGACATGGTAGTGGTGGACAACAGGATAAGGTGAAAAAAATGGGTGATGGGGTGTGGGTGCTATGTTGTGAGTGGGTGACAGGTGGTGTCTGATGTGTGGCGAAAAAACTGTGTGACATGTATGATGTGCAGGTGTGGGATGAGTGGTCTTTGGAGGAGGGCCTATTCTATGGTTCCTAATTTCTGTGTGTGGCCTGTATCTTGCTGTGTATGGTGTCCTTGGTGCAAAAGATTGCGGGGTGTGAAGGTATGTGTTTATTAGTGCAGTTTGTAGGTGTGTCAGGTGTGTGGATGTGTGTCAGGTGTGTGGTATTCAAACTACCTAATATGATGTAGTGTATTGCTGTGTAGTCCACATCGACAGAGATTTACCACCATGGGAGAACCGCTATCATGTTTTGTCAGTCATGATTGGTTCAGAGGATTTTTGACGGCTGGCGGTTCTGGTGGAAGAACGGCCTCTTTCCCACCCTCCAGAGTACTGGCGGTGAAGGAATTTTGGCTGCGTTTAGGTGTCGTGGCTGTGTAACTCATAATACGGCAGTCTGTATGATCGCCAAAATGGCGGTCTTTTGGTCACCGCCACCGCAGTGGTCTTACCGCCAGACCGCCAAACTCACAATGAGAGTTATGTAATGATATCTTCAAGACCAAGTTGAAGATGCATGGCTAAGAAAAGCACTGACAAACCACACTACTAGGTGAAAGTATGCTAAATATGTTTCTTTGCAGGTGCTTTATAGTATCTCTTATTAGATTTTGAGCACTACAGCCAACGTTAATTAATTCATTAAACTATTTTTATTGTGTAATGTCACCCTCACCCTACTAATTTTGCAACATTCTGTTACCTTTTGCTTTTTTCAAATACTCTACAGACAATGCGATGTGAAGCATCTAAAACTGATCATCAATGTCCTAAATACGCTTAGCTAAACTCTCTTTGCACCTTCAGTCAACTATTTAAGTACTCCTTTGAAAGTGTTCCAATCACCTGACAATACAGGCATTCACTGTTGCTAATGTTACATCTCCAATACGCCTGATACACCAGACCTGACATCTTAAAACAGTATATACTTTTCAAACTTGTTGCTGTGGCAGGTGTTGGATACATTATCATTGGAGTGATCCTTTCTCTACTCCAAATAAACTAAGTTCTGCCTGCCCTCTGTTGCCTCTTGGAGTTACAAGGTGTGCATTACAACCATAATAAATACCACACAAATGACTCTAGTTGTAACTATAAGCGTTTTAGACTTTGACAGAGTAGATTTCACTTAATAAATTGTATCCCATTTATAAATGGGTAAACCTCTATGTGACCAATAGTGTAGCTTCCAATGGCTCTGTCCTTACATATTTACTGGCAGCAGCCCATTTGCAACTTGACTGCTGCCTTTGATGTGTAAAGTGCCTTGCCATATTCTGGCCAGAGAAACTAAAAAATGGCTCCTACATGGAGGGAAAATGCTCTCTTCATTTCAGGGCCATTAATTTGTTTTTTCATCAGATACATACTACTGCTTTGTGCTTTTAAAGAACAAACAAACAATGTTGACCAGGCTACAATAACATGGAGGTTTGAGAGACATTAACGTCTGTCAAAAGTCCTCCCATTATTTCTTCTGAAGCACTTTCATCAGACATAAACTACCATGAAGTCATAATTAACGTTCAATAAAGAAAGAGGCCTGTCTTGAGGTGCTTTGAGATGGTACATCTGTTGCTCTAGAATAATTGGGTGACTGGCCAAAGGAATGAATTCAGGTTTTTAAAGTTAACATGCCAACAGGCACCACCCTTTTGAATTGACTAACATTGCTTTGAACTATTGATAGGAAGAGTAAATGTGTTGACCACAAGTTACTCTAGTGACCCCCAATTGACATAAAACTACAATGCCAGGCAAATATGTCAAGGAAGGGAGAAAATACTCAAAATTCACTCTATGTTGGTGGTTATTTGTCACAGGCCCGCATGGTGACAGTGATGACAATATGCGGGAACAGCAGTCAGCATCACAATCACTGCCATAATTTTGGTTTTGGAAGTGTACAGGCCATCCATTCCTTCCAGATGGTTGCAGGGGCCCCACTTACCTTTTCCTGGTAGCAGAGATCTCTTTGCTGTTCAGGAGTCAGCACCCAGGCTGACAGTTCCACAGTTGTGTGAACACCATACCAGTGGCTGAGATTAACTCAAACATTCGATCCATCACTTTTTTATATGCTTCAAAGTGATGCCCAAATGGGATATATATGCTCAGACGTGGACCCCATGCACATTGTATCACTGGAACCAAACTATACCATGCGGATGAGCCCTGAATAGGACAAACCCAGTCCTGGGTTGATTGTGTAACAGTTCAAGAAGGTTCTCGTCTGATATTTTGGCTGGACTGTTTCCAATGTAGCAGGATCAAGAGTGATTTGCATATGGCTGGGTCCATACTGAGGTGGCATGGTGTGCAAAATAGTGATGGGCTGGGAGGCGGACTCAAGTAATTACCAATGACTGAAATTAATTCAAGCATTTTATTCATTACTTTATTGTTTGCTACAGTGTGAACACAATACAGCAGTCAAACATTCCTATGAAAATGAACCAAGCTGTGCTGATGAAAGAGTTCTAGACATCTGCAGCAGCTACTAATCAATTCAGCTTTAGATTTTTCACCTTGGATGAAATTAAATTACAGCAGCACAGTTGAAAGACTTCCAAGCAATACCTGCTGAAACACCTAAAAACTCAACATCCAAATGCAAGAAAATCCATTTGAATATGACAGACACAAAGGATTAATGTGAAACCACATGCAAAATATGCATGCTCATTATCACATTAACAACAAAAATGCTGGAGACAAAGAAAAACTGTTGGAACTTTTAGAAGTGCCAGTTGGATCCTGCTGCCAATGAGACAGCTGGCTAGTAGTTCACTCAAAGTATCAGGGCCCAGGATATTTGCTTGTAATGACTTTTCCTTATTATAATACAGAAATATTTGAAATTAATAACTTTGATCATAACACCACCCAAACTACACAAATCATGAAAATGTGATCAGAAAAGAGAATTGCCTTAATTGTGTTAAGGAGTTGTCTGGGCCACCAGGGCTTCATTCAAAAGGCTTGGTGAGGTTTTATTTAGAATACAAAACAAACCCCACCCCAGTGTATATGACCCTCGATCCGCTTAGCGGTTTGAGGTTACAATTGTGTAAAACCATTCTGTGCGAAGAATACCAAAGGCAGAGTTTATTTGGAAACAGGAAGAACAAAAAGGGGTGCAGATGACCAGTCCTTTGTGAAATGGCTGCTTTCAGATGGATGCGTATGTCTTTGATCAGTGGTCTAAAGGTGTCTGTGTTCTGCGTTCAGATAATTGGGATTTCAATTTAATTGTACATTTTTAGGAATTGATAAAGAGACCACTGAACCTATAATTTAGGATTTTGTGTCCCTTATGGATGGATTATTAGAATATTGGAATGTTGACAGCACCATTGAAGACAATTGTGCAGGAGTAGCCTTTAAAAACTGGTGAAGGCCAGCTGTCTGAAAATTACATCTTATATACAGACTCTGCCTATTTCTTTCCTCAGCCTATTTAAAATATATGGAATGAACAGGTGAAAGCAAAAGGCAGAGCCTGTGCAGCAGGACACACAGGAGCCTTCCCCACTTCCTCCTCCAATAGCTCACAATGTTACTGGAGCCTCACAAAGAGGGAATGAGGAATGCTGGACAGTTCCTGGGTCTCACTGACTTAGCCGAATGAGGAAACACAGTTTAGCTGAGCCCAGAGAGAGCTAGGGCTGATTTCAGCCTCCTTTTACAGCTACTGCTGTGAATTTTCAACAGTTACAGCCGTTGTCCTGCGCACAGCTGTTGTCTATTGAACATTCACAGAAAAAGTTGTGACACAAAGGCTTCAGAGACACGGGGAGGGGGTTCAACCCTCTTTTGGCCTGATAGACCATTGTTTTAGTATTTAAGACATTCTACCTCCATGGGAAGAATGTTTTGATCACCCTATTGCCTACTGTAGCGGGCTACATCAGCCATTAAAGGCCCGCTTCCTTAATGCGGGGGCCTTTAGGGTAATGAAATATTTCTGTATATATTTACATACACACACACACACATAAACTGCCACTGGTTAGTTATAGTTAGGATTGTACTTCCATAGGAAAATCATTTATTGTTTTCATCATGACGATGACGCCCTAGGATGCAAAACTTTCCAAAAAAAGTCTCATCCACCTCAGCTCCTTCTAGAACTTTTTGGGGTGATCTGTCAAGCCAGGGCTGAGAAAAAGGGAAGGGTCCTAAAACACATTTTTCCCATTAATTTTCCATGGGAAAATTGAACAGCGATACTGCAAAAACTTCGGAAAAGAATTACAAAAAGATTTGGTGGAAAGCTACATCTTGACCCAGAAAGTGTGCTTTTGTGATTTTGTGTAAATCTGCTCAGTGCTTTTTGAGAAATGTAGGTTCGAAATGTATGTATATATAAGGACGCAAATGCACTGCAGAGGCTCTGTGGATTCTGCCACATTTGTGATTGGTTGGCTGCGATTAACCAAGGTGGATCCGTGGATCCATGAGGTCAAAAGTGTATTGTGATTGGCTGGCTGCAACCTAAAGGAAAAGTTGTGGCGGCCAGCTTAGAACTCGGTCCTGAGTCCTAAAATATATAATTAATTACCATATTAGAGGGCAGTGAAGAATACACTCACCCTCTAGTCCTTGTATGGAGGTCCTAAACAGAACCCCCGTGCCAAAATGAGAAATACGTTTTTTTGCAATGTCGGGGATCTGTTATCCACTGCAACACCAAGTGCAACACAACGTGGTGGATCCATGGTACTAAAAAAATAAAAGCAGGAGTTGGACAACCATTGAGGGTTTGAGTGCTCGCCTTGCACCAAGTTCACGCCACACACGGCCAAAGGATGTGCGTGGGAGTGGGTTAGGTGCACTCAGGGTGCTGAGTAGAGCACCCAGCCAGGGGCCAGACCCTTTGCCCAATACCACATCAAGCACAGCACTACTACACATCTTACTTTATGATAACAAACCATATCAATTCACTGAAAAAAACAAGGTTAAAGTGACATTATAGTAAGTAATTGTAATATTAACATTAACAAAAACCTATAGGGACATTATAATTAGGTCAAACTGTCAGTCAAAATATAACATTTCAAACTGCCAAAACTACTGAAATTCACTGGATATAGTTATTTCAAGTAACTATAACTTGTGCTCTAAAGTAACTATAACTCATGCCCTCCCCATGCACTGCTTCTACCCTTAGATACCACATCACTCATGACATGTTCATGGCATTTTCATGACATGACTGCATTCATTACATCCTTAATCACATCTGAAATTACATGACTTATTATATATACGATTTGTAATTCAATATTTATATCTAAATTATATCTAGCAATAAATATGGGCGTGAATTTATCTAAGTACTAACAATATTATTATGGTAATTTCTGCAAAAAACTGTGTGTTGTTATTGGTTGCACATGTTTATTGTCCTATTTTTATGTTTATGTCAACAGGGTATTTAAAGGGTAATTTATGGGTGATGTTTATCACGTGACCAAGGCTGCTGTGTCAGTCGAAACGCGTTGTGTGTGGATTAAACTGATCTTTTTTGTTCCTGAAACCCGAGTGTGCGAGTATTATATATTTTCTTTTTGCTTAATTTATTACCGGCTTGCTCTTACTGGTTCTCGCACCACCCCTTTGGGCTGAACTGAGATCTTATCTCGAGCATTCTGAAGTTATATATATATATATGCATATATATATATATATATATTTTATAAAGTTATGTATATATGTATATATATATAAATATATATATATATATATATATATATATATATATATATATATATATATATGTGTGTGTATATATATATATATATATATATATATATATATATATAGGTCGGACCTAGTTTCTATGGAAAAAGTGTTTTTTACTTGCCTATATCTTTGTGCCAGTTGATGAACTTTCACAAAAATTTTCAAATAAACTTGCCACTTACATAAGCTGCTGTCTGGAAAGTTTCAGGGTGATCCGTCAAGCGGGCACAGAGAAAAAGGGGGGTTGGAAAATGCATATTCCCCATTTATTTTTCCATATGGGTTTTGAACAGCGATAGCGCCTGAACCACTGGACGGAATTACAAATTTGGCAGAAAGATAGCTCGTGGTCCAGAAAGTGACTTTTTTGTTGTTTGATGCAAATCCATTCAGTAGTTTTTTTGTAATCAAAGAAAAAAACAATTTATATATATAGGGGTGCGAAGGCTTTGCAAACCCTCCTGATCTCGTGCTGAGATCTGAATGGCTGCCAACACTTAACAAGGAAGTTTTGACGGACATGTTGGGATTCAGCTTCAGCAGAGTCCCAGAAAAAAAGAAAACAAATAAGAAAAGGGGCCAGGGTAGAGTCAACCTGACCCCTTAGCTCTAGTTCTGGGTCCCAGAGAGACCTCCCCGGGCTTAAAAAGCATTTTTTTAAAAAATTTTGCCTTGGATTTTCTCAACTGTAAAAGATGAACAAGACAGGCTCCTGTGCTTGTTTTGTAAACAGCCCCTGGGTTGGCCAGGCCCCAGGGGCAGTAATATTGTGCATGGGGGCCCTTCCAGCCCCCCTGCAGCCTCGGGGACTGCCACCTCCCAGTGGCTTTTATCAAAATGGATGCTGGGGTCGCTCAATTCCCCCCGCAGCTCCAGGGACCACCACCTCCCTGGTACATAAAACAAATATAAGGCAAGGAGCCCCTGGGTCCCCCCGCAGCCCCAAAGACTGCCACCTCAATGTGGCTTTGAACTAACATGATGCCGGGCGGAGTGCCCCTTCCACAGCCCCGGGGACCGCCACCTACCCAGGGCTTTGACCTAATATGATGTGGGGGCTGCACGGCCTCCTCGCAGCACAACTGACCTCCAGCTCCCCGGGGCTTTGAATTAATTTGATGTAGGAGGATGCTCAGCCCCCATGAAGCCCTGGAGACCACCACCTATTGGGGGCAATGACAGCTCCCACAGTATACATGGAGCCGGCTAGGATTGCGGGGGCCTCAAGTCTCCCCCATGGTCCTGTCACTCTCTCTCTCTCTTTCATCCCATAATGGCATGGAAGAGAGATAGAGCTTCACAGTAAGGAGTGACCTATCGCATAAAGGTTAAGGTCACAGACCCTCGCGCTAAAAGTTGAGGGTTCTACTCCAGGTGTGTCAATGGTCATTTTCCTTCTTTAATTTCCTTTAACCTTCACAAATTTAAGGTTCATACTGAAAGGTGATCTCACTCTTTTTAATTGACAAATACATTTTTCTTTTCGATTTGTCCAGAAATATCTCATTCTAAGTATATCATTCACCAAAGCTTAAAAAACTCTCTATCTCTCTACCTCTCACTCTTTTTCTCTCTCTCTCTCAATTTCTCTTTTTTAATCTCTTTCTCCCACTCACACATCCACTCAGGCCCTTATGCACCCCTCACAGACTTACTCAGACACTCATGCACCCACTCACAGACCCACTCAGACCCTTGTGCATCCACTCGCAGCCCCACTTAGACCTTCATGCACACACTCACAGACCATCTCAGACTCTCACTCACACACCCACTCACGTATCCACTGAAACATTCAGACACCCACTCACAAACCCACACATACACTGACACACCCGCTTAGACACTGATGCACTTACTCTCACATCCAGACACTCTCACAGCCAATCTCACCCCAGATACACCCTCTCACAACTATTCTCACACCCAGAGAGACAGGCCACCGCCAACCCTGTAGCCAACAGCCACCGTGCACGGGCAAAGGACGTGAGTGGTGGTGGTTGGATTAACGTATAGTAAGGAACCATTCACTGACAAAACAAAGGTTACAGGGATGTTATGGTTAGGAATGTAAAAAAACATTGAAATTCACTATAAAAACTAAAGTTGTGCGCTAAGGTAACTGTAACTTGCGCCCTTGCCAGGCACTGCTAATTACCCCGCAAATTATGGCACTCAGGATATCTTTGATAACAGCATTGATAATATCAATGTAATATTTGCAGTAAACTTTTTGACAAACAAACTGTGCATGACGGGGACACGAGTTATAGTTAACTTAGGGCACGCGTTATAGTTAATTGAGATAACTCTAACTATAACAGGGGAATTTTTTATGGTTTGGTATGTTCAAAATGTGAGCCTAAATAAAACGCCTCTGAAACCTTTGTTTTTTTAAGTGAGTATGTATATATATATATATATATATATATACACACACACACACACAGACAGATATATATTATATATATATAGATAGATACATATATATATATATGTATATTAAAAAAAAACTTTAGGACGTGAGTCATAGTTACTTGAAATAACTCTAACTATGACTGCTGAATATCTATGGTTTTCTGTGAGTAAATTCAGAACCTACCTATAATGTCCCTGTAACCTTTGGTCTTTTTAGGGAACATATATGCATGGCTACCTACGTACGACCCAGGACCTCCTGACCTTCAGGAAGTGCCTCAAGACCTGGCTCTTCGAACAGTAGCATCCCCCCCACCCAGCGCCTTGAGACCCTTCTGGGTGAGTAGCGCGCTTAACAAATCTCTGATTGATTGATTGTTTGATTGGCTAGTCCCTGCGGCCAAACCCCTATAGCTATTTTGGCCCCAGGGATCCCATCCCCAGGGCTTTGTCTTTTCATATTCATTTTTTATATTTTATACCCACCCCACCCCCCACCTGATTTCGGCCCCAGGGATCCCATTCCTCTGGCCCAGTCATCAATACTGGGTGCCCCGCAGGGCACCCATTCTGTGTTGGGGACTGTGGGGGAAGCCTCAAGACCCCTGAAGTCTCAGCCGGCTCCCACCTCCTGCAGGAGCCGACATTGCTGTCACATAGAGGGAGCTGCTAAAAGACACAGCTTTCTCTCTGTGAGAGCAATTGTTTCCTCTGTTTCTTTGACTGCGGGCAGTTGAGCTATCTGTCACCATTGTGACAGAGTAATCGGTCTGCAGAAATCTAAATCAGCCTCTAAGAGATTTGCCCAGAGTCACAGGATGTTGCGCTGATGCCAAAACTTCTGAAAGTCTTCAGCTCTGGCCATAACGCCACATCCTCTACCCTAAGATCAGCAAATAATTAAGTGATCAACTGGATGAAGAAACATAAAGAAAGCAAATAATTTAAAAGTGCGTTGTCGCTAATTGAGAGCTCAGAGAATATTTCCTCATTTTAGTTTTTTAGAACACTAATCATAATTTCTATGGGAATAATACCCTCTCATTTTTATGATTTTTAAAGGAAGTGCTTTAAGTACAATTTTCAGGCGTGCCATACTGTTGTAATACATATATAATGTTAGCAATCTAGTTTTTCTTTATAATACAGTGGGGAGGCAGATGTCAGGGGCACCGACAGAGATATTTGAGGGTAGGGAGGAGGGTGCAGAGGCAACAAGTTGACCATGCTTGGCAGGCGGGTGGGGCAGTGGCAGTACAACAGACCACAGAGGGGAGGGGCAGCAATTCAACCATGCAGGACAGGCAAGAGAGGCTGTCGCACTGTAACAGACCATTAAGGGCAGAAGGAAGAGGCAGTGGCAGTACAACCATAAATACGAACAGGTCCAATTCATGCAGGAGATTCCCAATGTTTTTAAGCCCTAAAGGGATTTATTTTATCTGCCTCCTGCCTAAAATCTCCACTTTGTTTTCAAAATCTCTCTCCTACCAAGTTTAAAACATTGGCAAGTATGGTACATTGGATCACGGAGAACAGGAAGAATTTGTTAGGGACATGGACTTGGATAACAGAGGGCAGGAGTGAGATGGGCAGGGGCACCAAACTGACTTTACAGGGCAAGGGTCAGGGGTTACAGCAGCACAATACACCACACAGGACAAGCGGAACTCGTGCCCTAAGGTAACTATAACTCACGCCCTCACCATGCACAGCTAATTACCCCAGATAATACATCACTCATGACATCTTCCATGATATCATTGATAATATCACTGTAACATTTGCAGTAAAATTATTGATAAGAAATGGCGGGGCATGAGTTATAGTTACCTTAGGGCACAAGCTATAGTTACTTGAAAAAACTCTAACTATAACAGCTGAATTTCTATGGTTTTGTGCATGTAAAATCTGAACCTAACTATAACATCCCCGTAACCTTTACTTTTTAAGTCAATATATTTATATATATATATATATATATATATATATATATATATATATATATATGGTTAGGTGAAACTCCAGTCTACTCCATAACCAATGGGGAAAATGTTCCCAGGGTAACACTGTCCACTTTGTAGCACTTCCTGTCTGTGTGTTTATTGTAAGCTATCCAACAATGTCCCACTTTCCCTAAAACCAACACGGCAGAGCCCTTTCTTTTCCTAGTCAGAGCTGTGACTATGGAAACTGGCAAACCATCCCTTGTGGTCACTCCAGTTCTGGGGCAGCTCCCCACTAGGTTTGGTGCCAAGCTGATTTAAAGATAAGGGGCAGCAGGCTGAGGCGTGAGCTACAGTGACAGCGTAGGCATTCTTTGAAGCTGAGGATGGGGCTGGGCACAGTCCCCTGGGCCATCTTGCTCAAGGAGGAAAAACAACTCTCCATATCCAAGCCTTTTGTCCACTGTTTACAGCAATCACATCTCATCACATGGGAGCCATTTGGTGTTCAGGTGACACTGGACACTAGCAAAAAGGCTCTTTTGGCTCAGGGAGAGAAATTACAACTTTCTAAAAGTATCATTTCTAAAACAGTAATATAAAATCCGACTTGACCATTAAGTTGGTTTTTAAATTACTATTAATATGATTCATTGAATCATGTTCTAGCTTAAGGATTATAAATTATTATAATGTAATTCAATGTTTTCCTATTGGCGAGCCAGCCTTCCTATTGTGAAAAATTATTTGAGGTGTTTTCACTGTCAGGACATGTAAAGCATTAAACATACATGTATTACTTGATAAATATTATGCATCCTGTCCCGTGGACATTCAGGACTACCTTAGATGTGACCTTTAAGTATTAAAAAGGAAGGTTTAGGCCTGGCAAAAGGTTTATTGTGCTACGTCAAAATGACAGTTTAAAACTGCATACCTAGGGTGCAGGGGCAGGCCTGGAGACATGTTTTATAGTGCTACTTTAGTGAGTGGCACAATAAGTGCTGCAGACCACTAGTAGCATTTAATTTACAGGCCATGCATACATATAGTACCTGTAAGAAATGGGGTCTCTGGTTGACAGTCAGTTTACACCATGTCCAAGCAGGGACCCTCACTATAGTCAAGATAAGGGAGTTACACTCCTAAAACAACCCCTGCTCACCCACTTAGTAGCTTGGCACACGCAGGCAGGCTTATCTCAATGTGTAAAGTATTTGTTTCAACACACACAATAATACAGTAAAAACACCACAAAAGTGAGACAAAACCAGTTTAGAAAAATAGCCAATATTTATCTAAATCAAACAAGACCAAAACAACAAACATCCAACATTCACAAGCACATTTATGAATTTTTAAAGTAAAAAGAGTTGTAATCAATAGAAATAAATCGATGTGCTGTTTTTACACACAGTACCTGGTTTGTGTCAGAAATAAAACCGCATGGGCGACCGTGCATCAGAAAAGTAAGAGATGTGTTGATTCCTGACTTGTAAGTGAGGCCGTGCATCCTTTCTTCTCCAGTCGGGGAAGCGATGCATTGTTTTTCTCTCCTGCAGAAGAGTGATGCGTCGATTTCCAGACAGGCAACCTTGGGGCCACGCAGGTTCACTGTGGTTTTGATGCCCAGCGATGATGTGTGTGAAATCCTGCTGCACAGTGGTGAAGTGTCGCGCTGCGTGGGTGATGCCTCAATTTTGGCAGCTGCAAGCAAGTGCTGAGTTGATTTCACAGCTGCGATGCAGGTGGTGCATCGATTTTTCAGCCACATAGCTTGAACATCATTTGTTTTCCCACACAGCTTCTGTGTGTGGATTCGAGTCCTGGTTCCACCGGCTTCTCCTTTCAAGGGCCCAGGGACTGGATTGGGCACCACTTAGCAGGGCAGCAAGAGAATCCAGGTGCTGGCAAAGAACTCTTTGATGGCCCTGAGATTTCAGAACAGGGGGCAGCTTAGATCAAGCCCTTGGAGACACTTCACAAGCAGGGAAACACAGCAAAGTACAGTCCTTGTCCTCCCTCAGGCCGAATCAGCAACTTCAGACCAATGAAGCAAAGCACACTCATGGGCAAAGGGGCATTATTCCTCATCCAGCATAGTTTGGAACAAATGCAACAGCATTTTAGATCCTCTTGATCTAAAAGTAATCTAAAAGTCTGGGGTTTTGGGTCTACGACTTATGCACCTTTCTGCCTTTGAAGTAGGCAAACGTCAAAGGAAAGTCTCTGCTGTTCACAAGATCCTACCTTGCCCAAGCCTGGCCCCAGACACACACCAGGGGTTTGGAGACTGCATTGCGTGAAGACAGGCACAGCCCTTTCAGGTGAAAGTGTCAGCTTCTCCCTCCTCACTCTGCCTTAGGAGACTCCTCAGATATGCAGGCTACACCCCAGCTCCCTTTGTGTCACTGTCTAGAGGGAATTCACAAACAACCCAACTGTCAGTCTGACCCAGATGTGGATTCCACAAGCAGGCAGAGGCACATAATGGTTAAGCATCAAAATGCCCACTTTCTAAAAGTGGCATTTTTAAATTGACAACCTAAAAATCAACTTTACCAAAAGATGTATGTTTAAATTGTGGACTCCATTATTCAATCTGCTCCCAATGGGAAACTGCACTTAAAATATATTTAAAGGCAGTCTCTATGTTAACCTTTGAGAGAGATAGGCCTTGCAACAGTGAAAAACGAATTTGGCAGTATTTCCCTGTCAGGACATGTACAACACATCAGTACACATCTTCCCTTTAACATACACTGTACCATGCCCATGGTGCCACCTAGGGCCTACCTTAGGGGTGCCTTACATGTACACAAAGGGAAGGTTTGGGCCTGGCAAGTGGGTACACTTGCCAGGTCGAAGTGGCAGTTTTAAACTGCATACACACACACTGCAGTGTCCGGTCTGAGCCATGTTTACAGGGCTACGCATGTGGGTGGCACAATCAGTGCTGCAGGCCCACTTATGGCATAGGATTTACAGGCACTGGGCACCTCTAGTGCCCTTTACTAGAGACTTACTAGTAAATCAAGTATGCCAATCATGGATAAACTAATCACCAATACAATTTAGAACGACAGCATTTGCACTTTAGCACTGGTTATCAATGGTAAAGTGCCCAGAGTCCTAAAGCCAACAAAAACAGGTCAGAAAAAATAGGAAGAAGGAGGAAAACAGTTTGAGGATGACCCTGCAAAAAGGGCCAGGTCCAACAGTACCATATACTAGGTGCTTATAAGTAAATTAAATGCGCCAATTGGGAATATGTCAATTTACCACTTTAAAGGAAGAGCACAAGCACTTAACCACTGGGTAGCAGGAGTAAAGTGTGCAGAGTCCTATAGCCAACTAAAATGGGTTCAGTAAAAGAAGGCAAAGAAACTGAGGGAATGACACACAAAAGATGGTAATTTCCAACAGTAAGATTATTGTCAGTGCATTGTCCAAGACCTACATAGTATGTCTGGTATGGATGGTGCATGAGAGGAGTAGAGCTGAAGTGTCCTTCCATTGAGCCGCAGGTACTTACATGTACAGAGGCTGATTCACAGAAGCATTTATATGTACAGTATGTAGTACTACAGAAGTACTCTTTCACCTACTCTTACATGCTGTTGCGAATTGACCTTGAAACTTCCAATTCCCTTTTACCAAAATTGCAAAGAGGGTGCAGCCCTTTCATTTGTACTAACTGTATATAAATATTCACTGAATGTTTTCCATTTACTTCTCATTTTAGATGTGCTAGGACCAATTCACAAAGGAATATGAAAGTGCATGATAGAGTACTACAGGAGTACTGCTTTATGTACTCCAAAATGCCTTTGTGACTATGCCCTGATGATATATTTATAGCAAAGGTTACGGTTGTCTTACAAATGATTTCTATTTTTGTACCATCTGAATAGCTTACAGTGGGGGCATGGCCTTAGGCGCTGTGTGTGTTGGCGGGGCTGCATCCAAATGCCCCCTGTTTACCAACCTCAACTGGCCAACAGAGAAAGAAAGCTGTGAAATAAGGAAACTTGTTTGCACTTTAACACAGGCGCGTGCTTGTCACACTACATTTCTTGCAAATCATGTCTTTGTGAAAAGAAATAACCACTTTTTGCACGTCTTACATTTGAACCATCGTTCTCCGTTATACTTTCTTAGTATAAGTAAAGACAATCAACTTCAAAATCAATCCACTTTCCGGCAACTGAAGAAAAGGCAAGACTTGCCTATAAATATTCTTAATTGGTTTCCTTTAAAAAAAAAAAGTAAGTAATGGACATGATTCTTTAAGTTTTGTTCAATTTCCAGCCACCATATAAAATGTTTGCATGCTCCTACTTATTCAATCATATTCTATTTCCTTACAGTGTTATTATTTTAAACTCACTCAGACTTAAGCTTTTTGTGGTATTGGAGAAAAATCATGGACTTACCTTTGACTGAATTTAATAATAGTTTTAATTGCATTAAATCTAACTGAATTATCTTAAATGAATCCTGAAATTTTTATATGTACTGACATAGATGTACCATAAGACACTGGAACAAAGAGCAGGATCATTATCATTTCAGTGTCCTGTGACATAATGCTTTTGTACTACTCCTAAAATAATTGATGTAAATACTGAACAGGGAAGTCAAAAGCTGGGGTTTATATTGCACTCTATACTGTTTATAATCTCTAAAAAGCATGGAAACGCTTTTGAGTTTATCCTTCTTACTAATAACGCAAACTGACACACTGAAATCGGAATGAATTCATACACAGTGCAAGGGATCTGCTGTAGGTTGGCAAATCAAACATACGTCAGTACCATACAACCTACTGAAATAAACAGGGGTAGATATTAGCAGTGCTGGAAATGGGAAAATTGAATCTTCTAAGCTCATAAATTTGTAAGTAGCAGAAATGGTGGGGGGGAGAGGGGAGAATGGGGTGGAGTCATTAAGAGCAGAGACATGAATGAGGGCCACAATATGAAGGTGAAGATGGGTGTTGTCACAAGTGTAATAGAGTAAATGAAAATATGCCTTTGGGCCTCTGGGGTTGCATATGCATTATTCTGACAAATGTTGTTGCCAAAGTGACAACAAAAAAGTTGTTATGTTATGTCATGTTATATTATGTTGCTTTGCATTGTGCAGCTTATCACCCGTGAGGGCATGCAAGTGCTGGAGAAGGAGCGTAGGCCCGGCAGTGCTCCTAGTTGAAACAGTCAGGTCTTAACTTTTTGGTTGAAGTTGAAGAGTGGCATGGCAGTCCTGATGTGTTGAGGAAGTTTGTTCCAGTTTTTGACGGTGATGAAGGAGAAAGTGTGCCCTTGTGTC
Source organism: Pleurodeles waltl (assembly GCF_031143425.1). Lineage (NCBI taxonomy): Eukaryota > Metazoa > Chordata > Amphibia > Caudata > Salamandridae > Pleurodeles > Pleurodeles waltl. The sequence goes on from NC_090438.1 coordinate 600,293,659, forward strand.
TGGCTTCTGTTGATGAGGGGATTCATGCTAGGGAGAGAGAGAGGTGCAGCTTAGCTGTCTGGAGGGTTGGTAGAGCTGGAGTTGGTAGTTGAGGTATGCTGACCCTTTGTTGTGAGGGGCCAAGTAGGTGTGGATGAGCAGCTTGAATTTGAAAAGTTTCTGGTTGGGTGGTCAGAGTAGTTCATTGAGACAGAGAGTGATGTGAGCATTTCTGGAGATGTCTAGGATGAGTCTGGCAACCGTGTTTTGCATGATCTGAAGTCTTTGCGTGAGTTGATTGGGGATGCTAATGTAGAGTCATTTGCCATAGTTGAGTCTGTTGGTGATAAGGGCCTGAGTGATTGTGCATCTTGTGCTCATGGGGAGCCATTTTAAAATGTTGTGAAGCATTCTGAGGATGTGGCAACAGGAATCTCTCACTTGCTTGTTCATCATAAGTTTGTCATCAAGGATTATGCAGTGGTTTCTGGCGTGCTCTGTGAGGGTGGGCATAGGACCAGGGTTGGGTGACCACCAGGAGGATTTCCAGGGGGAGCTCTTTCTTCCAAAGATCAGGATCTCCCTTTTGTCTATGTTGAGTTTGAAGCAGCTCTCTCACATCCAGTTGGCCATATTGGACATGCAGGCAGTGAAGCTTGTTCTAGTGGTGTTGTTCATGTCAGTGAGGAAGAGGATGAGCTAGGTGTCATTGGCATAGGAGACAATGTGGATGCCATGGGTTCTTATAATGCAGATGAAAAGTGCCATGCACACATTGAACAGATTTGGGCTGAGGGAGGATCCCTGGGATACTCCACAGATGAGTTTCTTGTGTTTGAAGGTGAAAGTATGGAGTCTGACTCCTTATGTCCGTTTGAGAAGAAGGAAGCAATCCATCTAATTGCAGACTATTGGATTCCTGAGTCCTGGAATCTGGCAATGAGGGTGCCATGGAAGACGGTGTTGAACACTGCCAAAAGGCTGAGCAGGATGAAAGCGGAGATTTCTCCTGTGTCCATGATGGACCAGATGTCATCTGTTGCTGCCAGGAGGCCGGTTTTGTATTCTGGTTGCTGCAGAACCCTCAATAGGAGGTGGTACTGTTCAAGGTGGGTGTAGAGCTGCTTTTTGATCTCTTTTACCAGGACTTTGGCCAAGAAGGGCAGGAGTGAGATAGGCCTGTAGTTTCTGAGATCTTTCGGGTTTTCCAAGGGTTTTTTCAGGAGAGCTGTGAACTCTGTGTGTTTCCAGCAATCCAAGAAGTTTCTTCTGAGGATGGCGGAGTTGATGATGGTGGTTAGTTTGGTGCTGGTGTGCTTCTCAGGTTGTATATGTGGTGAGGGCAGGGGTCTGTGGGAGACCCTGAGTGGATGGCCTGTATGATTCTGGAGGTGTCATCAGTGGTGAGGGGGCACCAGTGCATTAGGAGTTGGGTGCTCCTGGTGGTGGTGGTGATGGGGTTGTGCGATGATGTCTTCCACTGTAAGTTGAGGTGCGAAATTGGTGTAGATCTTGAGTATTTAGTTGTGGAAAAAGTCGGAAAGGTTGTTGCAGAGAATATTTGAGGAGAGGATGATGTTGGTGGCTGCTGTTGGGTTGGTGAATTCTTTGAGAATGTTGAAACGTTCTTTGCTGGAGTTGGAGCAGGATTCGAGTCTGAGCATGAGGGCCATAATTTCTTTAATCTGTGTGTGGTACCTTCTGAGTGCATATTTGTAGGTTTCTCTGGAGGTGTTGTCTCAGCTGGTTCTCCATCTTCTTTACAGTTGCTTGCAATAGCGCTTGGAGTCTCTTAGGTCTTCTGCATGCTTGAGCATGTTTTTGTATGTCTGATCTTCTTTGGGGCAAGGGTGTTAGCGCAGTCTGAGATCTAATTACAGAAGGTTGCTAGGTCATTCTGTAGGTCATCTGTGAGGATAGGCTGGTTGGATCTGAGGGTGTGGCCCCAATCTGCTTCTGTTATATTGTTGCATTTGTGACTGGTTTGTTTACTGGGCTGGGGTACATTGATGTAGAAGTGTACGGTGGAGTGGTCTGTCCATGTGAACGGGGTGAGATGGCTGAAGGTAAACTTGCTGCTGGCTGTAAAGGGGGTCGAGGGTCTGCCCGGCGATGTGAGTCGGGCCTTATGTGAGATGCGTGAGTCCGATGTTGTTGAGGCTCTTAAAGGAGGTTGTTGCAGCTGTGAACTGTTGAGTGATCTATGTGAATGTCGAAGTCACAGAAAAGGAGGAATTAATTGGATCTAATGGTGATTGGAGAGATGAAGTCAGTGAGGCAGTTGATGAAGGTAGTACAGGATCCTGGTGTACAATAAGCAAGGGTGCCTGTGAGGGTCGTGGAGTAGCTGAGATGCAGTTGGAAGTGCAAGTGTTCAATGAGCATGGGTGGTTTGTACGTTGAAGTAGTGCAAGTGATGGAGTCTTTGTGAACCACAAAAGAGCACAGAAGGAAGAGTGCAAAAGTGACAGTGTGGAAGAGTGAGTGAGAGCAGAGTGAAAGAGAGGGAAAGAGGCGGAGTGCAATGAGGTGGGCCTCATGGCAGACTACTGGGTTCGAAATAGCCAAAGACTGGTTGGAGGACCAGTCCAAGGTAAGTGAGAACTGGTCTGGTTTACTTAACTGCTAACACGCATAATGCATTATAATATATTTTAGGGTCCTAAACCACATGCTAAAGAAATCTAAGGGTCTGATTTAGAATGTGGCAGACTGATTACTTCATCACAATCTTTCCACTTTCCCATCTGCCTTATTACAAGTGCATTTTATCCTCTGGCACTTGTATTAAAGCAGACGTCATGTGCAAAAGAGTAACTCATCTGCAAAACTCTAAATCAGTCACTACGTTTATTCAGAAAATGTCAAGGTATTATACTGATCAGATAGTCAAGTAGTTATTGAGTTGTTGACAATATCTGTGTTTAACGTTTTGTCTCAGGCTTGCAACATTAAAGTAAAATAGCTTGCTTTGTTAGCCATCAGTTTTGAACAGTTGCAAGTAACCTGTGCACGGCATGAGTTTGAATACTTGGAGTGTACAACTAAACTTTTTATAATTCTAATGTTGATAAAATGGGTTCTGCAGGGTGCCACAAAAATTTACTTTGCATTGTGCACTGTATAAATGATTATCACTTGAGTAATTGCCTCTATCAAGTGGGACTGGGGCTCCCCTGCTCCCGCAAGAGTCCTATGGCATCGGAAAACCAATAAGAAAAGGAGGGTGAGTGACTATGACGGGTAGAACACGTACAGGGGGTTGACCCTGCAGCTTATTCATGCCATGTACTGCCAATTAGCCATGCGTTGTGAAGGGTTTGGCTGTTCGCAGGGTGATAGGTTCAGGGCTTACCCATAGCCCAGGCTCTGCAGCCAACCCCATGCTGTGCACAGCCTTCTGAAGTTTACGGTGGGGATTGGCCATCAGCTGGGGTTTGAGAGCTAGGATCAGCCTCATGATGAACATGGCCAAAGGCTGTGTAGAGTGAGGAATTGTCTGCCCCTGGGGGATTAGGTGAAGTGTCTGGTTTGTGACCAGGCCCAGCAACCAACCCCACACTGCGCACACCTGAAGGCTGTTTGTAGAGGGAGTGGCTTCTGGCAGGAGGCTGGGTGCAGGACCTGGCCAGAAGCCCAGGCCTGCTACATCCCCAAGCGGGGTACGCCCGAAGGTCATGGTTTACTGGGGTGGCTGCCTGCGGGGTGTGGGTGCATGGCCTGGCTGCAAGTGGGACTTAGGCATAGTTACGCATGGGAATAAAATATTACTTTATGTTATAACAACCCTAGAAATCCACTGAAGAATACAAAGGTTAAAGATACGTTGTAGATAAGTATGGTAACAATATCTTACTTTTTCATTATAAAACCTCAGAATTTCACTGAAAAACACAAAGGTTAGAGTTTTGTTCTAGTTAGGTGGAAATGTCAATTTAAAGATAACATTTGAAACTAGAACAAATCATTGAATTTCATCAGTTATAGTTATCTCAGGTAACCATAACTCATGCCCTCGCCATGCAGTGCTTCTACCCTTGCTTTTTATACCACTTCTGACATGTTCAATGACTGCTTGATAACATACCTAATGACATCATCGCTGAAAACACTGTGCATTGCAATGGTGCGATTTATAGCTACTTTAGGGCACCAGTTCAATGTCTATACATTATTAGAGCTAGTTGAAATTCTCCTTACCTGTAGACATCACCTGACCCAGAACAGGCTGCAAAGAACATTTCCCAGGGGATCAGGGAATGCGCTGATACAATCGACCCTGCCATACCAGCCAAACCCAAAGTACTGGCCAGGAGATCCAACTGGTTCACAGAGGTGCTGAAATCCTCCAAATGCAACTGCCGGCAACTAGAAAGGAAGTGGTGTACTAGCCAAAAGACAGGAGACTATACCACCTTCAAAACAGCACTCAACCAGTACCACCACCTCTTAAGAGAAACAAAGAAAACACTCTAGCAGACCTCATAGAAGCCAGCACAGACCAGAGCAAGGAGCTCTTCATCATCGAAAAGGAGTTCTCCAAGCCCATAGCCACCGGAAACGACATCAACCCCTCCCAAGAACTGTGTGGCACCATGATGGACTTCTTGCATGACAAGATCTTGGCCATTTACAAGAACTTCAAACCCCAACCCTGTGCCACCGAAAACATCAGCCTACTCACACCCACAAACACAAACCCTGAACACCTGCTTGCCCATTGGGACCCTCACACAACTCAAGCCACAATCTCTATCATAAACTCCATACACTCGGGAGCATCCACGGACCCATGTACCCACCACATCTTCAACCTCAAGTAGCAAGACCATTGGCCACGAGCCATTCACAGCACTGAGACAGCCCTGATTGCAGCCACCAATGACATCAGGGCCCTTCGAGACTGCAGCGAAACAGCAACCCTAATCCTCCTAGACCTGTCAGCCGTCTTCGACACCATTATCCACCACATCTTGATGAACAGACTCCACCAAATCAGAATTCAGGAAGAATTGCCTTAAAATGGATTGCTCATACCTCACCGGAAGAACCCAGAGAATCTGTCATGCACCATTCACATCAGAATCCAAGGAGGCCATCTGCGATGTCCCACAAGGATCCTCCCTCTGCCCCACCCTGTTCAGCATGTACATGACCCACCCCCGTGGTCAACACTGTCAGATCACATGGACTCAACATTCTCTCCAATGTCGATGACACCCAGCTCATCCTCTCGCTGTCAGAAAACCCTTGATCACCAAAATCAACTTCCACAGATGTATGGTGACTACCAACTGGATGAAGGCCAATTGTCTCATGCTCAACACGGACAAGATGAAAGTCCGAAAGTCCTTGTCTTTGGGAACAAAACCTCACCATGGAATGACAGCTGGTGGCCTGCTGAACTTGTCCTTTCCCCCACTCCTACAGACCACACCCACAACCTTGACATCATCTTGGACAGCAAGTTATCTATGCAGAAACAGGTAAGGGCTGTCTCTTCCACTTGCTTCCACAGACTACGCATGCTCTGTAAAATCTTCAGGTGCCGCCCAATCGACACCAGAAGGACTGTCACTCAAGCCTTTGTCACCAGTAGGCTGGATTACGGTAACACTCTTTATGTGGGAATCACTGCACGCCTCCTGAAGAGACTACAGACATTACAAAACTCAGAGGCAAGACTCATCCTTGACCTCCCCAGATGACTCATACCACTCCGCGTCTCAAGAAGCTCCATTGGCTCCTGATCCAGAAGAGATGCCAGTTCAAGATGCTGTCCCATGCATACAAAGCTCTGCACTATGAAGGAACAGCATACATCAACAAACACGTAACCTTCCACCAATCAACCAGATACCTGCGATCTGGCTTCCTTTTTCTCACAGACACCACCCAGATCCGCCGATCTAACAGCAAAGGTCACTCCTTCTCTCCCATGGCAGTCAAAACTTGGAACAACCTTCCCCTGCACCTCAGGGATGTCATATCATTCTGGGAATTCAGAAACCTACTCAAAACATGGCTGTTTGAATGAACAAAGTACTAAGCAGCTAGCAACACCAGTGCCTTGAGTCCCTCCCGGGTGATTTGCCGCACTTTATAAATCCTGATTGATTGATTCCCAACCTTTATCACCAGTGAAAAAGGCTTATGCACTTAATGAGGTACATTTGTTGTCAGCACGTGAATGCTGACATCTGCTATCATCTACAGTTATACTTTTGATTATAAGAAGGGCAACTGAACCTGCCAGCCTTTCTGAGGTCAGTAATTGAGTACGATTAAATTGGTCAGTACTAGTACCTGTGCCTCAGAGAGCTTAGAAAGCGCTGAAGTGCTGTATTATATGTAATTAAATTATTAGGAGTAGCCTTTAATGCGGGCGCCGCCTGCACACATTTTTCTAGTCTGTGCCACAATGTAAAGCTTATTTGCTGAGATGGCAATAACAACACAAAACTGAAGCGTCAGAATAGATTTGGCCCTCTCTGTAAATTAGAAGGCTACAATGGTTGATTAGGTTTACAATTCTACAAAACGCAGCTTTGCTTAATTACATTTGTTCATTGATATCATCAGTCAGATGACTTATACAATTAAAATGTCTGCACACAATCAATTTTAATTATGTTCACTGGCATTTTCTTTAATAGCTGAAGGATTTTCGACCTATCCAATTTCCATTTCCTGTGAACAACATTCTCAACTTTTCTACTTTGGATACTCTTTTATCACATTATTTTAAGACAAGATTTCTCCTCTTATCACGTCACTTACTTTCATCTGGGAGCCGAACGAACATTTTCCTGCTTTCATCGTCAGCTGCAAAAAAATATACCAGGGCCCTATCCAAAATATCACCTTGGTTTTGGTACCACCTAGTGGTAAGATTTCCAAGTTAAGGCACTTTCATGGACTCGCTAACGTGATCGAATAAAAAACAGCATGCACCAGCTTCAATCGAATGATTTGTATGAACCTGGGAGATGGAAGCTGTGTATCACTCTGCAGTAAGGCTAAGACTAGGCGAAAGGCATTCTAAGGTCCGTAAGGACAGACCCATAATTACATCAACATTTAACTAATGCTTAAATGATCTAAAAAATATTATTGTACCTTGTGCACCCAAAACAGCAAATTGTTGAATATTGAAAGATATAATGAAAATAGGAAGGTTAGTTACAGTCAACAAATTGGATGAAGATGATGGCTGGGTTCAACGCTAGGGCGTGTGAATCCCAATCACAACACTACTAGACTACACACGTGTCGTGTGTGTTCCCTGACATGAACTGGTTGTGAAGTGTTTTAAATGGGCCGGATACTTCCGGTGTTCACTGAAAGCGTGGGAGGTCAGTTGATTTCATCGATGGGTTCATTGTCCTATTTGTGCTTCTTTTTGTGAAGGGAACATCAAGACGTCAGTGGCATCTTTAGACGTGATTTTTACTGGGGGCACAGTGCCTTCAACGGGCGATCATGCAGATTGTGCCGACAATCACAGCGACACCACTGCAATAAGTCGTGTTGTTAGGTTGCAGATGTGACCTGGCAATGAATTGGCAGTCAATGTGTGTTCCTTGATGTACTATTAGTTGCTCATTTATGGCATTTTCTTTGGGAAGGTCGGGCTCTTTGCATACCTTAGAAAGTCGTGAAAGCACAGTGCTATTATCTCTTGCGTATTTGTTTCACTTTTAACAGTTTTTGTCTTCACAAACTGAAGACGTATGCGTATGTAGTCTTGCTTCTCTAATGCATGAAAATACTGGTCTTTTGTCAAAAGTATCTCCCATGCAATATTTTGTTTCGTATACCTTTTAAATTTACCACTTAAAACACAAAATTCATCTTCTGACCCCAACAAACACTTTTTGTGACAGTACAATTTAACTCTGCTAATGCAGTCTGTTCAGTTAAGGGGACTCTTCTCCCAACTTATGTATTGCTGTACTGTATCCGAAAATGCCATTTAATTATGGGATTATGGCCCATATTTATACTATTTTAGCGCCGCATTTGCGCCATTTTGACCCAAAAGCAGCGCAAACTTACAAAACACAATTATATTTTGTGTTTGCGCCGCTTTTGCTTAAAAAAATGACGCAACTGCGGCGCTAAAAAAGTATAAGTATAGACCTATATTTGTAAGGCGCCTGTGAGCAACACACACAAAGTTACCCACATATTATCAAAATCACTTACCTAACTAAAAGCCAGACGAATCACCTTTGCCAATGGTCGTATACATTTCCTGTTCTTTCCGAAAATTGCTGTTCAAAAATATGCACTGAAAGTTTTGCGTCTTCTTTAAAAATGAAAGAACATGGTAATATTTTATTTTAATGGCGTTAAAGGAGTTCCATCTCTTTTGTTTGTAGGAATAATAAAGGCAATCTGCAAAAACCTCGAACTTGCTATGTCAAAGCCTTTCTTTGTAGAATGATTTGCTTTCCAGACAAAAACTTACTTGTAGTTTTACCGATGTGATGCACGTTATTTGACGTGAGGTCTATATGCCAGAATTACTGCGCAAGAAGATGCACGACAGAAAACGAGGACGTGCAGTTATGTTGTAGTGGGGCAGGCCGTAAGGTCAAAAGCCGTGCTTCTGTAATTCTTAGTCCCTTTTTGGCACAAGTAAGCTATTTAACCTTAAGTAATTTTCCATTTCCTACATCCACATCAAGATCTCAAGGCTGGACATGTCATAAGATTTCTAGATTTGTCTATGCAGACAATTTTAGTTGTAGCTTGCCAGGCAGACTATTATAACCAAAATACACACAGTGGGTCTGGGTCCAACCCTTGCACATGATTTCATGGCTTTTTTGTCTTATGGTTTATCTGACTAATCCTGTCTTCTTGCTACTGATGGAGTGTGATTAAAATCTAATAATTAACATGAGAAGCTTGCAATATAATGCTCAGTGAAAACGCATAGAAAATGTAAACGTTAACACATGTGTATGAAATGTGCCCACGGGCAGTGGCCACCATTCTATTCAATGATTAATGAAATTGACTAATAATGAAATATTAATGTACTAATGTATGATTTTGTATTAGTATTAAGAGCATATGTTAAGGTTTTGCTAATTAATCACTAGGCCTTAGTTAGCATGCGTCGGGGCCCAGTTTCATATTAAATGTGTTTTTCTAACGTGCAATGTGCTGACTTGCTGAAGGACATGAAGCCGCATTTTCCAGAAGTTAGAGATGTATGTGTAACCGTAGTAAATCTTCTCATGAGAACCCGAGCGCAACAGTGTAATTTGCAACAGGTACAAGGTCATTTAGACTAGGGAAGACAATGGGACTACTGACTTGAGTAACAAATGTCACTTATTCCTCACCTGACATTCTACCCGTTGGAGGCGTCAAACCCAGGGACCAATAAACTACGTGAGAACTGTTATGGGGTGACAATCGTAATGAGGTGACCGATGGACTATTGGATGGAGATAATGATGCACCAAAACTTGACCAATTGGAAATTAGAGACTTGTTCGACAATTTTAATATAACCGCATCACCCAAGGAGAAATCAGCCATTATAGGCCATTCTCTGCCATTCCGAGCCACTATATGCCATTCCTTTGGCTTAGCCATTGCGTGCCTTTTTGCTATCACCCAGCCACTTTGTTACTCTGCTTAAAGACTTGGCTGTTTGGCTCTTCAAACCATTCTCACTTTTGCCTAGCCCGATCTATACTTTTCCTCCTTAAGAGGGAAATGCCCCTTATTACCTGCCTTGCTGAACTTTGCTGTGTTTCCTGGCTGATGGCAAATCAACTGATGTCCTGAGGATGAAGACTGACTCTGTATGCTGACCCATTATGGAGGGTAACTATATAATGATGAAATTGTAATTGTCTGTTTGCCTTTCCTTTCTAGGTACCAACTGCTTCTTTTGATTGGGACCATAGACAGATGTTTTCTAAACTGATGTTGCTAAAATTGTTTTGCATGAAGCCCAACATGCTAATGCTGATTCGAGGTTAGTTAAGGAGGTCACTAAACGGACGCAAATAGACAAATGACTGAATCTATGCTTTGTTGAATAATGCGCTAATGATACTCTGCTAAGATTAATCCATGTTGACATCGTGCTATGTTCTAATGTTCATGATTTTTGCTTTGCTGAAATCTTATTCGAGTTGCCATATTACGACATTGTTGATGTGTTTTCTGGTTTTGAGACTAATAAACTTGCTAGTAGAGTGTAATCAATAGGGAATAAATATCACAAATCTCACAAAATTCTGTGTGGTTATTCATGACTGAAAGGTCATGCTGTGTTTCAGTTTTATTGACGTTACTGATTACTTTGATTGATTTGCTATTGTGAATATTGTTGAGGTTATTGATTTATTGATTGACATGCTGACTAGTTATCTGTTGTTAAGGAGACTTCAATCAGGGTCAAAAGATTCATCGCCTAAAACGAGCCTTAGGGTGAATAAATTATCTAGATTGGGAAGCGTTATCACTACACAGAGGAGCATCTCTGCCTTACCATATTTTGATTCACTGAGTAGTTTTATCTTTCCACAGCTGATGTAAGGGCCTTCCATTGAACTGCATGAGGGGGCCAGTATTTGCTGTTATAGTACTCCATCCAGCTTTCCTATCCCCTGGTCTTTTTTTGCATAGATTTCCCACTGTCCTCCTATTTCTGCTTGCCCACTCAGCACTGCTGTCATTCATCCACCGCATATGAAGTGGTGGATGTCCACCTTTTAGTGATTTTAAAACCATTGCAAGATGGCCATTACGCATGTACTTGCATACTAACAATCCTGTCATGATTTTCCTTATACTCTATGAAAAAATATAATAATATGGCCATATTTTAATGCTTTTCATAAAGCATAAAATACGCCATTACAAGTAGGGTTGCCACCTGGCCGTTTTTAGCTATATGACCACCATTTAAGTGCCCCAGCTGGTACAGAATTTAGGAAAATCAATTAAAGCTGGTATTTTTCCCCCTATCAATGCAAACTTTAATCAGTGAATGTAAGAAGAAAGCACTTTAAAATGTGTTCTTTAGCTGCTCTGTTGATCCATGATGGATGCTTAAAGTAAATAAAGACAGAAAGGCCATGTTAAAAATGAATAAAGAAAATATTTTATGAAGTACTGTTTAAGAATACATCCAGGCCCTTACAGAGGCCTAAAATGTGAATACATGGCTGATATTTGTATCTGGGGAAGGTAGAAACCCTATGTACAGGATGGACACCACTGTGTAATTTTTAACAGGTTTCATCTTATACAGTACAAGCAAAAAAAATTGTAAAAGCTAATAAGTTTGAGTTTTGGTGTCACAAGGGAGAACTACTGGCTTTGCCAATCGTTGTCTTTTTTTTACATTCTACGACCGGTAGTCCTTCATTTGCATTTGACAATAGGAGTAGGAGAATGCAAACATAAACTCAGCAATCAATCATCTAACTCATCCCTGAGAAAGAGCAAGTTAAGGGCTCTGCTACAGAGGGACAAATAATGAGGGAGAAAACATACAATGCCCAAAGGCATGTATTATATTTAAAAGGTTTTTGCAATCCAGAAGTTGTTCTCTTCATCCTCCAGAGTATTTGTCATTCTCCAGATTATTCCTGCTTAATACCTTGTCTCTTACTGTTTCTGATTTTCTCTTCATTGAGGAAGGCTCTGTATGATTGCGTCAAGCATATGATTCCAAGCCTCACATATTATGCAACTTTATTAGATAAAATAGCACACAACTTTAATGACTGAATGGGCTTCTGGTAGGAAGCGTGTAAGCCTAGCTACATTAAGAAGACCCTGGAACCGTGGAGGTTTAGAAGTGCTGGACTTAGAATTATATTATCTTGTGGCCCAGTTGCAACATGCTGTGCACTGGTTTGATGACAAAGACAACTGGGAGAAGCATTTCCTTAGTGGTTTGCACAGTGCTACCCCCCGTCATGACCACACAAACTTGTCAAATCAAATCAAAGAAATGCTTGAGAAAAGGAAAGAGATATCCTCAGTGGAGATAGCAAAGCCCAAACTGGAAGAAGGTTTGCAGAGTAATTTTGCGCTTATTTCAAAGGAAGAATCAAGAAGAGAAGATTCAAGATGGCTGTCGTGAGTCCTGAAGGTTAGTTACAGTTCTAGTCTTGCAATCGGTTGGTTGCTAGGTTACGAGCTCACCAGCTGGAAGCTTTGCACTTCAACTGAGGTCTGACAGGAATCAGCTGTGTGGAGAGAGAGCGTGCTTCAGAGCAGAAACTCCTGTGAGGTAAAATTACCCTTGAAGACTATTTTACAGAAAACTTGATAAATATTGTCAAGGTTTTTTCGAGGAGTTTGATAGTAGACCGTTGCAGTGGAGGTTTGGCAAGGCTACAGAGTTTAATGTATGAATAAACCTTATGTTTACAAGGTTCCTGTTTAAGATACCAAAGTCAAAAGAAAAACAAACTTTAACAAGCAAGTATTTACAAATACCAAGGTTATAAACTAAGGCCTAGTTTAACGGAGAAATGAATGTTAACAAATAAGCATTTACAAATGCAACGGTAATAAACCAAAGTAGAGTTTAAAAGAGAAACAAACTTTAATAAACAAGCATTTACAAATACAAGTTATCAACAGATGTCGAAGTAAGAAAGAAGAAACAAACTTTAATAAACAAGCATTTACAAATACAAGTACTGACAGAAGTCAAAATAAGACAGGAGAGACAAACTTTCACAAGCAAGAATTACCAATGCAATAAACATAATTGAACTCTCTAATATAAAGTAGAAACCAACTAACATCAGCTGATTTGGAGAACGCATTATCACCAACTATATATATATAGCAACATAAAACCAATCTCTAACAAAGGTTGAGAAGTTCTTCCAGAATCAGTAATAAGCATTTTTAAGAAGAGCTTATCATTCATAGAGAGAAGCAAGGCTACAGAGAACTCGGGGTGAGTCAAGAAATAATAGAATTAAAGAGAATTAAGTGTTAAGAGTAGAAAGTGTAAAACTGATGTTGTATGTCCCTAGTAATTGCGACTGTGACTCTTGCAGGTGCTGCATCCAATCTTAGACGTGAAGAGGCAGACTGACTACTGACGTTCATCATCTCCGTGGCAGTCTCTCTACAATCCCATTCCCCTTTCCCCCTCCGGGGTACTCAGCACGAAAGATTAAAATTTGTTGTGAGTAGCTTGGGTCGGGACTGAGGAGTTATCTTCTGCTTCTGAGGAAATCGAATTGAAGTATCCTGACACCCGCCCTTCCGGAACTCCTGATGTTAGAGGAGAGTGCACCAGCTGCTATACCTTATGTAATTGGTCAGGTATGTCAGGCACAGGAATAGGTGGTAACAAGAGCCCTTAGGCGAGGACCCTCTGCCCCAACATACCTATATGGTGCCTAAAACCATTTGTCCAAATAACATGATTAATGGCAATGAATAAATGGTGGGTGGGGGGTTGCCACACACTCCAAAATCAGAACCTAAACAACAAGTTTATCACTCTCCAGGAGGCCGTACAGACATTTCAACTGGGTATGGGACAGTTCTTACAGTTTGCAAAAATAGCTGCTACAGTTTGAGGTATATGGCCCTGTTTCATCGAGTCTAGCACTCCGGTTACTATGTTATATATGGTGAGTGGTAGACGTTTGGTTTCCTTCCTGTGCCGGGTGCTTCAGGCGGATAAGCCACATAGCCCAATGCGCATGCAAGAGATGTAGCAAACAGCACTGGGTGAGCAACACACTGAAAAGGAGTGGGAAGAAGTGCATTCGGTTGTACAGATATCCACTGCAAATGCCAGATTCAAACTGATCCAATAGAATGTTGTGCACCAGCTATACTTGGCCCCTGCTACCGTGCAGGTGATTTACCCAGGACACACCTCAGCTTGCCCTAGATGTTTAATGGAAGGTGCAGACTTCTTTCATATGACCTGGAGGTGTGCATGCTTGGATTCTTACTGGCAGACGGTAGTAGATCACTTAAACGTTGCCATGAGTTTGACAATATTTAGGGCTCCTAAACAATGTTTGTGAGGCTTACTCCCAGTGAGAAAAAAGAAAGGGCTGAGTAGGAAGTTCCTAGTGCTGGGGTTGATCGTGGCGAGGAGACGAATTGTAATGCACAGGTTGGCAAAATCCCCCCGGAAGTATTGTGTGGAGGAAAGATATGGCTGAGTGGGTGGTGGTGGAAGTTTGCAGCATGCGTCAATGTAGGAGGGACAATAAATTGGCTGATGATTTACATGCTTGGGTTGCTATGCTTGCTGACTTCCTGGACCCCACGGATACTAGGCCCGCGTAGAAAGTACATGTGTAGGATACCATTGGCCATTATTCTGCTAGCTGATTTGAACAGGCTTGACCTGTGGGGCCCAAACTGGATGGGATGGCACGCTATGATGTAACCTGATTGTCATATCCAGCTATGTCTACGGAGGCTGTGGAGTAGAAGTGGAGCTGGATACACACCTCTGTTGCTCTGTTTCTTTTCTTGATGGGCACGCTCCTTAACTGATGTCACACAATGGTAGAGTGGGGTAGGGAGTGGGAGGGGGAGGTGGGTGGATACCTGTTAGCATGTTTTAGAATGTCTCTGTGAAACATAGTTCTGATATGTTTAAATGGCGCTAAAACATTTTAAAAAAATGACTTTAATAAATGCATTTTAGTTATCCTTCTTAAGTTATGGGAAAGATATATCACTCAATGAATGTTCAGCTACACTAATTAAAAAAGCTTCTTAGGTAGTAGTGTATTTTATATATTTACCAATCAAACTTTAGAAATTGTTCTTTAGTTGAGAATTAGTTTAAAATAGGGCTCAGCTCTAAATAGTAAACGTGTTTTAGCATTGTATTAGGCTTTGAGTGATGTCTCAAATGATACAATCCACAAAATGCAAAGTGCTGGAGCTGGATAAATTTTTTCTCAAAGCTGCAAACCATGACTGCCTACAAAGATGTCCTTTCACTGAATGCCTGGTGCGATAAATGGGGTTGTTGGTTGGAGGGGTTGTGAGCAATCTTCAAGCAACAGCCACAATCCAGTCAGGGTGAACCACTAAAGTCACAGTATTAACCTGTGCTTAACCCTCTGGTAGCGTGACGCAAAGCAGTCAGGCTTAACTTCTAGGCAATATCTAAAGTATCTATGCAGCACATAAACAGTAATAAAGTGGAATTACAACACAAGATAAATCCCAAACCAATTTAGAAAAATAGAGTAAATGTAAAATAAAAATTCAAGTAGTAGAACTGGTGGTATGCCAATCATAAAGATTTGTGACAAAACACTGCTTAAAAGCACAAAGCGCCATCTGTGGTTATCTGGTTGCGCTGGACAAGTTCAGACCAACTGTGAAAGAGTACGGGCCAGATACAGGGTCCAAGTTAGCACCACTAAAAAATGAACCTAAAATCCTGGTTGCAGAGCATTGTGCTCTGCAGTCGCAGTCCTGAAAAGAAATGCAAGGTCCATGTCAAAGGTGGGTAGTACAGCAGTGATTCTGATGAACTGCTAGGGCTTTAATGCAGGCTTGCATGGAGCCAGCGTCCTTCCCGGAGAGAAGCTGCAAGGTTCATGCTGAGGATGTGTCAAGCAGCAGCTGTTCTGACAAACTGTGCAGGCTGATATGCGGGCTTGATTTGGCTGCGTCACACTGCATCAGTTCAGATGAGGTGCTGCGATAGACCTGAGTTGGGTTTGAGTCAAGCTGTGTTAGTTCTGTTGAGGCAATAGCTGAGTTGGCAGAGCACCATTAGCCCCACTTCCAAGTGTCCAGGACTGGCACCACATTGGGGGATAGATTTCACAGCAGGCAGAGTCCAGGTGTAGGGTTCAAGATGGCTGGAACCTATTCTTTCCCTGAGATTCTGTTCAGTAGGCCAGCCAACTAGCCCTAGGAGTCACTCTGGTGGTACTGGGTTCAAGGTGCAGGTGCAGTCATTTTTACTCAGGCAGCAGGGCAGCAGAATAGAAGGGCAGCAAGGAAGTCCTTCTTCCAGCAGAACAGCACAACAGTCCTCTTCTGAACTTTCCACAGGTCAGGAAGTGCACTGATGAATAGGGTCTGAGGGTCCACTATTTATATCTGGTGACCACTTT
The DNA here is from genome assembly GCF_031143425.1 of Pleurodeles waltl. Classification (NCBI taxonomy): domain Eukaryota; kingdom Metazoa; phylum Chordata; class Amphibia; order Caudata; family Salamandridae; genus Pleurodeles; species Pleurodeles waltl. The sequence continues at coordinate 600,309,759 of NC_090438.1, forward strand.
GAATGGAGAGATGCTTCTAGAGTCTTCCCTCTGCAGAGGTGCATATAATTTCCTGCCAGCTTGTCTGGGGTGCAAAAGGTTAGTGTGAAACTCTTTGTGAGTGTGCTGAGTCAGAGCCTTTGTGATGTGAAAGTATGGTACGTGACAGCTCTGCCCCCTATCAAGTCAGAGATGGCCTGTGCAGCCAACACCTATTCCTCCTTTGTCTCACTGTACTACAGTAATACACAAAGGCTAACTGCCAGCCACACCTAATCATGTGATCCAAGATACAGGCACCAAATGATTGGGACAAGAATGCTAACTTCTAAAAGTGGCATTTTTAGAATTGTGAATTGAAATCTGACTTTACCATTGAAGAGGGGTTTTCAATTAACACCTAACTTGGCCTTCCTAATTGCTCCCAGTTGAATGTTATCACTTATTAAATGTAATAAGGTAGCCCAATTTTATCCTACGGGAGAGATAGCACTTGCAGTAGTGAAAAACAAATTTAAGAGTTGTTCACTACCAGGACATGTTAAGATTAAAAGCACATATCTAACATTTTTTATACATTACACTCTGCCCTTTGGTCTGTTTAGGGCCTAGCCCTGCAGGTGACTTAGATGTATTATGAGGGAAGGCTTAGGCCAAGCGAAAGGTTTATTTTTCCTGGTCAAAATAGCAGCTTAAAACTGCACACACACAGACTGCAATAGGAGCACAAGACATGTTTGAAGGACTACTTAAGTGGGTGGCATGAGGAGTGCAGCAGGCCCACTAGTTGTATTTAATTTACAAGCCCTGGGTACAGATGGTACACAAAGACAAACTGCCAGCTACACCTAATCATGTGATCCAGGATACAGACTTTAAGTAAATTAAATGTGTGATTTGGGTGTATGCCAATTTTACCATGTTTAAAGGGGAGAGCACACACACTTTAGCACTGGTCAGCAGTGGTAACATATAGAACAGAGTCCTAAGATGAAGAAAAACAAGTCTAGCAAAAATGGGAAGATGAAGGCAAGAGGTTTGGGGGAAGACCACTCTAAGGTGCAAAGGTCTAACACCTGGACAGTTACATTCTGGAACGTTAGACCACTTGACATCATTAAATTCTACTTAACATATAGTAATCACTAATAAACACTAAGGGCCTAATGTAGTCTTGGTGGAGGGGTTACTCCATCACAACAGTGATGGATATCCCATCTGTCGAAATCTAAATGCCATTGTTTTCTATGGTATTTAGATTTTGGTGGATGGGATATCGTTCACCGTTGCGACAGAGTAACCCCTACACCGAGATCTAAGTCAGGCTCTAAGACATATAGTTAATGGATAAAAACACTGTTAGATAAAAAAACAGCTAAACAGAATACAAGAATAGTAATAACATGTAACATCATCTTCTCCTTTATAAAAAAAAAAAAAGAATGAGCAATAACTTATAAGAAACATTCAAAAGGTAAAGTTTGAATGGCACGCATTTCACTCTGCCATTTTTACTTCTAATCACTGGGCACACACCATCTGGCTGAGAAACATTACGTTCTTTAAAAGAGAAGATAGAAAATGCATCACCAGAAGTAGCACAAATCTCTCCAACACTAATATCTTCCCCTTTAATAGTATATGCTGTATCCAGTGTATTACTTTTGTCAAGATCAGATGACTCCAATCGTACGCACTCTCATTTTCCACACCATCATCCTTGCTTTTTATAAGTTGAGCTTGCTCACCAAAACGTTTCACAGCAATGCTCTTATTTCACCATCATTTATACTCCAACAGGACAGCGGCATTAGACACTTTCACTACTTTAATTAGACTGGAAAACTTAGATCCTCCTTTTACAACCTTAACTGTTTTTTTTGATGAAACACAATCTCTAGCTTTCATCTCAACATAGCTAACATTTGTGCTCCAATCAAAATCATCTTCATATGCAATTTGCTTTTAGTCTTTTGCAAACCTTATTTAAATCCATATTTTTCAAGCACTGACCAACTCTTCCCTCTATCTAGGCAGAATGCAAACTGGACAATGGTTTTCTATCCCTCAGCAATCAGAAAGGTGGTACTCCAGTGGTACTTCGCTGAGAAGTATTATAGCCCCAAACCTTTTCTTTCAAGCACTTCACAACTTGCTAGCTACTCCAGCCTGAACACCTTCCTTCAGCAAATGGTTTGCTCTCTCAACTAATCCTTCAATGCAGGGTTATAAAAAGATACTTTTATGTGCTTAATCGCAGGTTTATTAGAAACATTTGACATTTCATATGAAATAAATTGCACTCATTGTCTACCAAAAGTATCTGGAGGGTTCCTTATATATATTTGCTCTAAGAATGTATTAAAATTGTTAATATTATCAGCTTTCACTAAATTAAAATACAACCACTCAGAACAAAAATCCATGGCTACAATAAGATATTTGCACTTTCCACAATATAAATTCATCAGCAACATCCAAACCTAATTTCCAATCGTAGGCTGTGGGAGTGAATTGTAAAGGGTTTCTGGACATTCTCAAACTTTTATCTGAGAGCAAGCATTCTCTGCATCCTTCCAGAAACTTTCCAACTTGACCTTCAATATCAGGTCTCCAATAATACTGTTTAATTGTTCACAATGTTGCTGAAAAGCTCATGTGTTCTCATGTGCAAGATGAATAATCTTCTCATGCAAGCTTACAGGAGGTACAAATAAACCCTCTGTAAGAACAACATCATTAACAATAGTGAGTTCAGAAGATGCTTGAGCAAAGGTTTTTAAATACGTGCTTAACACCATTTGAAATGGCCAACCTTTGACAATAAAATCTGTGATCCTCTTTATAACTTTCAATCCATTCCTTTTCTGAAATATTTATATAATTTGTGGCATCAATAGCTGCAATAACACACTCATCATCATTCTGATACACCTCATTACCCTGATTTTTTTTAACAGGCATACTGGAAATATAGGTACACTGTTCCAATAAGAATAATCAAACCGGGAGACCTGTGATCTCAGGAGCTAGAACCCTCAAGCATCACATTGGATGACTAGCATCATCATCGGGAAATGCTCCTCACCAGGCCGGCTCTGCAATGCCTAGTGGGCACCCCGATGTGGGGGCTCTCAGCCAGACTCTTGTGGTAGTGACTGGTAAGTTCAACTGTACAAATTGTAATGCTTAGAGTCACCACCAGTATACAGAAATAACAAAGAGGTTAAAATTGGTTATTCATCCACTGGACACCATCATTTAATCAATCTGATATAACAAGGATGAAGACCAAGGTTAAAATCAAAAAACTTGAAAGAAAAATTGAGGATTATGCTCAAAACCTTTCAAAAGTTATGAATATTGTAGAGAGTCCTAAATATTAAAGAACCTCTATATTCTGGTCGACATGTTTCGCGTCTATTGGTTCAGCCGGATCCATTGACACTTCATCAGGACCTACACAACTAAATAATCAGACCTCTTCAAAGTAAGTATCACAAATTAGGATACGTAGATACCGGTCACTTACTTAAAGTTAACTGGTTAGCACAGGTACCCAACCCCTAGTCGAGACCAGGTTCATTGGGTGGTACGTTTCAAGGACCCGGGTCGTTCGTTTCTGAGGTTAGGTCCAACAAGCTGGACCGGTGATTACTATTGTCACCTTGAGTATTCTTATTGGAACAGTGTACCTATATTTAATTACTATTGATGGGAGATTGTACACTGGACCATTAACACGCCCGGTCCCTCCCCACCTTGTTGATTGTATACTGGAAATATAGCCTGTTCTTACATTTTTTACACCAGGCAAAAATGTAATGACAAAGTAGAATTCCAGCAAACCTGACGACAATTGAATTATTGTAGATTATGCTTTATTGGAACATCTACTTCCTAACATATTAATCAGAGGCTGTGATCTGCACTGAGATCAAATCCAATTAACCTAATGTACATCTTACATTTCTCAATAGGCCAATGACCCTCTCTCTCTTTCTCTCTCTTTCTCTTTCTCTTTCTCTCTCTCAATAGTCCTGTACTTTTACTCAGAATCTTTCAGCTGTTGTGTAGACATTTTTAGCTATATCTCCATGCACGTTATTTTAACACACTAGGCCAAGCCGCTGTGCACCCTAACCTAGATGTATTTAATTTGGCTTTATTTTATTATTGTTACAAAAGTAACTTTTACAGTCTTGTTTTATTTTCTGTTTAGCTAACTGTTTTTGCCTAGGCCGGCACTCTGTTCTCAAACAAAACATTCTTGCTCACTCTGTGCTTCTTCCAAGGCTACAGCACGGTATATTGCCGGTGAACGTGGTAGAAGTTTAGTCTCCAACATTCGTAGAAAACACACATACTTACTTACGTAGGGACATTTTCTCAGAACATCAGTTGTGTTTTTATAAAAACACTTCCTTGTTCCTTACACGTTAGAGGGAGATTCTAGCCAGAGAACCACGACTGTATGCTGATTTCCGAATGCTTCGCTACAGATGCTAACACAGACCGCAGGCCTTTATTCAAGTATGGGAGATAATGCTTTCCCAGGGGAACCTGAAGGGCAGAATTAGAGGTTAACATGCTGTGATCTATCATAGCCTAGGTTGGAGTTAGTCTATTGACCATAGTGACAGTATGATAGCGTTATTTCTATGCTTCACTCTCCTAGTCACAAAATTAATATTGTTATGTTGAGTCATTCTGGTTATTGCAGCTCACGCTTTGCTATCTAAGATGTAGTCTTTTAAAAAAAATCATTATTGAAACATATAATGCCTCTGTTTGTCATTAATTTATGAGACTAAGGTAACTGAGAGAAACGGATGAGACACGAGTGACCACGGCTTCCCTGAGAAAGCAAATATGTCATGCACTCGGCTGCCCAGTCATCCCTATCCTTGGGTAGAGATGAGGTACTGCTAGTTAGCTGGAGCAAAACCCGGATTGGAGCGACAGGTGTCACCCGCAGTGGGTTAGACTTAGGGCCAGATGTAGGTAAGTGGCAAATTGTGACTTGCAATTTGCGAGTCAGAGCGACTCGCAAATTGCAACTCACAATTCGCGATGCCGAAAGGTGTCTCAGACACCTTCTGCGACTCGCTAGTGGTCGCAAAGACCCACCTCATAAATATTTATGAGGTGGGTCGCAGTTTACGACCCCATAGCGAGTCTAGGCACTCACGGGGATGGTGGCCTGCTGGAGACAGCAGACCACCATGTCCGTGACTGCTTTTCAATAAAGCAGTTTTTTTTTTCTCTTTGCAGCCCGTTTTCCTTAAAGGAAAACAAGCTCCAAATAGAAAAAATACCGAAACCTTTTTTTTTTAGGACCACTGCCTGCTCTGAAAAAATAATTTTGTGAGCATTGACAAAGGGGAAGGGGTCCCATGGGGACCCCTTCCCATTTGCGAATGAGTTATCATCCACTTCAAGTGGATGGTAACTGCGAGTTGATTTACGACCGCTTTCGCAGTCACAAATCAACTGTACATTGCGGTGCGACTCGCAAATAGAAAGGGCACACCCCCTTCCTATTTGCGAGTCGGAAACACATTTTGCGAGTCGGTACCGACTCGCAAAATGCGTTTCTGCATCGCGTAAGGGCTTTTGCGCCTCGCAAACGGCGTTTTTCACCATTTGTGAGGCGCAAAAGCCTTCCTACATCTGGCCCTTAGTCTCTCACATCGCGTGCGATTCTGCCACTCAAATTCCAGTAGTCTTATTAGAATAATGAGAGCCTATGCGACACAGCATCCTTGATGCAAATGCTACTGTCTCCTCAATTCTGTTAGATATTAGACTGAATATAGCCCCAAGGCCACACACATTTGCATCAATAGTAAAAATACTCTTTTCACCATGAATGAAAGATTTAATACCCTGTGTCTTAATTAACATCATTTTTACCTCATCAAAAGGTTCAACCATTCATACTTAGCACTTTTATTCCAAAGATCATGCAAAGTTGTACAATAAATGAATCTCCCTTAATTAATCTGTCATAATACTCACTTTGACCTAAAAAAGATCTAAGGGCTTCTTTATCCTTACGTATGGGCACATATCTTATGACATTAGGCAGTGATAACTTTAGTTTGAAGCCTTCTTCTCTAGTGCTATGACCAAGACATAGAATACTTGATTGGTCATCATATCATCATCCTTTTTTAACACACTTGCTGTGGATGCCATACTAAAAGGCACCCATAAGTGCATATCTGCAACAAACAGTGTAACAAGAGCTGCTAAACACTGAGACTGCTTCACTAGTGGAATTTTTTGATATCCTGAACATACATCTGTAGTTGAATAATGTTGGCAATCACTGAGATTGGCTAACATCTCTTGTACGGGAGGGAGTAGGTGGCAATCAACAACAACATTTCTGTTCAATCCCCTGAGATTCACACATAAACAAATCTCTCCAGATGTCTTACTTGCAATAACAGCTACTGAAACCCACTCAGAGGATTTCGGAGGTTTAATAATCTGTTGGGCACAAAGTGTGTCTATTAAACTTTTCCACTCTGGTTTCACCAAAATAGGAATGGATCTTACTTTTTGAATAATAGGATTGGAGTCTCTTTCAATTTATTCCTATGCTCCAATGCTCTTACTCGACCTAATTTGTCATCAAAATCTTTGGCATACTTTTCAAACAAAGGCCAGATTTATACTTTTTAATGCAAAACTGCAAAAAAGCAGTTTTGCATCAAAAAGTTTAGTGCCGGCTTGTGCCATTCTACAGTGCCAGCCGGGCATCATATTTAAGGATTGGCGCAAGCCAGCGCTAAGCTTGGTCTAGTGTAAAAAACAAATGCTAGCCTGGTGGGGGTGGCGGTATAGGAAAAGGAGGTTGTGCTACAGAAAATGACGCTAGGCTGGTTAGCGACAAAAATAATGCCACTAACCAGCCTAGTGTCATTTCCTGACGCACAACAAACCAAAAATGACTCCTGTCTTAGTAAAGACAGGAGTCATGCCCACCACCCTGATGGCTAGCACAGGGAACAATTGTACCCTGTGCATTGCCATTACACCCAGTGCCAGGCAGGGGCCCCAGTGTAAGGGCCCCCAAAGGCACTTCCAAAAAAATATAACAAATATTTACCCTACTCACCTGGGATGGGGTCCCCCATCCTCTGGTGTCTCTCTGGTGTGGGTGAGGGTGTTCCTGAGGTTTGGGGCGGGCACCTGTGGACCCATTCCATGGTGTTTGGCCATGGAAATATGTCCACAGGTATCTTAACACCTGGTCTGACCCAGGTGTTCAATAATGACGCTAAGCAAGCTTAATGTCTTATTTGGGTCTGCCTCCCACTCATGCGCCATTTTAGCACAGGGGGATAAATATGGCGCTAAGGCGATAGCGTAGTTTTTTGGACGGGAACGCCTACCTTGCATCTCATTGATGCAAGGTGGGTTCACACATCCAAAAAATGATGCAAACTCCACTATTTTGACGCTAGATGTGTCTAGCATCAAAATAAATATATGGAGTTAAGTTTGCAACGTTTTAGCATAAGAAAAATAATGATAAAATGGCACAAAGTATAAATATGCTCCAAAGTCTTAAGATCTGCTACTCTTTCATCAAATTCTACACTCAAAATAGGTAAATCATTACCGTAAATACAGTGATACTCAAAGAACGGCCTGGGGTCCGCATGGGGCCCTCCTGATGTTCATATGTGGCCCCAGTACAACAGCAGCAGTGGGCTGATATTTACTTGACTCAGCACTAACATTAAAAACATGTTAACTAAAAAAAAAAAAATGTAAGGTTATTTGAAGTTAAAGAAAGGAATTAACTAGGGTGTCCTGCACCTCTTAACTTTAGAAACCCCTTTATTTTTAACCCCTTCGCTACGAGGCCTTTTCCCCTTCGATGCCGAGCATTCTTTTGGCTATTTGGGCACTTTGCACTTAGGCCCTCATAACGTTTTGTCCACATAAGCTATCCACACCAAATGTGCATCCTATTTTTCCAACATCCTAGGGATTCTAGGAGTACCCAGAGTTTGTGAGTTCCCCTGAAGGAGACCAAAAAATTAGCCAAAATACAGAAAAAATCATTAAAAAAAATTGGGGAAAAGGGCTGCAGAAGAAGCTTTGTGGTTTTTTCCCTGAATAGGGCATCAACAAAGGGTTTGTGTGCTAGAGTCACTATCTTCCCAGCCATCAGGAACAGGCAGACTTGAATCAGAAAACCACATCTTTCAACATAATTTTGGCATTTTACTGGGACATACCCCATTTTTAATATTTTTTGTGCTTTCAGCCTCCTTCCAGTTAGTGACAGAAATGGGTGTGAAACCAATGCTGGATCCCAGAAAGCTAAATATTTCTGAAAAGTAGACAAAATTATTAAATAAAGCAAGGGGTAATTTGTGGAGATCCTACAAGGGTTCCTACAGAAAATAAAAGCTTAAATAAAAAAATATTGAAATCGAGGTGAAAAAAACAGCCTTTATTTTTTAAAGCAATATACCCTTACGTCTGCTGGACTCTGCTAGTTGCGGGGATATATAGGGCTTGTAGGTTCATCAAGAACCCTAGGTACCCAGAGCCAATAAATGAGCTGCACCTTGCAATGGGTTTTCATTTTGTGTCAGGTATACAGCAATTCATTTGCTGAAATATGACAAGTAAAAAATACTGTAGGTATCAAGAAAACCTTTGTATTTCCAAAATGGACACAAGATAAGGTGTTGAGAAGCAGTGGTTATTCGCACATCTCTGAATTCCGGGGTGCCCATACTAGCATGTGAATGACAGAGCATTTTTCTCAAATAAACGTCTTTTTTACACAATGTCTTACATTTGGAAGGAAAAAATGTAGAGAAAGACATGGGGCACTAGCACTTGTTTTGCTATTCTGTGTTCCCCGAATTCTCCCGAAGAAAACGGTACCTCACTTGCGTGGGTAGGCTTAATGCTCGCTACAGGAAACGCAACATGGACGCATCACATTTTTACATTGAAATCTGACGTGTTTTTTGCAAAGTGCCAAGCTGTAGATTTTGGCTTCTTGCTCAGCCGGCACCTAGGGAAACCTACCAAACCTGCGCATTTTTGAAAATAAGACACCTAGGGGAATCCAAGATGGGGTGACTTGTTGGGCTCTCACTAGGTTCTGTTACCCAGAATCCTTTGCAAACCTTAAAATTTGGGCAAAAAAACACTTTTTCCTCATATTTCTATAAGAGAAAGTTCTTGAATCTGAGAGGAGCCACAAATTTTCTTCCATCCAGCGTTCCCCCAAGCATCCAGATAAAAATGGTACCTTACTTGTGTGGGTAGGCCTAATGCCCGTAGCAGGAAATGCCCCAAAACACAACGTGGACACATCATATTTTCCCCAAAGAAAACAGACCTGATTTTTGCAAAGTGCCTAGCTGTGGATTTTGGCCTCTAGTTCAGCCAGCACCTAGGGAAACTTACCAAACCTGTGCATTTTTGAAACCTAGACACCTAGGGGAATCCAAGATGGGGTAACTTGTGGGGCTCTCACCAGGTTCTGTTATCCAGAATCCTTTGCAAACCTCCAAATTTGGCAATAAAAACACCTTTTCCTCACATTTCGGTGACAGAAAGTTCTGGAATCTGAGAGGAGCCACAAATTTCCTTCCACCCAGCGTTCCCCCAAGTCTCCGATACAAATGGTACCTCACTTGTGTGGGTAGGCCTACTGCCCGCGAACAGAAATGCCCCAAAACACTATTTGGACACATCAAAATTATCAAATACAAAACTACCTGTTTTTGCGGGGGCACAAGCATTTTTGGTCCTGGGCTCAGCAGCCATCTAGGGAAACCTATCAAACCCAGACATTTCTGCAAACTAGACACCCAAGGGAGTCCAGGGAGGTATGACTTGCGTGGACCCCCCAATGTTTTCTTACCCAGAATCCACAGCAAACCTCAAAGTTAGCTAAAACACATTTTCCCACATTTCTGTTTGGGATCACTGCACTGGGACAAATTTCCTGCCACTCAACGTTCCCCTCAGTCTCCCGGTAAAAATGATACCTCACTTGTGTAGGTGGGCCAAGTGTCTGTGACAGGGAAAAGCCAAAAACATGTTGAAATTGAGGGGGAACCAAAGCAGGTCCAAAAGTGCACTTTAAAAAAAAACATTTTTAGGCTGACAAGAGCAGCAGAATTTGTATTGGTATAGATGAGACAATGCTGGGTGGTAGGAATATTGTGGATTCCTGCAGATTCCGGAAGGTTCTACCACAAAATTGTGTGAAAAATGTGCGATTTCCAGCAAAGTTAGAGGTTTGCAGGGCATTGTGGGTAAAATAATGGTGAATGGTGCGGGAGCCTGTGAAGCACACCCACCCTGGAATCACCCAGATGTTTAGTTTTCATATGTGCCTAGGTCTTGTGGATTTTTCTACATGGCAGCATCCCAAAGTCCATAAAGTGCAGCCCTCACCATTCCAAGTGGGACAATTTTGAGAGTTAGCCAAGCTCTCATGGCACAAATGTAAAACCAAAACCCAAAATAATCAAATATCCTCCTGCTTGCTGTGGAATAAGATGTTTTAGTGTGCGGGGGAGAGCTGACAGACTGTTACCCCCTTCAGTTGGGGTGGGGGCATAACCAGGCCCTACTGGTAGGTAGCCACCACTCCACTATTTTTTTTTTTTAATTCCCTGGCATCTAGTAGACTTTCTGCCCCCCTGAGGTGTGGATCGGGGGTAATTTCACCATCTGCCCAGTGGTGGGCAGAACAACTTTGGCCCCATTTATTTGGGGTGGGGGTAGGACCATACCCCCACCCTCTGATTTTGAAAAAAAAATCTTCCCTGGTCTCTGGTGGGCATAGGCCAATCTACCCCCTCCCCGGGGGGCAGATATGACCAACAGTAATGTGCCCCCATGGGGAGCGACCCTTGTCCATGGGGCTGCCCCCCAAACAATACACACACATACACACATGCCAATCCTTGGTGCCTAAGTGGTTTCTGCGCTCCCCAGGGGCAGATCGGCCTAATAGAAATAGGCCGATCTGCCCCAAAGGGAGCAGTAATGCGCTAAAATAAATTTGCCCTCCCAGGGGAGCAACCCTTGCCTAAGGGGTCACTCCCCTTGGGTGAAATTAGTGCAAAAAACAATTCCCCAATGCCTAGCGGTTTCTGCCCCCCTTGGGGGTAGATCGGACGAATAAAAATAGACTGATCTGCCCCCAAGGGGGGCAGAAATGGCCTAAAATAATTTTGCGCCCCAGGGAAACGACTCTTGCCTAAGGGGTTACTCCCCTTGCGTGAAATTGACGCAAAAAAATAAATAAAAATACCTGGTGTCTAGTAATTTCTGCCCCCTTTGGGGGCAGGTTGGCCTAATAAAAATAGGTCAATCTGCCCCCAAGTGGAGCAGAAATGGCCTAAATACAATTTGCCCCCCAGGGGAGCGACCCTTGCCTGTAAAACAAAAAAAAATCCCTGGTGCCTAGTGGTTTCTGCCCCCGTTGGGGGTAGATCGGCCTAATTAAAATAGGCCGATCTGCCCCCAAGAGTGGTAGAAATGGCCTAAAATAAGTTTGCCCCCCGGGGAGCGACCCTTGCCTAAGGAGTCGCTCCCCTTGCGTGATATTGACCCCCCCCCAAAAAAACTCCCTGGTTTCTAGAGGTTTCTGCCCCCAAGAGGGGCAGAAATGGCCTAAATATAATTTGCCCCCTAGGGGAGCGAAGCTTGACTAAGAGGTCGCTCCCCACCTCTAAAAAACGAAACAAAACGCAATTTTTTTTTATCCCAGACGCCAAGAGGTTTCTGACGTCCACCCCCCCCCCCCCCCACCCCGCTCCCTGGGGACAGAAAGGGTCTTGAAAATAATTCCCCCCCGGAGAGTGACCTTTGACCAAGGGGTCACTCCCCTTATGCCAATTTCCTTTTTGCAAATAATACCTGGTATCTAGTGGGCATTTCAGCAGCCAGACCGCTTCACGATCCAGCTGCTGAAATGCTCTGAGAGACTTCAAAGGGAAAGAAATTCCTTATCTTTCCTTTGAAGCCTCTCAGGCTCCCATCACATGCTGGAAGCTCAGCTTCCAGCGTGATGAGAGGCAGCCTCTGATGAGGTCGGTGTGCGATTGTGCGCTGACGTCATCAGACATCACTGGGTGGGATCGGGGTGGAAGGGGAAGCGATTCACCTTCCACCCCTGCCATGGGCGGGTGGGGAGAAAGCCCACTGAGGGAACACTAGCGCTCCCTCTGAGCTCTGGTGCCGGGATGTAATGGTTACGTCCTCAGCACAGGAGCACTGTGCCGCGGGACGTTACCATTACGTCCCCGGCACAGAACTGGTTAAAGACATCTTGTAGTATGATAAAGTCTGCTCAAAATTCAAAATGTATACTTCATTGGCATGCAGAACTGATTCATCTGATTATATCAGTGCATTGGGAAGTAATGATTCGGTTAAGTAAAGAAGCCAGGATTAATATGTTTTTGGTTTCAGATTCAGTAATTCAGACATTAGATGTATATGCATTGTTTCCCCAACTCTCACCATACAAGTAACTAGTCCCCTCTACCCCCCCAGCCCCTAGCCTCCAACTGCCACCATGCTAGCGTTAATGCAGTCCTCGGTCACATCACAGAACAAACTTTGTGACCCTTCGTGAAATATTTGTGAGTACCCATGATCTAATAAAACAGGATTATCCAAGTGTGGTTTAAGTAATATATCAACTCTCCCTTGATTTTGCCACCCCATGGTGTGTCTTGATGAATATTTCTCTTTCCATGAATTTTAGAACATCTTGAAAATAACCCATAATTATAATTTTAGATTCGACCATTGGATTATCACCGGGAAGCAGCCTGAAGAACGATGGCGGAACAACAAGGGTTGTTGTTCACAAAAGCGGAACAACACTTTCCTGAACAACGACCGTGTTTTCCTCTGCGTTAACCATGCATGTCTGGAACAAAGCACATGCGTGGTTAAGGCAGAGGAAAACAGCCTCGTAATATTAGATTTTATGGGCTGAGGTGGGGATTGGGGTGGTTTTAGGTTTTAGGGTGGGGTAATTTTAGGGGCAGAGTTGGGAGGTTGGGGTGGTTTTAGGTTTTAGGGGCGGGTCACAGTACTTTTTGGGGCAGGTGTTGGGGTGGTTTTATGTTTTAGAGGCTGGGTGGGGGGTCACTGTAGTTTTAGGGGTGGGGGTTGGGGTAGTTTAGGTTTTAGGGGCAGTGGTGGGAGTTTGGGGTGGTATTAGGTTTTATGCTTGTGTGGGGGGTCACAGTAATTTTAGGGAGGGGGTGGGGGGTTGGGGTGGTTTTAGGGGTGGGGGTCGGGGGCTGCTGTAATTTTAGGGTCAGGGATGGGGGATTGGGGTGGTTTAAAGTTTTAGGGGCAGGGTAGTGGGTTGCGGTAATTTTAGGGGCAGGGTGGGGGGTTGAAGTGGTTTTAGGGGCAGGGATGGGGAGTCACAGTAATTTTAGGGGCAGGGGTGCTGGGCTGGGGTGGTTTTAGGGGTGGGGGTTGGGGTGGTTTTAGGTTTTAGGGGCGGGGTCGCGGTGATTTTAGGGGCAGGCTGGGGGGTCGTCATGGTAGTTTTAGGGGCGGTGCGGGTCAGGTGGGTTGCATGTGGGTTGCATGCTCGAACCATGCACGCCATTCCACGCATGACTTTACCAGGAATGCCTTTAGAACGAAAAATCGTTGTTGAGGTATTCGTGCTAAAGACATTAGTGGTAACAACATAGTCATTGTTCCGACCGCGTTGTTCAGGCATGCGTGGTTCCAGCATGAGTTGTTCCAATATACATTCATTATCAACAGTAAACATCAATCTTTCTGTCCAAATTTTCAAAAAGTTAAATCTAAATTAATTATAATAATTTACCAAGAATTAGACAATACATTAATAGTTACTTTGCCTCTGTCTACTTCACAAATTGGTCCCTTAGAAAAAATTCTAGTTTGAAATCACCATTCCAATATCAAACTATCAAGACAACATTAATTAAGCCATTACACATATATTTCTCTTTAGTTACAATCTGGCTGACATGTATATTTGATTTAGAATTTCTACACATTACTTCAACATGTCCAAATTACTTGCGCATATTACATATTTTGCCTTTCTCTGGACAGGACAAGCAGGGCATGTCATTACCTAAATGAGATTTTGAACCACATCTATAAAAGTTATGATAGCTTTTTTATTCTATCTTTTTAAAAACGTATTACACAATAGATACCGCCATAGCTTCAGCTTCACCCACGTTGAACACAGGCACACTACTTTTAGAATCATCCCTGAGAATTTTATTAGATAATAAGGATTGCTGTATATTTTTAGCTAGGTCTATGACTTCACTAAGAGGGATTTTCACAACTTAAAATCAATTCTTGCATTTATTTTGAACTGCAATTAAAAACAAATTGGTCCCGAAGATAAATGTCAAGATTGCTACCGATTCGACATTTTGTAGTCAGAATTCTCAAAGCTGCTAGGTAATCTTTTTCATTCTCCTATATAATTTGCTTTCTCATGAAAAAGTTGTGTTTCTAAAGCATGACCGATGACTGTAGTACAATGTGAACTAAAGTGTCTGTATACTCATCCCAAGTTCCAAAACATCCACCTGTTGCTCTTTGTCACCTAAATAATTAAAAGGCAAAGCAATGTGTCTGACAGCATCATACTTTTTAGCATCAGTTGCCATAATATAGTTCTTCAAAACTCTAAGTCATGTTTCCTATAAAACAGGTGGCTTGTCTGGATTTTGTAAAAAGGGTGTATGTTGGATCACATTGTTTGAACTTGCCATATTGCTAGAATTACAACCATTCTCTAGCAGCCAAGTGTTTAGCTAGGCTGATCAAACCACAAGTAACATAGTCAACAAGCAAAATATTAAGGTTGAAAAGTTTATAAATCCAAGCTTTATATCTGTAAGTAAATAATATGTTGAAGGAACAAAATAAGAGCTGATCATTTGTGTTCCTCAATAAGAAGCACACAACAGATGATAGGTGTACAGAACACGTATTGCAGTAATAGTTCCTTATTCCATATAGCTGCTGAGTGAGGGCTACGAGGTTGCATACGCTTTGGTACACTCCACGTCCAGCACTACCATGTCACTCACTCTGAAGCAGCAGCCGGTGCACGCATCTAAAAAAGACTTTAAAGCAGTAGCCAGGGTTCACATTTAAACAAGAATGCAGACATCTTCCCAACGGTAACTTGTAGCACGCAAAACACTTGTGATCAACTGCCAATTAGTATTTTCAAAATAGGGGCGTGGTTAGCCGACGATGGTGGAGGACACGGACTGAGGTGCTCCCAGCTGAACTCCTCCATCCGGAGGCATCCTGTACTATATCCACCTCATTTGACCATATTTGGCAGAGAAGTGGGGTCCTCTCCCCATTATGCCCCCCTGCTGTACCCAAAGAGTGTATTTCTGCAGCCATTCCAATGATGCTTCTGAGCGAGTGGACCGCATAGCCATCGTGCAAAATGGCGGCTCGTCTCCATTACTAAAACTGTATGCCGCACAGGAATCACCCTCTGGCTGTGCAGTCCTTTGGACTGACCCTACTATGGGGCCAAGCAGGTAAGGTATTGGGAGCTTTGTTGGGTGGGCGCCATCATGTCAGCAACCCCCATTGCACTGAGCTAATCACCTGAAGAGAGCCGAGGGATGACCAACAGCCTGTCGGGTGGCCCCACGGTGCTGCTGGAAGGGCTCAGCCCCCTCCATCAAAGCGTCAGAAGTAAACATGAATCTGTGACGGGCTGCTTTGAGCAGCTGTGCAGCCCTGGTGCGTCCAGCATCGATATACTGGAGGTAGACCCTTGGGAACCCGATGCAACCTGTGTTATGCATGGCCACCATCTTCTGCCATGATTGCCAGTAAGCTGGCGAGATTGCTGGCCCCCTCCTCCCTCTTTGAGACTCTTGACATCCTGGAGGTTTCATTCAAACTGCTGCCCCTATATTCTGAAACAGCAGGACTGCTCTGCGTGGGACCCCCACTCCCCCCAAGTTTTATTAGCTGGGAGCCCGGTGGCGAGCTGCATACATCGGGGACACACTGCTTGTCAGGCACATCTACTTGGTTCCTGCCCTGAGCTGTGTACTTGGAGACTGTCTGCTAGTTGTCAGTCTTGGACCGGATTGCGGTGTGATGTGGGATTTGCACCGCCTGAGGTAGAGGCTCCTTTGAAGTCTGAAAGGGGGATCGACTAGCAGCTTGCAACCAGCTCAATGCCATGATGACATGCGTGACCTCAACTTTAAGACCCTGATGTGGTCTGCAATGTGAACTGCTTTTGTATGCTGCAGAACCTAGAGGTGAACTGGTGGGATTGCTGAAAGGGTCTTGACCACAGTGGGGGCTGCTGCCCTGCTCCATTCCCTCGCCGATCCTGTTGCAACCACTACCACTTTCACTAATTGGACCCCCTTCCTCGGCTGCTTTGTCCTCTGTGGTTGATTAAGAGCCCAAAGGAATAGACTACGGGGACCTGGAATTGCTAAGGACCAGGACCTACTGCTCAGTTTACTCACATTGCTCTGGCCCATGTGGGTGATCAGACCCTGCCATGCACAACCTGATTGGTGCCTGTGGAGAAGTCACGCCTATCCTCCTTGGTGGCTGTATTAACAATGCATACTTTACTATCTGTGAACTGGGGGTGGATCTATTTCTAGAGTGCCTAACTTGGAGTTAGGGCCTTTAAACCAGGTTAAGAAGTCGCCAAGGTGGATAAAATTTCCAAGAAGAAACAGCTGATCCTTGCTCTTCCCAGACATCTCGGTCTGAGGAGTTGGATGAGATGACCCTGGAGACAGGGACTTAGGTTGGGGGTCATCAAGGAGCTACACTGGATACCATACTGCGGCCATCGCTGCCTCTCAAAAGACGCTTAAACTAAAGATTGACACCATGGTGACGGACATGTGCCTGTTGTGTGAAGACCAGTCACGGCTGGCCAAGAGAGTCACTACTACTGAACACTCCATAGATGATATCACACATGGTGTCAATGCGGGAAAGAATGTGAATCATAAAGGACAAGGTTAGAGCTTTGGAAACTAGAGCTAAAGATCCAGAAAATAGGGCCAGGAGAAACAATCTTAGAAATATTGGGCTCTCGGAATGCATTGAGGGCTCTACTATGAACATTACTGGCTTCCTGGAGTCATGGCTTAGGGAAAAGTTGGCACCGGAGGGTCTCTCTCCTTTTTATACACTGGAACATGTGCATTGTGTACCTGCATGGCCTCCACTGCTTGAAACGGCGCCTCAGCCGGTGGTAGCCAAATATTTGCACTATAAACACTATGATCACATTCTGAACCAGGCCCAGCTTCTGGGCGACATCTTGGTTGATAAAGTCATGATCTTTCCAGACTGTAAGAGAGAGGTCCAGGAGCAGAAATACTCTTTCACAGATGCCAAAAAACTCCATGGACAGCTGGGCCTATGATACCCTATGTTATTTCATGCCATATTGAGAGTGGCTACAGGTAACAATGTGCAACTCTTCACATCACCTCAGTTGTCCTTAGCCTGGATAGATCACCTGCCCCGGACAAGAGGAGTTACTGCAACTGGGGACATGCGAGTTGGCCTGTGACCTCCCAGGAAGATGGCGATAAGTGGTTCGAGAGCGATCCCATCTAAGTCCCAGGCAAAAGCATTAACTCCAGCGAGTGGTGTAGGCAGTGGCTGCTATGAAGAGATGAGGATTTGGCCTGCCTTCTGTTGCTGGTGATGGTAAGATAAAAGACAATGGCACTGAACAAGCTTCCACCTCCTCCCTATGACCCAAATGACACTCTGCCCAGTGTTATACCCAGGTGTATCGGATGAGATTATTTGATGGGTTCTATCCAGTATCTACCTGGGCCCTTATTGAGGGATGATTGTCTATGATGACAGAGATGCACATATTGATGTATTTTTACCTGTATTTTTATTTTACTCCTAACATAGGTTTATATGTGAGCATGAATATCCTGTTTGCTTCCTTAGGATGGTGTGATGTGAGGCTGGGAGGCATCTCAGCAGGTGTGCATCCCCTGTGTTCTAGTTGTGCATGTGATGCATGCAGTTTCGATGGGGAGCCGTTTGCTTCCAATCTGGGGATGTGGAGTTAGGATGTGTTAGAAATGGGGTCTTTGGTTGGCAGTCAGGTTACTCACTGTCCAAGTAAGGACCCTTACTCTAGTCAGGGTAAAGGAGAATCACCCTCAGTTAGCCCCCACTCGCCCCCTGGTAGCTTGGCACGAGCAAGCAGACTGAACTTCGAAGCAAGGTGTAAAGTATTTGTACCAACACACACAGTAACTCAGTGAAAACACTACAAAATGACACAACACAGGTTCAGAAAAATAGGTCATATTTATCTAAACAAAACAAGACCAAAATGACAAAAAGCCAGCATACACAAGTCAAGTTAGGAATTTTTAAAAGAATAAGGCCCTCATTCTGACCCTGGCGGTCTTTGACCGCCAGGGCGGAGGACCGCGGGAGCACCGCCGACAAGCCGGCGGTGCTTCAATGGGGATTCCGACCGCGGCGGTAAAGCCGCGGTCGGACCGGCACCACTGGCGGGGTCCCGCCAGTGTACCGCGGCCCCATTGAATCCTCCGCGGCGGCGCAGCTTGCTGCACCGCCGCGGGGATTCTGACCCCCCCTACCGCCATCCAGATCCCGGCGGTCGGACCGCCGAGATCCGGATGGCGGTAGGGGGGGTCGCGGGGCCCCTGGGGGCCCCTGCAGTGCCCATGCCACTGGCATGGGCATTGCAGGGGCCCCCGTAAGAGGGCCCCTAAATGTATTTCACTGTCCGCTGCGCAGACAGTGAAATACGCGACGGGTGCAACTGCACCCGTCGCACAGCTTCCACTCCGCCGGCTCGATTCCGAGCCGGCTTCATCGTGGAAGCCTCTTTCCCGCTGGGCTGGCTGGCGGTCTGAAGGAGACCGCCCGCCAGCCCAGCGGGAAAGTCAGAATTACCGCCGCGGTCTTTCCACCGCGGAACGGTAACCTGACGGCGGGACTTTGGCGGGCGGCCTCCGCCGCCCGCCAAGGTCAGAATGAGGGCCTAAGAGTCTTAGGGGGTCATTACAACCCTGGCGGACGGTGTTAAAGCGGCGGTAATACCGCGAACAGGCTGGCGGAAAAAAAAGGGAATTATGACCGTGGCGGAAACTGCCAACAAAGACAACCACTTTAACACTCCGACCGTCACAGCGGTACAGACAAGCAGCGTGGCGGTAATACCGCGAACAGGCCAGCGGAAAAAAAAGGGAATTATGACCGTGGCGGAAACCGCCAACAAAGACAACCACTTTAACACTCCGACCGCCATGGCGGTACAGACAAGCAGCGCGGCGGTCACCGCCAACAGACAGGCGGGAGACAAAGTACCGCCCACAGTATCACAACCTACCAATCCGCCACCTTTTCCGAGGCGGATTCACCGTGGATAAAAACACGGCGGAAACAGCCATTTCAAAGGGAAAACGCTCACCTCTACACACTCCACAAGGAAGGAGGGCACCATGGAGCCAGAACTCCAAATACTTCCTGTGATAGTCTTCCTGCTCCTGTACGATCATCATCAACGCCGGCGCCGAAGACAACGGTGAGTACTGCACCTACGACATAGGGAAGGGGGGAGGCAAAAGTCAGGGACACACACACGCAACACCCCCACCCCCACCCCGACCCTCACCCACTACAACACACACACCAATGCATATCCAAACATCACAGTAACAACCCCCAACCCCCCCAGAAGAATGCAAAGACAAAAGGAAATGAGTGCAACCATTGTAATGTATAAAAATACAGTAAGCTAATATATACAGATATATTTACACATTCAACAAAATAAACATCACGATTAGTAGTGCAGGTATGCACCATTCAATGTCCGTGGACCACTGGCCCCAAAATGCATGGGCGAGGCCCACATCAGATACCTGAGCAAAACGGAGAGAACACTGCTGGGGCATCAGATCGAAATACAACAGGCATCTCAGGGGGAAGGGAAGGGGGGGCACCTCAGCCGGATGACAGCACCATGCCAGGTCCACGAGGGGGCTCCATGCCCATTGATGTATCCTGCGGAGTGGAAAGCCACAGTCTCTCAAGTCTCTACAGTGGGTGGGTTGCCCACTGTACCATCCTGGGGAGTGCAAAGCCACAGTCTCACAAGTCTCTACAGTGGGTGGTTTGCCCAATGCTAAATCCTGGGGAGTGCAAAGCCACAGTCTCACAAGTCTCTATAGTGGGTGGTGTGCCCACTGCTTTATCCTGGGGATTGCAAAGCCACAGTCTCACAAGTCTTTTCAGTGGGTGGTTTGCCCACTGTACTATCCTGGGGAGTGCAAAGCCACAGTCTCACAAGTCTCTACAGTGGGTGGTTTGCCCACTGCTTTATCCTGGGGAGTGCAAAGCCACAGTCTCACAAGTCTCTACAGTGGGTGGTTTGCCCAATGCTAAATCCTGGGGAGTTCAAAGCCATAGTCTCTCAAGTGGATGACAGTCTCCACTGGTTCTGGAGGGGGACAGGTGCCCAGAGTGCTTCATCCTGTTAAGGACTGAGGTAGTGGATGCTGTTCTCCACTGGTTCTGGAGGGGGACTGGTGCCCAGGGTGCTTCATCCTGTTAAGGACTGAGGTAGTGGATGCTGTTCTCCGCTGGTTCTGGAGGGGGACTGGTGCCCAGAGTGCTTCATCCTGTTAAGGACTGAGGTAGTGGATGCTGTTCTCTGCTGGTTCTGGAGGGGGACTGGTCCCAGTTCCGTCACTGCCCCTGCCGCACATGGGCTACCGGTGCTTGAGTTGGCGGTGCTTGCCCTGTTCAGCGGTGCTTGCCATGGCAGTCTTTGCCCTGTTCAGCGGTGCTTGCCCTGTTCAGCTGTGCTTGCCATGGCGGTCTTTGCCCTGTTCAGCGGTGCTTGCCCTGTTCAGCGGTGCTTGACTTTGCTGTCTCTGACCTGTTCAGCGGTGCTTGCCCTGATCAACGGTACTTGACTTTGCTGTCTCTGACCTGTTCAGCGGTGCTTGCCCTGTTCAGCGGTGCTTGACTTTGCAGTTTCTGACCTGTTCAGTGGTGCTTGCCCTGTTCAGCGGTGCTTGACTTTGCTGTCTCTGACCTGTGCAGCGGTGTTTGCCATGGCGTTCCCTCATTGCGCAGCGGGGCTGTGGCTGCTGGGGCCCTCCTGGGCACTGACTCTGGTGGTGGTCTCCTGACCAGTGATGATGGGACTGCCCTCCTGGGCACTGACTCTAGCGGTGGTCTCCTGACCAGTGACAATGGGACTGCCCTCCTGGGCACTGACTCTGGCGGTGGCGTCCTGGCCAGTGACGATCGGGCTGGCAGAGGCCTCCTGGGCAGCGGGGATGATGGCGGCCTTCTCCGCCGTGCTGCTCTTCCCAGACTTTGGCGCTTTCTTCTGCCCCTTCCCTACCTTGGGAGGAGTCACAGCTGAGTCGACACTCCCCCCGGGACCCTTGTGAGCGGCTTTGCCGGCTGGAGTCTTCCCCCTATCCCGTCGGGCACTGTCCAACTTCTGGTGCTTCACAGGGGGGGGGACTGGCTGTGCTTTGGCTCTGTGTCACACTGGCTGCCCTGATGCCCGGTGCACTCCACATACCTCTAACAGGCACCACTGGTACTGGAGATTTTTTGGCTGAGGTGCTAGTACGGGACCTATGAATTGGAGGGGGGGTGGTGGGAAAGAGGTCAACATTGCTCAGGAAAAGTTTCTGACGAACACTCGGATGGGTAGCTGGAGGGGGTCTGGGAGTGGAGGAGGAGGAGGTGGTTGTAGGAGGTGTAACTTTAGATGATTTGGGTGCAGGTGCATGTTCTGGAGGCTATCGTAAGGTGGATGGATGTTGGGTGTGTGTGGGCCCGCGTTTGTGTACTTTGGGAGGGGGCGTCACAAACACACTGGAAGAGGACACAGGGGACGTGTAAATGGTAGTGGGGGTGGTGAGTGCAGGTGAGCGGGGTGTGCTGGTGGGTGTGCTGGTGCGAGTCCTAGTGGCTGTAGTGGTAGTGCATGCAGGTGAGAGTGTAGACGACACTGGGAGGGAGGAGGGAGACGACGAGGAGGGGGACACAGTGGAGGCAGTGGATGTTGCTGTGTCTGTATGTGGGTGATGCTTGTGTGAGTACCTGTGGGATGTGTGGTGCCTATGTTTGCCTGAGCTTCCCTTGTGTGTTGACGTGTGTGCATGCTGGTCTGATGGTGTGCTTGGGATAGGCAGAGGTACAGGGGATTGGGTCTGGGTGGAGGAAGTTGGAGGGGGGAGGCTAAAGACAGGGACAATGGCTGCCATCAGTGCTGAGGCCAAAGATTGCAGGGTTCGATGATGGGCAGACTGACCAGAATGAATGCCCTCCAGGAATGCATTAGTGTGTTGCAACTCCCTTTCTACACCCTGGATGGCATTCACAATGGTAGACTGCCAAACAGTGAGTGACCTGAGGAGGTCAATGGCCTCCTCACTGAGGGCAGCAGAGGTAACAAGGGCAGGGGCTGAGGTGCCTGGGGCGAAGGTGATGCCCACCCTCCTGGGTGAGCTGGCACGGGGCGAAGGCTGAGGGGCTGCTGGGAGGGCGGTGCTGGTAGGGGGGTGCCTGAGCTTCCCTTGTGTGTTGACGTGTGTGCAGGCTGGTCTGATCGTGTGCTTGGGATAGGCAGAGGTACAGGGGATTGGGTCTGGGTGGAGGAAGTTGGAGGGGGGAGGCTAGAGACAGGGACAATGGCTGCCATCAGTGCTGAGGCCAAAGATTGCAGGGTTCGATGATGGGCAGCCTGACCAGAATGAATGCCCTCCAGGAATGCATTAGTGTGTTGCAACTCCCTTTCTACACCCTGGATGGCATTCACAATGGTAGACTGCCCAACAGTGAGTGACCTGAGGAGGTCAATGGCCTCCTCACTGAGGGCAGCAGAGGTAACAAGGGCAGGGGCTGAGGTGCCTGGGGCAAAGGTGATGCCCACCCTCCTGGGTGAGCGGGCACAGGGCGAAGGCTGAGGGGCTGCTGGGAGGGCGGTGCTGGTAGGGGGGGTGGCGGCTGTACCTGTAGAAGTGGGGGGCACAGATGTTGCAACCACCACAAGGGAGCTCCCATCGGAGGAAGAGTCTGTGTCGCTGGTTGCTGATCCGGTGCCCGCTGTGAAGCTCCCCTCGCCCTCCGTCCCACTGGTGTATTCTGAGTCTGTGGTGTGGCCCTCCATGGCCATGTGGGATGCAGCCCCCTCATGCTCCGGTGCCACTGTACCTCCCCCTGATGATGCTGATGCACAAAAGAACACGTAGAGCACAAAAGGTTGGGCGGGACGACAGAAGAAAGAAAGGTTGAGTGCATGGCTTACCGCTACCGTTGGTGGACAATACAGACACAGCAGCCCCCTGCACTACACCGTGCTGTTGGGCTCTACAGATGCAGTTCCTGGGATATGGCCTACATGGCTATGGTGGACATCTGCATACATAGATGACACAGGGGCATGTATACCTGTACTTGGCACTCTACAGAGGTGGGGTGGAGTGGCACATGGCCTGCATTACGGAGGGGCCTAGCCTACAGAACTCGCCCTGGCCTAGGGAAACCCACAGCCCTCCTCCCCCACCCAGACCACTCCACTGCGCGCCAAGTCAGCGGAATGAGAGTGTACTCACCCCCTTGTGTCTGCTGTGATGCCCTCAAGCGCCCATCCAACTCAGGATAGGCCACCGCCAGGATCCGGAACATCAGGGGGGTCATGGTGCGACGGGCACCCCTCCCACGTTGGGAGGCCATCCCCAGCTGAGCCTCCGCCGTCTTCTTGCTCCAGCGGCGAATGTCCTCCCATCTTTTACGGCAGTGGGTGCTCCGTCTCTGGTGGACCCCCAGGGTCCGGACGTCCTCGGCGATGGCACGCCAAATATCCTTCTTCTGGTGGGCGCTGACCTACATGACATGTAAAGGGGAAGAAGAGAAGTCATTACCAACTGTACCGTCGAAGTGAGTGGCCCACATCCCTGCCCTTGCCATGTGGCACATGCATTCACAGTCCTTCATGCTCACAGAACTCTGCCCCCTTCCTTCTTACAACCAGCCCTCTCCACACAGGCATAGCCCATACAACTTGCACCTTATGTACTCACCTGTTGGTCTGGAGGACCGTAGAGTAGCGTGTACTGGGGGAGGACCCCATCCACGAGCTTCTCCAACTCCTGTGCAGTGAAGGCAGTGGCCCTTTCCCCAGACGCACGTGCCATTGTCTCTTCCAGACCGAGATCACAGCAGCACTTGCAGTATAGGTCCTCTCCTGTCGAAGATCAGGTATCGAGTGATTCAACAGATAGAAAATGGCGGTCACGTCCGCGGCGGTAACGTCCGCAGCGGTGCATATCATCACCGCCGGCGCACTTCGTCATTGGCTCCTGGGACCCATAGGGTCCAATGTTAACCAATGTAGCATTGCGCAGCAGTCTTCGACCGCCTTCTGCGACGGTGGACAACGCCAGCGCAGTTACCTCACATCCAATTGTCCCAGTTTAGAGGTCAGGCAGCCGCCATTTCAGGGGCCCACATGGCTTTATTTTCAACTGCTTCACACATACCTAGGCCTGGACTCAACACTCTTACAGACAACTTTTTGGATTATGTTTCGTGTTCTGTGTAGCTGTGGTTACATACCTCTGAGTTGCTTGACTCTGTGGTCGCTTTTGTCCTTCCTAGGCACCGTCAGCTGGGACATGTGAGGAGATGGCGGAATCCTCCGGTGTACCGACCGCTGGTGGACCTGATGACAATGGAGGAGCGACATTTAATCATCACCTATAGGTTTGACCGTGCCACAATCCAGGAACTGTGTACCCAGTTGGAGCCAATCCTGATGTCAGCAATACGCCATCCCACAGGAATCCCCCCTCAAGTGCAGGTGCTATCAGTGCTCCATTTCCTTACAAGTGGGTCATTTAAAAAAACAGTGGCCATGGCATCAGGGATGTCCCAGCCTATGTTTTCCAATGTGTTGTCCAGAGTGTTGTCTGCCCTGCTGAAACACATGTTGAGCTACATCGTTTTCCCTCAGGTGGAGGATTTGGATACTGTTAAAGGTGACTTCTATGCCCTTGGACATATCCCTAACATCATAGGTGCCATTGATGGGACCCATATAGCTCTGGTCCCACCCCACAGGAGTGAACAGGTGTACAGGTACCGGAAGAGTTATCATTCGATGAATGTACAGATGGTATGTTTGGCAGACCAGTACATCTCCCAGGTAAATGCTATGTTCCCTGGCTCAGTGCATGACGCCTACATCCTGCGGAATAGCAGCATCCCTTATGTGACGGGTCAACTCCAGAGGCACCGGGTGAGGCTATTAGGGGACTCTGGTTACCCCAACCTGTCATGGCTATTGACCCCAGTGAGGAATCCCAGGACAAGGGCAGAGGAACGCTACAATGAGGCTCATGGGCGGACTAGGAGGGTGATCGAACGCACCTTCGGCCTCCTGAAGGCCAGGTTCAGGTGCCTCCATATGACAGGTGGTTTCCTATTCTACTCACCAACGAAGGTGTGCCAGATCATCATTGCCTGCTGTATGCTTCACAATCTTGCTTTGCGACGCCAGGTGCCTTTTCTGCAGGAGGATGGTCCAGATGACGGTGTTGTGGCAGCTGTGGAGCCTGTGGACAGTGATGAGGAGGAAGAAGACATTGACAACAGGGACTCAGTCATACAGCAATATTTCCAGTGACACACAGGTGAGAACACTTTCTTGACTACTACAAGTACTTTCACACTTCTACCTCTATCCTGTCTGTCAATTTCAACCAGTATTTGGTAACTGAGTTGTACATTTCCATTAAGGTTTCACAGGTGTGGTTACCAACGTGTGTCATCTGCTTGCATCCTTCATGGACTTGTGATGTGTGACATAGGTATGTTGACATTACTATTGAGAACGGATTTTGTCACTGTCATAGCTAATACACTATTTCGAAATCACAGACTGACTCCAGATTGTGGGTGTTTATTGAAGTGCTAATTATTGGAGGGGGTGGTAAAATGGTGAGGGGTGATGGTGGAGGAATGTCCATGGCAGAGTCCAGTCTATTAGTCTCACAGGTGCACTGCCCATATGGGCATAGGAAGTGGAGCTGGGGCAGTTCCAATATGGACAGGGTTACAAAGTGTGACAGTGGGATGACAATCAGGGTGGTCTCATTTCTTGGCGGGGGTCTTGCCATCGTGCTCTGTCCTGTTCCTGGATCTCAGGGACCACTTGCGGGGTGGTTCTCCGTCTGCAGGGGGTGGGGTGCTGGTGTGGTGGTCCTGTGGCGGGGCGTCCTGTCCAGTAGCGCCGGCGGAGGTGGTGGGCAGTTCATCGTCCATGCTAGTGTCAGGGGCCCCTTGGAGTGCCACGGTGTCCCTCATGGTGTTCTGTATGTCCTTCAGCACCCCTACGATGGTGCCCAGGGTGGAGCTGATGGTTCTGAGTTCCTCCCAGAAGCCCAAATACTGTTCCTCCTGCAGGCGCTGGGTCTCCTGAAACTTGGCCAGGACCGTAGCCATCGTCTCCTGGGAGTGATGGTATGCTCCCATGATGGAGGAGAGGGCCTCGTGGAGAGTGGGTTCCCTGGGCCTGTCCGCCCCCTGTTGCACGGCAGCCCTCCCAGTTCCCCTGTGTTCCAGGGCCTTCGCCCCTGGACCGTGTGCCCACTACCACTGTCCCCAGGTCCCTGTTGTTGTTGGGGTGGTGGGTTATCCTGGGTTCCCTGTAGTGGTGGACACACAGCTGATTGACGTGTCCTGGGTACGGAGGTATGGGCCCGCTGGGTGGGTGCTGTGCTGGTGTTTCCAGAGGGTGGAAGGGCTGTGTTGGGCTGTGCCTGTGCGAGGGGAACCAACTGTCCAGAGGCCCACGATGGTCCGGGCTGGTCATCTGGATCCAGTTGGCCAGAGCTGCTGTCATCACTGTGGGCCTCTTCTGTGTGTGGGGTAGAGATGTCTGGACCCTCCTGTCTGGTGACGTTAGGTAGTGGTCCTGCAGGGGTGTAAAAGTATGATTATTGCATGTGTATGTGTCCTGGTGTGCAATAGGTGGGTGAGCGTGTACCCCAGTGCTAGCATTCCTGTGTGGGTGCTTGTGTGATGATGGTTGGGGGGGTGTTATGGGTATGTGCAGTGGGCATGCTTTAGTGAGGGGTGTCCATGCTTTGTTGTGTCATGCAGGGCTTGGTGTTGGGATGGGTGGTTTGTGTTATTAGTACATTAGTGAGGAGTTGGAGTGATAGGGGAGGGGGTGAGGGTGGGGGTGTGTGATAGAATGCAGGTAGGGTGGGGGATATGATAGTTAAGATTTGACTTACCAGTGTCCATTCCTCCACCGACTCCTCCGAGGCCCTCAGGATGCATAATGGTCAAGACCTGCTCCTCCCATTTTGTTAGTTTGTGGGGGAGGAGGTGGGGGTCCGCCACCAGTCCGCTGTACCGCGATGTTGTGCCTGGAGACCACGGAACGCACCTTCCCCCGTAGATCGTTCCACCTCTTCCTGATGTCGTTCCGATTTCTTGGGTGCTGTCCCACTGCGTTGACCCTGACGAATATTCTTCGCCATAGCTCCATCTTCCTAGCTATGGAGGTGTGCTGCACCTGTGATCCAAATAGCTGTGGCTCTACCCGTATGATTTCCTCCACCATGACCCTGAGCTCCTCCTCAGAGAACCTGGGGTGTCTTTGCCGTGCCATGGGGTGGTGTAGGTGATGTGTGGGGTGGTGTATGTGGTGATGAGTGTGGTGATGTGTAGTGGTGTGTGGTGTTTTGTGCGTGGATGTTGTTTGGGTGATGGTGTTGTGTGCCTCTGTGTGGTGGGGTTGTCTATTCTGTGCTCTCTCTCTGGCCTTTGTCAGTCAGTTTTGGTCGTAGGGGTTTGTGGGTGATGTGGGTGTGTGTTTTATATTGTGTTGGGTGTGTGGGAGTGGTGTTTGTATGTATATCAGGTGTGTGTAATTCGAATTGTCCAATGTGGCAGTGTTTTGGAGATGTGTGTGTATTTTGAGCGCGGCGGTGTGTACCGCCAATGGAATACAGTGGTTGAAAGACCGCCGCGTGGATTTGCGTGTCGTGATAGCATGGACGTGTTTCTGTTGGCGTGACGGTGGAGGTTTTGTTTTCGCCAGTTTATCACTGAACTTTGGTGTGGCAGACTTGTGTGGGTGTCTGAATTTCGGCGGATTCCGAGATGTGGGTCATAATAGCTGTGGCGGATTTCCACGGACGCGGCGGTGTATTGGCGGTCTTCTGCACGGCGGTAAGCGGCTTTTACCGCCAATGTTGTAATGACCCCCTTAATCATTAGTAAAAATTAGAAGGCTGTTATTTAACAAAAGTACCTGGGTAGCATCAAAATAAAGTAGCACTGGCATGTGTGCATCGAAAAAGGCCAGTGATGCGTCAATTTCTCACACGCAAGCAAGACCATTCGCCGTTCCTCCTCCGGTCGGGTCAGCATGCGTCGTTTCTTCTCTCCCGCAAGAGAGCGATGCGTTGATCCAGACAGGCACCTCGGGTCCGGGCAGGCTTTGCATTGATTTTCCACGCCCAGCAATGTGGCGTCGAACGATGTCAAGAAACCATGCTGCAGGTGTTGCGCATCGTTTCTCCAGCTGCGATGCATTGATCTTCCAGCCGGGATGCAGGTGGAGCATTGATTTTAGCTGCAAGGCAGCGGTGCGTTGTTTATGAGCCGTGAGGCAGGTGATGCATCAAAAGTTTCCCCGCACAGCGGTCTTTGCATGGATTTCCGTCCTTTTCCACCAGCTTCACCTTTCAAGGGCCCAGAGGCAGGTTAGGGCACCACTTGGCAGGCAGGACTTTCAGCAGAAAGCCCAAGTGCTGGCAGGGAGAAGTCTTTGTTGTCACTGAGACTTCAACAAGATGAGGCAAGCTCAGTTTCAAGCCCTTGGAGATTCTTCACCAGTGGAAAGTCACACAAAAGTCAGGCCAACAGGCAAAGGGGCAGTACTCCTGCTCCAGCTTCCAGCTCTTCTCATTGGCAGAGATTCCTCTTGGTTCCAAAAGTAATCTGATTTTCAGGGGGTTTGGGTGCTCTTCTTATACCCCTTTGTGCCTTTGAAGTATGCCCACTTCAAAGAGAAGTCTCTGTTGTTTTCAATAACCTGCCTTGCCCATGATAGGCCCGAGACACACACAAGGGGGTTGGAGACTGCATTTTTAAGGGCAGGCACAGCCCTTTCAGGTGTAAGTTTCCACTCCTCCCCTCACCTCAGCCCAGATGGCCCATCAGGATTTGCAGGCTACACCATAGCTCCCTTTGTGTCACTGTCTAGAGGAGAGGTGCAAACAGCCCAACTGTCAAACTGACCCAGACAGGGAATCCACAAACAAGCAGAGTCACAGAATGGTTTAAGCAAGAAAATGCCTACTTTCTAAAAGTGGCATTTTCAAACACACAATCTAAAAACCAACTTCACTAAAAGATGTATTTTTAAATTGGGAGTTCAGAGACCCCAAACTCCACATGTCTATCTGCTCCCAAAGGGAATCTGCACATTAATCATATTTAAAGCCAGCCCCCATGTTAACCCATGAGAGAGATTGGCCTTGCAACAGTGAAAATCGAATTTGGCAGTATTTCACTATCAGGACGTGTAAAACACATAAGTACATGTCCCACCTTTAACATACACTGTACCTTGCGCCTGGGGCTACCCAGGGCCTACTTTAGGGGTGCCTTATATGTATAAAAAGGGAAGGTTCAAGCCTGGCAAGTGGGTACACTTGCCAAGTCAGATTGCCAAGTCAGATTGGCAGTTTAAAACTGCACTCACAGACACTGCAGTGGCAGGTCTGAGCCATGTTTACAGGGCTACTAATGTGGATGGTACAGCCAGTGCTGCAGGCCCACTAGCCTGGTTATTTGATTTACAGGCCCTGGGCCTTACTAGTAAATCAAATATGCCAATCCTGGATAAGCCAATGTACACATATAATTTATACGGGGAACACTTACACTTCAGCACTGGTCAGCAGTGGTAAAGTGTCCAGAGCAAACAAACCAGCAAAAACTGAGTCCAGCATACTGAAACAACTTGGTAAGTAGAAGCAAAAAGTTAAAGGAGACTGTGCAAATGATTCCACGTCTAACAGGTTGGTTATTCCTATTTGTGGGGTTTCTACTGGGCTGCCCCTGCCTGCTGTTTCCAGAACCAACAGATAAGGGCCTGGGCCCTCGATTAGTGGGAAGCTTTGGATCTCCTTCCTGAAAAATTGTTGCACATTGGTTGTTGTCACTTCTGGCATCTCCCAAGATAGAAAATGTCATCTCCTGGTATGTTCGGGCTTTCATAACATGTTAAAAAGATATAAAGTATATACCTAACTTAAGAGGTGAGGGACGCATATCGCCCTCCAGCAGTAAACCCACCTCACTGCATCTGAGGGACTGGCGCTCCATAAGAGATGGTAGGGTCAGATATATCCCACAACCCACTTGGCCATTGTCAGGGGGATTCTGTTTTGGGTGAGATGGGAGTACCCTTTCAGAAGATGAGTGAACAGACAGAACCTGACAGTAGGTATGTAGTGGTCACGGGGAGGATACCAAGACACAATTTGGCCACAGTTGGTGTCTATACTTCTATTATGACCAGGGAGGGGGATTGCAGAATTATCTAGGGTCTTGGCCCCATATCTGACATAAGCTATAGTCTTGGGGGGCTGACTTTAATAGAATTGCTGGCCCAGTCCTCGAATGGTCCCATCCAACCCAGGACGATTCACTGGTGATCCGCTTGGAGCTCACCTTCTCCAACTGTCAGTGTCAATGGGGACTGGTGGACTCTTGGAGGCACTTGCACCCTATGTCATGAAACTATTTGTTCTGCTGTTGCGTGCATTAACTTCATGTTCATCTTGACACTTTCCTAGGTACACCTAGGATCCATCATTTGGAATATCTATGTTGTAGGGTCTCTGACCACAATCCAGTGTTGCTCTCATTGAACTGTGAGTGCAGGCACCCCTACATCCCTGATTGGCATTTGCGTGTTGATGCCCTGTATGACCCAGTCTTTCAGCATAACATCCCAGAGGCAATAAGAATTTACTTTGCAAATAGTGCAGGTACTGCTACCTCCCATCTGACTGAGTGGGTCACTTTTAAGACAGTTATGAGGGGACGGTGTATTGCGAGGTTATGTGAGTACAATGCTCATTTGTAGGGGAGGTCAAGGACCAGGAGAGAGTGTTGTGGGACCTTGGGAAGCAGAGACCGTGAAAACCGGCATTTAAGGGCCAATTACTGAGAAGACCCTCCCTCCAGGATATTGTTTCATAGATTTGCAAATTTTGCTGAACAAATATGCAAATTTTGCACCACAAAAATGCAAATTTGGCAGCATTATTGTGGCCCTTTATTTTACTCCTAATCATTTCTTTTTAGACTTAATGGTGGAGTATTCCACTTTGAAATAGGCATGCTTAAAGTGTCTGAGAGTGTTCGTTTGCTATATTCTACTTCTGGTACCATTCTGGAACATAGGTTAAGCCAAGCACAATAGCACATGGTTGCTAGTCATCCTGTTTTCCGTGGCATTGTGCTGACTTGAGGCTATCTAAGTCTGGTAGGACACCAAATGCTTCCTGTGTGAGGGAGATGAACAGGTTCCATAATATCCTTCTACACTGAGGTTACAAAGAGGAAACTATGCCTGTAAGCACTATTTGGAAATAATATGCTATCATTTCTCATGCAGTGCCACAACACAGCAGTCAGCTGTGCAAACTACCGTTGCTGACAGTGTGCCACAGGTATACAGCAATAGAACAATGTACACTTCTGGCCCCGGTGTCACTGCCCCTGCTGCATTCATGGCAGCTAAGCTCATAACTACAACAGTATCTCGAGTGGCATGCCAATGGTGTTATGCAATGATGCCCTAAGTCCATGGGTCCTATACCCCCAGTGCCCAGGAGTGTGTTCACCCTCAGAACTGAAAAGTCACCAGGGCTATGATGGAGGGACTGTCTAAACTTGATGGCTATTGTAGTCCTGTTAAGGTTTTTCACTTTTAACAATTTACTGTTTGAAAAAAGTGACTGGTATTCAATTAAATGGCAAGAAAGACCATATAATATGAGCTTCCATGTCATTAATAAAATTAGGTCTTTTCTACATGAATATATGGAAACTTTGCCTCCTGTATCAACATTGCTGGGGGTGAGATCTCCTAGTGTCCTTCGACTCCAGAACAGTGCAGGACATGTAGGGCTTTGTCCATACTAGGGGCTGGCATGGCAGGGGATGGGAGCTGGGGAGGAGGAGGAGGGTATGTTCTTTTGTGGCTGCGAATAGCTGGGAACGGCCTATGTTATGTTACATTATGTACATTTAGATATCTTGTGATCTTATAATGTAGAACATTTACTGTCGCTAGTACAGTGCATATGGACATGACTATTCCTGATATGTTGTGCCCAACCTATGTTGATTGCACTAAAACAATAAAAAATTGTTTTAAAAAAAGCTAGCATTTCAGAAGTAAAAATTACGTTCCTTTGAAAATTGAAAACATTTAAAAGATAAGATAATGTCAAAGGGTAGCCTCTTTTACCTAACCATGCACTCTAACCTCAAAAACATGGTCAAAAGTTATGTTGTAAAGAAAGTTTCAGGAAAGGTGCATCTGATTATCACTTTTGAGCTTCTGCTTTCAAACAAATTCTTGAATATCAGAAACGATAATGTCATTGGTTCTTCACAGTTGTCAGGATGCTTGTTGCCAATATGTTGAGTGATGTTCCTCTCTTAAATGATACAATCCATAAAAGTGCTGGAGCTGGATAAGTGTTTTCTTAAACTTGTGACCCACAACTGTTCAGAAAGATGTCCTTGAAGTGAATGCTTGGATAGAGTTACATTCCAGAACATCAGACTACTTGACATCATTGAATTCTACTTAGCACACAGTGAGTGACCATTGGTTAAGACAAACCCAATTAGTTGATGGATAAACATACTGCTAAATAAATCAATAACTAAACAGAATACAAGGCACCAAATTCATGTCTGACTACATGAAGTACATGTGGGATAATGCTGGAGTAACCTATAAGTTCTCCACATTATTCCAACCCTAAAACATGGGCTTGTTGAAAGATTCAACAAGGCCCTGAAAGGCATGATTATGAGCCTACCAGAACCCACGAGACATAAATGGGACATCCTCTTCCCATGCCTTCTCTTTGCATACAGTACAGTGCCTCAGAAGAGAGTGAGGCTCAGTCTGTTTGGCCACCTTGTGATCAAACCTCTCAGTCATGTAAAGAAGGGGTGGGTGAAAGCTTCCAAGAAACACATCAGAATACAGTGAGCTACGTTTTGGACCTCTGATCTCAGATGAAGCGCTTCTGGAATGAAGCCACTGAGAGCCTGGAGGCCAGCAAGGAACTCATGAAGCACTGGTACAGTCAGAAAGCCACTCTGGTGTAGTATCAGCCAAGCCAGAAGGTGTGGGTGATGGAGCTTGTGGAGCCCCAAGCCTCAAAGGGCCACTAGACCAGGCCCTATGATGTCAAGGAGCAGAAAGAGGAGTTCAACTACCATCTGGGCCTCAAGATATCCAGGACCCCCTTAAGAGATCCTACATGTTAACTGCCTCATTACCCACCTCAAGAGATCTGAAGAAACTATGCTTGTGCTGACAGATGATGGTTAGGTGGAGGACAGCAAGCCCTCCCATACCTCCTGTCTTCCAAGGAGCAAGCTTGGACAGTGGAAGGAGTTGTCCTTTCCCCTATCATGACCCCAGAGCAGCAGTGGGACTGTTGCCACTTGATGGGGTAGTTTGTCTCTCTTTTCTCACTGACCTTAGGGCTCACTGATTGGTGTCCCGACAACATACAGAATGGGGACAGCATGCCTGTCAAATACAAAATTGATAGGCTGTCTAACAAAGTGAGGCAGTATTGAGAACAAGATTTCAAAAATGCTGGATTTTGTGGTGATCGAGCTCTCCCGTACTTCCTGGTCTAATCCAATGGCCCTGATACCCAAGGCTGCTCCAGCAAGCACCACCCCAGAATTGCAGTTTTGTGTTGATTACAAGAGCCTCAGTTCAGTCACCAAGACTGATACTCACCTCACTCCTAGAGCTGATGAGCTCACTGATCTATTGGGAGCTGCAAAGGGTGCTGGCAGATTGCCTTAATTCAGAGGTCAAGGGCAGGTCAGCATTTTCCACTCCAGAGGGCCACTTCCAATTTTTAGTGATGGCCTTTGGGCTAAAGAATGCCCCTGCCACCTTCCGGTGGGTAGTGGACTGGGTCCTGGCAGAGTTGGAGGAGCTCAGTGGTGCCTACTTAGATGACATTGCTGTCTTCAGCCCTAGCTGAGATGACCACATGCACCACCTCAGCACCTCAGTGTTGTGCTTCAGGCCCTGCAAAGGACAGGCCTGACTATCAAGGCCAGTAAGTGCCAAATAGGACAGGGCTCAGTTGTGAACTTGGGTTACCAGGTTGTTAGGTGCAGAATGCTGCCCAGCCAGCCCAAGATACAGATTCTCCTGGTTTGGGAACTCCCCAAGACCTAGATTGAGGTGAGAAGACTTTTTAGGCCTTATCAGATATTACAGGAGATTTGTTAAAGGGTGTGCAACATTTGTTGCCCTGGTCCAAGGTTTTAAATTGTAAATTCAAACTGAGCCAATTTTTTGGTTCTCAGAATTCTCCACTGGGGTACGACTGGAAGCTGTAGTCGGACAGGGCTCCCAGAAGCCAAATAGCCGGACAGTCCTTAGCAGCTTGTCTTAGTCCTCTAACTTAATCCTCTAGCTATTCGGACAATTGTTCCTGGTCACTCCTACATCCCTCTGATCCTCAGGGCAGGCTCCTAAGCTCCAGGTCTCTCTCTAGACAGGGCTCCTTCAGGGTCCAGTACTCTATGGTCAGCTGGGCACTCTTGAAGTTAGGACTCCTTCTTTATGTCCCTCAAGTATGCAGACAAGAGTGCAGCCATCTGAAACAGTTCCAGTCCCTGGGTTACAGCAGGGTGAGACTTTCTTGAATCTTCTTTCTTCCTGCAGGGTCTTTGTCTTTAACTATTGTTTTCCCAGGACCAGGAATGTTATGAGGTGGTAATAGTGAGGTACCAGTTCTATCCTGGCACTAGCAAGTGATGAGAGATTTTTACCTACCCAATTGTTTGTATTCACTGTATGCCCACCTTCTGTGAAGCACTTCCTCTTTGCTTTCCTGCAAAGATTCTCAAAAGCTCCAAATCCAAAATGACCCATCCCTTCCTCCATCAGAAGCAGCTCTGACTCTTTCTCTCTTTCTAAACGACTCTGCTAGTACGATGTTGCTCCCCTTCTGTCCCCTCCACCACACTGGAAATAGAGCCAGAGTTTAGGGAAAGTGCTAGGGAATAAGTGGGAGCATATCCAGTCAGCTCAGTTGACATCCTCAAGTCAAAATAGATAGTGTGCATGGTATCCTCTATTCTGATAAAAATGGTTTCAGACCCCAGCCCAGATGGCAGCTTATCCCGGTTAAGTAGCCAGTTTTTAGCAACACCCACCTTCCTGGTCCCAGAGGTCAAGCTATTTTCCTCTGGAGAGAAGAATCATTAACTCCTGCCAGGAATGTACATTGAGCCTCTGGAGGTGTTATGACTAGCAAAACTGGCGCTAAACAAGTTTTCACTCATGCAGTATAAAAAATGTTTTATAAATTTACCAAACATCTACACAAAAATAAACTGAGTATAAAATACCTTTAACCCATTTACTAGTATTTTCCCAAGCAAGGACATACATTAAGGGTGTTCTTTTTCTCTAACAATCTAGCTCATCTACAAAGAGACAGCAGCTTTTGGACATTTAGTCACCGTAAGTGTGTACCAATCCAAATATCAGGTGTTTCACTTCTTCATATAGTAGGCACACAGCCCTGTGTCCTTACAAGACATACTTCAGGTTTGTTTTATTATTATTATTATTATATAAAACAATAGGTCAAAGTGGTGCTTCTGGAAGCCAAATATTTATGTCATATACTAGGGTGATTTTAACACACACTGCATCCCATGGGTGACATTTAACTTTCAAGCCATTGGTAAATTTTCTGCACCACCTAACGTCCTTTAAGGAAAGTTAAATAGGCCAGTTTGGTAAATCAACCTCCAAGTAATGGTTATGGGGGACACACAGGTACTATTATATTGTTTAGTAGTGGTATAGAGTCCTAAAGCAGTAAAACCAGCCAGGCAATAATGGAGGGATTACGAGAAAATGATGTCCCTTTTCACATATTGTATGAGAGCTTGGAGGCTAGAGAGGCACTTTTGGGGTTTTTGGCGATCCTCACCTCATGTTGTTTTTGGGATATGAAATGTTTTTAGGTCATCTGCATTGGACTACTACAAATAGATTGGATTCCTCAAGTATGTGCTTGTTAAAATAAGCCTTTCTGGATCTCTTGATTCCTTTGTTATTGCCTCTCCTGTCTCATGGATTATTGCTACCAATTGTTGAGAATTGTAAATCCTGCTTTGAATGTTCTAATTTTGGATGCAGCACAATGTTGTATTAGAGTGAATTGATTGGCAGGTATACACCCCTAGAATACTTTATGTAAATGGGGAGTAGAATTTGTGAAGAAGGTGACAGGTTTATGTGCCATGGTGGTATTATTTATAGTGAAAACTTAGTTGTCTGACAATAGCTGGATTTGATTAATAAGTTAGAGATTTTGAGGGTGTATGTAACATGAGGTGCCCAAATGCATCAGTTCTGGTGCTCACCTTTTGTTTAAAGCCTATGGCATGAGGGTTGTCTAGGAATTCAATTGCAGGTATGCCACCTTGCCTGTCTACACATAGATTGAAGTTTACCATAAGCAAGATGTGTTTATCTTCAATAAAATCCTAAGCATACTACTTTCCATATGTCTTAGTTTTCATGGGGGCTCATTCATCCATAATCTTTTTCATGGTGTTGTGGTAATGAACTGCAAGAGAGTTTGCCTAAAAATTACCAGTCGAAGTTATCATTTTGTTGACACTCTTCATGAGTGGTGATGTCAGTTTGTTTGGGATATCTGTTGTATTTATTTGGTTTATTTAATTGAACATTTGCCAATACCTTGGAAAACATGAGCGGGAATGAAAAGAGGTGATATTCGGACCAGACCACTGGCCTTCGTAGTCCTAACATCATAGCTCCTTCTTTGGCTATAAGCAGGTCTATTATCAATCCATTCTCATTGTTTGGGTGATGGATGGCATTGTGTCAAGTCACTGTTGTCTAAAATGCGTTGGCGCAGTTGTGCGCCAAAAAGTATAAATACGGCCCTTAGGATATTTTTTAAACAAGACTTAAAAAACGATACAAGTCTAAAAGTTGAGTGCTTGACAAAAGGTCCATGATGTAAGTCCTGAACTCCACATAAACAGAAAGGGCAAATGAATCGAGCATAAAAAAAATCTGCACATTTCCTAGTTAACTCCCTCAAAGGAACATGTCTAGACCTTAGTGTGTAGTTACATTTGTTTCCCCAATCCACCATCCAAGAATGCTTTATACAATTTCAAATTTCAAGTTTGAACAGTATTCACTGTCCAGCCTTAAAGTCACTAGGTACTGCTCTTTTTCAAGTTTGGCCTCTCCTGTCCAAAAAAGCGAAGATGGTACAGACTCAGGTGATAATTCAAACAGTTGTAGTACATAATGAAAAAGTATGTGATATAGGACCTATTAATAACATCAATGGAAATAAGTTTTTGTTTAAAAAGCAGACTCAAGACCCTTCCATGCACTGATAACCCCAAATAATGACAGCTCCTAATTCCATGGCAAAATTGCTTTATAAAATAAACCAATTTTACAGAAGGGGATGGGAGGAATGCTTTCAAATAGTGTAGCTACTGGAAATCACTCGGAGTAGCCTTCCAATCCATCATCTTTTGCCCACAGTCCACCTTGAACTAATAAACTAGGCCACCTCCAGAAGGGAACAAATTAAACCCAGACCAGTTTCCAAGCTATACCTCACTGACAAGACCTGTCAAGGCCAAGGTCAGTCTGGGGTTGCTTGTATTCCTTTCTGGAGGGGCCCAAGTCTGGATTGAGTGTTTCAAAGAACAATTGGGGCAGTGCTGATTTTCATAAGGTGGATCTTTTTCTAGGGTGGCAAAATGGGTGAAAACAAATGAAGGGTTGGAATGCTACCCAAGCAATTGCCAGTGGTTTAATTATCTGCAAGCCTTCTTTCCCTCAGATTTTGTGTGACTGAACCACATTCAAGGCACACTGCTTGAATTAGGATGCGTGGTCTCAGAGTGCAAACCTTGCTCAAAATCTTGTTGTAGATAATATTTACTTGAAGAGGACAACTTATGAAATAGTATATATTCAAGGCATGAGATAATATATCTTGGTTGTAAAATTTGCAATAGGTGCTTAAAATGTCCTCTCCCAAGAGTCTTAAGAAATAGGTTTAGGACCTGAACATGAGCCATGGCCTTAACCGCTCGCTAATTTAAATTATGCTTGTTACAAAGGTCAGAGATAAAAACTCTACCTGTATATGAGTAGGATTGCACTACTTCCAGTTTATCCTGACCCAGTACCTAATTATATGTATTGACTTTTCTCTCGTCCCCAAAGGTTACAAAATGTACTTATACAGACATTGATCGTCAAGACATGATTCACTGCAAAACAGTTCAAATCTCTTATCGCTTCTTGTACATCGACAAGGGTCAAATCAACTAAAATAACATCATTTGTATACATACATAATAGGTAAAGGACGAAGCCCTAATTTTGAGGCACTTTTTTCAGATGTCCGTATTTTTCAAGCAGATCATGCAGGTATAACCAGAGAAGGGACTAAAAGGCATCCTTGCTACAGAAAATCCAAATCTTTATATTTTTTGATAATCCTGTGTCTGCACCTGTGAAGAAAAGTAATGCAATTAGCAGTAGCAAAGGATTACAGGGTTGGCCAGTTCTCAATGATTTGGCCTGTCTGCATTGTTAGATGCTGTGGAGAAGCCTATGTCAGCTGCATAGACCACCTGCACCATAGATACAACATTTCTCTTGAGTATTGATTGAAGAGCTGCCTTGTTAACAATTACTGAACAAATGAGGCGAAAACTAGATTGTTCATTCGGTATGGATGATGTTGTTTTCAAAAGCTTATGTCTGGAGGTGTTCTAGAATGCTCTTAGCAGAGATCATCACTATTTCATCCAAGACAGAATTTGTCAACTTCTGGATGCTTGTACAGAATCCTTTCTTGTATAGCGGAATCAGTTTGATAGCAAAAATTGAATAAAGGAGCTAAGAAGTTATTCCATATTTCAGGGTCCTTTTTTAACACTCCCACTAGTATCTGTTTGAGGTACATTGCCCCAGTACCAGGATTCTCTGATACAATTGGCTGTA
Source organism: Pleurodeles waltl (assembly GCF_031143425.1). Taxonomy (NCBI): domain Eukaryota; kingdom Metazoa; phylum Chordata; class Amphibia; order Caudata; family Salamandridae; genus Pleurodeles; species Pleurodeles waltl. The sequence continues at coordinate 600,349,237 of NC_090438.1, forward strand.
TGGTGAGCTGTCACTGAAGATAGTAATATGGAACACTGAGATGCATAAAACTGCATGAGATAACTGTCTGCATACAATTCAGAAATATGATCAATACAGTCATGTAGTGGGAGTGATAAAACAAAATTGCTTACTTTCATGCTGCGTGCTCAAGGGACAATTCTCTAGAACTGCCTTGAGTTTTTTGTAGGGCCGCACATTTCAGGCTGTGTCAGTTCAGATCCACTTGTCTTCTCTCCAGTAACTTTCTTTGTCTAGGACTCTTTTTGTTTGCATCAACTTGGATGTGGTTTAAACTGCTTTTGAATCAGCCTTCTTGCCTCACTGGATATTCTAACTTCTCGCAAGTCATTTGGATGCCTTTTTATTACACTTGATTGTGTAACTGTTTTGTTACAATATCATTAAAATATTTTTAAGCACACTTCCAATTCTGCAATGAAATTACAAAGATTTCTGTATGTCAAACTAGCTCTGACTCAGATTCAAGACTGAGGTAATTAGAAGAGGAAAAGCTACTATGACTTGCAAAATAGAATGCTCGCTACGAATGGAATCAGCTTCCTGAACCTCAGAGATTGAAATAAAAGTTTAAAATATAGAGATTACATGGCCTGTTATCGAAGCACCAATGATTTGTTTGGGGACAGGTCGAACTTATATGCCATAGTCCACCCGAATGTTGGTTATCAGCTCAACAATATCCATTAAATGTTTAAGTAAATAAAACCAGTCTTATCAGCTTTGCAATTATTCTGAAAATTTGTTCCAGGGAGATACCTGGCACCTTCCAGTTCAAAAATTCTAAAAGCACTCATAGGTGCATTGGACACTCTTGTATTAATCTCTCCCACAATTGGGACCCTCTGTACAGCTCCATCTCAATCATATTCATTCTAAAATCAAAACTTGAAACCAGGATAGAGTTATGCTGCTACCCTAGAGGAATTTGAACATTAAATAAAAGGAGGGACCATTTTTAGGCATATTCAGACATCTTCAAATCACGTCTTGAACACTGAATAGGATTAAATGGATGAGCAATCGTTTCAAAAGTAATCAAATGATAAAACTATGCAGTACCACCACGTGCATGGCCTCAAGATGTTGTCTGGACTACTGCTAGTGTAATATTTATCTGTCAAAAAACATCGGTTTCCCATGTTTCCTGAATAGAGATAATGGCAGGATGTAGACTTGTTAGTGAGCTAGTTTTATCATATTGCATTCTTGCCAAATTCCAGGAAAGAATTAATAATTTTTGGCTACATCATAGACAAAATGGGATCCTGAGATTTATCTTCAATATTGCACTCATGACACCCATGACCAGGAGTGAAGAACATTCCTACTCTTGTCAGCCAATCAGAAAGTTACTACCAAAGAAGTTTAACTATTTTTCTCCGGGCTAGAACACATCATGACAGAATGGGCTTCCTTCAGCAAATCCTATAGTATAAACAGGCAACATTAGGCTGTAGTACATATATTTTAGAGGTGTGAGAGATGGTTGTTTTGGAAGACTCCCTCAAGTCTATAACACAGACTTGGTACTTATATAAATCTCTGCTGCATAAAACTTCACAGTGATTCAGGATTATGGTAGGAATCATAATATACATGATGTCAGCTAAGGTCAGGGAGCTCAATATAGGATGCATAAGTAGTAAACTAAGAATTCTAAATCTATTTCAGGGACAACCCCTATCATCAAAGAGTTTCACATGGTTGATAGCAGAGTTAGTGCTAGAGTCCACTTTTTTAGATTTAGGGTACAAGATCCCTGTACAAGGTTAAAGCTCTTTCAATTAGCTTTAGCATGTGCCGGTTGATCTTTTTTTAATGTAGAGCACAAATCATGGCCCCAAAATTCTGTGGCTAGAAGGGTAGTCTTCAATCTGTGAGAAGAACATTAAGTTCAAAGTTAGGGCAATGGCAGCTGGTGAACTTTCAAATTGGTGGGATGTACCCTAGAATAATTGAAGAGAACCTCAATTAAAATCCCATTTCCCCTTTGCTCTTACAAGGTCTTAATCTCCTATCATAAACAATTCTAGCTTTGGAAGATTGCAGCACTGTAAAGGTAGAATAGACTTTGCATTGCATCTGATAACAATAAACAGGTTAGTGACTTCTTGCTAGATCCTTGACACCTGGTGCAAACTTTAGGAGTCATAATAACTGCTGTTGCAGACATCTGCTTAAGAGCTTGGAGGTCCTTATAGAACTAGATTGACCTAGAGGGGTTCCTGCCTAGGTTCATCCCTAGAATGGCTTATATAGCATTCTAAACTATAAGGTTCAGGAAGTATTTGTCCTGCACATTTGTAGTTCAAATTGAGGCAGAGTACAAGATGGCTTACGGCATAATTCATCATCATCAAAATTATTGTACAGCTAAAATAGGCAATTACAATTCATATTACAAAACATTGCAGCTAAAATTCTAAAAAGAAATCTTGAAAATTGTAACACATCACCATTCAAGCCAGTACAATAATTCTTTAAATCCAACTAATAGTAACAGCGCTTTAAACATTAATTCATGAAGGGATTTATCATACCAGTCTGCTTCGGAAAGCTTCCTCTTTGCAAATCTCTTACCAGCTGTTCTGATGGGTCAGTAAGTGTTCAATGGATTGTGACCACAATTGCGGTCACAAACCATTGATGCATCTCATTGCAATTCGCAATTAGGAGGTGATGCCCCATTCCAGACTCTTATTAGCTGCAATTCAGAATGAGTAGAAAAAGTAGCGTTGGCAATTCTGAAAGCCTTTTGTGAAAAATAAAGAGTATTTAGTAAATACTGAAATGTCATGTTGTCGTTTCAAACCTGGTGATTTTGCCAACTGCAGGTTTTCTGCAGGAAAATGGTTTTGTGCATCTCACTCTTAATGTAAGACAAATCATCACATGTGCAGGTGACAGCTGTCTAGGAATAGGCGTTACTATGCCAACATTCTGTTAAGGGCGCAAGCAGGAGAGCCCCTAGCCTAAATATAATAATATATATAAAATAATAAACAATTTCCTTAAAGGAATTAACCTGATTGCAGCCACCTGCACTACACAGCCAAGAAGATTCACCAGTGTATTGGTGGGACATGCCCTCTCAAAAAAGATTGCCTCTTTGTGTCTTCCTGTACGCTGATTTCAAAGTTTGCAAATTCGTCACAGTCATACATGGGATTATATTTGGAGGAAATATATAGCTTACATCAAGAGCATTCAAATATGACACCACACAGCAGAACAACGGCAGTTTGGACGTTCTTTTGAGGTGCAGACCTTTGGCCAGATAAAACTCAGAAACCGAGTCTCTCGGAGTCTCACACATAATTGAATGGTTTTGACACTGGTCGCCATTCCAGTTCCAAACAGTGCCAGTTCCAATTTTATAGGGGCTGTCTGTTCCCTCAACTCAGACTACAAATTATCAGCTACCACCTATTTCACCTGACAAAGACCCAAGTACTCAGTATCAGAATAGGCTCTAGGCACAGCCAATGAATCTGATGGCCACAGTTTGCAAATTGGCTCCCAGTAACAAGCCAGCACTGCAAAATCATGGATAAACACATAGATCTATAATCTGACAAGCAAAGGTGTCTTCAACTCAATTTATGGAAATCGTTTGCCTCAGTAGGGCAGACCACCTCAAGCAGGAGAAGGGACACTCAGTTCCAGGGATCTGTGAAAGACTAGTTTGACTGCAGAATGTATACAAGAAGGTGGAATACAGACCTTGACTCCATTTTATGACAGAATGTACAAACGTACTTGATGTAACTTCTTTCTTGCAACAAAATTGTTGGTGCTAATATCATCAAATTAGAAAATTAGTGCAGCTTCATTTTTTGCATGATTGAGGTTCATGATAACTAGGACAAGATGGGCAAACTTAGTATAAAACAAACTACCCGTGTGTACCAGTTATTTTATGACAAGCATCCTATTTATAGGTTCCGACAGCCCCTGATTGCAGAGCCCATGACAAGATAGAATGTTTTAATCAGCTACCTGTAAACCGCATAACCTCGAAGCACTAAAGATTCCAGACACTTGCTGTTCATGGAGCATTACAATAAGCATGCCCAACTGCAGGCCCCTCACAAAGATTTATTAACATTAATACTGGAAATAACAAACAGTACATAGACTTAGCAAGCGTGATATTTTACATGACACAGATTGATTGTCAATCTGCACAGAGCGGGTTCAAATAGCTCACATGACTCTGCAGAACTGACAGACACTGTCAGAGAGGAAGACTTAAGTTGAGTGCACTCCGGGCCTCAGCCTGCCCTTGTTCCCCGCAAAATGTTTGACTACTACTGCAGGGATTAAATACCATCTATATTCCCTGGAAGTATTCCCAAAATAAGCAAAGGGGTGGTCCATGATACCTAGCAGACATCGGATTACTGCAGCGTAGTAGAAACTACGTTACTAAAAAGCTGACTTTGATAGGCCATGCCATCCAGACGCTCCATTCGTCACTGATGGCAGCTGGGACCTCATTTGCATGGGAACTTCTCTTTGCAAATACAATTTATCCCTGTCATCACAGCTAATGCTGCTAACTCAGCAATATATAACCAGTGATGACAGGCCAAAAAGCACGGAAGCTAATAGTTTTGATTGTCAAAGGTTATGCAGTGATTCTGTTCTCAAGCAATGCTCTTCCAAAAAATCTACTGTGCTGTTGAATTTCCTAAGGGACACCCCCTCTTACCTCACTCAAGAAAGGTGACAGAGAAAAAAATCATTCCACAAGTCAGTCACTACATCGTCTCTTATTGCAAATGAGATACTCCCACAGGACGGTCCAATTGATCACTGGATAGAAATGGCCTGGTAGAAAAACAAAATACGTACCAATTTGATCTACCTCCCTGGGCTGCGAAGCATTCGTTTACGTAATCACTCTGGTAACTTTTAAATAATGTTCGAGAATGTTCTGGCAAAGAGGTGGCTGACGAGACGGATTCTGCAATGGCTTTAACAACGTGGCTGGCCCTTGTATGCACACTGCTTGGGCTGAATAGCTCTGCAAAAAAATATGCCAAAGGGCACTTACTGGAGACCTCTGGGTGGAATATGAACTGTACTGAGGAAGCACACGATGTAATTGGCACTGCCATGCTTTTCATTTCCAACTCATCTGGGCGCACAGCCAAACAGGCCAACCTATGTGCCCCGAAACACCTTCTTCATTGATTTTACTTCTTCGTTTTCCTTTCGTGTTCTTATGATGTCCACTTAGCAAACTTAAAATGAATGCCAACGGCGCATATTTCCTTTATCGAGTCTAACAAACTTTTCATTATCTTCTTTCTAGGCTAATTCTGAGAAACCACAAAGATTCACCGTATGGCCCGGTCCAGTTCCAACGCGACAAAAGCCGCGGGGCACCGACCTAAATAAAGATGTTTACTGACAGACTAATAAACAAATGGGGCCATTTTGATGTAACCTTGATGAATGGAGCATCCAGGTGTTTTCAATAATGACTATAAGCACTACAACTCTGAGTATTTCTGATTCAAGTATAATGCATTATTAGGCCATTAGAGGCTGGGCAGGGAGGGCCATTTATGCGCAGGCCTATCAATAATGCTCCTTCCCAGGCTGCATTTAGACCAGGGAAATTAGTCATACTGATATTGTATTTAATAAAAACCTAAGGAAGACGCAGCAGGAATCGCATTACATTTTAACAGGGTTACAGCAGCCCAGGAGGACCGCAAGTTTAATTTTCATAAGAGCATCCATTCCTCAATTATGTCAAACATGAAAATGTAAATGGCAAATTTAATGCTAACAATATCCCTCAAAGCACATTGGCAGGTAGGGGCCATTATGCTGAGTGAATGCCGGCCGCATAACAAGCAGCCCCACAGTAAACAGGGGGGATTAAACATGCAAAGAAGGCTGCTCTTAGCATAACTGCGAAGAGAGCTTGTGTAAAACCCTCCTCTTCTTCAACTGCCCCGCTGCACGTCCCTTACGTTCTGGCACAATAGTGGTTTTGTGTATGTCTATGTGTGTCCGTGTATATTTTTGCATTTCTATACCTTTAGACAGACCGACCTATGTTTCTTGTCAGTGAAAATAAACGAGTGCCAATAAAGCAAATTTAGAAGAAATGTACTAAATAGTGCACATTCACACGTTTATTATTTTAGTGAAAATGTCATGTTCCCGCAATAGTATAGTCTGAGTAGTCCTTGCTTACTAATATTCTGATTCTGGTTTTATTTATCAACATGGATTTAAAATCTTGTGTTACGGTTCTTGTCAAAAACGTTCTTAACTGCTAGTAGACCCGGAAAAATCATGTATAAATACTGTATGCAGATCCGCAGAGTGCAATATGCTATTAATTGCGTTCGGCGAGAAGTGGTTTTGTGGCTAAGCTGCTAACTGATGGCTCTGGATCATGGATAAATGGTTGTAATCTGTACTACAGGCGTGCTTAAAAATTGTAAATATGTGGAATGCCATTGAAACTATGGGCAATTTTATCATGTAATTCAGGGTGTAAAAATGTACAGTGCCCCGTTGCTCCCCACCTATTTTCACATTATATAAATACCAATAAACATACATGTATGTGCATTTGTTGAGGGCTTGCGGGTGGATCATTGCCCACACATCTTGTGTTCCACGAGAAACACGAAGCCTTCAGTAGAGCCTGACATGGCTCCAAACCCAAACGTGGTAATGAAGAGCACAATACACTCTATGGAACTTTTCAGTGGCATTTCTTGGCTTGAATATTTTTAAGAGGGTTGGGGGGAGGGTACACAAGTGGGCTCAAATAAAACTAGTGGGGCTACCTACAATAGTACATTGTGAACAGTTTGTGCTTACACACCACGCGCACACAAACAAGCCATGAACGTGAAAATAACTGTGGCAACACAACATAGCATTTAGAGAAAATGTACTAATAAGCACACATTCTCACTTCTATTACTACTGTGCAAAGGTCAAATTCAAGTTTATTACAACACAGCAACATTGACATGTACGAGAGCCTAAATAATCACCAATAATTGTTTTATTGAGCAATAGCTAAGAATTTACATGCCCTAGGCAAATAAAATGAAAGTTGGGAATTTTGGTAAATATGTCCACCTTAGGTGGTAGGCGTAATGTGTACAACGTACTAATAAAAATACATATTTAGAGAAATAATGTGCACATGAATAAGTACAATGTATTTGAGGTTTACATTAACAAGAATTTATGAAATGTTTTACTTATAGAATATAACAGGACTAAACACCGATGAAATAAAGGGCCTAATTGAGAAAGCCTCATGTCAAGTTTCAAACATTAGAAAATGTTTGTAAATGTTTTTTTCTGTATCAGCAGAATTCATACTTGTTCATTGTTCACACAGTGCTGACCTAACGTAAATTTGCAATGACTTATTCTTCAAGCTTTCCTGTGAGAACCATGTGCTGCAATGCTGTGTTCTAACCATTGCTACAAATGTATCTTTCAGCCATGAGAATCTGCTGTTCTGAGGATGTGACAATGGGCCTACTGAACTGAGCTACGTTTCGCAACAAAAATGACACCGGACAGAACTGATGATGGGAACAAAGGAAGAAAATCCAATCATAAACGTGTGAAAGACTGTCAAACTTTTATCACATATGGAGAGTTGAACCTATTCGTTCTGACATGAACACCCCATAAGACTGACCAATGAAAAACGTACAAGTTTCTTTTGTGGATTTCAATATATCAAGACTGACATTTTGCTATTCAAGACTAGAGAGACGAGAAGACTAGAGAGAAAGTAGATGATGTTTAGATGCCGTTATTGCTGTTGCCCTTAGCTTATGCCCTTGCTTAATTGGTTTGGTTAGCTTATTTCCAACTGTGGCTGAACCAATTCCCCTCGTTGTCCCCTACCGGATGAAGAGTTGGAAGTATCCAACTGACAAAGATGACTGCTTGCCGATCCATTTAGGAGGGGTTTAACAAAATGTATTTATCCTTTTTATACATTTTTGTCTTTTCATTTAGGTACCAACCGCTACATTTTCTTAGAGGCTTAGACAGATGTTTTTCCAAATTAGATTTTGTCTGATTTTCTTTTTGTACGAAGTCCAAACATGCTTTTCAAATTAGAGAGGTAGTTAGAACGTGTCACTGACCAAACTAATTACTATTAACAAAGGATTGATTTTATTAATTTGTTCATTCTAAATGTATACCATTTCTATTGTTCTGTTATTGTTGCTATTAATTTGTATTGTAGCTCTTGCATGCTTAATGATAAATGCTTTAGTGAAATTGAGGTCCTTCTCCTATTTCGGTCAGCCTGTGTTGTTCGTCTATGTTTATCATTTGGTTTTGAGACTAACTGACGTGCCATTGGCATTGTTAATCTAGGGAAATACATTTTTTAACTTTACTAACAAGGTGTGGTTATTTATGGCCAAATGGGTCATGGTGTGTTAAGATTTACTGACTCCAAATTGACAATAATGAATTGATGATAATATTGTGTGGTTAGAAATTGGGTTATGTCCAGATTTGGTGTCCATGGTAAATCACTCAGAGTCCAAAGGTCCATCATACCTCTAAAGCATCCACTTATAAACAAAAGTATAAAACCAATGAAGGCCAGATGCGCTCACAGTTTTTGGTAGCAGAGGATGGTTATGCCTCTTTAAGAGATTACCATGATTTTATTTTAGGGTTACCATTTGAGGAATGTCACGACAAATTAGGGTTTTCCAATGCTTGATGAAATTAGAAAAATTGGAATTTAGATTTGCCAGTGCCTGTTGGAAGATGTTCTCAGAGTTTCTAGTGTTATTTGTGATTGCGTTAGGGTTTGCGCTTGCACTGCTTCAGCAAAAATTGCAGGTGAATTGTGATGTTTCTGAGAATTAGGGAATTGGTGTACTCCAACGTAGTTTGTTAGGGAGTATGCATACTCCAAAGGGTGTATGCAGGGAAGTCATTGAACTTTAATTGTGTGTGGTGCTTTGTGCTTAAAAAGAAATGCCCATGTGGTTGTTGGCATATGGACCATGCACGTTCTAAGACTCTGGAGTATTGTACATGTGTAGGATACACTTGGTTGTTGTTGTAACTTGTCTGTGTAGTGGTCAATCGGGCGTGGTTGACAAATAGTATATCCAGAGTGATTGTTAAAAAGGGAGTGCAAGTTTGACAGAGATTGGTGATTCTTGAATGCACAAGGAAGAGCCAAGATCAGTCAAGGGAAGAAGTTGCTGGTCGAATTTTAATTGCAACTCAGAGAAAACTGAGATTGAACGAGTAGCTGTCAGAGCTAAATGCTGCAGTTGAAAATTCAGTAAGGTTCCGAACTGATTGTGATTCCTACCTGTAGTAAGCAGACAAGTTGGTGTTTTGATTTTCTTAGGTGCTCGCAATATTTGCATTTAGTTTTGCGTGGGTTGGGTTTGAGGAGGACAAGCCGTAAGACTTGTCAGCCACTGTGTGTGCGAGTAAGACCTCACTAGGTCCGTGCTGGGATAGGTCGGTTGGTGAAAAAAGCCACAAACGGATTGGTGGACAACCTTGAAGCGTTATTGGTTAAGAAAGGCAAGCAAAAAGGATTTTGGGATTGAAATGTACTTCCTGGTTGGGATAAAATAATAGTTTAAGCCCGAGCATGACATTTTTCAAAGCCTTAAAGAGTGTAATTAGAGGAGATGCATTCATCCCAGTTAGGGTAGAAGAAATTGCCCCACCAGAAGGCACACCTGCATACATTGAATTCGAGGAAAAAGGTACTGCACCATGTATTTGGTTTAATTAGTGGTGCAAAATTGCAGTTAAGGAAGGGAGATTAGCGTTTCCTACCCACTGAACGTTTAATTTGAGAATTTTAGATAACTTGAGGAGAGTACTGTATGATTCAAAACCTCCTCTGAGACCAGCACAATTTGAAGCATCTTTTGGGACTTAGAGGCCAGACAACAATTACAACAGAAATTTGAGAAAAGAATGAGGAAAGCAGAGAAAACATTAACTGAGGCAAGATGGGATGACAAGCAGACATTTTGGAGAACTGAGACTTTACAGGTAATTAAGATGTTTCCTGCAATTACACAAGAGAAGGATAGTGGGGTTAAACAGAAGAAAAGTAATAAAAATCCTTCTGAAGGAAATGAGTTGAAATCAGATGCGGCTGGGATGTCTTTGAATTATGATGAGGACTCAGATTATGACAATTACTGAGAAGTTGTCCTCCACCATATGCAGCATACGAAACAAGTCCAGGTACTAGTAGCGATCCAGGTGCTCCAGTGCCAACCGGTTATAATAATACTGACAGGACATGCTTCCCAAATGAGACAGGTTTACCAGAAGCCAATGTTGGTTCAAATGGAACTTACACCTATCTTAATATCCCCGGTGCAAGCCCAGACTTTACTGAGAAACACCCCTATCACAATGTCCCAGACAAATACATCAATTTTCACAGATCAGAATATAGGAGTAACATACTCTAGAGATCAAAATGCCCAACCAAATCTAGATGCTTTATCAGTACCTGTTACTATAGGTCTAATTAATATTTTAAATTCAAATGAGAGATGGAGACATTCAATGTAAATCCAGGAGACATGTCTCCCATGAACCATACATGTGACAGGACAGGTCCATTAATTGACTTGAGATATTCCAGAACTCCACAGAGTAATTCTGGGAGATCAGACATAGGTCCCAACCCATTTTTGATGACTCCTGAGACTCCATGCCTAGTGTTGCAACATGTGCCCAAAACAAGTAACGACAATATCTCACTGCGAGGTTTATCAGCCCAGCAATTAACCGAATGGCTGGAAAAGCTGAGTAGCACATAGGGAGATTCAAGTAGAGGAAGTCCATTAAATTTGACCGGGCTTAAATCTTTAAATCATAAGTAGATGAATTAATTGAGGGAACAATTGATTTAAGCAGAATTAATTCATACAGTCAAGATGAATTGCATTTCTTGTGAAAAATAATCACCAACAAAGCAGGATTAGTGCACCAGAAATTAGAAGGCCTTGGCTGAAAAGTAAGAAATAGAGATTGAGAAAATGAAGCATTTGAGAAGAAGTTACAAGTTAGAACATGAAAATACCGGGAATGAAAAGTCACATTAAGGAATTAATCCAGTGCATTCAGACATGGGGAGCCTTAAACAAATGGGAATGCAGATGGGTAAAGAAATGCGGCAAGAAGAAAAAGGAGTCTGCACATTTAACTACTAGTGTGCAGCAGACTGAGGATCCAGTAAAGATATTACCAATGAGGGAAATTCCAGGAGGGAATTCTGTTCATGTCCCTTGGAACAGAAGTGATATCCTGTCATTTACAGATGACTACCCAAGATTGAGAGAAAAGCTAGTAGAATGGTACCAGCAGATAGATACGTTTGTGAAGGTCACCAAACGCCTGTGGCAAGATTTGAATTCACTGCTAGAAATAGTGGCCCCAGCTGATTCATGGGTGGAATGCAAAAGGAGTGTTGATTCGCAAATAAGAGAGCTCCCACAAGATCCATCTACAGGTGCACCATCTCCTGATGTAATGAAGTACTATTACAAAGTGATTGAATTTTTTAAAACAAGAATTTCTCCTAAAAATATGGATTGGCAGAGAATTGATAGGACAGCGTAGGAAGCAAAAGGGTCCATACATGCATTTAATGAGAGATTGTTGCACACGTTCAAACATTACAGTGGAACAGAAACAATTGAGCCCCAATACATGATCCATTTTGTGTTCAGGTTTTTTTAAGGATTGAGACCTGAAATTAGCCAGATGATTAAAAGTCTTTTGATTTACTGCCAAGCAAAGCCAATTGGTGTAGTACTGCAGTATGCTTAATACTGTAGTGATGAGATTTAATTGAAGCAGAGAAAGTTGAAATAGAAGATAATGATGATGCAGATTAAGGCGGCACATTCAGGAATTCAGGGACGTTTTCCACAGCAGTAGGGAAACATGTTGTTTCAGAATCAGGCAAAAGGAAGAGGTTGTGGTGGAAATGGAAATGGAAATGTGAACCGTGACGTTAATTTGAGTACTTTAGTTATTCAGAGTGATGTGCCGGTATTGAAAAGAATGTTACCTTGTCACGCTTGCCGTGGCTTCGGGCATTGGAAACGGGAGTGTCCAATGTTAGAACAGAAAGGTGTTGTCCCACAGATGAATGAAAACAATCCTCTTCCAAACATAAGAGGACTGAGAATGAGAGATCAAAATTTGATTGCCCAAAGCAATATGAACCAAATACAAAGTCCTCAGCCAGTGCAACAGATACAAATGCCACGTTTTCAGTCACAGCAAAAGCAGCCCCAAGTCCAAATGGTACCTAAGCAACAAATTCAGGTACCTCAAGCTCTAGTGATGCAGCAGCAGATGATGCTTCCTCAGCAGGTTACCGGTCAAAGGTTTAACACCAGTGATAACACAGTACACCAATACCCACTACACAGTGAGGATGAATCATATCATGATGTGATGAGTGAAAGTTCAGATGAAGAAGAATGCGTGTTGGTGGCTTCATTAGAGGTAGATCAAAAGGGTCCATATGTGAAAGGAACGGGTCACAAATTCTCACTCCTAGTTGATACAGGAGCTACAAGTTCCACTGTAAGAACTGCAGAAGCCCCTAACTTTCCTCTTTCAGGGAAACCAATACAAATTGTGGGAGTTTCAAATCAGTATTTGACAAATCCAATTACAGAACTAGTCCCAGTTGAAATTGGGAATTTCCAAGACATGCACAAATTTGTAGTCTGAGACTCAAGTCTGGTTTCCCTATTGTGAAGGGACTTGCTATGCAAAACGAGATGTTCAGTTACCTGTTCAGATGAAGGGATTGCCATTCAAACAAACAGTGATGGTGAAGATGACCAGTCTGTAGAAGCTGCCTGGAACTCAGCAAATGAAGAGTACCCATTGATCAGTTTCTTTTCTGTCTTTACAGTACAGGACCTTCCTCCTGATTTACAGGGAACAGTTAAGACGATAGTGTGGGATTTTTCAGGGAAAGACATTGGTCTAATCCGAGGATTGAGGCAGTTAAAGTCCCAGTCAAACCCAATGCAGTTTTCCCACAGATTCCTCAATACCACATGACACAGGATGCTATTGAGGGATTGCACCTATAATTGCAGAATTTGTGAGACAAGGTGTCCTGAAAGAAGTACTAAGCAGTCCATGTAATTCCCCTATCATGGGATTGCAAAAACCCTGTGGAAGTTTTCAAATTGTTCAGGATTTGAAAAAAAATAACAATTTTGTGATCAAATGTTGTCTGGGGTGCCAAATCCAGCAGTAATGTTATTTCCAATCCCATGTGTTGCTGAATGGTTCACAGTGGTGGACCTATCTCAAGCATTATTTTCTGTACCTCTACACGAGGATAGCCAACTCTTGGAGTGGGTATATTGTTGGTGTAGAATCCTACAAGGTTTATCAGAGTCCTGGTCCATATTTGATCAAATTCTGAAAAATAATCTGGTGACATTAGAAATGCCTTTCCAATCGACCCTGGTGCAGTACATTGATGATTTGCTGATTGCTTCAAAGATGAATGAAGCATGCAGGGAATATACTGTAGCCTTACTGAAGCATTTGGGTGAAAACAGACACAAGGTGTTCCCAGCTAAATTACAGTACTGCCAGAAAGAATTTAAATATTTGGGGCATCAAAATTAAAAAGGGGCAAGAACATTTTCCAGAGAAAGGGCTGCTGCCATATTACAGATGAATCTCCCGCTACAAAGAGAGATATTAGAATGTTTCTAGGAATGGTGGTACTATTGCCAGTGGATTCCACATTTTTCAATCATTTCAAAGCCATTGCAGAGACTGACTCACAAAGACGTTACTGACCCTATAGAGATGGACGAAGCCTGTTTGAAAGCTTTTACAGAATTGAGAAAAAGTTAGTGCAAAGTTTCGGCTTTGGGAATGCCTGATTATAGAAAACCATTTATGTTGTTTTGTCATGAACGTGATGCATGTTCTCTCTCCGTTTTCACACAGGTACATGGTGCTGTAAACAGCCCCAGAGCATATGTTTCAGCTACTTTGGACCCAGTTGCAGCAGCATTACCTGGCTGTTTGCGAACTGTGGCAGCGGTTGGATTGGGCCTCACTCAGAGTGAGAACTTTGTGATGAGACATCCCTTAACTGTTTTGGTCCCTCACTCCATGAAAGTTCTGCTTACCCAAACAAATACACAGTACTTGACAAATGCTAGATACGAGACCTTGATTTTTGGTTCTCCATATGTGACTCTGAAAAGGTGTTCAGTACTTAACCCAGCAACTTTGCTCTCAAAAGAAAATGTTGAACTTGACAAATTAAATGATATTGAACATGACTGTCTGGAAGTTACTGAATTGTGCACAAAACCTACATCTGATATTCGAGAAACCCAATTGGAAGAAAATGACAAAATTATTTTTGCTGATGGTTCCTGCTTAAGAGATAACATGGAAACATTAAAAGTAGGATATTCTGTGTGCATAATTTCTGGTATCATAGAAGCTTCTTGGCTTCTGAAAGTATTTTCCACATAACTAGCTGAGTTGGTGGCTCCCACTAGAGCATGCCATGCTTCTGCACAGCTCAAAGTAACCATCTATACAGACAGCTCGTATGGATTCGCAATAGTACATGACTTTAACCAACTGTTGTTGTAGAGAGGTTTCATGACCTCTTCAGGTTCACCGGTTAGAAACTGTGACAGAATTCATGATTTGTTACAAGCCTTACAGCTGCCTGAAAAGATTGCTGTGGTGAAATGCTGAGCACATCAGAAATCGCAAGATTTTGTTTAAATGGGAAATGCGTATGTGAATCAAGTCTCAGGGTTTTGCGCATTGAACTGTATATCCTTTAAAGAAAAAGGGGAGGTGATAAGAGAAGATGAAGTCAGTGCGAGCTATGCATTAACTGTTGCTGATACTTGGGAAGAAATTAAAAGCCTACAGGAAAATGTTCTCAAAGAAGAAAAGAGAACATGGGTCTGATAAAAATGTGTTCAGTGGGAAGATGATATTTGGGTGTCCAGGGAGGGACAAGTGGTTTACCGAATTGTTTGCTGACACAATTGGCTAGACATTACCATCGTCAAGCTTATGTTGGGAGAGATGCAATGATACGTACTTTTTAACAATCCTGGTTCAACCCCAAATTTAGAAAGTTTGCCAAACCAATTTGGCACAGATGTTCCACATGACAGCAGATGAATGTGGGTCAAAGAACAGTTGCTAACAGAAGCCACATTGGAAGAGATGGACGTCCATTCAACAGAATGCAAATGGATTTCATTGAAATGCCTATGTGTGGAGGATTGAGATATGTGTCAGTGATTGTTTGTATTTTCAGCCATTGGATTGAAGCAGACCCCTCACGTAAGAAGGACAGTCTCACAGTAGCAAAGCTTTTACGTAGGGAGTAAAATACCACGTTTCAGATTTCCAGTCTCCTTAGAATCGGATAGAGGAAGTCACTTCAATAATGAAGTAATCAAATTACTGTCTTCAGCCTTAAACATTGAGCAGAAATTCCACTGTAGCTATCGACCCAGAAGCATCAGGACTCGTAGAGCAAATGAATGGTACCCTGAAGTCAAGACTTGCAAAAATGTGTGCATCCACAAATCTGAAATGGCCAGTTGCACTACCTTTAGTTCCGATGAACATGAGAAACACACCTGACAGGAAAACTGTACTGTCCCCACACAAAATCCTCCTGGGCAGAGCAATGAGGTTGCCAGCGGTTCCTGCAGATGCTCCTGTGAATATAACAGATTATATGGTGCTGGCTTACTGCAACAATCTGGCTGATGTGGTTCACTCTTTTTCTCATCAGGTGGAAGCTACAGCTGTGCTACCATCTCAAGACCAGTGCCACAACCTGAGAGCTGGTGATAGGGTTGTGATCCTATAGCATGTAAGAAAAACGTGTCTGGAGCCCAGGTGGAAGGGACCCCACCAAGTAGAACTGGTTACTACCACTGCTGTGATGTGCGCAGAAGTTTTGAACTGGATACATTCCAGCCACGCTCAAAGAGTGCCCTGTCCTTTGGATGATGAAGATGAGTTGTTGAGAGTACCAACGATATCTAGACAGCATCCAGAAGCATAAAAGGAAACTGGAGAATCTGAAACTGACGCACAGCAAACTGAGGAAGATCCAAGTACTCCTGTAAGAGACTAAGCAGAGGGCCCACAGGATATAAAGGTTGAGCCCATATCAACTGAAACAGCTGGAGAGTCAAGCCAGAGGAGAGCTCTCCCAGAAGCAGACAATTTCGAAAATCAAACAGAGCAACCAGCAAAGTCAGGGGAAGGGGTTGAGTTGGGTCGGAGCCATACAGTTCTGACTCCTCCAGACCCTGGTGAAGGTACATCAAGCCAGAATCAAAATCCAGCAGAGAAAAAGAAAACTGTCTGTCCAGTCCTGAAAAGAGCACTGATAAAAAGGACATTGAAAGTGGACAAGTGGCCAAAATCGCAAGTTAAGAAAAAGGACTCAGAAGAAGAAGAACTAGACATCACGAGAAAAGAAGACCTGAGTGATGGAGAAATAAGTCGAGATTGAAAACTGAAAAGGAAAAGAGTTGCGAATAGGAGATGCTCAGGTCCTGAATGGGCATACGCTACAAACAGTGATTGGCAATGTGAATTTTTGTCATTTCGTTTTAATCGAGAAGTTCCAGGTCAGTACTTTAACACGTGAAGCTGTTTCATGAACTGAACTTTGAGAAAAGTATATGAAACTGAGAAAAGAAAGAGACCTTTCAATACCTTGAAAAGACTTTGAAAACCAATTTGACAAGCTGCTAAACCAATTTTTGACAACACTTCCAGAGAGGGAAATTGCTGTATATAGTGCATAGAAGATTAAAGAAATTATTGTTTTATTTTTTGAGTTTTTGGCTGCATAGTTACATTTATTTCTTCTACCTTCTGATTCCTTACAGATCATGAGTAATCACCACAAGCAGGTTAAAAGTAATAGATGTTGTAAATACATATGTATTGGCTTAGCAATTGTATGTATGATAGTGTGTTTGTTGTTGATTGTGAGTATGAGCATTTATAATAAAGCGGAGACTGGTCATACAATTCCTTTAGAGACTACCGCACCTACAGAATTAGACACATTTAAACAGGATGAGAAATACTTACATTTAGACAACTCACAACGAGACCTTTCTTCTAATGTTTTCAACCGCCTGCTGTATAAATATGTTGATACAATGAATGTGAGAGAATGTTATGTTTACACGCAAATTCCTTCATCAGTGCAAGAAGGAATAACTTATTGCTTGTCACTAACATATAGAATTAGTTGCAGTCTTTTACTCACAAGGCTTTATAACCAAAAGTACATACAGTATTTTTATTAAAATTATGATGTGGTGTTCTCTTTGTTCCTAATATAAAACACCTGAATAGAAGAGGTAGTGAGAAGAATATTGAATTAGTAAGAGGCTTTCTTGAACCTACACTAACCTTTGACACAGCTTTCGCTCACATGAGCAATCTAACAAGCTTGCTTACACCAGTAAAAAATATTTTCTAGATCACACTAAAGACAGGAGAAGAGCTTTAAAGGAGAAGATGGAAAAGAGTGTAGCAGGAAGAGCGTTCAAAAGTGATTATGAATTCAGTGACCCTAAGGTATAAGGGAAACTTGCATTAGATTACAAACATGTGGGAAAGCTTTGTTTTTACAGACTCCAATCTGGAACTGACACTATATTTGTAGGAACGAGTAAGTGCAGACATGTATTTCTTTTCCAGAATACACAAACCTTTATGCTGAATGGACAAGACTTGGTGATTCCTTGGGTATATTCCATCTGTAGACAGAATGCCTATTACCGTCTTCCAAAGGGATGGTACGGTACATGTTACTTGGGAACTGTTTTCAAAAAGATTTATCAAATTGAGAAACTGGATGAGACAGATAGAGCAAATGAGTTACAGAGAGCTAGATCTAAAAGAGCATCTTACTCTAGCATAATTAGGGACATATTTGGAATAATTATTCCATCAGTGGGAGTTGCTCTAAATTCTTTGAAAATTTGAAAGATGTCTAATATTGTGGATAACATGCTAGTTTTTCTGGAGCCATTGTCTTAATGGACACTGAAATGGCTGTGGTACATCCTATGGTTCTTCAAAACCACTTTGCGTTAGAAATCTTTTCAGCAAAAGAGAGGAGAGTCTGTAAAATTCTGTAATCGCAACATTGTTGTACCTATATTGTTAGTAACGTGACTAACACAAACTATGACTTAAAGGTCTTGAAAGAACCAGGGGGTTGGGAAAAGGTTGGGAAAGGTTTCACTGCAGTGGTAAATTGGTTGGGCACCTGGGAAAAAGGAACATTGGAAAAATACTAAAACCTATATTGATTATTGTGATTTGTGCCATTTGCATAATGGGAACTTATAAATTGTACACATTGATTAAAAGACAAAGGATGAAAAATGAACAGAGGAGGGAGGAAATTGAAATGGAGAAAATGTGAAGCAGATATTTTGATGAAAATTGGATAAACAGGGAAAATATCAGACGTTTTGCAGAAACAACATTTTAACCCAACTTGAGAATTAATAAATTAATTAAATAGTATAATTTGTGACAACATATTTAGCTGTAAGAGGAGTGGTTGTGAGAGTCTTCATAAGTACTAATAATTATTTTAATGAGCAATAGCTAAGAATTAACATGCACTAGGCAAATAAAATGAAAGTCGGGAGTTTTGGTAAACGTGCCCAACATAGACAGTAGCCATACTGTGTACAACGTATTAGTAAAAATAAATATTTAGAGAAATAATGTGCACATGAATAATTAAAATTTATTTGTGGTTTATATGAACAAGAATTAAAGAATTAATATGTTTTACTTATAGAATAGAACAGGACTAAACAAATGTGAAATAAAGGGCCTACTTGAGAAGGCCGGATGTCAAGTTTCATGGATTAGAAAACGTTCTAAATGTTTTTTTCTGTCTCAGCATAATTCAAACTTGTTCATTGTTCACACAGTGCTGACCGAACGTAATTTCCAATGACTTATTCTTCGAGCTTTCCTGTGAGAACCATGTGCTGTCATGATGTGTTCTAACTATTGCTACAACTGTATTGTCCGGCCATGAGAAGCTGCTGTTCCCAGGACGTGACAATGGGCCTACTGAACTGAGTTATGTTTCGTAACAAAAATGACCCCGGACAAAATGGTGATGGGAGCAAAGGAAGAAAATTCAATCATAAACGTGTGAAAGACTGTCGAAATTTTATCACACAATGGAGAGTTGAACCTATTGGTTCTGAGATCAACACCCCATAAGACTGACCAATGAAAAACATACAAGTTACTTTTTGGGATTTCAATATATCAAGACTGACATTTTGGCATTCAAGACTAGAGAGACGAGAAGACTAGAGAGAAAGCAGATGATGTTTTGATGCCACTATTGCTGTTGCCTTTAGCTTATGCCCCTGCTTAGCTGGTTTGGTTAGCTTATTTTCAGCTATGGCTGAACCAATTACTCTCATTGTCCCCTACAGGATGAAGACTTGGAAGTATCCAACTGACGAGGCAACTCTGCTTGCTGATCCATTTAGGAGAGGTATAACAAAATGTATTTGTCCTCTTTGTAGAATTTTGTCTTTTCTTTTAGGTACAAACCGCTCAATTTTCTTAGAGCCTTAGACAGATGTTTCCCCAAATTAGATTTTGTTTGTTTTTTCTTTTTGCATGAAGCCTAAACATGCTTTTTGAACTAGAGGGGTAGTTAGAATGTGTCACTTACCACATTAACTACTATTAACAAAGGATTGATTGTATTCATTTGTTTATTCTAAATGTTTACCATTTCTATTTTTCAGCTATTGTTGCTATTAATTTGTACTGTAGCACTTGAATGCTTAATGATAAATGCTTTGGTGAAATTCAGGGTATTCTGCCATTTCAGTCAGCCTGTGTTGTTTGTCTATGTTTATTATTTGAGTTTGAGACTAACTTACGTGGCATTGGCATTGTTATTTAGGGAAATAATTTTTTTAACTTTACTAAAAAGGTGTGGTTATTCCTGGCCAAAAGGGTCATGGTATGTTAAGATATACTGACTCCAAATTGACAATAGTGAATTGATGATATTATTGTGTGGTTAGAAATTGGGTTATATCCAGATTTTGTGTCCATGATAAATCACTCTTAACAGAGTCCAAAGGTCCATCAGACCTCTAACGTGTCCCCTTATAAACAAAATCCTAAAACCTAATAAGGCCAGGCGCTCTCACACATGCAAAAACAATTTTTACTGCCTCAATTATTAGGTGTAGCAATTACTTTACACAGGGAAATATCCCTCCTAATAGACAAGAGGACTCTTCAATGTGATTTTACCATACTGCACAAATTTTACCGCTGTATCCTGGTTTCAGTTCAACACCTATTTTTAAAAGAAGTACACAGTAAAAAATTCCCATGCCCACACCCTTGCCATATGGAATAAACCATACATGCAGATATGCAGAGAATGATAATCTATTGCTATTGTCAAGGATGCAGAAAAGCATCATAGCTCATTGGAAGCTTTGCATGTGTTATAGCCCCTCCCACAGAAAATTATAAATGCATGGCTGCCAAAAGCCAAGTTTGGTGCTTGCATGCTCAGACTTATGTGGCCCCTTGTAAAATGTGAACATTAAAACATTGCACATTAAAATGTTCAATCATGCAACATGCTTCTAATGTCATCACCTAATGTATTTTTACTTAGAATCAGGCTCAATATCGGTTATGAGGGCATTAGAAATCCTTTACAGGACCCCAACCCAGGAGGACAAGTCACTGGAGTGGGCAGACAAAAGAACTAGATGTGGTCCAGTGAGTATGTTTAGGCATGGAACCAGGATACTGAACTGAAAAACTGACCTAGATATTACCTAGGAGAGGGGGACATGTTTCTCAATAACCTTAAACCCATTTCTCAATAACCTTAGAGACAAAAGAGATCAGAGATTGGTGCTAGTTCTCAACACTATAGTATAGATATTAAGGGGCTTGTTTAGAACATTTTGGCACAGGGCAGCGCCGCAAGGCTTCTTGCGGCGCTAACCTGTGTCAAAAGAAAAGGACAGGAAGGCACCATATCTATGAGACAAGGCACATTTGGCTGCCATACGCCAATGCAGGCACCCTTGCACCACAGTGCAAGGTTGTCTTCATTTTAGGAATTATTTTTTTGTGCAGGAAGAGACACCTTCCTGCACAAAAACATTCAATGGAGGTGTTTTTCTACTTCTACGTATGCTGCAGAATGTAGCACACATAGAAAGAGGAAACAACGGTGAGAAATAAAGTTATTTCTTCCCGTTACACCGCCCATTGGGAGGGCATAGGCATTTGACGCATTCCCAGGTTTACAAATCCTTGTATATCTGGAAATGTATCAAAATACATGGGTATTGAGTGGGAACACCCACCGCAACACCCATGGAATGCCTCTTTGATGCAGAGTAAGGCAATGCAGCGACTTGCACTGCATTCCCTTACTCCATATCTACAAGGCCATGAAAAGTAATGCAAAGTGGCTTTGCTTGGCCTTGAAGATATGGGTCTGCAGGCTGGGCCACCGGTGCTTCACAAAAAGTGATGCACCGAGGGTGCAAGCCACTTCTAAATGTATCCCTAGGTTTTTAAGAAGAGGAGAGGTTTGCTATGTGCAACTTTGAGGCAGGATGGTACAATACCATTTTGAATTGGGAACTGGAGAGGGTCAGCCAATGAGGGAGAAAAACTTGAAGAAGGTCTTTAGGAATGGAAGGAAGGATGGTGTCATCAAAATATGATAAAAGTGTTACAAAAGATGTCTACGGGAAGATCTGCTTGATGCCAAAGAGAGTTGAGGAAGCACAAGAAGGGATATCATAGTGTTATAATTGATTCAGGAAATGTTTTTAGAGCTAAAAATAGCATTTGTTGTTTCTCACAGGATGAGAGCCAGAAGGAGAAAGGTTATTGATTGAGATGTGATACTTGAAACAGTTTCTTATTCATGTTCTTAGGTTTATTTTAATGTTTAACCACAGTAATTTTGCTGAGAGAGCAGAGGGTAGTAGTGCCAAAGGCATTCTACCAACTCTCCATAGTCATGCAGCTTTTCCAGTAGAGCAGCGTTTGAGTTTGACTGGATGAACAGCAATTTGAGGCTTTGGTGTTGTTCAGGATTTTCATCAATGAGGGGTGAAATTATCAACAGTGTCTTTGATGGTGAAGTTGTGTTTTTCAACAAGCAAATTTGTGTCATAGAAGGTATGTGGTTGGATGAAGGAGGGAGTGACCAAAGAGCTAAAGTTGTCTTTATCTAAAGGTCACTAGTCATATCCCTACGTGCACTCTCTTTTAGCGTGATCCATATTAGCAACAGTGATGGTGGAAATGGGATCACACAGCCTAAGCACTAAACAGTGATTCTCTTTCTCTAGTGATTTTTGACAAACAGCTCCTGAAACTCCCGAGCAGTCATTGTCCTGTTGGTAGAGCTACCATACTCACTGCTGATTCTGAGAAAAGTGCCATTCCCGAGAGGTTTGTAGAGTTTTCAGCTTAAATCATTCAGGAGTTGTAGTATTGTTCAGCGCCTTGTGACAATTTACAAGAATTGGTTGAAATAATGTGGACATTTGTCTCTATATCAATCTCATTTTTAGAGAAGGAGACAATAATTGCCCACGTCTAATAGGAAAGTATATATGTTTAGATTAATTCCTTTGCTCGGGGATGTGGAATGTCCCTCTTTGCCATGCCCCTACCTTTGCTCAAGCTTGAGAAAACTGTGATTGTTCTCTGGTTTTCCAAGGTTTTTGCTTCATCTACATCGAGAGGAGGATTTGTCATCGCAAAGTACAGAACATTATAACTCAGATCACCCCTTCCTGTCACCGCCTCATTATAGAAAAACCAACACAGGTCTGAAATTATTGCTGGGCTGAGTGATGACTGGTTTGCAGGGTGATTACTGCTGTTTGCGTGGAATTCCTACATTTGCTGTAAAGATACAGAAACCAGCTGTAACCCTGCAGTGACATAACCATGTCAATCATGTGCAGCCAAATATTTAGCGCTGCCCTCCTTTTGGTACTGGGAACAAAACAGAGTGAGAGAATAAAGCTGGAAAATGTGAGCTACAAAAGGTATGGCAAATACGGACAAAAACTAGACCAGGATAGCTTGCACAAAAAATAGAGAAGGCAGGTACATTGAAAATGGGGCGAGGAGAAGGTGGAATGAATTGTGCATGTGCACAGTGGAGGATCTGAAGCACATGAAGAAGGTAAGTGAATGGGAATTAGATAGGGTCTCGAACACTTCACACCATAAACCTTTGGATCAATCAACAAAGTGAAACAGGTATTGAGTGGGGATGGAATGACAAAATCGAAGCAACTAAGACAAAACTGTTACAAAACGCCCTGTCTCGTGAAATCAATAAATATCCAATTCAGCAGAATAGATATGTTCCTGCATTTCTACCTCAGGTTAAAATTTACAGCTGAAAGAATACCACCAGCCACAACATCCTCCAGTTTCAGGATGGCATACAGAAATCTAGGAACTTACCCTATTTTGTGATTCTTTAACCTTTACCAAATCGCAAAATAGGTTTGCGAGTTGGTATTAGGAAGGGGCGTGTTAAGGGCATCCCTACCAAATAGAGAGTCGCAGGGGTATCTGTGAATGTTTTGCGACCAAAATGCGGTCACAAAACATTCAAATTTTACTGACTCCGTTAAAAAGGTTGTAACCTATTTGCAAACAGGAAGTGGTCCGCAGGGGTCCCCATCCCCTTTGTGAATGTGGGCGCAAACATTTTTTTAAAAACAGGCAGCGGTCCCATGGACCACTGCTTACTCTTAAAAAATGAAAAGAAAACTTTTCATTTTTGTTTTTGAAATGCATCCCATTTTTCTTTAAGGAAAACATGCTGCATTTAAGAAAAAATAGCTTTCTTTAAAAAGCAATCATCGACATGGGCTGGGCCGCAGCGGCAGTTTGACCACCGCCAAAGCGGTGGTCCGACCGTTTTGGCAGCAGTCAGACCGCCACATTATGACCATGGCATTTTGGCCATGGTTGGACTGCCAGCTTCCCTCCACTGGAGGGACTGGCGGTGTTGGAGGTCCTAATTCGCCTGGGCAGTGCTGCATGCAGCACCCCCCGGGGGTTACGAGCCCCCTCTCTGCCAGCTTTTAAATTGAGGTTGCACCACCATGTAAAAGCTGGTGGAGACAGAGAGCAGGGGGCCCCATAGGGGCCCCTGCACTGCCCATGCACTTGGTGTGAGCATTGCAGAGCCCCCCATGGGCAGCCCGTCGCGATTTTCACTGTCTGCAAGCGCGACCAGTGTTGTTGCACCCTAAGCACTGCAACATTGCCGCCGGCTCCATTACGAGCTGGCGTCAATGTTGTGGGCTGTTCCCTGCTGCGCCAGCTGGCAGAAACACCGTTTCCGCCTGCTGACCCAGTGGGAAACTTGTAATTGGGCCCACAGAAAGGCGGCCGCACTAGCAGCAACCTGACCACAGGAGCTTGGCAGGTGGGCTTTTCTGCCCACCAAACTCAAAATGACCCACATGGTGTTCGGCTGACCCCAGGTGGCCATCATACATGTGATTACAGCCCTATCTCAATGGGTCGCATATTGCAACCTGCCTTATGAACATTGATGAGGAAGGTCCATTTGTGACCCACTGGGAATCGCTAAATGTGTCTGAGACATATTAGTACATTGCAGTTTGCAACGTCCTAATTACGAGTCACAAAAAGTCACAGTTAGGAAGTTGCAAACCAATTTCTTTGTACATGTGGCCCCAAGTGATTAATAAAAACACCAAGAATGTAATTAACAATTTACAACAGTTGTCCATTTTCAGGCAAAATGGTATAGTTGCAGTAGTGGAACATTTGCTAGTTTATGGTTGCACATAGGGAGCAAATGCACATCAAACCTTTTCTTTGCCACTGACAAAATATGGGGGGTTGTCATCCATAACACCCACTTTGCCTTCCTTTCCTTTAAGTCCATTGAAGCTGTTCTTCCAAATTGTAAAGAATTCAAATGTTGAGTCAGATGTGAAGCTCATACTTCTTTCAAACTTGGTGCAAGTTCACAAAATTCATTGTTTAATCACTATGGGAAAAACAACCCAACTTTGGGAGTCTGCCTTTCTTCTGAAACCACACATGTGGAATCATCTATATAACCTGCTGTTTGCTGTATTATATACAGCAGATGCCTGTATTTCTAGTTTACTGTTTATAGGACATAGTAGAAGGACAATAATTTGCTATGAGCTGATGTGTGTCCAGATTGAAAGTCTAAATACAGCAGGTATGAGTATTCAAGGAAAAGCAGAAGTCATTTAGAGAAGGCAAGGGGCAAAGGGAAACATATAAAAGTTTGCACCAATGATTATATCCATCCACAATTAATATTATGTGCAGGGCTGCTACATTTAATTGTGCAAAGATTTGTAAATGGTGATGTTGTTGGTTTTTGATTGCCGGTTAAGGGGAAGGGTGTCTGGCATTAACCCGAGGAAGGATGTAGCCATAAATGTAGTACTGAAGTAGGATGTAAGCATAATTATTGGACTGTGATATTCGAATGTGTACATAGTGATGATGCAGAAGGTGACAGCTGGTGTATTCAGCCTGGACTGTAGGATTGAGGATGGCTGTTTTTTGTTGTTAATTATGGTGAGTCACACACGTGTGGAATTAAGTGTTTCAACTACTTCCTGGTGCATTATAATCATGCAGTGATATATATAACCGAGTAAACATCCCTCCAAGCTTTGCTATTTACTGTCCAAAAGATAGGACAGCCTTTCATAGGTCTTTGACACAAGTGTTGTCTGACTAGTGTGACCTAGTCCTACTTCAACATTTCAGCCTATGAAGCTATCCTATCTATTCAATACCACATTCTGGCACCTTTAATGTAGCCATCAATTATGGGATCCAGTTAAATGTGAGGTGTGAGAAGGTGGCTTATTAGCTGGGGTGAATGGTAGTCCACCAGAAGTAACAGTGTCAATATTCTTGTTAGGTCCAGTATAGGTATCAGGAATCTAAACCTGAGCTCAACCCCTGGTAGCTATATCAAAGAGCAGACAGGCTTAACTTAAGAAAATCTTTAAAGCATTTAGAAGTACCAACATATTTAGAAAGTTAAAAACACAACACAATAATAATCCCACTCCCCTTTCTCAAAACAGAGAATATTTTAATGAACTGACATAAAAATTACAAAAATCCAAAAAATAAACATTTAAACATTGAAATAAATTTTAGTGCCAAATACCTCAGAGCCAGCCATGGTCAAAGAGATACTTTCTGAGAAGGTAAAACCTCAGTGGTACAAAGCAGCAGACTGGATATGAACAGGGGTGGCTCCTACTGTAGGGCGGAGGAGCATCGCCCCTCCCCGCCAGCAGTGGCAGCTGCAAACCTTTGAAAGAAAATAATAATATTATCCTTTTCTTTTGAAGGGGAGGGGCCTCGGGAGTGACGAGAAGTGAGGGAAGGTGCTCAGCACTCCCCCTCACAGCGCATGTATGTTTGGCCGGCCGACCCGGTCAGGCCAAACATACATGCGCAGAAGGCTATCTCCAGCCCAGCAACACAGTTGCCAGGCTGGAGAGAGCCTGCACAGGCTCCCAGTCTGCCTCGGAGTGCCCTGGCAGGGCACTCCCAGCCAATCATGATGCTGCTTTGAGCAGTGTCAGAATTGGCCGCAGGGCAGGCTGGGAGCCTGGGCCTGCAGCACCAAGACGGGAGAGGAGCAGCACAGGTGCGGCTGGGAACGAGGGAAGTGTTTTTATTTTAACATTTATTTTAATGTTTATTTGCCCCCACCTGTGTGCCACCCTGCCCCCTCCAAGCACCGCAAGCCACTCTTGGATATGAAGACAGGATCATCGATGACTAGGATCTCACCAAAGCTGTCAATGAAGGTGAGAAAACCTCAGAGTGAGAAAAGTCCAGAGTTCACATGAAGTAAGACATTGACACCGATCAACTGCATGCTGCTGCGTCCTCTGAAGCTTTCTGTCTTCAGACTTTGGGGGTCATTCTGACCCCGGCGGGCGGCGGGAGCCGCCCGCCTGGAGGGAACCGCCAGAATACCGCTGCGCGGTCAAAAGACCGCCGCGGGTATTCTGGGTTTCCCACTGGGCTGGCTGGCGACCGCCAAAAGGCCGCCCGCCAGCCCAGTGGGAAACACCCCTCCATGAGGATGCCGGCTCCGAATGGAGCCGGCGGAGTGGAGGATGTGCGACGGGTGCAGTAGCACCCGTCGCGAATTTCAGTGTTTGCTGAGCAGACACTGAAATTCAAAGTGGGGCCCTCTTACGGGGGCCCCTGCAGTGCCCATGCCATTGGCATGGGCACTGCAGGGGCCCCCAGGGGCCCACGACACCCCTCACCGCCATCCTGTTCCTGGCGGGCGGATCCATGGCGGATTCCCATGGGCAGCGGAAAGTCGGCGGTACACCGCCGACTTTCCGTTTCTGCCCGCGGCTGTACCGCCGCGGTCAGAATGCCCGGCGGAGCACCGCCAGCCTGTTGGCGGTGCTACCGCCGACCCCGGCGGTCCTTGACCGCCGGGGTCAGAATGACCCCCTTTGTCTTTTTTCGGTTAGCCAGACAATTTCAGTGGGGCAAGACTGCAGGCTGCCGCCAGTGAGGGTTCAACATCATCAGATGCAATCAGCGTATGGACCACTGAATTAGAGTTGCTGCCGTGGAGAAGAACGTAGCAGGAGCAGCAGTGAAGTGAGGACCAAAAGTTATGCACCTTGAGCAGATTGGCTTGGCATGTTGGTCTAAGTCTTCTGTTAATTCTCCAGGCAAAATATTCTTCAAAAGGTTTCTAAGTCCCAGCCTTTAGGGGTATGCAGGAGTACATTTTCACAAGGGCATGAGAACCATAGGGACACCACCTAAAGGTCAAGACTCACGTCAACAGAAGCCCCCATCAGTATCTAGGGCAGGTCCAGTTGGGACTTGTCAGCTGCATTCTTCAGGAAAGCGTGCTTTTTGTAGTTTGTATTTCTGAAGCATAACAGGATGTCAGCCAACTGACTCTTGGAGTCTACTTCTCTGTCCTGGGTATTAGTAGGAGCAGGTCCAGCCATATAGTTCTCCTTACAGGTCACAGTAACAGGTGAAGTTCTTATTTTGTATTCCAAAGGTAAAGAGGTGTTCTGAAGAGGGTCCCTGGGGTGACACCTTTCTGCTTGGCACTAGCCTGTGCGTTAGATGACTGCAGGTCCCTCCATGACCAATAAGGAAAAAGTTCCCAGGGCTACCCCACCCACCTTTGCAGTAGTTCCTATGTGTTTTACTGTGCGTAACTGTAGAGTACCCCTTTCACCCTGCAAGCGCCTGGTTATCATATTGGGTGACTAGCTGCACTTTATATATCCTGATTGATTGATTGATTGAATCCATCATGGCAGGACCCTTTTCCGTTGTGCAAAGCTCCTGTGCCCACCCTAGAGGTGTGGCAAGGAAAATGAGCAAACACTTTGGTGTGGTGCCTAGCTGATTTCAAGGAAAATAGAGGGGGCAGGCCCGGGTGTGAGCTGCATCTGCCTGTGACAGAGCAGGCCCCTTTGAAGATAATTAAGCTTCATGGGAACTGCCCAGATGGTCATCCTGTCAGAGGAACAAGGTACCTCTCCACACTTAAGCTCTTTGTCTTAGCTCTGGGATCCAATTCATTCCCAATGAGCTCCTGTGTGTCAGTTGGAAGCTGGAGCCCTTAGAGGCTTCAGGCAGGCTAAAGGTAACTTTTTAAAGTACCTTCAGTAAAATATTTCTTACAATCCTGAATTTATCAAATCAACTGGATTTGTAATATAGTTTTAAAAGTGCAAGAATTAACTCTTTCTCTGGTTCCTAGGCATGAGATAACATGAGTATCTCTAATTGACTATTCCAATGTTTTCTTACGGAACAGCTATTGCAGCTACATTGAAAATAGCTTTTAGGACATTGTCACCGTAAGGGCATGTTTACCATTAAACCTTTACATGTCCTACTTTTAAATATCATGCACACTGGTTTATTGGCATTTAAGTCCTACTCTGGGGTGACATTAATATTTAAAAGGAGGGTTTATGCATGCCAAAATGAGTTATTTTGACAGGTTGAATTTGAAGTTCAAACCAACACAGCCAAGTTACTGGTGGAAGGCTTGCAGTTATGTTTTGCATTGTCACTTTAGTGGTGGAACAATATGTGACGCTGTCCATTAATTACATTTAACTTCCAAGACCTTGGTACACTATGTACCATGTACTTGGGACTGCCAGGTAAGTTAAATATGCTAATTAGGTGTGTACTAACTTGACATGTTTTTAGGGGTCAGCGCACATACACTGCACACTGGACTGCAGTGTCCTAGTGCGCAAAGCCAAAAAAACAGAAACAAGCAACCACACAAAAAGGGTTTTTCCTACATCAGGCTAAATCTTACAATACTGCAATGACATGAAGAAGCCTCATAATGATTATATTTCTCGTCCTTCAGTCAGCCTCAGCAGAGGTAAGGCTTAAAATGAGCTTCAGCTCAGGACTCCCACATAATTCTAGCCTATTTAGTAACATGGAGCAAAAGCAGAGGTATCATTCAGTCACATCAGCTCATGGCTTTCATTCTAAGTGTCACTTCAGAAGTTCTGTAGAAGGTAAGCAAAAAAACACAAATTAAAACTGCATGAAACTAAAATATAGAATGTTCAGACAAGAACACTTGATACAATCAAGAAAGTGAAATGAGCAACAAGGATTGGGCCACCAGGGGAGTACCTTACCCTATAGTGGGCTTGAGAACAATCCAAAATGAGAATTCCAGAGAAAAGTGCAGATTTGCAGCCGCTCCAAATAAATTCAGCCCCTGTTTCACCAGTCCGAATGCTGCTCAACATTGCTCCTGCTGACAAAATAATTTTTTGACATCTTGGCAACACTAGTGCCACATCAATGTTAATCTTTGGTAATTGCCATGCAAGCGATTGCGCACTGTGGCCTTTCAAAGATCCCTGCCCCTGTTTAAATTTGTTCAAACCTATCCAATTTCAAATGATTTTCATCCACGGAGCACTTTTGTGGGAAGGACATTGCTTCAAAAAAGTTCAGAGATTTACAATTTCCATAAGTCTTGTTGGATTTTGAAAACCAGTTGAACAATTTTATGAAGGCCTTCTGAATGAGTACTGGGATCAGACAGTGCCTCATTTGCCAAGGGCAACTCATTGATGGGTTGCATAGGTGGAATATTCCTTGGCACTAAAATCACATACACTTTCACATAATGTCCTTTATATCTATGTGTATATGGGGGGGACAGAGTGTGTTTAATAGAAGTGGTATGGCCATACATTATTTTGTGTGTCCGCATATATTAGTTTGTGTGCTTGTATGGTGATCTCTGTTAGGATATACAATGGTGGCTATGTGCCATTTCATTTTGGCTTTTTTGATGTGTTTTTGGCTGCGGCTGTATTAATGTTTGTGTATGGGGGAGTTATGGCTAATGTGCACTAGGATTTCAATAGACATATGAGGAAGTTGATGTGAGTATATACTATGTTGGGCTGTTAGTTGGTTTTCACTTATGTGTTGGCATTTTCATTTATTTCATTCATTTTTATTTATGTTATGGAACTCTCAAACAGATCCACATAAAAAAGGAATATAATAAGTACTTAAGTCCATATATTTTACCCATAAGACTCAATGCATTTCTCAATGAAAGATAAGTTTAGGAGCTATTAAAAATCGCAATACTGAAACACAAGCTCAAAACATTTCTTAGTGGACAGTAAGTCTAAGAGCTACTAAAAGATCACAGTACTAAGATGCAATACAATAATACCACATTTAAAAAGCACTAACAAATGTTAAAAATCCTGTAGCAAAACATTTAATTGGGGGGTGCATCGAATGACTGTAATAACTAAGAGGCAGAGAGCATTGATAACTGGAGGCATATTTGTCTCAGCCATTTATGAATGAATGGTAATAATGCTGGGCAAACAAAAAGAACATGATTCAGGTCTTGGACTTTAGATGGACAATGGTTACACTCCGCTGAAGTGCCATACCATTTAGCCAGAAGGCCATTAAGCAGGAGGAAGCAGACCCTGCCACAGAATTATGCAAAAATGTCTAACCCCATGTGACAGATTCCATGTAAGATAAAGTTGCACTTTTTATATTAGAATGGAATCTATTAGAGTCTGGAAGCCCTTTTTCTTGAGGCTCGTTTCCTTATCTAGCCAAAGGCTTGATGACCATATGGCCTGTTTTAAAGTGGCTTTTAATTGCAACAGTGTTCGGACGAATACCAGGTTCCAATCTAATCCTAACATATTTAAGGCATAAGAGAATATTATGTGAAACTGTAAAACTTCCCTATTATCTGCCCAGATTTCTTTCTTTAACAGGAACCTTAATGTATCTTCTTCGTTCCTTGCAAGACAGTCAACCCAGCTTACCACCCCTACGAGGCCATGGACAAACGAACTTCTGAGGCCCATCACCAACCCTAGAACCACCACTGGGGTTGCAGTATTAATAGAAGTGAGATTTCTAAGGATTCTACCTTCTATCAAGTCCAGAAAGCTTCATTCGATTACATCAATCTGTTCCAAACCATAGAGTAAATAGGCCAGTATTTTTGCTTGGTAGACCTCTCGAATATTCAAAAAGTGTCTCCTCCCGATCCCCCTATATAATACGCCTAAACCTTTTGCCTTAGACCTGGATTTACACATTTTATTTTCCACATATACCTTAACACTAAGAATCCCACACATTATCTTCCCCAAAAGGAATACAATCTCACAGTTTCTAACTTTGGGTCCCCCAAGTACCATCAAACATTACTATATTTTGGTTTCTTTTTCCCATGGAAGCACATAATTTTACGTTTCAAGATGTTAAACTTTAAGAAATGGGCATCTGCAAACTGTTTCAAGGCCTGTAGATGACAATTTAATCCATTCGGGGATAAGGTCCAGAATTATTATGTCGTCCGCATATAACAGGCAAACTATAGATTTTCCACCAACTATCAGAGCAAATTGCTCACTCTGAGATAGATGTATAGGTAGATTTGAAACATATAATGGAAAGATGAACGGGCTAAGTGGCACCCCTGTTTTAGTCCATTCAGGGTAGGTATTTCCTGAGACAGGCCCCTATCCCTCCTAATAATACTCTGCACTAGATGAAGGAGTGTAGAGAGATAACCAGATCAGGAGGGTCCGATCCACTTTATCGAATGCTGTCGAGAAGTCTATTTAAGCGACGTAGGTCACTCCTCCTCTCGCTTTCACATATTTTTAATTGATCACCTGGAGAACCGCTATGTTATTGATAGCCCCATGTTTTCTCCTACACCCAGTTTGCTTCATAGTATGATTTTCTGTTCTTTGACCCACTCACTAATCCGGGTCAGTAAGCATTTAGCAAAAATCTTTCCCACTGCATCAAGAAGGCCAAGCTGATGATAATATCCTAGAGATTTTTTGACCACCCTTCTTAAACAGAGGAACTAACACACTTCCCGACCAGGAGGGAGGATTTGTTTTTATTTTCACAACAGCTTTTAAAAACCAGGAATAATGGAACCATGAATAATATCTTACTCCAGGTAGGGGCATCTTGTTTTATTACCGAAATTGGTATCTCGTCTGGTCCCATTGTGGCAGAAAAATGCATTCCTCGAATGGCCAGCTCAATCTCTTTTTTAGAGGGAAAGTCATAAGAGGGTAAACCCCCTATTACCATATACCATTCCACCTCCACTGCATTGGAGGCATAAAGAATAGAACTAAAATCAATCCACCTAGCCTCGTCAATAGTTGAGGAAGATGATCTCACTCTTGACCCACATCATTCTGCGATCAATGACCAGAAACTCCTTGTCTGGCCTTTTACTACACCTTCCCTTAGGTCGATCCAAAGCCTGTCCCATGGTTCTCTTTTCATGCAGGTCTTCAATTGCCTCCTTCTCCTTTTCAGTTGGTACAGCCTTGTATTCCTTTCAGGGGAATATGCTATGTATTGATTCCTAACTAAAGCATTTTTTTCCCTATTTAGAAGAAGTTGACCAGGAATTGCCTTAAACCTACTCTTGGTGGGTTTTCTGGCAGTCCCTACTAACAGCTGTGTTAGAAATGGGATCTTTGGTTGGCAGTCAGGTTACCCCCTGTCCAGGCAAGGACCCTCACCCTAGTCAGAGCAAAGGAGAAACACACCTAGTTGAGCACCACTCACCCCCTTGGTAGCTTGGCACGAGCAGCCAGGCTAAGCTCAGAAGCAATGGGTAAAGTATTTGTACCGACACACACAGTAATACAGTGAACCACTACAAAATGACACAACAAAGGTTTAGAAAAATACTGAATATTTTATCTAAATAAACAAGACCAAATGCAATAAAAATCCACAGTACACACTTACAAATATGATTGGTATTAAGCGGAGTCGTGACAGAGTCGTGCCCCACAATACGACGCCACTGCCGCCATTTACGGCCTCGTACGGACCCCCACGTACAGTACCTTTGTAACAAGTAGAAAACAGGCCGAAGCACAGAGTCGGGGAGAGAGGCGTCGCTGGATCCGATGTGGTTTCGGTACCGGTGCTACAGAGCAGAGGAGCAGAGACATTGCGAAGAGGCGTCAGGCCCTTACTGCAGATTGGTGGAGGTGAGGCAGTGTCGGTTGCGAGGTGTTGGTCCCTTGGTTCTGGCAGATACGAAGTCTGACGAAGTCACAGTGCTGTGGGGCGACCTCACAGGGTCGCAATGAAGTCACAGGGCCGCAAGCTCTGTGATGGCGTCAGACGTCGGACTTATGACACTCCGATCTCAGCGAGGTTGAGCGGGATCAGCAGCAGCGGCGAAGTAAGGCCTGTGGAGTCATTGGGATCATCGTGCTTCTGCGAGGTCCATGGCTTCGGGGAAGGTGGCATCATGGTTTCCGTGCAGCGGCGTCTTTAGTGAAATCGCAGGGCATCGTCCACCGTCATTAGATAGAATTTCTCCAAGAAGTCACTTCCAGGGGCCCAGGAACTGGAAAAAGGCACCCTCTGGCAAGCTAGAGTCCATAACGTGCAGACTCAAAACTGGATGTGATGCCTTTGCTGTCCCTGAGGCTTCAAAACAGGAGGCAAGCTCTACCCCAAGCCCTTTGAGACACCTCTCAAGCAGGAATGCACAACAAAGTCCAGTCTTTGTCCCCTTTCACAGGCAGAAGCAGCAACTGCAAGATAGCCCAACAAAGCACAGTCACAGGCAGGGGATGAACTTCTCCACAGCTCTTCAGCTTTTCTCCTTGGCAGAGGTTCCTCTTGATTACAAAAGTGATCTAATTTTCAGGGGTTTTGGGTCCAATACTTATACCCCTTTCTGCCTTTGAAATTAGTAAACTTCAAAGGGAAGTCTCCCTTGTTTTAAAAATCCTGCCTTGCCCAGGCCAGGCCCAGACACACACCAAGGGGAAGGAGACTGCATTATCAGAGGGCAGGCACAGCCCATTCAGGTGTGAATGACCACTCCTCCCTCCCCTCTAGCACAGATGGCTCATCAGACTATACAGGCTACACCCCATCTCCCTTTGTCTCACTGTCTAGAGGGGATTCACAACTAGCTCAACTATCAAACTGACCCAGACAGGGAATCCACAAATAGGAAGAGTCACAAAATGGTTAAAGCAAGAAAATGCCCACTTTCTAGAAGTGTCATTTTCAAACTAACAATCTAAAAACCAACTTTACTAAAGGATGTATTTTTAAATTGTGAGTTCAGAGACACCAAACTCCACACTCCCCTCTGTTCCCAAAGGGAATCTACACTTTAAAGTTATTTAAAGGCAGCCCCCATGTTAACCTTTGAGAGAGATGGGCCTTGCAACAGTGAAAACCGAATTCTGCAGTATTTCACTGTTCGGACATGTAAAACACATCAGTAAATGTCCCACCTTTAACATACACTGCACCTTGCCCATGGGACTACCTAGGGACTACCTTAGGGGTGCCTTACATGTATAAAAAGGTAAGGTTTAGGCCTGGCAAGTGGATAAGCTTGTCAAGTTGAATTGGCAGTTTAAATCTACACCTACAGACACTGCAGTGGCAGGTCTGACCAATGTTTACAGGGCTACTAATGTGCTGCAGGCCCACCAGTAGCATTTGATTTACATGCCTTAGGTACCGCTAGTGCCCTTTACTAGGAACTTACTCGTAAATCAAATATGGCAATCATGGAGAACCAATTACACATACATTTTACATAGGAGCACCTGCACTTTAGCATTGGTTAGCAGTGGTAAAGTGCCCAAAGTATCAAAAACAGGGTCCAGCACACATCAACAATCTCAGAAGCAGAGGCAAAAAGGTAGGGGAGACCAGGCCAAGAATGCCAAGTCTAACAAGCTGCTTCATAAATCTATCAAAGCTTTCCAATTCATCCCCCACCCAGGCTTTAAGATTTTCAAAAGTAATTACTATTTTATGTTTCAAGCTTGCAATCATCCTATGGTCTCACTGTGTCCTCCCTGTCTTTTTTATCAAATTTGGATAGAGACCCATCAAACTTCCATGAAACAATGGGCATCATATTCATGTCCAGGGAAAAGACCAGCAGACTATGATCGCTAAGGGGGTTATCTGTGACCTTTAAGTTGCCTACCACAAAGAATGAGGTGCAACCTACCATCACATAATCTAGTTTTGCCTCTCCTTTTGGGGAAGTGTGTGCTGGAGAGTTCGAGGGGAGCCTCTCATTAGCTATAATACAGACATTATGGTGGGAAAATGCTCAGGGTAATTCGCAGAGCTTCTTCTTTTTGATCCTTGCATAGTTGGTAAAGAACATGATTGGAATCTTTACAATTTAAGTCTCCCACTAGTAAAACACGGGGAGCCTGCTCGCTGTCATGAGATTTATTAATAAAGAAAAAACCCTATGCAAGAGAGAATCATAGGCAGCATCAGGTGGTATGTAAGCATTTACCACTAAAAGGGGGGCCGCACCCGATCCCCTCATAAAGCGCTCAAAGTTAAGGCCATTAACAAGTTGCTGTGATCCCTATAACATACATGCTGCCTTTTAAACCTATGAGACAGCAAGCATGTCAACCCCCCCTCCCCTTTGCATGTCCCCTTCTGGAGGGTCTAAAATTACAGTCCAAGGTGTAATAATCTTCACACAATAATTCCATGTCTCACCAACTCACCTGGAGACAAATCACATCTGCCATTACTGTATTAACAAAATGCAGCTTCTCCCTACTATTCTTTACCCCTGCTACATTCCTAGACACAATATTAAGCTCATTGCTAACTATGGGATTGTGACAACTGCTTGGACCAGCAAGCCTCACTTAAACTACTACATAACCAGCCCCAACCATCTAAACCGTCATTTAGATTTTATACAGGGGATTTAATCAGTTCCATAAATGTCACCTGCCTGCCATTCTACCTGAGGTAAACTTTCAGCCCCTGATACTCTACCGGGGACCCACAATTGAGAGGCAAACAAGGAGGTTAACACCCACTGCTCCCCTCACCACCCTGAAGAGAGACCCTCCCACCAGCGTATCATCTAGAAGTGGAACAACATTGATGCCCCTGCATTGCTTACATTGAAAATTTTGTAATATTGTTTGAACCATAAGCTTGAAGAAAAAAGTCACTAGAATACAACAAGGAGTCCAAATCGATATCACTACTTTGAATCAGCCTCAAGAATTCAGACTCAAAAAAGCATTGAAGCAAGGATGATCTGTTCAAAGTAATATCTGCATCAAAGAGCGGAATATAGTCTAACATGCACATGTCCACATTACACCATAATGGGTTTTTTCCTTCAAACTAAGACAGGTCAGAGTGACCCTTCTTCAAGCCCAAGTCCACAAATGGAGTAGCCATTGGATTCAATGCTGACAACATACCAGGAGGTTGCACAGAGGCAGCCTCTACCACTATCGCCTCTACGTTCTCCTCGTTTTGTGACCTTGATGATCCAGAAGCAATAACTACTACCATTGGGATAGGGCCAGAAGGTCACATTAACCCCTCTGACCTGATCTGAGGAGGGAGAACATGTCTCCTCAGCACTTTTAACCTGATTAGTATGCATTTTAAAAATTGGAAACACTTCCTGTTCCATGCATGCAGGTTTCTCTGCCGGCCCCCTCCTGGTAAGACAAGAGTTGAAAATGAATCTCTTTTAATTCACAGGGCTTTCACCAGAAGCAGGGCTTTCACCAGAAGCAGGGCTTTCAGGGGGCTCTTTACACTGTGGGTTAGCTGCCTGAGTGTCAAAGTCAGCAAGTATCTGGGAAACTGTTTTCTCTGTCATTCTGACTGGCAATAGCAACACTTCAGAATGGGCTAACTGTTCTTGATTTAAGCCCCTGATTTTGTTATCCTTGGTCAGTTGGTCAAGTATTGCCGTCACCGTATTGAAGATAGTCTGACCCTCCTACAATTTCTCCAGCAATATTAAGACCGGGGAAAGAAGTCTTTCTGAACTGAGTAACAAAGTGAACACCTTTACTTCTTGGTCTAGGGGGGTAACTTGCCAGGTTGTCACTTACATCTAGAACTGGCATCGCAGACAGATGGGAATACAACGATACATGGATTGAGGGCGTACTACTAAATCATTTCATTCCATTTAATAAAGGCCAGGTAGAGACCCCCTGGGGTGCAGATTATACTCTTTATCATATTGTCCATATCTTCTACAGAAGTCTATATCCAGATCTGGCAGTGTAAAGTCCTCATCCCGAGACCCCCTCAGCCTCACTTTGGGGAAGCCCTCCTCGTTGGGTATCGAGGGCTTAACGATCTCCTCAACGGCTGGTAAAAGGAGAACTGAAGTACTGGGTACTGGGGCCGCAAGTATAGATGGGAGAGTGGGGGACACCCCAAGTGTGCCATGATCTTCTTTTTGCAGGGGGAGCTCTTAGGATGATGTAACTACAGTGACCTTATTTTTTTGCAGTTATTGTGCTCCTTAGAAGTGAATACATCAGACCAATTTCTTAATACTTTGGTGGGTAAGGAAGTCCATAGGCCCCTTTATAACAGACTAGAAGAGAGTGGGTCAAAATCTGGAAGAATTATGTAACAAAGAAGATTGCAACACTCAGGGACTTGCACCTGTCGCTGTGCCT
Source organism: Pleurodeles waltl (assembly GCF_031143425.1). NCBI lineage: Eukaryota > Metazoa > Chordata > Amphibia > Caudata > Salamandridae > Pleurodeles > Pleurodeles waltl. The sequence goes on from NC_090438.1 coordinate 600,387,552, forward strand.
GCCTAATGAAAGCCCTCTCCGATCCAAAAGGTAATCAAGGGGCTTGCAAGCTCATAGCATGTTCGATTGAAATAAATGAGAAAAAATGTACCCAGTCATCATGACCCGGTCTTGTGCCTTTTTCAAGCTTGTGACCACTGCCATGCCCCTAGAAAGCTGCCCTGGAATTCGATAGCAAAAAGGGGGGCACGAGCATACTCAGTGATCTGTTGACTTAGGCAACAGAAGAGGGCCAACATGCAAGGAATCCACTGTAAGTTCCTCGTGTGGTCCTCTGCTGACCTCCAGTGCAGTCATGAAAAACACAATACATACAATGATCTCAGCACGTTCAAAGCATGATAGAGGCCAAAAGGTGCTTGGTCAGTAGCAGGGTAGGTAAAATGTATGAAGCTATCAGGGTGAAGAGAGGAACAGTTGAAGAAAATTGACCCACCGCTGGGGAAAGCCATATCTGCCTAATGCAGAATGCTTCTGCCCCTCACGGCAGTGCCTTGCCTGCACCTCGCTGCTCACCTCCTTCTCCTTGAGGCATAGCCGACACCCCAAATACAAGCCCCGCCCTCGACGTTGTGGCCAGACAGAGGCAAGAAGACCTTGATTTTAATCCATTTACTTCTAAGCCACTCTGTTAATCAACAGCCACGCGTTGATTTGGGCAGCGGGTAGCAGGATTTTGCAGTCCAAAAAACTGCTCTGAGAACCTGCCGCCCTACTCCACTGAGCTCCTTTCTACTACTGTTTACGTCTCTTACAGCCTACCGCCTCACTACCTCATGGCCTCACAATGCCGGCAGACGTCTCCTGTCTTGGTCCAGCTCTCAGCCACTGGCTGCTCCACCTGATGCTTCTTCTCCAGCGGCTCCGACCTCTGACTTGTGACACGTCACTTCCAACGCTGACAGTAATCACACACCAGTCACCGGAGCCAGTTGGCATTTTGTGGTGTATCAGTGTGCCTATGAATGTTAGTTCTTTAGTAAATTGCGATGTTTATGGGTTTGTACAATATTCATTTGCTGGCTATTATGTGGTGGATTTTTTTTGTATTTTGTAAGCAATTATGTTTTAGAACATGTAGTATGTTTGTGATTGTTTTAAAGGAGCTGGAAGTTAAGAGTGACCTAGTAGCATGGCATAGATACTCTAGACGAATTATGAATTTCTGCAATTCATAGGTTTCTGATTAAACAAATGTTAACATATTAGTCAACATAAACTCTATCCTGGTTTTAGTGCTCCAAGGGGATTTCATAGCTATTTAAATGAATTAAAGAATACATTTATATTCCAATGAACTATTAAATGCTTCTGTTAGAAAATAAAACAGATGCTAGTGATTGGAGCTGTTATTTTTAAAACATTATTTTCATTATACTTCAAGTCTTTTTTATATTCCCTTACTTCTTGGAATTGAATGTATTTCCTGAAGTTTTAAGTTGATTATCATCAGAGAAATATATATTTTTGAAATAGATACAATTTAAAGTAGAAGTTTGCTAAAACTAATAATGTTTGATATACTTTGAATATTCAACAAAAGTAATGCAATTATATTTGTCCCATTCAAAACAAGTAAATCATTGTACATGAGAATCATCATTTTGTATTCTTTTTTGCTTTCAGCTGCGTGGGTGTTTTTGTAGGGTAGCTTCTTATAAGTTACTTTTGAAGTAATCCAATGTTTTGCTTTCAGCTTTTCTGCCTTCTGTGCGTATATGCATGTTGGAAAGTATGTGCATTTTCTCCCTTAGATATTTAGAATGTGTTTTTGTTTAAGTGTCAATTTTGGTTCATTCTTCATTTTAATTATTTTGATGGCTTTTCATTATGCTTACTTATGTTTGCCTTGAAGCATTCCACTGGTTTTTAAATGTTTGATTTCCTGACACGCCTGTGTATTGGTGAGTGAATGTATTTGGACTTTACTTTCAGATGATTGTTACAGTTGAAATATAGTGTAGGTAAGCATTTTCTGAATTCCAGCATAATCTTTATTTGTTACTTATGACTGTGTAATTTACTATGTTTCCACAAGTTCGTCTGTTTATTTGCGCAGTATACTTTCCACAAGTATTTTGCTGTCTGATTTTGACATTTTTCTCATATACAGATACTTTCCCAAATATAAAATAACTTATGGGAGTTTGCATTTGGATGCATTCTGCATCCTATTGTAAAACCATTAAATAATAAACAAGCTTGGTATAAATGTATTTTAAGGTACTTTTTTGGTCCACGTAATTCTGGGCCACTTTTATTTTAATTTGCATTATATGTTACATTTTTTTAAAGTAACCAACAGTTTATTTGGAACTGTCAAATAGATAAATATGTTGGCCAGAGTAAAAATCCTTTCTTAATTTGTGTGACATGATTTTTGATTTGGGTGTTGTTACTATTTCCTGATTGTTTTTAATGGAGAACATGTCCTTTGCCAATACTGACACTCAGCATGGATTGTAATTTTTATGTTATTAAATTGCTGTACTGTGTAAATTATGTTTCTGTTCGCAAATTAATTTTTTTTCTATTCTATGAAATGTTTTAAAATGTATTGAAGACCTGTTCCCCCATAGAATACATATTTTTTGTTGTTTCCTATGCTCACAAGTATAGTTTTACAATTTTGTTTTACAGTTATGGATGATGTCTGTCTGTTAAAGTTCACAAGCATAGAATGATATCAAAGAGTCTTACTATTGTGCTATTGTTAACATTGTAGCACCAGTCCAGTTTCCTATGTTTGAAGATATCGCCATTGTAGCGGGGTATAGATGACCTGACTTCGCGCACTCCCTTCTAAGAAAGACAAAATTAATTGCCCAAACTAATGTAGCTTTGCTTTTCTTGTGTTTATTCTTCTTTTTTTCTATCTGCAGGATATCAGATTCAAACGGTGGTGTGGGGGGGCTTGCTCCTGGTATTGCATAAGACAAGTGATGTCCTCAAGTCTTCAAGGGATTTTTTTCTTTTCTCTTTTCTTAAGTTGAATCTCTGATCCAGCCTGACACACCGCTTGGAGGACCTCAGGAAGAAGATAGAACAGGAAGGTAAGTAAAAGGTGTGTCCTTATCATTTTTAACAAAAAGGGAAGATTGGGCAGTGCGAGGAATGTGAGGGAACCAGTCTCACCCTAGGCTATTGTGCACAATACCCGGCTTAGTGACAGAGACTGATCATTTATGCTTGATACATGGTGCCTTCTTTTCATTTATCACCCTTGTGCCGCTGAATAATGTAGGTCCTGTGAGGGTAATCGCGCAAAACATTGGTGGTGAGTGCCTCTCCCCATCCCTCCCTCTCCTCAGCTCCCTCTTCCACCTGGGAACCACAAGCTATGGGTATGTACCTAGGAGAGCCACGTCCCTCCTGGGACATGGCTGGATACTGTGTCCTTCATCTCTTCTGGTTCTTCTGGATCGCTCCTGTCAGGGATGCCATCTTGAGTCGTCTCCTTCACAGCCAATGGTTGTTTGCTGCTGTCTCCTTCCTTGGTTCTGCACGCCGCTTCAACCCTCTGTCTTCCTCCTTCACCTTCTGAGTCTTCTAGGGTTCGCGAGCACTCCTTCGGTCTCCACCTCCTTCAGGTCATCAGTCGAGCAATCAGCAATCAGTGCATGCATGAGATGTCAGTCTGTTGCCCTTTTGTGGCCATGTCCCGGGGGCACTGTTCACCGCAACTGGATATCTCCGTGTTGGAAGGGGACCGGCAAAACACCTGGTTCACATCACAGCCATATTCTTCACAGATCACCCTTTCTCATATTTCTGTTTTATGGCATCTATGAACTTAAAAAAATCTTCATTCCCTTTCAGGACTCTAGTGCTCCAGACTGACAAAACAGCTGTATTTGGATGGGTTCTTTGTTGTCATGTTGGTCAGGTACCAAAAGCAGTAAGTCTTCAGTCTTATGTACTTCTGGTTGCCTACCCTGTGCACATTCACCAACACTAGCAATGTGTCGATGTCAAACTCAAATCCCAAAAGACAGCCAGGGCAAAGTGTGTTCTGAAGTATGAATGTGAAAATTAAACATATTTCCTGGAGCATCTTGTTTTGCAAAGTCCTTCTGTCCCTCTGAAAATGTGCATAGTTTGTAAAATCTACTGTGTAGTGTGGACTAACATTGAAGCTTTTAAAATTTATGTTTACAAGCATAAACACAAGATGTTTTCTAACAACACCTAAAATATTGTATAGTTCACTTAACAAATAGAACACACAGGAGCTCATTCGCAAAGGCATTTAAGAGTATTTGAATGAGTTCTACACAAGCACTACTTCAGATACTTAAGAATACTTTTGTGAATTGTCTCTGAAACGTCCAAAATACATTTGGTAAATTTTAAAAGGTTACACTTCTTTCCATTTATAATAATTGTATACCAATAGTCCTTGAATAGTCCCATTTTAACCATTATAAGTGTTTTGGGGTTGAGTCACATTGGATGTTGAAGTATGTAAATCAGTACTAAAATGTATGATTTCATAATTTCCTAAATGTCTTGGTGATTAGGCCTTTGGTTTTTGTTCCTTCTTCAGTATTCTTTGTTATTGTCATGGTAATGTACCCCTTTCAAAAGTGCTTGGATTGTGGCATTGCATTATAGAATGTTCCAACAATTTAAGTGTTGTGACTTTACAAAAATGTTTTGTGGCAATCTAGTTGATACATATTTTGTAACTAAATGCAGTGAAGCTTAAGAACTTTAATGCTACAAACACTGCTGTCTAGACCTTGCACTGAGCAGATTCATCTAAATTGCTCAGGTTTAATGAGTATCTTATAAAATTGCAGCCCTTATGAGGTTGTGGAAAGAGAGTGGAAAGGAAGATGAAAGCAATGCCCCTGTGACTGTGAACTTAGTTGCACTACTTGCAACTTCTAACACAGGTGATAATGATGAATACATGGCGAGTGTACTATAGATTTACCAGTTTCACTACACTAAAAAGGCCCAGAAAGTTCCTGGGTGTGATTGCATTAGGTGCCATATGTCCTAGTGATTTATCACATGTCTTGGGGGACATCTTTGTAAGACTGTCAGAGTGGAAGCTTTACCCACCCTGACCATGAGTGTGTAGTTTAATACGCTCATTAACATTTTAAGTTTGCAATTACACACTGTTCCATGTTCCACACATTCCCAATTATCTATGCATGTGCAGTCAGCTGCTTGTAAACTTTTAGAAAAATATACATACCTTGATATGTGCACTGGACAGTTACCTTTGTCTTATATTTCCATCCAGCTAATTTGATTTTTACAAATGAAAGAAAAGGGACTAAATTGTGGAATAGCTACTGCACAATTAAAATTTGGTGGCATTCACTCTATAATTTCTGAGTTATGTTTGCAGAAATATCTCATATGGCAAATTCCATTTTATTAGGAGTGAAAAAAGGATTTGGCTTCCACCCTATTATTATTAAGGTGGACAATCTGCACCATATTTGGTATGCTAATATATGTTCTACCAACAGCTTTTTCTCCACGTTTAGTGCACATTGGTCAAGGTAAAGCAAACTTTTAAGGGTGCAAAAATGGAAACTGCTATTGAGGGAAGCATCAGCCTTACCTACAAATAAGAACTACATGTGCCCTTCACTTCTAAGCTACCCATCATAGTCCAGGGATATATATGTACACTATTTCTACTTCAATTGGTAAAATTATACCTTTCTATTTATGTAGTACCTTAAGAACTGATACATATAAAGTTAATATGACCTCAATTAATAACTCTCTAGTTTAAAAAAAACAATTCTGTATCATATCTATTCCAGTAACAAGAGCCCTATGACACAGCATCTGTGTTTCTTCTATAACTCTAGAAAAGTGATGGCTTGGCAAATGTAGGGCTTCCATTAAGCAAAAGATATCTTGATTAACTTCAATCAGGTTTCCAGCATAGGTCAAAAGAGACATCGTAGCTGTAATGATTGATGTTGTAGCTCATGCTGATGAGGAGGGCATTATCTTTCTCACCATGGTAGACATGACAATAGAACTCCATTGTTGCGCTCATTCTTTCCATTGTGTTGCCTGTCAGCAGTGGCCCACATCACCTAGCTTTATCTTAACCGTGTCCATGAGCAAAAGGTTGAAATAATGACATCTAAATATTCTTCAGATGAGAATGAGAACAGTTTGTGTGGTGCAATAAAATCCACCTCTGATGTAATGTAATATATATCTGAAACCCTTTAAGGGTTTCCTCTGATTTTGGAAGTGGCCATTTTATTGGTATGTTAAGGACACATACACATTTTGTGTACCCTGGATTAGTTTGTGGCAGCAATAGGAACTGCTAATGCGTCCCTTTATGATAATTTATTACACATCAGGACTCGTTTTAGGCCAATGAATCTTTTGACCCAGTTGAGAGACACCTTAGGACAAGATAGCTAATCATTATGTCAATCAATACGTCAATAATGTCATCAATATTTATCATAACAATACATTTCACTTTAGTCAAAGTCATTAATCAATTCAAGATTCTACCATGACCTTGCAGCCATGAATAACCACACCAGTTTAGTAGAAGTTTATAAGTTTTATTCCCTATTAGTTACAATCTAGGAGCAGATGTGTTAATCTCAACACCAAGAAACATAATAGCATAGTCACGATATGGCAACTTTGATAAGATTTCATTAAAGCGAGAATCACAAACATCAGAACATAACACAGTGTGAACATAGAACAATTTTAGTTGAGTGTCAATAACGCGCCAGTTCAACAAAGCATGGATTCGGTCGTTTGTCTATTTGCGTCAGTTTAGTGAACACCTGTCCTAACCACTGATTAGTATTCGCATGTTGGGCTTCATGCAAAACAATTTAGAACACAAATTTGGAAAACATCTAACTAAGGTCTCTGTCAAAAGTAAGCAGTTGGTACCTAGAAAAGAAAAGCAAACAGACAAATTACAACTGCATTGTCATAATTACCCTCCAAGGAATAGATCAGCACACAGGTTCAGTCTTCGTCTTCAGGACATCAGTCAAATCGCCATCAGTCAGAACTCAGTTCCGGGGCAAAAGGGCACTTCCCTCATAAGGAGGTAAAGTGTAAATGGATAATCAAAGAGCAAGGATGGTTTTAAGTAAACCAACAATTCATCAAATAGAGTGACAAAGTTTCTGGATAAAATCAATGTCATTCCCTAACCCACCTAAATGACTCCCCGTGACATGGGTTTTTATCCCTTTTTCGTTGTACATTCCCCCAAAATTCTATTGGACATTTGTTATGCCCCACTATCTTCCACCTATCAGAAAATACATTAGGTCTACTAACTCTTCACCGCATATTATTTTACATGTCTTTAATTGGTCTCCATAATTGACGTCTTTAGAGGTGGCACGTCCGGTATGATTTCATCCTTCTGTAACATCTTTTGGTCAGTAACTCCATTGTTTTCACCGGTTTGAATGACCTTGTACATTACATTAATCTACACTGTTTCATTTTGATTTTAACATTTATTCTGTCAAGCAAGGAAAAGCTATGAGAACGTATCTAACATGGTTACATTCGTCTTTTAGTTTGAAGAAAAAGAACATACGGGGTCGTGTCCTTTTATGAGTCAGCACACTGCAAAATAGAAAAATGTATTTAATATGAGAGCCAAGCAGCTAAGCTTCGGCTCATGCTAACTTAAGGCCTATAAGGATTTCAGCACAGATTCAATAACGCAATCATTAAGACAAACTTATTTAGACATAATATAAACATTTTAGTCATCATTATTAGTCTACGTATACATTGGTGGCCACTCCCCATGGTCATATTTCAGGTGCACGTTTAAGCAAAATTACTATTATAGTTTCTATGCAGCATTATCACACATTAATACATAAACATTTTATATTAATATAGATTATATAAACTACGCTCTCTCAATACCATTCCACTCACAGCTGATTGGATGAGAGAATACTCTGAACCTAAAAGGGTCAAAGATGGAGGTGCTTCAGCTATGCCCCTGTTCGTAATCCTTAGCTAAGATGAGAAATTCCATTATCAAATAAAAAACACAAATCATGGATTCAGCAGTGGGATAACTGGTGTTAAAATAGCTCAGTTAAAAGTATTCTACATCGTTCGTATGTTTTGAAGGGAAGGTAAGAAAGAGGTCTAAGACAATGATTTAAAAAAAAGGTCAAGATTTTTTAAAAGGTTGAGTTTTGTCATATCAACACATTTTCAGTTCACCTCATTGGCTTATCTGGTAAAATAGTCTAAACAGATCTGTCATCATATTTCTGTACTAATATTCATGTTTGTAACGTAGGATCGGGTACAGCAGTCCTTGTGTCATGTGCAAATTGTTCAGGCTATCAGGAGAGATATTCTCTTAGCTCAACAAAGGATAATAAAAGCACAGTTTCAATTGGTTATGTTTCGATTGTTTTTGTCATATAGTATCCGAAAGGGCTCATTGAAATAAATTCGTCAATTAATGAATTACAAAGGTGATACTGAATTTCTTCATGAATATGCTAGCCATCATTAAAAGACAAGAGGACATGATGCATTTTATTTGTTTATTTTCTTAATACTACCATGCAATACATCAGACACAAAGGGCCCGATTCAGGAAAAGATTTTCACACTCAGAATGTCTGTGCTGTGAAAATCGGTCGTCTTTGAGAGGGTAAAATAAAAAACAAATGCTTTAAAGTGACATTGCAAGACACAAATGTCTACAAGGCCTACAATGTCAACGATGTGATTTCTTGGTAATCACATTGAAAAGGGGGAGGAAAATGACATATCCTTCCTTCTTGTAGTTCAAAAGGAAATGTATTTATGTTTTGTAATAACTCCTGGGCCTTATTATACCTAGGAGCACTTTTCCTGTTTGCGCCATTGCGCACCTTAAAATAGATGCGCTGTGTACAAGCAGGGAAAGTGCGCCCCATAATAGAGAATGCACTGCCCTTAGGGCAGCCGCAAACCTGTACTGCCCTCGGAGCAATGATTTCAAGTGAGATACAGAGCAGTTACTTCAAAGTCACTCTGTGTTCACTGTGCAGGCAGCATCCCGCTCGCATTTTAAAGTGGGATGCGAGATCCCTTTGCAGGCGGTGCAGCGAGTGACTGTTCCCGGCTGCAAGGGGATGCCACAGAAGTCTGTTGAACCTCCTTTCCCCCTCTAGGGGGCTCTCATCAGGGAGCACACCAACAGTACACCACCATTTAGTGGCGCACTATCAGTGTGCCTCCTGACAGCTTCCTTGATTTTGCATTTGCGCCCATAATACGGCACAGTGGGAGAATGCCCTTATATTATGCCCTTATCAATCAATCAAACAATCAGTGCTTGTATAACGCAACTACTCACTCACCCGTTAGGGTCTCAAGGCACTGGGGGGGGTGTAGCTTAAGGTGGTTCTTAAAAAAGCCATGTCTTCAGTTTCTTTGTGAAGCTGAGGAGGGAGGTGGTTTGTCTGATGTGAAGAGGGAGGGCATTCCATGCAGTGGCTGCGAGGTAAGAAAAGGAGTGCTCTCCTGTTCTGGTTTTCCTGATGTGGGGTACTTTAGCAAGAGAGAGCTGGGCTGAGTCTAGGGTCCTGTGGGGTACGTGGAGGTTGAGTCGCTGGTTCAAGTGGGCTGGTCCGGTGTTCTGGAGGGCTTTGTGTGCGTGGGTGAGGATCTTGAAGGTGATTCTTTTCTCTATGGGAAGCCAGTGCACACAGGTGTTGCTAGATATGGCAGTGTCGAGGTAGGTCGAGGTCCAGTCTGGCGGCAGCGGCTTTCTGGTTGTTTTATAGTTTGCGGGTGAGTTTCTTGTTGATTCCGATGTAAAGTGCATTGCCATAGTCCAGCCTGCTGGTGATGAGGACATGTGTGACTGTCTTTCTATGTTTGAGGGGGATCCACTTCAAAGGACTTGCGTAGGAGCTGGAGGGTGCGGAAGCAGGTGGAGGTGACTGAGTTGATTTGATGGTTCATGCTGAGGTTGGAGTCCAGGATGATCCCGGGGTTGCGGGCTTGGCTGGTGGGGGTGGGTGGGTTTCCGAGGGTGGGTGGCACCAGGGTTGAGGGCACATGATGGGTACTTATGTTTTGTTTGCGTTGAGTTGAAGGCAGCTGTTTCTCATCCAGTTGGCGACTGCTTCCATGCCTTCATTCAAGCTGTGTCTGGCTTTGTTGGGTTTGTTGGAGAGGGAGAGGATGAGTTGGGTGTCGTCAGCGTAGGAGATGATGTTGATTCCGTAGCCTCTGATGAGGGTGGCAAACGGGGCCATGTAGACATTAAACAATGTGGAGCTGAGGGAGGATCCCGGGGGCACTCTGCAGGTGGTGTGTGTGGGGTCTGTAAGGAATGGGGCGAGTCTCACTCGTTGAGTTCTGCCAGAGAGGAAGGATTGGATCCAGTCGAGGGCCTTATCTCTGATGCTGGTTTCGTGGAGTCTTCTTATCAGGTTGTGATTGGAGACTGTGTAGAAGGCCGCCGAGAGGTCTAGTAGGATGAGTGCTGTCATCTCTCCCTTGTCCAGCAGGGAGCGGATGTCGTCTGTTGCAGCCAGGCAAGCTGTTTTGGTGCTATGGTTTTTCCTGAATCCAGATTGGGAGATGTTGAGGATGTTGTGATCTTCTATGAACGTGGAGAGTTGGCTGTTGACTGCTTTTTCGATGACTTTTTCAGGAAATGGGAGTAGGGAGATGGGCCTGAAGTTTTTGAGGTCAGTGGGGTCTGTCAAGGGTTTCTTGAGGAGGGGGGTTGATCTTGGCGTGTTTCCAGTCATCAGGGAAGGTGGCGGAATCTAGTGAGCGGTGGATGGTGAGCTGGAGCTTGGGGGCAATTGTGTCTGCGGCTCTGTTGAAAATGTGGTGGGGGCATGGATCCGTGGGGCCCCGGAGTGTATGGACCTCATTGTTCTCAGCGTATTTTCAGTGGTGAGGGGGGTCCAGGTGGTGATTGTTGGTTTGTTGCCGAGTTTAGGTGGAGGGGGTTCTGCGCAAAGGTTGTCCTTGCTGAAACTGTCATAGATGGTCTTGATTTTGTTGTGGAATTAGGTGTTGAGTCTGTCACAGAGCTCCTGTGAGGGTGGGATGTCTGTTGTTTCACTGTTGAGTTGGGCGAAGTCCTTAATGATGCTGAAGAGTTCCTTGCTGTTGTGTGCGTGTGAGGAGATTCTGTCTTGTTTAGCTTTCTTTCTGCTGTTTCTGATGAGTTGGTGGTGTGCGGTGGAGTGCGGTGGTGCCGGCTCTGAAGTTGCTATGGGCTTCTGTGGATTTGGTGTTTCTCCAGATTTTCTCGAGGCGGCAACAATGGTGTCTAGATTCTCGGAGTTCTGGGGTGAACCGACTGGCTTTCTCTGCGTGGGTGCTGTTGTTCTTTCTGAGGCGGGCTATCGTGTTGGTGCAGTCAGCGATACAATTGTGAAAGGTGCGTGCAGTGGTGTTTGGGTCATTGTTGTGTGCAATGGTGGGGGCGGTGATGGTGAGGGCGGCGGTGAGCTGATTGTCAGTTATTCTTGTCCAGTTTCTATGTGATGGTTGGTGTTGGGGTCTGATGACGGTGGGTGTGTTAAAGGTGAAATGGATGCATCGGTCGTCTGTCCATGGGAGTTCTGTGGTGTGACTGAAGGTGGCGGAGATTCCTGTTGTGAGGATGGGATCAAGGGTGTATCCTGCTGAGTGTGTTGGCTATGTCACGATCTGTCGGAGTCCTATGTTGTGGAGGTTGTCTAGGAGGGATGCAATGTTGGGATCTTGTAGGTTTTCGAGGTGGAAGTTGAGGTCTCTCAGCAGGGTGTAGTTCATGGTTCCGTTGGGTTGTACAGAGATGCAGTCCATGATGGAGTCGGCGAAGGGAGTACATGGTCCGGGAGGGCAGTGGATGAGGGTTCCCCTGATGGTGGATGTTGGGCTGGTATGTAACTTGAAGTGGAGGTGTTCCATTAGGTTTCTGGATTCTTCAGAGTCTTCAGAGTGTGTGTTCAGGTGGAGGTTGGACCTGTGGACGATGGCGTTTCCCCGCCCCAGGGCGGCTGAGGTGGTCTTTCTGGGCAATCTTGCATCCCTGGGGGATAGCGATGGTGATGTCCGGGCCTCAGGTGGTACTGGTCCAGGTCTCTGTGAGGAATGCGACGTCTGGGGTGGTGCTGTCAAGGAGGTCCCAGATTTTGGTAGCTTGTTTATGGAGGGAGCGGACGTTGAGGAGAATTCATTTCAGAGTTTTCGGGGTCAGAGTGTTGTTGTAGGTGGGTTCTGCTGGGTCCAAGGACTTGGTGGTGGTGTAAGTTTGGCGGCAGCAGAGGCAGCTGAAGGGACCGTGGGTGTTAGCTGGTGATGCTTGCTTGCAGTTGTTGTTGCATGCAGGATTGAGTGCAACGAGTGCTGCTGATTCATAGAGGCGGTGGGTGGCAGGACTGGGGTCCAGGCACCACTCACAGATGGGTCGCAGACAGGCGCAGACGGGCTTGCCTTTGGCGTGCTTTCAGAGGGGCCGCCATTAAGTAGGGAGGAGGAGGAGAGGACAGCTGGGAGGCAGGAGTGGGAAACAGTGTGAAGAAGGGGGCGGTGCTGAGGGGGTAGCAGTGGCTGGGATAGAAAATGAGAGAGAGGAGGGGGGGCGCAGGGGCAGCAGCAGAGGGGAGAGTGAGGAGAGGGAGAGAGATGCGGGAAAGAGAGGAGTGAGGAGAAAACAAGGAAAAGATAGAGGAAAGCGCAGAAAGTGAAAGGCAAAAAAACAGCACACAAAAGAAAATAAAAATGAGGAGAAAAAGGAAAAGAGGGAGAGGGAGAGGGCAGCCCAGCAGAAGAGCAGAGCTCTCCCACTAGACACCAGGGATGAGGCGCAGGCAGAAGCCTGTGGGTGGAAGAGGGCCTCGAACTACTGACAGAGGTCAGAGTTCGGGGACAGAGGGCTTCACTTGCCTGTGGAGCTACGCGGTGGCAGAGCAGTTCACTGACCAAGTCAGTAAGGTTGCCCTTAAGCGATAGCCCTGGCACATGTGCACCAGCGATGTCAATATTACAGATGGGGCTGCACAAGCATCTGCAGCAGTGCTTAATTTGAGCAGGTGGTTGCCGGTGGGGGGCACTGGCACTTATTTTTGGGAGCCAGGATTTATTTTTCTGTGTCAAGCATTTACTGCGAACAAAATACACATATATGAAAAACGAAGGTAGAGGAAGATAAAACATCTCCAAAAGAGAAAGCTGAAAGGGTGAGCTGAAGGCGCAGTAAATGGATTAAAGAGGCCAAAGATGGCTTTAGAATTACGCTGCCTCAATACTCTGTGCTCACACATTTAATTGCAGCTGCCACGCGTTTCAGAGGAGAGCGTTTGGCACAGGCACATTTTTATTTATAAATTAAGCAGTGGCCTCCAGTCCCCTCTGTAATACGAAAGTGCCCAGAGGGTGCACAAAGAGGATGAACATGCCCATTTCATTCCTAGGGCACTTTCTGGAATATGGTCCCCGGTGTGGCAAAGTACTGAAAATTTACTAATTTTCATTATCCCACTGTACAAGTGACAGTTTGGGCAATTTTTGTACTGGGGAGAACAGATATCAGTTCCACAGACAGTTGCATGCTCCATCACTTTTAAAATGTGACTTCTTTTTCTTATTGCACTGTCTGTTGAATCAAAGGGTAGCAGAGTTCGTCTTTGGTCAGGTAGAGCCCTGGGTGAAACTAGGCTTGGCACCCGTTCCCACTTGTCCTTTGTTAATTAGCTATATGTTCTGTGTAAGACATTGGATTGTTGATAGATTGGGGGGTGAGCCCTGGAAAAACAGCAACCACAATACCTGTCAGGGTAGGACACAAGCAAACCTCAATTTAACCTGGGCTCAACCCTCTAGTAGCTTGGCACAGACCAGTCAGGCTTGACTTATATGTAATGTGTAAAGTATTTGTGCATTACTTCAAACAGTAACAAAGTGAAAACACACCATGAAAGGAGTCTGCAACAGAGTTAGAAAATTAGAGCAGCTTTAATAAATAAAACAAGACCAAAACAACACAAATCCAGTTAGAAGAACTGGAGTTATTTAATTTTAAACATTATAGTGAAAATAGTGCCGAAAAGGACACAGTGCTACTGGGGATAGCTGGTCGACCCAGACTGGGACAAAGTCACAAGTTCAGGTGGACCGCAATAGATTGTGGGCCAGCTACCAGGATCCAGCTGGGCCAGCTCAGATGAGTAGCTTATATCCTGATTGCAGAGCGTTGTGTGGATCCAAGTTGAAGATGTGGCACTCAGCTGAAGCGATGTGTCAGTTCCAAGATGCAACGAGACAGCGGTGCGAGGATCTCTTCATTTGGGCTTATGAATGGAAGTCCGGCATCAGGGATTCAGCGTTCCACTGGTGATGCGTCAGTTCCAAGGATCTGCAAGGCTGCAATGTGTAGTCTGGCATTGTTGTTGAGACTGCCGTCGATGAGAGATCCTGCAGTCTGGGTTGTGGATGTGCCATTGCCCCATGGAGGTACACCGGTTCCAAGAACTGCGGTGTGCGATGAAGGTCTTTGCAACTGGCACAATCCATACAGCAGTGGTCATGCGTTCATTTTTCTGGGGGATGTGTCACTAAGCCGAGGAGATGCATCGGTTCTGGTTGGGAATGTGTCACTCAGCAGAGAAGATACATCAGTTTTGCTGGTAAGCACCTTATGCCCTATTCCAACCATCCAGGACTGGTGTGGCATGACTTTGCAGGGTGGATCCCCAGATAGCGGTGTCCAGGTGTGGATGCAAGGTTGCTGGAAGCCTGTTATGCCCCTGAGGCTTCACATCAGGAGGCCAGCCAGCTAGCCCTTGGGGTCACTCTGGGTTCTGGCTTCAAGAGATGCAGGTCTAGTCCTTCTCACCCAGGCAATAGGACATCAGGCAGTAGATCAGCACAGCAAAGCAGGAGTCCAGTTGAATGTATTCCAGCAGAGTGGCAGTTCTTCAGCAGCACAGCAGTCCTTCTTCTTGGAAGAGTATCCACAGGTCCAGAAGTGTACTGAAGTGGTGGTGTCTGAGGTCCATCTTTTATACCTTGGTGTCCTGGTTCTGGAAGGTGGGAGAAACATCTGAACAGTTGCTTTGAGGTGAAAGAAATTCCTTGCTTCCACTGCCCTGGCTCCAACCTGGCTGTAGTAACAATACAGCATCGTTAGGCACTTTGGGGGTCATTCTGACAACGACCGCGGGAGCACCGCCAACAGGCTGGCGGTGCTCCCTTGGGCATGCTGACCGCGGCGGTACAGCCGCAGTCAGAAACGGAAAACCGGTGGTGTACCGCCGGTTTTCCGCTGCCCTGGGGAATCCTCCATGGCGGCGCAGCTTGCTGCGCCGTCATGGGGATTCCGACCGCCATCCTGTTCCTGGCGGTTTTGCCCGCCAGGCACAGGATGGCGGTATGGGGTGTCATTGGGCCCCTGGGGGCCCCTGCAGTGCCCATGCTAATGGCATGGGCACTGCAGGGGCCCCTGTAACAGGGCCCCACCAAGATTTTCAGTGTCTGCCATGCAGACACTGAAAATCGCGACGGGTGCAACTGCACCCGTCGCAACCCTTCCACTCCGCCGGCTCCATTCGGAGCCGGCATCCTCATGGAAGGGTGTTTCCCGCTGGGCTGGCGGGCGGCCTTCTGGCGGTCACCCGCCAGCCCAGCAGGAAACCCAGAATACCCACGGCGGTCTTTTGACCGCGCAGCGGTATTCTGGCGGTCCCAGCCAGGCCGGCGACTTCCGCCGCCGGCCAGGGTCAGAATGACCCCCTTTGTGTGTGGTTCAGGTGTCAGTGAGGCTGTGTACAGGTCCTCTCTGCCATCCTGCCCAGATGGCCCCTCAAAGCACACCTAATCTGCCATTGTGTGTGGCTGTCTAGGGGAAATAAACAAAGCCCAACTGCAAACTACTCAAGGCCATGTGACCAGAAACAGGCTGCAAGCACCAAATGACTAAGGCAAGAAACGACCAACTTTTAAAAAGTGACCTTTTCAGAATTTCAATTTAAAATCCGACTTTATTATAAGTTAGGATTTAAATTTATGATTCCAGATATACCAAACTTGAAGGGGGTTATCTCTTGACATTTAGGAAATTACACTAATAAAATGTAATTAAGCAATTCCCATATTATCCTATAGGTGAGATAAAGAATTTCAGAGCTTTTCACTATCAGGACATGTAAACTAAAAACACATTTCCTACTTTTTAAATGCACTTCACCCTGTCCTCTGGGCTGTCCAGGGCCTACCCTAGGGGTGACTTATATGAATTAAAAGGAAGACTGGGCCTGGCACAAGGTTTATTTTGCCAGGCCAAAATGGCAGTTTAACCTGCACACACAGGCTCTGCAATGGCAGGCCTGAGACATTTTCAAAGTGCTATTTAAGTGGGTGGCTTCATCTTTGCTGCAGGCCAATGAATAGCATTTAATTTACAGGCCCTGGGCACATGTAGTGCAGTTTATTAGAGACCTATAAGTAAATTACATATGGCAGTCAGGGATAAGGCAACCTTACCATCTTTAGAGGAGAGAGCACTTGCACTGGTTAGCAATGGTAAAGTGGGAAGAGACCTAATACCAGCAAAAATGAGGTCAGGAAAAGGCAGGTCAAAGTCAAAAAGCTGAGGCGAAGACCACCTGATGGCTGACACCCAAGGAGGTGCACTAGTTCCAAGAACTGAGGCAGGCGATGCAGGTCTTTGCAATAGGCCCAATCCACACAGCAGCAGTCGGAGCTAAACTTGTGCAGGCAGTTCCCGCAGCCCTCTGGAGGTTGGCACCTTGGGCATGGGCCCAGTAGGTACATGCTATGTGCAGGATGGAAATGCCAATACTTTGTAAGTGCTCAGAGGTCTGCAGTCCCTTTCAGGCCTCCCTCTATGCATTTACACCCCTTTATTGAATGCTAGTGAGGTAAGATTTCAACAAGTGCTTGGGTTGGGCTCTTTATCACTGTTCCTGATTGATGCAACTGACAATGCACCAATATATGGCTGTTTTCCTTAGCAGATGCTAGTCAAAAAGAGCTCTGTGATGCACACCACCAAACATTACATCCAGTCTAAAATTGCCCAAAGAGAAGCAGTTTGCGGCAGTCATTTGCTTGCATCCAGAGCAAACATAAGAATTTGAAGGAGCAGTAACAAATATGTCTCAAACTTCAATGCTTTAGATAAGTAGTTAGACCTCATTACTCTTTTAGTAAACATTTTAAACCTGATTAAGAGTTTGGCAGATGGGTTACTTCATCACAGATGTGATGGATAGTCTGTGTGCCTAATTACAAGTTTATTATATCCTGTGGCACTTGTAATAAGAGTAAAAGGAAATCTAATCGGACTAGCTAACTCTAAATCACGCCCTTAATCAGTGGCGGCCGGCAATTTTAGAAGGAAGGGGGGCGAGCAGGAAGTCCACTCGCTCACACTCATTCATTCACACACGCATGCACATCCATTCACAACACTCATCAACATTCAAACATACACACACGCACCAAACATTCATTTTAAAAAAACACACACTTTCACTTACCTTCAGCTCGGAGGGACCAGGAGGGTTGGGACAGCTGCCTTCCCTCACTGGCTGGCCTTGAGGCACCTTTGCTGAGCCAAGGAGGTCACGCCTAAAGGAGCTGTGAGGGCTTCAGCCCAGCAAAGTTCAGCTCAGGCAGCCAGGAGTCTGCGCAAATCGCGCATGTCTCGATCCTGGCTGTCTGAGCGTAACATGAGTGTCTGTCAGGCTGACCTTTGCTCAGCCTGACAGGCACTCTTCATGAGGGGCAAAAGGTGGGGGTGTGGCCCCTCCACCCTAAAGGACGGGCCGCGCCTGCCCTTAATCTTTTCATTTTTTACTTTTATGTGGTTGCTTTATCCTTAGAAAACTTGTATGATCCTTTTTGCTCCATTTTTGTTTTTTGCTCAATTTTTGTAAATTATTACATTTTTCAAACTTTTAAAAAATGACTTCTAGAGTATCACGAGTAAGCCTTGGGTTGTAAATGAATCTTTCATATAATACAATGGCTCACAGAGATCTCAAGCGTAACATTTTAAAAACAGCGGCCACTGACTAATTATTGCTTTAGTAGAAAACAGTAACACCGAAAAATAGAGTGAAGAAACAGTAATAGCAAAGAAAATCATATACTATCCTCCTGGAATTAGAGCAAGTAAACCGGGGAACAAAATAATAACATAACCTGAATAGATCATTCATTGAAAAAAAAAAACACTAAAGGTCTGGTTTAGAGAAAGGTGGACATATTTTTAGCTCTGTAACTTAATTTACTCCTTTAGTGTTCTTTCCGCCAGTGGAATCCCCACCAGAGGTACAACTATTGCTGTGCACAACAGGTAGAAATTACTTTTTATGGAAAACATTTTAGGTAAACAGTATGTGTTTTTTTCGACCTGAACATCCTTGTCTGAAACATTGCCTAAATAGGTTACATTAGAATCTAAACATCCTAACAATAGGCATTGGGTTGATAAAAAAGTAGAAGATTAATGTTGTCTACAAAGAGCAACATCAGTCTTTATATCTGCACAACACAATACCATTTATTTTCATGACCATAATGAGCTCTTTAAAAATATATGAGCACAACTTGTTTTCAGCTAAGAGGACGCTGCAAATTAGATAATAAAATTACAACCCTTATCGCAGACTGATTGATAAGGCTTGGTAAATTATACCGTAATCTTTCTGAGTGACACGGATTATTAGAGAGGCAGTGAATCACAAGTACATTTTCTTTCAGAAGTCATTGCAACCCGGGGAACAAAAAAATAACACAACCTCAATAATCATTCACCCGATCTGATACTGAAGGCCTGATTTAAAGAAGGGTAGATGATTATAGGGCACTTCGGGATTCAAAATGTACATCAATCTTGGAAAACAACCGATGTTTATTTTTGACATTTTGACATCTACTAAAATGTCAAAGGGGCTGGTCCACCTAAAACTGATAGCAGGCCTGTGTGCATAGACAAAGAACAGGAAAATACTCAATAAAAATCCTGAAATGCTGGACTTGTTACAGGGTACAAAATAATATTTTATGAAAATGAAAGTGTGTCTTTGCCTGGGCACAGAATGGTTTAACATAACAATGGATGCAGGAAAATAAAGGGCTTGGTGCCCCTGCCACTTGAGAATGCTACAGTCATGTCTATGCCTGGGCCTGGGTAGGACTAATGGACAGGGCAGGCCCATGAATTGTAAAGACCAATAGGACCACCATGGGTCAGAGTGGAAGAGTCCTGGTCCTTCAAAATATGTGCAGGTGGGCCCATTGGCACCCCCTGGCGCAATGTCACCACTGGGTTAAGGAGAGGGTACTGTATGGCCATAAAGATAGGGTGGTGAGTAGTTATAAAGTAAGGTTTAAATTTAAGGTGTAGGTTAGCATAGGGTCAGTACACTTACTCTTGAATCTATCTCACTCAATGTAGTGGTAATCTCAGAAGTGGTAATCTCAACAGTGGTAATTCTTGCAGTGGTAATCTCAGCACTAGTAATCACAATAGTGGTAATCACAATAGTGGTAATCACAGTAGTGGTAATCTCAGAGGTAGTAATTGCAGAAGTGTAATATCAGCAGTGGTAATCTCAGTGGTAGTAATCACAGCAGTGGTAATCTCAGAAGTGGTAATCCCTGCAGTGATAATTTCAATGGTGGTAACCTCAGCAGAGGTAATCCCTGCACTGGTAATCTCAGAGGTAGTAATCACAGTAGTGGTAACCTCAGCAGTGGTAACTCCTGCAGTGGTAATCTCAGAGGTAGTAATCGCAGTAGTGGTAATAGCAGTGGTAATCTCAGAGTTAGTAATCACAGCAGTGATAATCCCTGCAGTGGTACTCTCAGAGGTAGTAATCACAGCAGTGGTAATTCATCATTGGTAATCCATTCAGTGGTAATCCCTGCAGTGGCAATCTCAGAGGTAGTAATCACAGTAGAGGTAATCTCAGCAGTGATAATCCCTGCAGGGATAATCTCACAAGTAGTAATCACAGCAGTGGAACATTTCAGCTGTGGTAATCCCTGCAGTGGTTCTCTCTGAGCTAGTAATCACAGTAGTGATAATTCAGCTGTGCTATTCCCTACAGTGGTAATCTCAGAGATAGTAATCACAGCAGTGGTAATCTCAGCAGTGTTAATCGCTGCAGTGGTCATTTCAAAAGTGGTAGAGGAAGTAATCACAGTAGTGGTAACCTCAGGAGTGGTAATTCTTGCAGTGGTAATCTCAGAGGGGCTCATTTCAATGTAGTAGATTCTATGTAGCGGTATATAGACTCCGTTGTCTTTTAGGTTGTGGCATACAACCCTTCGTGCTGGGTCCTCGGTCTGATATGTTCATTGCACTTGCGTGTGAATAACGCTCAAACATTTTCTGTTTATAATGCACTTCCCTGAAGAACATGTTTTAAACCACTTCCTCCTCAGCGAGAAAAAGGACCTCTGAACTGAGTACAGCACAGCACCTTCCTGAAGGGCACCATCCTCACCTAAAGGTAAACATCTTCATTCGTTTAGTTTTGCTCAGCAGACTAGGGTCTTATAAAACAATGAGACCCCAATAGAATCTATTTCACAAGCATTCGCAATGCAATAGGTCTCACGTTTACTCGAGTTAAAGCTATTAGCATTGTAAACTCCTAACCGGACATTTCTTGCCACATAAACTGAAAAGTAAAACAGTTTCACATAAACGAGCCGACAGCTATCATGAGCGCAAAGCAAACAGAAATTTGCTGGCAGTGAAATGGATCGGCAAAAGTGCAATTATTGATGTAACCGCCAAAGTGCAAATAACCATGTAACAGGGTCGATGTCATGCAAAGCGCTAGATTACTGGCCAGCGAGATCGCACTGCTTAGGAAATAAAGAGAAAAAATAGTGCAGAAACCATGCGAAAAACATGGAGCCTCGTATGTTTTCAGTAGTTGGCCAGTACCCTTGAGAAGGGCTAAACACCGGAAAAGGCCTGACGTATGCATGCTTTCACTAACGAAATGAAACGAATTGTAAAAGGCAAGCCCACGAACCAACTAAACAGATGGGCTTGACATGGGCGTGGTTAAAAGCCCGTAGAGAGATAACAACAGAGACAGAGCACTTGGTGCTCAACCCAAAAACTGCACACAATAAGCTCATCTTATCCCCAGGGAAGCCCTAAATAAGCACAACATTTTACTAATACAATCCACATCAACCACATGTACTGCATTAATAAGCCCAAAACAAATGTAACTCTACAGGAAAAAGGACTAAATCAAACATGGGTCTGTCAAAAAAAAGCATAAGTGCAACATCCTTCTACAAAAATAAAAACATGCTTTTGCTGAAGCTGATCCAGGTTACTGTACTTCAAAGACATAGGGGGTAATTCTGACCCTGGCGGTCACCGACCGCCAGGGCCAACGACCGCGGAAGCACCGCCAACAGGCTGCCGGTGCTTCCATGGGCATTCTGACAGAAACGGGAAACCGGCGGTGTCCCGCTGGTTTCCCGCTGCCCCAGGGAATCCTCCACGGCGGCGCTGCTTGCAGCGCCGCCATGGGGATTCCGACCCCCTTACCGCCATCCTGTTCCTGGTGGTTTTCACCGCCGGGAACAGGATGGCGGTAACGGGTGTCGTGGGGCCCCCTAACAGGGCCCCACATTGATTTTCAGTGTCTGCCAAGCAGACACTGGAAATCGCAACGGGTGCCACTGCACCCGTCGCACGCCTTCAACTCCGCCGGCTCCATTCGGAGCCGGCTTCCTCGTTGAAGGCGCTTTCCCGCCGGGCCGACGGGTGGCCTTCTGGCGGTCGCCCGCCAGCCCAGCGGGAAATCCAGAATGGCCGCCGCGGTCATTTGACTGCGGTGCGGTCATTCGGCGGCTCCCGCCGGGCGTGCGGTTACCGCCGCCGGCGGGAGTCAGAATGACACCCATAGTCCCCATCTTTTCTTAAAGATGGCTACATAAGGGACTACCATGGCAAGCTCAGTCTCACTTCTGCTATGCTTGCACATCAACTTAGGGAAATGTGGATATAGGATATAAGAAGAAAATAGAAATTACTTTATTTTCTAATGAACATGTAAAGAGGACAAGATAACGTTCATGGCCCTGACATATAAACAAATAACAAAACCTAGAGAATAAATTAACATGTAGCATTATCAGAATAAATAAGCACTTTCATTTCTCATATTTTGAGAAAGTCATAGGTTCTTCAGTCTTATTTTATTGTTCCTTTGCACACACAAAGGTCCACATTTACGAAACATGGCGCTGCGTATAATGCAGAGCCACTTTTCTTGCGCCCCTTAGCGCTCCCCTAACAACACCGTGTGTGCGCTGAATTAAACATACAACGCAATATGGCGCAGGTTAGGGACAACAGCATCAACATTTTTGATGCTGTTGTACCTTGCAGGATTAGAGCCAAAAATGTTGGTGCTAATCCTGCAAAGTACATAGGGGCCCATTCAAAACAATAGTGTGCTCCCTTTTAACGCCTGCTGTGTACAGACGTTAAAAATAGCCTGCAAAAATGGTGCAGTGGAATCTCAGAGATTCCACTGCACCATTTTTGCAGTCCCCCTATTGGCGCAATGCCCCCCACACATACAATATGCCTGATGCATGCATAATGTGGCACAAGGAGTTACAAAGTGGCGCAATTCATGCATTGCACCACTTTGTAAATCTGGCGTGGCTAATTTGGCCTCGCTGAGCCACATTAGTGTTAAAAAAATGACTCTAATGTGGCGCAAGGAGGTGCTAGGCCCTCTTAAATCAGGGCCAAATGGTTTTGGTGAACAACATTACCTAGCAAATAGTATAGTGCTCTTACACACTTATATAGATAAAATGTCAAGTACATGTTAGCTTATCATTTCGAATATGTTGCTTTTAGTGGAGGAAGCCTTGCAATTAAATAGGCCCTTCTATCGACTGCCCTTCGTGAAAACAGAACACTTAATGCACAGCAATTGAGGTGAAATGGCACCCCTACTGTCCGATTATATTACCTGACAGAACTACTGCTCTGGGACGATCGAACATGTGAATGGCATTGGCTGAAGGAGAGGGACACAAAGCAAGCTTTGACTAAATGGGACCTCAAAGCTCATTCGCTCTGTATTTGTTCAAAACGAAAAACTATTATTTCATAACTTTATCTGGCCTTCATTGTTCAGTCACTCATCCGAAGCAGGAGCAAAGCAGCAAATTGCTTGCTCCATAGTCCCTTTATTTACAGCAAGTCATTTTCAAGAGACCAGTTATTTCGTAAACAGAAAACATTTTCACACTGAAAATATTCTGAAAATGTTCAGAAAGTCTTTCCAAACAGCATATTACTTATGAGCAAAATGTACCTTGAGTTGATGTACTGCAAAGCTAACCCCAGTCATTACCAGAGGCTGAGATTAATTCAAACATTCCACAGGTTTTTTTGTTTTCCTCAATGCATCTCGATAAATGCGACAGTTACGCCCAAAGTCTGGTCTCATGATCACTGTGTCATGTTTATCAATGTGTAGTAAACTGATGAAGCCTATATACACACAAACCTGTCTTGGGTTGCCTGCGTTCCCCTGGTGGGGACCTAGCATGGAGTTCAGGCTACACTGCTCCTATTGGAGCAGGTCTAAGACTGATTTGCAAATGGCTTTTCTCTGTCTAAAGTGGCATCGCAGGCAAACAACGGAGTGGGATGTGATCCCAAGCAAGTTCCGGTGGCCGAAATTAATTTGAGCATTCGATCCATTATGAGCATTGTCCATATTATGCGAAAATACTTTGTTTTGAATTAACAGAAACTATATTGTGTTTATGAACTTTCCAATCAGCATAGTTATAGGCAATTTTCCACTTGCAGCAGTAGTGTTTTCCATACACCAGGCTGTATATTACCAATTATTTTAAAATGTGCACTTTTGCAATAAAAAATGCAGATAGTATTATGTTTGCTGCGGGTCCAACTACTATTCTATAAGTAACAGTAAATCGCCCACTCTAATGATATTTAACATGTGGTCATATTTATGTACAACGTGCAGAATCTGATTGTGAAAGAAGTTGTAGGTCCTTCATCTGCACAATGCCAGACAGTAGAAATTGTATGAGGGGCAGCACGTCATATACAAAGATTCAATGATATAAGAATCTGAAAAGCAATATATTCTCATGTCCATGCCTCTAAGTAGAAATAAAAAAATTGATCCAACTCCCTAGACTACATGCCATATATCACCCAGAAGAGTACCACACAACTCATAGTTCAATTTATTAAATTCCTGATGGAGGTGGTGTCCTAGTGGGTGAGTTGGCTCCAATTGATCAGATGAGCACCTGGTGTGCTGTTGGTGGGATGGTTGATGAATCTGAAGGGTCTAGGCTGAGGGTTGAAATTTCTGTAGACAATGGTATCTTTTCATGGAAGAGGTACGTGAGGCCACAGCAGAGTTCTTGTGAAGGTCTGACGTTGTCTGCTGCAGCTGAGAGGTCAAAGAATTCCTTATTGTTACCGAAGCTTGCTCTGATTCTTGTTGTGAGGACTCCTTTCCTTGTCTCCCATAGTTGGGGGTGGTAGTGCAGTTTTGTACATGGTCCTCTCAGTAGTATCCTTGCTGGATGTCCATCTCCTCTCTTGTTGTTTGCAGTGGTTTGTGGAGTTCCTGAGGTCTTCTGTGTACCAGATGGCTTGTGTGTTGGTTCTCATGTATTTGGTGTGTTTGACTAGTGCGAGTGTGTTGGCACAATCTGTGATCTAGGTTTTGAAGTTTATGATACTGAGGTCCAGTCGGCTGGTGGGTCCAGTCTGGTTGGATGTGGGAGCATTGATCCAGCCTGTCTCTGTGACTTGGCTCCAGCCAGATTCACTGGGCCTTCCTGGGAGGGAGGCCTGTGAGGTGGTGATGCTGATGTGCACCATGGAGCGGTTTGTCCAGGTGAGCTAGGTGGTGTGGCTGTATTTGATTCTGACACTACAGGAGGTGTATGTTCTGTGCTGTGTGTCCGGGGTCATGGACGAGTTGAGTGCATCCTATGTGGCCCAAGTAGTCAAAGAGGTCTGTGGAGTTGGGGTCCATGGGGTCGTCTAGGCAGAAATTGAGGTTGCCAAGGAGCATTTAGTCTTTGGAGTTGATGACTAGTGGAGCGGTGAAGTCTGCAATTAGATTTGTGCAGCTAGTTCATGGTCCTGGTAGGCAGCACCTTGATGGTTGTTTTTTTGACAGTCTTGAGTGCGAAGTTCATGTGTTCCATGGCCAGGGTGGTGTTGACCATGGGGATGGTGCTTTGTATAGATTCTCTATGGATGACAGCAAGCCATCCACCTGGTTTGTTGACATGGTCATGGTCGGTGATCTTGTATCCCTCCAGGATGGCTGTGTCCATGTCAGGGGAGGATGACGGGTTGAGCCAGGTCTCCATAAGGAAGAGGATTCTGGTACAAACGAGTCGAGGAGGTCACAAACCTCGGTGGAGTGTTTGATGTTCAAACGTGTGATGAGGAGTTTGCATGCAATCTCCTGTTGTTGAGCTGGTGTTATGTGGGGAGTGGTCGAAGGAGGCATGGGTGCTAGTATGTGCGTGCTCTGGCAGGTGAAATGGCAGGCGATGCATGTAAAAGATTCTACTTTGGTGAGTGGGGAAGTGTGGCAGCAGTGTTCGAGGTAGCTTTCGGTGTCGAGGGTGTGAAATGTGGCAGGGGTGTAGCTCTGGGGGGTGGATGGATCAGGGTTCGTGGTGCTGGGTGAGGTCCAGGTGCAGATGGGTGCTGACAGGATTGCCTTTGGTGCATCTTTGGCATCTGCACACACCCGCTGCATGCAGCTGCACTGTGGCTGCCACTAAGTAAGTCCTTGGCTAACTGAGGCAGAAAGGCCATTGAGCAGAAAAACAAAAGCAAGAAACAAAAGAGCGAATGGATATGAGTGGAAATGGTAGGAGAGAGGCAAAAGGGCAGTAATACAAAAAGTTAAAAAGAGCAATGGAATATGAGCAGAAAAAGGATGACAGAGAGGCAGAAGAGCAGAAAAGCAAAATTCAAAAAGAGTGATGGAATGTGAGTGAAAAAAAAGGGTGATAGATAGGCATGAAGAGGCCAAGGAGCAGAGAAGGAGCAGTGAGACACAAAATAGAGGGAGCAGATGGAGAGCTCGGCTGGTCTGCAGCAGAGCGGGTAGCTGGGTCTGAAAGGGCCTTGACTGGTCAGAGAACCAGTGCAAGTAAGTTGTGAACCTGGGACAGTAAATGTAAAATTTCACATGCTAAACTTTATCAGTGCCTAATTTGTAAAATAAATAGATAAATAAAAATGAGTGCAGGGGCCAAACTTTTTTTTGCAGGAGCCTGCAGCAAAGCTGGCGAATACCAGAATTGTTGAATACCAAGGCTGCTTATCCTTGATTTCACCTCACGCTTCTTTCTTCACCCACACTACACTTCCAGCTTTTTATCATACTCTTGCAGGTTCATTATCATGCCTGTTTTCCACTGTTGTCACTATTTTCTTTTATTTGTCTTCTCCTTTTCTGCCTTTCTCTCTCTTTCCCTTGCTCAAAATCTGATGATGAAAAAAACAGTGCAGGCACCCCTGAGTGCCGGTTCCCACCACCACCAGCCACCTCCACAAATTAAGCACTGATAGATAGGGCATACGTATTCCCCTTCAGTAATATACTTGATTTTCTGCCTTCATTCATTTTGTCTGCTTCCTCCGTTGCTGTCATCTCTTCTGAGTTTCAAACTGGCCTTGTGTTATCAATTAACCTTTCATCTTTATTGATTTTCACGAGAATATTAACTGGCATCTCAAATGCCGTTATCCTATCACTCAGTCCCACAGAACAAAACCTTTAATTTATGGAGAACATCAGTTTGAATCATGTTGCATCATCTACTCTGCCTTAATGCAGACATACCAATTACAAATTGAAAATCACTTCTAATTACACTTTTTAAAAGCATAAGCTTATGTTACATGTCACGTTCTGGGGGACCATTTTAACTGTATCCTAAACCAGAGGGAATGCTCTTTTGAATTCATAGTGGGTTTCAAAGTGGAGGAATGATTAATGTAAATATATAACGTATTAAAATAAATATTTGCTATTAATATAATAAATAATAGAGAACATGGATAGTTCTATTTATGATTAGAACTGAAAACAAAGCAAAAAAGCGGAATTGCTGAATAAGCAATAGCCACTCTGTCGGCTCAAAACAACTCTAACAGCACCTTCTCATTTTTCCTGCTGAAAAGCATTATGGTGGTCATTCTGACCTCGGCGGTAAAAGGCGCCTACCGCCGGTCAGAAATCCTCCATAATCCCGCCGCGGTCGCGGAAACCCGCCACGGTCATTCTGACCCGCAGAAGGCAAACCTCCGAAAATCCGACCGCCACAACAGACCGCCAGACCAGCGGTCGGCGGAAAGGTGGAGGTGACCAAACCTCCACCGCCACGCCAACAGAAATACGCCCATCCCATTACGACCCACGAATCCACGCGGCGGTCATTCAAACGCGGTATTCCATTGGCGGGACACACCGGCGCGGTCAGAATACCCACCAACGAACAAAACTCACCCACATTGGACGATTTGAATCCCACACACCTGATACACATACACACACCACTCCCACACACACAATACAATATAAAACACCCACCCACATCACCCACAAACCCCTACGCTTACAAAATCGTAAAGAAGGCAAGAGAGAGACACCAGGATCCAAAACATAACAGCCACAGCCACTCAACACCATCACCCACACACTATCCACACACAAAACAACACACACCACCACACTCAACTCACTTAAATACACATACTCCACCCCACACATCATACACACCACCCCATGGCACCCCAAAGACAACCCCGCTTCACAGACGAAGAACTCAGGGTTATGGTGGAGGAAATCGTTCGTGTAGAGCCCCAGCTGTTCGGCACACAGGTCCAATACACCAGCATTGCCCGGAGGACGGAGCTATGGCAGAGGATTGTCGACAGGGTGAACGCAGTGGGACAGCACCCCAGAAATCGGGAAGACATCAGGAAGCGATGGAACGACCTACGGGGGAAGGTGCGTTCCATGGTATCCAGGCACAACATCGCCGTGCAGAAGACTGGCGGAGGACCCCCACCTCAACCCCCACAATTCACATCATGGGAGGAGGAAGTCTTGAACATCCTGCATCCTGACGGCCTCGCAGGAGTCGGCGGAGGAATGGATACTGGTAAGTTGAAGCTTCAATACTGCTTCCCCCCCACCTGCATGCCAAATCAGACCCCAACCCTCACCCCCATCCTCGAACCCCACCCTCACCCCCACCCCCATCCTCACCCCCACCCTCACCCCCACCACCATCCTCACCCCCACCACCATCCTCACCCCCACCCCCAGCACACCTATTCCCCGCCAATGTCTCACCATCACAACCCACACATCCCAAAACCTAGGCCTGCATGCGTCCACTAAGCATGGACACCCATCACCAAAGCATGCCCAATGCATATACACATCCCCCCCACAAGCCACCCTCACCAAAGCCCCCACACACGAATGCCAGCACTTGGGGACACGGGAACCCACAGATACACCCATATGCCA
Source organism: Pleurodeles waltl (assembly GCF_031143425.1). NCBI lineage: Eukaryota > Metazoa > Chordata > Amphibia > Caudata > Salamandridae > Pleurodeles > Pleurodeles waltl. Next base: position 600,416,165 of record NC_090438.1, read on the forward strand.
CACATTGAAACTATAACCATACCTCTATACCTCTGCAGGACCCGACCGTCAACACACCGCGGCGGAGGGGCCAGAATTATCCACACCCCCCACCCAAGAGGCCGTCAGCGATGACAGCAGCTCTGTCGATCTGGACACCGATGACCAGCCCGGACCATCGGGGACCTCTGGACAGTCGGTTCCCCTCACACAGGCACAGGCCACTATAGACCCTAACCCCTCTGGGAACACCAGCACAGCTCCCACCCAGCGGGCCCATGCCTCTGTCTCCAGGGCGCGTCAATCTGCGGTGTGTCTACCACTACAGGGCACCCAGGATAACCCACCACCCCAACAACAACAGGGACCTGGGGGCAGTGGTAGTGGGCACACCGGCCAGGGGGCAGAGGCCCAGGGAAACAGGCCAACTCGGCGGGCAGCTGTGCGACAGGGGGGGGAGGAGAGGCCCAGGGAACCCACTCTCCACGAGGTCCTCACCACCATCATGGGAGCATACAACCGCTCCCAGGAGACGATGGCGACGGTACTGGCCCGGTTCCAGGAGATCCAGGTGCTGCAGGAGGAACACTATCGGGGGTACAGGGAGGACATCCGAGCCATCAACACCACCCTGGTTACCATGGTAGGGCTGCTGCAGGACCTCGTAAACAGCAGGGCGGACACTGAACAACACCCAAGGGCCCCTGCCACTAGCCGGGACCAAGAACAGCCATCCACCTCCGCCGGCGCTAGTGGACAGGAGGCCCCCGCACAGCAGCAGCCCACCAGACCCCCACCTCCTGCAGGAGAAGAACCACCCCGCAAGAGGGCCCTGAGATCTCGCAAGACAGAGTAGGATGTCAAGACCCCCGCCAGCAATGGATACCACCTGATGTCATCCCACTGTCCCACATTGTCACCCTGTCCATCCTCGAACTGCCCATGCTCCATCTCTCCACAGGCCTCTGGACAATGCACCTGTGTGACTGTTACTCTGGACTCTGCCATGGACATTCCTTCACCATAGCCCCCACCCACTTGAAACCACCCATCCCATTTTGAGCACTTCAATAAACACCTATTTTGCACCAAAATATCAGGAGTCTGGCTGTGATTTCAATAGATTGTAATTGACATGACAGTGCAAATATGTCCTTGTACATGGTGAAGTCAACAAACAGCTGCCACAAAGCTGTAGTCCATGGGGAAACGAAGCACAGGACTCGTAGTGGGGACCCCAGATCTGAAATAGGGAGGGAAAAGCCAAAACTCAGTCATCATACACTGGGGCAAATAGACAGGCAGCAGAGATGCTGCACAGTAGTTAACTTTTACTAAATTATCTTTGAAATGTTACCTGTGTCCTATTGGAAGTACTGTTCAATGATTCTGTCCCTGTTGTCTGTTTCAGCCCCGTCGTCTTCCTCCTCGTCACTCTCCTCAGGTTCCACCGCTGCCACAACACCACCGTCTCGACCATCCTCCTGCAGGAAAGGCACCTGGCGGCGCAAAGCCAGGTTGTGAAGCATGCAGCAGGCCACGATGATGTGACACACCTTCTTAGGTGAGTACATTAGGGATCCCCCGGTCATATGCAGGCAGCGAAACCTGGCCTTTAGGAGGCCAAAGGTGCGTTCGATCACCCTCCTAGTACGCCCATGGGCCTCATTGTACCGTTCCTCTGCCCTGGTCCGGGGATTCCTTACTGGGGTCAGTAGCCACGACAGGTTGGGGTACCCAGAGTCCCCCACTAGCCATACACGGTGTCTCTGTAGCTGTTCCATCACGTAAGGGATGCTGCTATTCCGCATGATGTAGGCGTCATGCACTGACCCTGGGAATTTGGCATTTACATGCGAGATGTACTGGTCAGCCAAACACACCACCTGGATGTTCATTGAATGGTAACTTTTTCTGTTCCTGTACACCTGCTCCCTGTCTCTTGGGGGAACCAAAGCCACATGGGTCCCATCAATGGCACCAATTACGTTGGGAATATGTCCAAGGGCGTAGAAATCACCCTTCACTGTAGCCAGTTCGCCCACCTCAGGGAAAATGATGTAGTTCCTCACGGATTTCATCAGGGCAGACAACACTCTGGATAACACCTTTGAAAACATGGGCTGAGACATCCCAGAAGCAATTCCCACTGTTGTCTGAAATGACCCACTTGCCAAGAAATGGAGTACTGACATGACCTGCACCAGAGGGGGAATCCCTGTGGGTTGGCGGATGGGGGACATCAGGTCGGGCTCCAGCCGGGCACACAGTTCATGGATAGTGGCACGGTTAAGACGGTAGGTCAGGATAATGTGGCGTTCTTCCATTGTCGACAGGTCCACCAGCGGTCGGTACACGGGAGGATTCATCCGTCTCCTCGCCCAACCCAGCGGACGGTGCCTAGGAAGGACAACATGGAGCACACAGTCAGGCAACCCACAGGTACGTACTCACAGCTAGCACAGTATACGATTCTCTATGCAGTGAATGGCGTGTATGAGTGGCTATGCAAGGCCTAGGCCTGTGTGACGCAGTTGAAATTGAGCCATGTGGGCCCTGGAAATGGCGGCTGCCTGACCTGTGAAGTGTGACAATGGGATGTGAGGTCAATGCGCTGGCGTGGCACACCGCGGCGGGCGGCGGGCCAAGACCGCGGCGCGAAGCCGCATTGGTTAACATTGAAGCCTATGGGTTTCAGGAGCCAATGGCGAAGGGCGCCGGCGGTGGCGGGACGCACCGCCGCGGTACGCACCGCCGCGGACGTGACCGCCATTTTCTATCTACTTATCCACTTGCGACTTGAACTTTCACAGGAGAGGACCTATACTGCAAGTGTTGCTGTGACCTCGGTCTGGAAGGGACAATGGCTGCTGCGACTGGGGAAAGGGCCCCTGCCTTCACTGGCGAGGAGTTGGAGAAACTTGTGGATGGGGTCCTCCCCCAGTATGCGCTACTCTACGGTCCTCCAGACCAACAAGTGAGTGTAATTCTATCTGGATTTGGGGCCACTGGCTGGCTTGGGGGCCTGGCGGGGATGGGGTGCATGTTGGGCCTGGCGGGGGCCTGGCGGGGATGGGGTGCAAGTTGGGCATGGCGGGGGGCCTGGCGGGGATGGGGGGCATGTTGGGGCTGGCGGGGGGCCTGGCGGGGATGGGGGGCATGTTGGGCATGGCGGGGGGCCTGGCGGGGGGCCTGGCGGGGATGGGGGGCATGTTGGGCATGGCGGGGGGCCTGGCGGGGGCCTGGCGGGGATGGGGGGCATGTTGGGCATGGCGGGGGGCCTGGCGGGGGGCCTGGCGGGGATGGGGGGCATGTTGGGCATGGCGGGGGGCCTGGCGGGGGCCTGGCGGGGATGGGGGGCATGTTGGGCATGGCGGGGGGCCTGGCGGGGGGCCTGGCGGGGATGGGGGGCATGTTGGGCCTGGCGGGGGGCCTGGCGGGGATGGGGGGCATGTTGGGCCTGGCGGGGGGCCTGGCGGGGATGGGGGGCATGTTGGGCATGGCGGGGGGCCTGGCGGGGGCCTGGCGGGGATGGGGTGCAAGTTGGGCATGGCGGGGGGCCTGGCGGGGATGGGGGGCATGTTGGGGCTGGCGGGGGGCCTGGCGGGGATGGGGGGCATGTTGGGCATGGCGGGGGGCCTGGCGGGGGGCCTGGCGGGGATGGGGGGCATGTTGGGCATGGCGGGGGGCCTGGCGGGGGCCTGGCGGGGATGGGGGGCATGTTGGGCATGGCGGGGGGCCTGGCGGGGGGCCTGGCGGGGATGGGGGGCATGTTGGGCCTGGCGGGGGGCCTGGCGGGGATGGGGGGCATGTTGGGCATGGCGGGGGGCCTGGCGGGGGGCCTGGCGGGGATGGGGTGCATGTTGGGCCTGGCGGGGGGCCTGGCGGGGATGGGGGGCGTTGGGCCACTGGAAAGGAAAATGCTGAGTAACTTGAACGTGGTATTTCTCCCTCCCTGTACGTGTCACATAGGTCCGCGCCCATGAGAAGATTGGGATTTGGCGTGCCATCGCCAAGGAAGTCCGGGGCCTGGGGGTCCACCATCGACGGGGCACCCACTGCCGCAAGAGGTGGGAGGACATCCGCCGCGGGACAAAGAAGACCGCCGAGTCTCTGCTGGGGATGGCCTCCCAACGTAGGCGGGGTGCCTGCCGTCAACTGAGCCCCCTGATGTTCCGGATCCTGGCGGTGGCCTACCCTGATTTGGATGGGCGCGTGAGGGCAGCACAGCAGACACAAGGGGGTGAGTACAAGCATCATCTACTCTGTTGTCGTGCAGTGGAGGTGTCTGGGTGGGGGAGGAGGGCTGTGGGTCCCCCTAGGCCAGGGCGATATCTGTAGGCTGGGCACCCCCGTAAGCCCCTGTGTCCCCAGCCACCACCCTCAGTAGTGTGTCAGTACAGCCATCCCTGGGCCGTGTCATCCATGGGTGCAGTTGACAACTCTAGGCGTGTAGGGCATGTTCCACGGAATGCGTAGCGGACCACAAGTGCGCAACTTAGTGCAGGGGGCATCTGTGTCTGTCATGTCCGCTAACTGTACCGGAGATCCATGTACTCAATATCCCTTTATTTCTCTCTCCCCCCCCCTTTTTGTTTGTCTTTCTGTGCTTGTGTGCATCAGCATCATCAGGCGGAGGAGAAGTGGCATCGGGGCAGGAGGGAGCTGCATCTCACATGGCCCAGGAGGGCCATGCCACAGAGTCAGACTGGACCAGTGAGACGGAGGGCGAGGGGAGCTCCACGACGGGGACGACTGGAGCCTGCAGCGACACGGACACGTCCTCGGAAGGGGGCTCCCTTGCGGGGGTGGCACCATCCGTGCCCCCCGCCATTACAGGTACAGCCGCCACCCAGCGCACCATCTCCGCCCTCCCAGCAGCCCCTCCGCGTTCGCCCCGTGCCCGCTCTGCCAGGAAGCCGGGCATCTCCTTCGCCCCAGGCACCTCAGGCCCTGCCCCTGTTACCCCCGCTGCCCTCAGTGAGGAGGTCATTGACCTCCTCCGAACGCTCATTGTTGGGCAGACTACCCTTTTGAATGCCATCCAGGGGGTGGAGAGGGAGGTTCATCGCAGCAATGCGTACCTGGAGGGCATTCATTCGGGTCAGGCTGCCCATCAGCGATCGTTCCAGGCTCTGGCCTCAGCACTGACGGCAGCCATTGTCCCTGTCTCCTGCCTGCCTCTACTAACTCCCTCCTCCCAGTCTCCTGTTCCTCTGCCTGTCCCACCCACACCATCAGACCAGCCTGCACACACCTCAACACCCAAGAGAAGCTCATCCAAACATAAGCACCACAGATCACCCAGACATTCACACACGCAACATTCCGATGCAGACATGCCAACAGTCACTACCACCTCTGTGACCCCCACCTCCTCGTCTCCCTCCTCCCTCCCTGTGACGTCTACACTCACACCTCCATACACCTCACCATCAGCCAGTGTTTCCATCACCAGCACACCCTCCACTCCAGTCCGCACACGTGCAGTCACCACCCCCACTGCCATTTACACGTCCCCTGTGTCCTCTCCCACTGTGTCTGTCACCCCCTCTTCCACACCACACAAACGCAGCCACCCACCCACCCAACAGCCATCCACCTCACGACAGCCTATCCCTCCTGCACCTGCACCCAAAGACAGCAAACGTGACTCACCTACAACCACATCCTCTCCCTCCACTCCCATTCCCACTGTACCTACCACTCTCCATTGTCCCAAGAAGCTCTTCCTCGCCACTACTAACTTCTTTCCTGACCCTGAGCCCCCCCCTCCTTCTCGTCGGGGTAAGAAGAGCACCTCAGCCACCACCAGCCCTGCAGCCCCCTTGACAAGGGTGCAGGGGTATTGGAGCCCGCCAGCCCGCATGTCTGGATCTTCACCCAGCAGCAAGGGGACAGCCAGCCCACCCCCTGGGAAGAGGAGCAGAAGGCGGAAGGGGCGCCGCAGGAGCCCGCCTTCTACATCCCCCCCGGACACCACCCAGAGACAGTCACCAGCCACAGCTCCAAAGGGAGGCAAGGGCCACAGGCCGACGACTAAGGAGGGCAAGGGCAGCAAGTTGGAGAGGTCAGGCAGCAGGCCTGCTGCCCAGGAGGAGCCCACAACCCCCATAGCCGCTGCCCCGGGAGAGCCCACCACCCCCATAGCCGCTGCCCAGGGAGGACCCAGCCCAGCTGGCCAGGAGGGCCCCACCACCCACAGCCCAGGTGGGCAGTGAAGGAGCACCATCCCCGCTGCCCAGGAGGGCACCACCATGCAATTAGCAGTTGGCCATAGACCGTCCGCCGTCTCAAGAACCGCTGAACTGGGCCCCGCCGTCTCAAGAACCGCTGACCTGGGCCCTTCAAGGCAAGAACCGCTGAACTGGGCCCTTCAAGGCAAGAACCGCTGAACTGGGCCCCGCCGTCTCAAGAACCGCTGACCTGGGCCCTTCAAGGCAAGAACCGCTGAACTGGGCCCCGCCGTCTCAAGAACCGCTGACCTGGGCCCTTCAAGGCAAGAACCGCTGACCTGGGCCCTTCAAGGCAAGAACCGCTGAACTGGGCCCTTCAAGGCAAGAACCGCTGAACTGGGCCCCGCCGTCTCAAGAACCGCTGAACTGGGCCCTTCAAGGCAAGAACCGCTGAACTGGGCCCCGCCGTCTCAAGAACCGCTGACCTGGGCCCTTCAAGGCAAGAACCGCTGAACTGGGCCCTTCAAGGCAAGAACCGCTGAACTGGGCCCCGCCGTCTCAGGAACCGCTGAACTGGGCCCTTCAAGGCAAGAACCGCTGAACTGGGCCCCGCCGTCTCAAGAACCGCTGAACTGGGCCCTTCAAGGCAAGAACCGCTGAACTGGGCCCCGCCGTCTCAAGAACCGCTGACCTGGGCCCTTCAAGGCAAGAACCGCTGAACTGGGCCCTTCAAGGCAAGAACCGCTGAACTGGGCCCCGCCGTCTCAAGAACCGCTGAACTGGGCCCTTCAAGGCAAGAACCGCTGAACTGGGCCCCGCCGTCTCAAGAACCGCTGGACTGGGCCCTTCAAGGCAAGAACCGCTGAACTGGGCCCCGCCGTCTCAAGAACCGCTGAACTGGGCCCCGCCGTCTCAAGAACCGCTGACCTGGGCCCTTCAAGGCAAGAACCGCTGAACTGGGCCCTTCAAGGCAAGAACCGCTGAACTGGGCCCCGCCGTCTCAAGAACCGCTGAACTGGGCCCTTCAAGGCAAGAACCGCTGAACTGGGCCCCGCCGTCTCAAGAACCGCTGACCTGGGCCCTTCAAGGCAAGAACCGCTGACCTGGGCCCTTCAAGGCAAGAACCGCTGAACTGGGCCCTTCAAGGCAAGAACCGCTGACCTGGGCCCTTCAAGGCAAGAACCGCTGAACTGGGCCCTTCAAGGCAAGAACCGCTGAACTGGGCCCCGCCGTCTCAAGAACCGCTGGACTGGGCCCTTCAAGGCAAGAACCGCTGAACTGGGCCCCGCCGTCTCAAGAACCGCTGACCTGGGCCCTTCAAGGCAAGAACCGCTGACCTGGGCCCTTCAAGGCAAGAACCGCTGAACTGGGCCCTTCAAGGCAAGAACCGCTGAACTGGGCCCCGCCGTCTCAAGAACCGCTGAACTGGGCCCTTCAAGGCAAGAACCGCTGAACTGGGCCCGCCGTCTCAAGAACCGCTGAACTGGGCCCTTCAAGGCAAGAACCGCTGACCTGGGCCCTTCAAGGCAAGAACCGCTGAACTGGGCCCTTCAAGGCAAGAACCGCTGAACTGGGCCCCGCCGTCTCAAGAACCGCTGGACTGGGCCCTTCAAGGCAAGAACCGCTGAACTGGGCCCCGCCGTCTCAAGAACCGCTGACCTGGGCCCTTCAAGGCAAGAACCGCTGACCTGGGCCCTTCAAGGCAAGAACCGCTGAACTGGGCCCTTCAAGGCAAGAACCGCTGAACTGGGCCCCGCCGTCTCAAGAACCGCTGAACTGGGCCCTTCAAGGCAAGAACCGCTGAACTGGGCCCGCCGTCTCAAGAACCGCTGAACTGGGCCCTTCAAGGCAAGAACCGCTGAACTGGGCCCCGCCGTCTCAAGAACCGCTGACCTGGGCCCTTCAAGGCAAGAACCGCTGAACTGGGCCCTTCAAGGCAAGAACCGCTGAACTGGGCCCCGCCGTCTCAAGAACCGCTGGACTGGGCCCTTCAAGGCAAGAACCGCTGGCCCTTTGGCAGACGTGGCAGGGCAGGATCTATCTTGCGCAGGGCTGCAGGATGTCCTCTGGCCAACTTGCCTCCTCCAGTGGCAGTGGGGTCTGTTATGGACTGTTTGGACTGTGGCTTTGCTCTCCCCAGGATGGCCAAGTGGGCAGGCCACCCACTGTATGGACTGTATGGACTGTGGCTTTGCTCTCCCCAGGATGGCCCAGTGGGCAGGCCACCCACTGTATGGACTGTATGGACTGTGGCTTTGCTCTCCCCAGGATGGCCCAGTGGGCAGGCCACCCACTGTATGGACTGTTTGGACTGTGGCTTTGCTCTCCCCAGGATGGCCCAGTGGGCAGGCCACCCACTGTATGGACTGTATGGACTGTGGCTTTGCTCTCCCCAGGATGGCCCAGTGGGCAGGCCACCCACTGTATGGACTGTATGGACTGTGGCTTTGCTCTCCCCAGGATGGCCCAGTGGGCAGGCCACCCACTGTATGGACTGTTTGGACTGTGGCTTTGCTCTCCCCAGGATGGCCCAGTGGGCAGGCCACCCACTGTATGGACTGTATGGACTGTGGCTTTGCTCTCCCCAGGATGGCCCAGTGGGCAGGCCACCCACTGTATGGACTGTATGGACTGTGGCTTTGCTCTCCCCAGGATGGCCCAGTGGGCAGGCCACCCACTGTATGGACTGTTTGGACTGTGGCTTTGCTCTCCCCAGGATGGCCCAGTGGGCAGGCCACCCACTGTATGGACTGTATGGACTGTGGCTTTGCTCTCCCCAGGATGGCCCAGTGGGCAGGCCACCCACTGTATGGACTGTTTGGACTGTGGCTTTGCTCTCCACAGGATGGCCCAGTGGGCAGGCCACCCACTGTATGGACTGTATGGACTGTGGCTTTGCTCTCCCCAGGATGGCCCAGTGGTCATGGAGTCCCCTCGTGGATCTGGCGTCGTGTACTCAAGTGGCTGAGGTGCCCCCCCTTCCCTTCCCCCTGAGGTGCCTGTCCTATTTTCTTTCTGATGCCCCTGCAGTGTTCTCTCCGTGGAGTTCTTGTCGTGGGACTGGGCCTTGCCCCTTTGCACAGGACCCCTGTGATCCACGGACAGTGGTTGGACTACATTTAGTAGCTGTATATATTTTGTACATAGTTTATTTCAATATATCTGCCCGTTTCTGATCTCTTCTTTTGGTCTTTGCATTATTTCGGAGGGGGGTGGTTTGTGGGTTGTGACAGTGATCTGTGGGAATGCATTGATGTGTGTGTTGTAGTGGGTGTGGGTGGGTGGGTGTGTGCCGGTAATCTTTTCCCTCCCCTGTGTCGTAGGTGCAGTACTCACCGATGTCTTCCGCGCCGCCGGGCGTGCTCCTGGTATATGAGGAGGAATAGGAGTGCGGGGATGACCTGCAACTCTGGCTCCATACTGCCGGAATCTCCCGTGGAGTGCGTAGAGGTGAGCGTTTTCCCGTTCGTAGTCTGTTTCCGCCGTGTTCTTATCGGCGGTGCTCCCGCCCCGGAAAAGGTGGCAGATTGGTGGGTCGTAATAGGGTGGGCGGTACTTTGTCTGCCGCCGGGCTGTTGGCGGGAACCGCCGCGCTGTTTGTTTGTACCGCTGTGGCGGTCGGAGTGTTAAGTTGGCGGGCTGTGTTGGCGGTTCCCGCCAGGGTCAGAATGCCATTTTTAATACCGCCGGTCTGTTCGCGGTCCGACCGCCGCCTCTCCGCCGACCGCCAGGGTCAGAATGAGGGCCTATATCTGTTGTCCAAAGCAGTACCTATGGCCTTTACAGGCTTTTATGCTCACCGTTCGCACTGTTCAGAAGTGTCATAGGAGCAGTTTGTTTTCTTACTGGCCTCCTATGTTGTTGGATGGAACTATTTGCAGCTATGCATCCTACCGGATCTCAGACTGTTAACCAAACACCCTAAAAATCTGCCTTTTCCCCAAGTAGCTACATACAAGCACTATGCGGCTATCACTGGTGATCAGCTGTGGCCCATCCTTTGCGGCTGAGGGTCCACGCCCACCCCGACCTTTTGCCCCTCAATAAGAGTGTCTGTCAGGCTGAGCAAAGGTAAGCCTGGCAGACACTTCATTTTCAGGTTAGGCAGCCAGGAGCTAGACATGCACTATTTGCGTAGGCTCACAGCTGCCTGAGCTGATCTTTGCTGGGCTGAAGAAGTCACATCCCTCTGGGCATGACCTCTTCAGCCTAGCGAGGGTGTCTTGAGGCCCTCCCCCTCATGACGAGAGGGAACCTCACGATTGCTTTGGACCTGGGTGCTTCAGTTTTAAGTCCTGAAGCGCCCAGGTCTGAGTGTCAATCAGTGACACCTCATCACAGAGTGGGGTGGGGTCAGCAGTCTCACTGACCCCATCCCACTCTGTGACGAGTTGGTACTGCTGCCTTTCCTCCTTGGCAGACCTTAGGTTAACCAGTGAGGGAAGGCAGCGGTCCCAACCCTCCTGGGACGTCCGAGGCAGAGCTGAAGGTAAGTGTGAGTGTGTGTGTTTTTTTTAATTTTTATTATTGTGTGCATGCATGTTTGAATATTTGATAATGAGTGTTGTGAATGGATGTGTATGTGTGTGTGCGCATGTGTGTGAATGAATGAGTGTGAGTGTGCATGTGTGCCTGTGTGTCCTGCCCGCCCCTCCCCCCTAAAATTACTGGCCGCCACTGCTGGTGATATAGCGCCTGATTCACAAAGGTAAAACGTACACAATTGTGTACATTTACGTTTTTTCAGTATTCACAAAACTGCATTTTCAGTTTACGATTGCTGAGAAGCTGCAGTCAGAATTAAGAAGTCCACCCATATAAAGGTAGACCTGGCCTATATTTTTATCTGCACAGTTCTACCCCCTGACTGCGCAGTCTTGTAAACTTACTATTAAGATGCAGTTTTGTGATTATTGAAAAAGTGTAAACATAAACATATGTGTAATTTTACCTTTGTGAAACAGGCCCATAGTGCCTGTAAAAAGGTTCAACAACACAGCATAAAAATTCCTAAGCATGTATGGTGGTTTACACATTGTAACTCTCTACAGTATCTTTGAATCGAGGTGGTCATTCATAGGTTCTTCTTATAATACCAACCACCATTTTCTTCTTTACTCTCCCTACAGCCCCTGCCCTTCTCTGTCCTCAGTCGGGGTCAAAGAAGACACAATCCCTTGATGAGACCTCTTGTCAGGGAACAAGTGTTAGTCTTGGATCTCCAGTGTGATGCAGCTTATAAAGAAGCATCTCATCTGCTAAAGCAGGTGTTTTGATAAAATATAAATGAATCTTCATGTATTCTGAATAATGGATTTGCGTAGAAAATGTAACAATATAGAGAAAAATAATGCATACATTTGAAAATGTGTCCACGTGAGTGGCCGCCAATGTTCACGGAGGGTACTTATTAATGGCTTATTCATATGAAACATTGAGTTTATGTTTGATTGATGTAGTAATACATCATATTGAGGGTTATCCATTATGTATTAGCTCTAATAATTATAGGTCTTAACTTAGCGGAGGTCCTGGCCTAATTGCGTGGCCTCATATCAAGCTGTATTTCTAAACCGATAATTAAAATGTTCGCTTAGAGAATTAAATTGTGATTTTCCACTGTGTGGACCAAATATGCTCGTAGTTAGAAGTCCTTCTCATGAGAACGGCTTGCTAGAAGATGCTGTTCTTGTAAAATGTAACAATATAAGTGTAATATGTATAAGACTGACTTTCACAGTAGGAGAACAATGAAGACACTGACTGGAGTACAAGCTGCAACAATATTGTTACCTGGCGAGCCGGATGATGAGGACATTACAAGAGAAGCTAATCAGTGACATGTGAACCGTGTACTGGTAGAAATTATAGATTTGAAGTTTTAGTTTTATTGGACAAAGTGTGAACATGCAATCCCTTGACCAATAAGGACTTGGGAAGTAATTTTAGGAAATCTAACTTAGCCAGACTGCACTGATGGAAGACAGCGCATTTGTCTATTTTTTTCTTGCCAAAAGGCCGTTACTTTCTTGAGCGTCTTGACAAGAGACGTTCTTAACTTTGCTGCTTAAAGACTTTGCCTTTTCTGAACTTTGATGCTGAATCCTGATGCCTTGCTGACCGAACTGATTTCCTGAGGACGAAGGCTATCTTAGCTTGCCGATCCATTTGAGTAGAGGTATATAATAACTGATGTGCTACTTAGGACTATCTGCTTTTTCTTTCTAAGTACCAACCGCACTGTTTTGAAAGAGCCATAGTTAGATGTTTTCCAAATGTGTGTTTACTAAATTGTTTTGCATGAAGCCCAACATGCTGATACTAATCTGGTGTTAGATAGGACTCCTTACTAATGAAAGTCTGTTATAGGGAGTAACGTTTGATGTCTTTTCTTTGCTGAATCTAAATGTATGTGATGTCGTTTGAGCAATTGTTCTTGTTATGAATTTGCACTGTAGCTTTAGAATGTGGAGGGGCTCAAGCTTTGATTAGATTACATTTCTTCCGCCACTTTGGATAACCAGTAGTGTTTCTGAATGTTTCTCATTTGATTTTGAGTTTATGTGACATTAGCATTGCTAATATAGAAAAATAAATATTCTAACTTTTACTAAAAGGTGTGGTTATTCATGACTGAAAAGTCATGGTGTGTGACAATTACTGACTCCAATTGATTACTAGTGCTATTGATTATCATTGGTTATTATTGCTATTGATTGGTTATTGATCTGTGTGTACTGGAGTTATGGTGGGAACTCTTAAATGTGAGTCAAAAGGTTCATCGACCTATTTGCCTCGCCTTGTAAGTTTACTTGTTAAGGTCAGACACGCTAACACATCTAGTAAGTACGTGAGGCTGTTTTAAATAAAGAGTTTTCTAGAGTGAGGTCAGTGCCTTTGATTCAATAATAGCCTGACTGGCACATGAAAAGTACAAATATCCCACTACAGGCTATCCAAGTCTTCGATCTGTGACCTGGCTAAATACTGAAGATTAATGAGCTACAAGTGCTGTAAAAGCAGCACCACTTGCCGGACTTGAATTTAGGAAACGCTGCCCAAAACTTGAGTTAGGCTTTCATATGTTTGTATGCAGGTTTTCCCTTCATATGATTGTTTACAGCTGTTTTCTTCATATTTGTGTTTATAGCTTCTCCATTCAGATGTTTGTTTACGGTTGCTTCTGTCAGATGTTTGTTTACAGCAGCTCTCTTTATATTTATGTTTACAGCTGCTCCTTTCCGATTTTTGTTTACTGCTTATGTAGGATGTTTGTTTACAGCTGGTTTGCATGAACGTCAGCAGAAAGGCGAATACTCTGATGCCGTACTGCCATGACTGAAGGGGTTCACTCTCATGGGGCAGACAGGCCCCCTATTTGCCTACAGGATGAGATGAGTATATTAGCTTGGGTATTGTAACCGGCTGCACCTATCTTTTTACAGTTTAGGGTAATATATTGTACCTATCTTGATCAAAATAATATTATTATCATTATTATTATTATTATTATTATTATTATTATTATTATTATTATTAATAATAATAATGATAATAATCATCAGAGATATTAACCCCTTAGCTGCTGAGCCTTCCCCTCCACAGTGCTGAGTGCTTTTTTGGCTATTTGGGGTAGTTTGCGCTTATGCCTTCATAACTTTGTGTCCACATAAGCTATCCACGCCAAATTTGTGTCCATTTTTCAAAAATCCTAGAGACTCTAAAGGTACCCAGAGTTTCTGGGTTCCCCTGGAGGAGGCCAAGAAATTAGCCAAAAAACAGATAAAATTTCATTTTTCTCAGAAAAATTTGAAAAAAGGGACGCTGAAGAAAGCAGGTGGTCAACAGAGGGTTTACGGTGCTAAACACAACATCTTCCCAGCTTTCAGGAACAAGCAGACTTGAATCAGAAAAACACATTTTTCAACACAATTTTCGATTTTACTGGGACATACCGCATTTTTACTATTTTGTGTGCTTTCAGCCTCCTTCATGTTAGTGACAGAAATGGGTGTGAAACCAATGCTAGATCTCAGACAGCTATGCAAATCTGAAAAGTAGACGAAATTCTGAATTCAGCAACGGGTCATTTGTGTAGATCCTTCAGGGTATTCCTACAGAAAGTTACAGCTAAAATAAAAATATATTTAAATTGAGGTGAAAAAAAAACCCATTTCCGTACACTTTTTCTTCTATATCTTTTTCCAGCTATGGCAGATGTTTGAAAGCAATATACCATTATGTCTGCGCAACTCTTCTGGTTGCGGGGATATATAGGACGTGTAGGTTCATCCAGAACCCTAGGTATCCAGAGCCAATAAATGAGTTGCACCTTGCAATGGGTTTTCATCAATACAGCAATTCATTTGCTGAAATATAAAGACTGAAAAATAGGTATAAAGGAAACCTTTGTATTTCTAAAATGGGCACAAGGTAAGGTGTTGAGAAGCAGTGGTTATTTGCACATTTCTGAATTCCGGGTCCCCATACTAGCATGTGAATTACAGGGCATTTCCTAAATAGACTTCTTTTTTACACACTGTCTTACATTTGGAAGGAAAAAGTATATAGAAAGACAAGGGGCAATAACACTTGTTCTGCTATTCTGTGTTTCCCCAAGTCTCCCGATAAAAATGGTACCTCACTTGTGTGGGTAGGCCTACTGCCCGTGACAGGAGACGCAACATGGGCACATCACATTTTTACATTGAAATCTGACGTGTTTTTTGGAAAGTGCCCAGCTGTGGTCTTTGGCCTCTAGCTCAGCCGGAACCTAGGGAAACCTACCAAACCTGTGCATTTTTTAAAACTAGACACCTAGGGGTATCCAGGATTGGGTGACTTGTGGGGCTCTCACCAGGTTCTGTTACCCAGAATCCATTGCAAACCTTAAAAATTTGGCAAAAAAAACCTTTTTCCTCAGATTTTGGTGCTGCAAAGTTCTGGGATCTGAGAGGAGCCACAAACCTCCTTACAACCAGCATTTCCCCAAGTCTCCCAGTAAAAATGGTACCTCACTTGTGTGGGTAGGCCTAGTACCCACAACAGGAAATGCCCCAAAACACAACGTGGACACATCACATTTTCCCAAAGTATACTAACCTGTTTTTTGCAAAGTGCCTAGCTGTGGATTTTGGTCTCTAGCTCAGCCGGTACCTAGGGAAACCTAGCAAACCTATATATTTTTGGAAACTAGACACCTAGGGAAAATCAGAATGGGGAGGCTAGTGGGGCTCTCACCAGGTTCTGTTACCCAAAATCCTTTGCAAACCTCAACATTTGGCACACAAAACACTTTTTCCTCACATTTCGGTGATAGAAAGTTCTGGAATCTGAGAGGAGCCACAAATTTCCTTCTACCCAGCATTCCCCCAAGTATCCTGATAAAAATGGTACCTCACTTGTGTTGGTAGGCCTAGTGCCCGCAACAGGAAACGCACCAAAAGTCAACATGAACACATCATATTTTTACATTGAAAACTGACGTGTTTTTTGGAAAGTGCTTAGCTGCTGATTTTGGTCTCTAGCTCAGCCGGCACCTAGGAAAACCTATCAAACCTGTGCATTTTTTTAAACTAGACACCTAGGGGAACCCAGGATGGGGTAACTTGTGGCGCTCTCACCAGGTTCTCTTACCCAGGATCCTTTGCAAACCTCAATTTTTGTCAAACAAAACATTTTTTCCTCACATTTCGGTGATAGAAAGTTCTGGAATCTGAGAGGAGCCAGAAATGTCCTTCCACTCAGCATTCCCCCAAGTCTCCCGATAAAAATGGTACCTCACTTGTGTGGGTAGGCCTAGTGCCCGTGTCAGGAATAGATCACACAACGGTCAATGTTGGTCCCTACATGAGGGAAACTGTTGACCCTGGGGTGATCCATTCCTGATGCAGGCACTAGGTACAGGCACTCAAGTGGGTAGCGTTTTTATCAGAAAAGGTGGGGAAACACTGGGTGGTAGGAATTTTGTGGATCCCAGCATATTCCTGTAGTTTGTGTGACAGAAATGCAAGAAAAAAATAGAGTTTTTATTCAACATTTCGGCTTTGCAGGGTGTTCTGGGTAAGAAACCTTTGGGGAATCCACACAAGTCACACCTCTGTGGACTCCCCCGGATGTCTAGTTTCCAGAAATGTCTGGGTTTGGTTGGTTTCCCTATATGTCACCGAGCCCAAGACAAAAAACGCAGGTGCCTGCCTTACAAAACCAGTTCGTTTTGTGATAGATCATTTTGATGTCTCTACAATACGATTTGGGTGGTGGAATTTGGGACTGAACTAAATAGGGTAGCTCTCAAGAGAACACTCTATCTGTGCTTGCCGCCGCATGCACCTGCTCTCTGGGTTGGGCTAACACGCTATTTTCCCACTGCACAGACTGTGCTTGCAAAGGGAGAGCAGGACTGTCCTCATCACCTCCCTCATAATCACTGAAGAGGAGTTATCGAATGGGACTCCTCCGACTGAAAAATTACTCCCAGAGTCTGCGCTATTGTCCTAACCCTCAGATGCTGTCTCAGTATCTGATGTCTCAGTCTCTGATCCTACGTCAGAGCTGTCCTCTATAACCCGAGTTAGGGCTTGACCAGCAGTCATCCAACGAGATGCCATCTCTGCTACTGGCTAAACTGTCGCTCTAAAACACTAGCCTACGTAGACAGTCACAAAATTGATGGTGGGTGTGGGTGTGATACCTGCAATAGTAGAGGTCACCTTACTTTCTCTCCTTCCCTCAATCAGCATGTTCTCTCAAGACACTCCAAAAAACAAAAAAGACACACTATTACTTCACCATGTCACATACCAATCATCATAGTTTTTAGCGCCTCTAGCGCCCAGTCCAACAATCATTATTGGTTCTCCCACTCCCATAACCACCTCCTCCGATTCCCTCACTACCACCCAGCAAAAGTGCATTTCATCTCTCCATAGCCCCCCTCACACATTCATTTCATTTGTATTATAGCGCAGGTAATTGCTGACTTTTCTAATCCACTCAGCTATTCGCATATAATACAGTTTTGATCTTTGCAGTAGGCATATAAACCTTCCGTGCTACTTTATGGCATCAAAACTGCAACTAGACAAAAGTCAGATCCTTTTCTAAAAGAAACATAATCACAAGAGTTACTTGACTTTTTTATTGCTGCCTTAAAGCTACAGTTGAAACGTGTCTGTTGAAGTATGTGGATTGCTTTGAAGACGCAAGCTGCAACTGCAAGAGAATTGGTGGCGAATATATATATGTATATATATATATATATACAAAAAGATCACTTTTATAAGTGGGTCTGGTTTTACACCACACACGCGTTGCCAAAAGTGATCGCTTTATATATAATCTCGCTAATGCTGTACTTATCCTTCTGCACTACACTAGTAAATCAATGAGTGCCTCCTATCTCTAGGTCAGACAGTAGCATCTAAAAACAGTTTCATCAATAAGGATGTTCTTCACACCTGTCTGGAAGCACACTGCATGCAAAGGTTTCCAGCTCACTTTGGGTTCCACCTGGTAATGTACTACGTTAGACCTGTCAGCCTTAGGGAGGTCTTCCCCCAAACGTTTTGCCTCTCCTCTTCCATTTTGCTGAACTTATTTTGCTGGCCTGTGCACTTTACCACTTCTATCCAGTGTTTAT
This sequence comes from Pleurodeles waltl, assembly GCF_031143425.1. Lineage (NCBI taxonomy): Eukaryota > Metazoa > Chordata > Amphibia > Caudata > Salamandridae > Pleurodeles > Pleurodeles waltl. The sequence goes on from NC_090438.1 coordinate 600,433,961, forward strand.
ATGCTTGTTCTCACTCCCATAAAAAATGGCTTATAACACTTGGTATATTTAATTTACTTGTATGCTCCCTGTAGACTGGTACACCACATACCCAGGGTCTGTAAATTAAATGCTACCAGTGGGTCTGCAGCACTTTTGTGTCACCCACTTAAGTAGCACCTTAAAACATGAGCCATTACCGGCCTGCCATTACAGCCTGAATGCAGTTTTAACAGAAGAACGAGGGGGAGATCAAAATAAAACCAAGGAGTTCTTTCAAAGTCTCCAAAATAGTTCACAGGAGAAAGGGTCTCAATCCCAATCTGGCCAAGAAAGACTTCACGGACAAGAATACTGGAAAGTTTGTCCTTAAGTGCTATGCATGCTACCAATATAGGCATTTCAAAAGAGATGCCAAGTGCTCCAGAGGGCACCACATCCCAATGGGGGGCAGTCACAGGGAATGGCCTGTGCAGCGTTTGTGGAGGAAGTAGCCCCAGTTAGTGTGAGAGAGACTTCTGAGGTTACACTAGTGTCCCTTGGTGACAAGAAGATGGTGCCCAAAGCCCACATACCCTCCAATAGTTCAAAGTATAGGCAGTGGGTCACCATCAATGGACAGAAGATGGAGGTTCTGTGAGACACAGAGGCCCTGATTCTAAGCTTGGCGGGCAGCGGGAGCCGCCCGCCAAGCGGGAACCGCCAGAAGACCGTACCGCGGTCAAAAGACTGCGGCAGTCATTCTGGGTTTCCCACTGGGCTGGCGGGCGACCGCCAAAAGGCCGCCCGCCAGCCCAGCGGGAAATACCCTTCCCACGAGGAAGCCGGCTCAGAATGGAGCCGGCGGAGTGGGAAGGTGCGACGGGTGCAGTTGCACCCGTCACGAATTTCAGTGTCTGCAAAGCAGACACTGAAATTCTTTGTGGGGCCCTCTTACGGGGGCCCCTGCAGTGCCCATGCCATTGGCATGGGCACTGCAGGGGCCCCCAGGGGCCCCACAACACCCCATACCGCCATCCTGTTCCTGCGGGTGAACCGCCAGGAACTGGATGGCGGTATGGGGTGCCAGAATCCCCATGGCGGCGCAGCAAGCTGCGCCGCCATGGCGGATTCCCATGGGCAGCGGAAAGTCGGCGGTACACCGCCGGCTTTCCGCTTCTGGCCGCGGCTGTACCGCCGCAGTCAGAATGTACCGCCAGCCTGTTGGCGGTGCTACCGCCGACCCCGGCCCTGGCGGTATTTACCGCCAGGGTCAGAATGACCCCCAGAATCCAGTATGACTAACGTCAGGTGTCATCTAGTGTGCTCACAGCAGGTGATACCTAATAGATTTCACCAGGCTAGGGTACCAGTAAACCAGGAGAGACACTATCCTGTGGCTCTGGTTCCTTTTGAGTGGGGGTGGGATCAGAGGACTTCTAACAGCTGCTGTGGTCCATCTGTTAGGGAATAATCAGGAGCACACTGCCTGGAAGGAAATGGAGTTGAGATCACACCTGGAAATTATAAGGTTGCCCGATTGGATCTATGCAACCACTAGATCCATGTTAAAATGTCTGGAGCCTGGAAGAATGGTCCAGACAGCTTCCAAGTAAGGGAGGGGCATGGGAAACTAGCCCCTGAATGTCTCACAGTACAGGTGGATGGGGCTCCAGAGAAGGCCACCTTGGAGCCTACTGTTATACATTTCCTATGTCACAGTGTCCTTTCCTCGTGATCTGCACATTGCTGAACAAAAGGCCCACCTTCCGTCGTCACCAACTCAGAAGGCTATTATAGCAAAGAGTTATGATGAAGCCAGTCGGGGGAAAGGGAATTAGGGTAGGGAACAGCAGGGAGAGAGATCTGAAAAGAAAAGGTTAGAACAAATATGCATTTACTCATTCATAGAAATAAAACTTATCAGTAGACTCCTGACTCAAATGTGTCTCCGATATCTGATGGAGACCCCTTTTGAAATGAGGGGAAAGCCCCTTCTTTGAATCATGGAACAAGAATAAACTATGACCTCAGAACCAAGAGATGGCAAAAGCTTTAGACTATGATCATCATGGAACAAGAATAAACTCCGACCTCAGAACCAAAAGATGACAAGAGCTTTGGACTATGATTATACTCAGAATATCAATCCTGTAACATCTATGCATTCATAACATAAACCTTTGATCATGACCTAGAAAATCTCAAAGAATTAAATATGCTTATCACATATTATGCTTTCCAGAAAACAATGAAAACTATGATTTGCTTATCTCCAGAAATGCTTTCACATTCACAACTATAAAAGCCAAAAAGTTATTACTCATTGAACTTGAAGTGCTTTACCTAATAATTCCAGGAAGCTCTTTTACGTTTCTTGCCTCAAAGCGCTACGCTCATTATGCTAAGGGGGCGCTTTTACTCAAGTGGCCTGAATCATTTTGATTGTTGTGCCAAGAACCTTTTACTTCTGTGAGTTGAAGCGATTTGATTGTCGTGCCAAGAGCGCTCTAAACCTGTGGACTGAAGCGCTTGAATTGCCGTGCCAAGAGCGCCTTACATCTGTGAACTGAAACGCTTGAATTGTTGTTCCAAGAGCGCTTTACATCTGTGAACTGAAGCGCTTGAGTTGTTGTGCCAAGAGCGCTTTACATCTGTGAACTGAAGCGCTTGAATTGCCGTGCCAAGAGCGCTTTACATCTGTGAACTGAAGCGCTTGAATTGCCGTGCCTAGAGCGCTTTACATCTGTGAACAAAAGCGCTTGAATTGCTGTGCCTAGAGCGCTTTACATCAGTGAACTGAAACGCTTGAATTGCTGTGCAAAGAGCGCTTTACACCTGTGCTCTGAAACGCCTTTGATCGTTGCGCCAAGGCCGCTGTACTCTGGAAACTGAAAACGCTTTGCTCGTTGTGCTAAGGGGTGCTTTACCTTTGAAAATAACGACTTCTTCCAAAATTGGATTCATCAAGGCCTTACTGCTACGAATACGACCTACTTGTTTTTAAAAGCACCATGGAAACAAGGATACTTCAGTTGGATGCCACTCTGCTATTCAGGAACTCTGCTCTTCTTCAGAGAAACCCCCACGAGGTCTGACTGCATTGAAGTCTTCAAAATAGTGAGCAACGTGCTTGCGTGTGGCTGGGCTTTATAGGCCTGCCACACCTCAAGATGGCTGCTGCCTCTAAAAACATGGGAATTGTAGTCCCTTCATGGCTGATGGCCACCTTTGGAGCAGGAGGGGATGACAAGTGGTGCGCAGAAAGCACTGCAGAGCCGTGCAGCGGAGTTTCGGGCGAGACCTGGACCGCGCATGGCCTTATTCCTGACATCCTATGAATCAAGTTGAACTGTATATGAGGTCAACATGAACTTCAGGAAATAGGGACTTGGTCCGTCTATTCCATCAGGAAATGTTGACACTATTCCTAGCTAGCTCACAGTGCTCCATCTGAACCCCTAACCTTACCAGGGTACCAGATAGTATCAGCAACCTCGAAAATGACCACTCTGATTCCTAGGTAGAAACAGATCGAACCTTTTATTGTTACTTTGCATGCACAACACAAGACACAAGAAAAATACAAAAATGGCTTTTTCAACATTTATTGAAACAAATGTATTTTTGTATAGAAAGCATGAGCTGCGATTATTAGGCATATGAAATAAAACATGGTAACCAGCATTATGCAAAAGGTAAAAAAGATAAACAATTCAAACATGGTAATTTTGCTACATCGTTACACTATTATCTGTTACTACCTATACGATAAAGAGCATAGTGAGAGTACCCTCTGCCAGATCCATTGGGATAGCCTAACCCGCCATACCTGGGTAAGATGTGGCAGCTGGTCTGATGTAGTGCAGGCTATTGACCTCTACAGGATGGACATCAGAGTCAGCAAGGCTGCATCTCTGTCACAGTGCACTGTGTTCCAGGATAATCCCAGTAGAAATGCTCCTCTGCCTAATGTAGCACAGAGGCAGTTTCTATAATAAAGGCATCATTCATATCACACTGTGTCAAAGGTGCAGAGCTGTTGCAATGGTTTGTCTGGAGCCCCAGAACTGCCTCCAATGAACAATTGTAATACAAGGGCATCGCGTTCTATGTGCCTAGCCTTTAACGGAGTGTACAGACTACATGGCAGCAATGCTCACTAGGAATAAGCTGCATGTACGGTGTCCTCTCAGTACATTATCGTATAAGTGTCTAAATATGTAAAAGGTCACCCTCAGAAAAAGATATCAAGCTAAAATATGCAATCTAAAATGGAGACTCAGCGCAGGCCCTAATGTGCTTCACCACACCCTCCCCTTGGCTGTGGGAGGCTCAACTCACATAATAGCATACACGCTGGCCTGGAATGTCAACATAAAATGTACTTTAATAATAGAAGCAGATAACAATTATTAAAAATGACCATTAAAAGCATGCAACTAATAAAAACCTTATAAAAAACAATTTGTTTTAAAATAAAAGGTGTCAAATTTAAAGTCAAGGAGGATCCCAAAAAGTTTACATGTCTAGAGAGTCAGGGGATCCAGGGAGGAACATGTATCCGCAAATGACAGAACCACAGTGGTTTAATGAGCGTGTTCCAAGGAACAAAGATGGTCATATCCATCCCAATCAGCAGATTCTGAAGGTATGACAGTTGGTAGTGCAACCACAACATCAGATGTAGATCCCAGTAATCCAGGAGCTGAAGCATCCATATCGACTGGTAACAATTGCTCAGAGTCTGCATACAGCAGCAATGGCAGTCTCATTGAACACCACTGAAGGTGGGTCCTCAACCTACGCACATGCAGATCTATATCCATAGATTTAACCAACTACACAGCCAGACATAAGTCTAGTGCACGCTTCAAAGGGCACTATAGACAGAGTAATAGAGGCTGTACACATTTTAACCACACAGGTCTAAAGGACAAAGACCAGTTCACATTCAGTTCCTGGAGCAAAGACACTCTAAAGTACTGTATCATGAGTTCACAGCACAGCAGGACATGTGGTAGATCAATTATCATTTGGACTCGAGGTGGAACATCAATTGTGGAGCAACAAAAATAGAACCAAAATGGCAATGTCCAGGAATAACACAAGTAATATGCGTCCAAGTACACAGGAAACCAAAGAGTGCAAAAAGAACGCTGTCACTCTGAATACAGCCTGGAACGTGCTCACAGAGCCTGGCCCAATCTCTTTAAAATGGTGCACTACTCCAGCAGTATTTGAGGCATTAAATATTTGTGAACAAGTTCACCAAAATGCTGCAGCAAGTTTGTGCGCAAAAGCAATTGGACTTCAGAGGAAGATCTTGCAACTTGAAGATCAAAACGTTCTCAAAAAGATGTTAATGCCACGTCCTTTTGAATCAATAAGGCTTTCAGCCGGCTTAACTTCTCAAAATTAATGTTAAAAATAGGAATGGACAGCCACAAGGTAATTTCTCTAATCATCTGTGTGGGTGGAAATAACATGTTATTGCAGCACGTCACAACCCTGGAAACAAAAACCACATATGGGACACCTCACTTCATCCAACAACAACCTTTGTCATTCAAGATCAAATAACTTCCAGTTGAAAACAATCAAAAATCACTTGCTGAATCAAGGAAACTGGATCGCCCTTCAGATAACACGCTAAATTGGCTATGGAAGCATTACCGACCAAACAAAGTTTAAGATTTGTTTCCACTAAACAAGGGTTCAGTTTACCCACTCAAACTTTTGTAATGGAAAGGCAAAAACCACATTTTATTAAATAAACTCTCCCCCATAGGTTTATATCTGCCTACTTGGAAATGTGCCAAACAAGATTTAAACTGAAACACAGAGATTGGTAGTGAAATAAATCTGTGGATCAACCACATAGCAGATGGTGTTTCACCTAACAAAAAGGGCAATTTTTTCAAAAGCACTTAGGCGGTCATTATGAACCCGGCAGGAAACACCGCTGACCGCCGTGGCGGCGTTGAACAGCATCTCGCCATTGGCGGTGAATGGAAACTCGCCATGTAATGAACCTAAATCTCAACCCGCCAAAAATCACCAGACCACCACTCCCCGCCATGACCCTGTTTGTGGGTATCCCGGACCTCCCCATCCCGCCACCCGCCAAGCACACCAACATCCTGCCCTCCAAATAATGATGCACAAATCACTTTGGCAGACAGTGGAGGCCGGATGACCATTGGTGGCTGCGCCCGCCACGGGTGGCAAGTGGACTCAACAGCAAGAAGTGCACACATTGGATATGCGTATGACCCACACACCTGACACACATCCAGAACCACATAAAACACCCCAGACACACCCCACAATCCTTTGCAACGAAACCAGGACAAGAAGACAGAGAGCACCAGAGGCAGACAGCGAACACCAGCATACAGGAGACGCACACCGACCCACAGCAGAGCACCCTCACCTCGTTCCCAGCCCCAGCACCATTCACCACACTCACCATGTCATCCCCCAAACATCCACTCTTCACCGAAAGGGAGTTAAGGACCATGGTGGACGAGATCTTGAAGGTGGAGCCACAAATATTCGGGGCGAGGTGCAGCACACGCCCATCGCAAGGAAGATGGAGCTGTGGCAGACCATTGTGAACAGGGTCAATGCAGTGGGACACCATCCACGCACCAGGAATGACATCCCGAAGAGATGGAACAACCTACGTGGGAAGGTCAGGGGCATGGCATCAATCCACCACATCACAGTGCAGAAGACTGGGGGAGGACCGCCACCAACACCACAGGAATACACAGACTGGGAGGAAAAGGTACTGGCCATCCTGCACCCTGAGGAACTCACTGGACTCACTGGAGGAATGGACTCGGGTAAGTCATCAACATATTCCCCATACATACCATGCCTGTAATGCATGCACCACCCCACCCCACTCACCCCCACCAGGACCAACACCCCACCCAGGCATCAGCCACTATATCCACCCCCCTGCATGACAAAAAACCCACTAACAGGCCCACATCCCTCCCCCTGTGCACAGTCACCTACCCCTGCACGTACCCACAATGGAACAACACCCCCCACCACAATGCAACCCCACAGTGGTGCTAAATGCAATGTCAACCTCACAAAGGCACCCTGGAAGGCCACTGAAAGTAACACCAGCACAAAATAGCCCAGTCCTGTTCACCTCAAACGTTCATGCAGCTGTAACAGACATGTCTATGTCCCCCAACAGGCACCACCACCCATACAACCCTAATGGACGGGACAAGGAGAGCCAGTTCCCCCCAGGGAGACAGAGGCACCTCACAGGACAATGGTGAAGGATCCCTTGACACCGATGAGCAGGCAGGCCCCTCTCACAGTCCCGGACTCTCACCATGCAACAGCCCTACCCAGGAAACCTCTGTCACCCCTACCACCTAGTCAAGACCAGCAGCCCAGGGCAGGCATCCCCACACCAGTGTATCCAGGCCACAGACTGGTGGAACATAGGTACAGAGGCCACAGTCTCCCACTACCAACATGCAGGAAGGTGAGGGCCCCAGCACACGTGGTACTGCCAGACCTGTGAAGGGGACACAGGCACAGGGGGCTGGGGCAAGTGCAAGGGTGGCAGTGGGCCGGGGGGGAGGCCACAGGATGGATGCAGCAGCCCAGGACGTGATATCTGAGGTATTGGGGGCCTACCAGCATACCCATGACAGGTTGGCACAGATTGTGTCCACCATGGAGCACAGTCAGAGGATGCAGCAGGAACACTACCAACAGGCCATGGAGCAGTGGAAAGAGCACAACACCACAATGACCACCATAGCAGGAGCACTGCTGCAGCTGGTTAAAAACCAGTCTGACACCCACACAGGACAAGAGGCCCCCACAACAGCACCGGACAACCAGCATCAGAGTACCCCATCAGCATAAACATCCCAGGAACTACCCTCACAGGAAACCCAAGGGCCTACCATGTCATCCCCTGAAGATCAACAGCAGGCGCCCAAACCGACCCTCAGGCCAAGATATGGCACTGGAACCCCAGCTAAGGACAAGGCTCCCTTCAAAAAGTAACTCAGCAACAATATGCAAAGCAACATTACCACCCAATCACCAACCACACATCGCTAAGGGGCAATATGAACTACTGTAAGACAAGATGGACCCATCAATACTACCAACAAGGCTGCCATCATGTTGGTCTTGAGGACACCCTCCCTTACGACTTTCCATCACTGTAAATAGCACTATTCACTCACTTCAACCAATAAAACACATATCACACCTGTAACACTGTCCCCTGAGTTAAATTGTACACAAAGTGAAGTATGGATGCAACTGGCAGAGAACTACTTTATTGTCAAATCTGTGCATGAAGGGAGTCCTGTGTGCCTAAATGGTGGCAATGAGGAAATGCATATATTTTCATTTACCATGCAGAAGTAGGCCATGTTTCGCCTATCATTACCAACCCCCCCTATATGACTGAGCACACTGACAGTATTCGTCACAAGCCCCAATGTCAGGTTCAAGTCCCACACATCTACTGGAAGTCGAGTTGTATCAGTTGGTTTCTGGAATTGACATCTTCCCCTTCGTCATCATCACCATCACTCTCCTCACCTCTCTGAGGTAGCTGATCAGGAGCATCCTCCACCTCCAAGAGGGGGATTGAATATCTCACTGCCACGTTGTGCAGCATGCAGCAGGCCACCACTATTCTATACACCTTATCAGGCCCATAGGCCAGGGAACCCCCAGAGATATGTAGACAACAGAATCTAGCCTTCAGGAGACCTATAGTTCGCTCTATCACCCTCCTAGTATGTCCATGGGCCTCATTGTAATTCCTCTCTGCATCCGTCCTGGGATTCCTCACTGGTGTCAGGAGCCAATGCAAGTTTGGATAGCCAGAATCACCTAGAAAATGGTGCAATACAGAGTTGTCATTGTCATGCCCCTCAGTCAGACAGGCTGGTTCTCTGCAATGTGTCAGTTAGTGATAGGCACACTTACCTATGATCCACCCTCTGTCCTCTTGGTGGTGTTCCATCTTCTGTGGCACACTACTGTTCCTCAACACAAAGGAATCATGGACTGAACCTGGGAACATGGCATTCACATGTGAGATGTACTGGTCTGCAATACATACCAATTGGATGTTCATCGAGTGAAAGTTCTTTCTATTTCTGTACACCTGTTCACTCACTCTTAGGGGGATGATCGGTATGTGGTTGCCATCGATGGCACCTATAACATGTTGCATGTTGGCAAAGGCATAGAATTCAGACTTGATGGCAGGGAGGTCAGTACTTTGGGGAAACTTCACATAGGACTGCAGATGTGGTACAAATGCATTCAAAAATCTTGTCAGTACCATGCTGAACATTGGCTGTGAAAATCCAGCACCCATGCCCACTGTCACTTAGTAGGGATGGCATGCTGCTTACGATTTCCCGGAGTTAGTGCAGGATCCAGTAAAGCACAAAGTTCCTGAATTGTTGCATGTGTGAGTCTGTAAGTGATTATGATGTGACGCTGCACCATAGTCCTCATATCCACAAGTGGTCGGTACATCAATGGTGCCTTTCCTCGCCACAAGTTTTCCTTCCAATATTCATAGCACTGTAAAGTCAACTGGGAAATAAATGAGTCAGAATAAATTTGTTTTGGTTGGGTCAACATATTTTTCTTTGCTGGGGAAGGAGTAAGCTTATAATAATCGGTGTCTGAGGGGTTGTAACTAGAAAAGTATGTAAACATTTTCAAATATGTTTGTGAACTACCCACTGGTGGTGTTGCGCAATGTTCCCATTGTGGGTAGCTGAAAACTGTATGTGGAGTACTAGCTCAAGTGTAAAAAGTGATGACCATAGTGATGATAACAAAACATTGCACCATAATTAGCAAATACATATGTTCAGTTTCAAATACTGTATACCTTTCTTCTCAGAGAGCATGTTTTTGACAGTTTCCACATTCAGATCATCAGACATTGAATCTGAAGTAAAAATGCAATCCGTAGTGATCTTAAATACATAAAAAATTTGCAATGTTTCTGTAAGACCAAAAATATCAAACACTAAACAATTCCATCAGAGACAGGAAATGCAGAAATGTTCACAAGAGACAGGTCTCTTCACACTTTAGGTGAAGAAGACTGAGGCTTCAGCACCTCAGTTACCACTTCCTGCAGAGAAATATGTGAGGAATCGAAAAAAGCCCATTAATATCAACAAAGTAACCAGAAGCAGGCTGTGCAAAAACAGGGACCTCACTTGGTAAAAGAGAACTGGTATGCACCTCCAAAGGTGATTGATAATAAACAACTTCATTGTTACAAGTAGCAACAAGAACTAGTGGAAGCTCAGCTTCTGAAGTTCCCTTCAGGGAAAAGCAACATTGGTATTACTTAATGTTTGTAGAGAGATTTCCTGCAGCGGAATGAAAGGAGGCAAGGAAATACCCAGGAGCCCTTGTGGCCTACTGTATGAGACTGGCCACAAGATGCATTTTCATTAAATCAATTGAAATGAATTGTGTATTTCTACAACCAGCAGGCAGTGACAAAATCACAGTTCTGGTACATTGAATGCCAGGGACTGGCACCTGTGCTCGGTATGATAGGCCAAACTCCTTCTTATCTGTAATCTTCTCTCAAATTAGACCCTCAACTTTAGGAATCCAGCCAAAAAATGCTGGTTGCTCCTTCGCTTTGTCAGTAGCAGAACATTTGGAAATTTCATTTGAACGCTCATTCCAGAAGTCTTATAGTTCCTGCAAGACAACAAAATGTTCATTGATGTCAAAAGGCATATCTGTACTACTATGGCAGGGTTATCAAGATCTGGAATGTACATTTTGACACCACATAGGACATCATAGGGGGTCCGGACACCCAAAGGTCTTCTAGGCAGATTATTTAAAGCTCACTGGGCTCAATACATGTAATGGATCCAGCTACAACCTGAGCCTAATACTCTAATTGTTAAGGACTGCTTTAAGTCACGTTTTTTCCTTTCCATTATCAAATTTCCCTCAGGATGATAGAGGGGGCGGGAATAATGCACAGCAACACCCAGGGTTCCCATGGCATCACTGGGCTCTGGTCCAATTTGAATGCTGCTACTGCATCTATTCCAATAAAGATCTACAAATCTTTAATAACAGTTTGAGCATCAGCCAGTCACTGTGGCCACACCCATAGAAATCTAGAACATAAACCTATGGCCAGTATAATAAATTTGAATGCGCTGTTTAAATGCAGAGGTCTGCAGTGTTCCAAATACACACAGTGCAGAGGCTTGTTGGACAGTAAGAAGGGTGTCTGCGATGGCCAAGCTATGGTGAAAATGTTTATTTGCGGATGAATGTCACAAATGAGGACTGTTAGAAATTGGGTTTGTGGTTGGCAGAGGTATGCATTCTGCCCAAGCAGGAACCACAACTCGAATCAGGGTAAGTCACAAACACACCCTAATTTAACCTATGCTCACCCCCTGGTAGCTTGGCTCAGAGCAGTCAGGCTGAACTTAAGAGGCAATGTGTTAAGTATTTGTGCAACACTTCAAACAGTGAAATAGTGAAAACACCACATAAAAAGATATCACACCTGAATAGAAAATAGATCTCAATTTAATGAACAAAACAAAACCAAAATTAAAAAAATGCATTAAGTAGAAACAGAGTTATGGATTTGTAAAGGATACACTAAAATATAGTGCTTAAAAGTATAAAGAGCCAACTGAGCTATATGATCGGGCTAGACAGGATCAGATCTGAAAGTTTTGGTTGACTGCGATGGAGTGTGGGTCGGATACAGGGACCAACCTTGGCCTACTTCAAAGTACCTTATTTGTGTTGATGTCAGAGAGATGGCGAGGAGGCAATGCATCGTCGATCTTGAGGCTGAAGTCCGTGCTTCGGAGGTGTACCAGAAATGGAGGTGATGCACCATGCCGTCAGCAATGCGATGCAATTGATCCTTGCAGCAGCAGCAATGCATCTGTGTCAATAGAGATGCGCTGGTTCCGAGCAGTGCAACTGCATTGATGCATGGATTCTTGCTTGAGCAGTACTTTACACCCACTTCTAAGGGCCCAGAGCAATATTGGCACCACTTGGCAGGGTAATACTCACAGGTGGCAGAGACCAAGTGCTGTAGCACGTGAGTTGAAAGTCTTTTACGTCCCTGAAACTTCAGAATGCAGTAAACCAGCAGCTAGCCCTCAGACTCACTCCGGGTGTTGAGTTCAAGTGAGGTGGGACCAGTCCTTCTCATCCAAGCAAGGAGAGCAGCAGGTTAGCACAGAAAGAAAGCAGTTCTTCCAGGGCTGCAGTCAGGTAGAGTGGCAGTCCTTCATCAGGGCAGAGTCCTTCTTCCTGGAAGAGTATCCACAGGTCCAGAGGTGTATTGAGTTGGTAGGTTCAGAAGTCCAGGTCTTATACTCAGAGGGTCTTTTGAAGTAGGGTAGATTTCAAAGAAGGGGTTTGAAGTGCACAGAGGTCCTTCCTTCCTGCCCTGGATCCAGACTCAATACAAGGGGTTAAGCAGTCCTTTGTGTGGGGACAGGACACAGCAAATTCAGATGTTAGTGTGAGGCTGTGCCCAGTTCCTTCTTCCTATCCTGCCCAGGATGGGCCATCAGGATGTGGATGGCCAATCACTCACACCTAAGCTCCCTTTGTGTGTACTATTTAGAGGGAATGCACAAAGCCCAGCTGTTACCCACCCCAGATGTGTATTGGAGACAGGCTGCAGAAACACAGGGCAAAGAGAAGGAAAATGCCAACTTTATAAAAGTGGCATTTTCACAATTGTAACAATAAATATGACTGTAACCTTAAAAAGGATTTATCATTACAGTTCCATAGGTACCGAACATGAGAGTTCTATCCCTGCTCAATTAGGAATTACAGCTTATTTAATGTAATAAGGGATCCCCAATGCTATCCAATGAGAGGGGTAGGCCTCACTGTAGTGAAAAACAACCTCAAGAGTTTTTCACTTCCAGGACATTTAAAACTTGAAAGTATATGTCCTACATTTTAATTACATAGCACCCTGCCCTATGGGCTACCTAGGGCCTAACATATGGGTGACTTATATACATAATAAAAGGCTTGACAAGGGTAAACATGTTTTAAAGTGCTACTAAGTGGATAGCACAAGCAGTGCTGCAAAACCATTAGTAGTTCTTAATTTACAGGCCCAGGACATTGAGGTGCACTTTACAAGGGACTTATAAGTAAATGAAATATGCCTATTATGTATATACCAATCCAACAATGTTTTAAGTAGAGACCACAAGCACTTTTAGCACTGGTTAGCAGTGGTAAACTGCATAGAGACATAAGGCCAACAAAAACAAACTCAGCAAATAGTGGAGGGAAAAATGCAAAACGTTTGGGGATGACCCTCCAGAGAGGAACATTTCCAACAAGGACACATTTTTTGTCTGTTTGTACAGATCATGCTACTAATAGAGTTTCTGTAGTAAGGAAACTTTAATCACCACACCTGCATGGGCCAATGTGAATCCCTCATGAGCAGCAATTATCAGCTCTAGCCTGCAGTCTTTGTTGGGTATTACTTGATCACCCACACCGGGAATGCGAGCAAAAGGAATATTTTGGGCACTCAATAGATAGGAATATTTTTCTGGATATTTTTTAGGTAATGGAGTGCCACTGGGCGAAGCAGTGACAGCAGCCATAATGTCATCATCCTCCCTTGTGTGTGAATGAGGAATTACACCCACTACAGCAGCCTGAACTGCTGATTTAGCAACTTGATAAGCCAGTAAATTCTCTGTACCATATACTCCAACACATTGATGATTCACTGTATGAATTACATGAGCCTGTGGCAAGCAATATTTAAGATGCACCACTTTTCCCCATAAAACTTTATGCTTGGTAGTATTTTCTTTAGAATCTTTGAATCCATTCAGGTGCCAATATTTCAAATTGTCATTATTAGACTAGGCACAATAACCCGAATCACACACTATGAATGTGGGGAATTAATTCAGGATCCATATTCTCCAGTCCAAGAATTAAAGCTTTCAATTTAGCCAACTGAGCGGACCATTTCCCTTAGGATTGTGCAAATGTTTTTGTGCATGAAATACAGCATTTTTCATGTCACAGCATACTGCGGCACATGCAGCAGAATAGTGTTGTTTAGTGCCAACGGCGGGCTCAGCGGAACCATCAGTATATATTATTTAATCATACTGATCAAGGGGCAAAATGTCACTGGGCACAGGGTTGTCTTGTGCATACTGGAATAATTCTAGAGTCTGCAAAGTGGGGTCAAATACATAGTCAAAATCAGTAGCTGTTAAGGAGTTAGCCCATTGTATCCATTGTGGATGTGAGGCCTTCGTGGTTACAACAATTATGTTTCCCTCAGCCAATGGTCTTTCCTTTATAAGAGCTGTATGAACTGCAGTAGGTATTGTTTCTATAAATGCAAAAATCATTTAATGATTAGAGTATAAATGTGATTTATAAGCAATCGGCACAGTATCACCTTCATTAAAGGTGACTTATGGATAGCCAGTGGACCCCGAAATGATGCAGAGCACCAAGTTAGTCATGTTAAAATGAATGTGTAAGTATCTGGATGCAAGCTGGTCAGATTTCAGTGTTCTGAGAATTTGTGTGTGTTCTGAGATCCGATGTGTACTGGAGAAGTCAGGACAAATTAAATCATACAATGGTTTAACACATAGACGGTCATTCTGACCCTGGCGGTAAAAACCGCCAGGGCCGTGGTCCGCGGGAGCACCGCCAACAGGCTGGCGGTGCTCCTTTGGGCATTCTGACCGCGGCGGTACAGCCGCGGCCAGAAACGGAAAGTCGGCGGTCTCCCGCCGGCTTTCCGCCGCCCAGGGGAATCCTCCATGGCGGCGCAGCTTGCTGCGCCGCCATGGGGATTCCGACCGCCATCCTGTTCCTGGCGGTTCCGGCCGCCAGGAACAGGATGACAGTATGGGGTGTCGTGGGGCCCACTTAGAATTTCAGTGTCTGCTTAGCAGACACTGAAATTCGCGACGGGTGCTACTGCACCCGTCGCACCCCTTCCACTCCGCCGGCACCATTCGGAGCCGGCTTCCTCGTGGAAGGGTGTTTCCCGCTGGGCTGGCGGGCGGCCTTTTGGCGGTCGCCCGCCAGCCCAGTGGGAAACCCAGAATGACCGCCGCGGTCTTTTGACCGCGGTACGGTCTTCTTGCGGTTCCCGCTTGGCGGGTACTTACAAAAGACGTGAGGCATCTGGCAAAACAGGAAATGGTTCACTTAAATAAACATTACGGTCGGGAGACCAGTTACAGAATCAGGGTCTGAGGACTGTCTCTCATAGTACATTGAATTCATGCTTGTTTTATACATTTCTCTGGATACAATAAAGTCATAACAACACAAACAATGAGAACAATTGTCAATGAGCCTTAAATACAATTCTAGATAGGAAATGCAGGTGGGCCTTGACCTGGCATGGACACAATGTGGGCCAGTGAGTACTTGTCCAGATATCCAGCCTGGGGGGCACGTGGTCAATCCATGTGCTGCATTGGCCTGTGCCCTGATTGGCAAAGTGTACCAAACTACCTGTGGCATCTAACTTTATGGTGTTTTGGGAATGCATGCATCCCTCTGACCATGTGGGCTTCATTGAGGTCAGTCTCTGGGGGCCATTGTAATGTAGCCATTGTAGTGTAGTGTGATGTAGCCATTGTAGTGTAGCTGCCTATCTGTGAGACCTGATCTAAGTTTTCCTGTTTGTATGTTTAGCTGTAGGCTAACTGTTACACCAGCTGTGATCTGTCAGTCATTAACCTTCTGGTCTGTTTTGCAGAGCTTGCCTGACCACATATCTCCACTGACCCTCTGACCAGCATCTGTTTGTTCCCTCCTGCACAGCTCCACTTGCTGCTGATCCCTTTAAGAGCCTGCCAGCTCTGAGATCTAGGCCCAGCTCGACCTGGAGGCATATGCCTCGTCCTCATTCCTGGTGGCCTAGTGGCCATCTGTATCTGTTTATCTCTGTCTTTCTTGTCTTTTTCACCTTTCTTACTCTTTCTGTCTGTGTTTCCTCTCTTTGCACTCTTGCTGCTTGCTACTTCCCACGCTCCGTCCCTGCCACTGCTGCCCCTGCGGCCTCGCCCTCCTTCCTGCAAAGTGCTTTCCTGCCCTCCTGTCTCTCAGCTGACTGGACCCTCCCACCTCCCTCCTCTTCTTAATGGCAGCCGCTGCGTAACTGCATCGCTGGTGTGCCGAAGGCATGCCAAACGCAAGCCTGTCTGAGCCCGTCTGTGCCTGGACGCACCTAGCACCTTAGACCCTGGTTCCCGCACCACCCACTATTACAATGCCAATGCTCTGCACGCCCTCAACCCTGGAAGATCCTCAGCCTGCCACCAAGCGGACCCGAAGAACATTCATGGACCATTCTCCTGCCGCTTCTGCTCCCTCATCTGCCTCTGCATCCCAAACCCCCACACCCACAGCCTATTCGTACACCTCAAGTGCATACTCTTCAACACACGCTCCCTCGCCAAACATGCAGCAGAAGTCTGGGACCTTCTTGACTCGATTGCCCCTGACAACGCCTTCCTCAGAGAGACCTGGATCACCCCCACGTCAGCCCCGGACATTGCCACTGCCATCCCCAGTGGCTACAAAATCGTCCACAAAGACAGAGTCAATCGACCAGGAGGAGGCTTCGCCATAGTTCTACAGGAACTCCCAGTACCTGTCGACCACCACTGAGATGCAGAGCCAGTCAACCACCCTCAAACACCTACACTTCCGAATTCAGACCAATCCTAATGCCTCTCTTCATGGCATGCTCATCTACAGACCTCCCGGACCCCGGCGCCAGTTCAGCTAAGCCATCGCCGACCTCGTCGGCCCCCACACCCTCGCCTCCACCGACTACATCCTACTCAGCGTCATCAACTTTACCTTGACAAACACGATGACGCAAACACCACAACCCTCCTGGACAACCGTACCACACTTGATCTCAAGCAACTAGTCAACCTCCCCACTCACTCAGCAGGCTACACCCTCAACCCCGTCTTCTCAGCAGGAAACAACACCACCATCTCTCACACCTCCGAACACCATTGGACCGACCATCGATGCATCCATTTCACTTTCACGAAGTCCACCACATGACACCACACCCACCGTCCCCGGCAGAAACTGAAGCAAAATTACAGAAGCCCAGCTCAATGACGCACTCAGACACTCCCCCTTCCCCACTGGATGTCATGAACGCGAACAACTCAGCATGCAGCATGCACTGCTGGATCACAGAATGCCCTAACACCATAGCATCCTTCAGAAAACCCGCTGGAAACCAGCACCGTAAAAAGCCCAGCTGGTTCACAACAGAACTCCAAGAGTCAAACCATGCCTGCAGACCTCTGAGAGGAAAATGGAGAAACAGCAAAACAACCACAGAGCTTACAAAGACGCAGTCACCACGCACCACCAGCGCATCAGAGCCTCCAAGAAAGCTGCCATGCAAGAACGCAGAAGCACCAACGCAAACAACAGCAAGGTACTATTCACCATAGTCAAGGAATTCACAAACCCAAGAACAGACACCTCAGACAACCCCCCCTCGCAAGACCTCTGCCAGAACCTCACCGCCTTTTTCCACCAGAAAATCCAGGACATATACGAAGAATTCAAGAACCAAAACCCGCCCCCCTGCCCACCAACTTCACCACGGACCCCAAGTCGCACCACACCCTGAACCATTGGACCCCCATCTCCACAGAAGACACCCAGAAACTCATGGACTCCATCTGTCAACAGGCACCCTCGGACCTGTGCCCACATCACATCTTCAACTTGGCCAACGCCAACATCACACCAGAGCTTTGCTGAACTATCAACCGTTGATACTGCCACCTTCACATCGAACTGGAAACATGCAGAGATCAATCCACTCCTAAAGAAACCCTCCGCTGACCCGAAGGAAAAGAAGAATTACAGACCCATCTTCGTGCTTCACTTCCCAGCCAAGGTAGTAGCACCTTTAACAATAAAACAATGCTAAACTGTGTTTAATATTGTTTTATTGTTAAAGGGGCAGGCCATGGGGTGTGACAGGGACGGAGGGGGAGTGCACAGCATTCCCCTCAGTGTGCATGTGTTGTTGTCTGGCTGGCTCGGGCCGGCCAAATACACATGTGCACTGAGGTCTCTCCAACCTGGCACTGTGTTGTCGGGTTGGAGACAGCAGGCAGAGGCTCCCAGTCTGCCTCAGAGCACCAAGCCAGAGAGCTCCAGCCAATCCTAACACTGCTTTCGTGCTGCTAGCATCATGAGGGCAGCCTTAGGACTGGACCCAGGGTACGCTGGGAGCCTGTGCCTGCAAGTGGAGCCAGGGGAGCGTCACAGCAGCTCGCAGTAAGGTAAGTTTTTTCTTTTTAAAAAAAATGTCATGTTGTCCCATTTGTTTTGTGTGTCCCCTCCCCCCCACCACACGCCGCCTCCCCGCCTCGCCCCTTTATCTCACGGTGAGCCACAACTGAAAGGTAACAGAAAAGACAATTAACATACAACTCAAAGAGTTCCTCAAGGCGAATCACATCCCAGTATGGATTCAGGAGCAATCACAGCACTGAAACAGCCCTCCTCGCAACCACCAACGACACCCGCGCCATACTGGAACACAGAGACATGGCTGTTCTCATCCTCCTTGATCTCTCTGCTGCATTCGACACAGTCTTCCACTCCACCCTTTGCACCAGACTCCACAATGCCGGCATTCATTGCAAAGCACTTGAATGGATTTGCTCCTTCCTCAATGGAAGAACCCAGAGTGTCAGACTCCCACCGTTCACCTCAGCACCCATAGAAACCTGCTGCAGAGTACCTCAAGGATCCTCATTAAGCCCTACCCTCTTCAACATCTACATGGCCCACTCGCTAAAATTGTTATACAGCAAGGCCTAAACATTGTCTCCTACACCAACGATACCCGACTTATCTTCCCCCTGACTGACGACCCATGAACAGCCAAGAGAAATTTCCACAACGGAATGAGAGCTGTTGGCACCTGGATGGAAACCAGCTGCCTCAAACTCAACTCGGACAAGACAGAGATCCTCGCACTTGGCCCCACCCCTCCATCTGGGATGACTCCTGGTGGCCAAGAGCCCTAGGAATGCCCCCACCGACCACAGAACGCAACCTAAGCTTCATCCTGGACTACATGCTTTCCATGACTCACCAAGTCAATGCTGTCTCATCATCATGCTTCCACACTGCATCTCCTTCAGAAGATTTTCATGTGGATCCCCACCGAGACAAGAAGGATGGTCACTCATCACTTTTAAACTACTGACACACACCTACAAGGCACTTCACAACATTGAACCGGACTACCTCAACCACCGCCTGACCTTCTACACCCCTGCCAAGCAACCCCGATCCTCCCAAATCGCCCTCACCGCCATCCCCAGAATCAGGAAGAGCACAGCCAGAGGCAGATCCTTCTCTTACCTTGCAGCCTGGACATGGAACATTTTTCCCCAACTCAACCTCAGACAGGCTGCCTCGCTGAAGCAATTCAGGAAGGATTTCAAGACCTGGCTCTTCGAGTGATCAGCACACCCACAACAGTACCTTGAGACCCCATGGGTTATAAGCTGTGCTTCACAAGTGCCTGATTGATTGATTGTATCTATGTGCTGGGGTTAACAGAGAATTCATGGCGGGGGAATCCAATAGTGGTGATGCTACTTCATTTGTGTTTGAAATGCATTGTTTGTATATGAAAATGTCTTCTTCTTGTGAGCATTATAATTAATTAATCCAATATCAACATTCTCTCCTCTAGTTGAAATTTTAACTACACCCTCAAACCCACAAGTCATGACAGTCGCAGTGTTGGCACATTGTTGTCCCATCTCCCTCACTACTTATACCCTACCCAATTTGGGGTCTGCGTTTTTACAGCAAGAAACCGCCAAATGATGGAAAACAGACAAAAGCAGTAACAACAAAAACAGGCAACAATGACGTGCACAAACCAGTCAGCCACTGGGGGTACCAGGAGAACTAGTTCCTGAACCGCTCCTGTTCAGGGGCACCTACCTCGTCACACATGTTCTTCTGTAGTCAGTGCATTCCTTGAATGGCAAGTGCCAAAGTTCCATTATCCATTTTATTACCAGGCATAAAAGTACAGAAGGATGAACCGATCATGGTGTACACCCCACCGTACATTGCAGTCAGCAAGTCCAATACATATTGATGTAGCATCACCATGAGGTGGAGGCTTTCAGTTCTTCCTTGATTACAATAAGGCCAAGTTCAGTGTTGTTAATCATTTTAAGCATTTCCCACTGGGTTATTTGCAACCGGCAGTCATTTGCTTCTGTCTGCAAGGTGAAAAAGGGTATGGACCCTCCCGCCGATACTTGGATGTGGGTGAATAGTCTAAACTCCTCAGGAATGTTTTTGTTTTGACCCCAGCCAAAATTATTAGCAGTTCTTTTCCTTCAATCCTGATGCAACAGTGTTGTTTTCTTCCTCAGCAGGTATTGGTACAGTTGAGACAGATCTTCTCCAGGGATGACCAGGGCTGGAGTGTGTATGGTGATGAGGAAGCAGAGCCCATATTATCCAGGGACAAGCTGGGAGTAAGCAAATTTGCCGTACTGCTAGTAGGCATCCATCAGCATGGAGGGGTCCCATTGCATATCCAGAATGTGCAGTATTGTGACACAATTCTCATTCATGCCCAGAGGAATGGTTCCTTTGCATAAGGATTACAATGGTTCCTTTGCCTCTGAAACATAAGGAATATAATGTGAGTTTACGGACAAGTAGGGGTTGTCCCTTCCCTTCTATCCATTTGTACATGTCTCAGTGTCCGAGATCGCCTGACACGGGGTATCTACGCTGTTGTTTAACCATCCCCTACAAGACCCATTTTCCTTTATGTCGTTGAGGTGGATGCCCCTGCACCGAAACTCCATGACTGGGGTCCATTTATAATTAACAATGGCAGCCCCAGTCAGGCTAAGGGCCACCCTGTGACCACAGATCTAAACAGGAGTGGATGTGTTTGCGTATTGGTTGGGTGGTTTAGCTACCTCAAGAATCTCTTCTAATGAAAATTTGGGGGCCAAACAGTGTCCTCTCCTATAGCTCCATTCCTGCTCATCCTGTCTAGCTGAATTTGGATATCGCTGAGCTCGGTAAGAAAGTACAGTGCTGTAGGACTGGTCTCATAGCGGGTCAGATTTATCAATACCCTATGGGGCTCTACTTTATTAGGCTATAATTGGGCCTTGATTCTACAGAGAAGGCATTTTGATTTTTCAGGGGCTACCTCTTGGGACAAGTACAATCTATCTGCCCCTACTGCATGTGGTATCAGCAAGCAGACATAACATGACCTAGCGGATGTCTTGGAGCCCACACCAGTCATGTGCTGATACCATGTGTTGTGTAAAAGAGTTATGTGTAGTGCATGTGGGTTGCAGGTATTGGGTGCGGAGTAATTAAAGGTGACGTGAGCAAGGTATCTACCTAATGTGGTGACATTTTTCAAATGGACTCCTTTTTATCTGACTGTTCCGTGGACATACATGGATACGTTGGCATCCCTAGCAACCAGAGAATGTATAAATGCAATAATACATAACTTTTTAACATCTTGGTATGCATCCGAGGGGATGTCTGTAGCCCTCTGGTGGTTAAAGTTTGAAGGTTTCAATAGTTCAGAGAAAGTTTGTGGTGCAGTTCATGGGGTGTGTGATATGGAAGGTTTCAGCTGCATGTTCATAAGGTGGACCCATGCATCTCTATCTTCCAGCTTGCGGGCAGTAGGCATGGTGAAGACTACTCAGTAGGGTCCTTCAAATTTGCTTTCATTTTCTTACTAAGTTCTGAATGTAAACTTCATGACCAAGTTGAGGTAGCTGAAATGGCAGCTTGGTGGTGGTGCACTTGGATCTCCAATGGGTGACCTGTTTGGATCGGAACATAGAGGTTTTGGTTAGCTCTGAGAGATACACATGTAATTCATCCCGCAATGCTTGAGAACTAGTCCAAGTGATGGGGATGGGTGTTCTCATTAGTCTACGTGTTACTATCTGGTGTGCTGTGAGGTGGTGATTGCTGCTGGGTGTGGTCCTGAATATGAGGAATACACTAAAACCAGGTGTGATGAAGATGATGCATGCCCACATGTTGTCAGCCTTATCAGTGGCCAGCAGGACCCCATGCTGAGGCTGCACTTCGATGGCCTCTAAGCCAAGCAATGCCTACTCTTGGGGTTCCATTTCAAGGTGGCACTCCCAGCGAAACATGAACTCACAGGGCAGATCCAGCCTATGGCCCAGCAGTCCCTGTCTGTTAGCGGGGATGGTGAGGACTGCATTAGTAAAGGCTGTTAGTTTGACAGGCACCGTTCTTATCGGCCAGTCTGTTCAGTTTGGGGGCGCGTTAAAGACATAAGTCGTGATGGGTAACACCAGGGGTTGTACATGTCATTGTCCCATCTTCAGAGAAATGAATGTTCATGTTTAGCTTGGCCATTAAGTCTCTCCCTAAGAGATTAGCTGGGGATGAGGGATGATACAACAGCCCTCCCTTTATGCAGCTGCTTCCCACGTCTAACTTCAGGAGTTTTGTGAAGAGGGACCTCATGATTGCACCCCAAAACTCCTGCATGCCCTTTTGGACAAGCGCATGATACCTTCCTTTAGGCATGATTTTGTAGCTACTATATCTATTAGGAAGTGATAGGGTAGGTTATTCACCAGTACTGTCACTGTAGGTTCATCCTCGGACCATCGAGTGACTGACAGTAGGGGACACACAAGAGTGGGCAAGTATGCATCATCTACCAGATGCAGGGCTGACCCATGTTAGTCCCACAACTTGTCTGGTTCTAGAAGTGGAAGTAGGATTGTGACCCAGGCCTGGACTTGGAAGGTCCCTGGACAATCTCTTTGAATCCTGCTACTATGTGCATTATACTCTATGGACCTCTGTGGTGCTGCCGCCTTCTGCATCATTGTGGTGACAGCTGATCAGGTCCATCTGCTCCCAGTTCAGGGATTTTGAAGTAACAACCCGGTTCCTTCCTAACCACTTCTTGCCCTTTCTTCCTACCTTCTTGCTGAACTTGATTTCTCTCCCATTTTATGAGGCACTGCTCCATGAAGGGAAAATTCCAGTCAGGATTTCCTTCTCGTACCTGATACAGTCCTCTGCCAAAGCCATGTCCTCTGGCTTGAACGACCCCACCCCAGGCCAGGACCGGTCAAATTAATTCCCTTCCCTGGTCCAATCTGCCAGCAAGTTGCAGAAAGGGTGTGCAAAGAATTCTACGTTGCTTCTCTCTACTACCTCCTGAGGGGTCACCTTGCGATTGTTGTGCATTTGGGCCTGGCAGAATCCACTCTCACTGGTGGATTCCTGAAAACCGGTATCCCTTCCCTTATCATCACTAGTTGTGAATGCTAGGAACCTCCCTGTTACTCATGAACCAGATGGGGTGCACGATCTCCATGCTACGGAGGCTCTGTCCAGCAACCGTGACAGACTCGGGGTCGAGCTTCAGGGTGCTCTAGTACTGGACTGGGGTGACGAAGGGAGTGTCAGGCCTGTTGGCCTGTCAGTCTGCCATGCATAGATCTAACAGCCTGTTGTTCGGTAGTGGCCTTTTGAGCCCCCTTGACTGGCTGTTTAATGTATCCTAACACAGGGATAACAGGGATCGGGGAGAGCACCTCCATACCTACAGATGGTGGGTGAGGTGCGGACATCTTCCTTTCTACCTGTGAGTTAACGCTATTGGCCTGGCCTTCTCAAAGATGGCTCAAAGTTCTAGCAACCCTTCCCTTCTGTCCTTATTTTGCCCTATGTATTTTGTTTGTATGTATGTACTTGTGTGATCAACTATATTAGGGTCAAATGTTCCCTCATATGGCCAGGGGACTGTGTGTGCCTTGGTAAGCATGTGTAACTCGTGGCAGAGCTTGACATGGTTTTTGGCCTGAGTGGAGAATTTTCTCTGCATGTGCTCTGAAGGGGATTCCGTGTTGGAATTTGAGTAGTCTTTTTAGAGGACAGTTACTCTTCTAGGTTTATGTTTTTTGGGGGGATCTTTAAGTTGTATGCATTCTAACTTTCTATTTTTATGGAGTATTCTTTTCTAAGAAGCAAACTCTTCTGTTTTTATAGGTTTCTAAATTTCACTTGAGTGACAGGAAAATATGTACAATATGTATTACTGGATCACTCCGATAGTGGGAAATATATACACAAGGGGTTTACTACATCTAGTCTGGTGAGGGAGGATATGCACATGGAGAGTCTTAGGTCTATTGAGTTCAACGTTATTCACAGATGCCACAAACTGAACATTCAACAAACAAATGCATGAAGAATCACAATCCTAGGAAAAAGTGCAATTATTAGTTCACTGCACCTTGTAATTTGGCAGCAAAATTGCAAGCCTTACAAGTAGTACAAATTTAACAATATCTTCATTAAGACATTAAAACATTGATAAAAACACAACAGTCAACATTTAAGACAAACATAGTCACCTTGGTCTACCAGCATCATAATATCAAAATGACACTGGCAGGGGAAATTGTGACTAGGCCCCAGAAAATAAGGGCAACGGCCCACCTGCAATGCCTTTGCCCTGCCCACTACTAGCGCAGGTTATCCTGTGACCAAGGAAAGTTTTGCACTGTGCGGAACTAGAGGAGCCTGGTAATCTTGAGGATACCAGTTTGGGGGGAAAAGATTGCAACAATTTATGCAGAGAAAGAAAGAACTTACTTCAATGACCATCAAAGCTTCTTGGCAAAACACAAGTTATGCCTCATTACTAGGATCCTAATCGTTCTAGTATCCTAATTTCCAAATCCCCCCTATGTTCCACCCAGGGGTCCTGTGTACCATCTGTGTCATGCCTAGTGGTACAAGTGAAGCACACCTCTCACTTCTTTCAAATAGTACCAGGATCAAGAAACTGTGCTGTGGGTTCATTTTCACACCTTGCTTGAGCACACATATTTTAGCTTAGCTTAGGTCTGTGCCCTTTTACCCAGATATATGCTCTAATTTCATTTTTTTTCATTTTAGTTCAGCCTGCCTTTCAGCTGGGATGTTTTAATTTTCTTAATCAGCTGTGGTTCTTTGAAAGTGTTGTTATTATTTTTGTGCACAACATTTCACCATGTACTTCTGCCCAAGGCTGACAGGAACAGTACATGATAATTCATCTAGTATTGTCACCACAAAAGTACGTAAACAGTCTGACACTTAGGCACATGCTCATAAAAGGCTTATTCCACAGAGCATAAACATGTTTCCTATCAAACATCATAATGGCCAGGGAAAGGAAGGGAGGCCAATCCACCCAGGATACCCATCCACATGGCATGCCATTTCAATGCTGACCTCAACTAAGGAGACGGCGGGCAGATTCCTATTCTCAGGTAATGGGGATAGGTGCTCCTCTCATGGACTAAGGGGGTCATTATGAACATGGAGGTAAACACTGTTCCCAGCCGTGGCGACGATGAACAGAAACCTGTCATTGGCGGTGAACAGAAACCCGCCATATAAAGATGCAAAAATTTGAATCCGCCAAGAATTTCCCAGCCACCAGTCACCGCCAGTACCGTGTCAGTGAAAATGCAGGCCATCCCATCCCGCCACCGCCGAGCACACAAACCCCCTGCCCTCAAAATAATGATGCACAAATCACCGCAGTGGTCATTGGAAGTAGAACGACCATTGGCGGTACAGACCTCCACGCCCAGCAATGGAACCCAGCAGTAAGAATTGTACACATTGGCAAGTTTGAAACCCACACACCTGACACACACCCACAACACTATAAAACACTCACAGACATACCCCACAATCCTTTGCATTGCCAATAGGACAACTGAGATTGAGAACTCCACAAGCAGACACTGAACGCCACAACACACGAATCACACACCCAACCACACAACAGCACCTTCACCCAGATCCACACAACACACCACTCACAACACACAACATGGCTCCCCCCAAGCACCCACGCTTCACAGAAAGGGAGCTAAGGATCCTGGTGGACGAGATACTGAAAGTCGAGCCACAATTATTTGGGGCACAGGTCCAGCACACACCCATCACCAGGAACATGGAGTTATGGCAGACCATTGTCAACAAGGTCAATGGGACACCATCCACGCACGAGAGACGACATCTGCAAGTGATGGAACGACCAGGGTGGGAAGGTGAGGTCCATGGCATCCCGGCACAACATTGCAGTCCAGAAGACTGGGGGAGGACCTCCACCAACACCACCCAAATACACTGACTGGGAGGAAAAGGTACTGGCCATCCTGCACCCTGAGGGCCTTACTGGGCTCACTGGAGGAATGGACTCGGTTAAGTTGTCTACAATTACCCCATATCCATCACACCTGTAATGCATGCACCACCCCACCCCTCCAACATCCACCAGGACCACTACCCCACCCAGGCCACATTCACAACATCCAGTCACCCTGCGTGCCCACAATGCCACCCACAGGCCAACATACCTCCCACTGTGCACAGCCACCTACCCCTGCAAGGGATCACAAAGGCACTACACCACCCACAATACACCTCCACATCCTAAGCAAAATGCAATGGCAACCTCACAAAGGCACCCTGGTTGGCCCAAACGTGGAAAACTTGACCAACACAGCGCAACCCTCTGCACCCCATCCGAATATGCAATTGTAACATACATGTCCATTCCCCCCAACAGGCACCACCACCCATGTCACCCTGACGGACAGAACAAGGAGTGGCAGTGCCCCACATGGAGGCAGAGGCACCACCCTGGACACTGGAGAGGAAACTCTGGACAGTGAGGAATACCCTGGCCCCTCACACAGTCCTGGACTGTCACCATCCAGCAGCCCCACCCAGGAGACCACTGACACCCTACCACACACCCGCCAACATCAGGACCCACACCTGTGTATCCAGGCCACAGGCTGGTGGAACACAAGGACAGAGGCCACAGTCACCACCGACCAACAGGCAGGATGGCGATGGCCCCAGTACTAGTGGTACCGCCAGACCTGTGCAGGGGACACAGGCACAGGGTGCTAGGCCCAGTGGGTGGGCATCAGTGGCCCAGGGGGGAGGCCACAGGATGGATGCTGCAGCCCAGGTCATGATCTCTGAGGTCTTGGGAGCATACCACCATACCCAGGACAGATTGGCCCAGATTTTGGCCACCCTGGAGCAGAGTCAAAGGCTGCAGAGTGCCCAACATGAAGAGACCATGGAGCAGTGGAAACTGCACAATACCACCATGACCACCATGGCAGGTGCGCTGCTGCACCTTGTCCCAACCCAGCCTGAGATCCCCACAGACCAGGAAGCCCCTGCTGCAGGCCTAAATACAGCCCAGCCAACAGCAGCAGCAGCAACTGGCCTTGTGCCACCATCTGAGGACACACAAGAGACATGCACCTCAACCCGTACAGGCCAACACCAGGCACCCAAACAGTACCTCAGGCCCAGATATGGCAATGGAACACCTGCCAAGTCCAAGGCTTCCTCTAAGAAGTGACTCTGGCAAGAACTGTCCTCCAAGTGTGCCACTGAACCACCGTCCACACCGTGCAATAACAACCCCAAAAACTGTAAATAACAGATGGACATATTACCACTGCCAACAATCTCTGAGACCATGTAGCCGATATGGACATCCAGCAGTAGCCCACTCCCATCACTGGAAAGAGCAACATGACATCCATGACACCAAATAAAACACCTGTTCACCAATGTAAATGTCCCCTGTCATTATGTTGAATCAAATGGAAGTGTGCATGCAATTGTCATTGAAATCATTTATTATTTTCGTAATTGCAGGAATGGCACCCCACGCATAACATGGGGTTGTGCCAACAGAAATGTCCAAAAAGTTGTCCATAATGTCACATGTCCCATGCAAACCTGGTCGCAGTGACAATGACTATAGACCCAACACCCCCATTGAGGATAAGGCATACCGACAGTATGCTGCACAGACAGCAACAGCATCAAACAGTACCACTTAGTTACTGGAAGTACAGTTGGATCAGTTGGTTCCTGGAGTTCCCCATCATCACCATCACTCTCATCCCCTCTCTGAGGAAGCTGGTCTGTATATACAGCCCCCTCCTCCTCCAAGAGAGGAATAGATTTCCTCACAGCCACGTTGTGCAGCATGCAGCAGACCACCACTATTCTACACACCTTTTCAGGCTCATAGTCCAGGGATCCCCAAGAGATATGGAGGCAACGGAATCTAGCCTTCAGGAGACCTATTGTGTGCTCTATTACCCTCCTACTACGTCCATGGGCCTCATTGTAATTCCTCTCTTCATGTGTCCTAGGATTCCTCACTGGTGTCGGGAGCCAACGCATGTCGGGGTAGCCAGAATCACCTGCAAAAGGGGTCAAAACAGGACTGTCACTGACAACCCTCAATTGCAGACAGCCTGACTGTCTGCTATGTGCTAAAAAGTGTCAGACACACTTACCTATGATCGATCCTCTGTCCCCTTGTAGTTGTTCCAGCATGTCTGGCACACTGCTGTTCCTCAGCACAAAGGAATCATTGACTGATCCAGGGAACATGGCATTCACATGGGAGATGTATTGGTCAGCAGTACACACCAATTGAATGTTCATAGAGTGAAAGTTCTTCCTGTTTCTGTACACCTGTTCACTTATTCTTGGGGGGATGAGAGCTATGTGGGTTCCATTGATGGCACCTATCACATGGGGAATATTAGCAAAGGCATAGAAGTCTGACTTTATGACAGGGAGGTCAGCACTTTGGGGAAACCTCACATAGGACTGCAGGTGTCGTACAAATGCATTCAGGAGTCAGGACAGTACAATGCAAAACATTGGCTGTGAAAAACCTGCACCTGTGCCCACTGTCACTTGAAATGAGCCCGTGGCCAGGAAATGGAGTGCAGAGAGCACTTGCACCTCAGTAGGGATGGCATGCTGATTCCAATTAGCCGGTCTCAGTGCTGAATCCAGTAATGCACAAAGTTCATGAATGGCAGCACGGTTGAGCCTGTAATTGATAATGATGTGACGCTCCACCATGGTCCCCAAATCAACAAGTGGTCTGTGCACCGATAGAGCTCCCCCTTGCCACATGGGTTGGTACCTAGGAGGAGTTGAGAACACATGTGAGGAACACACATACATCTGCCCAACATGTTAAATATTCAGCACTGCTGGCATACAAGTCAATGACACCTATGCATAGTAGGATGTTAAACTGGAGCGACATGTCCTCAATGATACATCAGGACTGTTGTGGTGAGTAAATGTATATTTGTTCATGCCTATGGGGGTTGGGGACAATAGAGCCTGCATGGGGTAAATGAGAAATTAATAACTGCGTAGTAATGGCCAAAATGTCTGCCCCCTGTAATCCAGAAATGTTGTAGTGGAAGTGACCTCATACCGCTAGCGGTTGTCGTAATAGCATAAGGCGGTGTTCACCACTGTGCGACCATTCATTGGTTAACATGGTTGTCAATGGGTAATATTAGCGTATCATGATCACCGCCGGCGGTGACGGTGCACACCTCTGCAGAGCGTACGCCATCTCGTCACCCCAAATTCACTTGACTCATGGATTACGTGCATGCAGGTACTCCACTGAGTGTGCTGCTGTGTCCTGACTCTGGTCCTGGAAATGGCACGAGTGGCAGGGTAAAGGGCCCTGGCCTTCACCAACGAGGAACTGGACAAGCTTGTGGACGGGGTCCTACCCCTGTACGCCAAGCTCTATGGTCGACCAGAGGTACAGGTGAGTAGGTGGATTGGGGGGCATGGATGTGTGTAATGGTGGTAGATAGCTGTAAACATGTGTGCATGTTTGACCCTGTACAGTCATGGGATTCATGACATGCTGCGTGTGTGAGGTTCTGTTCCGCTGTTGTGAGTGTCCGTCCCATAGGGGACGTATAGCCAGCTGTATCTATTGAGCATGGTCGGACCTCTGTGTTACTTTTTCTGTGTGTCCCATACAGGTCAGTGCCCATCAGAAGAGGGGACTCTGGCATGCCATCGCCAGGGAGGTGCGGACCCTGGGGGTCTACAACCGGCGGAGCACCCACTGCAGGAAGCAGTGGGAGGACCTGTAGCGCTGGGTGAGGAAGACCTGTGAGGCCCAGCTGGGGAAGTCCTCCCGAGGAAGGGGTGCCCGTCGGGCCCTGACCCCCCTAAAGCACCGCATTCTGGTGGTGGCGTATCCGGACCTGGATGGGCGCTTGAAGGCTGCACAGCAGACACAAGGGGGTGAGTACAGAAACCATTGTATGCCTCCTTGATGGATGTGTGAGTGTGCTGTAGTATGTATGCTGTCTATTGGCAGGGACTGTGACTGATGACATTTTACATAATGGCCCCCATGGGAAGTAAGGTTGTAAGGGACAGGTCTGCAGTACTTCAGGTCCCTCTGTGCTGTAGGAAATGACTGTAGAGCAGGGTTGTGGCCACTGGTCAGGGGCATAGCCATGTGTATAGCGGTAGGTGCTGCATGGTGGAATATTTGCAGGGTGGGTGTATGTGTGAACCAGTTATGTACCTCCATTCAGCTATTTATAAAGTGTCTCTCCTGTTTTGTCTCCCCATCCCTGTTCTCTTGTGTTGTCTGTGTACATCAGCATCATCTGGTGAGGGAGCAGTGGCATCGGCGAATTGGGATGCAGCGGCCCACGGTTCCACGGAGGCGGAGTCGAGCGACGCCAAGGGGACTAGTGGGTTGGAGGGCAAGGGGAGTACCACGTGGGAGGCAACTACCACTGGAGGTAGTGACTTGGATACCTCCTCCGATGGGAGCTCCCTGGTGGTGGCGGACCGTAGTGGGCCCACACATTCTGTGTCATCTTCCGCCACCCCACATACCATCACCGCCCTCCCATTTGCTCCCCACCGATTTGCTCGTGTCCGCTCACCCAGAAGGCTGGGCGTCTCCTTCACCCCAGTCACCTCATCCCCTGCCCCAGTCAGCCCTGCTGCCCTCACAGAGGAGGCTATTGACCTCCTGAGGACCATCTCTGTAGGGCAGACAACCATTGTCAATGCCATCCAGGGATGCAGCAGACAAATGCCTACCTGGATGGCATTTACGGTGCCATGTCTGGCCTACAGAGACCTTTTGAGGCTCTGGCCTCCTCTTTGATGGCAGCCAGTGTCCCTGGTCATTCCGTCCCCCCTCCAACCACCTCTACCCCTTTCAGCACCCCACTCCCATCACCCATCCCAAGCACACATTCTGACAGCCATGCACACACCTCAACACACAAGAAGCACAGTGAAAAACACAAGCACCACACTTCCCACCACAGGCATACACACAGCCAACATACAAAGGCACACATACCAACATCCACTTCCCCCAGTGTGTCCACCTCTTCTGCCTCCCTGTCTGTCACCTCAACATGAACACTCACTGGCACTGCACCCTCATTCACTGTTGCTGACCCCAGTCTGGCAGTCACCACAAAATCAGACATCCATTCATGCACCCAATGCACCACACCTGCACTCACCACAACGACTTTGGTTGACACATGCAGCACACTCACCAAACTTGCAGACACACAGACAACATACATTTACACTGGCAGCCTGTCTTGTCCCACTGTGTCTACCCCCCTCCCAAGACACTCAAACGTTCCAAGACACCCACCCAACACACATCCACCATACCTCAGCATGCTGTACAGTCACCTGCACACATGTCACGCATACCTACACCTGTCACGACCACTCCCTCTACCTCCACTCCCACGCCTTCCTCCAGGTCCACCCCGATTGCCCCTAAAAAACTTTTCCTATCCAGTGTTGACCTATTCGAACCCACTGGCCCGCCCTGTCTCGTCCCTAAACATGCCCACCTCCTTGCCCTGTCCACTCCTCCTACGTCACAGCCCGCCCCTGTCCGCCCTTCCCTTTCCCGTGCTACCTCCCCTGTGAGCAAGAGACCCCGTGCTGGCCCAGGTACATCTGCTGCACCCCAGTGTAAGGTCACTCCACCAGCTTCAAGGACCAGACCCAAGCCCCCTCCACCTCCCAAACAGAAAACCAAGCCCCCCCCTCCCAGTCGTAAGTCCCCACCCCCACCATACCCTGTCCCTGTTCCCTGAGGTGCCTGCGTGCCCCATTGTTGCCCCTTTAAAGTGGAGTACCATTTGCACTTGTGGGAGTTAAGTTGGGGCCATTTGGGCCCATCGAAATTTGAAATATGGACTGGCCATAGGCCTTCTGTTGGACTTCTGTTGCTCCTGGAGCTTAACAAAATGTTTGTGTGGCCAGTGTTGGTTTCAGCACACTCTGGATCCGTGGTTCATCGTTTCTTTGTGGGGCAGTGTTGTGCACATGTGTGTACTTTGGGCAGGTTGTCTTGGCCTTGTGTCGGGTAAGTACCTCTTGCTCTGGGGTGCATTGCTTGTGCTGTTGTGAGGGGTTGTGAGTGCTTTGCAGGGTGGGTGGAGTGGGTGGGTATGTAACTGTGCCCTTTCTTCCCTTGTTTAGTAGGTTGCGGTACTTACCGTCGTCGTCTTCGTCGGCGGACTCGGTCGTGGAGGTATATGGCAAGGAGCAGGACTGGCATGATCTGCGACTCTCTCTCCATGTCTGCTTCGGCGTATTGTATGAGCCTCCGCGTGAGTGTTTCCTTATATTTGGTTTGTTTCCACCTACCTTTGCATGGCGGTGGTTCTCGCCCCGGAACTGATGGCGGTCTAGTGCTTCATTATTTGATCGGCAGATAGGGCCTTTTCGTCGGCCTGTGGGCGGCCTCTGCCGTTGTTGTCGGCACTCCTCTGCTGGCGGAGAGTGGTTTTCAGGCTGCCTGTTTTTCAGGTGGTTCATTATTTGGTGGCCCAGACTGCCTGACTGTTGGTGATAATTATGCCATCGTCGGCGGAGCGGTCTTTTCCGCTCTGTTCATAATGAGGGCCTAAGTATGGAGAGATTGGGCTATCACCGCTATGCTCTCACCAGAAGTTAGTGGTTAGGTAGGATTCCTATCTCAATGTTATTCCAATATGCTTGGGTTATTTATTTTCTTCTCACTGATCGTAACAATCCTAATCTTGCTATGTCTCATTGCCATAATAATTGCAACTCATATATTTTATCATAGATTGTAGTCTTTTCAATATATGAAAACCATCCTGCATCTTTTCTTTGGCCTACATGTGTGTATAAGACCTTTGCTAACGAAAGGAAGAGGTGAGATTTGTCTTCCACAACTTCCTTCCCTGAGATGTCACAGAGTTTCATGCATCAGGCTGACATAAATCACCTTTGCTTTCTATGTTTGGGCGAGTTACTGTTAGTTAGCCAAAATGGCTGGGGTGAAAGCTGCCAAGATGGTGTGGGATTGACTTAGTCACCCACATGCGGTGGTGCTCCAACCCCAAATCCAGCAGTCTTGTTCCAATAACGAGAGTCCTATGACTACCAGTGTAACTGAGAAAACTAGAATAGCCTAATATAATTGAGATGTAGGCCCTGTATCACATCCAGAGCCTATGTGCACTGACCGCATCACGCCAAGTGGGCCAAGCGAAGGCACCTCTT
Source organism: Pleurodeles waltl (assembly GCF_031143425.1). Taxonomy (NCBI): domain Eukaryota; kingdom Metazoa; phylum Chordata; class Amphibia; order Caudata; family Salamandridae; genus Pleurodeles; species Pleurodeles waltl. Next base: position 600,467,564 of record NC_090438.1, read on the forward strand.
AAAATAGAGAGCTGGCCCTGAGTGACACCCAGAGCCTTACGTGTACCATCTGTTTCATGCCCAGTGGTCCAAGCGGCTAGCAACCCAAAAACCCTGTTTTACACCCAGGAGCAATTGTATGGCTGTGTTACACCCAGAAGTCCAAACAATCATCCTTCCCGATGCTGACAATCAAGAAAGTGACTTCCGTGGATTATGCTTTTTCCTAGTTTCCCACACTCCAAATGCTAGGACTAAGGGGGTCATTATGAACAGGGCGGTAAACACCGTCGCCCGCCGTGGTGACGGTGAACAGAATACCGCCATTGGCGGTGAACAGAAACCCACCATATAAAGATGCCAAAAACAGAATCCGCCAAAATTTCTGTTACCACCAGCCACCGCCAGGGCGTTGTTGGCAAAAAAGCGAAAAAGCTGCACAATCCACCGCCGAGCACACAAATCCCCGGCTCTCCACATAATGATGCACAAATCACCGTGGCAGTCAGTGGATGCCGAACGACCAATGGCGGTACAGGCCGCCACGGCCAGCAATGGGACCCAACAGCAAGAAATGCACACATTGGCAAGTTCGAAACCCACACACCTGACATACATCTACAACACCATGTGCAGGGGACACAGGCACAGGGGTCTATGCCCAGTGGGAGGGCATCAGTGGCCCTGGGGGGAGGCCAAAGGATGGATGCTGCAGCCCAGGAGGTGATCTCTGAGGTCCTGGGAGTATACCACCAAACCCAGGACAGGATGGGCCAGATTGTGGCCACCCTGGAGCAGAATCAAAGGCTGCAGATGGCACCCCACCAAGAGGCCATGAAGCAGTGGAAGCAGCTCAATGCCACCATGGCCGCCATTGCAGGGGCTCTTCCGCACCACTTCCCAACCCAGCCTGAGACCCCCACAAACCAGGAATCCCCTACCACAGACCACGATACAGACCAGCCATCAACATCGGCAGCAGCAACTGGACTGGTGCAACTATCTGAGGACACACAGGAGACCAGCACCCCTACCCATACAGTCCAACAACAGGCACTCAAACGGTTCCTCGGGCCCAGATATGGTACTAGTACACCTGCGAAGACCAAGGCACCATCAAAGAAGTGACTCTGACACAAACTGTCCCCCAAGTGTGCCACTGAACCTCCATCCCCACCGGCCAATATCAACTCCACAACCAGCAAGGTACAGATGGACACGTTACCACAGCCACCTGTCGCTGAGACCATGTAGCCAGTATGGACATCCACCATCAGCTCACTGCCATCAATGTAAAGAGCACCATGGCATCACTGACACCTATTAAAACACATGTACACCAATGTCAATGTCCCCTGTCATTATGTTGAATCAAATTGAAGTGTGAATTCATTTGCCATTGAGATCAAATAATCAAACCTTTATTGCAGGATGGCACCCCACGCACAACATGGTGTGGAGTAAACAGAAATGTCTAACTAGTTGTTAATCATGTCACATAGCACTTGAATAACTTGTTACAGTGTAAATGTCTACAGACCCAACACCCCCATAGTGAATAAGTCAGACCGACTGTATGCAGTACAGACAACATTAGCAAACAGTACCTCTTAGTCACTGGAAGGATAGTTGGATCAGTTGGTTCCTGGAGTGAACATCTTCCCCCTCTTCATCATCACCATGACTTTCATCCGCTCTCAGAGGAAGCTGGTCTAGATACACAGCACCCTCCTCCTCCAAAAGGGGAATAGATTTCCTCACAGCCACGTTGTGCAGCATGCAGCAGGCAACCACTATTCTGCACACCTTCACAGGGCCATAGCACAGGGAACCCCCAGAGATATGGAGGCAACGGAATCTAGCCTTCAGGAGACCTATAGTGGGCTTAATCACCTTCCTAGTATGTCCATGGGCCTCATTATAATTCCTCTCTGCATCAGTTCTAGGATTCATCACTGGTGTCAGTAGCCAGTGCATGTTGGGGTAGCCAGAATATCCTGCAAAAGTGGGAAAAACATGACTGTAACTAACTATCCTAAGTTGCAGGCAGCTTGGCTGTCAGCAATGTACAGTAACACTGTTAGCCACACTCACCTATGATCCATCCTCTGTCCCCTTGTAGTTGTCCCAGCATGTCTGGCACACTGCTGTTCCTCAGCACAAATGAATCATTGACTAATCCAGGGAACATGGCATTCACATGTGAGATGTACTGGTCTGCAGTACACACCAACTGAATGTTCATAGAGTGAAAGTTCTTCCTGTTTCTGTACACCTGTTCACTTTCTCTTGGGGGGATGAGAGCTTTGTGGGTGCCATCGATGGCACCTATCACATGGGGAATGTTGGCAAAGGCATAAAAGCCAGACTTGATGGCAGGTAGTTCAGCACTTTGGGGAAACCTCACATATGACTGCAGGTGTTGTACAAATGCATCCAGGAATCTGGACAGGATGAGGCAAAAGATTGGCTGTGAAAAGCCTGCACCCATGCCCACAGTCACTTGAAACGAGCCCGTGGCCAGGAAATGGAGTACAGAGAGCAATTGCACTTCAGAAGGGATGGCATGCTGATTCCGATTAGCCAGTCTCAGTGCTGTATCCAGTAATGCACAAAGTTCATGAATAGTAGCACAAGTGAGTCTGTAATTGAAAATGATGTGATGTTCCACCATGGTCTCCAAATCAACAAGTGGTCTGTACACAGATGGGGCCTTCCCTCACCACATGGGTCTGTACCTAGGAGGAGTGGAGAACACATGTGAGGTACACAAATTCATTTGCACAACATGTTGTCTAGGTAACACAGCTGTCATACACGTAGGTGACACATAATCATTGTGGGATGTTAAACTGCTGTGACATGTCCTAACTGATACATCTGGACTGTTGTGGTGAGTAAATTTTCTTTTGGCCATGCCTTTGAGGGCTGGGGTCCATAGGGCCAGCATGGGGCCAATGACCAAATAATAACTGCATAGTAGTTTGCAAAATGTCAGCCCCCTGTCATCCAGATATGAAGCAGTGGAAGTGACCTCATACCGCTAGCGGTTGTCATAATAGGGTAAGGTGGTGTTCACCGCCATGCACCCATTCAACTGGTTAACTTGGTTGTCAATGGGGAATATGGGCCTATCATGATCGCCGCCGGCGGTTACGGTGCACACCGCCGCGGAGCGTACGCTATTTCGTTACCCCAGCTTCACTTGACTCACGGATTCCGTGCATGCAAGTACTCAACTGAGTGTGCTGCTGTGTCCTTACTCTGGTCCTGGAAATGGCATGAGTCACAGGAGAAAGGGCCCGCCCTTCACCACGGAGAAGCTGGAGGATGGGGTCCTACCCCTGTATGCCAAGCTATATGGCCGACCAGAGGTGCAGGTGAGTAGGTGGATTGGGGTGCATGGATGTGTGTGATGGTGGTGGATGCCTGTAAACATGTGTGCACGATTTGTAACTGCACAGCCGTTTAATGCATGACAATCTGAGTAAGTGAGGTGCTGTAATGCTGTTTTAAGTGTCTGTCCCATAGGGGATGTATGGCCAGCGGTATCTCATATCCTTTTTCTGACCTCAGTATTTCTTTCCTGTGTGTCTACTACAGGCCAGCGCCCATCAGAAGAGGGAACTCTGGCACACCATCGCCAGGGAGGTGCGGACCCTGGGGGACTAAAACCGGCAAAGCACCCACTGCAGGAAGCGGAGGGAGGACCTGCGGCACTGGGCGAGGAAGACCTGCGAGGCCCAGCTAGGGAAGTCCTCCCAACGAGGAAGGGGTGCCCGTTGGGCCCTGACCTCCCTAATGCACCGCATTCTGGCAGTGGCATATCCAGACTTGGATGGGCACTTGAAGCCTGCACAGCAAACACAAGGGGGTGAGTACCAAGACCATTGTATGCCTCCTTGAAGGATGTCTGAGGGTACTGTGATATGTATGCTGTCTAGTGGCAGGGACTCTGACTGATGTTATTTAGCTTAATGGCCCCCATGGGCAGTTAGATGATAAGGGGCAGGTCTGTAGTTCGTCAGGTCCATCTGTAATGTTGGAGATGGATGTATACTAGGTTGTGGCCACTAGTCAGGGGCATAGCCATGAGTATAGCTATAGGTGCTGCATGTTGATATAATTGCTGGGAGTCAGTATGTGTGAACCAGTTATGTACATCCATTCACCTATTTGCAGATTTCTCTCCTGTTTTGTCTCCGCACCCCTGTACTCTTGTGTTGTCTGTGTACATCAACATCATCTGGTGAGGGAGCAGTGGCACCGGCGAGTGGAGATACAGTGGCCCACGGTTCCATGGAGGGAGAGTTGAGCGATGCCAAGGGGACCAGTGGTTGGAGGGCGAGGGGAGTACCACAGGGGAGGCAACTACCACTGGAGGCAGTGATTCTGATACCTCCTCCGATGGGAGCTCCGTGGTGGTGGCGGACCCTAGTGGCCCACTCATTCTTTGTCATCTTCCGCCACTCCCATACCTTCACTGCCCTCCCAGTTGCGCCCCACCCAGTTGCCCGTGCCCGCTCACCCAGAAGGGTGGGCGTCTCCTTCACCCAAGGCACCTCATCCCCTGCCCCAGTCAGCCCTGCTGCCCTCATGGGGGAGGCTATTGACCTCCTGAGGACCATCTCTGTAGGGCAGACAACCATCATGAATGCCATTCAGGGGCTTGCATCCCGCATGCAGCAGACCAATGCATACCTGGATAGCATTTACGGTGCCGTGTCTGGCCTACAGAGATCTTTTCAGGCTCTGGCCTCCTCTTTGACGGCAGCCAGTGTCCCTGGTCTTTCCATCCCCCCTCCAACCACCTCTACCCCTTCCAGCACCCCACTCTCTTCACCCATCCCAAGCACACGCTCAGACAGCCATGCTCACACCTCAACACACAAGAAGCACGCACAGAAACACAAGCACCACACTTCCCACCACAAGCATACACACAGCCAACATATAAAGACACACACAACAACATCCACTTCCCCCACTGTGTCCACCTCTTCCGTCTCCCTGTCTGTCACCTCTACTTGCATACTCACAGGCACCGCACCTTCATTCACTGTTTCTGGCCCCATTCTTGCAGTCACCACAACATCAGACATCCAGTCATGCACCCCAAAAATCACACCTGCACTCACCACAACGACTCTGACTACCACTTGCAGCACACTCACCAAACTTGCAGACACCCAGACAACATCCATTTACACTGGCAGCCTGTCTTGTCCCACTGTGTCCACCCCCCCTCCTCCCAAGACACTCAAACATTCCAGACACTCACCCTACACTCATCCACCACAACTCAGAATACTGTACAGTCACCTGCATCCACGTCACATACACCTACACCTGTTACGACCACTCCCTCTACCTCTACCTCCACTCCCACCCTTTCCTCCAGGTCCACCCTAACTGCCCCTAAGAAACTTTTCCTATACTGTGTAGACCTTTTTGAACCCACTGGCCCACCCCGTCTCGTCCCTAAACGTGCACACCTCCTGGCCCTGTCCACTCCTCCCACATCCAAGTCCACCCCTGTCCACCCTTCCCCACCCCCTGTGCACCTTCCGCCGTGAGCAAGAGGCCCGTGCTGGCCCAGGTACATCTGCCACCCCCCAACCCAAACCCGCTCCCCCACCTCTCAAGGCTAAACCCACGTCCCAAACGTAAGCCCAAGCCCCCTGTTCCCTGAGGTGCCTGGCTGCCCCATTGATGCCCCTTTATGGTGGAGTACCATGTGCACATGTGGGAGTCAAGTTCCAGCCACTTGGGTCCATCAGCCTTTTTTATTTGGACTGGCCATTGGCCTAATGTGGACAATCTGTTGCTCCTGGAGCTTTATTAAAGTTAGTGTGGCCAGTGTTGGTGTTGGCACACTCTGTATCCGCGGTTCCTTGTTTCATTGTGGGGGGGTGTTGAGCACATGTGGTTACTTTGGGCAGGTTGTCTTGGGCTTGTGTCGGGTAAGTACCTCTTGCTCAGGTGTGTATGGCTTGTGATGTTGTGTGGGGTTGTGGGTGCTTTGCGGGGTTGGGTGGAGTGAGTGGGTATGTAACGGTGCCCTTTCTTCCGTTGTTTAGTAGGTTGCGGTACTTACCGTTGTCGTCTTCTTCGGCGGTCTCAGTCTTGGAGGTATATGGCAAGGAGCAGGACTGGCATGATTTGCAACTCTCTCTCCATGTCTGCTTCGGCAAGTTGTGTGAGCCTCCGGTGAGTGTTGCCTTTTATTTGGTTTGTTTCTGCCAGGCTTTGCGTGGCGGTGGTTCCCAAACCAGGCTAGTTTGCTGGCCTCCTGATCTGAGCCTCAGGGACACAAAAGGATCCCTTCACTTTGGACCCATGCTTGCCCCCAGCCTAAGTGAGTCCTGACCTTTCAAGTGGTGTCCCACCAGTCCTCGGCCCCTGGAAGTGGTGCTAAAGGTGACCAGGTAGCCAAAATACAAAAGTGTGTACTCAAAATATTTTTGGCCGAAAACTGCTCTGAGAATCAGGAGACCGGTGCCAACCTCCTCTTCTACCTGCCTGAGGTATATCGCTGGTCGGATTGAATTCCCAGCTTCTCTCATCACGTTCTGCTCAGCAGCAAATCTGTTTCAGCTGTTCTTTGCCAAAGGGGTATCAGTCTTGTGTAACTATCTTCGGGTATAGCCCTTGGCCAATCCCACTGAAGGTTTTTGACTTCCCTTTCAGTCACTAAGTCCGAACATAGAAATCTTCACCACTGGCTCTGACCCAAGGCTATCTGACAATGACATTCCCTCCTGGACACCTCCTGCAGCCTTAGACCACTGATCTTTACCTTCTCTGAATATTTTTCTCAATTTGTTTTCTGAGGCCAAAGGTAAGCGCTGAATGAGCCCAATTAATCTGAACCGCACCCCATCGTGGTCGGCCATAGTTTTTTTTACTTTGACCCGGTCTCCCATGACTAGATGTCCAAGGTTGGCGCTTTGATCTTTTCGGAGCTAGTTTTCACTAAAATTGTTAAAAATCCATAACTCTGGTTCTAATGATTGAATTTTTGCTGTTTTGTTGTCATTTGGTGTTACATTGTACTTTAATTTTCTAAATTGTTTTTTTTTGTGTGTTGTGCTTTTACTTTATTACTGCTTGTGTACAGCATAAATACTTTACACATCGTCTCTAAGTGAAGCCTGACTGCTTTTTTTGCCAAGCTACCCATGGTTAAGCACAGGTTAATGTAGTGACTTTGTTGTAATTTATCATAAGTAATGTTTTGTATAAAATGTACATTCTCTATTTTCCCCTTACTTTCATTGTGTACCCACCTGCCCATAGGGATCCAAGTGTAACATTCCATTCCTCTCCATTTTCCCCTTGTCTTCCCAGTTGGTTCCTACCAGCATTCTATAACTGTTCCTGTAACAGTTGACAGCTGTGAGGAGAAATGCTCGCTACCGGTTGTGGCTGGAGGCTGTTGTTAATTCATCCTGCCAATAAATGATTTCTTAAAGAACATCATCGGAGTTAAGGAACATTTATAATAGACTTTTTGTGGCTCACCCTGCATGGGATTGTGGCTGTTGCTTGGCCAGGGCTCACACCCAGTCAACCAACAACCCAATTTCTTACTCAACTCACTTTGGGTTTATAAAGTGCAGCTAATCACTCAAGAGGGCATCTTGGGAATTGCGTTCTAGATGGGCTCAGTTGAAAAGCCATGCCTTGAGTCCCTTTCTGAATTTCTGAAGGGAGAATGTTGTTCAGAGGTGGGGGGGAGGTCATTTCAGGACTTGGTGGCAAGGTAGTAGAAGGATCATCCTTCATTGTAGCTTTGGCAGATGCAGGGAGTGTGTGCAAGGGTGAGGGAAGCAGAGTACAGGTGTCTGGAGGGTTGGTGGCAGTTCAGGTGGTGGTTGATAAATGCTGATCTTAGGTCATGGAGTGCCTTGTAGGCGTGTGTAAGCATAATTAAGTGGCACCTTTTGTGGATGGGGAGCCAGTGGAGGTTCCTGAGGTGGGGGGTGATGTGGGTCTGTTTGGGGAGATCAAGGATGAGTCTAGCAGTTGTGTTCTAAATAGTCTGGAGTATATTTAGGAGTGGAGAGGTGATTTCTGCCTAGAATGTGTTGCTGTAGTCCATTTGGCTGGTAACTGGGACTTGAGTGATGGTTTTCCTTGTATTGATGGGGAGCCATCTGAAGAGCTTTAGGAGAAAGCATAGGGTGTGGAAGCAGGAGTAGGAAACTGCGTTAATCTTGCATTTCATGGTGAGATTGCTGTCCAGGATGATGCAGAGGTTGCGGATGCAGACTGTGGGTGTGGGTTTGGGTCCGAGTTTGGAAGCCCACCAGATGTCATTCCATGGAGAGCTGTTGTTCCCAAAGACCAGCACTTCGGTCTTGCCCATGTTGATCTTCAGGTAGTTGTTCTTCATCCAGTTGGTGATACTTATCATGCAGTTGTGGAAGTTGGACCTCGTGGTGGTAGGGTCTTGTGAGAGTGAGAGGATGAAATGAGTATCATCTGTCTAAGAAATTATGTTGAGGCCATGGGTTCTGACTATGATAGCCAGGGGTGTCATGTAAGTGTTGAACAGAGTGGGACTGAACAATGACCCTTGAGGGACACCTCAGATGGTGCTCTTGGGTTCTGAGGTGAAGAGCGGAAGAGCAGAAGGCAGATTCTCTCCTGGTTCATCCTGTGAGGAATTATGAAATCCATTTGAGGGTATCTCCTGGGACCCCGAAGTGGTGGAGTCTCAAAGAGGGTTCTTATTTTGTTGGTGGCAGCGATTAGGGCAGTCTTGATGCTTCGGTTTGCATGGAAGCCAGTTTGGGAGGTGTCCAGCAGGTTGTGTCTTTCCAAGTGAGTTAGTGGTTCATTGGCTTCTCGAGGACTTTGGCAGGAAAGGGTTGCAAAGACTTTACTCATTATGTGAGCAGATACAATAGTTATACAAGTAGGGGTTTCCTGTTCCCCTACACTATGAGTTAGCCACAAATGGTGGCATAAATATGTAACATGGATTAATGGTGTAATTTTAGGAACATTTCAAATATAGTGCAAAATTCCCAAAATTATGTAAATTACACAGCCAGCATAATTTAAATTTTACCTTGGCCCCAGCCTAGACACAACGCATCCAGCAAAGTCTTTCTTCAGCAGTTTGGAATTAGGGAAGTGAAGTTTGAATGGATCACTATGGAGGTCATTCTGACCCCGGCGGTCAGGACCGCCGGGGCCAGGGTTGGCGGGAGCACTGCCAACAGGCTGGCGGTGCCCCGCAGGGCATTCTGACCGCGGTGGTTTGGCTGCGGTCAGAAGTGGAAAACCGGCGCTCTCCCGCCGGTTTTCCGCTGCCCTTCTGAATCCGCGCTGCGCCGCCATGGGGATTCAGACACCCCATACCCCCATCCTGTTCCTGGCGGTTCGCCCGCCAGGAACAGGATGGCGGTATGGGGTGTCGTGGGGCCCCTGGAGGCCCCTGCAGTGCCCATGCCAATGGCATGGGCACTGCAGGGGCCCCCGTAAGAGGGACCCACAATGAATTTCACTGTCTGCATTGCAGACAGTGAAATTCGCGACGGGTGCCACTGCACCCGTCGCACCTTCCCACTCCGCCGGCTCCATTCAGAGCCGGCGCCTTCGTGGGAAGGTTGTTTTCCACTGGGCTGGCGGGCGGCCTTTTGGCGGTCGCCCACCAGCCCAGTGGAAAACCCAGAATCACCGCAGCGGTCTTATGACCGCGGAGCGGTGTTCTGGAGGGGGGAACTCTGGCGGGCGGACTCCGCCGCCCGTCAGGGTTAGAATCACCCCCTATGTGTCCAGTTTGCTACCTTCCATGATTGTCTGGTCACTGCTCCGTGGAGGGATGGGTGGAGCTGCAGAACAGAACTGAGCCTTTCCCAAATAAAAAAGTAGAAATGTGTGCAAAGTTAATTTAATCTTGGTGACATCACGACAGGACAACCCATGTTGGTGCTTTTTTTTTTAATTTAGTCCTCATATCACCTTGGGTATCGGCATGCACCTTGAGCTTATCTCCAGGTGAAACTCAGTCAACAAACTCCAACACGGGGGGATCGCCCACCTCATGTATTATTGACATCTGATAAAGAGGTGTAATCATTGGACATTATAACCTTCCATCAGAGTCCAGAATAACCTACATTCAGCACCACTCCACTTCCGTTTGATCTTATTGTCCAGTTCTCTAAAAAATCTCATTGAGTTCCATCATTCCTGCTATACTGTATGGGAGGACTGGCACCATACTTTGCATATCTCCCTCTTCTCCCTCGTTATCTATCTTCCTCTTCAACTTCTTCCATGGAAGCCTGCCCCCCCTTTTTGCCCAAATAAATTATGTCACTCTCCCCTGAACCTGAGCAAGGAGTCTCTTATCGAATTCCAATGGAATTTTGTCGAACATGAAGGTGGGCTTTGGGAGAATGGACCTTTTAACCAAATGTATCTTTCCATACAAAAGTGAGTGGTAGGTTTTGCCACCTTTTTAACATTGCATTAATCTCCTTATATACTTTCCCCACATTTATCTTGGGTATGTTCTCTAGGTTATGTAAACTCGTTACCCCCAGGTACCTAAATTCCTCTGAAATCTGGCAACCCTGGTACTCCTGTTACTCCTGATTTCACACCATGATCTCTGTCTTCCTATCACTGATTTCATTCCCAGACAGCCCCCCAAAAGACCTCACCTCTGTCATCAGGTATTGTAAAGCATCTGCAGCCTTTGAGGTGTACATCATGAGATCATCTGCATAGAGAGCTATTTTCCTAGAGAAGGCACCCACCACAAATAGCTCAATTTTACTATTTTGCCTCAAGCTTAGTGCCAGAGGCTTGATATATAAATCGAAGAGAATGGGGGACAGGTGACTACCCTGCCTACTCCCTCTGCTAATTTCTGCTGTGAAGGTAAGCCTGCTGTTGACTAGCATCTGAGCCCGTGGTGTGCTATAGATCTTATTCAATACATTCCTCATCTCACTTCCCACTCCAACCCTCCTCAGTACACCTGCAAGGTACTTCCAGTTTACCCGATCAAAGGCTCTGACAGCATCTAACATTACCTCCGACAAAGGCACTTCCTGTGCTATGGCTAGATCTATTGAACCTATTAGTGACTGCGTAAGATCTCTCATCTTCCTCCCAGGGAGAAACTCCTTCTGATCCTTGCTCATTAATACCCCACCACCTTACTGAGGGTTGCAGCCAGGATACCCATGAAGATCTTATAAGCACAGTTTAACAGCGAGATCAGTCGGGAGGATTGTCACTGCATGGGGTCTTTGTCTGGCTTCAGAATCAGCGAGATCAAGCCTCATCCCAGAACTCTGGTAACAATGAACCCCTCAATAAGATTGCATTAAACAACTCAAGACAGTCAGGTATTACTGCTCCCGACAGCAAGAAAAAAAGAATGACTCGGGATCCCATCCAGACCATCTGCTTTCCCCCTTTTTTGTTTCTTAAATACAGTTAGTATTACAGCCCCTGTGATCTCTCTACATAGAAGCACCTGCTGCTCAGAGGGAACCTCAGGTAATTGACTGTCAGCAAGCCGGCTATCCAACTCCTCCTCATTCACCTCTAGTGTTTCTAGATACAGGGCCTGTAAGAACTTATAGAATGCGCCTCCTATCCCTACCAAATCCTCCACTACTTTATTCTCCTCTTTATCCCAGACCTTCTGAATGGTATTTCTTGTTCTGTCCATCCTTGCTTTCCATACCAACAATTTCCTGCAACTCTCCCCCTGCTCGTATTCTCTTAACTTACTGAATTTCCAATGCTGTTGTACCTTCTCCTCAATCTTAACCTTAAACCTCCGCTGCAAATCCTCCAATTTCTTCTCTAGCTTCAGCCCATCTTCGCCCAATATATCAGGAGATTTCAAGGCATATTCCACCAAAGCCAGTTCCCTCTCCAGTTGCCTAAACTGCTCCTTCTCTTTTCTAACCCTTGCAACAGACGAGCCCTTCAGGGCTTCCCTTAATCAGGCTTTAAAGGCCTCCCATACTACATGTATGGGCACCAAGGCCATATTCCACTTAAAGAAATGTACCGAACTCTCCTCCATCTCCTGCATGATTCTTAGTTGCACGAACAATCTCCGAACTACAGTTAATCTCCTCCTCATAGCCTGACAAGTTGGTTCCTGAAGTGTCAGCAACACTGCAGCGTGATCAGAGATATGTATTGGGGATGCTCCATGTCACGAACTCTCTCGGCCTCTCCTTTGTCAAGAAAGAGATAAGTGATTCTAGAGTAATGGGCATTCTTCTTACTGTAGAAGGAATACGCTCCTGTCTGACCTCTTAATCTATGCCACGTATCAAAGAGATTCAAATTCTCCAGCAAAGCAAGAAGGTACGCCCTTGTCTTTTGCGCACCAATTTGTGCCTGCACAGACAACCTATCCAGGCTATCATTAATCAATACATTAAAATCCCCACCCAGTATGATCAGAGCTTGAGATTCTAGTAATACCGAGAGGAGGGAAGCCAACAATGTGGTGTCCTACACATAGGGACCATAGTAGCTTTCCAGAGTATACTGACTCTGCAGAATCCTAATTCTACTACAATCCAGCACCCTCCTACATCAGCTATAAAACTCAATTCTTCCATCCCAGCATTCACCTTAAATAATATAGCTACCCCTTTGTACAGCATGATTGATCTGTAGCCACCATCCTCTCAACCTAATGATGCTTCCTTAAAAGACTTATGAATTCCGACTGTAGAAGGCGGGTCTCTTGTAGCATACTACCCAGGCTACGCTATCCTTCAGATATTGTATTACCAAGTGCTGTCTCCTCTAGACCCTTAACCCATTCACATTCCAACATAGAAAGGAAAGGCAATCATCCTTCAGCTTTACTATCACCCCCTGCCATACATCTCAGCCAGGCACCCCCGGTGTTCAACCCTTACTTGATCTTTTTAATAATCTTACTGAGGAAATTTTTTCAATTTTTTCCCTATGTTCCCTACCAAATGTCCCCCTTGCCGGGAACCCTCCCATACCTTCCATCAGGCATATTGCCTCTTCAAGCTGCTGCCCCTGGGAGCTGCTTATACACTACTCTAACTCAATGGAAGTACCCAGAATCAGTCATTGATCAGATTTTTTATTTGTCCCCATCTTTATTCTGTGTAGGGATCTGAGCAATAGTCATCAACCTCCTATGGAACTAAACAATTATGCATCTTATTGGCCCACATAACATTCAGAACTGCCAGAAATCTTAGCTGCACCACTGCCCCCTAAGCTCCAGGAGTCTCCATGCGCTTGCCCAGCTCCCACCGCCTATACTCCATGGCCCTAGAGATGTCTGACCTGATTTTAAACGAGATTTCTTGAGCTTGCAACACTTTCCCCTTCAAGGCTGCTCCCAGGATCTTCTCCTTCACTACATATGTCAAACAATTTACCAAAATCTTCCTGGGCCTCTTGCGTCCTGGCTTCAACTTCAATGGATCTCTGTTCACCCTCTGAATTTCTGCTTCCAGATGTACAGAGGAGGTCGCTCCCTCCTTAACGTCCAGTATTCTAATGTTGTTGCACCTTGAGTTATTCTCTAATTTCTCCAATTTATCTGCCAGCTCCTTCTCCCGCAGTTTTAGCTTAACAACCTCTTCTGCATTTCAATCAACTGCTAACTCAGTTACTTTGTCCTGCTGTCCAGTACATCTGGGCACTTGGTTAGATTAGACAATTTGTCCTCTAGTCTGAGACAAGTGGCCTGAATCTCCTTCTGATTCATCTATGAGATTGAGAAACGCTCCTTAATCTCCTGAGACAGCTTACTAAACATGACCTGAACCACTTCCCAACCTGCAGGGCCCTCTGGGTTGCTGCCAAGAGATATCCCCTGCTTGGACTAACTTGTTGCTCCTGCTGTCACTCCCTCCATTGCCCCCATTCCCTTTTCTCTGGCCTGTGGGTCTGGTACCTCCAATGGTGAGATTCTATTGCTGGTGGGGCTGTCTAAAAAGACAGTAAGTGGGTCTCCCCCAGCTACCTTTCTTACCTGCTCTTGTATTCTCTCATCTCCCTCAATCTCAGTCTCAGCGTCCTTCAACTCAGTTCTACTCCCATCTGACCCCACTGCACCTCCTACCCTACTCCCAACCATGCTCGTAGTGTTAATTTTAAAGTATGACCTCCACAAGGGGGTTATCCTGTGGGGCCTGCTCACAGTGCCACTCAGCCTATCTCCACTAAGGGGAGCGTTTCTTGGAGATGCTCTGCTGCAAGTTTTCTACATTTACCAGGCTTCATCCGAGCCCATTCCCTACCTCCATAGGCTATGGGTCTAATGGCCCCCTCACCCTCCGGGAGGGACAGAGACCTTAGTTTGTACCTATTCACCGGTATATACCCCAGGACCTGTCGCCTCCTTTCTGAGCCACTCTCCCACAGTCTTCTTGAGGTTGCCCTAGGCTTACCGTCATTCATGGGGACCAAGGCAGCAGACTCAGGCCCTCATTATGAACCTGGAGGTGAGTGATAAAGTGGTGGTAATACCGCCAACAGGCTGGTGGGAAGTACCACCAAATTATGACCATGGCCGTGATAACTCCCATAGACAGCCAATGTACCACACCAACCGCCACAGCAGAAACAACAGTCACCACAGCAGTAGCTGTCAACAGCCATTTGAGAGAAAAAGTACCACCCACCATGTTATGGTACAGGAAACCGCCACCTTTTCTGGGGTGGTACCAACGCCATCAAAAGCCTGGTGGAAATAGAGCACAGAAGTGAAAGGACTCACCATTGGAGACACAGTGAAGAACCACGCCGCCATGGATCCCAAACTGCAACTCTTCCCGATGACCTGCTACATCATGCTCCACCTGGAACACCAACGCCGGCGAAAACGACGACGGTGAGTACAGCCACCTAGAAAACAAGAGTAACACAAACTCGCACAACACACCTGACACACACACCATACACACAACCAGCTGCACGCGTAAACCAATGGCACACGACACACAGCATAATAAAACACGGACCATAATGCTGGATTAACATAGCAAAATCCACCACACAAGCCAAATATATACACATGTCCATAAAGGGCCAATGCCCAGTCCAAAGTCATGAGGGCACACAAGGCCACAGGGTAGAGTCCAAAGCCCAACCTGTTTCCTGACACAGCGGGAGAGAACACTGCAGGGGCAACACTTTGCAAGTGGGAAGGCACCTCAGGGGGATACGGGAATGTCCCCACTTGTTCTGGATGGGGCAACATGCCCATTGCTTTGTCCTGGAGAGTGCAAGGCCACAGTTTCTCAAGTGGGTGACTAGCCCACTGGTTCTGGATGTGGCAACATGCCCATTGCTTTGTCCTGGGGAGTGCAAAGCCACAGTCTCTCAAGTGGGTGAATTGCCCACTGGTTCTGGAGGGGGTAACATGCCCATAGCTTTGTCCTGGGAAGTGCAAGGCCACAGTCTCTTAAGTAGGTAACTTTCCCACAGGTTCTGGAGGGGGCAGCTGCACAGCAGCCCCTGGAGGGTGGCCTACATGGAGTCCGCTGGCAGTGATGGCTGCACTGTGGTGGTGGTTGGAGGAGCCTACTGGGCAGCCCCTGAACTTTCTGATGGCTGCATTGTGGTGGTGGTTGGAGGAGCCTCCTGGGCAGCCCCTGGACTGTTCAATAGCTGCATTGTGGTGGTGGTTGGAGGAGCCTCCTGGGCAGACCCTGCACTCCCTGATGGCTGCACTTCCACAGCTGGTGGCGGGGGCCCCGTGACAGCTGGTGGTGGTGTCGGTGTTAGCCTGACAGCTTCCACTGGCATAGAGTGCCTCGTCTCCTCCTGTCCATCGGTCGTGGATCCCTTACCCTTCCTGGCATGGGTGGATGGGCTCTTCCCCTCTCTGCCTGGTGGTGCAGGCTCCTACCCCTTCTTCACAGCTGGTGCTAGCCCCTTCCCCTTCTTCACAGCTGGTGCAGGCCCCTTCCCCTTCTACCCTGGTGGTGCTGGCTCCTTCCCCTTCTGTGTTGTAGGTCTGGCATCCTTTCCACTACGAGTAGGTGGTGCTACCACTGTCCCCATAGACTGTTTGGCTGAGATGCTGGGCTGTGTCCTTGGTACCCTGCTCATATCTGCAAGACGGGGGAGAAGTAGGGAAGAGGTCAATTTGGGAAAGGAATTGCTTTTTAGGGACATTGGGATGGGAGGAGGGAGGAGTAATGGGAGTGGTTGTTGGAGGAGTATCTCTGCTGGATTTGGGTGCAGGTGCATGGGCTGTATGCTAATGTGAGGTGGATGGCTGTTGGGGGTGTGAGTGCTTGCGTTTGTGTCCCTTAGGCGGGGGGACAGACACGGTGGGAGAGGACACAGTGGACGCATGCATGGTTGTTGTGGAGGTGTCTGCCAGTGAGGTGTGTGTTCTGCTTGGTGTGGTGATGCTGATAGTGGATGTAGATGTAGTGCATGCAGGTGTGAGTGTGGATGTGAATGGGAGGGAGGCGGAGGAGAGGGAGACAGTGGAGGCAGTGGAAGTTGTCATGTCTGCAACTGTATGGTGTTTGTGTGAGTGCATGCGGGATGAAGTGTGGTGCTTGTGTTTGCCTGTGCCACTCTTGTGTGTTGCCTTGTGTGCATGCTCATCTGTATGTGTGCCTGGGATGGGATGGGGTTGAGGGGAGTGGGAATGGGAAGTGGTAGTTGGAGGGGGACTGTAGAAACAGGGACAATAGCTGCCATCAGAGAGGAGGCCAGAGCCCGAATCGATCTCTGTTGGGGCGCCAATCCGCTGTGAATGCCCTCCAGGAATGCATTGCCCCTGGATGGCATTCACAATGACTGACTGCCCTACAGTGATGGATCTCAGGAGGTCAATAGCCTCCTCACCCAGGACAGCAGGGCTCACTGGGACAGGGCCTGAGGTGCCTGGGGTGAAGGAGATGCCCACCCTCCTGGGTTAGCGGGCACAGGCAACTCGCTGAGGTGCTACCGGGAGGGTGGTGCTGGTACGGGGGTGGTGGATGTACCTGCAGCTGGGGTGGTCACAGAGGTGTCCGCCACCACCAAGGAGCTCCCATCAGAGGAGGTATCAGAGTCTGTGTTGTCCCCTCCAGTCTCTGCCGTGGTGCTCCTCTCGCCCTCCATCCCACTGGTTCCCTCTGCATCAGGGGACTCTGCCTGCAGGGTCATGTAGGATGCAGCTCCCTCTGTCGCCGGTGCCCCTGCTCCTCTGCCAGATGATGCTAATGCACACAAGGACAGGATGACAAAACAAGAAAGGGAGAGAGAGACAAAGGATACACTGTGTCAATGACTGCACCAACATCACCGTTGGCGTACACAGCACCCTCACACACAGGGAACAGGCCTATGCAATATGCATTGCACTACCAGTGATATGGCTAGTCATCAAGGCATGATGAGGAGCACTCACTGCCAACTGCAACACACCTGGGACCCACGATGCCCAGCCTGGAAGTGACTACTAACAAGCTAGGTTACCTGTATTTGTCATGCAACCATTACCTTTCAGAGGACCCACGCTGCAATGTCTGGCCTGGCCTTAGGGGCACCCACTAACACACAACCACCACCCGGATACCACCCCACCAGCCAAAATGTGTAATGATACCCACTGTACTCACCCTCTTGTGGCTGCTGTGATTCCCTCAAGTGCCCATCCAGCTCAGGGTACGCCACTGCCAGTATGCGGGTCATCAGGGGGGTCAGGGTCCGACGTGCACCCCTTCTTCATTGAGAGGCCATCCCCAGCTGGGCCTCCGCGGACTTCCGTTTGCAATGTGTTAGGTCCTCCCACCGTTTCCGACAGTGGGTGATTCGCCTACCATAGACCCCCAGGGTCTGCACCTCTTTTGATGGGCGCTGACCTGCAGAGGCAATAAAGACAGGAGAACACCATTGAACTAACAATCCAGCCTGTCACACACATGGCCCACCATACCCATTTCCATCACCATTGGCACACACATTGCCCAGTGCACAACATGTACACCACCAACAGATAATCCCCCCTTACACAATGCCTTCACACACAGCTCCATGCATCCATGCCATATGCATTGTGCCCTCAGTGTATTCACCTGTTGGTCTGGAGGCCCATACAGCAGTCCGTACTGGGATAGGACCCCATCCACCAGTCGCTCCAACTCCTCCGAAGTGAAGGCTGGGGCCCCTTCCCCGGTCACAAGGGCCGTGGTAGGTTCCAGACACAGGTCACAGCAGCACATGCATTGTAGGTCTTCTCCTGTTGAAGGTCAGGAAACAAGTGAGGAATGATTTAGAAAATGGCAGTCACGTCCACGGCGGTGTACACCATCACTGCCGCCGTACATCCCCATTGGCCATTGCACTCCATAGGACCCAATATTATCCAATGAGGAATTGCACGGCGGTTCACGGCCACCTACCGCCATGATGCCCAACGTCGGCGGAATTACCTCACTTCCACCTGTCCCTCAAAACAGGACAGGCGGTTGCCATTTCAGAGGGGGTGAACAGGCCCATCGATAATTGCTGCGTCACAGGATACATAGGCACATACTTTGAAATTTACCCTGTCCCAATACCTAATTGTACGATGTGGACTGCTGTTGTGGTTTAGTTGTTCATATTGTGACAGCCTACGCACTCTAGTGTCCCTTAGATACCTACCACTGCCGATGAATAGGAGATGGGGACAAACCCCGTGTACAGACCCCTTGTGGTCTTAGCTACACTGGAGGACAGGCACATTATACTCACCTATAGACTGCACAGGGCCACAATCACAGAGCTGTGTACCCAGTTGGAGCTTGACCTGATATCAGCTATCCGTCACCCCACTGGGATCTCCCCTCTTGTGCAAGTTCTATCAGTGCTCCATTTCCTGGCAACTGGTTCTTTCCAAGAGACAGTGGGCTTGGCAACAGGAATGTCACAGCCAATGTTCTCAATCGTGCTGGCAAAAGTCTTGTCTGCCCTAGTAAAACACATGTGCAGCTACATTGCTTTCCCCCAGGTGGAAGATTTGGCCACAGTGAAGGCTGGATTCTATGCAATGGGACATATCCCCAATATTATTGGTGCGATTGATGGGACACATATTGCGTTTGTCCCCCCGCCAGAATGAACAGGTGTATAGGAATTGTAAATGTTTCCACTCCATGTGCAGATGGTGTGCCTGACGGACAAGTATCTCTCCCACATCAATGCTAAATATCCTGGATCGGCGCATGATGCCTTTGTCCTGAGGAATAGCAGCATCCCAAATGTGATGGGCCAACTACAGAGGCACAGGGTGTGGCTTATAGGTGAGCATTGGTCCCCACCCAGTGTATGTTAGTGTATGCCTCTGATGTTAACCTTATAGGACAGCGTGTAGCTAAATGTTGTCCCTCAATGCCTGCAGGTGACTCTGGCTACCCAACCCTATCGTGGCTGCTGACCCCTGTAATGACTGCCAGGACAAGGGCTGAAGAACGTTATAATGAGGCACATGGGTGAACCAGAAGGATCACTGAGAGGACCTTCAGCCTCATGAAGGCCAGGTTCAGGTGCCTCCATCTGACAGGTGGATCCCTGTGCTACTCACCCGAGAAGGTCTGCCAGATAGTAGTGGCATTCTGCATGTTGCACACCCTGGCTCTCAGATGCCATGTACCTTTTATGCAGGAGGAGGTGACTGGAGATGACCCTGTGGTAGCAGTGAACCCTGAGGACAGTGGGAATGAGGAGGCAAAGGATGAGGATGTGGACAACAGAACATCAGTTATCCGTCAGTACTTCCAATTACACACAGGTGAGACAGTGCAACTTCACATTTCTATGACTATTGGTGTGTTCTGTGTGGCAATGGCATGCTGGCATTACCCACTTGTTACCTCTACTTACTGTCACCTATGGATTATCATTTTACAGATGTTGGTGATATGACAACAATGTACTGATGTGATCACTACACCCAGCTACAGGTCATTCTTTCTATGTTCTCACTATGTACAGTTCATTTGCAATGGATGTAGCTGTTTCGATCAATAAAAATTTTCAATACATGAAATACTAGTAGTCGAGTTTTTTTCCAAGGGTGTTTATTGTAGTGCTAAGAAATAGAGGGGAAAGTGCAATGGAATGGGGTGATAATGGAGGAAAGTCCAGGGTATTGTTCGAGTATGTTTGTAGCACAGGAGCAGTGTCCAAGGGGCCATGGGAAGGGGAGCAATGGTAGTTCAAGGTGGACAAGGTGACTGAGTGGGACACAAGGGGGACATTCAGTAGAGTCTCATTTCCTGGCGGTGGTCTTGGCTTCTGTCTGGGTCACAGGGAACGTTTGTGGGGTGGTTCACCTTCTGCAGGGGGAGGGGTGCTGGTGGCCTGTGGGTCTTGTGGCGGGGTCTCCTGCCCACTAGCGGCAGTAGAAGTGGAGAGCTGGTCGATGAACTGGCAAGTGGTAGGGACCCGCTGGTGTGCTGTTGCCTCCCTCATGATGTTGGCCATGTCTGCCAGCACCCTTCTATGGAGATCAGGGTGTTGTTAATGGCCTGCAAGTCCTCACTGATCCCCTGATACTGTCCCTCCTGCAGCCGCCTGTTCTCCTGCACATTGTCTAGGATTTGGCCCATTGTGTCCTGGGAATGTTGGTAGGCTCCCAGGAAGTCGGAGAGTGCCTCCTGGAGAGTCGGTTCCCTGGTCCTGTCCTCCCCCTGGCACACAGCAGTCCTTCCAGTTTCCCTGTTGGCCTGTGCCCCTGTCCCCTGAACGGTGTGCCCACTGCCACTGACCCCAGGTCCCTGAAATTCTTATGGGTGAGGTATGGCCTGGAGTCCCTGTACAGGTGGGCACACTGCTGATTGACGTGTCCTGGGAACAGAGGTTTGGGTATGCTGGGTGGATGCTGTGGTGTTGGATCCTGGTGGGGGAGGCCTTGTGGTGGTCTGTGAGTGGGCTTGGGTGACCGGCTGTCCAGTGGTCCCTGATGGGCCAGATCGGCCATCCAGATCCAGATGTCCAGAGTTACTGCATCACTGGGGACCTCTTCTGTTGGGGGACTGGATAGTGGTGGCACCTACTTTCCACTGACATTGGCTGGGGTACCTGTGGGGATGTAAGTGATGTATTATGCTTCAAGTATATGACATTTGTACTTCCCTAGCTTCCCCTCTATGGTTGGTGTTCCCCTGCCAGCTTTTGCTTGTGTATGGTGATGTCTTGTGGGATTGCTAGTTTCCCTATGCTGTGCATGTGTTAGTGATGGGTGTGCATGCAGGGCTGGGTGGGGTGCCCATGCATTGGTATGGCATGCAGGACTTGGCATTGGGGTTAGTGAGATGTGCAGTGTGTTGGATGGAGTGGATTGATGGGATTGAGGGTGTGAGATGGCATGCAGATATTGGGGGAGGGGATGGTAGGTAGTAAATATTGACTTACCTGTGTCCAGTCCCACGGCTACTCCAGCGAGTCCCTCAGGATGCAGTATTGCCAGTACCTGCTCCTCCCATGCTGTGAGCTGTGGGGGAGGAGGTAGGGGTCCTCTGCCTGGTGTCTTGCTGCTATGGAATGTACCTTCCCCCGTAGGTCTTTCCACCTCTTCCTGATGTCGTCCCTCGTTCTTGGGTGCTGTCCCACGGTGTCGACCCTGTCCACGATTCTCCGCCACAGCTCCATCTTCCTTGCAATGGATATCTGCTGTACCTGTGCTCCAAAGAGCTGTAGCTCTGCCCTGACAATTTCCTCCACCATGACCCTTAACTCCTCCTCAGTGTAACAGGGGTGCATTTATGGTGCCATTGGTGTTGTGTGATGTGTGTTGGTGAGGGTGTGTTGGGTAATGTGGTGGGGTGTGTGATGTGGAGTGTATGAGGGGTGTATGAGTGTAAGTGGTGTGTGTGTCTAGTTGTCTCTATGCTCTTCTTCTCTGTCTCCTAGTGGCAATTGTTGTTCGTAAGGGGTTGTGGGTAATGTGTGTGTGTGTTTTATACTGGTGTCGGTGTGTGGGTGTGTTGTGTGTATGGGTGTCAGGTGTGTGTATTTGGTAGTGGCCAATGTTGTGTTGTTTTGCATGTGGGTGTCCATTCTGTGTGTGGCGGTATGTACTGCCAATGGTTTACCGCCGTTGAATGTCCGTCGTGGTGATTCGTGGGTCATAATGTGATGGGCGTTGTTTTGTTGGCGTAACGATATGGGTTTCGGGACTGCCACTTTATCACTGACCTTTGGTCTGGCGGATTTGTTATGTGGCTGTATTCTGTCGGACTGGTGTGTGTGTGTCATAATATGGTGAACAAATATCTGCCACCGCGGCGGTATGTTGGCGGCTGTCAGCGTAGCAGTATGCAGCATTTACCGCCAATGTCATAATGAGGGCCTCAATGCCTACAATTTGATTTTTAGAATTCCAGATGAATATCTGGGAAATCTGCATGCTTACGTTGGGCTGTTCAGGCTTCCAGCCCCCTCCCCCCTTCAGGCTCCCTGTGCTTGTGCTGACTTTGCCACTGAAGCCTATGCCGAGAGTGCTTCCATGTGTCTGCTGCCGCTGCCCAGTGCACCTCCAGACCTCTTCACCCCTGAAGCGGAAAAGGGGGAAAGGGTCTAAAAGACTCTCTATTCTACTGAGACTTCAACAGAGGCAACAAGTGCGTAACTTCTTAAGGTGCTTCCATTACATTATGCATCAGCTCTCGCGGACAGGGCTGCCGACCAGAGTTCTATTTGGAAGCTATGTTCCCTCCTCTCGACCAACCCTCCCCCATGTCAGTGCTTGAAGGTTTATTGAGAAATGAACCTCAAATCACCCACTCTCCTGGAGAACCCTGGGACAAGTTATATGAGATCTATTGCACTCCTTACTTGGTGAATTTTTTATATCAATGTCCCAGGACTAGAATATGCTGCCGCAAAGAAGGCCTTGAAACCATGACCTGGTCAAGAGCACGGATAACAATGATAGACTTGAGATTCTCTTCTGCCAAAAGTCCACTGGGGTATAGTGGGAGCCTGGGATTCCATAGGCAGTTACTGGGACAAAGTAAATTCAGAAAATACTAAGTTGATGATGATTGGTGACAGTGCAAACACATGGGATGCTCCTTCTTGCTGATGGCAATGGAAAGGCTGAACACACCAGTCATGATAAATAAAGAACCTCAGGATCAGATCAGATGCTGTATCCCAATTTTGAAATGCATAAAAAGATAAATAACCAGTATCGGCCCCCCGTAAATAAAATCGCAAGTCACATGTCGACCATCTTGGAATATGGCCCCCTTTCCGATGCCACTGACACAAACCTGGATAAGTTGCTGTGCAAGTTTGGTTTTAAAGCAAACACTCATGAGAAATACTTCAATATAAGTTAGCCAGTTTTGTTTAGCCCTAGGTTTCTTTTTCATATGCATAACTAACTCCATTTCTTAAACAGACAGCATTAGGTTTTCCTAAATCTATGCACATGTATACCCCATTCCGTTCATAATCAGTAAATCTAGTTATAGTTGAAATATGTTTGTCAACTTCAATTTTATGGTATTTGTGCTGGGGACTTACAGGCACATTTTTACCTCACAGTGTGCTTCCATGGTACCATTTTTTTCATTTATTGACTGATCTTTTGGAAGCGGAACCAAACAGGTCTGATCAATGAAAAATACTCTGATTTATAATGTTTTGCAAAGTTTTCTGGTGCACCAGAAATGACAACAGATACTGCCAGACTGGCGATTGGTCATGTGGTGTGCTGACAGTGCACATATGACTATCCTGAACCTTTAAAACTATTCACTAAGTAAGTGAGTGGGAAAAGTGCACCAACAGTGAGAATTAAGTATGAACAGGGGTGGTACAGGACATGTGTGTTGGTATTGCAAGGTTTCTAAATAATACACCCCAGCTGCACTCTGTGTTGAGATTCTACCTTGACAGATCACTACTGTTATGTTCTGGGCAGTCCACACGAAGGCAGTGGTCTGATGCAGCTGGGAGCACCCTGGCATCTCTGCACGAATCATGACTTAACCATCTACTACTGAGCACGAACACTGTGCAACTGGAGTCTGGATTTTTTAACAGCTGATTGGTTGGTCAATGTCCGTTCTTGCACTGTTGGTCAGCCCTGTGTGCTCTTGCTGTGAAGCCGATGATGTCAAACAGTTCATACTTGGTGCATCAGGAGCATTGGTGGAATCCACTGCAGAGGTTACTCGTAAGACACCCTGACTCCATGAAGGCAAATCCCACAAAGACTGGGAAGACATCTGCGATGTTTGGACACCTTCGTCTGAAGTCCAGGTGCTTCTTGGTACCTTGTTGGTGAAGCAGCTTCCACACCAACTCTTGTGTGGTGATTCCTTTGAGGCCCTTTTGATGGGTCACCATGGGACCACATGGACTGTGCTGGGCTGTGTGTGGGCCGCCTGAGGGAAGCCGCAGGATCACTGACAGGAGCTATGACCAAGTCATTTGTACAACCGCAAGGGTGGGTGATAAATGGTCAGTGTGATTGCCAAAAGGACCTAGGTGCAGGTGGCCTATCAGATAGTCTTTAGACAATTGGCCTTACACGTGGCCTGGAGTGCCTCTTTGGCCTCTTGATATTTTGCAGGGTAAGGCTCTGCCCCGGTGATGAGATGCTCCTTTATTTGATGGGGAGATGCACATGGCAATAATGGTGTGTTTGCCATTACAAGACCTTGGTGGCAGGTGGTGATGACTTGCTGGAGTGAGGGTGACTGGAGGGACTTCCCAGCCATGTGGCTAATCGCATACTTAGTGTAGTCTTTCTCCTTCAGTACGTGCAGTTGCTAGCAGGGATGCCACCTGCTTCAAGCAGCTGGTGACAGGTGGCTGGACGGTCACACTGTGAAGCATGGGGCAGATACGTGGTTCGTGCATGCAGATGGCTTACTTGAGGTACTCCTGCTGGGCTGTCTCCAGTGATATCGCTCCACTCCAGTGGCAGGCTTGTAGAGGTGCACTCTCACGCAGTGGCATGAGTCCTCCATCTCGTCACTCTGTGATCTTTTTCTCTTGCGCAATTGTGGTTGCCAGGTCTTTCAGTGTGACAGGTTTTATCAGATGCTCTTCTCTCCTCTCCCTTTCCTTCCTTTTTGACAATGTGGCAGTGTGCCACGCTCTCTTCTTACTTGCTGTGATCTGGCATCCAGCCATATGTCTTCTCCTTGCATAGATCGTTCACAGGTCCGGTCCTATCTGAGAACTAGGCATCTTCTCCTCGTTTTGACGTGGTGGCAGCTTGTCATTCATGGGTGCGACTCCTCTTGCCTGTCGTGGGTCACTGGTGAGTCCATCTTGAGGCAGTGTGGGGGGAGGGCACTCTTTTAACAGTCTCTGGCCTACTGTGGACCAGTGATGGCGGATCACCTCCTTTCCACCTCTTTGCTCAAGGCTGCAGTGCTTGTGCCTGAAGGCTGCACCGTCGTGGCACCCGGTTCTTCCTAGGTTTGTGGAGGCTTCACAGGCTCGCTCACTCTGTGTGACATTCTGCTTGATGGGCCAATGGAGGACATTCAGTGCTGGGGTTGTTTCTCTCTGACTGGCTTGTGCACTCCATGTAGTGCCATTAGTATCTGGCTTGTGCACCCAATGTAATGCTGTTGGTGTACTTGTCCTCCTTGGTGGGTTGTCTCTCCAACAGCTGAGGACCTCACTTGATGAAGAGATGGCCAAATGAGCACTGTGCCCATGGGCGTGCTGGGTGCATAGCTGATCTTAGAGTCTCACAACTCAGTATTTTTGGTTCCTCTGCCCCAGATTATTTGTATGCTGCTGTGAGCCTCAGTAAGGGTTCCAAATAACTCTGCCCAATGGTGATGTCAAAAATGTAATTTTTGGGAGAGGGCATGAACTGGGAGCCTTTTGCTCAAGTCTCTTGTATGGCTGCAGTCACTGCCTTATGCTGGTGACACCAGTGCAGGGTTTTTCTCAGTGCTGTTGCGGGAGATGGCAGGTATTCCCACTCTGCCTTGTAGTGGTGGCTAAAGGCACCAGGGGGGCATGCATCATTCTCATGCGCAGTCTCTGCTTTTGTTTGCTACCGTGGGGCCTCTCATATGGTGTTTGCATGATGTGCTGCCCTGGGCAAGGTTGTGGGACATTGCTGCTTTGCATTACTGCAGACTGACTCAGTGATCAGCTGGGATGTTGTGGGGAATGACCAGTTCTTTTTCTCTCTGCACTCCACAAAGATGGCAGGCAGTGCTAGGGGACATGTGTTGCACACCATGCCTGTTTCTACTTCGTCTGGCAGACCTCTGCCACTGAGGATGACCGGGCTGCTCCCGTGCATGGACTCACGGAAGTGGGGCATTGCACGCACTTATAATGCAGGGCAGCTTATCTTTGTGGCTTTTGTTCACTCAGTTCAGGCCGTCTTATGCTAGTAGTGTGGCCGATAGGGCTGGGGGTGTAGTACAGTGAGCAGCCTCCAGGTGGCGCCGCAGTCACTTTGTTTTATGCAAAGCCCACCCCACAGATCCTGCGTGCCTCAGTGGTAGTCAGGAGTGAGAGACTGATCATTTAGCAAAAGTCACAAACCCTGAGAAGAAACACGGCCTCTGTCAGGAGTGTTGATGACCACAGGGCCTACAGCATGAGATGAGAATGGTTCACCTACCAGCAGGTAGGGACTTGTGTTGTTAGTTCTCCTTAACATGCCATGTGCTGGGCAATGTGCACTTGCACCTTTTTTCTTCTTTTCTTTTTTTTTGTTTTTTGGTGCGGTGAGTCGTGTCTGCTGGTTGTCCTGGCATGTCATGTAATGGCCGCTGCAGCAGTTACAGGGAGGGTGGATGGGTGGAGACGCATACACCTCGCAGGCTTATTCTTGACTCACGGGGGTAACATCAGCTGCTGCACATGGGCTGCGATTGCCTGTGCGCTGCCTGCAGTGCAATGTGGGCTTGCAGCGTATGGCTGTCCTGAATGTTGAAGGTGTGGCTGCACTAGCTTTGGCATTTCTCCCCTTCACCGACTTCTCGCTCACACTCTCCTGGGGCAACTTGATATAGCAGACAGCAAGCGCTCAACAGTCCTGTCCTCACTGTGATTTTGCTGAGCAGCTCCCTCCTCGTTGAGAGGACACTCTTCACCCCTCCTGCTGGAACATAAGGCGGCTTGCAGGGGCAGCTTCCGGGTGCCTCTCAGGTAAGGGAGTGACAGAATATGGGCCTGGACATACCTGGATTGGTCAGGGCGCTTACTTCCTCAGCGTTCCGCAGATAGCGCCATCCACTCTTCTTGGTGCTTTTACTGGGTTACAGTTATGCTGGCGAGGAGTCAGAGGCAAAACATTCTCTTTCTTCTCCTCTGTCACAGCAAAGAGAGGGTCCCCTCTAGTCTGGGTGACGTGATCTCCTACTCTCTTTGGGCCGGTCGGTGTGCTGGATCAGGGCAGGTAGGGGGGCTGCAGGGGCATGCCTTGCAGATGATAGGTATGGGGCACCTCAAATTATATGTCCCCCTTGAGGCACAGCAGACCCACTCATCGCCAATGTTATGTTCTGGGCTCTAGGCCCTCATGCTAAGTAAAGGACCACACGGACACACACTTATACTTTGTAGAACTTGCCTAAAGCATATGCACTTTGGCTCATTTAGTGTCTGGTAAGCTACTATATGCTGAAGAGCACATGTGTGTGCTGCAGGACACTACAACTATGAGCCTTTTATAACCAATGGAAGGCAGTTTGCGAGCCCGCCAGGTCAATGGAAGTTTTAGCCTTTGTTACCATGACAGAAGACAACCCAATTTAGAGATGCCAGTCTGACTAGGAGGGACATGTAGACACACAGTAGAGCTGTCATACTAGAGGCTCCACTCAAAGTTAAGGACACTACTAATAATCACCATGTTGCTTTGGACACATATGGCATGTCTGCCTGTTTTTCAAATGAAAACCCCCCACAGCAGCAGTTTGTGTTTGTAAAACAAAACAAAATGTCTTTGACATGCAGTTTTCTACCTGTCTCTAACTGCCAATTAATTGATTTCTCTGCCAGGGTCTGCCATGCCTTGTGTGGCAGACCCAGGCAGGGAATCTCTAGATGGTCACACCATCCTAAATAAGTTGGTCATCTATGACCTTGTGGCTTGGTGGTTGGCAGGCTGCCAGGTCAAGGGTTTGCATCAGCCAGCTGTAGCTCTGCCGGTGCAAACCATGCATAATCCCACCTCTAAATGGAGCATGGAAACTGCAAGTTTGCCTGACTGGATGACCTGCCAGTCTATCTCTAGACATCCACACTACTCTGATATCCTGCAGCAACAGAGTACTCATTACCTGCTTCTTTCCAACATGCTTTGCGATGAGAAAGCAAGGGCCATATTGCAGAAAGTGCCCCAGGGGCAATCAAAGCTGGCGCACTTTGGTGTTACAGAAGGGGCCACAGACACTGTGTTGTCCCTTCTGCAAAACTGTTAACATGTGCACATGTAGCATCAGCGCTGTCTGAAGAGAACATTCCCTAATTTGCACGGGACCATGGCCCTATGCAAATGAAGGAATCACTTTGCCTCAGAGCCTGCCCCATATTATTGATGCAGGCACAGAGGCAAACATGCCTTTAGGAGGTGCACTGAAAGTGCACCAGAAAAAGATGGCATACTTTCAGTACACCTCCTAAAGGCAGCCGTCTGGAGGGAAGAAAGGGGGTCACTCCCTGCACCTACCTGCAAGGGGATCTCTAATTTCTCTTGAAAGTGCAAGTGGGTGCTACCTGCACTGTGAAACAAGGAGTGGTTTGAAGCTGTTGCTCCATATTTAAGTAGAATGCACTACATGAGCCACAAGTGCAGGCTTGCGGCTGCCCTGAAGGCAGCCCATTCACCATAACAGGGCACACTTCCCCGTTTGCGCCTGACGCACCTATTTTAAGGTGAGCCATGGCATAAACAGTTAAAGTGCCCCCTTACCATAATATGGGCACAGATGTGTCTATTTTTATGTAACAAAACAGAACTCTTTTTAGATACTATATAGGGCTTATATATTTGCTTAGTCATCCATTTGGTCTTGTCCATGCTCTACAGAACTGCTAAGTAAATATCTGCTGTGATAGCCATTGGTCCACAGAATGCACTTCAGTCATTGGACACCTTTTACCACCTTAAATTTCTGTAAAAAAAATCCTGCCTTCTTTGACCCTGACTACTTGGGCTTCTTATATTAGAGCAAAAATCACATTGTGCAAAAACGTCCGTCCCCAGGGACTAAAAAGTACTTTCAACCAGAAAACACAAGCTGAAATCCCTCTATCTTCAAGTTATCTATAACTTGCTGAGTGGTCCCTCCAATCATATTTCCTATAGGTGATCCCCGTTGCCCTTCCTACGATTTCACTGAGCACACTCCATAGATTTAGCCTCACTTTTCTCACTTACACCTGCATCCATGGCAGGTCCTCGAAAAGAGGTATCTCATTTTCTTTCATTTTTTTCAAAGTCACAACTTTGCCATGTGTTCCCTGCAATGTGGGATGGGTCAGAAGTCCCAAACCTGTTTTGGGCACTTTTTTCTAGTCTTTTCGCAATTCCATGCATGCTCTTTTTCTGTAATGCTGATAGGATTCTCACAAAATTTCGGAGGAGTTGCGCGAGGACTTCCAGGTTTCGATGATGGTGTTATTGATTCT
The DNA here is from genome assembly GCF_031143425.1 of Pleurodeles waltl. NCBI lineage: Eukaryota > Metazoa > Chordata > Amphibia > Caudata > Salamandridae > Pleurodeles > Pleurodeles waltl. The sequence continues at coordinate 600,497,159 of NC_090438.1, forward strand.
ACATTCTTTAAGTGAGAGAGGCTATGTCTCATCGGGTTATCTCTAGGTAACTCAAGCAAGTCTACCATACAAAGCACATCGTCATCATCTCCTTTGTTGTTGTTATGACTGGCTGAGAGGAGGATACTCTATCACTCCATGGTAAGGCTGCACTTGCAGAACTGCTCCTACATAACCATTGTGGATCCGCTGAAAACAACCTGACTGGATTTTAATATGTCATGGATCGATGGTCATGGGACCAGGACCTCCAGTAGACCTCAAGTGAAGCTGCCAGTGGTACTCAAGTGAGGGTCCGTTTGGACCAAGGCCACCAGTGAACCTCGGGTGATGATTCTATTGGTTGATTCTAATGATAATATAACACAAATGATATAACCCGCGGTGCTATTACTCTCATCCTTTCTAAATAGGGAGACACCTGTTCCAGATCAAGCAACAGTGTCTGTTTGCTGAACCCATCTATTACCCTCTGCTGACCTCGGTTAATTGCACCTGCTCCTATGAAAAGCACTAAATATTACAAAAGGCACCAGACTTGTACGAACCAGCAGCTAAACAGCCTCTCTATGAGATGCTCTCGAACAGGCTAGGGAGAAAAAACATTAAGTTTGTGGCTTCCCAGAACCTCACAGTGTCAGGCTTGGGCGACCTTTTTCTTCTCTATCATTTCCTGACATTATTTTGTCAATCTACAAGTCCTCGTTGTCCGAGGGACCGCTAGTGGTGCCCCAAAATGGAAACCAGAATGAAGCATCTATTTTCAAGCCTGATAGGAAAATGTATAACTAATTGAAACTGAAAACATGTAAAAAATTCGACCATTGAAATACAACTCAGACATCCTCAAATAATTCTAGAACCCCCTCTAAACTAATTATTAACTATGCAATCTATTTAACAAAACACTTCATCCTACACAATTCTAAACTACCAACTTAGTGTATTTACTGATTTTAACTATTTAAAAAGTCTGAAAAGATGCGTAGTATGTGTAGCAATAATTCACCAACAGCTTCTATTTTAGAGAAAAATCCAAGGAAATTAAATCAAAGTTTTCGTCAAATCCCTATTCAAATTTTAGACTGCTCAACTAGAAATGTAATTCCTAATGTGGAAGAAGGATGGGCCATCCCTGAAGAGAAGAGGCAGATAAGTAGTCCTATGGATGATAAGCAGAAGTGTTTCAGAGGCACAGCACAGCAAGTGACACTGATTAGAAACGTGATGTACTATTTTGACTGCTAATTTATTGCACTGACAACTGTCTTGTTCTCCTAGACCCTGAATAATTTCGCATTGAGGGCGATGAATGAACTGAGGTTTGAAGAATTATACCTTAAACCACCCTTAACAGGGGAAAATAATGTTCAGGGAGTTGGCTGGCTAGTCTTTGAGTACCGCTCCACATAGTACTTTGAATGGAGCCTCGATTAAAATCATATTGCATTCATACATGTGAAAGGGACAAAGAGCAAACCTCAAAGGGTGTTTGCCAGCTGGGACAGTGGCTTCAAGACAATCGAAAAGCAACTGCTCTGAAACAGCTAGATCCGAGCATATCAATTAAGCACAATGCTCCTGATACCTATGATTAGAAACAAGCTGACCGAATGCTTCCAAATAAGGATGTGGACATTTTTCCTGGTGTTGCGAGCGCTAGCAGCCCAGGTCAATGACTGTCAGTCACTATAGGAGGTCTGGCCTCTGACTCATGTTAAATTGAACACCCTAAGTAAAGTACACAAGATATCTATTGCAGCTCTGGCGGGTTGCCATCAACACTCTGCCCTCTGGACAGCTCACAATAATAAACTTCTCATCAAAATGTACGTTCTGTGCAGCTGCTCCTACAGAGATGGGGTTGCTGAATGACTGGCACTGCGGGCACCCAGTCACCCCGTCTGTGGCTTTTTCGGTAGCCACAGAGTGATAATGCAAAATTTCTGTAAACAAACCTCCTACTTAAACTGAGCAAAGGGAGCACCGCACACAAACGTTCTTTACTTTGATGTTTATTGAGAAGGTCCTGCTTGAAGGCGCTTTTTTAATATCGACCAAGTAGTTAAAAAACATAATAGCAAACATTTAGCACTTGGAGATTGATCTATCTATCTACCTATCTAAAGATAGATAGATAGATAGATAGACAGATAGATAGATAGATAGATAGATAGATAGATAGATAGATAGATAGATAGATAGATAGATAGATATGTTATATATAGTATATATATATATACATATATATATGTATGCGTGTGTACACATATACGTTACGTACTGGCGGTCGCCAGTAGGTAGTTATAGTTAGGACCATGTTTCCATAGAAAAAGCGTTTTTTGACTTGCCTATATCTTTGGCACTGTTTGACAAATCCTTACGAAATTTTCCCTAAAAAATGCCCTGGTGATTCTTATTGCACATGGAAAGTTTTGGGGTGAACAATCAATCAGGAGCCAAGAAAAAGGGGGGATCAAAAAGTTGTGTTTACCATGTTAACTCCCATAGGACCTTTAGACACAACTGCAGCCTGAACCACTGGACGGAATTACACCAAATTTGGCAGCAAGCTAGCTTTGGGAGGCAGATAGTGCTTTTGTTAACTTGCTGTAAATCCATTCAGTAGTTTATGAGAAATTAAGGAAAATCCAAATTTGTATATCACTAGACACAAATAAATCATGAAAACATATTTGTGTTAGCAAAGTGTAGTTGTTTCTTATTGTACTAATTGAAGCTGAGTGTTTGTTGTTTTTGTTTTGTTTAGTTAAACAAAATTGCCAGTTGTTTGTTAATTATATATTTTATGAATACTTATGTGAGGTGATTGGGTGCAAAAACTCTGTTTATACCTTGTAATCAGATGGAATTCCTGTACCACTAAATTATTTGTGAATTGGTAATTCGCTGATATTTTTCAAGTGCAACTACAGAAAGACTAGGTTAATCTATCCAACTGCACTAAGTAGCATCCGGTGTTTGAACAGTTTGCTTATTGATTAACTTGGTCAGTGGCATTTTTACCCTGTGGCATCACTCAGAACTACATGTGCTTGTGCCACACTGCCAACAAAACCAAAGTGGTAATGTCGAGCATCCATTTCATTTCAAATGGGATACAGATTAGGGTTCATATACTCAACGGAATCCCCTTGATCAAATCCCGTACATTTTGGCACGACAGGGTCCCCTGCAGACACCAACAAGAAGTGGATTGTTCTGACATGACAGAAAAGCCCAAAGCCTGAATCTGAACTTGACAGGTAGTTAGCCACTGGCAATAACTGTTAGAGGCACAGATACAGTCAGAAGACACCTGGCAAATTAGTAATGTTTGACCAGTTCAAGCAGATGTAATTTGTCTGAGCTTCAGTGGAAACACTGGCGCGTTCAAGGGTCATTTCTATTTAGCAAGCTCTCTGCTGCCCGCCGGTCCCAGTTATTCACTGGTAGGTGCAGATTGGAGCGCCTCAAAACCCAGCCACGTGAGCAGAAAAGTTCGGAGTGCTGATGCCATAAGCCCATCATGTGACCACACGCTGCAGCGCATTGGTGTAGCCATGTGGAAGAGCTAATTACCAGACAGGAAACTGGACAAAACGATTCAAGGAAACAATCTTTCATCGCAAAGTAAAGCCAATTAACTAATCCCTTTCTGCTTCACTCCAGTACGAAGAAAGCTGATGACAAAAAGAAAGTATCCGATTTAAGGAAAAACGTCGCACATAATTTGTGTCAACGAATCACCACATCAGCTTATTAACTGAAAAGGTCACAAATTTTTTTTTTTTTGCAAAAACAAAAATTATATCGCAGGATTGATAGTACATATGAAGTTTTCGAATAACACAACATACACGAAATAGCAATCAATGAACGAAGGTAGACAGATCATGCTGGGGGTTATTTTTGCGACAGAATTTATGCACGAATACATTTATTCTATAGTGAACTGGAGTATGTAACCTCAGGATGTAGATGAGTTGTTTGTAGAGGTCTGTACCCCCCTTAAGACAAGTTAATAATGCTTTAAGTGTGCATAAAAAGAATTAGCCAACATAGCTGCCACGTTTTCTGCTGCCTCGTGTATGACATTTAAATGTTTTCAGTGTTCTTATGAGTGGCATTTCAATGCCTTATGTGCGACACGATGGGTGACGCTTTATTGCAAGAAGAACAAAGGTTTATCCCCTAAGCATTGAGATAAACTACAGAAATGTCTCCTTCTCGTGCAGTTAAAAGTCTAGAAATGTCCATCGTAGAGATTAGCATCTCTCAATTGATCATTTAAGAGACCACCTCAATATGTTACTACCTTCTTCCAATAAGATCTGCCTGGGTTTTTAAACGAGGGTCTCTGATCCAAGGACAGAATGGTGTTGCTAAGAAAATAAAACTTGGTTTTCTGTCCACTGCCCTTTGAAAAATGTTAAATAATGTATGGAAGATGGTGACAAAAACGAGAGAGATGCAATGTACAGCAGGCAAGAGAAAGGCGGTGTGGCTCTCTTTCAGACCAGCACAATACCTAAACCTATGTTAATTGTGCCCCGTAATCCTGTCGCATCCGTGCAAGGGTGATACTTCAAACCCTGCTACAAAATAAAGGACCAGTGCCTTAAAGAGTGCAACTTTAGACAATGGAAACTCTTACTCACTAGTATCAACTGGTTGCAATGTAGCCGATCTAGTTCTCCCATCTGTCTGCATTTCCTCCTCCCATTTTCTCATTTGCGCTGTCTTTCCTAACTCTTCACCCTACTCTCATTTCTTAAACTTCTCTCTCTGTTCGCTTTCCCTCCTTCTCTTACTTTATCACGCATGCAATCTCCTTTCTCGCACTTCCACACACTCTCCTACTTTCCCATACTGTCCAGAGCCTCATCGTTGGGAGTGCTGGGAACGTACACAGCTTTTGCATTGCTGGAATGGAGCCAGCATGTAATGAGACAGGCTTCTCTCTGTGTCTCAGCCGCGCGCGCTGCAGCTAAAGTAGGGCCTGGGACTCTCGGGAGGTGACAGAACGCATCACGGCTCAGAAAGACAGTTGCTGCTCACGAGATGCAAAGGTGAGTAAGCACCAGTGAGAGTACTGCAGTCTCTTCCGGGCCACGGCTCAGCAGCCCCCCCTGTGACGAAGGCGGATAGCTTTAGCCTAGCTGAGCCACAGAGCACATATACCAGCTTCTCCAATATCAAGCACAGGCTTTGCTGAACCCATGGCAATCTCACCTCCAATCGACGCCAGCCTGAGGCGCTGGCCCCCACATCAATAAGCTGACAATGCTTCGAGCAATAGGACAGTCACAGAATGAGGAGCTTGATTTGCATAACTTTGTATTTCAGTGAGGGGATGGGGACATCGGCACTGACATGCAGTAGACTAGGGCATTTGGCAGGCCTGAGACAAAAAGTAGGTTTGTTGCATTTCATTTTAGTTGGTAAGTAAAACATGTTGAGTTATCTTCATACCAGGGCTCAGGCAATGCTCTTAAAAATAAGTCATCGTCTGGGGTTTAAAACAGGAACCTGCAGCACCTGCGGCTTAGAGGGCCCCATTCAAACTAAGGCCCTTTTCTGTGAGATATATGAGAGGCTCACTAGTCCCCCACAACATTCTACAGTGGAGCCCCATCGTTTTGGGTTACACCTCTGGCTATCATCAGAAGGCACTATTGGAGCGTACTGCAGTGGACCCACCACTTCTTTCTTCAGCCAGAGTTTAACTCACAAGTCGATATCCCACACCCCAGAAATGTGTCAAGGTCAAAGTTATTCATGACATACTAAACCTCCCCTCTGCTACTAAACAAATATGCACACCCATCTGGCTTCTAGAGATCTATTTTCCCTGATCTCATAGTCAGTTTATTGGACCTAATTTCCTACCTCTCCCAGTGCTCCCTTAAGATCTCACAGGAGACTGTGAGCCCCTCAAACATTTTATTTCTAAACGGTTTATCAATCTTTTCATCTAAGACCAACTGGTTCTCCTTCAAACCTGCATGTTTGTTAGACTGGACTACTGCAATTAATTATGAATCCCCTTTTTCCACACCTCAAACGCACAACACACTTAGGGGGTCATTCCAACCCTGGCGGTCCGAGACCGCCAGGGTAGGGGACGGAGGAAGCACCGCCGGCTTCCCACTACCCCTGTGAATCCTCCACGGCAGCGCTGCAAGCAGCGTCGCCATGGGGATTCCGACCCCCTTCCCGCCAGCCTGGTTCTGGCGGTTTTCGCCGCCAGAACCTGGCTGGTGGGAATGGGTGTCGTGGGGCCCCCTAACAGGGCCCCACATTGATTTTCAGTGTCTGCTTGCAGACACTGAAAATCGCGACGGGTGCAACTGCACCCGTCGCACACCAGCAACTCCGCCGGCTCCATTCGGAGCCGGCTTCCTCGTTGCTGGTGCTTTCCCGCTGGGCGGGCGGGCGGCCTTTTGGCGGTCGCCCGCCAGCCCAGCGGGAAAGTCAGAATGACCGCCGCGGTCTTTTGACTGCGGTACGGTCTTCTGGCGGTTCCCGCCAGGCGGCGGCGACCGCCGCCCGCCAAAGTAGGAATGACCGCCTTAATCTGAATTCCTTCTATAGACTCCTGCCTCCAAGGATGATCCACAAACTTTTATATAATTCCACCACATACACTGATTCACATTAGGGTAGTGCCTCACTATTGGACCGATATTACCTGCAAATTCAATGCATGCACAAACAATTTATATGTTTTTCACTGATGGAGTCAGCTGGCTGATGCCCACTTTGTTTTTAAAACTGCCCTGACTGAAGAAGGGCTCCATGAGTTACATTTTGCTTTGTTTCTGCTAGTGAACTCTTTAGGTCTGTAAGGGAAAGGAAATGTGGTCTTCTGCAGCATTGTCTATGATTGACCAAGGTTCCCGTGCTGGCTTGCGTCTGAGAGGTGAGTCTGAATGTCTTAATGTCTAACCCACGTTTCTTTCTGGTTCTATAAATATCTCTTGCTATACCCCAGCCATTTAGTTTCATTAAACCATGTGATATTGTGTCTCTGCCGCTCTCTCACTCTCTCTATTTTTGTGCCTGTGTGTGAGTGCATTGTTGTTAATTAGGGCCAGGGAACTTCACAACTCAAATCTCATTATAAGAATTTGCTATTCAATTTTCTTCCCACTGATGCTTCCTCCCAATGACTTTCTACCTCTGTCCCAAAGAAGTAGCAAACATTGACAATGCCAAGAGGTCTGGCTTGTGAATGAAAGGGCTTCTTCAGTGACTGATAGGTTTAGGCAATCAATACATTATCATACATGCAATAGGTCACTTACCTATGCTCTCATGTGTCAACTCATCCACCTACTGACTCATTCTTGCATTCACCCCTTTACACAACCACAATAAAACATCCACGCAAATGCAACAACATATGCAAGTTCAAAACAACAGGCGACAGCTTAAATATGGATGGCATATGCTTGTTATAAAAAGTAAAATTAAAACAGTGGGTGGCTAATATTATTGTTGATAGTGTTAGCGCGTCAGACCTTATTATGTAAACTTACAAGGGAGACACTTATAGGCCGATGGACCTTTTGACTGCGCTTTGATTATTTCCCACCATGAACCCCGTACCCATATAATCAATAACAATCAATAACATCAATAATCAATAGGATTCAGTAATTTACACACACCATGACCCTGTGGCCATGAATTACCACACATTTATGTAAAAGTTTAAAAACAAGACTGGGTGCCCAAAGCGGCAAAAGAATCGCAATCTAATCAAAGCTTGAGCTACTACACATTCTAAAGTTAAATTAATAGCAAGAGTCACTGCGCAAATAAAATAACATACATTTAGATTCAGCAAAGAAAAGACATCAACTGTCAGTACATGTAGCGGACTTCGTCAGTGAGAACCCTAACTAACATCAGATTAAAATAGCATGTTTGGACTTCATGCATTTCAATTTAGTCACACAAATTTGGAGAAACATCTAACTAAGGCTCTATCAGTTTTAGCGGTTGGTACCTAGAAACAAAAGCCAATAGACATAACAATCAGTAACATCATCTTATACCTTGCCTCAGTATGGTTCAGTGAGCTGTGACAGTCTTCTTCAATAGGACATCAGTTCGGTCAGGAAGTTATCAGGATTCAGCATTAAAGTTCAGCAAAGCAAAGTCTCTTCATGCAGTTTGGAAAAGATTGACTTAACGCTTAAGAAGAATAGGGAAAGAATGGACTCTCTCTTCTTGGTGCAGTTCGACAAAGTTAGATTCCCTAAAACTAATTCCCACATCCTTATTGGTCAAAGAAGGGCATGTTTACAGTTAGTCCAATGAAAATAAAACCCCAAATCTACAATTTTATTAGCACATGGTTCACATGTTGATGATTGGCCCCTCTTCTACCGCTCTCGCCATTGCGCTCTTCAGGTATCAATATTGTTGCAGCTTATACTCCAGTCAGTGCACAATTGTCTTCTCCTCAGTGCAGTCTCAGAGTCAAAAAAACAGTAACATTAGTCAAAAATCTGGTGGTCACTATTCTTACAAATAGCAACACTCTTCACTTCTTTTCCCATCCTGCCTCTTAAATCTAGATTCTCAGTTTCTGTTTGAAAACAAAAGGATGAAAAAAATCTAAAGTAATACAATCACAAACCAAAGGCGGCCTAGGCAGACAAATTCAACAAGATCAAGTAGGAACGCAACTGCAGATTGCATAGAGGTAGAGGATCAGATAGGATATACCAACCATACATGCTCAGACCTCAGTTAAAACTAGCAATAACATTATAGAAAGTTTTATCAATATAATGTAATGCCATCACATAAGCATTGAAATGGTAAGCATTGAAATGGCAACCATAGCCATAAATACTCTTTGTTGCTAAGAGACTGATTACGAGTTCGGCGGACAGGAAAACCCATCTGCCGAACTTCCGATGGGAAGGCAGCTGCCTTACTGGCGACCTCCCCACTGGTCCCATTACAACCTTCACGCTAGGCTGATGGGTGGAAACCAAGGTTTCCGTCAGCCCAGTGGGAAAGTGGTGGCAGCACTGTTGCCGGCTCGTAATCGAGCTGGCGGCAATGCTGCCAGAGGCAGGGGGCCCCAGCATCCTTATAATGTGCACCATCTGCACAACGGACAGTGCGCATTACGAGGGTGCTGGGCCGGGGGACCCCTGCACTGCCCCTCCTGTGTTCCCCTGTACCTGTTCTCCACTAGCCTTTTCATGGTGGAGGTACCGCCATGAAAAGGCTGGTGGAGAACTAGGACATAATCAGCAGGGCGGTGCTGAGTTCGGCACCACCCTGGCTGATTCCGACCTGCGCTGTTCTCAGCCAGGTGGGAACATTGTTCCCGGTGGGGATGGTGGTCGTTTGGCGCCACTGAGAGTCTGGCAGTCTGTTGACTTCCAGACTCGTAATGAGCCCCTAAGTGCCAGCTTAAATACCTTTTATTAATAAAATCATTTTGTCTGTAGCCTCTGCAGTGCGAGGAAGATAGTACAATATTTTGCAGTCGATATTCAGGTGCCTTCTCACTATGAACAGAATCAGACTATGCACTGAGATGTGTCAAGCAAAGAAAGGTTGGCAATTGTGATGATCACTGAAACCATTCAGGATTGTAGGCCTCTATTCACATATGTATGCACCAACTTCGATTCCAGTAATGGTAACCACATAAAACTCTATCATAGTACGTTGCTGATGATTTGCTGTATTCATGTATTTGTAGTGCAGCAGTTCTGCACCACAAATCTATCACCTGCAGTTCTACACTTCATATCCCAGCCCTACTATGTAGTCACTTTCAAACTATCCCCTTCAACAAATCCCATTTTACTGTCATTTTTGGTGGCCTTATGTCATCACCTATCTTCTTGATACGATGAACATAATTGGTATGCGCTAAATTCATGAAGTTGCACTTGGAACCAGATTTTCTAATAAATGTCTCATTTCTTCTATTCTCATTGGACTATCAACTCTATGAGGGATCTACTTTTTTCTCCTGGCCATGACGTTAGTGTATTTTGATAGCAGTGTATAAGAGTGACTGCAATGGTGATCTAAACCACAGAGTAAGTACTTACAAAAAGTCTCAAGATAAGAATGGAGATGCCAAATGTGCAAGGCAGTTTCATACACACACCACTGGCAGGCAGCCCGCTCCTTCATGCTTAGCTTGGAGAAAAATGAAAACATTTCATTCTCTTTGTCCGTGATACCTCCAATGCTATTGATGGCTGAAGTATATCAACATTGATCTTCTATTTTACTGTTAGCTAGGATTTACACTGTGCCTCTTTATTATATTCATGTACAACAATAATGTACAATATTTTGGGCATTTAAGTTGGAGCTGTGCATCACCATTAATTATTTATTGATTTTCAACTAGAGAGTTGGTGAAAAAATAGTCATAAACAAAATAATTAAAACTCAATGTGCAGAATAAAATCATATTAAGATCACGATGCAGCTAGTAACATGGGAGCATACAGCAAGGGTAAAACATCAGAGGAGTGGATATGTTTCTTGACAAAAATCATGCCTGTTAAAACTCTCTTCGGTGACGCCTCATAGGTGAATAGATAAACAAAAACAAAAAAAATAAAGTGAGGTGTACAGACAAATTACACAATTAGAAAAAATAGTGGAAAAAAGTTAGAGACTATGATAGAGAGGAAGGTGGAAAGAAAAGGAAAGGGTTGGAGGGGTTGTAAGAAAGTGAAAATAGAAAGAAAGTACATGGGCATGGAGTGAATTTTAAAAAGAGGGGCACAGAAAGAAGAAGCAAAGAACATAAGAAAGAAAATACATCACAAGTAAACAACGGGGAAGAAAAAGAAAAAGGAGAACTAGAATTGTAAGTTTTGCAAGACGGGAACATAATGAAGCAAAGAAGGCGCATGAATGGAAAGGATGATGATGTAATCAAAAAGAGATGAGTCGACCAATAAAAGAAATGAAGGTACATATAAAAGCATACAATGCAGTGCTTAATTTGTACTTGTTGTTTCCGGTGCTGAGCACCAGCACTTATTTTTGAGGGCCGGGGCTTATTCTTCTGCCTCAAGAATATGCTTCAAGCAAAAGACATGTATGGGAAAGATGGATGAAGGGAAAAACTAAAGGGGTAAGTTCTCTGGAATAAATAATAAAATCAATTGTAGTATGGACATCACCTCTTATAAACGTCAGTACCCCCTCTACTAGTGAAGTTGGAAAGAGCAAAGAATTAGCTACTATCAAACGATTTAGGGCATTCCCATAAGGAGAGTGTTTAAAATGTTGGATAGGACAATCATATTCATCATAGAGCCCACAACAATCTAACAAGCTCTAGTTCACACAGATGGGCATTGACATCACCAACCCAAATTATTCTTAGATCCTTCTTACTTATATTCATGGCCTTATGTATTATCATTTCAAGGTTATCAATCACACTAGTGTCCGAGTGATCAAAGATATTGTTGTAATAATTAATCAGCAACACATCAAATGGCTCAGGAAGTTTCAGAATTAAAACCAAAAAATAAGGGGATGTGCCCATTACACGCACACCCACTCCCCTTGCCATTACAGATACAAAGGTGGCCAGTCCTCCCTTAGCCCTACCCACGGAGGACTTGATTGCAGGGACACTATATGTGGTATAGCCATTGATATGAGGCGGCTCTATAAGCCATGTCTCTTGACAACAAATAAAAAGATTTTCTGTCACTAATCCTAGCCAGTCAAGGTTTCCCATTTTTTATTTCAATCCTGCCACATTCCAAGAGATAATCCCTGAGATTGTCATATCTGGTATATTAGAAGCTCCCTTGTGTTGCAAATAGGGCTGATGTAATGTATTTGTCTCTAAATTCTCCTCTTCTTCTTACTGATGGTCAATCTAATTGCTCTAAAGAATCCAGGGGCTCAAACCTATTAGACAGCATCAGGGCAGTATCATGCAGCTTGGGGACACCAAGATGGCTAGGATTCTGTTCTCCAAGACAGTTTGGATCAGAAAAATAGGAGTGAGTTGGAGATAAAATGAACTCAGTTAAACGTTTTACTTTTATGGATCCTATGGATTGCATTGTAGTTAAAAAGTGATGGTGCAAGGTGTTGACTATCCAGGGGCTCCTAACATTTATAACTATGCAGTCCCCCTGTGAAGACTTGGGCAATGTACCAACCCAGGGGACCCTTCTCACAGTTAAGATATCCTTAAAAAGGTCAGCCCTCTGCCCCAAATACTTTCCAACCCAATGTGTGACTTTATTTAACAAAGATGTGTGAGACTCAGGACATGAATTTCCTAATATGGGCCCATTTTCCAAAAATTAAAATATATGGAGCACATACCAGTGGGATCCTTGGATACGGTGTTTGGGCTCTTATAGGCACCTGACCCTCACAGCCCTCCTGCTTGTCTATGCCCCGCTGTGATGACCTATTTGTGAATATATATTTGTTTCGTCTTATGTAGACTGGTTTCATCTACATACAATAGCTTAAGGCTATTAAGGTGCCAGTATTCAGCATTGTGTTATACTGGCACCTTAATGGCTTTAAACTATTGAAACCAGTCTACATAAGAAAACAAATATATATTCTCATTGGAAACTGAAAACCTGTATTGGCCCGACCTATTGATTGTCACAATAAGAAAAATGCTGTGTATGTACAAGGAAGGAACTAAAACAAACAAGAACTGAATTACACTGCGACAGAGGTAAAGGACCAGTGGACTAGTGGTCCACAGTGAAGGAAGAACAAAACTGGTCCTTTGTATAAAAGCAATATGGGACTGGCTCTGTCCCAGGACTTTAGGCGCAGTCAGACAAAAACATTGTTGAACAAGTTATAGTAGCCACAGTTAGAGGAGGCAAAATAGAACTTCCAGGATCTTGACTAATGAAGTAAGAGGGACAGAGTTCAAGGTGAAGGGGGATAGAAGGTGAGAAAGGAAACAATTTCTTTATCAATGGAGTGAAACAAAAGTTACTATATATTAACAAAACTTATATTATTTTGGGCAAGGACCTGCTATGTGTGTAAGTCGGTCCTATCGCCTGAACTTACTACCTAAAGGTCACACATATATAGTGCAGAAAATTTGACTTACATGGTAACCTAGACTCTAGAAGAGGTCAGTGTGCCAGTTTTGCTCTGCAAATTTTTTTGTTCCCAGAAAACAAAGTCTCTTTTGGGTTGGGAATATCCCCTGCATACTATACAGGTGTGTTCCCTATCCTGAGTGCATGACCGCATGAAAATTTGGTATCCTGACTTTTATTTTGGCCATGGTATCTTGATAATCTAGCATGTGCACAGAAGCCTAGGTCTGTCCCTGCCATTGCAAGGTCCAGAACCTGTACTGCGATGTGCTGTGACATGGGGGGCCACACTAGGAATGTCCTCATAGTGGACAGAGGTCTGCTGTGGTCGTTGTGAGCTAAACACCCTGAAAAAGTGGACTGCCTGAGAGAGCAAACCAGAAACAAGCCGTTCTTCAAATGGGTCCCAGGACTCCCTCTACAGTTCCTGTTGAAAACTGCAACCAAAAGACCACTTTGATACCACCATGCATGTGCCACTAATGGCTGCTGTGGGCCAAAATTCACCACTGACCCCACTGATGGCATGAAAAATCACAAAACTGATGAGGGAGAGTTGATCGACCTCAAAAAGCTGCAACTGCCAGAAGCACACACCAGTGGACTCATGGGCCCAGAGAAGGACAGAGCTACCTTGCCATAGAATTAATCTGCACTAGCCCAGCACTGTAGTCAATACACCAAAGTCTGTTGAGCTACATTTGTCTGTTTCTGCTTGGAGACAGGGCATACCAAAGATATAGGCCACACTTGTCAAAGAGTGAGTATTGCAAGCTCTTGCCTGCTGATGAAACAGAGAACTTTAACACACTGACTTCAGCACTAAAACTTGAGACTGTTGTCGCCCACAACAGGGGTAAGATCAAAGTGACTGAATGCATAGTTAAACTTGTAGGGAACTTTACCTGCACCTGAGCATAATTCATTGCACTACTAGAGACCACTAAGGGCAAAAGAGGATAGGGTCACCTGTGCAAAACTAGAGAATTGAGGACATGAGGTGTAGCTGGCATGCTTAGAGAATTGGGCTTAGGAGTAACACGCTGTGTTTTCAAATTGGATTGTGCAGCGTTTTTTAGTTCAAAAGATTGTATTAATTTTAGTGTATAACATTACAAAACAATACAAAACATATTCTTGAAAACAATAAGGGTGCTAATCAGATATTATTGAGAATAAGAGAACTAAATCCATACAAGTTGAAGGTACCTTAATAGTAATTATTAGTGAAAGCAATAAGTAAAATACAAGCATTTGCAATGCAATGGGTCTCGCGTTTCTCGGGTTAGAGCGATTAGCAATGTAAAATTCCTAACTGGATTTTCTTGCCACTTAAATTGAAAATGAAAAGTAAAATGGTTGACAAAAGCGAGCCGATTCAAAGTGCCCTGGCCGCCTTGAGCAGGAAGGAGAGACACAAAAAGAAAAAGAAGTTTGCTCGCAGTCAAATGAATCGGCAATCGGCAATCATGCAATTATCCATGTAACAGGGGCAGTCTGCAAGTGGTAACAAAATCGCCCCAAGTATGGACAAACGTAAAGCATTTACCAATGATACCAAAGTATTTTTGAAAGGCAAGCCCATGAACGAGTGAAAGTGATGAGCGTGCGGTGGGCGTGGCTAAAAGCCCACAATTCTTACAACAGGTCAAAGCGCTTACACGCTCGACCTAATAAAGTGCTGTGATGCGGTCAGTGCTAGCGAGCCATAGCACCTTTATTTTTTTTGTTTGCTCTTTTTAAAGAAGAAATAGATTGCCATAAGCAACAGCACATGCACTGTCTCAAGCGGACCTAAAAATGATGGACAAGATTTGAGTTCACACCTCTAAACCACACTTAATACCTAACTCTCTTAAGCATTGAGAATTCTTCTTGATTAATACTCTATTCATCTTTCCATGGTTGGTTCCTTTTTGAACTGTCTCAGAAGAGCCCAAAAAACAATTTAATGAAATGATGCCCATAGAAACCTGCAGTAGTTGGGAACCTTCTTTGGATAGGCACCAGCCCATTTCCATCCATCAGTGTTTTGATGTCTTAGTAAATCTCCTTTACTGGGAAAGGTATGCCAAATAAAAGGTGGTGAGCCTGCTGTACCTTACTAATAAGGCCAAGTGATACCAAAAGTTCCATAATTATTTTTTTGCTTGTGATCTCCTTCTGAAGAACTGAGGGCTAGACTCTATTAGACGGGTGTGGCAAAAGGGGCAAGAATAATTGCAGTTACCGAAGGAGATCTTCCATATGGCAAAGACAAGCTGCTAAATAAGTGGAATGAAATGCTACCAAGAGGAAGTTTGAGTGCTCACATCTGAATTGTTGAAACAAACATGAAATAATATGACCTGCTCTGATTACAAAGGCTTAGCCTGTGAGTGAAAATCCTAAATCAACCAACAAATCCTGCATTAAAGAGCAAACAACATTAGAGGCTCTTTGTGCCCTTAACAGTGCTTGCAATAAGCAAGGGGGGATGAATGATGCAATCTTGTGGGGGTAGTTGTGAGAAGCTGAAAATTGTTCTTACTGTGGAGGACTTCAACATTTTCATAACTTGTAATTAAAAATATATGTATTAGAAGAATGTACTGTAATAACCTCTACTGTCCTGCCAATAATGCACAAAAAGTTAATTTGTACAAGTTATGCATTTCAGTCAGCACAGACTTCCTTTTTGTTTAAACACACATTTATTTTAGAGCATTTCTCTTGCACCTGACATCGCCCAATTCACTTCAGAGCACTGAATTGAAAAGGATAAAAAAGTAATAGAAAGAAAATTAAAACAGGAGGCAAAGTGCAGTCAAATACATAGGTTGAACATAGAACTTGCATTCTTTGGTCGCTCAAAAACAATTTAAGAAAACACATGTTCGTCTCTTCTCACAGCCACTCTATTATCATGCCATCTGAATAAAGCAATACACTATAAATTCACCTCTCCAGAGCAAGTGTATCAGCAAGGTGTAACAGAATTAGCCCTGGCCCACTTGTAAACACTGCAATCCCACTATTAGCAAGAGCCGTAGACACTACTTGCTGCTTGGCTCACACTTAACCAGAAGCACCTGTAGATTTTATTAACTTGATTTACATGAACAATGTATGACCCCCAGAGTGCTCGCCTGAGGTGATGAATTTGAAGGCTTTGAGGATCTAGTGGGAGCTGGTGTGTCCAGCATTCAGTGAAAAACGAGCGGTGGGCTCGGGCAGTGACAAAAACAGATTATTTGTCGCCGACTGCCCAGGAAAGGCTGGCATATTATATTTATAACAATATGTCATGGACGAAGCATGACATGACCTGCCTAAGCAAGGGGCGTGGTATTACTGTCAGGGCTGCCAACGTCGGAAGTGGGAACCTGATTTGAGTCCCACATCAACATTCTGTGATCTTAGGCACATCATGTACCCCCCCCCATGCTTAATAAATTAATGTCACCTTGTATAGCATAAATGGAGCCCACATAATGGCCTTCAATGCACTGGACTGAGTCCGTGCCATAAAAAAAACACAGAAGCACTAAGGTGAAACCGTATTGAAGAGGAGGTGCCAGAGCAGTCTGCTTGAGAATGACATGGGATGTGGTTGGGGGAGGTGCCTAGAGAAGCATACGCAGAAGAGAGCTGTACAAAACCTGCATTCTCATCATTAACTGCAATATACACGTTCGGAGCTACAAAGCCTATCGGTCCGGCCAGGTCAGATCGAGCGGCTCATCTGATTGGGAACCGCTCCTGCAACAGATAGTTGTACATAGTATTTCACTGAAACGTGACATAGGCTGAAAAACCTCTTTGGACTTTTTTCAAGGCAAGCCCATAACGGGTGCAATATAGTAGAAACCTTAGGCAGGCTGACAAATGACCTTGATGACAGGTTAATGACATTGAAATGAATCAGGTGTTCTTAAACACAAAGCCAAAATAGTCCAGACAGGCTTACCAGAGAACAGAGCAGGCAAAGTAACATCAACAAAACTGAACATATGACAAAGTGTCGAATCTACAGTGAACGCAGAGAAAACATGCTGCAGCACGAGCTTATTCCCACGTATTCCCCAGACAAGCCACTCCCTGTAGAAGCCACTTAAACAAAACAAAGAGAGCGAGGGCGAGCTGGCCCTGGAAACGCCCCTTCTGCTGTTTTTTTTATGTTTGCAGAGGGAGCTTAGGGGTAAGGGAGACCTGTGGGAGGTCTTGCAGAGGAAGCGTGGCTGCTCGGAAGCACACACCCACAGTGTAAAACTAGCAGGCAAAAACGGAAAAAAAGTCCTCTACAAAAGAGATAAACAGAACAAAGTGTAATTATACAGTAGTTGGTTGCTACTCTGAAAGGGAAAAAGGAGGGACAAAGAGGCAGAAATGACCACTAGCAAGCAAGGATTTTTAAAGGACACTGCAACCAACAAATGAAATTGCTTTAAGCACACAGTATAAGTATACTTAAAAGTATACATGAGGTCAAGCGCTCAACCTAAAAATAAAAATAAGATAGCATAATATATGGTTAAAGAAAAAATGAATAATGGTCAAGGATAACTGTAATAAAGTAAATTATTATTTTAGGTAGGTGAGTGCCCACATTAAGGAAAAATAGCACTTTTTGCAAGGGTAAGCCCTCCAAGTTACTGAATTATTCTGAGCACAACTCCTGGTTGCTACAGCACAGACCAGACAGGCTTAAATTAGGGCAATATGTAAGGTATCTATGCAGCTCCAAAACAGATATAAAGTTAAAACATCAAGCCATAAAAATACTGAAGCAATTTATAAAAATAGAGTAAAAGGCTAAACAAAACGACAAAAATCTATGAAGGGGAATAAGAGATATTAATTTCAAAAGTGGTAGGTAAAAATAGCTCTAAAAAGCAGTAAGAGCTAGTGCTACCCTATGGAACTGTAGCCTGGGACCTAGGCATGAATTGAGGCCAACTTAAATGAAGCCCTGGTCAGATATGCCAAATGGATTGGCCCCATTAAAAGCCTGGAAGTTAAAAAGCTTGAAACAATGTCCAAGTCTCACTTTAGAAAGGAACTTTGTCACTTTTTTAAAGAAAAACATTGAGATTTCTTCTGAGTCTCAAAGCAGAGACCATTTAAGAAGAAAAATTCTCCATGTGTGGGACCCACTGAAACTGTAGCTGATACAGGGTTCCCAAAACCTGGATACCTGGTGCAGGGTGATCTTGCTGGTGCTGTAGAGCTCTGGGCATTGCTCGTTGAAAGTCCTAATGCTGTGGAGCTGCCAGTCAGATACATTTCTTTGCAGGTCCGGGTGAAGCTTTTGAGGAAAAACTTTCAAAAGTGCTCGGAATTTTTTTCTGGTGCACAGACAACCATATGAATACACTTCTATGACCTCAGAGAAAGGCACCGAGAGACTCCCAAGATGTCACCCAAAGGCCAACAGCATTGGTAATCTGGACATATCAGGGAAAATTACTGTTACAGTTTGTTGTGTCGTTGTAGCTCGGAGGTCATCCAATTGGCCCTTGGAGCCCACCTCTTTGTCCTGAGTACAAGAGGGAGCAGGTCAAGTACTTCAAGGCTCTTCTTGGATCACTGAAGGCAGGTCTAGTCGTCTTTTGATCTTCTGCAAGTCCGGTAAGTGTTCTGAAGATCCAGTTAGTAGTGGATGGGTTGACTTTTAGTTCTTCTGTAGTGAAGCCTAGTTTAATTTAATGGGACACAGGCGTTAGCTTAGCCTGTGGCTTGCAGACTCCTGCCCCCGTCACCCAGTGACTTTTACCCTACATAGCTTGCTCTGTTTTAGCGCATTTATTTAATTAATTACTTTAAGATGGCTGCCTTGTTTGACTTAGGTACTAATATGATATGGTACACTGTTCCGAAATTGAAAGAAAAGGAAAGAGAAAGAGTCCTGATAATCAGGAGCAATAGACCTCACACACCGTATTTGGTGTCATGCTTCATCATCGGACAGCTCCTCGTCAGACCGGCGTTGCAATTTCTGACGGGCACCCCCCGAGGGGGGGCTCTTTGCCGGAGATCTTTTTGAATATACTCGATGATGCCGCGGAGCCAAATATGGGTCCGAGAGAGGAGAAAATGTACAGAAAAAGAATAGTAAAATTGGCTCAGATCCCTCACTTAATAGTTTATTATTTGCTGTTGGGAAGTGGTCAAGATTAAAAAGAAGTCAAGGGAGTGAAACTAGAGGCAATGCTCGGACACTCACACAAGAACAATCAAAATAATTAAGGAGGACGGAAAAGGTCCAACACTCCTTAATATGCGGTCGACATGTTTCGCGTCGTTACTGGTCCAACAGGATCCCGTGACGCTTCTTCAGGACCTAATCAATCATAGATTTTCTCCAAAAGAAAAAACCAAAACAAAATACTTATACTCCTGTTGACTAACGCTCGCAGTCAAGGCGTCATCAGTCGCTTATTAGGACTAAACCGGACTGGTTTTCCTTTCCTATCAGTCGCCGTAAATATGGGAAAAAAAGGGGGCTAAAATTAGCTCAGTATATCATCGCTCCACCAGTATTTAGGGGCGACGAGTACAGGTTAATGTGGAAAAAGGGGAGTGACAAACTAGTGCAACACTCAGTGATCAAGTGGTTGTAGGCACACCATGCTGGTAACATATAAAGTGGCTTACCATCTCAATTAGAGAATAGGCTCCATGGGATATCGATGGCCCATCACCCGGTACACAGTAAATCTGATGGTAAGAGAACATATGCCAAAAAGGGGGGCACCATATTGTAGTTATACAGTCATCATAAAAGTCCGAGGCAAAAATGGCTGGGGATGAGCCAACCATAGTTAGGAAATGAGGGACTGACAGTAAAAGTGAAATTTAAAAATTATTTATATTTATATATGTCTCACTTCAACTCTTATACACATACATCGTAGAAGCAACAAGAGAAAAAAGTCATCAATTCTGCGGGAATGTTCATGAATATCCTTAATATCACGTATAAGGTAGGGCATGCAGCCAGTTTCATTGGGTGGAGAAATACTTCATTTCAAAACAAAACATGAGTCGTGCCAAAGGTCAAAGGTAGAGTGGCACATGAGGGGGATAAAGATAGGGGGGTATTGTGACCCAGAAGTAATCATACCCTATGTAATACACCATAGTCAGTAAAGATAGAAATAAAGAATTGAGCTGAAGGAGTACAATCAGCTAAACCCACGGGCGTATCGTTAAGTGCAGAACACGAGGTACCCCCGACCTAAATGCATTAGTATTGCAGCGTTCGAAAGAGATGCCGTGGTAAAGTTCTGCAAAAAAATGGGGAGATGGGCACTTACTTGCGAGGTTACCGGTTTATGCTGCAGCACCTACCCGTGGGTCGCGTTCCCGAACATATGCGGAAACGGAAGGCTGCCGGTATAAATAGTACGCGCGCGAAGCGCGTGTCGCTCAATTAGGTGATCAGTTGCCAAGCAACTTCCTCGTCAGTCGCGAGCCTCTAAGGAAATGAAAAAGGGACTCAGAAAAACGGGACGCGATGGAAGCACTCTATGTGCGGCGGCCATCTTAAAATGGTAAATGGGTTACAAAGAAACAAGAAATAACTTAGTTCCAACTGTCAGGAAATACCAAAGTCCTGTGGTAGACTAGATTAGTCATTACTAATATCATGGGTCCAGGATGGCAAGGTCTAATCCCTTCTAGTAAGGGTAAAAATGGGAAGTAAAGGGTGGGATGACCATCGAACAGAACCTTCTAAAAAGTGGTTGTAAGAAGGGCAAAATAAAAAACCAAGCAGCTGTCTATTTGGAAAGGTGGAACCAAGGGATGTCATCGTTTAGTCCCTGTTGGTGGGTATGGAGTCTATATTCCCAGCGTTGTTCAAGCTCAAATAATGAGCGGGTGCCTGGTAAGTCGCAAGTCTGTAATACCACCCATCGCATGTCATCTGGTGTGTGGTTAAGTTCAATAAAATGTATGCTAAGTTTAGTAGTAGTACGTCCACACCGGATGTTACTACGGTGTTCATTTATCCTAATCTTTACAGGTCGTGTGGTCATCCCCACGTATCTCAGATTACAGGGACAGGTGATAAGGTAAACACAATTGCGGGTGTTGCAGTTAGTATGTCTCATCAGATGCCAAGTTAAAAAGGGTTCTAGTTGTAAAATGTATGTGTGTTTAGTGAGTGAACAGACATTGCAATTCCCACACGGAAAGTGACCTTTAACTGGGGGGAGATCCCATAGAGATTTCTGTCTGTTTGGGATGGTGGTGGGTCTGGGTCGGGTGTGTACCAGCATGTCTTTTATGTTCGCGGTCCTCTTGAACGCAAACACAGGCTTGGGAATATTTTCACCACCATGGCAGAGGACCGGCCATCTTTTATTGATTATCTTCTTAACTGTGTTAGAAAGTGGTGTAAATGTCGATACACAGGTAAGCTTGTTGTCCGTAGATTTAGGGGTTAGCTGTAATAGTGAGTCTCTATCACTATACTTGGCTCGTTTGTAAGCTGTTTTAATGACTCTATCCGGGTAATGGCAGTCGTGTAGTTTAACCTGTAATTCAGAGGCTTGGGTACTAAATAGTCGTAAATCACTACAGTTCCGTCGGAGACGTAAAAACTGGCCAAAAGGTAAATTTTCTCTTAGTGCTTTGGGATGGTGGCTCTCGTATAATAATAAGCTGTTCCGATCAGTAGTTTTGTGAAAGGTGCGGGTCTTCAAACGACCTTCCTCTATGCTGATTAACAAATCTAGGAAGGGGATCTCTTTAGTAGATACAGAGGAAGTGAAGTTGAGGAAGGGGTCTAGACTATTTACCCATGTCGAAAATGCATCTACTAAATCAATAGGGCCATGCCAGATGACAAGGATGTCGTCTATATAGCGACGCCACAATTTGATATTGGCGGAAAAGGGATTGGACTCAGGTAAAATAAAACGTTTCTCAAAGTCGTACATGTACAAACACGCTAGGCTCGGGGCGAAAGTGCTGCCCATCGAGGTCCCGCGAATCTGATGGAAGAGTTTATCCTCAAACTGGAAAAAATTCCGAGTCATAGCCAAACTAGCACAGTGCATGATAAAATGAACAGGTGTTGTGAATTCTGAACTGGTAGATAAAAGAGACGACTCAACTACCTCCAGTGTGGCCACTTGCGGGATGTTGGTGTATAGAGCCTCAACATCAAGTGTGATCAAGGCATCGACATGCGCTGTGGAATTTATGGTTTCAATCAGGTTGAGAACATCTGTAGTGTCTCTCAGGTAAGTGGTTGATTGTTGTACAAGTTGTCGTAGGAAATGGTCACAGAATATCGAGAGTGGTTCAAGGATGGACCCAATCCCTGAAACTATGGGGCGTCCTGGTGGAGGAGAAATGCCCTTGTGAATTTTAGGGAGGCAGTAAAAATAGGGGATACGAGGATCCTCTGTATCCAAAAATTCTGCTTCCTTTTGGACGATTCTTTTCGTTTACAATGCGAACTGTCTCGGTTCTTTAGGAAAATACGCCTCCAATTTTTCTTTAAAGACAGACCTACTGTCGACTCTCCACTGGACTCTGGCCTCAGAAAGCCTTCCCAATTCATACCTCCACTTACCTCTATGCCTTGCGAGGTTCAGGCTTTCGAGAAAGCGGTCACCTCTGATGTCGAAAACCTACGACCACAACATAAATTTATTAACTTGTCCAGAATCGAGAACGAGGCACTCCGAGCTCTAGCAGCTGATTCCAATATTACTATTAAACCAGCAGACAAAGGAGGCGCCATTGTTGTGATGAATACTGAAGATTACAGACA
This sequence comes from Pleurodeles waltl, assembly GCF_031143425.1. Taxonomy (NCBI): domain Eukaryota; kingdom Metazoa; phylum Chordata; class Amphibia; order Caudata; family Salamandridae; genus Pleurodeles; species Pleurodeles waltl. Next base: position 600,520,046 of record NC_090438.1, read on the forward strand.
GGAATGCCTTCGCCTTCTTTGCGATTCTACCTATTATGCCCATATTGATTGGGATCCCACGGGGTGTTTGCAAACTGAGATACGTGGGATGATAGAGGAAGCTGTTAACAACACTTGGATATCACAAAAGGAAGCAGAATTTTTGGATACAGAGGATCCTCGTATCCCCTATTTTTACTGCCTCCCTAAAATTCACAAGGGCATTTCTCCTCCACCAGGACGCCCCATAGTTTCAGGGATTGGGTCCATCCTTGAACCACTCTCGATATTCTGTGACCATTTCCTACGACAACTTGTACAACAATCAACCACTTACCTGAGAGACACTACAGATGTTCTCAACCTGATTGAAACCATAAATTCCACAGCGCATGTCGATGCCTTGATCACACTTGATGTTGAGGCTCTATACACCAACATCCCGCAAGTGGCCACACTGGAGGTAGTTGAGTCGTCTCTTTTATCTACCAGTTCAGAATTCACAACACCTGTTCATTTTATCATGCACTGTGCTAGTTTGGCTATGACTCTGAATTTTTTCCAGTTTGAGGATAAACTCTTCCATCAGATTCGCGGGACCTCGATGGGCAGCACTTTCGCCCGAGCCTAGCGTGTTTGTACATGTACGACTTTGAGAAACGTTTTATTTTACCTGAGTCCAATCCCTTTTCCGCCAATATCAAATTGTGGCGTCGCTATATAGACGACATCCTTGTCATCTGGCATGGCCCTATTGATGTAGTAGATGCATTTTCGACATGGGTAAATAGTCTAGACCCCTTCCTCAACTTCACTTCCTCTGTATCTACTAAAGAGATCCCCTTCCTAGATTTGTTAATCAGCATAGAGGAAGGTCGTTTGAAGACCCGCACCTTTCACAAAACTACTGATCGGAACAGCTTATTATTATACGAGAGCCACCATCCCAAAGCACTAAGAGAAAATTTACCTTTTGGACAGTTTTTACGTCTCCGACGGAACTGTAGTGATTTACGACTATTTAGTACCCAAGCCTCTGAATTACAGGTTAAACTACACGACCGCCATTACCCGGATAGAGTCATTAAAACAGCTTACAAACGAGCCAAGTATAGTGATAGAGACTCACTATTACAGCTAACCCCTAAATCTACGGACAACAAGCTTACCTGTGTATCGACATTTACACCACTTTCTAACACAGTTAAGAAGATAATCAATAAAAGATGGCCGGTCCTCTGCAGTGGTGGTGAAAATATTCCCAAGCCTGTGTTTGCGTTCAAGAGGACCGCAAACATAAAAGACATGCTGGTACACACCCGACCCAGACCCACCACCATCCCAAACAGACAGAAATCTCTATGGGATCTCCCCCCAGTTAAAGGTCACTTTCCGTGTGGGAATTGCAATGTCTGTTCACTCACTAAACACACAGACATTTTACAACTAGAACCCTTTTTAACTTGGCATCTGATGAGACATACTAACTGCAACACCCGCAATTGTGTTTACCTTATCACCTGTCCCTGTAATCTGAGATACGTGGGGATGACCACACGACCTGTAAAGATTAGGATAAATGAACACCGTAGTAACATCCGGTGTAGACGTACTACTACTAAACTTAGTATACATTTTATTGAACTTAACCACACACCAGATGACATGCGATGGGTGGTATTACAGACTTGCAACTTACCAGGCACCCGCTCATTATTTGAGCTTGAACAACGCTGGGTATATAGACTCCATACCCACCAATAGGGACTAAACGATGACATCCCTTGGTTCAACCTTTCCAAATAGACAGCTGCTTGGTTTTTTATTTTGCCCTTCTTACAACCACTTTTTAGAAGGTTCTGTTCGATGGTCATCCCACCCTTTACTTCCCATTTTTACCCTTACTAGAAGGGATTAGACCTTGCCATCCTGGACCCTTGATATTAGTAATGACTAATCTAGTCTACCACAGGACTTTGGTATTTCCTGACAGTTGGAACTAAGTTATTTCTTGTTTCTTTGTAACCCATTTTAAGATGGCCGCCGCACATAGAGTGCTTCCATCGCGTCCCGTTTTTCTGAGTCCCTTTTTCATTTCCTTAGAGGCTCGCGACTGACGAGGAAGTTGCTTGGCAACTGATCACCTAATTGAGGGACACGCGCTTCGCGCGCGTACTATTTATACCGGCAGCCTTCCGTTTCCGCATATGTTCAGGAACGCGACCCACGGGTAGGTGCTGCAGCATAAACCGGTAACCTCGCAAGTAAGTGCCCATCTCCCCATTTTTTTGCAGAACTTTACCACGCCATCTCTTTCGAACGCTGCAATACTAATGCATTTAGGTCGGGGGTACCTCGTGTTCTGCACTTAACGATACGCCCGTGGGTTTAGCTGATTGTACTCCTTCAGCTCAATTCTTTATTTCTATCTTTACTGACTACGTGTATTACATAGGGTATGATTACTTCTGGGTCACGATACCCCCCTATCTTTATCCCCCTCATGTGCCACTCTACCTTTGACCTTTGGCGCGACTCATTTTTTTGTTTTGAAATGAAGTATTTCTCCACCCAATGAAACTGGCTGCATGCCCTACCTTATACGTGATATTAAGGATATTCATGAACATTCCCGCAGAATTGATGACTTTTTTCTCTTGTTGCTTCTACGATTTATGTGTATAAGAGTTGAAGTGAGACATATATATATATATATATATAATTTTTAAATTTCACTTTTACTGTCAGTCCCTCATTTCCTAACTATGGTTGGCTCATCCCCAGCCATTTTTGCCTCAGACTTTTATGATGACTGTATAACTACAATATGGTGCCCCCCTTTTTGGCATATGTTCTCTTACCATCAGATTTACTGTGCACCGGGTGATGGGCCATCGATATCCCATGGAGCCTATTCTCTAATTGAGATGGTAAGCCACTTTATATGTTACCAGCATGGTGTGCCTACAACCACTTGATCACTGAGTGTTGCAGTAGTTTGTCACTCCCCTTTTTCCACATTAACCTGTACTCGTCGCCCCTGAATACTGGTGGAGCGATGATATACTGAGCTAATTTTAGCCCCCTTTTTTTCCCATATTTAGGGCGACTGATAGGAAAGGAAAACCAGTCCGGTTTAGTCCTAATAAGCGACTGATGACGCCTTGACTGCGAGCGTTAGTCAACAGGAGTATAAGTATTTTGTTTTGGTTTTTTCTTTTGGAGAAAATCTATGATTGATTAGGTCCTGAAGAAGCGTCACGGGATCCTGTTGGACCAGTAACGACGCGAAACATGTCGACCGCATATTAAGGAGTGTTGGACCTTTTCCGTCCTCCTTAATTATTTTGATTGTTCTTGTGTGAGTGTCCGAGCATTGCCTCTAGTTTCACTCCCTTGACTTCTTTTTAATCTTGACCACTTCCCAACAGCAAATAATAAACTATTAAGTGAGGGATCTGAGCCAATTTTACTATTCTTTTTCTGTACATTTTCTCCTCTCTCGGACCCATATTTGGCTCCGCGGCATCATCGAGTATATTCAAAAAGATCTCCGGCAAAGAGCCCCCCCTCGGGGGGTGCCCGTCAGAAATTGCAGCGCCGGTCTGACGAGGAGCTGTCCGATGATGATGAAGCATGACACCAAATACGGTGTGTGAGGACTATTGCTCCTGATTATCAGGACTCTTTCTCTTTCCTTTTCTTTCAATTTCGGAACAGTGTACCATATCATATTAGTACGTTGTTGGGAGGGCATACACTGGACCGACCAATCCTCCTCTCTTACCCCCCTCTTTTTTTTAAGTTGTTTGACTTAGGCCCATGTTTTGATTTGCGTTATCCGTGCCACCTTGCTAAGGCGTCAAGATCAGGCGACAAATACAAACAAACTGTAGGTGTTCACTTTAGGTACTTTCCATTCATTGGGCACAGGGGCATGTAGCGGGGCCAAGTTAGGCCCCTCTATGCCACGTAATACAAAAAAAAAATTATACCTACCTGCACTTACCTGCACTCACCATGGATGTGTCCCCCCATCCATGGGTGTCCTCCAGGGATGGGCGAGGGTGGCAGGGGGTGTCCCTGGGTGCAGGGAAGGGCACCTGTGGACTGCTTCCATGGTCTCCCACCATGGAACTTAGCCCACAGGTCCCTTAACGCCTGCCCTGACCCAGGCGCTAAAAAACAGCGCAAATCCTGCTGGGCGCCTTGTTTTAAGGCCCGCCTCCTCCTGTGCATCATTTTGACGCCAGAGGATAAATAAAACGCCCATGCCTTAGAGTCAGTTTTTGCACGAGAACGCCTACCTTGCATGTCATTAGCGCAAGGTAGGTTTTCATGTACAAAAAATGACTCAAACTCCATAACTTTGACATAGACGCGTCTAGCGCCAAAGTATAAATATGGAGTTAGGTTTGCGCCAAATTTGCGCCAAAATAAATTATGCAAATCCGGCGCAAACAGGGTATAAATATGGGCCTCAGCGTCTTATTATTTCAAGTTGCCTCCTTTGAAAATTAGGAAAATTATGCTAACTGATACAAAGCTGATTTATTCAGAGCCCTTTGTTTCCCATCTTACAGTTGAAGGTTACGAATATTGGAAGAACACTGTTGATTTAAAAAGTGTATGGGGAACACAAGATTGGCAAATACAGCATAGGGAAGCTTCATTTAGAACATGCCTGATTCCTGTCCAAATGATCTTTTTAAAGGACACCGTTCAACAGACATCCTGTCTGGGGTTAGCAAAAGTAAAAGAAATTAACGCGCCTAGTATCCCTACACCTGCAAAGTTTAATGATTGGCAATTCTTCCTGAATGTTACAGAGGAAGAGCTAGATGCAAAGGTTCAGGCTGGTACTTATAATTCTTCACTTTCCAGTCCTGGCGGGTGGTTAATTTGGCCAATGGACACCAATGGATGTCAAGCACGTTTTTTGAATTCCTCAGGGGGTTTCCATATTAGCCGGCCAGACCCTCACTTAATCTCTGGTCAACACACAAGTATTGTTACAACATATAGTGTGGGTAAACTGTGCCCACAATGGTACAGTCTAACACGTTAGCAGCAGTTAAGGAACACCTTAACACTCTTTCTGAAGATGTAGACTTGTAAGACTTTTTGCTAGGTCCTAGAAAACCACGCTCTAATAAATTCAAATATGCTCTGTACAACGAGATCTGGAAGCTCTCTCAGATCGAAGCTGCTGCGCGCTTAAGGCAGATAGATAAAGAAAACATAGAAAAGGCTTTAGCTGTTGTCGATAACGGCATGAACACGTTGTCCAACAGAATTTATTCACTGACAAAGATAGTGTCATCTGTGATAGATATCATTCAGACAGACATTTCCCGTTTATATAAGAGACTAAGGCCCTGATTCTAACTCTGGCGGGCGGCGGAGGCCGCCCGCCAGAGTTCCCCCCTCCTGAATACCGCACCGCGGTCGTAAGACCGCTGCGGTGATTCTGGGTTTTCCACTGGGCTGGCGGGCGACCGCCAAAAGGCCGCCCGCCAGCCCAGTGGAAAACAACCTTCCCACGAGGACGCCGGCTCCGAATGGAGCCGGCGGAGTGGGAAGGTGCTACGGGTGCAGTTGCACCCGTCGCGAATTTCAGTGTCTGCTGAGCAGACACTGAAATTCTTTGTGGGGCCCTCTTACGGGGGCCCCACGACACCCCATACCGCCATCCTCTGCCGCCAGGAACAGGATGGCGGTATGGGGTGTCAGAATCCCCATGGCGGCGCAGCGAGCTGCACCGCCATGGAGGATTCTTTTGGGCAGCGGAAAACCGGCGGGAGACCGCCGGTTTTCCTTCTCTGACCGCGGCCAAACCGCCGCGGTCAGAATGCCCTGCGGGGCACCGCCAGCCTCTTGGCGGTGCTCCCGCCAACCCTGGCCCCGGCGGTCCATGACCGCCGGGGTCAGAATGACCCCCTAAGTCAGCTGCGTTCCATCATGCAGTTAGGTTGGACGTTACAGACATTGAAAAATGGCAGAATTCCATGAAAATATATTAACGGCAGTGAATTGTTCACTGCTTTTAATTTATCCAAAGAACAGCAGACTATTGCTATAAGGGAAGCGAGTTTCACTATGCTCCATATAGAGAAGTTTGAAAAACTGCCGTTCACATCAGCAAGTCCTTCAACTGTATGGCTCATACATGGCATCATTAATCTGCTCATTTCCACTTTTTGTTTTTCAAAAAGTATGAAACATCTTGCCGTGGGCAGGTATGAGCGACTGGGCGATAGCTATATTAAAGAAGAGTGGGAGTTGCCCTTTGATTACAAGTGTCTGAACGGCGAAATAGAGGTCTTTCATAACAAAAGCGAATGAGAGACTACTGTTAGTCATTCAAGGATTTGCAAACAGGTGTCCTTTAATGGCCTTTGCAATGCAGGGGTCACGAACTCGGCCTGTTTTCTGACGAGTACTCCCGTCCAATTGATTCGACCGGCATTTCATGTACTTTTGAATGGAAGTTATGTGGTGCTGAGCGACCAAAGATGTTGCGGTATGCGACCAGGAATTGCCTACGCAATTTCAGTCTCTAAGGTTGTTACGTGTTGTGGACATGTTTTATTCTCCCACATGAGAGATAAAGGTATCAGACATGTGGCCTCACATTGATACTGTTAATGTAAGTTATGACAAGCTGAGCAGACTAAAGGCGCTACTGTTTCAAAAACAGGTCGCCTTGGCATCAGCCAGAGAGACGTATGCTCTGCAGATTGCGAGATCATCAGCTGAGATACAATCCCTATTAAATACCAACTTCCCCAAGCACTTTGGAGAATTGGTATCCAGAAATTTTAATGCCTCGAGCACAGTCTGGTTTGTCCATTTCTTTAAGGCTGTTGGGTCAGGATTCGTGTCCATCTTCCAGACTGTCTTCGGAGTCATCCCATATGCCATCCATTCACTCTTTTCAAGTGTATTTGGCAGATTTCCAATTATTTTGACATTGATTGTCGGGATACTGCTCCTATTTCTTCTGATTCACAGTGGTTGTGTCTTTTCAGCTACACAAAGCAATGGAGCCACTGCCACCAGCTCAACTGTGCTGTGATCGCATGGTTCAGATCTTCGATGCTTCCTTGCTGGTGGAATTGGAGCGTGACTGGTCATTGTCATTCCGACCACTCCTATGGTGCGTGCAACCAGTCTTTCGCTGTATATGGTGCCTCTTTGAACATTTGCCAACAGTGTGCCTTGCTGTTACGCCGGTGCCTCCTATGGACCAAGAACAGCTGATATCTCTGATGAGGGTTCACTCACAGTTGTGCCCCTTGAGATTAAGGTTGATTCGTGAGGCCTCCTATGAGCCTTCCTTGCTCACCGAGTTGGCTCGTTACACCATGGAGGATGACACCACTGCAGGTGGACCTGCACAACAGACTTCTACGCTCTACTGCTCCGTGGACCCATCTGCCTATCCTGCGATTGATCTAACATCTGACGATGTGGCCTTTTTCTTGGGGTCCTTTCCATTTAGTTACTCCGGAGATGCTCTTCAAGACCATGACTATTGTAAATAATTTGATGATTGGCTTCGACTAAAATCAAAGTACACATTTATTGTTCTTACTTTGGCCTGCCTTGCTTGTCATGGTCGACATTATGAGGGTCATTCTGACCCTGGCGGGCGGCAGGAGCCGCCCGCCTGGCGGGAACCGCCAAATGCCCGCTCCGCGGTGAGAAGACCGCGGATGCCATTCTGGCTTTCCCGCTGGGCCGGCTGGCGACCGCCAAAAGAGCACCCGCCGGCCCAGCGGGAAAGGCCCTGCAACAAGGAAGCCGGCTCCGAATGGAGCCGGCGGAGTTGCAGGGGTGCGACGGGTGCAGTTGCACCCGTCGCGATTTTCACTGTCTGCTAAGCAGACAGTGAAAATCTTTATGGTGTCCTGTTAGGGGGCCCCTGCACTGCCCATGCCAATGGCATGGGCAGTGCAGGGGCCCCCAGGGGCCCCACGACACCCGTTCCCGCCATCCTGTTCCTGGGGGTAATAACCGCCAGAAACAGGATGGCGGGAAGGGGGTCGGAATCTCCATGGCGGCACTGCTTGCAGCGCTGCCATGGAGATTCAGCCCATGCAGGGGAAATCCGGCGGGAAACCGCCGGATCCCCTTTTCTGACCGCGGCTTTACCGCTGCGGTCAGAATGGGCTGGGAAGCACCGCCAGCCTGTTGGCGGTGCTTCCGTGGTCCCCGGGTCGGAATGACCCCCTATATCTCTTGATAAGTTTTTTAGCTATTGATTTTCACATGTTTTTAGAGGAGTTTTAGCTAGTTTTTATGCTTTAAACTTTTAGTCCAGAGCATTTTTAGCATTTGGATTCATTTCACTTTCGGTGGCGTCCAGTTATGGTGTCATACTTGTTACGGCAATGGGGAGGGTGTAGTGAATCCTAGTTTGCTTTAATGGGATACAGGAGTTAGCTTAGCCTGTGGCTTGCAGACTCCTGCCCCGTCACTCAGTGGCTTTTACCCTACTTAGCTTGCTCTGTTTTAGCACACTTATTTAATTATTTCTTTTAAGATGACTGCCTTGTTTTGACTAAGGCCCATGTTTTGATTTGCATTATCTGTGCCACCGCGCTAAGGCGTCAAGATCAGGCGACAAATACAAACAAACTGTAGGTGTCGAGGCAATTGTTTATATTAATTACCGTCCCAAGCATGCCTTGTTATCTATTGTTTGGGAACAAACCTACATCAGTGGTCCAAGTAGATCTGTATAAATACTCCTCACTTTATCAGATAGTCAGAGGGATTCCGACCACATGCCATCGCTGCTATTGATGAGGCACGTAGCCTTGACACTGACCCTTTCTTCGTGTTCCTGCGGAGTCTGAGCTAGAGACCTCATTCCAAGGTAACAAGGGTTGGGGGCTCTTCTCATGGACATGGCATTGGCAGATTGAGGTTTAACATACCTAGCTCTCTTCGAAGTTAGGTGTTAGGCCTACATGTTAGGGTATAAGGACATATCACACACCTTATGTTATTTCATAATATTGCAAGATGGTGGGGTTCTTTGTATTAATGACTCTTGTCTTTACCATTCTGTTTCTTGCACTGTTCATTATCCTAATCATTGCATCCCATGCAATTTATAGCAGATTACAGTTTTACTAAAATAAACCCTATTGAAACTTTACTGCTTCTTCTTCTTTGCCTGTGTGTGATTGAGACATGTTGTTAATGTGAGAAAGGGGTCATCTCCGTTTAACCACGACGCTCCCTGAGATGTCACACTTTTGAGTCCATGCGTAAAGGCTGCCACAAATCACCTTTAACTGTTTTGGGTTTTGGTGAGTAACTGCTTGTGAGCCGGAAGGTTTGAGACAACAGTTGCGTTTTGTTGTGGGATTGGCATAGTCGCATACAAACATAAGTACTGTCATCCTTAAACCAGCAGTTTTGCCTAGAGCAAGAGTCCAACTACGACACTTCCCTAATAAATGGAGTAAACGTTACCAGGGGCAACTGTTCCCACTTTTGCAGTAGTTCCTGTTTGCACTTCTTCAAGTAATCCCATAGTATACCTTATTCTCAAAATCCAAGATATGGAAATTCATCTCCCCTTGTGAATAGCCTGCGTGCCCACCCAGGTGTATGGCGTGGGAATGAAGCAGTCCCCTTTTCTGTGGTCGCTCAAAACTGACTATGGGAGTATCTTTCCTCCCACTGGGTTTTAGAGCCAGCCTGTCTAGGGTGACAAAGGCTGAGTCCTTTTTAGGTCTCACCTGACATTAACTCGTGACAGGGCAAGCCCCTTTTAACATTAATTAGGTTCCTGAGACTACACCAACTGGTCTTACTACCAGGGGAAGAAAAACAATTCCCACTTTCAGGCCATTTGCTCTGCTCTGGGACTAGTATTCGTACCTCCTTCAAGCCAAGTGCAGGCTGGGCATTTGCTGAAGAGCTAATGCAAATTACCCCCAGCAGCAACAGTGGGGTTTAAGGTAACTCTAAAACTTACATGTCTAATATATTTAAGAAAAAGCTAACTACACCATTAGACTGGATTTCAATTAAACTTAAAAATAGTTATTTGAATGGAGTTTGCAGCTGGTACAGTTTAAAAGTTATAGATTAAAGTTCATAATCTATAATTTGATTTTTCCTATGTGCCAATTAAAGCCCGCTCTGTGACAATGTCATTTTGGGCCTATTCACTGTGGAAGCATGCCACTTCTAATTTTCTACTCTTAAATATTGTGCACCCTGCAAGGTGTGCTCAGGAATGACTTCTTTAATATTTAAAATCAGGTTTTCCTATCTACCAAAGGGGTGATTTTGACATGTCTGTGAAGCACGTTATAAGCTGTGCTGTCAGGCTGCAAGGAGTAGACCTGAAGCCATATTTTTACTGTCTACTTTGTGGCTGCACAGTTGGTGGTTCAGACCACAGGTGGCATTTAGCTTCCAGACCCTAGGTACATTTTCTCTACCATACACTAGCAACTTATTGACAAGTTAAATACGTCAATTAGGGACAAGTCAAGTTAGCCATGTTTAAAAGTAAAAGAGGAGCACAAACACTTTGCTTCTGTTTAGCCGGGGTAACAGTGCTCAGGGTTTTAAGTCCAGCAAAAATAGAGTCCACAAAAAGATGATAAATTCAGGGTGACCATGCAGAAAATTACATTAAATATTAACTATCTAATCATTGGGATAGTGTCATGATTTGCTCCCTGTGCTCCGGAGCCCATCACAAGGGGGCCTTATTGTGGGACTTTCCAGTGCTCTAATAAGCTTCAAGACCTTCCCCTCCATGCATATCTTGACTTCCAGCCATTTGGACACTACTTGCAAAGTACCATCCATTCCCAATCCATGCCGGGTTTTGTGGATGCCAGTCTGCTCCTGCTTGGAACTCCATTATCTAGAATTCCCTGCTCAGTGCTTCATCTCCACCCCTGCAGACCAAGGATTGGTGGAGGAATTCAGCACACCTGTGGCTGGCCATTGCTAGCCTGCTCATACCTGATGCATGTGATTACTGTGAGCTCTTTTAAGGCTCAGCTCCCTTCAGCCCAGTGTTGGTCACTGGAGCTGTTTTCCAGCGAGACCAACCCTTGTTTCCTGAAGTTTCTGAGCCATAGTTATGCCTTGTTCTTTGTTCCTGTTACAGGGCCTTAGTTATTCCTCCATTGTTTTCTGAGCTTTTGTGATTCTTATTTCCTGAGTTCCTGAGCCATAGTTATTCCTTGTTCCTGTTCCTGAGCTGTAGCAGATACTTTCTCCTGAGCTAGCACTTCTAGCAGTGCTACCTTGTCTTTTGAGCCTTAGCAAATCGTTGTTCCTGAACTAGCACTCTCTGCAGTGCTACTAGACTCCTGAGCCTCAGCTATTCCTTGAACTATTTCTGCCTGCTGTGTTTCCTTGCTTCGTTATTCCTGCACTAGCACTTCCTGTGCTCCATTGAAGCTTCTCCTTCTGTATTTTCCTTTTCCCTGTCCTTGCTTTTCTTTCCATTTCATTTTTCCAGTTCACAGATTGTTGTCTTCCTGCTACCTTGCTTCTAGTTTCCTTGTATGTTTGGTACCTGCTTTCTTCCAAGTGTTTCCTTTGTTTTCCCTTTTTTCCTGTAAAGCACTCCTCCTTGCTAGCTTCTTGCCTATCGTTGTTGTATTTAGTTCTACACCCTTACTGTTACGTCCCGCGAGGGCGTGAGTTATAGTTATCTCAGGGTGCAAGTTATAGTTACTTTAAAGAACTCTAACTATAACTGCTGAATTTCTATGGTTTTGTACGAATAAATTCAGAACATAACTATAACGTCCCTGTAACCTTTGTTTTTTTCAATGAATTTCGAATATTTTTTTAATTCTATTTTCTAACTATAACGTCCCTGTAACCTTTGGTTTTGTTCAGAGAATATATACATATGTATATGTATATATATGTCGTCCTAGGGTGTTAGTCTGGGTGCCACATTGCCTCCTGAATGCCTGTTCTTTCTGAAACTTATCTCTCTTATTCCCTTGAATAGAACTTCCCTTTTGGATCCCCTCTCTCCTCTGACTTTCTGTGTGATCTTGGGCACCTCTGTACCCAGTATTTTGCCTCCTACTTGTCTTCCCTCTACAGTTCCTGACAGATAGTCTGTCAGTCAGTCACCATTTTTATTTTGGCTGTATGCGATAAAAAGCATATAAACATCACATTTAGAAACATAAATACACTTAAGCATCAGAAGGTAATTTTGGTCATTAAAAGACTATAAAAATGATGACATAGAAGCAAAGTTATCTATAGGATCAAAGCGCCCATTAAAAACGTACAAGTTCATTGTGGTTTCTAATCACCAATGCATTTCTAATGAAATTTAAAACTGTGTGGCACGTCTATCAAGTTAATTTTTGTAAAAATTCCATTGATGTGCTCTGTTTTGTGGCATTATCACAATGACATGGGGGTATGTCAAGCAGTCAGGCACACTGTGTCGGTAAAGCAACTTTAAAATGAATTATATTTAATCTAAAATATGCTAAATAAAACTGATAAATTGCATTCTCAGTCCATCCCAAATATGGTTCAATGGATTTAACTGTTGAAATTTGCACACAATACTCCACTGTTTTCATACCCAAAGCACACCTTAACCTCTCCTCCAACCAATAATTCGCATTGGTGGGATTTCATGATAGTCTTAGCATTGGGCAAAATGTGATTAGGAGACGTAAACATTTCTATTAGGCCCAGTTTGTAAAAACATGATTTTACAGACATCAACCAGGGTATCTTACTCACATTACATAGAGATGAACAGTCTGACATGAACACTCTCCCCAAGTCTGCCTCTGGGTTTTGCCAGCACTTAACCCATAAAAGTATTGGTGTTATGTTTTTCTGGTCACCTATATAAGGTAGGCCCAACTCTTCATGTCAAATAAAATTTACAGTATTCTTTGGAACTGCAAGCATCCTGCATGTAAATCAGTTTATTGTATGTTGGAGCATGTCCACTTGTTTGGTACCTCCATACCCTTGCCCCGTATAGGGTAGCAGAGATGCATTTAAATGTATACAAGGCTTTCATCCCCGCTAAGGGTTTATGTTTGAGCCTCCTTGCAAAGCAGAAACTGGCCTCCACATTCCTTCCCATTTGTTGAGATTTCATATGGAGGTGTGATTTCCGTTTTAGGGATGAGCTAAAAACGATTCCTAAATACCTAAAATAATTTGTTTGTTTTAAAAGTGTTCCCCCTATTCTAAAGTGCTTACGTTTCATGCGTAATGGCTCACATCTCAGAATAAATGATTTTGATGTGTTGACTTTTAAATCCAGGCCCTCCGTATACTCTGTAAAATAGTCTAACAGCTACTGGAATCCGTTCGGGGTGCAAGTAATCAGAACCGCAACATCTACATATAAGAGTATGGGCACAGATTGATTGTCTATCTTTGGGATATCCACGCCTGCCCATAATAAATATTCTGTGATTCCATTAATATAGATCAAGAACAAAAAGAGGCTAAAATGCATCCCTGGCTTACGCCTCTCATGGACTCTATTTGAGTTAATAATTATCATTGTCGTCCATATCGGACAGAGACTTTGAGGTTGTGATGTAGGTTTTTTATTTCGGTAAGTAAATTTGGTTCCATCCCCATTTTCTGCATTATTTTCCATAATCTGTTCCTGTTGACTAAATCAAAAGCACTCGAAAGGTCGAAACATGTGAATGGCCCGCCTTTTGCCTTTACATATTTGCTAATGATAAGGTGGAAGTTTAATGTATGTTCTACAGTGCCTATGCCCGGCCTAAACTCATACTGGACGGGGGTTATGATCTTGTTATCTTCCGCCCATGTCTCTAGTCGGGCCAAGATCACCTGTCCCAGGATCTTTGGGGTTGCATCAATTAAAGACATTGGGGGTCATTCCAACCCTGGCGGTCGGTGTTAAAGCGGCGGCTAACCCGCCAACAGGCTGGCGGTTAAAAAAATGGAATTCTGACCCTGGCAGAAACCGCCAACAGAGACCGCCACATTAACACTCCGACCGCCACGGCGGGACAAACAAACAGCGCGGCGGTCACCGCCAACAGACAGGCGGGAGTCAATGTACCGCCCACCCTATCACAACCCACCAATCCGCCACCTTTTCCGGGGCGGTAGCCGCGCCGATAAAAACACGGCGGAAACAGACATTTCAAACGGAAAACACTCACCTCCATACACCCCACGAGGAATCTGGACAGCATGGAACCCGAACTACACATCCTACCAGCTATTGTATTCCTGCTCCTCTACCAGGAGCACGAACGCCAGCGCAGAAGACTACGGTGAGTACTGCACCTATGACACAGGGGAGGGGGGAGGAGAAAATATTACGGGCACACATACGCTACACACCCACCACCACCCTCACCCACTACAACACACACATCAATACATAGCAATACATCACTGTTAAAACCCCCAAACCCCCCGGAAGAATGCAAAGACAAAATGAAATGATCATAAACAGTCGAATATATTGTATTATTGGCATATAAAAATATCACACATTTAAAACTAATATATACATAAATATTAAAAGTCTGATACTTTTAGCAGTCATTGTCCGTGCACCACTGGGCCCAAATCACATGGGCAAGGCCCACACAGGATACCTGACACCAACGGAGAGAACACTGCAGGGGCATCAGATAGAAAAACTACAGGCACCTCAGGGGGAAGGGAAGGGGGGGCACCTCAGCCACATGAGTACACGACGCCAGATCCACGAGGGGCCTCCATGGTCACTGTCCCATCCTGGGGAGTGCAAAGCCACAGTCTCTCAAGTCCATACAGTGGGTGGCTTGCCCACTGTACCATCCTGGGGAGTGCAAAGCCACAGTCTCTCAAGTGGATGACAGTGTCCACTGGTTCTGGAGGGAGACTGGTGCCCAGAGAGCTTTGTGCAGCCCTGCCCGACACAGATGCGGCACTGCCCCTTCCGCCAAGGGGCCAGCGGTGCTTGAGATGAAGGGCCCAGCTTGAGACGCCGGTGCCCTGTTCAGCGGTGCTTGAGAAGGCGGTGCCCAGTGGAAAGGTGCTTGAGATGAAGGGCCCAGCGCAGCGGTGCTTGAGATGAAGGGCCCAGTGCAGCGGTGCTTGAGACGGCGGTGCCCAGCGGAGCGGTGCTTGAGATGAAGGGCCCAGTGCAGCGGTGCTTGCGACGGCGTGCCCTGTTCAGCGGTGCTTGAGATGAAGGGCCCAGTTCAGCGGTGCTTGAGACGGCGGTGCCCTGTTCAGTGGTGCTTGAGATGAAGGGCCCAGTGCAGTGGTGCTTGAGACGGCGGTGCCCAGCGGAGCGGTGCTTGAGATGAAGGGCCCAGTTCAGCGGTGCTTGAGACGACGGTGCCCTGTTCAGCGGTGCTTGAGATGAAGGGCCCAGTTCAGCGGTGCTTGAGACGGGGGTGCCCTGTTCAGCGGTGCTTGAGATGAAGGGCCCAGTGCAGCGGTGCTTGAGACGGCGGTGCCCAGCGGAGCGGTGCTTGAGATGAAGGGCCCAGTGCAGCGGTGCTTGAGACGGCGGTGCCCTGTTCAGCGGTGCTTGAGATGAAGGGCCCAGCGCAGCGGTGCTTGAGACGGCAGTGCCATGTTCAGCGGTGCTTGAGACGGCGGTGCCCAGCTGAGCGGTGCTTGAGATGAAGGGCCCAGTGCAGCGGTGCTTGAGATGAGTGTCCAGTGCAACGGTTCCGGCCCAGGCATGGATGTCACTCGCCACCTGACATGTGGCTGGCGGGGCCTTCCTGCCCATCTGTCTTTTGGCTTGCGGGGCCCTCCTGGCCTGCCATACCGGGCCTCTGGGTGTCCTCCTGCACACCTGGGATGGGGCTGGTGGGGCCCTCCTGGGCAGCTGGCCTGCTGCCGGACTTGTCGGGCGTGCTGCCCTTCCCACCCTTCCCTGGTCCTCTGTGGCCCTTTCCCACCTTTGGCGGTGTGCCAGGTGGCACCCCACTTCCAGCCGGAGCCAGGGTAGGGATTTTGGTCCCTGGTGTCCTTGGCCTCTCGCGCCGGGCACTGGTGATCTTTGGGTGTTTTTCCGGGGGTGGGCTGGGCGTGCCTTGGCTCCTAGCAGATCTAGTTGCCCTTGAGGGTGGGGGACTCCACAGTCCTTGGACAACAGTCTTGATAGGTCCTGGTTTGGTGGTGGCTGAGGTGCTGATTGCAGTCTTATTCGATGGACGGGGTGGGGGAGTTGTTGGAAAGAGGTCAAGTTTGGAAAGCAAAATCAATTTGGAAAGAGAGGGACGGCTAGGTGTAGTGGGTATGGGAGTGGAGGAAGAGGATGTGGTTGTAGGAGTGTGAAGTCTGGTGTCTTTGGGTGCAGGTGCTTGGGCTGGAGGCTGTCGTGAGGTGGATGGCTGTTGGGTGGGTGGCTGCCTGCGTTTTTGTGGTTTGGAAGAGGGGGTGACAGACACACTGGGAGAGGACACAGGGGACGTGTAAATGGTAGTGGGGGTGGTGACTGCACGTGTGCGGAGTGTTCTGGTGGGTGTGCTGGTGATGGACGTAGTGGCTGAAGATGTTGTGCATGCAAGTGTGAGTGGAGACATCACAGGGAGGGAGGAGGGAGACGAGGAGGAGGGGGACACAGTGGAGGCAGTGGGTGTTGGTGTGTCTGCATGTGGATGTTGCTTGTGTGAATGCTTGTATGATGTGTGGTGCTTATGTCTGGATGAGCTTCCCTTGGGTGTTGAGGTGTGTGCAGGCTGGTCTGTAGGTGTGTCTGGGATAGGCAGCGGTACAGGGGATTGGGTCGGGTGGAGGAAGTTGGAGGGAGGAGCCTAGAGACAGGGACAATAGCTGCTGTCAGTGCTGAGGCCAGAGCGTTGAACGATCGCTGATGGGCAGCCTGACCCGAATGAATGCCCTCCAGCTATGCATTACTCCAGTGCACCTCCCTTTCTACACCCTGGATGGCATTCAAAAGGGTAGACTGCCCAACAATGATGGTCCTCAGGAGGTCAATGACCTCCTCACTGAGGGCAGCAGGGGTGACAGGGGCAGGGCCTGAGGTGCCTGGGGCGAAGGAGATGCCCCCCTTCCTGGGTGAGCGGGCACGGGGCAAACGCTGAGGGGCTGCTGGGGGGGCGGTGCTGGTGCGCTGGGTGGCGGCTGTACCTGTTGTTGCGGGGGGCACGGATGTTGCCGCCACCAAAAGGGAGCTCCCTTCAGAGGACGAGTCGCTGCCACTGACATCAGCACGAGTCGCCGCTGTGGAGCTCCCCTCGCCCTCCGTCCCACTGGTGTACTCGGAGTCCGTTGCATGGCCCTCCAGGGCCATGTGGGATGCAGCTCCCTCGTGCTCCGATGCCACTTCTCCTCCGCCTGATGATGCCAATGCACACATGAACAGGAAGACCACAAAAAAGGGGGGGGAGAAAGAAAGACATGTTGAGTGCATGCATAGGCGACACCGTTGGCGGAGAGGACAGACACAGAAGCCCCCTGCACTACGCTGCGCACTTGGGGTCCACTACTTAATCAGTGGGACATGGCCTACAAGCCTATGGACGACAACTGCACACATAGATGACACAGGGCCATGAATAGCTGTACTTGGCACCCTACAGAGGTGGGGGGCGGGGGCACAGGGCCATGCCTTACGGAGGGGCCAAGCCTACAGAAATCGCCCTGGCCTAGGGATACCCACAGCCCACCTCCCCCACCCAGACACCTCCACTGCACGGAAAGTCACCAGAATGAGAGTGTACTCACCCCCTTGTGTCTGCTGTGATGTCCTCACGCGCCCATCCAAATCGGGGTAGGCCACCGCCAGGATCCGGGACATCAGGGGGGTCAAAGTACGACTGGCACCCCTCCTACGTTGGGAGGCCATCCCCAGCTGAGCCTCCGCCGTCTTCCTGCTCCAGCTTCGGATGTTCTCCCACCTCTTCCGGCAGTGGGTGCCCCGTCTGTTGTGGACCCCCAGGGTCCGGACGTCCTTGGCGATGGCACGCCAAATAGCGACTTTCTGGTGGGCGCTGACCTATGTGACATGTACAGGGGGAGAAAAAAAATCATCACCTTCTGCATGCTTGATGTGAGTGGCCCCCCATCCCCACCCTTGCCATGTGGCCAATGCTCTCATCTGTCGTCTGATGCATGCCTCAATCGCTCCCCTCCCCACCATCTTTCATCCACCCGACTCAACCCAGGCATTGCCCACAAAGCATGGTCCCAGTGTACTTACCTGTTGGTCTGGAGGACCGTAGAGTAGCGCATACTGGGGGAGGACCCCATCCACGAGTTTCTCCAATTTTTCAGAAGTGAAGGCAGGGGCCCTTTCCCCAGTCGCAGCAGCCATTGTCTCTTCCAGACCGAGGTCACAGCAGCACTTGCAGTGTAGGTCCTCTCCTGTGGAAGATCAGGTATCGAGTGATTAAGTAGATAGAAAATGGCGGTCATGCCCGCGGCGGTGCGTACCGCAGCGGTGCGTACCGCGACCGCCGGCGCACATCGTCATTGGCTCCTGAAACCCATAGGGTTCAATGTTAACCAATGCGGCTTTGCGCCGCGGTCTACGACCGCCTACTCCTACGGTGTGCCACGCCAGCGCATTGACCTCACATCCCATTGTCACACTTCACAGGTCAGGCAGCCGCCATTTCAAGGGCCCACATGGCTTAATTTCTACCGCGTCACACATACCTAGGCCTTTCCTCAACACTCATACAAACCATTCAATGCATAGTGAATCGTGTTGTGTGCAAGCTGTGGGAACGTACCTGTGGGTTGATTGACTCTGTGCTCGCTGTTGTCCTTCCTAGGCACCGTCCGCTGGGCAATGCGAGGAGATGGAGGAATCTTCCCGTGTACAGACCGCTGGTGGACCTGTCGACAATGGAGGAACGACATGTCATTCTGACATACAGGCTTGACCGAGCCACTGTACATGAACTGTGTGCCCAGCTGGAGGCAGACCTGATGTCACCCATCCGCCAACCCACAGGGATCCCCCCTCTAGTGCAGGTGCTGTCAGTACTCCATTTCTTAGCAAGTGGGTAATTTCAAACAACAGTGGCAATATCATCAGGGATGTCTCAACCTATGTTTTCCAAGGTGTTGTCCAGAGTGTTGTCTGCCCTGCTCAAACACATGCGGAGCTACATCGTTTTCCCTGAGGTGGGGGATTTGCCTACAGTGAAGGGTGATTTCTATGCCCTTGGACATATCCCCAACATCATAGGTGCCATTGATGGGACACATGTGGCTTTGGTACCCCCCAGCAGGAGTGAACAGGTGTACAGGAACAGGAAAAGTTATCATTCGATGAATGTACAGATGGTCTGTTTGGCAGACCAGTACATCTCCCATGTTAATGTCAAGTTCCCTGGCTCAGTGCATGACGCCTGCATCCTGCGGAATAGCAGCATCCCGTATGTGATGGGTCAACTCCAGAGGCACTGGGTGTGGCTATTAGGGGACTCTGGTTACCCCAACCTGTCCTGGCTACTGACCCCAGTGAGGAATCCCAGGACCAGGGCCGAGGAACGCTACAATGAGGCCCATGGGCGGACTAGGAGGGTGATCGAACGCACCTTTGGCCTCCTGAAGGCCACGTTCAGGTGCCTCCATATGACAGGTGGATCCCTAATGTACTCACCAAAGAAGGTGTGCCAGATCATCGTGGCCTGCTGTATGCTTCACAACCTGGCTTTGCGCCACCAGGTGCCTTTTCTGCAGGAGGATGGTCCAGATGGTGGTGTTGTAGCAGCTGTGGAGCCTGTGGAGAGTGAAGAAGAGGAAGCCGAAGAGGATGACATAGACAACAGGAACACAGTAATAGAGCAATATTTTCAGTGACACACAGGTAAGAGTACACACCGGCATATTACATTTACTTAAAGACTCCTACCTCTCTACTGTCTGACTTTTTCCCCCAGTGTATGGTAACTGTGTTGTGACTTTCCCTTCCGTTTTCAGAGCTGTGGGCCCCACTGCGTGACATCTGCTTTGTTTCCCCATGGACTACAGCTGTGTGACAGCGGTTTGTTGGCATCACAATGTGAATAAAAATGTTGGCACTGTCATGTCTAATACATTTGTTAAAATCACAGACAGACTCCAGATTGTTTATATGCAATAAGTGTGTTTATTCAAGTGCTCTAATTTGGATGGGTGGTTGAAAATCGGTGAGGGGTGATGGTGGAGGATTGTCCATGGCAGAGTCCAGACTATCAGGTTCACAGGTGCATTGTCCAAATGCCTGTGGGAATTGGAGCAGAGGCAGTTTAAGGTTGGACAGGGTGACAATGTGGGACAGTGGGATGACAATCAGGGCAGTATCCTTAGCTGGCGGGGGTCTTGACATGTTACTCTGTCTTCTTCCTGGATCTCAGGGCCCACTTGCGGGGTGGTTCTCCTTCTGCAGGGGGTGGGGTTCTGGTGGCCTGTTGGTCTTGTGTCGGGGCCTCCTGTCCACTAGCGCTGGCGGAGGTGGTAGCCAGTTCTTGGTCCATGCTAGTGAAAGGGGCCCTTTGAGGTGCCACAGTGTTCCGCAATGTGGTGATTAACTCATTCAGGGCCACTACGATGGTACCCAAGCCGGAACTGATGTTTCTTAGTTCCTCCCTGAGCCCCATATACTGTTGCTCCTGCAGAAGCTGGATTTCCTGAAACCTGGCCAGGACCGTCGCCATCGTCTCCTGGGAGCGGTGGTATGCTCCCATGATGGAGGAGAGGGCCTCGTGGACAGTGGGTTCCCTTGGCCTGTCCTCCCCCTGTCGCACAGCAGCCCTCCCAGTTCCCCTGTTTCCCTGGGCCTCCGTCCCCTGGACCGTGTGCCCACTACCACTGCCCCCAGGTCCCTGTTGATGTTGGGGTGGTGGGTTAACCTGGGTTCCCTGTAGTGGTGGACACACCGCTGATTGACGTGTCCTGGAGACAGAGGTATGGGCCCGCTGGGTAGGTGCTGTGCTGGTGTTCCCAGAGGGGGAAGGTCTGCTGTGGCCTGTGACTGTCTGAGGGGAACCGACTGTTCCGAGGTCCCGATGGACCGGGCTGGTCATCTAGATCCAGGGAGACAGAGCTGCTGTCATCACTGTGGGCCTCTTCTGGGGGTGGAGTGGACATTTGTGGACCCTCCTGCGCGGTGACCTGGCGTTCGGGTCCTGCAGGGGTATAAAAGTATGGTTATTGCTTCTGTGTGCCAATGGCGTGCAATGGGTGGGTGCCCGTGTACCCCAGTGCTGGCATTCCTTTGTGGGGGCTGTTGTGACGGTGTTTTGGGGGGGGGGGTGATGAGTATGTGCATTGGGCATGCTTTGGTGATGGGTGTCCATGCTTAGGGGCCGCATGCAGGGCTAAGTTTTGGGATGGGTGGGTTGTGATGGTGAGACATTTGCAAGGGGTAGTTGTGATGGGGTTGGGGGTGAGGGTGGGGGTATGAGTTGGCATGCAGGTGGGGTGGGGGGGATGAAGTAGTGAAGATGAGACTTACCAGAGTCCATTCCTCCACCGACTCCCGCGAGGCCCTCAGGATGCAGTATGTTCAAGACTTGCTCCTCCCATGTTGTAAATTCTGGGGGAGGAGGTGGGGGTCCGCCGCCAGTCCGCTGTACCGCAATGTTGTGCCTTGATACCATGGAACGCACCTTCCCCCGTAGGTCGTTCCACCTCTTCCTGATGTCGTCCCTATTTCTTGGGTGCTGTCCCACAGCGTTGACCCTGTCAACTATTCTGCTCCATAGCTCCATCTTCCTGGCAATGGTGGTGTGCTGCACCTGTGTCCCGAACAGCTGGGGCTCTACTCGTACGATTTCCTCCACCATGACCCTGAGTTCATCATCTGAGAACCTGGGGTGTCTTTGAGGTGCCATGGGGTGGTGTGGATGATGTGTGGGGTGGAGTGTGTAGTGATAGGTGGGGTGCTATTTAGTGGTGTGTTGTGTGAGGTGCGTGGAAGTTCTGTGGGTATTGGTATTGTGTGCCTGTGGATGCTTGGTAGTTGACTGTGGTGTCTCTCTCTGGTCTTCGTTCGGGATTTTTGGTCGTAGGGGTTTGTGGGTGATGTGGGTGTGTGTTTTATATTGTATTGGGTGTGTGGGAGTGGTGTGTGTATGTGTATCAGGTGTGTGTATTTCGAATTGGCCAATGTGGTGGTGTTTTGTACGAGTATGTGTATTTCGACCGCGGCGGTGTGTACCGCCAATAGAATACCGCGGTTGAAAGACCGCCACGTGGATTCATGTGTTGTGATAGTGTGGGCGTATTTCTGTTGCCGTCGCGGTGGAGGTTTGGTCATCGCCAGTTTATCGCTGACCTTTGGTGTGGCGGACTTTTGTAGATGTCGGTATTTTGGCGGTTTGCCTGTTGTGGGTCAGAATGACCGTGGCGGTTTACCGCGACCGCAGCGGTGTTATGGCGGTCTTCTGTCTGGCGGTAAGCACCTTTTACCGCCGAGGTCGTAATGACCACCATTGGCCTATAGCAGGCTGGGGCGGTGGCCAATTACCATTTCTCAGGGATTTCACCCTCAAGTGCACTTCTTAGGACATTTGTTAACACAATTCAATGTTTGATTTAAAAACATCAACTGGGACCCCATCAGGGCTGGGTGCCTTTCCAGAGGCAGATTCATTTAATGCTAGAACTACCTCAGTTACCTCTATCAGGGGATCTAGAAATGCTGGGGCTAGGTCTATTTGAGAGGAATATCTAAATCTCCCATTTGCACTGGCTCTCTTACAGTAGGTTGGAAAACATCTGTAAAGTGATATACCCACTGAGCTTCTGGCATTATGATTTCCACCTTATGCATGTTGTATTCAGAGAAAAGGGATGTTTAAGGCCTCCTAGAACCTGGTACTATCCCTTAAAGAGGCGGCCACTATTAAATATTCCCAAACCTCTTCCCGTATTTCCATCTTCCTTTCCTCCACAACTCTCTGGTACTCATGCCTAGCCTTTTGAACATCCTTAGGGTTACGTGGAGTTAGTTTGAGTGCCCCTTTTAGTTGTCTAGAAGAAGCAGAGCCGCTGCCTTAAACCATTGATGTGAGACGATCTCTGTAATAGATCTATGGGTGACCAGATCACCTGAGATGAACTCACATAACCTTTTAAACTCCCTTAGGATGAAAACCTGACTAAGTTTTGATTCTAGGCACACCATAAATGACTCCGTATTGGCTTGGATGATTTTCTGAGTAAATCTACATGGGTCCACTTTTGCCCATTTAATCCGTATACCCTTATTCTTTGTAAAAGACAGATTGCACTTCTTAGCTCCAAGATTCTTTCTAGTTTTTATTGCTAGTGTAATGCATACTGGGTTATAGTCACTAAGACAATATGCCAGAATTGTATCGAATTTTAAGGTGGCTGGCATCTGCTGATATCAGTATGAAATCTATAGTACTCCCTGTAGCCCCCCCTGTAAATGTTGAAATCAACTCGGTAGAATTTGACTGGGCCTCACTCAAAAGTACTAAATGATGTTTCAGGACCAGGGTATTAAGAGTGTCCCCCACTTCAGTGTGTTTGAAATGTACCCTATCCACACATTCACCCACTGGAATACCACACATGCCATTATCTCTTATAAGACACAAGGTAATGTTAAAATCTGCAAACCATATGAAAATTACTTTCTTCGCCAATTGAAGGAAAAATGTATCTCGAAATTCATTTAAATCATGAATTCCTTTACATGCTTCTTGGATAAAAATGTTGACATAGAAGTTTATCAGCAAGATGTCTTGTTCTCCCGCTAATAATATCAAAGAAACCAAGAACTGTGATGAGGGCCATTTTAGAGCAACATTAACTTTCAGGATTTTCACAGAAACAAATGTAGTGAGGCCCCCTCGTGACCTTCATGCTGATGATGCCAGTGCCGGTTGAAATAAAGAGAAAAAAACATCTATATAAAAGGGGGTGGTCATGGAAGTTTCTTGGGAGCAGAGGAATTAAAAAAAAAAAGACAAACGTTTGCCAATCTGGATTCGTCAGCTTTTGGCAGGCGCCTGCAATAGTCCATGTGTCGAGAGTCAACCCCTCCCCATGGGTTTTTGATTTTTCTCTTACTTCAGATTCTAACTTTGGACTTCCCACATTAAAACTGCGCCCTACTTGTCTTTGATGTCTAATACGTCTGTGAACCCTGAGTGACCCATTGGCAGGAGTAATGAGCTCCCATTATCTTGCACAGTAATCCCCATGATCAATGAGTCTGGAGTGATCACATCACGGTTGGGGCTGTTTCCATCGCCTAGGACAATCGTACAGTTAATGGCATCAGAGGTGTGGCCAAACTCTCCTTTCGTGTGTCAGTCAATGTCTTCCATGCCAACAAGGGGAAACAAATCTATTTCTCATCGGGGATTTGAAATTCTGGAAATCACCCATTTCCACTATGTGTAGGGGGTTGACCATCGATATTTCCCTAATGTGGTCGGGATGAAATGATTATAAAATAAAACAAAGGCAGAATTTTTACTGGACTTGATTTTCTCATTGGGATTGTCATAAAATAAACTGTTTTCCAAAATTATTAACATGAAGATCTGTTGCTGTGAGTTACAGTAATAGATTTATTTGAAACTTGACTAGTGAATGTTGTTCAAGCCTGCCATGTATATACTGAAAGTAAGGTTGAATAATTTCAGTTAGGAGTGATTAGTTTAATAGCAGAGGATGTTAAAAAATCAAATATTTTCCTTTGCAGGTTAGATAATGTGCATATTAAAACAAAGGGTTTACATATAAGCATTCTATAGGCTAGGGTTTCAGAAACAGGAATACTTTATATAAATGTTATTCCATACATCAAACCAGAATTTTGAGACAACTGGACAGTCAAATAATAAATAATTTAAGGAACTTGTCAGGAATAAGGCCAGGCGCGGTCCAGGTCTCACCTGAAATTCCGCTGTGCGACTCTGTAGCGCTTTATGCGCACCACTAGTCATCCCCTCTTGTTCCAAAGGTGACCATCAGCATCGTCTGCCCTGTGGCAAAGCTCATAGAGCTGCAGAATCAGGACATTGGTGGACAAGATGCACTTATCAGTGCTATTCTATGAAGGGACTACAATTCCCATGTTTTTAGAGGCAGTGGCCATCTTGGGGTGTGACAGGCCTATAAAGCCCAGCCACACCCAAGCACGTTGCTCACTATTTTGAAGACTTCGATGCAGCCAGACCTCGTGGGGGTTTCTCTGGAGAAAAGCAGAATTCCTGAATGGCAGAGTGTCGTCTAACCAAAGTCCATGGTGCATTAAAAAATGAGTAGGTCGTACTCGTAGCGGTAAAGCCTTGCTGAATCCAAGTTTGGAGGAAGTTATTACTTCCAAAAGATGTAAAGCGCTTTTTGTGCACAGTAATCCAAAGCGTTTCAGTTCACAGATGTAAAACGCTTTTGTGCACAACAATTCAAGGTGTTTCCGTTGACAGATGTAAAGCGCTCTTTTGGCACAGTAATTCAGAGTGTTTCAGTTCACAGATGTGAAGCGCTTTGGTGCACAGCAGTTCAAGGCGTTTCCATTCACAGATGTAAAGTACTCTTTGGGCACAGTGATTCAAATCGTTTCAGTTCACAGATGTAAAGCGCTTTTGTGTACAACAATTCAAGGCGTTTCCGTTCAGAGATGTAAAGCACTCTTTTGGCACAGTAATTCAAAGTGTTTCAGTTCACAGATGTAAAGCTCTTTTGTGCACAACATTTCAAGGCGTTTCCGTTCACTGATGTAAAGCGCTCTTTGGGCACAGTAATTCAAAACGTTTCAGTTCACAGATGTAAAATGCTTTTGTGCACAAAAATTCAAAACGTTTCCATTCACAGATGTAAAGCGCTCTTTGCACAACAATTTAGGCGCTTATGTTCTTAGACGTAAAGCGCTCTTGGCACGGCAATTCAGGCGCTTCAGTTCTTAGATGTAAAGCACTATTGGCATGATAATTCAGGTGCTTCAGTTCACAGATGTAAAGCGCTCTTGGCACGACAATTCAGGCGCTTCAGTTCTTAGATGCAAAGCGCTCTTGGCATGATAATTCAGGCGCTTCAGTTCACAGATGTAAAGCACTCTTGGCACTATAATTTAGGTGCTTCAGTTCACAGATGTAAAAGGTTCTTGGCATAGCATTCTAAGTGATTCAGGCTCCTTGAGTAAAAGCGCTTCCTGGTATTATTAAGTAAAGTGCTATAAGTTCAATGAGTAAAACCTTTTGGACTTTATTGTTGCAAATGTGAAAGTATTTCTGGAGATAAGCAAATCATAGTTTTCATTGTTCTTTGAAAAGCTTAAGATGTGAAAAGCATATTTAATTCTTTGAGATTTTCTAAGTCATGATCAAAGGTTTATGTTGTGAATACGTAGATGTTACAGGATTGATATTCTGTGTATAATCATAGTTCAAAGGTCTTGCCATCTCTCGATTCTGAGGTCGTGTTTTACTTTTGTTCCATGTTTCAAAGAAGGGGCTTTGCCCTCATTTCAGAAGAGGTCTCCACCTCATATCTGAGAGACGCATTTCGTCAAGAGTCTATAAATGAGTTACGTTTCTATGAATGAGTAAATGCATATTTGTTCTAACCTTTACTTTTCAGATCTCTCTCCCTGCTGTTCCCTACTCTAATTCCCTTCCCCTCGACTGGCTTCAACATAACTCTGTGCTGTAATAGGTTTCTGAGTTGGTGACGCCAGGAGGTGGGCCTTTTGTCCAGCGACGTGCAGATCCCGAGGAAAGGACCCTGTGACAGAACTATAATTTTTATTACAATGCCAGCAACTCTGTCTAGCTCAAAGGTAGGCACTAAACAGTTTACAAGGAGTCTACCAACAATTTAATAGGAGAAACATGTTTGTTTCATATAAGGCATCAGGAATCCATCCTGAAATATTAGTTGACCAAACTTTCTGCATCTAGAGAAAGTGACAAGGAAAGTACCTTGTTCCAAAAAATACTGATAAAAATAAGCGTGTACTTTTCTTATTGTGACGTATATTGATACACATTTTAGAAATAGTAGCCTCAGAATGTTCACTATATTTAGACACAATTCTAATTGTAAAGTTTTTGCAACAGGTAAATGTTGGACCTGTGAGCCTCAGTTTGGTCTCCACCCAATCCGTCCAACCCAGAACCAAGAGTGACTAGTTAATTGGCTGGCCACCTGATCTGAAGTATCAGGGACACAACAAACTTCCAACCACCCTGCTCCTGCACCTGGATTCTGCTATGTGTGAGTCTTTCAAGCCAAGTGGTGCCATCCCAGTCCTGGACCCTTAGAAGTGGACCTAAAGCATTTGCTCCAGCAGAAACCGTTGCTTCCTCTGTTGCGTGGGCAGAACCAACGTATTGCCACTGTTGCGTGGGCAAAATCGACGCATCCCCATTGTTGTGTGGAACATCGCCTTTGGAACCAACAGTACAGTACTTCCTTCTGCGCATTGTTCCAGCATATCCATTGATGACCTCCTCTGCTACGATGCTGACACTCCCCCACCACAGCCTCTGCGCCCATCAGAATCAACGCATCCCCTCAACCTCGACTTAGCCGGAACCTGCACCTAAACTCCACCACATCTTGGCATCGATGCTTCTCATCACTGCATGGGGAACTTCAACGCATCTCCTAAATTACGTGGGGAAAACCGACGCATCCCTCGACAGCGCGATTTGGAACCAACTCAACGCTCTGCAACCAGGATTTAAGGTACTTTGGTACTTTTGACTTTGTCCCAGTCCAGCATGACCAGATATCTCTGATCGGGGCTTTTGGCTTTTAAATGCTATTTTACAATATATTTTGTAAAAATTCATGACTCAAGTTCTACTTATTGGATTTTTGTCATTTTGGTCTTGATATCTTTATGAAATTATTTTATCTTTTTCTAACCTGGTTTTGGATCCTTTTTGTGTTCTATTTTCACTGTTTCACTGTTTGAAGTGTTACACAAATACTTTACACATTGCCTCTTACGTTAAGCCTGTCTGCTCTGTGCCAAGCTACTAGGAGGTTGGGGACCACTACCTCCCCGGGGCTATGCACCTTGTAGGGGGGGGCAATGAGGCCCCCCTAATGGAGCCACAGATGGCCCTGGGGACCACCAGCCCCCAGGGCTGGTCCCTGCTGTGTCCAGGGTACACCCACCCCTGGGACATAGCTGTTGCTGTGGCTTAGCTGCAGTTTTGACAGCTGCAGCCAAGTCACGTCAAACATAACTCCACTTTCTGACAGCTGGACCTGTCAAACAGAGCCCGCTGTCAGAAAGCGGAGTTTTCATCTGTCTTCCCTACCCGTAGATATGCATGCAGGAAAGACAGATGAAAACATTGCTCTACCAAGCAGGGAGCTGCTATGAAAAGCATCAATCTGCTTGCTGGATTAATGCCGGCTCACGCAGGAGGCGGGAGCTGGTGGGATTGTGGGAGGAGACCTTGAGGCTCCCCCCACGTCCCAGATAGCCCGTAAAAGGCACAAAAAAAAAGCAATCGATGGGACCGCGGGAGACCTTCAGGCTCCCCTGCGGTCCCAGATAGCCCATAAAGGCCAAAAAACAGAACAGAAAAAAGGATAGCATAATGGTAAAGGTCACAGACCTTCACACTGAGAATTGAGGGTTCGACCCCAGGCGTATCCATAATAATTTTCCTCCTTTATTTCTTTTTCAACTGCAAATGTTTAAGGCTCATACTGAAAGGTTATCTTACTCTTTTTAATTGACAAATACATTTTTCTTTTCAATTTGAGTAGAAATATCTCATTCTAAATATATCATACATCAAAGCCTAAAAAAACTCTCTATCTCTCTCCCTCTCATTTTATTTCTTTCTCTCTCTTTCAATCTCTTTCTCCCACTCACACACCCATTCAGTCCCTTACGCAGCCACTCACAGAGCCACTTAGACACTCACCATTTGGTTGGGCGGTTAGGGGGGGTTGGCCACACGGACTGGCTGCAGGCCAGACCTTGTGGGCAACCCCTGCTGTACATGGGGGAAGGCCATGCACTGTGCAAGGTTGAGTGCTTATAGGGGGTTGGCCTCAGCCCATGGCCGCAAGCCAGGCTCTGTGGCCAACCACCACCGCACACAGCCAAAGGCTGTGCGCTGCTGTGGTTGGATTAACGTATAGTAATGAAATACTATACATTAAAAAAAACATATAAATTCACTGAAAAAAATCAAAGGTTACAGGGCCGTATAGTTAGGAAATAGTATTAAAAAAAATATAGAAATTCACTGAAAAAACAAAACGTTACAGGGACGTGACAGTTAGGCTCAGATTTTAAACATACAAAACCATAGAAATTCACCTGTTAGAATTATCTCACGTAACTATAACTTGTGCCCTAAAGTAACTATAACCCGTGCCCTCACCATGCACTGCTAAGTACTCCACAAATTACAGCACTCATGACATCTTTGATAACATCACTGATAATATCAATGTGTTATTTGCAGTAAAAAAATTATGAAAAAAACTGCATATACATATATATATATCCGTGATTAAGGCTGTTGCCGAAACGCGTTGGATGTTTTACTGAATAAACTGTTTTTTTGTACATCGGAGGTATCCTGGTTCTCCTGATATTTAAAGGGAGTGGTGGAGGATATATATATATATATATATATATATATATATATATATGAAATGGGTCTGGTTTTACTGTGCTAATTCATGCAAACACTGGCATGCACAAATATGCATAGTCTATTTTTGTTGTGTGTCTCTGTGCAACGTGCCTCTTTCCATGCCTTCTATCTCTGTCCCCTACATGTAATCCCCAAGGCTCATGTTGCACCAAAGCACCAACACAGCAAGCTTAGAGAATAAAAAACACAACTACACTGTAAGATGTTTATTGACTGAATCAGTTTGTATATAAGAGACTGTGGGTAAAGCCAACACCTCCACCTCTTTTCACCATGTATCAACTGGTCTATCGAGCTGGAAGATGTTGTATCATAGAGGTAAGTTAGTGGTATGGAGAAGAAGAGGAACCATGTTCCCTTGAGTGCATTAGTATTCAGGTCACATTCTCAGACGAAGACAGATATGATAGTTGCATTAAAGACCACAGACCTTAGAATTCAGAAATGCAGCTCTGGTGTGATGTGTAGAAGATGGGTGACTGAGCTGAGACAAGGTGGGCTTCAGCGCTAACAGTTCCTGACCATCATGGTACCCATTCAATATTGCTCTCTGTTCATCCTACTCCTTTATCAACCTTTGGCTTGTCCAAAAGTTTATCTTTGCTTGACTCCTGTATTGTACTATCAACCTCCTGAGGCCAATTCCATAGTCCACCATATCCTTCTGAGGTAACTAAGACATAAACCGGATGCCCAAAAGGAAGTTTGAAAAACTAAACACAACCCTCTTTCTGTGGAATTTTGCTGTAGGTAACCTAGAGGCATGGTAGGAGAAGCTCACATTTTCTTCTGAGGTTCCCTGGAAGAGTTCTCATATTGCTCTTCAGGGACTTGTTAATCTGTTCCACCAACCTGTTGGTCTACAGGTGGTGTGCTGTGGAGGGTCACACTAGCTTGCTTTCACATCTATTTTATGTAAAAGCAGAGGAAATGTGTTTGGTGTTCGGAAATTCCTATAATTGCCCTGGCATCTACCTTAGATGTCATGCTTCTCAGGAGTACGGGCTATGGATATCTGCTCACATGATCCACCACAACCAAGATACACTTGTTGCTGAGCAGAGTTAAAGGGGTCAACAAAGTCAATGCCCACCTACTCCAATGGGACACCTTCTACTGGCAGTGGGACTAATGGTGTTGTGGATTTACCTATTCACTTAACACTGAATTGGAAACTAGTGCAGGTTCTGCAGGACTTCTTTGTATCTTGAAGCATCCTTGGCCAGTAAAATAACGAGCTCAACCCATCATGGGTCTTTTTAATACTCAGGTGTCCTACTAGAGGCAATTTGTGGCCAGTGACAACACAAAGGGCCAGATGTAGCAAAGGGTTTGCGCCTCGCAAACGGCGAAAAACGCCGTTTGCGAGGCGCAAAAGCCTCTCTGCTATGCAGAAATGCATTTTGCGAGTCGGATCCGACTCGCAAAATGCATTTCCGACTCGCAAATAGGAAGGGGTGTTCCCTTCCTATTTGCGACTCGCAATGCTATGCAATTTCATTTGCGCCCGCGAAAG
Organism: Pleurodeles waltl; assembly: GCF_031143425.1. NCBI lineage: Eukaryota > Metazoa > Chordata > Amphibia > Caudata > Salamandridae > Pleurodeles > Pleurodeles waltl. Next base: position 600,551,168 of record NC_090438.1, read on the forward strand.
CGGTCGCAAATGAAATCGCTGTTACCATCCACTTGAAGTGGATGGTAACCCATTCGCAAACGGGAAGGGGTCCCCATGGGACCCCTTCCCCTTTGTGAATGATCACAAAAACAATTTTTCAGAGCAGGTAGTGGTCCTATGGACCACTGCCTGCTCTGAAAAATACCGAAACAAAAGGTTTCGGGTTTTTTTCTAAGTGCAGCTCGTTTTCCTTTAAGGAACACGGGCTGCAGATAGAAAAAAAAAACTGCTTTATTAAAAAGCAGTCACGGACATGGTGGTCTGCTGTCTCCAACAGGCCACCATCCCCGTGAGTGCCCATACTCGCAATGGGGTCGCAAACTGCGACCCACCTCATAAATATTTATGAGGTGGGTCTTTGCGACCCCATTGCGAGTTGCAGAAGGTGTCTGAGACACCTTTCTGCATAGCAAATTGCGACTTGCAATTTGCGAGTCGCACGGACTCGCAAATTGCAAGTCGCAATTTGCTTTTTTCCTACATCTGGCCCAAAGTTCCAATGCTCTAGGGAACTACTTACATCTTGCTAGCTCCTGGCTCAGGATTCACAGGCTCACTGTAAAATAATAATTTCTCACAGCCAGCATGATGTCTTCCAAACATTTCATTGCTGACTTCTACCCGGGCCTCCTTCATAGGTCCCACAAGAGTATTGCACTCAATGTCAGCAGGTCCTCCAGCAACTAACAAACCTTGTAGCTCTTGTAATGACCCTGACTCCAACTCCTGGTCCACTTTTTGTGCCTCAGCCTCCCCTCTGTCTGCAGTAGGTGCAACAGCACCATTGCCTGTGCCTTCTCAGAGTATGCCCTGATCTACCTACTACCCTTCCCTGGTCTTTGCAAACCTGGTATGGTCACAGTCTCTTCATGGGACTGACTTCTAGCCATTGCTTTTGTCAGCACAGCTGACATTTTCCAAGTCATGTAGGCTTCTGACCCTGGTATCACAGCCAGCAAAATCAAATCATTACCCCAGAGACATTCAGCACCCTGTTTTTTTCGAATCTCAGCCATCTTACCATATGGTTCCTACTTCAATTGTGGCAGGTATTCACTCATGTGACCTCTTTGGTTACTAAGACTGCACTACTGGCACCAGGGAGAATATCTTCAGGCTTGAGATACTTCCTCTCTACACAGTCCTGTAATCACTTGTATCTCTCAGGGTAGGAACCATCCTCCTTTTAATGCAAACACCATGATAGTGGCATGGATATGCCACCAGGCATTCAGAGCCCTTTCTCCAATATCCATAATGACTATGCTAAATGCATGACTGCCTGCTTGGGCAATCACCAATATATAACACACTTTGTTATGATGAGTGTAACAGGTACAGGTTCTTTCACCTGACCATTTTTCTTGTAATGCCCCTACTTGAGGCATCTATATAAAGTAACCACTTTGGGCATGGAGGAACCTTCCATTTCCCCTTTGTCTTTCTGTTACTGACTAGGAACCTAATTTATTTTCCCTGTGTCCAGCCCTGGACCTCAGAGAATTGCCTAAACTCCTACCCTCCAGTTTGGAATCAGTCTATTGGAAGTTCTTCTCTCCCTTATGCATAGAGCTATGCTGTTGTAGTCCTTTGTTTCCCTTGTTAGCTATTCACTCGTCAGCCAGCTTGCAGTGTTGCTCTGCCACCACCAACTGGTTAAAACCATGAAAATCCTTTGCCCCCTTCCCTGTCACCCACTCATTCCAGTCACTCCACCCACCATTAATCCAGGTATCAAACAAAACACCTTTATATACCCTGCACTTGTATACTTTCTTCCAATCTCTGATGGTACGGAGCTGGCTTCAGCTCAAATCATTTTGTCAGACTATCAGAAGTTCCTCCATTCACTAATAGTTCATTTGGTTCAGCTACTCAGTTATCTACTCTTCTGGAAGAGAAAAATATTTTACATCCCACTCAGATGGGTTTTAGGCTATTGCATGGAGCTGAAACCGCACTGATTGCGATCACAGAAGAAGCAAAAAAGAGGATGGATGAAGGAATTGAAACAGCTATCATCCTCCTAGATCTGAGTGCGGCATTCGATACGGTCGACCTTAACATTCTTAAAGATAGATTGCGAGGGAGTGGAATCTCTGGAGTAGCCTTAGATTGGATTCTATCTTTTATTCATGGAAGGTCCTTTCAGGTACTGGATAGATCGTGTACTTCTAGGCGTACTATCAGCAGCTGTGGAGTCCCACAGGAGTCTCCCCTGAGCCCGCTGCTCTTTAATATCTACATGCGGCCATTAGCAGAGATTGTTGAGCCATTTGGACTGAACCTGGTGTCCTATGCAGATGATGCTCAAATGATTGTTTCCCTCTCCAATACTCAACCGGATATGGGGACAGCATTAGGTCCTTGCCTAAAAGCAGTTGCTGCATGGATGTCGAGAATCAAATTGAAGCTCAACGATGAAAAAACTGAGGTCATGTTCTTTGGGCAAACAAAAACTTCATTAGCTAATCCTAGCATAACAACAGGGGTGGCCACTCTCCCGCCCCCTAAACATCTTATTAAAAGTCTTGGGGTATGGGTGGACCCCCAACTCTCAATGTCACAACACACTAATAGAGTAGCTGGAACCTCCTTTGTCCTGCTTAGGACTTTGAGGAAGGTTTTAACAATCCTGCCTTTTCTTGCCAGGAGATTGGTTATTCAGGCACAGATAGGATCTCGTCTTGACTATGTCAATGCCCTGTTTGTAGGATCAACAAGATATGTGATACAAAGATTACAGAGGGTGCAAAACGCAGCTGCACGATTGCTTCTAAAAACACCTAAGCAACAATCCATACAGACCGGAATTTCTTCCTTCCATTGGCTCCCAGTAGACAAAAGGATTCAATTTAACGCTTTATGCCATATTCATAGAGCTTTATTCAATCAGGGCCCTGAAATGCTCAAAACATTGGCATCGGTTTACATTCCGGGCAGACCTCTCAGATCCTCCTCAGCTATGCTGGTCATAGTTCCAACAGTGAAGAAAGCAAGATGGGGAGGAAGGTTGTTGTCATATCAAGGTGCTATACTCTGGAATAGCCTTCCTCTTAATATTAGATTAAATTCACAAGAGATTCCTTTCAGGAAGGCCTTAAAAACATGGCTATTTAAAGCTTAATTCTTATATGACTATGAACAGTGACAAGTCTGTGTTGCAGTATAAGCGCTACGAGGCCTCTGGGCAGCTTAGGCGCTATATAAGCAATTTTAACATAACATAACATAACATAACATTAGCTGCAGTCATTCTCCCAGTGACTGCCATACCTTCCATTGCAAATTACTTATTCAAGCTGCTGCCTTAAATACATAATTGGAAGCCTGCGCTCTGTAAATGATCTAACGGCTAACAAATCATTCTAAAATAGCTTGGTGGTGTCTGGGAAAAACTTGTGCTAGGAAGCAATGAGTGCTTGACAGTACAGCGTTCCTTTCGTGTGTTCCTACCCTGGTACCCTCCCCAAATTCCATTACCATACTAACCAATGTCCCTAATCAGTCTTTACCTAATTGCACATGGATCTCTTGCCCTCCATGACTTGAGAATCACCATGGACAGGCCTAGGCCTTCAGCGTCCATGTTAGATTGACATGTTAGCTGGGTCAACAAAAAAGTTAAGATACCAGTTTCATATGTAGTCACGTCACTCAGTACTGGGTTACACACCAGTTTATTATGAATAGCACATTTTTTTCCTTTCATCTGTGTCATTTTGACTACTTGCATGACCTTTTTCAGTATGCCCACCATGCAATGAGCTCCGGGTAACAATACTGAGATCTTGCAGTCCCGAACCACATGCATGCTGCAAAACTGCAGAAGTCCTTTCCATTGAGTGAAAGTTTATTGTGAGGCATACTGTCAAAAGACCCGATTGAGCACTGGAATCACTACATCTGCAGCAGGGTGCGGCACTTGTACAACTTCAGAAAATATTCCCCTATCGCAGCAGAGGGATGTTGACGGGCAATGGGTTCATAGAACTCAAAGACTACTTTGTACTAGACCCAACCAAGTAAAGAGGACATGTTAGGAGATCCAGAACTCCTGTCTTTTTAAGACATTAACGTAAGTGACAGTCACATTGCAGTTTCTATGGTATTTGGTCCAGAAAAGATAACCATTAAATTTGTAGCAACAACCCTTCAAAGGTCTTTTTGCAGAAAAGCATCACCTGCTTGTAAAGCACATTCAGGATTCACAAATGCATGCCTCTTAACAGCAGCACCTTGCGACATAATGCTAGTTCACCTTGCATACTTTTTAAAATTGAGTCAGTCCTGAATATCATTGCTTGTGTGCTGTCTTGAGCTTTTCAATATATTTTCATCAATGCTGTTTTTAGGGGCTTTGTGAACGCAGAAAGCTAGGGGTCTTTTTGACTGACAGCACCAGGCCCAGCCTGTTGAATTGTATATCGTAGATACTCCCCTGCATTCGATGGTTTGGATGACAGTGTTTTATGAGGAAACTTGGGAGGACGGTGGCTGGGTTTTGCACTTGTGTATTATCTAGTTTTGTAAATCCTATCTCTCTATCCTTGGTGGTACTTTTGTTTTGGAGTTCCGAAATATGGGAATGAGGGCCTGATGATTAGTACAGCCCATTAATTTCATGTAGTAAACAAATAGATGGAGTTGTCCACAGGTCCATACCACTGATAACCTTGCAGGACAGGCATCAATAATAATCTTCGTGTGTAAGGTAAGTAAAAATAAGCGGTGATGCTAGCATGAGAAATTTAAGTCTCATTCACCTTAAAATAGGTTTGAAACAGACAAGACCACTTAAATTATTCGCCCTTCTTTGTCAGTTCTTTAAGAGATGCACTAACAGGAGCGTGCAGGGCAGAACGTAGGTCTGATAAGTTTTCTAGTGGTGGTACAGACCTTAGGGTAGGCTCTTCTTGGAAGTCATGTCTCATGTTCTCCTTTGAGGGAATTTGCGCAATTTCAAAGTAGTCTGTCTATAGTAAAAACTTGTCGACGGCCTGATTTGCATCAGCTAAATATCAAGAGACACAAGTCAGTAATTAGGATTTTGCAGTGACTTGACAAAAAGCAGGATGTCAGTGTTAAACTTTATGCGGTTGGTAACAGCATGTGTAACTTCCTTTATCGCTTTTGCTGAGCAGACCCATGTGAATTTGTTGTGATATTATATACCCTGCAGCATCAGCTCCACATTCACAGTCTATGACCTTCTTTCATACTCCTACATCCCCATCTGACTTCTTGCAGACACATAACCCATAGCCTTTCTTTCTTGTTGCATCTGACTTTAGCTCCATGTTTGGCACTTTTGCATACTCTTCCAAACAGTAACTAGGACAAGGGAACCCATTGTTATAAACTTAAAAATTGTGGTAATTAACTAAACAGGATAAGAAGCACAGGCATAGCACTGCAGGTAAGGGTGAGCAAAAAAATGGCAGCACCCCTCCCTATGTAGGTCATCTCTGCTACACCAATGAAAAGTCCATTTGCCTTAGAGTAGCAGTGAAACTTCATACAGCGTAAGTTGTAGTTACAAATAGCCAATGGTTGATGAATAACACAGGTGTCAATGGCTGAGGATAGAGAAGCTGCGCATTTTGGGGCCTATTTACAAGGAACTGGCACATCGGCTCCGATGCAGTAGTTTCCTTGTGTCTCCCTGTGACCCTTTAACAACACAATAGCAGCGCTGTATTTACAATATAGTGCACCGTGGCATACATTAGTACAATAAAGTCAACATTTTGACACTATTGTGGCACTTTGCTGGACTAACGCCAAAAAGTTTGACGGTCGTCCAGCAAAGCTCGTGGAGGCCCACAGGAAATAGCCTAGTAGCACTTTAACACCTGCCCCAGGCAGGCGTTCAAAATTACGCAAGAATGGCGCAGTGAAATCTTGTACATTTCACTGTGCCATTTTTGTGGGCCTCCCTGTGGGGGAACGCCCCCCTTGCATACATTATACCTGGCGCAGGTATAATGTGGCACAAGGGTTTACAAAGTGGCGCAATGCTAGCATTCCGCCACTTTGTAAATATGGCGCAGGATAAGGGCTTGTTTAGCTTCATCGTAACGTAAACAAATGATGCTATGGCGGCGCTAAGGGGTGCAAAGGGCAGTACTTAAGCCAAACCAATGAAATTGCAATCTTAAATGACAGCTACCAATACAGCAAAAAACATACATCCACTGCAGTCTCCTTCCATTCGATCTGTTACTTAATCTTTGTTCTTCAGCCTGCTATGGAATGTTAGGACATTTGTCAATATAGCTTTAACAGAGTTTTATTTTAAGTTATTCGGTTGTGTTTTGGAATTCAATGTGTTCTTAACAGAATGATACATCCTGGTTTTATTAAAACTGTTACTTGAGAAATAAAGGACAAAAAATCTTCTTCTCATTCACCACTTATTCAAAATATTTGGCTCACTGTTGGCAGAGTACTAACGTATTGTATGTTATTGAAAGCTGATTTAAAACAGGCTGAGATCTTGAGCCAGATGTAGGAAGGCTTTTGCGCCTCGCAAACGGCGAAAAACGCAGTTTGCAAAGCGCAAAAGCCCTTACGCGATGCAGAATCACATTTTGCGAGTCGGTACCGACTCGCAAAATGTGATTCTGACCCGCAAATAGGAAGGGGTGTTCCCTTCCTATTTGCGACTGCATCACGATGTAGAGTTGCTTTGTGACCGCGAAAGCGGTCGCAAACCAACTCGCAGTTACCATCCACTTGAAGTGGATGGTAACTCATTCGCAAAAGGGAAGGGGTCCCCATGGGACCCCTTCCCCTTTGTGAATGCTCACAAAAATATTTTTTCAGAGTAGGCAGTGGTCCTATGGACCACTGCCTACTCTGAAAAAAACGAAACAAAAAGGTTTCGGTATTTTTTCTATTTGCAGTTCGTTTTCCTTTAAGGAAAACGGGCTGCAAAGAGAAAAAAAAAAACTGCTTTATTTAAAAGCAGTCACGGACATGGTGGTCTGCTGTCTCCAGCAGGCCACCATCCCCGTGAGTGCCTAGACTCGCTATGGGGTCGCAAACTGCGACCCACCTCATAAATATTCATGAGGTGGGTCTTTGCGACCCCATAGCGAGTCGCAGAAGGTGTCTGAGACACCTTTCTGCATTTCCTTTGGCGAGTTGCAAATTGCGAGTCGCTGGGACTTGCTATTTGCAACTCGCAAAGGAAACCTACCTACATCTGGCCCCTTGTTCCATATTTTAAGTTTGTCTTCTTGGTGACTTGTTCGAATTTCCCATCCCTGATCTGCCTCACCTTCTTTTTGGCTTATACAGCCTCGACAACTGATCAGGAAAAGTATGGCACAAGGCTGTGCGCTACTTCTACAAATGTATTGTTGGTTATTTTGATAGTCTTACTGTTTTGTGCCAGTGGCTGGGCGAAGGTACTTTGGCACAACAGCACACAGACTTCCTGGTTTGTTACTTGACTTTCTGTGGTTTTCCTGTGTCCTGCCAAATTACTCTACTGTGGTCTATCACCCTCTTTGGTGGCAATTTCCATTTAAACGTAGTACGTGTTTCGGGACCGTCCAAGACCGCCAGGGCTGTTTCGGAGGAAGCACCGCCAACAGGCTGGCGGTGCTTCACAGGGCATCCGCCGCGGTCGCACCGCCGGGACCGGCGGTTTCCCACCACAGTGGTCCCGGCGGTTTCCCGCCACAGTGGTCCCAGCGGTTTTAATCCACCAGGGGATTACGAGTCCCCCTACCGCCAGCCTTTTCCTGGCGGTTTTTAACCGCCAGGAAAAGGCTGGCGGTACCTGACACGGCCCCGTGCAGCTTTTCACTGTCTGCCATGCAGACAGTGAAAAGCACGATGGGTGCAACTGCACCCATCGCACAGCTGCAACACCGCCGGCTCCATTTGGAGCTGGCTCCTGTGTTGTGGCCTTGATCCCCGCTGGGCCGGCGGGCGAAAACCAGGTTGACCGCGGCGGGAGTGCAGCCGCATTGGCGGCCGACCAGCGGTCCAACCTTAGCAGGCGGCTTCAGCGGCCCGCCAAGGTTGTAATGAGGGCCTAAATGTACTTTCCCAGGACTTGAACAATGAGGGCACTGACTGAAGAGGAACATGCAACTATTTTGATACCTGAAGAGCCGGATGATGAGGACATCGTATAGTGGACCAATCCACTACTTGTGAAAGGACTGATATTAAAATTTGTAGATTTGGTAAACAAATACTATAGGTTATAGTCATATCTGCTGACTGACTGACCAATTGGGAATGAAGAGGATGGACTGGTGGACCTTAATAAAAAGTCATGACAAAGGTCGAAGAATTCAGAATTTAGGCAGATGCGAGAAATGCGAGTGGAGAATTGATGACATCAGGAGACGCTGTTCGAGATTCTGTCATTGGGCTTAAACTCTTAAGAACCTGATGCGTAGCTGATCGATTGATGACCTGAAGATGAAGACTGACTTTGTTGCTGATCCATTCTGTGGATAGGTAACTATGAAAACGTGACTGATTAACTTGTGCCTTTTCTTCTAGGTCCCAACTGTGCTGTTTTATAGATTTTCACTTAGAAAGATGTTTTCCAAATTCATGTTTCCTAAATTGTTTTGCATGAAATCCTACATGCTAATGCTAATCTTGGTTAGGTAGGCTTCTTAGGGGTGACGTTGATGATGACAAATGACTGATGAGCTAACTGCTGAACTCTGCTATTGATGCTGGAAATCTTTTATTGGCTTATGTGGGAGTATTCAAGCTTATGCTTCTTCAGGTTCTGATTTGATTATGTTATTAATGAACTAATACTGAGATGATTGAATAAAGTTTGATCTAACTTGCTGATTTAGTATTGTAACCAATAGGGAAATAAAATTGTGGATTACTGATTTTAGTAGTCACTACATGACTAGGATACTCCATGCAATCCAAAAGGTTCATCGACCTATACGCGTCCCCTTGTAAGTTTACTTACTAAGGACCAGGCGCGCTAACAAGACTTAAACTACATTCAATGTCAAGAGTACTTCTAATATTCGCGATGAGATAGTGTGAGGTGCAGGACGTCTACCAACACCCGACAGAGACAAAATCTGCTTGGACCCTGCCTACCGGTATTTTGTTGGTTCCGACTTTGGTACTTTATTGAACTGCCTACCCTTTGGGTTCCCAGGGAAGTTAGTGTTAATGAGCCAGGAAACAAGATAAAAGCCTAGGGGGAATTGATAAACTGCATCACGTGTATTGCTTGGGAAATCGTTTACAGTTTTTCTGTGCACGTGAGGGCCGTGATGTTTCAAAAAGCTTCCGCAGCCTGGAGCGCATAGGACCGGAGAGTGCACAGCGCACAAGTCAGACTGCGTGTGCTTTCATTTTAGAAGGAGCTTTGTGAGCAGTATGACGCATGAAGGAAAACAAACACCAGAGCACTAACTCTAATGTTTACTCGTTGTGCACAAAATAATCAAGTTGTGCGCTAGCTCAAGTATTACTTCTCAATTGCACATTACTTTTGGGATCCTGTTTGTGTTTTTCCAGTCGAAGTGCAGTTTGAAGCATCTGTTTATTCTATTGCCTGTACAGCTAGAACAAGACCGTCAGCAGCTTGAAATCTTATAAATTTTTACAACTTGGGAGGACCGCAATTATAGTGAAGTTCAGTGGAAAATTCACAAGAGGTATTTTGATAAGAGCCTATGCAGCCACATCTAGACAGCTCACTGTTTCAAGTTGAATACATTCTTTCAGTGTTTTAGAGGGCCACTATCTGTGTTGTGAAGAGTGAAGATTTCTTCAAATATTTTTGGATCAAACTTCTAATACGTGAAGCATAACTAAGTGTTGTTAATAATTTAGATTGTTATTTTAGTTTATTACTTGTGGAGTTATTATTTTAGCTTGTTTATTGTATCGTTTTTGTTTTAGCCTGTTGTTCTATTCTTTTATTTTGGTCTATTGTTTTACTTAGTTTGCAGAATAACATGGAAACCACAAGCATGTCACAGCCTCTACAATTTTTATAAGAATGCGGGGAGCCTCTTTTACCCTGGAAGAAATGAAAGAAGCTTTTTGACTCATATCTTATTGCTATAGGGGGTGAAAAGTGTTTAGGGGCCAAGAAGCAGGAATTTTGTTATACAACCTTGATATTGAGGGTCGAAATATATATGAGAGTCTTGATGAGATTCAGTATGTTTACAAAATGTCACTTATGATGTTGGAGTAACATTATGGCCCGCACATTAATGTTGTCATGGCAAGGCACAAATTATTTTCCAGTGTGCAAGCAAAAACAATAAAAGTGGGCAATTTTGTAGCTTCTTTGAAGAGTTTGCTATCAGCTTGCAAATATGGCGACCTTTGTGATTTGTTCATAAGAGATCAACTTGTGTGCTGTACCAATGACACTAGAGTACAGGAAAAACTGTTGGCTAAAACTCCCATATTGAAGGAAGTAATAGACATTGTATAAGGGATGGAGCACAGTTCGGGTTGGATTAAAGAAATGTGAAGCACTCTTCCCATCAGAGTGGAGAGGGTACCTAGTGCAAGTTCAGAAAAGGAGGCTAATAAAGAAAATAAGAAGTAATTTAAACAATTGTCATATACCAAGGAGTCAGTCCCGGAAAAGGCTCTAAATTCAAGTGTTTCAAGTGTGCAAGTTCTAATCATTTGTCTAATAGCCTAAATTATTTTGGATGCAGTGCAGTTTCTCGAAATTGTAGTAATAGGGGGCATTATGCCCTTGTATGCAAAAATAACAGGATACAGAAAGTCTTGGAAACACAAGATAGTAATTAAAAAGTAATATTGTGAGTGTCTCATTCTAAACAAAGTGCTAATGATGTGGATGGAGATGTCGATAGGGGCAGACTAAAATGCTGAGGTGTGAAATAACCATTTGTGGAAAGGAGTTAGTTTTACTTGCTGATTCTGGTTCCCTGTTGACACTCATTGGATATAAGAATTGGGCAAAGCTCTATGGGAAAGAGGACATGGAGTTGCTGCCTCCTGACATCAACCCAGTTGGTTATGGGAAGTGACCATTGACTTGATTGGATACACAGTCATGAATATAAATTTTAAAGGAAGAGAGACAATTGGCAAAGTTTATGTGGCCTAATGTGGAGACAATCTTTTGAGATGGAGACATCAGAGAGATCTAGGAATTCTCCTCAACCCCAATTCTAAAGAACAAGTGCTTTTGGTAACTGCTTAAAATGTGCCTAAGGATGTAATTAAAGACTTTGAGGATATGTTCGGTGAAGAGTTAGGCCTGTTGAAAGATTTTCAGCACAAAATTATCCTAAAAAAAGCATGCTAAACCAGTGGTGCATAAAATGAGGAGGGTACCTAATTCAAGGCCTGATTTAAAACTCAATGGAAGGGTTACTCTGTCACAAAGGTGGCAGATACCCCGTCAGCTGAAATCTAAATCCCATAGGATAGAATAGGATTTAGATTTTGGCAGATGGGACGTCTGTCACCGTTTTGACAGAGTAACCTGTCTGTCAAGTTCTAAATCAGGCTCTTTAAGTTGAAAGCCATACAGAAGGAAATAAGTAATCTATTGTCACTGGGGGTGATTGAGGAGATTGAGTCACTAGAATGGTTGGCTCCTATTGTTCTGGCCTCCAAAGACAATTGGAATAAGATGAGGATGTGTGTGGACCTGAGGGATCTTAATCAAAATATTTGGATAGATTGCCAGCCCTTACTTAATATAGATGAATCTTTGACCCTCCTCAAGAATGCATGTATGTTTAGCATGATAGAGGTATCTGCTACATACCATCAAGTACAGTTGCATAAAGAATCTAGAGCTCTAACATAATTTGTGACACCACTAGGGGCATTTAGGTTTCAAGATGCCTTTTAGTTTAGCCTTGGTAGCAGCTTGTTTTCAGTGGCTCATAAAAACTGTACTCAAAGGGACAACACGTTAGTGTATGGGAAAGACACCCAGAGTCATGATTACATTCGAAAGCAAGTATTGGTGGGCCTCGGGGACTGTGGCCTCACACTCTAGAAGGAGAAATATAAATTTGGGTTTACTTTGGTCTCTTATTTGGGGCATAATATCTATGGATATGGAATAAGTTCCAAATTAGAGTTAGTTAAATCTATTGTGGAAGCACCCACTGTGGTCGATAAAGATCAAGTGAGATCATTCATGGGTCTCGCAGAATATTATGCCAAATTCATTTCCAATTTTGCGAGTGTGATACAACCTATTAGACTGCTTCTCAAGGAAGGGGCCAATTTTGTTTGGTCAGAAGAGTGTGTAAAGGCTTTTGACACATTTAACGAAATCATAGCCCAGATGCCCAACTTGGGACATTTTGACACTTCCAAGAAAACTTTTCTCACAACTGATACCAGTATTAGAGGTTTGGGTGCGGTTTTGTCTCAGTTGATTTATAGAGAAGAAAGGGTGGTTGCCTTTGCCTCTCACTCACTAATGGAGGCAGAGGGAAGATATTCAGTCATAGATTGAAAGGCTTTGGCCTGTGTGTTGCCGATTCACCAGTTTACATTTTTCCTATGGGGCCTGCCATTTGTTTTAAGGACTGACCACAAACCCCTGATCCAGCTGTGGGTTGTAGGACTATAGACAATACCATGTCACGTATCAAGAGATAGGTAGAAGGTTTGCTTGAGTACAACTATAAGGTTGAGTATTTGCCAAAAGCCAGAAATGTGCCCTCAGATTGGTTATCCAGGTTACCGGTGGAGAAAGAGATTGGTCAAGAGGGGAGAGATCTGCAATTGATGTGGGTCACAGAGACAGCTATTAACAAGTCTGAGTGGGAGATTGAAGCAGAGAAGGGCAAAATGAGGAAGCAGGTCATGCATGTTGTAGTTATGGGATGGCCGGATATAGGAAAGAATCATGATTAAGGCAAGTCATTTTTGGATGAGTTATGTATTCTTAATGGAGAGTTGTAGCGAGGTGAATGCATCTTTAACCAAGGAGGTTGAGGAGTAAAATCGTTAATCTGGCACATGATGGGCATCTTGGCAGGAACTTGACCCAATCCAGGGTGAGTAAATGCTAATGGCACCCTGGTGTGGAAAGGCAAGTTGAGGGAGTGGTCAAAGACTGTCTAGAGTGCGTGGGGATGGAGAGGGCCAGATCTTTCAGGACAGTCCTTCTGTCCCCTGATGAGATTTCATCTAAAACTTGGAACAAGTTAGGGTTGGATCCTGTAGCCCTGTCTGAGTTGTTACATGTGTAAGAGTGGTTTGTTTTGGTCTTGGTGGACTATACCTCAAAGTGGGATACAGCGAGCTGTGTGAACTCTGTAAGTACCAAGCATGTGATTGAGTTTTTATGGGAGGTTTGCCTGCGAAGGGTTGCGCAAAACCATCATAACAGGAAAATGGGGTACAATTTATTGCATTAGAAGTGAATGAGTTTCTAAATAACCTTGCCATGAAGCATTATGTACTCTCTTCAAGCCAATGGGATGGTGGAGAGTTTGAACCGGTTGGCAAAGGCCTGTGCTCAAACTGCTGTGGAGAATGGACCTTCCTTGAAAGTGGTACTCCTAGTGAAACTCTGAATGCATCGCAGTACTCCTAATCTGATTACCAAGGTGTCTCCTTTTCAGGAAGATTGGCTGGTAGCAAGCTGATTCCATCCTGGCTAGATTTCAAGAAACAAGCACAGAGTGGACCCACAGGTTGTCATGCTTCACCAACAAAAGTACAAACAACAATTTGATGATAGACATATAGTGCATCAATGTGAATAGAAGGTGGGAATGTGCTCTTTATAAAGAAGCCTGTCTGGGGACCTAAAGGCAGACTCCAATTTTTAGGTTGCTAACACATAATACAAGAAAGGAAGAATGTGGTTGCGGTGAATGGTGGAGCAGTATGGAATATGTCTATTTAGCATGGAGTGCAGACAATAAAGGGCACATGACTGTGAGCAAGGATTGAGCATGGAAGTAAAATTGGAGGACTGGGTCAGGACAGCATTTACCGTAGTAACCGCTGGAGCAGAAAGTCATTACATTTGAAAGATTATGTATAATGGTGAACAGACTTTGTTATAGTTCATATTATGACTTTTATGATGCTTGAATGGGTAAGGTTATTTCTATCTGTATGATGATCTTACTCATTGTCATAGTGTGAACTTTTATTTATCTGAATATTAATTTTTTAATTATTAGTACCTTTTTTTTCTTCCTCATGTATGGTCTTATGTTATAATATTGTTTTCCAATGTTTTCCTTTTAGGATGTAGCTTGTACATACTTCATGTTGCTTTTTACTTGTGGTTCTTGTTTTAAAGCATTCTATTGTATTAGTTGTTTATTCTTAATGTTTCATTAAAAAAGGGAGGTGTGTGGTAACTCACTGCAGATTGGAACCATGATACTCAGGCATTCTTTGTGACAGCGATTAGGTGTGGAGAGAAATTGTTGGAGAGGAAAAAGCTGTACTTGGCTGTGCAGTTAATGTTGGTGGAATAAAGAAGACTCAAACTACATTCAACGTCAAGAGTACTTCTTAACACAAGGCTATGCCTCTTTGTGTTTTGATTGTGCATGGGCAGATGTTGGTTAACAGATTGCATTTGGAGCTGTGTCTGGGCATTTTGGATCTGCCTTAGCTTGAAGGTAGGGAGAGAGAACCTGACAGTTTGCTTCTTCATTGAAAGATGGAAGAATTGCAGAGATTTCCCATGGATATTCAGCCCGCGATAGAAGAGATGGCATTTTCTTGGAGAACTAATTTGGATAAGTGTGGAAAGCCATAAATGGCGAAAGGTAGGATAAATGTTGAGATAAAGACTGAGGGTCTCATTTGAGTGCTATGGATCAATACCTGGTAACTCCCTCCTCCATCAGAATTACCAACATGCATTAGCAGTACCTCCAAGCAGGAACATTTGACAGGTTTTACAAGACGAACCCCAAGAGGGGTATGTAAATGTAATTGTAATTGTAATACTATTTATATAGCGCTTACCACCCCTGACAAGGCGTCAAATCGCTTTTTGGCGAGTAGCACACTACTCCGGAACCCAAGAGGAATTAGTGGTGGATTAGTATAGGGAAATACGAGTACAATATTAGTATTATTATGAGTTAATTTGAGCAGAGAATATGTGAATTTGTTAGTTGGATTGACTAGAGTAATGGAGGGATAGAGGAGGGAAGAATCCAGAAGTGTTAATTGGGAGTTTATGGTAATAGGATGAGGCTTGGGATGAGTAAAGGAGAGATGGGGGAGGGAAGTCTGTGTAAAGGGTTAGGGAGATCATAGTAGCAAGAGGGGTTTTGGATGAGTCAAAGGTGAGATAAATGAGGGAGAATTTAGTAGGGTTGTTTGGGAGATGTCAGCGAGATCAAATCCTCAGGGTACACGCGTTGTTGTCAATAGGCCCACCTCCTGGCAGCTCCAACTCTACAAGCCTTAACAGCGCAGAGCCTTAGAGTGGCCAATGGGGGGTAGGGAGTTAAGGAAGGGTACAGAAGGGAAGGAGACCTGCGGAAACAAGAATCACAGATACAACAGAGAAATATCAATCACAGAACTCTTCGGAGTCTGTCAACTATAAATCCAGCAGTCGCTTGGAACAATAGTAAATCATAGTGCCTTTCATAAGTTTCAAGAAATGAAAGGTTAACACGGTATTCACTCAAAGAAATGTTACTTCACATTTCAAAAACTTTCCAAGATACACGATTTCAGTTTGTGTCCGTATTTTACATTAACCATAATCAAATATTCTCTTGAGTTCAAATTATTGCCTTAGCATTTATTCATAACCATCTGAATAACCACGCTTATACAATGTATCTCCCGAGTGACTCCACAAGTAAGCAGCTGAAGTTGAAAAGTGACCACGAGAAAGCAGTAACGCTGTAACAGCAAAACATTAGCTTAGTTTGTTATCAATTTAAATATTTACAGCTGATTGCCAAAGATTACTACTTTCTACAAAAAAAGAATATCAACCTTTAAACAGTTTTATCAAATAAGAAAACGGATGATGGAAGCTAGAAACCACCATCCGTCTTACCGCCCTGAGTGTCTGCTACTCGCTGCTTCAAATCCCTCAACACGGGGAAATCCCAGGTGAACAAGCAGGAACAAGGACACACCCGACTTCAAAAAGAAAAGCACTGGTCCTCACGACATCCTCAGAATAGTGAGCAGTGAGAACTTGGTGGGGTCACTTAAATAGACTTGTGCCCCGCCCCATGTGCCACACCCAAAGTGCCCCGCCCCAAGTGCCACACCCAAAGTGCCCCGCCCAAGAAGGTTGCCATCAAGATACTTGGGACCAATGCCATGAAGTAAAGACAATGCGCACACAGCGCGCTGCAGCAGCCACTAGACTCTGCAAATGGCAGTAATGCACGGACTCTGGCATCAGGCGGGCCCTAGAGCGCGCGTGCAGCCATGGGTGAGCTAGATATGGAAGAGGAGGGAAGAGCTTAGACAGGGTTGTTTTGGAGATGAAAGTAGTAGAATGGGTTTGGGATGAGTCAAAGTGGGGATGGAGGATAGATTGATAGAGACATGACACAGGGTGAAGGGTAGACAAAGTAAAGCTTACAAGAGCGTGAATTTATATATATTTTTTTATTTAGTATTTTATTTATATATATCTATATATATATATACATATATATATACATATATACATATACATATATATATATATATAAATTATTTGTATTTGTATTGTTCTTTTATTTATTTATTTATTTATTCATCATTACTATTATTAGTATTAGTATTATTATTAATAATAATAATAATAATAGTGTTGTTATTATTGTTGTTATTATTATTTATTTTAATTTAATTATTTATAATTAGAATTTTATTTATAGATTTTACTTTATTTATTTTTATTAAATTTTTCTCTAGTACAGTAGGACTATAGTAATAAATAGATATGTAAATAGATAGTAAGGGAATATATGTTCAAGGAATAAAATAATGGGTATAATAATATGAGAAGAAAATTTGTATTGTATAAACACAGACTTTCAAGATTTGTAATATTTAAAGTTAATTATTAAGTGTACTTTTCTGACATTTATCTATCTATCTTTCCTCAATTTTTGAATAGCAAAATGCTTATGATAATAAAGCATTTGATCAGTGTGATGTAAAAACGAGAGCAGGGATTCATAAGTATGAACTATAACAACTTATCTAGGAGCTATTCAATGACCTATGAACATGTTAAGCTTAGAATAACATACATAAATATGTACATACACAGACATATACATACACACATGCACACACACACACATATATATATGCATATATATATATATATATATATATATATATATATATATATATATATATATTTCACCGTGGGTAAAAATACATTTGTTGAAAATGTTTAAAGAGAATGTATTGATTTGACACTGTAGCTATACATATTTCTTTAAAAAACTATACATATCTAGAATATACACATAATCAGATTAAAAATATATTTATCAACACAAGTATATGAAGTCCATTGCTGTTTGAACATGGTGGTTATGAAGGAAAGAGCCTACTCTTGAGTAGTCTTCTGAAGACAAGATCCGTGAATCTTATATTTGGGGGTAATGAATTCCATAGTTGGGCTGCTTGCACGGAGAAGGATGTACCACTTATTGTCTCTTTCTTGTATGGTGATGTTCTAAGGTGGGGTGCCAGTCTTGAGCGGAGGTTTCTTTGTGGAATGTATTTGGTTGTTTTGTTTCTGATAACAAGCGGTTCTGTTTTGGAAGCACTTAGTTTGAGATGGCTCCAAGTCATCCACTGATTAATGGCTCTGAGGCAACTGAAGATTTGTGAGTTTTCAATATTTTTGGGGCATTCTAATTTAAGTAGTATTTGTGTGTCATCTGCATTGTTGTCCCCTGTGAGTTGAAAATAATTGATCAGAAGTGGCTGCCGGTAATTTTAGGAGGGAGGGGGGGCGGGCGGGAAGCACACTCACACTCATTCATTCACACACGTACGCACATTCATTCACAACACTCATCAACATTCAAACATACATGCATGCACCAAACATTCATTTAAAACACATACACACACTTACCTTCAGCCTTGGAGGTCCCAGGAGGGTTGAGACTGCTGCCCTCACTCACTGGCTGACTTTAGGTCAGCCAATGAGGGAAGGCAGCAGCCCCAACTTCATCACAGAGGGGGATGGGGTCAGTGAGACTTCTGACCCCACCCCACTCTGTGACGAGGTGTCACTGATTGACACTCACCCTGGGCGCTTCAGGGCTTAAACCTGAAGTGCCCAGGTTGGAGTCAATGGATGACGCTTCCCCTCGTCACCAAGGGGGAGGGCCTCCAGCCACCTTTGCTGAGCCGAGGAGGTCACGCCCATAGGAGCTGTGACCTCTTCAGCCCAGCAAAGTTCAGCTCAGGCAGCCAGGAGTCTGAGCAATCTGCACATGTCTCGCTCCTGGCTGCCTGAGCTGAACATGGAGAGTGTCTGTCAGGCTGACCTTTTCTCAGCCTGACAGACACTCTTCATGAGGGGCAAAAGGTGGGGGGGGGTGCCCTAGAGGATGGGCCGCAGCTGTTGATCAGTTCTGGTAATGGTATCTTATAGATGTTGAAAAGAAAAGGTGAGATGATTGATCCTTAGGGGACCCCTGCGTTTGTGAGGTAGGGTTTTGGACGAGAAGGGGAGGAGAATAGATAATATTAGTACTGTTTTGAAGGTAGGATGTAATCTAGTAAAGAGCAGCCCCTTCTATAGCGGCTTCGTGGAGTCTTTGAATTAGGGTGTCATGGTCAACAGTATGAAAGGCAGCCGAGAGGTCAGAGAGAAGTAGTGCAGCAACTCCATTGTGGTCAACTGTGTTTTTAAGATCATCCCAGATTGCTATGAGTGCCGATTCAGTGCCTCTTCCTGGGAGGAATCCAGTTTGGTAGTCTGAAAGTATGGAATTGTCTGTCAATGAATAGATGGTGAGATGCTCTTCCCCTCATATCCAGTGTAATATTGAACAGTTTTCTTATATATTTTCCAAGTAGGATTCTTTATTAAGAGCATCTCATCCACCAGCTCTGACTGCCCTGAAGTACTTGGCAATGTCCAGAACCCCCATAGATTCTACATTCTAAATGTTCTTAGAGAAGAGTCTTACTTAACTCAACAAGCATTGGAACAACTAAAACATTTGCACTTCATTTGACATATACCACACAGGGGTCAAGGAGAAGAGCCCTGCAAACTGACTGAGAACTTGTCTGCGGTCAGCCTGCTGTTGTGCAGTGAGGATGTCAAAAAGTCCAACTCCCTCCACTGAACTATCCTTAGGATTGGTGGACAAGAGATCAGGGAGTGGTTCACTCTCCTTCTCCTATCCACAGTCTGTGACCACGAGCATGGTAATGTCAGCTCTGTCCTGGTGTGGCATTAGGTGATTTACATGAATCATTCTGTAAGGTTTCCTGGGGGTGCCTAAGTCAACCAAATAAGTGACCTCCCCTTTCTTTTCCAAAGTGAAATAGGGCCCAGTCTACTTGCCTTGGAGGGCCCTGGGAGCCACAGGTTTTAACAAACACCACCAGCTGACCAGGTTGGTACTCAACCAAGGCTGACTCCTGATCATACCAGTGCTTCACAAGCTCCTGGCTGGCCTGCAAATTTTTGTTTGCCTTCTTCATGTATTCAGCCATGTGTGAGTGTAGGCCAAGTACATAGTCCACTGTGTCTTATTTGGGCTGTTTGAAAGGCTTCTCCTATCTTTCCCTTACAAGACTTGGAGGGCCCCTTACAGGGTGCCCAAACAGAGGCTCAAAGGGGCTGAATCCAATCCCCTTCTCAGGAACCTTCCTGTATGCGAACAGAAAGCATGCCAATAGGACATCCCATCTCCTTCCGAGTTTGTATGGGAGTCCCATGAGCATGTCCTTAATGGTGTTGTTGAAACTTTCAACTAGACCATTAGTCTTTGGGTGATAGAGGTTGGTGATACCACATTCATCCCACATAGCCTTCAGGTATGCAGACATAAAATGTGTCTCTCTATCAGAGACCACTTCCTTAGGAAAACCTATTCTGGAAAATATACCAAGAAGGGCCTTTTCTACTGCAGGAGCAGTTTCAGTCCTAAGGGGGATTGCCTCCTGGTGCCTAGTAGCATGATCGACTACTACAAGAATAAACCTGTTCCCAGATGCAGTAGGTGGGTCTATTGCAAGGTTATTGTAGCAGCTTTTATGGGAATGTTATTTTAGGCATAGGGCTGCAGCTTGCGCCCGTTAACCTAGATACAATTTGTTTTATTTTCTGAGCAGAAGCTCTCTTATGCAGTGATGTTTTATTTTCCTTTATCTCAAGCACTTTTAGCACAGAAGCTATTTTCATTCCTTTCACTCTGACATTCTCATTCTGTGCTTAGCTCGAGGCTGTTTCCAATATGTTGTCAGCACAAAGTGCAACACCACAATCCCTGCCACTTCACAGAAATATATGTGTTTTCAATACCCTCTCAAAGGAGGTCCCAACCACAGGTAGTGGGATTAAGGGAGCCTTTGGTGGTGCACCTTTTTTTGCCACTGGCCTGACAGGCTACACAGTAGCGACAAAACTCCTTTACTTTCTCAGACATCTGGGGCCAATAAAACTGGGCCTCTAACCGGTCCCAGGTTTTGGGCTGACCCAGATGCCCGGAAAGGGGAATGTCATAGGCCAAAGATAGAATAAACTCCCCATACACCTGGGGTACCACCACTCTCCTGGCTGCCCCTGGTTTGAGGTCCCTGGGCACAGTGCACAGTAAGCTTTACTCCCACCCAATAGGCTCTGTGAGTGCTACTGACCTGTCCTTGCTCCTGTTTGGCAGCTTGCTGCCTGAGTTCCTCAAGGGTAGGACACCTTCTTTGCTCTTGGCAAAGCTCTTCTCTGGAGGGTCCCCCTGCACTGAGAAGCTCTGCCAGGTCAGGATTCTTCAGCTGCAGTTTCCTCCTCCTCAGGTCTCAGGGCCTCACCCTCGGTGAGTTCTCCCAGTGATCCTGTTTTATCTCAGAAGCTGTATCACCAGTCTTCTTGCCTGTACCCTTGCTCTTAGGGTGATTGGCCATAGTTATAGGCTCCAGCCCTTTGCCCTGTTGTGCAACCTGCGCCCTAGGTGTCACACACACCCACCAAGACCTTGCATCTCTGCATGAGCTCTCTTTTCTACTTCTGCCCATTCATAAGTCTCCAGATCTTTGCATAACAGACACTACAGTCGAACATTTTTAACTTTTTAAATATGTTTAATCCCAACTTTCTAGATACTTTTAAAAATCACTTTGTGAACTTTTTGGAATCAGGATGTCACACAGGGCCCTAGCAAAACCAATCACACTTGAATTTTAGAAAAATCTAAAAGAATTACCTTTTGGCTCTAAAAACAATTGAGGATTTCTTGAGTACTCAAAAATATACTTATAACCAAGTGGTGAAGCAAAACACAAGTTCATGATCCATACCACTGTAACACCAATTCAGCAAGGTGGAAGTAGTATGTGGTATGACTGGGGGGTTCTTACCACATAATACTAACACAGTAACCAGTAGTGGACCTCAGGCTCACACAAGTAAACCCTAGCTCAGTCCTGGTAGAGTAGCAAAGAGCAGTCAGGCTACTTAGAGGAACATGTGTAAAGCATTTTACAACACCAGCATGGAGGATAAGTAAATTACACGACTCAAAAGAAATCCAGCACTAATTTATAAAAATAAAGTGCACTTTTATATTATTTTAGACACCAAAACATTTGCAATAAAATGCAGTTAACCAGACTTATGAATTTTCAAAGGATAGGTAAATCACTGCTGGCAATTCTTATCATTGAAGTCAATAGGAGAAAAGCACAGTATGCAAACGGTCAATTGTGGGGTGAGTTCTGGGAAACCCACTAGAAGTTACGTTCTTGGGGGCCCTGGGAACAAGCAACTACAGGCAGATAAATTTTACCTGGTCCTCAGGCCTAGTTTGCAGAGTAGTGTTAGTTGTCCTAGGTGCTGAACAGGGCTCACAGTTCTGTAAAGGTTACCTTGTCAAAAGGTACATTGCAGAGGGAGTTCAGGAGAGCTCTTTGGTCCTAGAGCTGGGAGCTGGTCTCAGCTCAGGATTCACCAAGCAGAACGACTCAGTGCACTCAGTGGTCTCAGTGCAGAGGTGCTCCTGGCTGTAACAACAGATCCGCAGGCGCTGTCAAAATGTACCACTCGGCAAACACCCACTTCTGTGTGGATGTCCAATCTACCCTTTTGGAGTACAGGCCTTTGGGGTCCCAGGACCAGGATTCAGCTGCTGGTTCTTCATTATCTCTTCTGGCAGCTCGGGGTGCAGAGGTAGCCTTTCACCTGTCACTCACAGGCTGGTTGCGCCAAAGATGCTTTGCCACACAATCAACAACATCTCCTTCAGGATGCAATCTTTCAGCAGTGGGGTCCTTGGTGACATCAGTCACTATAGCTGTGGGACGCTCTGGAGCCAGTGAAGTCCGAGAAGGGGTTGGTTACCGAACTGGTGACCAACAAGCCTTTGTAGTGGCAAATGTAATCCATGGGTACTTTGATGGATGGAGGCCTTCAGGAGGGGAGTAACGTCTTTAAACTTGGTGGAGTCTCACTTCCACTCATGGGATGCAGGTCACCCAGTTTCTTTGTGCTCACTCACAAGGAGCCCCGTTGGGTTGCAATTCTTGTGGCGCAACACGTCATTACTTCTGGAGGTTGCAGGTGACTTGTCCCACCAGTCAGGGAGGTGTGCTTCGTTTCTGGTGTCCACAGGGGTCCATCTTTTAGGGGCTGAAGAGTTTCAGCCATGGGTACACATCGACACACAGTTTGAGTATATGGTCTTTTCAGGACACTTAAGTCACCTCTCTTTGCGCTGCAGCGGAGTCCAAAGTCCTCTTGTCGGTAACAGCATCTTCTTTGTGCCTCTTCACGGGTGCAAAGTCAGAACTGAGGTTCTGGTGCCAGAGGCTCCCCTTAAATACTGGTTTAGGGGGTTTTAAGGATGTGGGGGATAATGACCAATGGGCTACAGGCCCACGTGGATAGACTGCCCCTGCAGTGACAACATTCTGTGGGTGTATGCACTAAACGATGCAGAATGCTCTAATAAAGGGTGTTTCAAATGGCAAAGCCCCTCCTAGACTGTACAGACCTGTTATCCCAGTTTAGGAGTGTGGCTAGCCCGTTGGAAATGAACGCCTCCTGAAAACCGAATTTTTCCACCTGCTGGACTTGTTAGGGTTGGAAGGCCTTTGTCCTACTGTGGTGGGACAGAAAATCATGTAACCAGGGCAGAGAGAGCCTTGAAGCTCACCACCTTCATTACAGTAAACACTAGCCAACCTGGGAGGCAGGACGTGTGACCTCCTTCCTGCCCAGGCCTTTTGTCTCTGTCCTGTGGACATTCTAGCACAACCAGCATGAGAGCAGACTTTTCTCTTGGTGGCAAAGCACTCGGGAAAGCCCACCAAGGCAGCAGAGAGCTGTTATCATGGTGGGCATCCTCCAAGGACCCCACCTGGGTACATGCTAGGTAATCCTGGGCACAAGAGTCGTGCTCAGTATTAAAAAGCATGATGTTTGACATTAAACACAGAGGAATTTGGCCGGGCCATCATGGGGCTGGACATCTGGGGTCTGCCCAATTGCCAGCCCATGTTTTCGAATGGACCACTGGTCACTTGCAGTAGCATTAAGTTTAAAATGCTACCAGAGGGTCATCTATGCTTGTGCATATATGTCCACTCTCATAACATAGTACATCCTGCCTCCTGGGCTATAGAAGGCCTGCTTTAGCGGTGTGTGACCCATGCTATGGGCAATAAATGGACACTGCCTGCACTTGGTATGGGCAGAGTAGAACTTGAGCAGGCCAGCTTCTCTTGCAGGCTGACATGGCAAATCTGCAGGCTCACTTTTACTTGGGTCGAGTAGGGTGGCACAAATAGTGCTGCAGCCCTGGTGACCCCTTTACCACCCATGCCCTGGGCAATAGGGCCTTACAGGGCATTAGGGCCTTACAGGGGTGGTAAAGTCCTCACTAATTGACCTATGCAATTTTAAAATACAGTTTAAGGGAAGAGCACTGCCACTGAGGTCTGGTTAGCAGGCCTCAGTGCACGACAAAGTCAAACACAACTGTATCAAGCAGCAAAAAGTGGGGGTGACCATCCAAAAAGGGGTACTTTACAACAGTGAGAGTTAATGGCACGTTGTCCAGACAGGGCAGCCCCCTGTCTCCATATCTCTTTGCCCTTGTGGTCGAGCCAATGACCAAATAGGTCAGATGTGTGCCCAATAGTTGGGTTTGAGGACGGCAGATGGTGCAGAGAACAGTTTATCCCTCTATGGAAATGATGACCTCATGTTCATGCGGAAACCTGAGATCTTGATTACCCAATTAATACAAATGCTGTGGGTATATGAAGATGCTCTGGGACTCAGGGTTAACTGGGGTAAAACAGAACTGATCCCCATAGCCACTTCTCCCAACAGAGAATCATATAAACACTCCAGCATTCGACAGGAACAGGATCCGTTCACCTACTTGGGGATAGAGGTATCGAACAATCCTGATATCTGCTGGGAGCTAAACATAGAGCCCCTCGGACCACATGTCATGCTGGAGTTCTCTCCCTCTCAATCTCCTGGGAGCATTGCATTATTTAAGATGATCACATTTCCCCAAATGCTGTACATGTTCCAAAACTACCCACACAAGGTACTGCCAGAATGGTTTGGCAAAATACAATCTGAGATCAATGGATATATCTGGGGTGATTCCCCTCAAAGGGTAGCACACGCCAAGTGTATTCAGTCACCTGTAGATGGTGGCCTGGGGACAGTAGATAAGCAATTGTACTACTTGGCAGCTCAAATGTTTCCAATAAGTGACTAGATATTGGGTGACAGGGGTGACCCTGCTACCAGATTAGAGGTGGGGGGTCCTGGATCTCTGTCCCTGGCTCCTGTCTTTATGGCACAAGAATTCTTCCACTGGTACACTCAATAACAGCTATCCCCACCGAGTGATGGTACAGGGCACTGAAGCCGAAGAGTTGGGATAAGAAACACACCAGAGAGACTCCATTATGGCTAAGAAACTGGCTCACGCAGACAGCACACTTATAAGGGTTCCACATATGGGACAAGATAGCATTTCTAAACTAGGAGTGTTTGCACGCATGGGTGCATGCTCTCTTTCCAACAACTGACCTCAGAATATGACAGTTCTTCCAATAGTGACACGCATTAGAACAATAGGGAACAATTCCAAACCACTCCCTGAATGTAACTGGAGGAGGACGACTGGATAGATGCCAAAAGTGCAACCCAAGCATTTAGAGCCAGATGTACGAGTTCTGCGACTTGCAATTTGCGACTCATTTGCGAGTTGTAAACTGTGAGTCGCAAAACCAAATGTTCAACAGTGTAACTGACTGTTTTCGATACCCAATATTCATCAGGTAGGTTTCAATTTGCGACCCCATTGGAAATGGCTGCACTCACAGGGATGGTGGCCCGCTGGGGACAGCAGACCACCATGTCTGTGACTGCTTTTTAAATAAAGCAATAAAGCAGTTTTTTTTTAAATGCAGCCCGTTTTCATCACAGGAAAACGGGATGCATTTCAAAAACAAAAATTAAATGTTTCAGTTTAATTTTTTCCGAGTAGGCAGCGGTACGTGGGACCACTGTCTGCTCTGAAAAAATATTTTCACATCCAATCACAAAGGGGAAAGGGTCCTATTGGGACCCCTTCCCGTTTACAAATGGGTTACCCGCAATTTGAAGGTAACTATGATTGCTCTGTGACCCCAATTGGGTTCACAAAACAATCATACATCCCCCTGCGACTCGCTATTTGCACGCCCCTTCCAAATAGCGACTCGCAAATCTATTTTGCTATTTGGCAAATAGATGACCGAATGGCAAAATAGGGTTTGTACATAGAAAAATGTTTTTTTCTTGTCACAAACATCCCGACTGCGAATTGGGGGATTTGCGACAAGAAAAAAGCTACATACGTCTGGCCCCTAGTGATTCCAGCCCATCTCAGACTAATCCAGTTGAAATTCCTCCATCGGGTTTACTTTTCACCCCCCGAATGCCTCAGATGTGGAGCCCCCATGGGGATTAGATACACACCGTGTGGAAATGCCCGATCATGCACAAATAGTGGAACAGAATCTTCTCCATACTGGAACATTGCAAGACCCCACAATGGGGCTATTGAGAATATTTTAGGGATGGGATGCCCTCCAAGGACAGCGGGTTCTAGTGGGAACTGAGGTGCATACTCGCCAAAAATAGGACACAACTATTAACTGGAGATCCACGGACACCCGCCAATCTAAGAGAGGCTGAAGGGCATGGAGTACTGCACGATGGCAGAAGAGGCAGTTTACAAATCACATTTAAAATTCCATATAAGCACACCAGGATATTGGTCTCGGAGATCGGTCACTTCAAGACTCCGGGTGAATGGGGGCTGGGTTAGAGTCCTGGAATGGCAGATGCCTGGGTACAGGCCTGTCGCCTCAGGGGGTGGAGGGGAGATCCAAAGGGGAGACTATAGTCATGTTAGATTGTCCTGAAACAGAACAAATCCACAATCCACCAAAGTGTACGGTAACTGTGTTCAGTAGCGGTTACCTGGTTTTGTTATCATAAAATATATATTTTTTTTATTAAAAATGTATATTTTTTCATGTGATCTTGTAATTGCCCAATACAGATATTAAGCAGCCACCAAGGTAAGGTAATGTAGTCCAAACCATCTCCTTGTTACAGAACAACAGCACAGTATTGTAGGCTACGTGATATGGGCACTAAGCAGGTCTGAGCTGAAGCCTTAGGGAATATTTTCAGTGTTCAAGTAAGTAGAGAAATTCAATAGAGAAGACCAGAGCAGTACAGAGCAAAACATTTCAGAGCTCCATTGAAGGCAATGGAGTATTTTGGGCTTCTAATGGCTTGTAAAAGCCCAGAGCTCCAATATTCCAATGGTCTTTGTTCACAGCAACAGCTGTGAACTAAGGGCTCTCGGAGGGGATTTCAATCCCCTCAGGCTCAGCAAGGCCTTTGTTTAATTTAATAGAACATTCTGCCCTCTAATAGTGGGATTTTCTAATAGCCTTGGGCTATACTGGCCATTAAAGACCCGCTCCCTTTTTAACGCTGGAGCGGGCCCTTCATGGCCAGTATAGCCCTCTACGGTAGGCTCTAAGGCTAAAGTAGTGACCCGGAATCAGATAGACAGACAGACCAGCTCAGAAAGATATATGTGAGATTCATCTAAGATCTGTACCAGGAGGACATTGAGGCTGAGATGAGACAGAGGAAGGCAGATTGTCAGATACTCTAGTTTTCAGAGAGATACCAGCTCAGAAGCATAGACATGAGATTATCTTAAGATCCATACCAGAAGGACTCTGAGGGAGAAAGGAGAGGGATGACAGCACAGCTTCAGACAGTCCAGTTTCCAGAATGTGAATCACATTGTCATATAGGAGACATTTATTTTTCTAAACAGGTTGCAGGATTATACTTCTAACAATTTAGTTCAAATATGCTTTTCAGATATAAAATAATAACTAACCGATAACTGCATACACTGGCTAGCAATTCTAAAGAGATTGAAATTATCCTCATCAACCTCTCACTGGTACTACACCCTGCAAGTAGGTCTTTGTGGCTCATCAATGGCACATCTCAATCCAAGTACATACTCAAGATGCATGATAAGGTACACAAATTATATTACCACATGGATGAATTTTAGCCATTTGTACTACCTCTCTGCATGAGACAATGGACACCACTTTAAGTACTGTCTCATTTGCAGATACTGTGTGCTGTGTGCATCATTCAAGGGCCCATGGTTCTAATCTGAGCTGTATAATTAGGTAAGGCATGTGTTGACCAGAATAAGGGGCAAAAATATACTCCATCATTTTTCCTTTTCTTTCAACAGAATGGGCATTTATCCTTGGTATTATTTCTATACCTCCATTTACACAGAAGTGTGGAGGAGTTTGAAAAGGTCAAAATACACTTCTCTTCCCTTTCGTGTTTTGACCTCAAGGTATAGATTCATTAATTTACAAACGTATCCAACCCTTTTTCACCTGTTTCAATCAGAGCCCAGTAGTTTTGCTTAATCCCCCTTTAAGTCTACCATGGCCAAAGAAGGATTGAGAAAGAGGGAGGGCGTAAGGATCTTATTGCTCCTGGTTTAGTACCAGGACCAGACATCTCTATGTTGTCCGCAGCACAGGCTGTCCATCAGTCTCAGGAATAGACTGGGACCAACCAAGAATTGCCAAGACAAGAAAAAAGTAGTGGGAGCATCAGAGCAGATTCTAAGAAGATACAGGCTGTGGTGTCCATTGCTACCGTTCCAGAGGCAGAGGAGGGCAAAGATGACCATCTATTGGAGTCGAAGTCGCTGACAGAGTTGGAGGGCTTGTTAGCTGTTGGAGAACCTACCTGGGAAAAATATCCACTAGGATAAAACCTGAGTTCCATACACTTGTGGGACTTTGGAAGAAAGACTAGAAATAGGTCAGCAACTGAGGCGTCAAAAGACATTATACTGGCTGGGAGAATGGACTGCTTTACATTGAACCTGTGAACACTAAACCAGCAGCAAGCAAAAGGCTAGTGGTTCCCTTCGTGCACAGAAATGTCCTGTTGTCACTAACTTAAGAAGTGCTCTTGGCAGGATGCTGGATATTAGAGAAGACCCAGTAAAAGTTGGACTCTTTGTTCTATTGGCCAGGGATGCACAGAAACAGAGAGGTTCTTCTTGCTAATTGAGTAGTAAGTCAGGAGGTAAGACCAAGACACTGACGGTGCCACTGACATTAGAAGGTGTAGTATTTGAGATGTTGTGAGGTCTGACACCCCCTCAACATCGGATAAACAAGTCAATCTTGGTTTTGGTGGATCATGCCGCCAGGTATTTAGAAGGGGTACCTCAGAGGAGCACAACTGTAATAGGACACTCAAGGGTTGGATTTCTTATAAAAGCGATTTCCGACCAGTAATATGATATCTCCATTTACAGAGCTGTGTGAGCAAGTTGTTGTTAACTACCACTTCTCTAAGCTATACCGGATGCGGAAGTGGAATCTTCTCCTGCTACGTCTCTTTTTTGTCTGTAGAAAGAGTCCACAGAAAGTAATAGAGTTCAGTTCCTTCAAACTTCTTTTTGGGCACCCAGTGCAAGGTCTACTTACCTTAATCAAATAAGTGTTGGAAGGATCCTCAGAGGCCTCTCAGAAGGATGCAGAGGACTAACAGTATTTAACAGTAAAAATGATAATTTCTTCTTAATAAAAGCCTAATAATAAAAACACTAAACAAGTTTAAAATACAATTAAAATGACAATTTAAATTACATCACATGATTATATTCATGTAGCGCAGCTCAAATGATTTTTTTAAAGTGAAGTGAGAGCCTCAACTCCCTGGTTGATAGTGCAGTCGTTCATCTTTTTTGCCATGACTTATCGATCTCATTGTCTTCCACACCGCATGTATGTTACCTGCTATAGGCAAAAAAATAACTTTTAAGTCTGATTGATAACAAAGTGTCAGTGTCTCCCTACAATGCCTCGAATTGTGATTTATAAACAATGGCCATCGTGAGATTGATTCAGCTACTCCAATGGTACAATCACACTAGTTAGTAGCATACAAGTCCTTATGCCAGGCTTTAGTATTGGAAAGGACAAGGAGAGTTCCTCTTCTAAATTGCATGTACAATAACCTTTTTTCTTCTGTGATGATGTAATCGAAATATGGGTTGTAGATGATTACACCTTTTGTTATCAAAAACTGCAACAGTAATTTGCTTCTATTATTTAGATCCCTCCTCCGGTTAAAGGCCTATTCCTTATTTTTGATGAGATAGGAAGAAAAGAAGAAATATTGACACACTGCACAAAACCGTATCTACACCTTCCATGCTTTCATTCTATGTACTATTGTACAGCTGTTGTTTCAACATGGATGATTTGCTGTCTATCAAAGCAGTATCTTCGTTTAAAACCTTACTCAACAATTCGTTTTCCATCAGACCTACTTAAACTATGTGCTGTTTCTGACGTTAAGACATCTCAGGTAGACATGCTGTGCTGCCTGTTGCTACATAAATAGGCAATAGATTACTGCTGCAGCAAAAGTGCAGTAAACGGCAAAGCAGCGCACAGATTCCTCATAGTGAAGTGCGATACAGTGCGGTGCACAATTTCCTCGCAGTTTAGTGTGCACAGACTACTCATTTTGCAGTAAGATGCAGTGTAGTGTGCACAGATTCCTCCCAGTGGAGTAAGATGCCGTGCAGTGTGCATAGATTCCTCACAGTGCAGTAAGATGCTGTGAGCACGTATTCCTCACAGTGCAGTAAGATACAGTGCACAGATTTCTCATAGTGTAGTAAGATGCACTGCAACATGTACAGATTTCTCATAGTGCAGTAAGATGCAGTGCAGTGTGCACAGCTTCCTCACAGTGCAGTAAGATGTAGTTTAGTGGCACAGATTCCTCACAGTGCAGTGCACAGACTCCTCATAGTGCAGCAAGTTTCAGTACAGTGCATAGACTCCTCACAGTGCAGTTGGATGCAATGCACCTACTCCTCATAGTGCAGTAAGATACAGTACAGTACAAAGAGTCCTCACAGTGCAGTGTGTACAGATTTCTCACAGTGCAGTAAAATGCAGTGCACAGATACCTCAGTGCAGTAAGATGCAGTAAAGTGTGCACAGATTCCTCACAGTGCACTAAGATACAGTGCAGTGCACAGATCCCCTGTTTGACACAAATGATGACCAAAAACACCCCCAGGTCCTGTAGGAAAGCCCCCCAGAGATCCCCGGATAGAAGAGCCCAGCTCAGCCCAGCTCCTGGCAGAGATTTCCTCCAGGATTATTCAATCTATTTCTACAAACATAGCAGAAGGTGCTGACAATCTCCTACCTGTACAGACATTTCCAGTCCTCCTGGGGAGTTTGAAGGGGGTCCGTGAGGGTCTGAAGATGAAGATAACTGCACAGACAGACAGGGGGTCCTTCCTCCTCTGCAGCAGGCTGGACACAGAGGGAGAGGCCGTAAGTGATGTAGAAGTGATGTAAAATGAGCAACTACCAAGGAATATGCAGATTTCCTGGGTTATTCCTCATCTCAAATCCAGTATTTCAGCAGGAGAGCAGCTGTCTCAAGGAGACACTTACACCAGGGTGTTCCCACAGACCTTGTAATTTCAATAGCAGCTTTAACACCTGTTACTGGCACCATTGAAATTACAATGGAACTCATTATCGAGGTCCTAGAAGTAAAGGCTTTTTATCAAGTAGGCCACGGTAGTGTATCGTTTGCCATTTACTGTGTCAGGGTCGGAGTGGCTGAAGTTGCGTAGACAGTACAACGTAATACTGCTATGCACACATGATTTCAGAGTGGCAGAAAAGGAGCATCGAACCAAGTATGAATACCTGCACATGTATGTGGCTGGGGTGATGGATAACTGTGTCGAAGAGGAGACAGAGATAGTCAAGCTGATGAGTGGGTGATATATTTAGAGAGGTCGCACAGTGAGAGGAACTTGAAGGTCGTTCTAAATGTTGCATTCATCCCGATGGTCAAATCTTAGAAATGAAAAAAATAGCTTAAAAGTTCATAGAGGAATAAACTAAGCCAGCAAAGTGGTTTACCATTTGGGGTTAAAAAAAAGGATGATGATCTATATCACCTCCACACTAGCACTTTATAGTGCGTATTGTAATGGAGCAAGCGGAAGATGCATTAGGTGCATTAAAACCTTCAACTTAATAGACATTGTACAGAAAAAGCCTTAGTTTACATTTCCGTCCCTACCTTTTAAACTCAACAAGATCCACAAAGACATTTTCCTATAAAATACTTTTAAAATGCGCACTCACATCGTAGCATCGAATAAAAATTCACTTTGAGAAGAAGAGATAGCTGCACCCTGCACCTAAGATTTCAGCGTACCTTATTTCTCCCATAAAAATGGAAATGCATGCATTGAAATATTTTATGGAGGCATATCGATCACATTACTTTCAAAAACAATTTGTTTCTCCCACATAAATGAACGTGCAGCCCTTTAAACAAATCTAAACACATTAGATGGGAATATGGTGCACGCAAGCACATTTAAGAACCTTGTATCCATTGAAGTAAATGACATTATTGCTATGGTTTTTTGACAAAGAAAAATAGATAGAGACACATGGAAGAAAAGGCAGGCATGTCTCAAAAAACGCATACAGGACACTCTCAAGTGTAGGAAAAAATAGAGAGGAGGCTATGGAGTGTATTGTGATATGTGTAGGCAACATTTGTGAAACTAGCATGATACATTAATCAACAATCTATTACATGATCTGATTGTCAGTTAAAAAATGCAAATTCACATATTTTGTTGAAACAGAACTGGAAATGGTAATGAGGCCTTGCTATAAGAGACTGTGCTGCTTATATAATGAAGAGATTGAAACATTAGAAAATTTGTTGCTGTGTTGTCAACCGCTATTCCAACTTAGATATAACTTTAATTAATCATTTGCTTTTAGTAATTTCTGGAATTTTAGTGGATGTTTTAAAAAGAGCAGTTGTGTTATTGTTTACTTGATGAATTATGTGACTAGGGTTTTTATTGAACGCCTGATACGATATTCTGCCTTGATTATTGCTTAATTAGAATATACCTGGCATTTTTACCAGATTATATCGTTTTACCAACCACAAATCAACAGACAAGAAGAGGATGAGTAGTTAGAGATAGATAAGAAAGTAATGTTATGATGGCAAAGATGCAGATAAACAGGAGAGTGACAGGCACATTCAGTCACTGTGGAGAGAAACTACTATCATTCCAATACAACCACCAAATGGAATCCTTTCTATTAGTACAAGGACTCACCCACTAGAGCTAACTGCTGGCCTGCTTCATCATCGAGTCCTCTCTCAGAACACCTGTTTTGTCTGGGTGGCTTCGAAGTTTAAAAGAATGGCGCTATTATTAGAGTTGCTTTTAGTGGTGGGGTCTCTGTTAAAAATAGCATTGTTTTTAGTCCTCTCTACACAATCTATTCTGCTTCAGGGCGTTCGGACAAGCCCTACATCAAAGATAAGTCTACATGTTTCATCCAGCATTGTTCACCCCCAAAAGGTCTTGTGGCTTTCCTCAGGACCCATTGTAGCAGATCCCTGTATTTTATATGACAGGGGCTTTCCCCTATGCTCCAACGTTTAATCAACTAATTATAGTCAAACTTGCAACTGTGTGCGGGACAAACACAAGTAGTCATTCAAGGCACGCTTAAACACTTTTAGGATTCATTGGTACTTCTGTTACCATATCTAACAGCGTTTTGTGCCCCCTAGGGAATTTAGAGACAGGCAGACCCTGTAGTCACACATTCATCAAAATATACTACCCTGGCTTCTGCACCTACTTCCTCTTCCAAATCCCTACATGTTGACACAGTCATTTGGGTGTGAACCTTCTGTTGGACCTGACATCCCTGGCTTGGTTTCCCCAAACCTTCTGCCTTCTGACCTGTTTGCTGACTTCATTTTGCTGGCTTTAGGACTCTAGACACTGTACCACTGCTAACCTACATGTGCTCTTTCCCTAAAATATAATACAATTGTCTGATTCACAAATGGCATATTTAATTTACTTATAAGTCCCTAGTTAATTGCACTACAAGTGCC
Organism: Pleurodeles waltl; assembly: GCF_031143425.1. Classification (NCBI taxonomy): domain Eukaryota; kingdom Metazoa; phylum Chordata; class Amphibia; order Caudata; family Salamandridae; genus Pleurodeles; species Pleurodeles waltl. Next base: position 600,584,958 of record NC_090438.1, read on the forward strand.
CAGGGCCTGTGAATTAAATGCTACTGATGGGCCTGCAGCACTGATTGTGCCATTCACTTTAATAGCCCTTTAAACGTAACTCAGGCCCGCCATTTCAGAGCCTGTGTGTGCAGTTTTAAACTGGCTTGTCAACTCAGCAAGTTAACCGACTTGCCAGGCCTAAACCTTCCTTTTTAATACATATAAGTCACACCTAAGGTAAGCTCTGGATAGCCCCAAGGGCAGGATGCGGTATATTTAAAAAGCTGGACAAGCACTTTTAAGTTTTACATGTCCAGATAGTGAAAAACTCTAATTCGTTTTTCACTACTGCAAAGCCTATATCTCCTATAGGTCAACACTGGGATTGCCTCATTACATTTTATAAGTGTAATTTCCAATTGGGAAGAGATGGGATACCTGTTGGGTTGTATCTGTGGTGCCGTGTGTATATGTCGCATTCTCGTCTCGTGCTTTAGTGCTTAGAGTGCCATGGATTGAGAATGCAGGGGAGGAAGTCGGGATTTGGAGAGAGACGGTTGGCGGGTGAGGACGGAGGACGATGTACGGAAGATGAGGCTGTCAGTCCTGTTGGTCCTGAAATAAAGGCAATCAAATATACCTACCGAGCATACTCCTTTTTAGTGGCGACGAGGGTTCGGTGACCAGCAGGATTCCCACGCGTGCAGGCGGACGGCCTTCTAGGTGAAATCCTGTGACAGCTTCTCTTTCGTCTATGCCAGACGGTGAGACCTACTTTATGCGCGCTTTATTTAGATACGCCCACTGAGGTGTTGCTGCGTCGCATTGGTTCCCCAGCGTCGTCCTTTCTACACGCAGTGCTGCAGTTGCGCATTACGTTTGTAGCAGCCCCATTACTACGTGACGGCACACATCGGGGCCATTTCGTGTTGGCTCAGGCAAGGCTCAGCGTGTCATGGTGACACGCACACCATTTCGGCAGCCATTTTGGATGAGCATATTCAATCAAGCCTTCTACGTGACGGCACGTATCGGTGGCCATCTTATATTGGCAGTAAGACTCTGCATGTCACGGTGACACGCACACCATTTCGGCAGCCATTTTGGATAAGGGTATTTAACTAAGAAGCCCTGTCTTTGAAGTTTGGCTCTTGTTCTACACGCACCGATACGGTGGTTATGTATCGGCAGCCGTTTTCAAGAGTGTATCTGGTCACTTCTTGGGATTGCGTATCCTTGCCTAGCTATATTATTAGCAGTATAGGTGGTACGCACACCTTATAAATCATAATCTTGTACTTTTATACCAAGAGGGAGCCACAGTATTCTATGCATCAATCTATTTCACCACCCACACCATTTATTCCTAATTCTGCTTCTCCTGATGCCGACTGGGAACAGTGGAAAGAAGCCTTTAAAGCATATTTGGATGCGCTACAGGGTGAAAGTTTTACTCATGAAAGAAAATGTGCAATTTTAAGACATTGTTTGGGTACTGAGGGTCGGAAAATCCTTAAATATATTCCCAAAGAAGTGGTTTTAGTTGGTGATGGAGAAGGTGATGGTGTGGAAGAGGAGTATGAGACGGCTATAAAACCCTTGGATTCTAGGTTCAAAAAGTGTAAAAATGTTACCTTAGAGAGGCACAAATTTTATGGAAGAATCCGAGCTGAAGGTGAATCCGCTTCTAGTTATGTGGGTGCTTTAAGACTTTTAGCTGTGTCTTGCGAATACAAGGAGTTTGAGGAGGAAATGATCAGAGATCAGTTAGTGGAAAAGACAAATAACAAAAAAGTACAAGAAGCCTTATTGTCAACACCCAATTTGACATTACAAAAAGCCTTAGAAGTTGCGACCAGAATTGAGAGTACCATGTCATCCATGGAACAAATGGCTATTTCTGATAATAAAAATCAGTCCCTACGGCAAGATGTATTTGAAATCAAAATTAAAAACAAAAAAATTAATACAAAAGACAATCAGAAACAGATTACGTACTATAAATCTGACTAAAAAAAACCCAGTGGTAAACCACAAGAGTGTTACAGATGTGGTAGTATATCCCATTTGGGGAATGCCATGATTTGTCCAGCCATCGACAAAGTGTGTGCCTGGTGTTATAAGAAGGGACATTTTGCTAGGGCGTGCAGGTCAAGTAAGTCTAGTAAACAAGAATTTGGCAAGGTGAATAGGGTAGCTTTTAATAATTCCCCTTCTTCCAGTGGAGATGAGGAAGAAATATTTGTTATTAGTTAAGATAATTCACCAGTTTATCAGTTAAACGCTCCAGACTCAAGAAGACCTTTTTGTCTGGTAGAGATTCATGGTTTCCAAGGTAAAGTTATGGCAGACTCTGGGTCTCCATTTACGCTGTTGAGTGAAGCTAAATGGAATGAGTCATTGAAGAGTCAAGGATACACCTTGTCACACTCAAAAATCCAACCAGTAGGGTTTGGTGGGAAGGCCATCGAAGTGGTAGGGGAATTTAAAGCTGTTCTAAAATTCAAAAACAATGTGTCTCCAGAAACAGTATATGTAGCCAAGGATAATGCATGTCTTCTTGGGTGGTTCGATCAAGGCAATTTAGAGATGGTGTTGGACTCAAATAATCCTGAACAGGTTGTAACAAGGAGAGAATACATGCAAGTGTCGACCATAAAATGCAGTAAATGGGAAGTTCAGTATCCGGAAATCTTTAAGAGTGGTGTGGGTTTATTCAAAGGTTTTACTCACAAAATCAAAATCAATGAGCATGCGCACCCAAAAGGCCATAAAGTGCGTAAGGTACCTTTGATATTGAAAGACAATTTAAAAAAAGAACTGGACAAATTATGCTCGGAAAATATTATCGAACCAATTGAATCGTCAGATTGGGTTGCGCCCGTAGTGTTAGCCCGTAAGGCTAACGGGTCACTTCGGATGTGTGTGGACTTACGTGACTTGAATGATCAAATTTGGGTGGATCAGTATCCACTACCTAACATATTGGAAATGTTGTCATCCGTCAAGGGTGGGAAAATATTTTCTTTACTTGATATGACGTCAGCGAGTCACCAAATTAACTTACATCCCAGTTCTAGGCATTACACTGCCTTCATAACACCATTTGGGTTATTTCAATTTAAACGAATGCCTTTTGGGTTAGCTTCTGCGTCTGCCGTCTTTCAGAGAACTGTTGAGAGTATGTTCAAGAATATGCAAGGAGTGAAAGCTTTTCAAGATGATATTTTGATTTATGGAAAGGACGTGTCTGAGCATGATGAGCGATTGAGTCGGGCGCTAGATGTGTTGAAGTTGAAGGGTGTAACTCTTAGCCCTAGCAAGTGCCGTTTTGGTGTAACATCAGTGAATTATTTGGGATTTGAATTGTCAGCGGAGGGCATTAAACCTAAACTCAGTCTGGTGAAGGCAATTAAAGACTTCGTGTGTCCTGAGAATAAGGATCAATTAAGGTCTTTCATGGGTTTGATAGAGTTTTATGCAAGATTTGTACCCAATTGTTCGGTGAAAATGTACAATTTAAGGAATTTATTAAAGAAAAACTCCAAGTTTATTTGGGATGAGTGTTGCAATGGAGAGTTTGAATGTATAAAGAGTGAAATTGCTCAGGCCATACCATTGAAGCCCTTTGACACCAAAGATCACACAATTATAATGGCTGATGCTAGCCAGAAAGGGTTAGGAGCTATATTGTTGCAGAGGAGAGACGGCAAAGAAGAAGTTGTAGCATTCGCTTTAGGAGTTTAAGAGGCGCTGAAGCAACTTATTCCGTAATTGAACGTGAAGCCCTGGCGTGTTGGTGGGGTATAAATTACTTTAAACAATATGTGTGGGGCGCTCGATTTACTATAAGAACTGATCACAAACCACTGGTACAATTATATTCGACAAAGGGTGCAGAGAAAGCCACTCCTAGGATTGCTAAGTGGCAGTATAAATTGTGCAAACACAATTTCAATTTAGAGTACGTTCCAGGGAAAAGGAATATGCTAGCCGACTGTTTGTTGAGATTAACTGGAATTGATTCTAGTGATGCTGACACATCCAATATGGAGAGTGAGGATGGTGATGTTGTTGTGTGTTCCATATGTGATCAGCTGGATGGAGCGCTAAAAGAACAAGAGTGGAGGGATGCATGTGAGGCAGACCAGGATATTAAGTCAGTAATGCGTGGTGTTGTTATGGGGTGGTCCAAATGGAATCCAGGAGATGATCTTAGTAATAAGTATAAACATGCGTTTGATGAGTTGTCTGTAGTTAACAACTTATTGTTTTGGGCAAAGTCATTAGTGGTACCCTGTGAGATGAGGAAGAGAGTTTTAAGTTTAGCTCATGAGGGCCACATTGGTATGCGTGCCATGAAAAGGAGAATTAGAGAAGGTTTCTGGTGGCCGGGAGTTGACAAAAGTGTGGAGCATTTCGTTAGGGAGTGTATGAATTGTGCTGTCAATGACAAATCCCAAGTGACGGCACCGAGTCCTGTTGAAGCTGTGAAAGTGCCTGACAAGCCGTGGAGTAAGTTGGCGATTGACATCATCGGACCAATGTTTTTGTCGAGTGGTATCTTAGAATATGGCATAGTGCTAATAGATTATTATAGTCGATGGCCAGAAGTGAAGTTCGTAAAAGTTCCTAATTCCAGCAACATATTAAAGTTGTTGGAATATATCTTTGCCAGAGAAGGTATACCGGATGAAATTTTAACGGATAATGGTTGTCAATTCACTTCTGAACAGTTTGAAATGTTTTAGGGTTTTTGTGCCTCAGACACACTAAGACTTCCTTGTACCATCCTATACCATCCTAGAAGCAATGGACTTGTTGAGAGGTTTAACAGAGTCCTTAAGGACAATATTCAATTGTCCAAGGTGAGTGGGTTGCATTGTAAGTCTGAATTAGAGAAATTGTTTTGGGCAATACGCACCACTAACAATGTTGACACCCAAGTTTCACCTTTTGTGTTATTGCGTGGTCGCATTCCATCTTCCAATCTAGCTTAGGAGTGGATGGGTCGTTTTGTGGTGCCTTGGCATAAAGTTGATGGTGTGATGAGGGAAAGGGAGTGCGCGCAACTGAAATATACCCAAGATCCTCATGGGGTACAAAATCGAAGATTTAATTTGAAAGAAGGGGATAATGTGAAAGTGAGGTCTCCAAGAATTGTTACGAACGGTCAGTCGAAATTTGGTGCTAGAAAAATAATTGTACGTGTGGGGGACAGTGCTGTGAAACTGGAAGATGGCAAGTGGTGGAATAAGATCAAAATTTCATTATCTAGATCCTTAGATCAAGGAGAAGTTCACGATGACACGAGAAGGAAGGAGGAGTTAAAACCACGCACATTTTCTACCAGAATTGTTAATCTACCTAAGAGATTTGGTGATTATGTTATGGACTAATTTAAAAAAAAATGTATTTCACGTAAAATGTTATTTTGTATATGAGTCAGTATTTCCTGAAGGTTTATCACATGTTTGTTCTTCTTATCTCTTGTTTTTAATTTGTTAAGTTTTGATTATAAGGGGGAAATGAGTTTGTATATGCCGCTTTCCCCTTCCGTGAATGTATTTCACGTAAAATGTTATTTTGTATATAAGTCAGTATTTCTTGAAGGTTTATCACATTTGTTCTTCTTATCTCTTGTCTTTAATTTGTTAAGTTTCGATTATAAGGGGGAATATGTGTTGGGTTGTATGTGGTGCTGTGGTGCTGTGTGTATATGTCGCATTCTCGTCTCGTGCTTTAGTGCTTAGAGTACTATGGAATAAGAATGCAGGGGAGGAAGTCGGGATTCGGAGAGAGACGGTTGGCAGGTGAGAATGGAGGACGATGTACGGAAGATGAGGCTGTCAGTCCTGTTGGAGCTGACATTTGTATCTGAATGGGCTGTGCCTGTCCCCACACAAGAGCTGTACAACCCCCAGTAGTGTGTCTGGATTCAGGGCAAGAAGGGCAGGGACTTTGTGCACTTCTAAGGCGTCTCTTGGAAATCTACCCCACTTTAAAGGCACAACTGAATATACGAACTGGACTTCTGACCCTACCAAATCAGTAAACGTCTGGACCTTATGACATTCTGCAAGATAGAAGGACTGCTGTGCTGCTGAAAGGACTGTCACTCTGGTAGACTCTGATTGACTTTGCTGGACTCCTAATTTGCTGTGTCTGTCCTGCTGCCTGCTGCCCTCCTTGCCTGGGAGTGGGAATGGTTGGCCCTGCATCTCTACATCCCTAGAACCAAAGTAACTCCAAGGGCTTGATGGCTTGCTCCTGTTCTGAAGTCTCAGGCACATCAAAGAGTTCATTCAACCCTGCTACAGCTTCTGGACTCTGATAACTGTGAGGGCTACCCTGCCAAGTGGAGACAGTCCTGTGCCCTTGGAAGTGGGTTCTTTAGCTGTTTCTACAAAAACACACGCAATGCAGTCACTGTGCTGATCAGAACTGGTGCATCTCGTCCTGACACATTGCAGCTGCTGCTGAGGATGAGAACATTGCATCCCTGAATGCGCTGCCAGAACTGGAACATTGCCATCAGCCCAGATGATGGCAGCTGCCATAGCATTGCCAGCTATGTGGTTCACATTGGCAGCTGCGTGGTTCGACTATGACGCATAACCTTCATTGCAGAGGGTTCAATGCCACACCGCTGCCCAAGGACATTGCATTGATCACTGCGTGGCTTATCAATGGTACATCCCTGACTGAGAGGATCAGAACTGATGCATCATCTTTCCATCGTCCCCTCTGTTCCTCACATCGGATCTTCGATGTCGATGCAACACTTCACACAAGGTAATAATTCAGTGGGACAAGTTTAGTCCCTGTAGCTGTCCTGAAAATTTAGATTTACCCTGGTCTAGTGTGACCAGATAGCCATGGTTGGCGCTTTAAACTTCTAAGCACAACATTTGCAGGCATTCTTTGAAAATGATTATCTTGACTCATACTTATTGGATTTTTGTTGTTTGGGTCTTATTTTACTCCTAAAAATATAATCCATGTTTAGGGTTGAGCGCCAAGTGCTCTGTCCCTGGTGTAATCTCTCCATTGGCTTTTAGCCACACCCATGAGTTTGGTTGGTTTGTGGGCTTGCCTTTTACAATTTGCTTCATTTTATTAGTGGAAGGCATGAACACGTCATGCCTTCTCTGGTGTTTAGCCCTCCTCGAGCGCACTGGCCAACTACTGAAAACATGCGAGGCTCCATGTTTTCCTTATGGTTTCTGGACTACTTTTTCTCTATTTAGCAGGCAGCACGATCTCGCTGGGCACTAGTCGAGCACTTCCCATGACATTGACCTTGGTACATGGCTAAATGCACTTTTGCCGGTTACATGGATAATTCCACTTTTGCCGGTAACATAGATAATTGCACTTTTGCAGATATGTTTCACTGCAAACGAACCTCTGTTTCCTTTTGTGTGTCTCCATCGTACTTTATTGTGGCCATGGCCTCGCTTAAGTGAAACTGTTTTACTTTTCAGTTTATGTGGCAAGAACAGTCCGGTTAGGAGTTTAAAACGCAAATAGCTCTAACTCGAGCAAATCAAGACCAGTTTCATTGCAAATGCTTGTTCTAACTTGGTGTGGAGTCTTTTTGTGATGTTTTCACTGTGTTACTGTTTTAAGTATTGCACAAATGATTTACACATTGCCTCTTAAGTTAAGCCTGTCTGCTCTGTGCCAAGCTACCAGAGGGTGAGCACAGGTCAAGTTATGGTGTGTAACTGACTTTCCCTGACTAGGATTGGGGTCCCTACTTAACTAGAAACCCAATTTCTAACACCTTCCATTTCCAGAGAGTTATTGATAAAGGTATTTGTTAAGCAACATTTTGATAAGTGGCCGCTTCATGTGTTTACTGATGTGTCTCTGTTAGCAGGAAGAAGTTGGACTAAAGATCATCCTGACAAAAGATGTGCAGCTTGAATGCTCTATCAAACAAAGGAAGTGATAGCATGGACCTATTATTGATGTTTGGGAGGATTTCTGTAATAGCTCCATCTTGAGCCCCTTTCTCATTTTGTCCTGCTAGTGGTGATGTTCTCATTCATGAAGTCTAGGTCGATTATTTTTCGGGTGGTTCTTTAGCAGGTGCTAAAGGCTGTTAATCAAAATCTTGGCAATACTTAGTTTTTTCATCATAATGTGAGGAATGTGAAGAGGTAGTGGAGACTGAATACTTAACATATCTTCCGCATTGCAGAACTCGAGTTCTCCTCCTTCAGTGTCCTCTGCGGACTGTGTCATTGATTTATTTGCTTCCATAATATGTATATTCCAGGTGCAAAGTCAATATCAGCATCTGAATGCCAAAGGAAAGAATTACAATGGTGTTGTGTTACAGAACTAATTAAACTACATGTTTCCAGAACATGGACTCATTTTCACCACAATGCACTTTTTAATAGTGTGCTGCTAGCATAGTTTTTGAGATTTTCTGTTTCATAATAGTGACAGATGTTGATATTATCCAATTAAATGGCATCGAGTTTGGCAATAAAAAAAGGTAGAGACAGCTTTGGCAGGATTCAAACTTGTAACCTCAGCTGACACAAAAATGTCAGAAGTCAGTCTTCGCTCACGTATCTATCGTACTGTGACATGGAGTAACGAGTGCGGCAAAGAAGAGAGTGGGCTTCCTATCAGCTAAGATCCCATGTCAGCATGTTTTAACAGTGCTGACTTATAATTGCTGACCAAAAGAAGTAATGTTAAGACACTAATTAAATAAACCAAGTTACTTCGAAGGGGAGAATCTAAAGCAGGGTGCAGAAGCACTTGTTTTGAATTCACATTAAGGACCAAACTTAGCCTACCTTTTGTCTTTGAGACAAACAAGATTACATTGACATCATTGAGGTGTCGCCAGGGGTCGTAGCTGCGACCTGTGGCTTGTCCCTTGAGACCCCAGGCACTGCCTTTGCGACCTCTGGCCTCAGTCTTACAAGGGGTCGTTGAACCTTTTGACTCGCAATTAAGATGTTCTTACCATAGATCCAGTACACAGTCAATAATCAATACACGGTAATCAACAATCATTAGTAATCAATAACATCAATAATCAATGGAGTCAGTAATTGTCACGCACCATGACCTTTCCGTCATGAATAACCACACCTTTTAGTAAAAGTTGGAACATTTATTTCCCTAGATTAACAATCCTACCGTCATGTAAATTAATCTCAAAATCAAATGAAACACATACAGAAACAACACTGGTTGTCCAAAGCGGCAGAAGAAACGTAATCTAATCAAAGCTTGAACTACAACACATTCTAGAGTTATGGTGCAAATCAATAGCAAAGTCAGCTGCCTCAATGAAATGAAATACATGAAGTTTAGCAGAGAAATTCACCAAGCGTTAGTCTCTGTCATCATAAGTCAGGATCCTTAACTAACATCAGATTAGCATCAGCATGTTGGGCTTGATGCAAAACAATTTAGTAACACAAATTTGGAAAAACATCTAACTATGGCTCTATCAAAACAGCGCAGTTGGTACCTAGAAAGAAAAAGCAAATATGCATGGTAATCACAGTTCGAAATATACCTATCCTCAGGGTGGATCAGCAAAGCAGAATCAGTCTTCGTCCTCATGACACCAGTCCATCAGCAAAACATCAGGCTTCAGCATCAGAATTTCAAAAGGGCAAAGTTATTAAGCATTAAAATTAAGCACGTCTCTAGTAAAGACGCACAAGAAAATAATAACCTTTCGATCAGGAAAAATATGAGCAGTAAGCTGTCTTCTCTTATAATGAGTGACCGCACGAAGGCAAGGGCAGAATGTCCGTCTTCTCACTGTGTAGCGTCGTTATATTAAAGTTACACAAACTATCCCCTAATTCCCTATATGGTCAGTTAATCGTATGTTCTCACTCTGTCCAATAAAACTACTATCCCAAATCTATGAATTCTAATATTTCTTCGTTCTCATATTGTTCATTGGTTCATCTTGCAATGTCCTCATCATCCGGCTTGTCAGGTAACAATGTTGTTGCAGCTTCTACTCTAGTCAGTATCTTCATTGTTCTTGTCCTGGGAAAGTCAGTCTCACACACATTACACATAAAATGTTGCATTAGCAAGAACATCATCTCCTAGCAGTCGGTTCACACAAAAGGCTTCCGTTATCAGCACATTTAAACAATACGATAGACATTTCACAGTTTAATTCACTTGGTCAGCACTTTTTACTAAACACTAAGAAATACAGCTTTACATGAGGCCTGGCAAAATAGGCCAAGACACTTGCTAAGTTAAGGCCTACATTTAATAAAGCTAAAGCTAAATTCATAACCCTTAATATGACATATTACTGCATTAGTCTAACATATATTCAATATTTCATAAGTATTAATCATTGATTAGTACACTTCGTTAACATTGGTGGCCATTCTTTGTGATCCCATTTTCAAATGTGTGCATTATTTTTCTACGTTATTACAATTTCTACATAAACGTATAATTCAAAATACATAAACACTCATCAATACATTTTTATTAAGACACATGCACTAGCATAACCTCTGTGGCGAGGAGCTCCACACAAGGCAGAGACCTGCCTACAATGCTGTGACCAACTGAATCATACTGTAATATTGTAAAGCATTCCGCTCTACTGATGTTAAAGCACAGTTGCTGCAGATTAGAACCACTGAACCAAGAGGAGTGCATGTCAGCATGTGAGAAGGGAAGAGATAACTGTTGTTGCCTCTGAATAGAAATCTGAAAAGCATTTGATTGCTGCTGTCCGCAAAACTCTTCTTTTATTTATGTTTCTGGGTTACCTTGGGCCTGTGTGTTACTGCTCTAACTATGTCATGTAAACTACAGGATTTGGAAAAAAATAGAAAAACTGACCAGGGGAATTGAGTAGGAATATGCCTTTTAATTCACTCGTTTCAATGGTACAAACAATGCATGAATGAACAGAATGAGTCACCGTAAAAGTAATCCACTGCTCTACGAGGAGACATTAGTAGGAGATGTAAAGTGGCTCATTCACATGTCAAGGGTCCACAGTCATGTTGGCTGCTGTGGATGTTCCTCACCTGAGATGTAACTAAGTGGAGCTTGAGGAGGCTGAGGATGAACATGTACCCCGATCACCTGTTACACCCAGTTGTGTGCATTTTTGTCTTGTCCAAAGGATAGCACATGACATGAATAAGCCAACTGTCAAGATTAAGGTGAACAAGAATACCCATTTTATGAAAGCCTGACACCTAAGGAGGCAGTATCTTTCTTGAGATTAGAAGAGACATCTTCAGGACAAAAGGAAGCACCATACCTAACGGCTAGAAAATTCATAGAAAAGGCCGTCCTTTGGGAAGTGGTGGAAGCATTAAGGTAATTCTACTAGAAGACTTTGAACGTCAGACTTTTGATATTGGAAGCTTATTAGGAGGTGAGGTAATGGGTTTCTGTATCTTCCTCTCCCATCAACAATCCTTTTCTGGTGTGCTCCTCTACAACCCCCTTGGGCCTGTCGGCGCCTTCTGAAATCTCTTGGGAACACAATAGCAGACCCTGTCCTATGATATTTCCAATTCCTGCTTCTGGGAGATTATAACCTCCATATGGAGAATATTAGCCAAAGTGAAATAGTGGAGTTACAGGAACTGACAACAGCCCTTCATTTCAGCTAACATATTTTTAAACCCACTTATAAGGCAGGTCATGTAATCAAACAGGTATTCTCGAAAATTTAATTAAAGCTGGAAGACACTCTGCCGCAAGCCTGGTCTGATCATTATTTGATTAGATTGTCATCTACCAGGACAGCCTTCTAAAAGATTCATCTGTCAGAATTCATCCGTATTCTGGAAAAGGGTGCCACCCCCCTTTGGCAGACCATGTTAATGCTGACGTTTCAGCGGTAGAGAATTGGATTAAGGAGGCAGTGGATAAATTAGCCCCCTCCTTTCAGAACAAAAAGAACTAAACCTGTTAGCCCTTAATTCTCAAATAGTTTGTCTATGGAGAAGAAAGAATGCAAAGTTTTGGAAAGGCGTTTGAGAAATTGATATAATGTGAAAGACAAAGAAAACTACAAATTGGCACTAAACGAGTATCGTGCTAACATTCTTTGAAGCTAAAATCATGGGATCCAGGAATAAATCAAGGGAAATTTTTAACATAGTAAAAAAGTTTCTTGGGCCCACTGCTGCCACCATCTTCCACCAGCCCTCTACCTCACGGTGTGAGCAGCTTGCCTACTATTTTTAGTTGAAAATACAGGCTATTCAAGCCAGTCCCCCCTCTGTTCTTCCATCTAATGAGGTGATTCTGGATACTATTCAGAGTATTAGGTCACTGCCAAGAGAGACGCCCCTCTCTATTTTTGAGCTGATTTCACTGGACGACTCTCTAAAAGCATTAAGTACTCTGAAATCGGGTTCCCCTTTGAACCTGTGCCCACCCAGAGTGTGTGTGCTAGCAGTTTCTGCAATTAGCCCCTTAATAAATAAGGTTTAAAACTCATCCCTTGAGTTGGCCATGGTTTCAAGCGCTTGGAAGCAAGCTAAAATTCTACCTCTTTTAGAAAAGCCTTCTGCATATCCTGAGGCTCCATAAAATTACAGACCAATCTATCTGCTTCCAGCTTTCTCTAAGATTCTGGAAAAGCATGTCAATCTTCAACTTTCCAGATACCTTGGATCTGATAAGCTGATACACCCCAATCAGTCAGGGTTTAAACCCAAGTCCAGCACGAAGACAGCACTCCTGGAGGTTAGTGAATGCATCAAAGGCACATTAGATGAGGGTGGAAAAGGCGGTGCTGATAATGCTAGACCTATTAGACAGCTTTGACATGGTATCCCATGCCAGCCTCCTAGAGCGTCTGCAGTCTGCCCTGAAATGGCTTGCCTCTTTTCTAGTGGAACGCAGCCAGCAGATTTGGATTCCACCTTACTCATCTGAATCTCAAGATCTGCCAGTAGGGGTCCCCCAGGCTTTGGGGCTGAGCCATACCCTCTTCAATGTATATCTGAGCCCTCATGATATACTAGCAGAATCTCTGGGTGCCAAAGTCATATCCTATGCTGATGACAGGCAGTGAGCTCCCTACGAACTTTATTCAAGTTTTGACAGCAGTATTTTACTCGATGGCAAAACATCAGTTCAATTGTAGAGAAGACAGAAATTCTTATTTTTGGTTACTTACCATCTAATTGCTGGCAATTGTTTTGGTGCAATAATGCTTCTCTCCCTGGCTCTCAGGAGGGGATTGTGAAAAACCTAGGGGTGAAATTTGACGATCAACTATCTTTTAAGCCACAAATAAAATCAGTGGTGGGCATGTGCCTTGGGATGTTGAACTCACTGAAACAGTTTTCTACACATTCTGTCTCAGCTAAAAAGTCAGTCATCCAGGCTTTGATAACATGTAGGTTGGACTATGGCAATGTGCTTTATTTGGGCTTTCTGCATTATCTCCTGTAGAGACTACAGGTGGTACAAAATGCAGCAGCTTGCCTCCTTCTCAAACTACTGGTGAGACTGCACTTTCTCTGTATCTGCGTGAGTCGCACTGGCTGCTGATAAGGAAAAGAGTCTCATTCAAAGCATTGGTGCTGACACATGAGGCCATCTACTAATCTGGGGCCGAATATCAGAGATCCAGATTCAGCTTTCACCACCATTCCTGCAACCTGAGATCAGCCAATAAATCACTGGCAGTGATTACTAGAGTGTGAAAGACTAAACTGGTGGCAGATCTGCTGTTTTTCTAGGGTCTATGGCCTGGAATAAGCTCCCGTTGGAACTATGTTTTTTTTCTTGTCAAACAGCTTTTAAGAAGCAGTTGAAAACGTGGCTCTTCAATCATATTTAACTGTCTGTTTTTCCTCCTGACCTGTTGGCTTGTGCACTGGGACACTCAGTTGAGTAGCTGTGCGCAGTATAAGTCTATATTCCTCATCACCATGAACGCCCTTCGGCAAAAGCTGAGGAACCAGTGATGTGACCTATGGACTTAGATGTGTATGTACACATGCTGAACGTCTGTTACCATACTGCCATGTGCAATTCTCCATGCAGGTTAATTGGCAATATTTGTTGCAAAGACTGTCTTGAAAAGAATCATTTTGATGAAGAGATTGAGGACATCATTTACAAAAATCTGACGCATCAGCATCCATGCGTCAGATTTCTTGCGCTTCCCTAGGATCCCCTCCTGACCGCATGAATGCACTGCATTTATAATACAGAGCTCCATGGTGCCTTTTTCATAGATGTGTCAGAAAGTTTACTAATTTTTTGGAGCTAAACTAACGCATTGTTGGAGTATGGTCATAACAATGATGCTACTCCAGCAATGCTAGGAGGCTCCCATTGAAAAAAGCCCTTCAACAATTTTGCACCTGCTCTGAGCAGGTGGTAAAATTCTGACACAGTGAAGTCACAGATTGACGCAGTGAAATATTCTAAATTTCACTACATCAGTTTTTGCCTGGTAACACCTACCCTGCACATACTATGGGGGTCATTATGACCCTGGCAGTCTTCAGACCGCCAGGGTACAAGTGGGGGTTTCGCTGCCACATTATGAGTCTTGCGGGTTGGCCTCTGCAAACCTGCCACATCTTTACTCATACCGCCAGGGTGGTCGGAGCCGCTGGGCCAGAGATGTGCATCTCCGACCCGGTGGTCTACAGAAGACCACCAGCAGTATTAGGAGCTGCCTTTCCACCAGGGTTTCCGCGGTGGTAGCACCACCACGAAAACCTTGGCAGAAAGGATACTGGTGACAGGGAATTTCTTCCCTGTCACCGGGAGATGGCTCCCCCACCCCCAGCAATCTAAACTCCACCATACCCCTCCAGACAGAGCACTGCCCTTGCCCCAACCCCCCTCCAGACACAGCACCCCCCCTGCATACATGCACACGCACACAGACATACACACGCACCACGCACACACTCAATCACCTACACTTACATACATGCGTTCACTCACACCCATCCAAACACACATACACACACCCATCTAAACACGCACACTCACACGCAAACATACAATCACCACAACACTAATACTCGCATACACACTCACATGCATACACGTACTGACTTCTACATTCAAACATGCATACAACCACGCATACACACATTCATGCACACACACAGACACCACACACTCACACACGCACACACTTTTTGCAGGGTTATCCCCACACATTTTGATTCAGACCTCCTGTCTTTGATCCTGTGCTGAATTTAGTTTTTGTTAGCTTTAGGACTCTGGTCACTTTACCACTGCTGACCAGTGCTAAAGTGCAAGTGCTCTCGGTCTAAAATTGTATGGGTGGTTGGTTTATCCATGATTGGCATATTTGTTTAATTAGTAAGTCCCTAGTATAGTGCACCATGTGTGCCCAGAGCTACTAGTGGGTCTGCAGCACTGATTGTGCCACCCACAAGAGTAGCTAGCCCTATAAACATGTATCAGCCTTGCCACTGCAATGTTGGGTGTGCAGTTTTAAACAGCCATTTCAGTCTGGCAAGTGCACCCACTTGGCAGGCTCAAACCTTCCCTTTTACTACATGTACGTCACATGTACGTCACAGCTAAGGTATACCCAAGGCAGCCCCATGGGTATTTAAGACTAGTATGTTTTACATGTCCTGGTAGCGAAATACTGCTACATTTGTTTTTCACTATTGTAAAGACTATCTCTCCAATAGAGTAACATGGGGATTACCTTGAAATATCTTTTAAGTGTAATTTCCCATTGGGAGCAGGGGGAGATGTGGAGCTTGGGGTCTCTGAGCTCACAATTTAAAAATATATTTTTGGGTGAAGGTTAATTGTAAACTGTAAACTTGAAAATGGCTCTTTTAGAAAGTGGTCATTTTCTTGCTTAACCATTCTGTGTTTCTGCCTGTCTGTGGAATACACGTCTTCGCCAGGATGCCAGTTGGGCTGTTTGTGAATTCACTCTAAACAGTCATGCAAAGGGAGCTGAAGTGTGCCCTGCATCACCTGATGGGTCTTCCTGGGCTTGATGTGGTGGGAGGAGATGACACTTGTACCTGAAGAGGGCTCTGTCTGCCCTTACACATAGCAGTCTCTAACCTCCTGGAGTGTGTCTTTGGCCAGGGCAGGAAAGGCAGGGTCTTGTACACTACAAAGGCTTTTCTTTAAGGTTTGCCTACTTCAAAGACAGAAATGGGTATACGTACTTGACCTCTGATCCCACAAAGTTAGAATCCTTCTGGCTTGAGGACATTCTGCCAGGAAGAAGAGCTGGATTCTGTAGGAGGGGCTGCCACTCTGCCTGTTGCTTTGCTGTGCTGGCCTGCTGCTTGCTGCTTCTGTCATGGAGGTGAAAGGACTGGACTTTGCTTTCTACATTCTGCTTCGAAAGGTTCTCCAAGGGATTGGACTGAGCTTGCCTCCTGCCTCAGGGACATCAAAGACTTCATCTGCCAGCACCCGGCTCTCTTGCTGAAAGTCCTGACTTGCCAAGTGGTGCCAAATCCAGTTCTTGGGCCTTTAAGAGTGAGTTCTGGTGCAACCAAGAAGAAACAAGCATATCGACTCCAGAGCGACTTTAGAACCGGTGACCTTGCCTGACTCCACGTGGTGGTCCCCGTCGAGTGCAACGACCAACACTGCAGGCCTGACGCTGCTGCAGCGCGTCTGAAGTCTACAATAGCCTGAGTCCAGGGTGTCGTGTCACCGATGTACGTGACGCCCGACTCTGCCGTAGCACCTGTGGCCCCGTGGTGTGATCACGACACCACAAAGACATCCCCTTGTGCCATGACCTGCTGGATTCATCGACCCCGCTGGATCATAACGAACCAACGCCTCACCACCGACACTGCATTACCTCCCCTGCAACCATAAACAACTGACGCCTCAACTCTCCTTACCTAGCAGTAAGGAACTGACACCTCACCTCCCCGGTAGAAGTAAAGAACCAACACCACACTGACTCTTGCAGTCCCTCCCCGATTCCGAGGAGCATCTTTGTTCCCTCTTTTCCAAGGTACTGTACCTGGGGTCCATGCAACTCCGTGACCGGCCTGCACTCCCTTGCTAGTGTAGTTGGACTGTTCGGAAGGACTCCGTCAAGATGTCGTGAAAGCCCAGTTGGAGCTTTGTGTTTCTAAGATATTTACTGAGATTTAGGCCCTCATTACAACCCTGGCGGTCGGTGAAAAAGCGGCGGTAATACCGCCAACAGGCCAGCGGGAACCAAAATGGAATTATGACCACGGCGGAAACCGCTCACACAAACAGCCACTATAACACACTGACCGCCACGGCGGTAGCAACGTGCACCACGGCGGTAACCACCAACAGCCAGGCGGAAGACAATGTACAGCCCACACTATCACAACAGGCCTATCTGCCACCTTTTCCGGGGTGGTACCAACGACATCAAAAGCAGGGCGGAAACAGTGCACAGAAGAGAAACAACTCAACCCTGGAGACTTAAGGAAGAACCATGCCACCATGGAGCCCGTCGTTGCAGGTGCTCCCCATGCTCGTCTATCTCCTTCTTCACCATGAATACCAACGCCGGCGAAGACGACCACGGTGAGTACTGCCGCCTAGCACACATGGGAGGGGGGAGGAAAAAGAGAGTGATACACACACGAAACACGCAACACCCCCACCCCCAACACCATACACATAAACAGATGCAGTAACATTACATATCCACCCCGTGCCCCTCAGGAATAATGCAAGGACAAAAGGAATTGATTAAAGTGAGTGTAATAAGATAAAATACTAGAAATAAGTCCTTCAAAATCAAAACAGTATATACACATATACAAATGGAGGAACACTGCCCAGTCCACAATGTCTGTGGGCCACATCACATAGGCCAAGGTCCCACTTGACATCTGCCACAACACGGAGAGAACACTGCAGGGGCATCAGGTCGAAAATATACAGGCACCTCGGGAGAACAGGGAATGGGGGGCATCTCAGTCGGAAGATGGAACAACACCACTGGTCCTGGAGGGGGCAATATGCCCTATGCGTTGTCAGGGGGAGTGCAAAGCCACAGTCTCTCAAGTGGGTGGTCTGCCCACTGCTTGGTCCTGGGGAGTGCAAGGCCACAGTCTCTCAAGAGGGTGGTCTGCCCACTGCTTGGTCCTGGGGAGTGCAAGGCCACAGTCTCTCAAGTGGATGGCTTCTCCAATGGTTCTGGAGGGGGATTTGTGCCCAGTGTGATTCATCCTGGCAAGGAGGGGGTGAGTGGATGCCTCCTTCCACTGGTTCTGGAGGGGGATTTGTGCCCAGTGTGCTTTATCCTGGCAAGGATGGGGTGTGTGGATGCCTTCTTCCACTGGTTCTGGGGGGGGGGGGGCTTTGTGCCCAGTGTGCTTCATCCTGGCAAGGATGGGGTGAGTGGACGCCTTCTTCCACTAGTTCTGGAGGGGGCTTTGTGCCCAGTGTGCTTCATCCTGGCAAGGAGAGGGTGAGTGGATGCCTTCTTCCACTGGTTCTGGGGGGCTTTGTGCCCAGTGTGCTTCATCCTGGCAAGGATTGGGTGAGTGAATGCCTTCTTCCACTGGTTCTGGAGGGGGCATAGTGCCCAGTGGGCTTCATCCTGGCAAGGAGGGGGTGAGTGGATGCCTTCTTCCACTGGTTCTGGAGGGGGCTTTTTGCCCAGTGTGCTTCATCCTGGCAAGGAGGGGGTGAGTGGATGCCTTCTTCCACTGGTTCTGGAGGGGGCTTTGTGCCCATTGTGCTTCATCCTGGCAAGGAGGGGGTGAGTGGATGTCTTCTTCCACTGGTACTGAAGGGGGCTTTGTGCCCTGTGATGCAGCACATGGGGAGTGCAAGGTCACAATCTCTCACCTGAGTGTCACACCCACAGGATTTGCATGGGCCAGGACGAACTACAGTCCAT
Organism: Pleurodeles waltl; assembly: GCF_031143425.1. Taxonomy (NCBI): domain Eukaryota; kingdom Metazoa; phylum Chordata; class Amphibia; order Caudata; family Salamandridae; genus Pleurodeles; species Pleurodeles waltl. Next base: position 600,603,808 of record NC_090438.1, read on the forward strand.
GGAGGCAGGACTACATACTGCCCGCCGGCAGTGATGGCTGCTCAGTGGTGGCAGTGGCGGGGCTGGTGTCAGGGATGCCAATGGTGGGGGGAGTCTCCAGCCTGTCCCCTGCAGCCTCGGACGGCTGCCCATTGGGGCTGCTGGCACTGCTGCAGGCACTGATGCTGGTGGCATTGCTGGTGGCGGTGCTGGTGGCGGGAATGCCCGTGGTGGGGGGAGTCTCCAGCCAGTCCCCTGCAGCCTTGGATGGCTGCCCACTGGGATGCTGCTGCTGGCACTGCTGCAGGCAGTGATGCTGGTGGCGGTGCTGGTGGCGGGAATGCCTGTGGTGGGGGGAGTCTCCAGCCCGTCCCCTGCAGCCTCGGACAGCTGAACCGCCATGGTTGGTGGTGGGGGCTCTGATTCAGTCCCTGCACCATGCCTCCTGACCTTCCTGCCTACAGGGGCAGGCCCCTGGCCCTTGCGCTTCCCAGCTTGTGGTGCCTCCTTGCCCTTGTCCTTCACAGCTGGTGGTGCCTTCTTGCCCTTGCCCTTCACAGCTGGTGGTGCCTCCCTGCCCTTGCCCTTCACAGCTGGTGGTGCCTCCTTGTCCTTCCCTTAGGCAGCTGGTGCAGGCACACTGTCAGTGGTTATGGCTCGTTCCCTGGAGCCTCTCCCACCTGCAGTAGCTGCAGACACTACTGTGGCTGTGGACTGGGTGGCTGAGGTGCTAGCCTGGGTTCTGACCACACTGGCCCGTCTTGAAGGACGGGGGAAGGGGTAGGGAAGAGGTCAACGGTGGAGAGGAAAAGCTTCTTAGGGACACTGGGACGGGAAGAGGGTGAAGGTTTGGGACTGGAGGAAGAGGGAGTGGTTGTAGGAGGTGTCAGTCTGCTGTGTTTGGATGCAGGTGCATGGGCTGGATGCTGTTGTGTGTCTGAGTGCTTGCGTTTGTGTACTTTGGAAGGAGGGGGCACAGACACAGTGGGAGAGGACACAGGAGACATGTGCATGGATGTGGGGTGGTGACTGCCAGTGAGGGGTGTATTGTGATAGGCGTGATGGTGATGGAGGTAGTGGTTGAAGATGTAGTGCATGCAGGTGTGAGTGGAGACGCTACTGGGAGGGTGGTGGACGAGGAGGAGGAGGGGGACACAGTGGAAGCAGTGGATGTTGGTGTATCTGATTCTGGATGGTGTTTGTGTGAGTGCCTGTGGGATGATGTGTGGTGCTTGCATTTGCCTGAGCCACTCCTGGGTGTTGTCTTGGGTGCATGCTGGTCTGAATGTGTGCTTGGGATAGGTTGGGGTTCATGGGAATGGGACTGGGTAGAGGAAGTTGGAGGGGCGGAGGCTAAAAACAGGGACAATGGCTGCCATCAGGGAGGAGGCCAGAGCCTGGATTGATCTCTGTTGGGCCGTCATGCCAGAGTGAATGCCCTCCAGGAATGCATTTGTTTGTTGCAAATGACCTGCCAGCCCCTGGATGGCATTCACTATGGTTGACTGCCCAACTGAGATGGATCGCAGGAGGTCAATAGCCTCCTCACTCAGGGCAGAAGGGCTAACTGGGGCAGGGCCTGAGGTGCCTGTGGCGAAGGAGATGCCCACCCTCCTGGGTGAGCGGGCAAAGGAGAAACACCCTCACACCCTCAGGGGCTGCTGGGAGGGCGGTGCTTGTACTAGGGGGTGGCGGCTGTACTTGTAGTTGGGGTGGGCACAGAGGTGTCCGTCAGCACCAGGGAGCTTCCATCAGAGGAGGTATCACTGTCAGAACTGTCCCCTCCTGTCTCCGCCATTGTGCTCCCCTCGCCCTCCATCCCACTGGTGCCCTCATCTTCAGTGGATTCGGCCTCCTGGGCCATGTGGGATGCAGCTCCCTCCGTCGCCGGTGCCTCTGCTTCTCCGCCAGATGATGCTAATACACACAAGGACAGGGTGACAAAACAAAAAGGGAGGGGAACAAAGGATACACTTGGTCAATGGCTTCCCCAACACCGCCATTGGCGTACACAGCATACTCATACAGGGAACAGGCCTACGCACTATGCAATGCACTACAAGTCACAATGCTAGTCACCAGCCCTAGGACAGGCATACCTAAGGCCAATAGCAGCATACCTGAGATCCACAGACCCCTGCCCAGTAGTGGAGGCCTACTAGCTTAGTTGGAGGACTTTCACATCAGAACCCTGCCCAACCTGGGACCTACCATGCTATGTCCTGCCTGGCCTAGGGGCACCCACAGGCCCACATCCCACACCCGGAGACCACCCCACCATGCGCAATTTGGAAACTGTACTCACCCCCTTGTGGCAGCTGTGATGGCCTCAAGAGCCCATCCAGCACCAGATAGGCCACCGCCAATATGCAGAACATCAGGGGGGTCAGGGTTCGACAGGCACCCCTTCCTTGTTGGGAGGCCATCCCCAGCTGGGCCTCTGCCATCTTCCATGCCCAGTGTCTCAGGTCCTCCCACCGTTTCCAACAGTGGGTGCTCCGCCTGCCGTAGACCCCCAGGCTCCACACGTCCTTGGCAATGGCACGCCATGTACCCTTTTTCTGATGGGCGCTGACCTGCAGAAAAATAAACATAGAAAAAGGTATCAGCCATACCGTCCAGCCTCTTACACTCATGGCCCACCATATCCCTCACATCCCCTTACGCACAGACATTGCCCACCATACATGCAGCACGCTGCCCAGGACCATTCCACCCTCCCTTACATGAGGCCCTCACACACAGCTCTCCATGCATTCATGCCCCATGCATCGTACTCACAGTGTACTCACTTATTGATCTGGAGGCCTATAGAGCTTTTGGTACTGGGGTAGGACCTCATCCATCAGTATCTCCAACTCCACAGCGGTGACGGCAGGGGTCCTTTCCCCAGTCACACAAGCCATGGTCGGTTCCAGACACAGGTCACAGCAGCACTTGTCAGCAGTGTAGGTCCTTTCCTGTTGAAGGTCAGGTAGCAAGTGAGAGAACAGATAGAAAATGGCATTCAAGTCTGCGGCGGTGCGTACCGTCACAGCCGATGTACCTCACCATTGGCCACTGTAACCCATAGGGCCCATAGACAACCAATGATGAGTTGCACGGCGGTACTCGACTGTCTCCCGCAACAGCGCACAATGTCAGCGGCATTACCTCATTTCCACCTGTCCATCCACACAGGACAGGCAGACGCCATTTTGGGGGGGGGGGCAGACCATGGCACCTAACTGTGTCACAGTACACATAGGCACCATTTGGGCCTATCCAACAGCGTACTGTTTCAGCCACAACATGCAATACAGTGTAGTTTGGAAATGTGGAATACTGACCAGATGCTCATAGTTTTGCCCCATAGATTGCAACTGCTACGGATGAATAGGAGAAGGCGACATCTCCAATGTATAGACCCCTGGTGGACTTGGCAACAATGGAGGACAGGCACATTATTCTCACCTACAGTCTTGATGGCGGCCACAATCCAAGAGCTGTATGCTCAATTGGAGCCAGACCTGATATCTGCTATCTGTCACCCCACTGGGATCCCCCCTCTTGTGCAGGTGCTATCTGTGCTCCATTTTCTGGCAACAGGTTCTTTCCAAGTGAGAGTGGGCTTGGCAGCAGGAATGTCACAGCCAATGTTCTCAATAGTGCTAACAAGGGGGTTGTCTGCCGTGATGAAACACATGCGCAGCTACATTGTTTTTCCCCCGGTGGAGCATTTGGCCACAACAAAAGCTGACTTCTATGCAATGGGACATATCCCCAACATTACTGGGGCAATTGATGGTACACATATTGCATTTGTCCTCCCCCCGGAGAAATGAATAAGTGTTCTGAAATCAAAAGAGCCTTCACTCGATGAATGTTCAGATAGTGTGCCTGGCGGACCAGTACATCTCCCATGTCAATGCAAAGTATTCTGGCTCTGTGCATGATGCCTATATCCTGAGGAATAGCAGCATCCCATATGTGATGGCTCAACTCCAGAGGCACCGGGTGCGGCTAACAGGTGAGCCCATGGTTCCCACCCAGTATGTGTTGGTGTATGGGGTTGGCCCTAAGGGTTAGTGTGTGTCTAACAGGTATTCCTCGATATTTGCAGGTGACTCTGGTTACCCCAACCTCTCATGGCTACTGACCCCAGAGAGGAATCCCAGAACAAGGGCAGAGGAACATTACAATGAGGCACATGGGCGTACAAGAAGGGTTATAGAGAGGACATTCAGCCTCCTGAAGGCCAGGTTTCGGTGCCTCCATCTAACAGGTGGTTACCTGTGTTACTCACCCAAAAAGGTCTGTCAGATCATCGTGGCATGTTGTATGTTGCACAACCTTGCCTTACCTTACGTTGCCAGGTGCCTTTTCTGCAGGAGGATGAGGCTGGAGATGGGCGTGTGGCAGAAGTGGACCCTGTGGACAGTGACAAAGAGGAGGCAGAGGATGAGGATGAGGACAACAGAACACCAATCATACGACAGTACTTCCAATGACACACTAACTTCACCTTCCATTGACAGTTATGTGTTGGATATTGTCACTGGCAGGATGATTTACCCTTTGGCATGTCTATTTTCAGATAACTGTGCCCTACTTTGGCTCCTGGTGTGTTGACTGCAGCCAACTACAGGTAATAGCTATGTATACATTAGTGTACTGTTGAATTGCAATGTTTACAGCTCGTTTAACTAATACATAGTTCAATCAATTGACAGACTCCATACTTGTATTTTTTACAAGGGTGTTTATTTATGTGCTAATAAGTGGAGGGGGTATTGCAATGGGCTGGGGTGGTGGTGGAGGAGAGTCCAGGGTAAAGTTCCAGTCTATTTGCATCACAGTTGCACTGTGCAAGGGGGCATAGGAAGTGGAGCAATGGCAGTTCAAGGTGGACAGGGTGACAGAGTGGGACACAAGGGTGACATTCACAAGAGTCTTATTTCCTGGCGGGAGTCTTGGCAATATTTTCTGGCTTCTGTGTGGATTGCAGGGACCGTTTGCAGGGTGGTTCTCCTTCTGTAGGGTGAGGGGTGCTGATGGCCCGTTGTTCCTGTCCACTAGCATCAGTGGAGGTGGAAGGCTGTTCATCGGTTTGGCTAGTGTCAGGGGCCCGCTGGTGTGTCACTGCCTCCCTCATTGTGTTGGTCATGTCTGCCAATGGTGACCAGGGTGGTCTGGATGTCCCTCAGGTCCTCCCTGATCCCCAGGTACTGTCCCTCCTGCAGCCGCTGGGTCTCCTGAAACTTGGGCAGTACCTTGGCCAGTATCTGGCCCATCGTCTCCTGGGAATGGTGGTATGCTCCCAGGATGTTGGCGAGTGCCCCGTGGAGAGTCGGGTCCCTGGGCCTGTCGTCCCCCTGTCGCACAGCAGTCCTTCCACATTCCCTGTTGTCCTGTGCCACTAACCCCAGGTCCCTGATCGTCCTATGTTTGTGGGGTGGCCTGGGGTCCCTGTAGTGGTGGACACACTGCTGATTGACGTGTCCTGGGGACGGTGGGATGGGCCTGCTGGGTGGGTGCTGTGCTAGTGTTTACTGAGGGGGGAGGCTCTGTGATTGTCTGTGACTGTGCTTGGGTAACCGACTGTCCTGAGGTCCCTGATGGGCCAGGTTGGTCATCCTGATTCAGGCGAGCAGAGCTGCTGTCATCACTGTGGGCCTGTTCTGGGGGGGACTGGATGTTGCTGGCACCTCCTCTCCGGTGACATTGTGTGGGGGACCTGTGGGGATGTAAATGCAGTGTTATTGTTTCTGTGTGTGCCATCTTGTGAATGGGTGTGTTGCCCTCTATGGTTGTTATTGCCCTGGCAGCTTAGGCTTGTGTGAGTGGTGATTTGGTGGGCTAGGTGATTGTCTCAAGTGTGCGTGCTTTGGTGATGGGTGTCCATGCAGGTCTGTGATGGGTGTCCATGCATTGGTTGTGGGAGGGGTGGGTTGTGATGGTGGGGTGTGTGGGAGCTGGTGGAGTGTTGGGAGTGAAGGTGAGGATGAGGATGGGGGTATGTGATGGCATGCAGGTAGGGGGGTGAAAGTATTAAAGATTTGACTTACTAGAGTCCAGTTCTCCAGCTACTCCTGCCAGGCCCTCAGGATGCAGTATTGCCAAGACTTGCTCCTCCCACGTTGTTAGTTGTGGGGGAGGAGGTGGGGTCCACGCCAGTCCTCTGAACTGCTATCTGGTGTCTTGTTACCACGGAACATACCTTCCCCCATAGGTCGTTCCACCTCTTCCTGATGTCATCCCTTGTTCTTGGGTGCTGTCCCACGGCGTTGACCATGTCCATGATCCGCCGCCGTAACTCCATCTTCCTGGCAATGGAGGTCTGCTGCACCTGTGATCCAAATAGCTGTGGCTCTACCCGGATGATTTCCTCCTCCATGACCCTTAGCTCCTCCTCTGAGAACCTGGGGTGTCTTTATGGTGCCATGGGTGTAGTGTGTGTGGTGTGTGTGAGGGTGTGTGGGCTGATATGTTGGGGTGTGTGCTGTTAACATGGATGGTGTATGGTTGATGGTGTTTTGTGGCTCTGATTCTGTGGGTGCTATTGGTCTGTCTGTATCAGTTGGCAATATTTTTGAGTCGTAAGGGGTTGTGGGTAGTGTGGATGTGTGTTTTATAGTGTTGTGGGAGTGTGGGTGTGGTGTGTGTCAGGTGTGTGTTATTCAAATTATCCAAAGTGGTGTAGTTTTGTATGTGTGTGTGTATTTTGAGCGCAGCTGTATGTACCGCCAATGGTTTACCGCGGTTGAATGTCCGCTGCGGTGATTTGTGGGTCATAATGCTGTGGGTGTAGTTCTGTTGGCGTAACGGTGTGGGTTTGGATACTGCCAGTTTATCACTGACCTTTGGGCTGGCGGACTTGTGTGTGTGTCTGTATAGTGACTGATTGCTATGTGTGGGTCATAATATGGGTAGCGGTAAACCGCAGCGGCGGTGGTATGTTGGCCGCAGTCGCAATGGCGGTAAGCAGGACTTACCACCAATGTCATAATGAGGGCGTTAGTCTTTGAAAATGTGTATCTTTGCTTCCATATATTGGATTTTTGTATTTTATACTTTGCACATTGTCTCTGAGATAAGCCTGAATGCTCACGCCAGGCCACCAAGGGGGTGAGCAGGGATTATCTTAGCTGTGTGACTCCCTTACCCTGAATACAGTAAGGGTCCCTACCTGGACAGGGTGCAAACCACTGCCATCTAGAGACCCAATTTCTAACATTAATAAACCAATTTCTTACAAACACCCTGCAAAAAACATCTTCTATTCATGAATGTTATATTGTGCAGCCACAATAGAAATAGAAGCCTTTCAATATATAAAAGGTGGCATCCGATAAAAATCACAGCTGCCAGATGCCCTAAACCAGTTCTGCAATGTATATCTGATTACATATCCCTATTTTACCAGTTATGACATTGCCAACTGGTCACAGTGTTTTCCAAAGCAATCTGAAATATAGCTGGCTCAAGTTACTAAACTGAGAGTTATACTGTGTTCCCAAAAAAAAAAATCATTAGGATAGAGGCAGTAATTACATGAACCAGCTGAAGGAGGTGCTGTTAAGCCATAAGGATGAAAGGGGCACAGTTAAAAGGCGTGCTATAGAAAAGTTGTAAGGGATGAAGTTGCTAGGTCTCCAGCAGACAGCTAAAAAATGTTATGCCACCTACCTCTGTTGCTGCTTTAGCGAAGATGTCATGAAACAACTCCTCCAATAATGGTGCAATCATAAACAAAGGGGCATATTTAGCATGGTTTTGCCTCGCCTTTGATCCACACAAGGAGGCACAAGGGTGAGGCAAAACCTTAATCAGATTTATACAGCCAAGCAAGGCCACCTTGCATGGCCCTAAGTGGCATGATACATCTGGAGTAACGTAAGACAGTGCAAATCACTGCTTTGCATTGTTCTTCCCTAGGGAGGCATTCCGTGCATGGAGCGTGGGTTTTCCATGCATCCCACCATGGATTTTGCCACATTCCCAGATTTACCAATACTAGTAAACAAGGGAATGCATCAAAATGCTACACCTTCCCAAGGGAGGCACAACAATGAGAAATATATGTATTTCTCCTCATTGTTTCCTCTTTCTAAGTGTGCTGAATTCAGAAGCACACTTAGAAGGAGAAAATGCCTCTGAAGACTGTTTTTGTAAAGAAAGGTGTCCCTCCCTGCACAAAAACAATCCTGCCAGCATTGGCGTAAGGCAGCATATTGTGTGCCAGTGCAAGGAAAGCATAGAAATGTGCTGTATTCCTGACCTTTCACACAGTGCAGTCAGCCGCGGCTCCTTCACTATGGCGGAAGAGCATCACCCCCTGCCAGCACCAACAGCTGCAAAACTTAAAAAATAAAACAATAATAAACTATGGGGCATATTTTTACTCTTCTTGTGCCGGATTTGCATCATTTTTGTACGCAAATCCAGCACAAACTTAACTCCATATTTATATTTTGGTGCTAGACATGTCTAATGCCAAAATATTGGAGTTTACGTCATTTTTTGCCTGCGGAAAACTACCTTGCGTCAATGAGATGTAAGGTAGGCGTTCCCAGGCAAAAAATGCCTCAAAGGCCCTAGCTCCTAATTTATCCTTCCATGCAAAAATCACGCACAGGAGGTGGAGGTCCTTAAATAATGGAGCTAAGCCTGCTTAGTGCCATTATTTAACACCTGGGTATGGGCAGGCGTTAGGGGACCTGTAGGCAGATTTCCATGGTCAGAGACCATGGAAATTGCCCACAGGTTCCCTTCCCTGTCCCCAGGAACACCCCCACCCACCCCTACCCACACCAGGAGGTCACCTACGGATGGGAGACTCTTTCAGCTTTCACCCTGCACACCAAAACATCTTATCCCATGGCAAGCAAAAGGACATTTGATTATTTGGGGATTTGGTTTTACATTTGGGCCATGAGAGCTTGGCTAACTCTCAAAATCGTCCCACTTGGAATGGTGAGGGCTGCACATTTTGGACTTTGGGACGCTGCCATGTAGAAAAATCCACAAGACCTAGACACATCTGAAAACAAAACATCTGGGTAAGTCCAGGGTGGTGTGCTTCACATGCGCCCGCACCATTTTCTTACCACAATGCCCTGTAAACCTCCAACTTTGCTGGAAATCACACATTTTTTCCACATTTTTGTGATGGAACCTTCTGGAATCTGCAGAAATCCATAAAATTCCTACCACCTAGCATTGTCTCATCTATACCAATAGAAATTCTGCCCCACTTGTCAGCCTAAAGATGTTTTTTTTCAAACTGTCCTTTTGGACCCGCTTTGGTTCCCCCTCAATTTCAACATGTTTTTGGCTCTTCCCTGTCACAAGCAGTTGGCCCACCTACACATGTGAGGTATCATTTTTACCAGGAGACTGAGGGGAACGTTGGGTGGTAGGAACTTGTCCCGGTGCAGTGATCCCACACAGAAATGTGGGAAAATTTGATTTTTTAGCTACATTTGAGGTTTGCTGAGGATTCTGGGTAAGAAAACATGCAGGATCCACGCAAGTCACACCTCCCTGGACTCCCTTGGGTGTCTAGTTTTCAGAAATGTCTTGGTTTGGTAGGTTTCCCTAGATTGCTGCTGAGCCTAGGACCAAAAACTCAGGTATTCTTCGCAAAACAGGGAGTTTTGCATTAGATAATTTTGATGTGTCCAGATAGGGTTTTGGGGCATTTCCTATCACAAGGCCTACCCACAAAAGTGAGGTACCATCTTTCTGTCACCGAAATGTGAGGAAAAAGTGTCTTTTTTTGCCAAATTTTGAGGTTTGCAAATGATTCTGGGTAACAGAACCTAGTGAGAGCCACACAAGTCACCCCATCCTGGATTCCCCCAGGTGTCTAGTTTTCAAAAACGCACTGGTTTGGTAGGTTTCCTTGGGTGCTGGCTGAGCTAGAGGCGAAAATCCACAGCTAGGCACTTTCCAAAAAACAACTCTGTTTTCTTTGGGAAAATGTGATGTGTTCACGTTGTGTTTTGGGGCATTTCCTGTCACGGGCGCTAGGCCTACCCACAAAAGTAAGGTAAATATTTTATCGGGATGATTGGGGGAACGCTGGGTGGAAGGAAATTTGTGGCTCCTCTCAGATTCCAGAACTTTCTGTTACCAAAATGTGAGGAAAAGGTATTTTTTGGCCAAATTTTGAGGTTTGCAAGGGATTCTGGGTAACAAAACCTAGTGAAAGCCCCACAGGTCACCCCATCCTAGATTCCCCTAAGTGTCTAGTTTTTAAAAATGAACAGGTTTGGTAGGTTTCCCTAGGTGCCGGCTGAGCTAGAGGCCAAAATCTACAGTTAGGCACTTTGCAAAAAACACATCTGATTTCAATGTTTAAATGTGATGTGTCCATGTTGTATTTCCTGTCGCGAGCATTAGGCCTACCCACGCAAGTGAGGTGCCATTTTTATCGGGAGACTTAGGGACACACAGAATAGCAAAACAAATGTTATTGCCCCTTGTCTTTCTCTACATTTTTTCCTTCCAAATGTAAGACAGTGTGTAAAAAAGAAGTCTATTTGAGAAATGCCCTGTAATTCACGTGCTATTTTGGGCGTCCCGGAATTCAGAGATGTGCAAATAACCACTGCTTCTCAACACCTTATCTTGTGCCAATTTCGGCAATACAAAGATTTTCTTGATACTTATTTTTCACTCTTTATATTTTATCAAATGAATTGCTGTATACCCGCTATAGTATGAAAACCCATTGCAAGGTACAGCTCATTTATTGGCTCTGGGTACCTAGGGTTCTTGATGAACCTACGAGCCCTATATATCCCCGCAACCAGAAGAATCCAGCAGACGTAACGGTATATTGCTTTAAAAAATCTGACATCACAGGAAAAAGGTACAGAGTAAAACGTGAAGAAAAATGGCTGTTTTTTTTTCACCTCAATTTCAATATTTTTTTATTTCAGCTGTTATTTTCTGTATGAAAACCTTGTAGGATCTACACAAATTACCCCTTGCTGAATTCAGAATAAATTTTGTCTGCTTTTCAGAATTGTTTAGCTTTCTGGGATCCAGCATTGGTTTCACATCCATTTCTGTCACTAACTGGAAGGAGGCTGAAAGCACAAAAAATAGTAAAAACGGGGTATGTCCCAGTAAAATGCCAAAATTGTGTTGAAAAATTGGGTTATCTGATTTAAGTCTGCCTGTTTCTGAAAGCTGGGAATATGGTGATTTTAGGACCACAAACCCTTTGTTGATGCCATTTTCAGGAGAAAAAAAACACAAGCCTTCTTCTGCAGCCCTTTTTTCCCATTTTTTTGTAAAAAAACGAGATTTTCGCTGTATTTTGGCAAATTTCTTGGTCTCTTTCAGGGGAACCCACAAACTCTGGGTACTTCTAGAATCCCTAGGATGTTGGAAAGAAGGGACGTAAATTTGGCATGGGTAGCTCATGTGGACAAAAGGTTATGGGAGCCTAAGCGCGAACTGCCCCAAATAGACAAAAAAGGAATGGGACCTGAGGGGGGAAGGCCTGAAAGCGAAGGGGTTAATATAATTTTTTTCTTCCCCTGCCACACGCCACCCTGCCTCTTTTCCATGCCGCGAACCGCGACTGAGTGCAGTGCAGCAAGGTGGCTTGCTGAGCTGCGTGAAATAATGATAAATCTGCCCCAGAGGAACTCAGGTATAGGGTAACCTGCTGGATGCGAGAGATATCCACAAGGAGATCAACATACCCTGGAATTAGTGGCAGCTGTACTGCTATTCTGTCTGAGCTGCCACAGGATCAAACATCTACAGGTGCCTTGTATCCCCCGTGTTAACTTCCAGTTTATCGCATGTTCCGGACATCATGTATTTCGCCCAGTTCTCCCCGGCGCTTTTGTGTGTTATGGGACAGACACAAAGGAAAACAAAGACAGTCTATTGCAACATGGCTCCCTGCGTTGACAGAGCTGAAGCAGCAAACTTGTTCTTCTGTATGTCAAGAGGTTGTAAAAACCTGTACGACCAAAGCTCAGGAGACAGTAAATTGGATTGCATGTCCTGGAAACTTTAATGGCAGCTCATTGGGGAACTGCAATGATGAGAGGAGAGCTGTTAACAAGAACATGACATGATGTGTTTCACTTTGCGTTACCTCTCGCTTAAGTGGTTAGTAAAATGAAGGAAAATACATTAATCTGATAGGAATGGTTTGCTGACTCGGGAGTTCTAGTGCCGCAATTTTGGTTTTCAAACACATCAATGAGGCAGCATGAATAAAAGCACTCAAAAAGACATCAGGTAGCCGTTGTTGTTTCAAATTAGTGTCGTCGGGAAAACATTTAAAACATCCTTCCTAACTTATGCAGAGCACTTACGCGCTCATTCTGCACAGTTCAGATTCCAAGGCTCGCACGGTCGTCGGGGTACCATATGCGTCGATGTGCAAAGGGCTCCTTATTCAGACCCATCACCCACTCTCATCCTTCCTGGGAAAACTCAGACCCACATTTAAGAGGGCCTTGCACCATTCTAACGCCACATTAGCGCCATTTTTTTATGCTAATGTGGTTTGCAAAGAGGGCATTCCTCTGTTAGAGGGGCCCAATAAAAAATGGTGCAAGCAAAGAGATTTTCTTGAGCCATTTATTTCGGCATCTTTAACACCTGCTCAAAGCAGACGTTAAAAGGAGGCTTCCATTGGTTTCAATGGGCCTCTGGGTGCTTTTCAGGATCAGCGTCAAAATTTTTTACCCTAATCTTGCAAGCGCCGGACTAGCATAAAAAATTATGATGCTAGTACCCCTGACTACCGCCATGGCATGCCGTATTTTAAATAAGGACGCACACATGGTGGCGTTAGGTGGGCGCCAAGGGGCGCAAGAAAAGTGGCGCTGAACTAGGTGCAGCACCAGTTTTCATAAATCTGACCCTCAGTATTTCCAAACAAGAGAAAATTTGGATTCTGTGGGGAAAATGCCCTCTCCCATAACTCTCTGCGTGCTCCTGCAGTGTTTGTGTCAAAAAGTGATGCAAATAGACGCAAAATCATTTTTTATCTATTTACTTTCCATCGCAAAACTTGTTTTGCTCTGGAAAGTACCCTAAAGCACTGCTTTGCGTTACTTAGCACCAATGGTAGGGGGGGTACAAGGGTGTTAGCATGCAACCACCCATGTCTTTTGATGCAAAACCCTATTCACAAACAATAACAGACAGGGTTTTGTGGTGCCAAATGTTAACGGCGTATGAAAGCAGGCATTAAAAGAAGAAATGTTTTAATTTCTCCTTTCTTTTCTGACTTTGCACTTGTGCTGATCTTTGCAGCACACATGCAATGTAGGAAAAGTTTTAAAGTGTGTCTTGGCATAGTATTTTGTACTGGAAGAACACCCTTCCAGTACAAAATCTGTGCTAGCCTCAAGCACACACACTTGCACTGTAGCGCAACAGTATGTGTGTGGTGCATGGTAGAAGATTTCTGTGCTGGCCGAAGGGAGAGGGAAGGAGTGCCATGTTTCTGAAAATATGTCGCTCTCCTTCTAATGCAGCGCAGATTTTTTTGGCTGCTGTGCTGCGTAATAATCTAGTAAATCTGGGCCTTAGTGTGGCCTGAGACAAAGTATTAGAACACAATTCCATCAATATTGCAGGGGCTTTGGTGCTGCTTCGATGTAAGCCAGAAAAAATGACAGTGAATGCACACCATAATCTCCCATCATCATAGATCTATATAGATGACAAAATACAACTATGGTCTTGATGAGAAGGCTCGGGCCTGGTGCATCATGATTGTTGGACCTGGCTTTTTGACAGGGACATCCCCAAACTTTTTGCCTCCTTCCTCCTATTTTTTCTGACCTGTTGTTGTTGGCTTTTGACCTCTGGGCACTTTACCACTGCTAACCAGTGCTAAAGTGCATATGCTCTCTGTGTAAATTGTACTACTGATTGGTTTATCCATGATTGACTATTTAATTTACTTGTAAGTCCCTGGCAGAGTGCACTACATGTGCCTAGGGCAGGTAGATTAAATGCTACTAGTGGGCCTGCAGCACGGGTTGTGCCACCCACCTCAGTAGCCCCTTAACCTTGTCTCAGGCCTGCCATTACAAGGCCTGTGTGTGCAGTTTCACTGCCACTTCGACTTGGCATTTAAAGGTACTTGCCAAGCCTAGAACTCCCCTTTTTCAATACATAAGTCACCCCTAATGTGTGCCCTAGGTAACCCCTAGAGCAGGGTGCTGTGTGGGTAAAAGGCAGGACATGTACTTGTGTGGTTATATGTCCTGGTAGTGTAAAACTCCTAAATTCGTTTTTACACTACTGTGAGGCCTGTTCCCTTCATAGGCTAACATTGGGGCTGCTCTCATACATTGTTGAAGTGGCAGCTGCTGATCTGAAAGGAGCAGGAAGGTCATATTTAGTATGGCCAGAATGGTAATATAAAATCCTGCTGACTGGTGAAGTCGGATTTAATATTACTATTCTAGAAATGCCACTTTTAGAAAGTGAGCATTTCTTTGCACTAAAATCTTGTTGTGCCCTTCAATCCACGTCTGGCTAGGTTTAGTTGACAGCTCCTTGTGCATTCACTCAGACACACCCCAAACACAGGGTACTCAGGCTCACTTGCATACATCTGCATTTTGAATGGGTCTTCCTGGGCTGGGAAGGTGGAGGGCCTGCCCTCACACAAAGGACTGCCACACCCCCTACTGGGACTCTGGCAGACAGGATTGAACTGAAAGGGGGCTTGGTGCATTTCTTAGAGACTCTTTGAAGTCACCCCCACTTCAAAGGCACAACTTAGTATAAAACAGGGCCTCTGCCCTACCTCATCAGACACTTGCTGGAGAAGAAACCTGAACCAGAAACTACATCTTGCCAAGAAGAACTGCCTGGCTGCTCAAAGGACTCACCTGTCTGCTTTCTACAAAGGACTGCTGCCTTGCTGTTGCCCTGCTGCCTTGCTGAACTCTTGTCTGGCTGTGAAAGTGCTCTCCAAGGGCTTGGATAGAGCTTGCCTCCTGTTCCTTGAAGTCTCAGGGTCAAAAAGACTTCTCTCTTTTACTTGGACGCTCCGTGCGCCGAAAATTTCGACGCACAGCTTGTTTCGCGGCGAGAAAAACGCCGCACTCCGACGCTGATCAACGCGACGCTCTGGGGACGATCGAAGATCCGACGCACAGCCTCGCAAGGACAACGCCGCCCGACCTCTAGAGGAGAAATCGACGCGACGCCTGCCGTGAGATCGTAATTTCAACGCGCAGCCCCGCAGACCGAAGTCTAGAGGAGAAATCGACGCGACGCCTGCCGTGAGATCGTAATTTCGACGCGCAGCCCCGCAGACCGACGCGCAGCCGGAGAACAAGCAGGAAAATCCATGCACAGACCCGGGACATCTGGTAATCCCCGCGATCCACAGAAAGAGACTGTCCACGCGCCGGAAAACAACGCCAACTTCCCCGCGTGGAAAATAACGACGCAAGTCCGTGTGTGCTGAGGAGAAATCGACTCACACACCAGTTTTCCACGCACCTCTTCTCCTGTGGCCCTCTGAGGAGATTTTCCACCAGAAACCAGGTACTTGTGCTTGAAAGAGACTTTGTTTATATTCTAAAGACTTAAGACACTTTCTATCACTTTTCAGTGATATCTTTACAAATTCGTATTGCAACTTTGATCATTTTTGACCTGAAGATACCCAGATACATATTATATATTTTTCTAAATACTGTGTGGTGTATTTTTGTGGTGTTATGCTATGGTGTTGTATGATTTATTGCACAAATGCTTTACACATTGCCTTCTAAGTTAAGCCTGACTGCTCGTGCCAAGCTACCGGAGGGTGAGCACAGGCTGATTTTGGATTGTGTGTGACTTACCCTGACTAGAGTGAGGGTTCTTGCTTGGACAGAGGGCAACCTGACTGCCAACCAACAACCCCATTTCTAACAATGATCAAACTAGCTTTTTTTTTAGGGAGTAGCCCTATAAGTAACATCAACAGACTGTTTGTGGTTCTAGACCCAAACAAGAATCCATAAGCGTTTGGACCAGTTGTACACAAAATGTGTTTACATATGTTGATAGGAGTATCTTGGTGTTGCTTTCTGGGGCTTGGCATGGTCAGTGAAATTACTGTACTCTTCTCAAACAGCTCAGACATGAACAAACCTTATGATCTCTGATGGCTTATCAATGAAGAGATGAACAAGCAATGGATGACCACCCTCCCACTCCACCACCTCACTAATCTTTTCTTTGGAAGTGGAAACACTGGCTCAAATAGTCAAGAACATCATTCAGCCTTGTGGTCTGCAGTACTATATGAGTAGACACATCATATCCCAATAGACTAATGATGAATTACTGTGTCTTTTGAATCCTGATTGAATGCTCCCCTCTGTGTTAAAAATTATAAAGTTATTTGGGTTAGTGTGGGGACTGGTGGTCAACTGATTGAAGCTAATTTTATTTCCTCTTCTCAGCTTTGCCCATGACACATGGTTAATTTCCAAATAAAGTCTCCAGCAAACCCTTAATAAAGGATAATTATGGTCTGCATAGCTTCTTCCTGTACTTTTGAGGAAAATGTTACGAAAGTATTGAACCCAGCCAAACAATAAATATTCTCGAGAAATCATTGCCGTTGTTGCAAATAGCAATAATCGTGCTTGTGAAAAACATAATATTACTGAGCTCATGTTTTTTCTTGTCTTTCTTTAATCATTTAACTCCTTCTTTTCGTCTTTTTACTGTTGCAGTTAGTAGATCACAGTTGTGGCACAAACTGAGGTTATCATACAAAGAAGGTGGCTTCGAGTCTCTATGCTTTGAATCATGTTACCAGACAGCCACACATCAAAATGGTGTGCCATGTTACAAAGTGCTCCACTGAATCAAGTAAACAAGATTACAGAGGCCGCCATTAGCAACAGGAGAGTATTAAAAATGCCCATAAACCCCATTTGTCGCAGTTTGTGTTTTTATATCTGGATCCTGAATTTACAGGTGCTTTGGAAAAAGGTGTCTTTAAAATTAGGTTAAGCAATGTTAAAAATACTTAAGTTACCTATATTAGATTGCAAATAGTTTCATTTAAGACAATGGCTGTCTGGATGTCCTGTTCTGGAATTCTGGCTAGCTCTGCCAGTGTGGGGCAACTGTAAGTTGTGGGGAAATTTATATTTTCCAGCTCA
Source organism: Pleurodeles waltl (assembly GCF_031143425.1). Lineage (NCBI taxonomy): Eukaryota > Metazoa > Chordata > Amphibia > Caudata > Salamandridae > Pleurodeles > Pleurodeles waltl. The sequence goes on from NC_090438.1 coordinate 600,620,943, forward strand.
TTGAACATTTGGAGTCAGTAAACTTAGTGGACGGTGGTCAATCCATTTTTCAAGCCAAGCACAGCATAGAATTAGTTCTACTGGTAGAATGTGATGGTTTGTGATTTCAAGCAGATCACGGGAATCAATTGTGCTGATCCTTATGTGTTATGCTTTTAACACCATTTCACACCACATATTATTAGATCACTGTTGTTGTAGAAATAAAGAAGCAACACAATTTCTATTGGCAATATTGTATAGGTTTTTATCAAATACAGCCAGGAGGTCAGAACAGCTCTGCAGAACTGAAACTGAACTCAGACTACAACATAACAGAAAATGTCTTATATAGTCTCAAATCCACAATGAGTTTGTTATTCATCACATAAGCATAATAACTCAAGCACTTGCTCAAGCACATCTTTATCTCTTAGAATTCCAGCAAGAGGCAAAGGTTTCTGCAAAAACATCTTACCACAAGTTACAGAATGTGACTGAAGTGCACGTTATTGATAAATTTTTTACATACTCTGAACCACGGTGTCCTTCACAGTCTCATGCTTTGAAGCATAACAGGACTTCCTCCCTATGTGTCTACTGTTCTGCAATGTCTAACCACATGCTTATCTTGGTCCTTTGTTTCTGCTTTCATCTACATTTTTCTCAGAGATGTTTTGCTGCACTGCATGCCTGTGGTACATGCTCTGACCTTCCATTTCTGCTGTGTCTACTAGTTATATTTATCGATCTATTAGAACTCATGTCCGACTTTTCTCCAGGCCCCCACTCTATTCTGGCTCTCTATTCTGACATCAAAAAGAGCTTGGGCTTGTTTTTTCCCTTCACCGCATAGATTTCTATGCTTCCTTCTGCTGATGCTTACATTAGCACGAGTGGGATTTCTCTCTTTTCTACATTCACTATAAATTTCCCCCCTTTAGTTGATCTTTCAACTTTTTCCTCACCTTGCCTTTTGCTTGTGTTCATTAGTGTGTATTTGTTCTCCTCAACGTCCTGAATTTTATTGACTAATCTAGTGGTAAACATTCCTCCCAACTTCTGGCGAACCCTCTTACAGCATTCTATCACTAACTGGAAGACACAATACCTCAAGAGCACTACCACAAGGATGAGCAACAAGGCCTTAAACAGTCCTGACATCCAGGATGATATCCAAGTGAACCACCCTGAGAACCACTCGTCAGGTGCACCCCCCTTGTCCATCATCTTCTTTTGCAAGGTATGCACAGTTTGTTTGGCCTCTGTTAATGTTCCATTGTCTGTATCATTGGCTGGGACGTATGTACAGCAGGCAGTCCCAATTTTAGCACAAACTCCCCCCTTCATGGCAGTCATCCAGTCCAGCACATAACTATGCTGCATGAGCATTACTCTCATAGCTTGCAACTCTTCTTTGACAGCATTAAATCCATCTTCAGTGGAGGTGATCGCCTTCATGAGTTCCAAATGAGTTTTTTGCAACCAAAGTGCAGTCACTTTTGCTTGAACAAATCAAAGGACACTTCCAAAGAACAACTGGGTATTGTTGAACAACTTGTGCGCCTTACGAACGTCTTTCCATGCTGTGGTGCCAAAATAGTCTGCAGCTCTCTTCTTCTGATGATGGTGCAGCAAGGTACTTGGATGGCTCATGGGATGGTCATGTAACTTTGAAATGTCCACTCCTACAATCACCAGGGAGGGTGTGTCCATGATGACCAAAGAACAGGGACCTCTCCAACCTGAAGGAAGTCATGTATACAGCCACTCTCCGCAATACCAGTAGTAATCCATTAAACTGGAGGTGCCCCATTGCATGTCAGCATTATTTCTTGTGGTGATGCAATTGATGTTGTCCCCCACCAGGACCGTTCCATTCCCCCTGAAACATAAAGAAAAAAGAATGGGTTTTCTACCTACTCGAAGAGTTGCAGGTGTTTCTACCCAAGTTAGTCTAGATATGTTCTCATCCCATACTGCTTGACACTTTTGTCGTGTGATATTATCACTCTGGTTTCCTTCCATAAGGAAAGGGTCCTGCAGCCAAATGGTGCACCATGGTGTCAGTGACCATGAGCGGATTCATTCACTTACTCTGAAATATGGTCTCTCTTGACAATCATGGGGCTGAGGTATGAGAGAGTAATGCTTAAAGAAAATTGTAGGTCGGGATACCCCTAAAAATCCCTGTTGCAATGTTTTAGCTCTCCACATATCATCCTTGTACCTCATAATTCCTGTCTTGACCATTGCGTCTAGCTGCACTATTAGTTCTATGCGTTCTGTCAGGACGTTCATTATGTCTGCAAACTCTTTCTCATATTGCATGGTGTTTACTAGGAATGTTCCATGTATTACCTGCAGGAGCTGCATCTGTGCTCGTATTCTGCAAAGGAAAAGGTTTGATAGACACAGGGTAATATTCAGGGGTACCTATTAGGACTAGTGTAACTTGCCTGAGTCAATGTTGTGAGGAATCAAGGGACAAATAAAAGCATGATTCATTAGAAGTCTGCATGCCTATCTCTGTAATGTGCTGGTACCACATATTATCTAATAATATCTGGAGTAATGTCAAAAGGTGGTCACTTCCTAGCTGATTTCTGAGGGCGTATAAAGCTGGAGGTATTCAATACAGCCACTTCTTTTGTAACGTAGCACACAGTTTGCTTATTTGTTTTTTAGGAGCTAGTCAGATGCTCAACAATGCCATTACTTTTGGGCAATAAACAGATGACAACTTATGTTTTATTTCTAGGGAAGTACAAATGTGCTGGAACATTGCATTAACAAAGTGTGTGCCATTTCTTTAGCATCATTGTGTAGACATCATCCTGACTCAATCCATCTTGAAAATGGATGAACAGCTACCATAAGGTATCTGTAATTGTTGCATCTCTCAATCATGTCAACAGAGTCTAAATATGATTTTTTAAATGGACCTGTTGGGCACGGCATTGTTGAGGTGACCACTTCTAATGTAGGTTAGAGCTATATTGTGGACATACTGCGCATTCTGCAATATCCATAGTTATCATTTCATAGATATTCCTTTGTGCTGTGTGCTCGGAGATGTAGTTGCTCTAGAAGAGTGTACAACAGGGCTTGTGGCATTACTGGCTTGCCCTTGTTCTCTTGCCTGTAAATGAAACCTGTTGGTGACTGCATGCAGCCTCGCTGTTCCCACAGCTCCCTTTCATGAGGTAATACTTGTTCTTGCAATTTGCATAAATGCAATTGTTCTGTCTCTGTATATGGGAGTGGTAATTCAGTAGCATACTGTTGCCTGCTGGTCATCACTCCTAATATGTATTCATCATATTCATTATAATTAGGGGATGCTTTAGTTGCTTCTTTTGCTGCCCAGTCTGCCAGAGCATTACCCATGGAGATAAGGTCTTTCTGATTGGTGTGTGCTGCCCACTTTACCACTGCTACTTTGGATGAAGGAGTCAGAGCTTTTATTAATTGTGCCAATAAATCTTTATGAATCACAGGGGGACCCTCCCCTCCTTTCCCATCTGTGAATGCTAGAATGTACAGTGGTAATGACATGTGCTGAATCTGAGTAAATGGTGACCTCTAGTCCCTCAGCTCGCTGTAATGCTTCAATAACGGACATTAATCCTGCAGCCTGTGCTGAAAAATTAGGCAGTAGTGGCATCTGACTAATCATTTGCAATGTATCAGACAATCCATGTTGTACAGCTCTTACAACTGTTGCACCAGAATGTCTAATCCCAGTTTCCTGATCTATGAATGAGGACCCATCAACAAAGAGTAACATGCTCCCTGGAATGGGTTCTTCTCCCACCTTACTTCCTTCATTTGGTATGTAATTAGCACAGTCATGTTCCTGTTTATTGTCAGTAACTGGGTGTGCAAAGAATGTCACTGGATTAACTGTGTGATAGTGAACTTCTTGCAATGATTGTACTGAGAGTATAACTTAATAACCAGATGCCTTCTGAGTTGTGAGGGTGCTCTTGCTTCTTTGTGATGTAGCAAATACTGCATGCTCTACATACAGTGTTAAAGGTGATCCCATCACTATGGTGGCGCATTTCTGGACTGTAAATGCTTTTGTAGCCAGCGCTTGCTCACATGGATATTGACCTTTCATGACTGGATCTAGCAGCCCACTGTAGTAGACAATTGGTTTGTGTCCCATGGATGTCTATTGAGTCAGTACTACTGTCATTATCATTCCGTAGACAGGTGTACCTAATACTGAAGCATTTGTGATTGCTTTCTTTAGCTCCCAAAATGCTGTCCCTCTTTCATTAGTCCAGTTTATTTTGTTCTCATTGACATAGGACTCTTTTAGAGTAGTCACAAGTGTGCAGTCAAGGTGGCATAAGCAAATACCCACTGTGTCATGTAATTACTGAGTCCTAGAAACTGCTGCATTTGTTTTGTGGTAGGGTTGCAACGGCTGGTTAGTGCCTTGGGTGAATTTGCAAAGACAAACAAACTAGAGGTTAAAACCTCAAAGACAAAAACAATGTCAATAGGCTGCTCTTGAAATCCTGCAAATAAAATAAAATTGAACGGTATCACTCTTGATACGATCTGCAGCTACAAATATCTTGGATTTACTGTAGACAATAAGATCAATTTTGTGCCGCAAAACCAGTTTATTCTACAGAAGTGCAAAGCCTTGGCGTTTGCTTTCTGCACTCTTGCTAAAAGATTAAAGGGCCCATCATATAAACCACTAATGTCGGTTATGTCGGCTAAATTCCTTCCAGCAATTACATACGGAAGCGCAGCCCAATACGGGAAAGATGCTAGCCTTCTGGAAAGGCAACAAATAAAAATCTATAAGCAAGTCTTTAATCTTCTTCGCTCTGCTTCCCCTGCACAGATAAGGTTGGAATTTGGTCTAATACAACAGCAGCTCGACAGGAAGGCCTACACAATAAAGATCTGGTACAAAATAAGTAAAAACACTGTCAGCCCGCTAGTAGTGGCACTATGGAATTCAGTAAACGGCAATCCTAATTCAGTATACAACAGGTACCTGAACAACTCCTTGCAAGAGACGAAAACAAAGTACCTCTGGGATTCCAACATCTCGTATTCCCTTTTGTGTCGAGCGATAAAAAAGGAAATAAGTATCCAATCTTTTCTAGATGATAAAGCTAAACTTGCGCAACGCTCACACGCCTGGCTGGTAATGCATACTTATACCACCATGGCCCCATCACAAATACCTGGCCGCAATCTTCGCACTTCACATCAAGCATCGCTTTTTGACTCTGCGTTTGGGAGCATCTCCTGCTAGAGCGGATCAACCATCGTGGAAGAATAGAGGAGAGACTTCCTGCAGGCTATGTAAAGGCCCGAAAGAAGATATGGTTCACCTGATTTGTATTTGTCCAGCCTTAAAGGAAGCCCGCAGACAACTATTAAAACCGCTTTTTATGAGAAATGGGACTCGTTCCTGTCGGTCAGCGGTGATGTCAATGTTTGATCCTAATGATGCACAATCAATATGCAAATTTATCAAATTCTTGACTGCACACACCAAAGACGTAAACCTGCTATCCGGGATGTATGCTTAATCACGCACTTTTTGCACCTTAGAGTTAAGAAACTGATTTTAGATCCTCGCATGGTTTCATGGCCAAGGAATTTACGGAATTTTATAGAATTTTAGAGATTTTTTTCTTTATACATGATGTATTATGAGATGATTGTTATGGTTTTTATTAACTAAACAATAAAGATTAAAGATAAAGATATTAAAGGTTTTGTGGTAGTTGGCTTGGGCATGCTTCTAATGCTTTCTGCCCTGTCAGGTGTCCTCCTGTCTTTGGATATTATCTGCCCCAAAAATAAAACTTCTTTCTGCACATATTGCAATTAGTCCTTGTCCACTTTGTATCACTTTGCTGCCAGCATGCAAAGGAGACCAATAGTGTCATTTCTACATATGTTTTCATTGGGGCTACATACCAAAATGTCATCCAAAGACTGTAAAAGGGTGCTTTTGCATTTTACGTTTGCTAAATCCTTTTTCACTGTCTTGTTGAAGATATTCAGAGACTCACAATAGCCTTGAGGAAGTCATCTATGGCAATATTGAGTTTGTCTGTACGTAAAACATGTTAAATATTGACAGTCTGTGTGCAATGGAATGCTGAAAAATGCATTTTTCAAATCAATGACTGAAAAGTGGGTGGCATCCGTAGGAATGGTTATTAGTATAACCGGCAGGTCTGGGACCACTGGAAACTCTGGTATTACTATATCATTCAGATCTAGAAATCTTGAATAATCCTCCAAGTTCCAGAAAAATCAGCATATTTCATATATTACCCCCTGCTTCAGTAATGCCTGAATTGTGGGAAAGATACCTTCTTCGCTCCATTCGAAAATAGATACTGACATTCCCCTTGGCAGTATTGCCCCGGGTTTCAGTGTGATTTCACAGGCTCAGCTCAATTAATCAATCCCACGTCCCATTTTCCACAGAAGTTCTGGTACAATTGCCAAATCTTTTTCTCTTATTGTATTGTCTTGTGCTTATTTTGGCACTGTCCTGTATTGCAACTGCACTTTAATGGTGATATCCGTTTCAAATACCACAGTCTCAATTGGTGAGCTGTCATCAAACATTTCATCATCTAATATATCTCTCAGTTTGACCCCTGGATCTGTAAATACAATTGGAGCCCACATTTCATGTCTCCTGTCAAATGCTATTAACAATGCATAAACTGCCATTATTTCAAGGGCTGATATTTCAAATATCATATCAGGTTCTTCTATGGGATCTACAGGCCTGTTGGGTCTGAACAATAGTTCTTTTGGTATCTGTACTGTCTTCCCAAGCAGTGCTGGTGTGTGCGCTTTCAAAACATTTATGCCATGCAAAACAGCCTCTGTGTCAATATGAATTGCTCTGACCTGTTGTCCCAACACCTCATGAGCTATGAGTGACAACATCCTACCTGGTGTGATACCGGGTGAGTGACATACCACCGACCCATGTTCCAATAAAAGAGATGGTCATTTTCAACTTACTTATTAGGTCTCTTCCGAGAAGGTTGACCGGTGCTTTTGTAGAATATAAGAATGGTCTTTCATTTTGTGTGTCTCCTACAGCCATGCTCACTGATTCAGTAAAAGGAACCCTTCTGACAGCCCCAGAAACCCCTGAGTGTCCATTGACTTGTGAGAAAGTGGTAGTGTTCCTTCCTTTATACACGATTTGGTGGCCCCGGTGTGAATTTGAAAACTAAAGGGGAAACCTTCTATGGCTACCGTCACAATGAGCTCCTCATCTCACCTGTGGTTTACCAATACAATTGGACGCATAATCCCCCATTACAACAATGGCAGTAAAAAATGTCTACCACCGCAGTGACAGCCGCCAACATACCATCACCGCGGTTACCATCTGTCCACCTTATTATGATCACTGCCGAACTACCGCCACAAGAAGGGCAGAAATCCAGCAGTGATCATACTGGTGAATGGTAATAAGGTGGTGCTGCTACCACCAGCACCGCCATGCCAGTTGAACGCAGCCAGCCATATCATGACATGTGATATGGCCTGGCGGTGTTCTGCTGGCGGGGCACTGCTGGAGGTAGCAGCGCCCCTTCCCGTTCCCTGTCGGACTGACAGGGGAGGGGGTGTTGTGTGTGTGTGTATGTGTCTGAGTGTGTGAGTGCATGTGTGAATGCATCTGTGTGTGTTGTGTTGTTTGCGTGGGTGTATGGGTGTGAGTGAATGCGTGTAATAATGGTGAAGTGAGCCCGTGTCTGCATGTCAGTGTGATTGGGTGAAAAATGTGTGCGCGTATGTCTGGAAGTATGCGTGTATATATGCGTGTATGCCTGTGTGATTGGGTGTATACGTGGTGCGTGTCTGAGGGTGTGTGCATGTATGGGGGTGGAGGAGTGAGTGCGAGGATCGGAGTGAGTGGGGGGGAGTTTGAGGATCGGAGAAGGTGGGTGGAGTGTGGGGATCAGAGGGGGTCCGGGGAGTTTGGATGGAGGGTGGTGGGGGGTGTCTGGTGAGTTTTGGGGGGTGGAGAAGCCATCTACCGGTGACAGGGAAGGAATTCCCTGTCACCGGTAGGGCCTACCGCCATGGTTTTTGTGGTGTTGCTAACGCCACGAAGACTATGGTGGTAGGCAGGCTCATAATGCAGATGGTGGTACTATGCGAGCCACCGAGCTGGAGATTGACATCTGGAGTGGAGAAGTGGCGGGTTGGCTGCAGCCAAACCGCTATTCTCATAAAGTGGTGGTATGTACCACCAGCCTATTGCCGGTACTACCGCCACATTTACACTCACCTCTGGGGTCATAATGACCCCCATAGTGCTTGTCTGTGGGCTCTTTCATTGAGTATAATTGTTGGTTGGTGTCCTTCTGAACATGTGGGGTTATGCATAAAAGGGATTGACTCCTTGTACCGTTACTCCTCCAATCTGGACCTGTGTTGTTCCTCCTGTAGTGTTCCAGCCAACCTGGGGTACACTCTGTGGTATTGGCCCCTGCTGTGCGGTCTACTGAACTTGAGGGACCTGCAGGGGTCCCTGTGTTACTTGTTGTTAGGGAGCCCTTGCGTCTGTTGCAGCCTCATCTGCCTTTGCGGGATCATCCATCCTTGTGCTTGCTCATTGTTCTTTTTTGTTCTACATTCCCTTTCAAAATGACCCATATTGCCACAATAGAAAAACTTCTGTACTACCCTATATTCTCCTTGCCTTTTTCCCTGCATTGGCCCTTGGACTACCAAAAAACCTCCTTGTCCCTTTCCCATGTACTTGATGGCTGCCCTCCTGGTGCCTGCACCTGCACTAGCGTTGCAACATGCCAGTTATGGTGCTGTCACAAGTGCCCCTTCTGTACTTGGTTTTTTAAGTTCCCGTTGTTCCAACTTGGCTGTGGCCCTCTCTGCCTGTTCTGTCCTCTCCTCATCCTTCTCTTGTTTCCTATTGAATATATAAGTATATGGGCTTGTATTTCTAGCCACGGCTTAGCCTCTATTCCCACTACTTCATCTAGGCTAGCTTGAATATCTGTGGGCAGGTCCCGTTTCAATACATTATAAAATAAAATTGTATTCCCTCCCATGTTTTCCCAGTTACATCCTACTTACTGTACCAATCATTCTTTTATTATGTTGATCAATTCTGAAATGTCTCCAGTCAGTTTTATGCTTTCTGCCATAAGGGCTCCTATGTCTGGTCTGTCTGGGTATGTCCGTCGGAGTGCATCCCAGACTTATTGATGGACATTGTAAAAGGATGACCTGTCAAACTGTATATTTATCAATGTTATTTGAGGTAACACTGCTCTGGTAAAAATGGTATTCACTTCCTCTCCTGCTAGAGAACTTAGCAAGCTTTTGACATTGCCTAAAGCGAGTTTCACTCCAGCAGTGTGTTTTTCAAAGCATCCTGTCCATTTTCCCACTCCCTCAGACAATGGTGGCAGTGCAATTCTCTTTAACCATCTGTGGCCATGGTACATATGTGGGTACTTGACCACCCTTGAAAATGAGAGGTAACTGAGTTATTGGTTGAGGGTTTACTGGTCTCGGGCCTAAACTTGGATTTGGTCTATTACTTTGGATCACTTCAGATGGTTTGTCTATAGCATACTGTTCCAAGACCATGAGGCACTCTTGCATATAGGGATAGTTCCATTCTGGGTCGGCCTGTCCCTGCCACATACAATCTGCGGAAGTTGATAGGTCGAAGGGTTGAAAAGACCCCTGTCGGGCCCTGGATTTCTCCCCTCTTTTTTAGTCCACCTTGCCAATTCACCCGAGAAGGCTTGGCAATAGTAACTATCGTCCTTTTGTTCTTTATCTTTTATCTATTATCTCTAGCTCTATTATCTCTAAAGGTGTTAAATATAACATACTAATTTTTTGGATAGATTTCTTCCTCATGTCTGAGGTGTCTCTTGCTGACATTAGTAACCCCCGCGTTGGATGCAGGTGGCAATGATGTGGTTTCTGGTAAGTTTCCTGTTCATCTGCACCCCTGTTAGGCATTTCTTCTCACTCCCCTCCTTCCTCTGCCCCTTCTACATCTTGGAACTCAGTCAGGGGTTCATTATACTGTGACGTCTCTATGTCCCTTTCCCATCCTTCTTCTTCTCTTATCCATTCCTCAGGTGCCTCTCTCAGAACTTTCCAAGGACGCTAACAGGGCCTTAGTGCCGGCTAGCACCATTCCATTAATATGGCGCCCGGCCAGCATCTAGGAATGGTGCAAGCCGGCGCTATACTTTTTGGCACACACCTGCGTTAGCGTAGGTTTGTGCTAAAAAGTATAAATATGGGCCTTAGAGCGAATGTAAGTCAATGTATGTTCAGTTATGTCTTTGTTGAATGTCCCATACTTTGGCCATGGCTGAGCAAGGCCCTTGGTATCTTTGTACCATTATTTACAATACTTTTGTATCCTCTCCTTGTCTGAAGGGAAAGATTTTATCATGTGTTCCAGAGGGGTCTTTATGGTCCCCTGAGGATGTGTCTTTGCTATGTGTAGTCAAAATGCCCACTGTCATATGCCCTTTTGGACCTCAACTCCTTTACTGAAATATATGTCTTCATGAATATCCCTAACCTATGGCAGTGGTAACCACGTGTTGATCTCATGCAGTGTTATCTGACTTCACATATAGTATCATGAAACCAAATTGTTGAACATCAGCCGTACTCATCACTAGTCTGCGTAACACTTCTTTCATGGTTATAACTGGTCTAAGTGATGTGGTGCCTGACGCAACACATGTTACAAAATTATCATGAATGTAAATAACTATTTGTGGTACTCGGGAATGTGGTGTCTCACTCATGTTTCAAACTACTGAATGGGGAATACCTGTGAGAAAGGCATCAAGGAGGGCCTATAATATGATGGATGACTCTATTATTATTTCAAACCGAGGGGTGTTACATGGACACAAGGGTTCTCCATGGGCCCATTAAAATATTAATTTTAATTCAATGTCATCTGTTTCATGCCACAGTGAATCATCACTCACTCATAGAGAATTGTTATTAATCTTTAAACTTTTCTTGGGCTATTTTATTTTGGTTCGCCGTGTTTTTATGTGAGATAATGTTTCCCTACTTCCAGAACACCTTAGGGGTTCATATTGAAATATCAAAAATATTGCAAAGATCTTTCAACCTTTCTTCCTTGCTCATATCAGACTGTATGACAACCTGTGTGGTCCCCTGCCACTTCTCTAAATTTTGCTCCTTATGATTTTGAAATACTGTACTCTTTATGTTATCCTCCTTATTCATGGAGGGATATCTACTTGCAACTACTGCCCTTTTTGGGATTGCAACCAAAGGTCTGACCCTGCTCAGGGCAAAGTCAATTGACACAACCATCCGGTTGTCCTCTTACCTAAACATCAGACTCTCCAACTGAAGGCTCAGCCTCATAAGCTCTTCTTCAAAGGTGCCTTCCAAATATCTTAAATTCTGGGAATTTTGGAGCCTGTGGTCTGACTTATTCAGAGTAAGGTCAGCTGGTGCTGATCAAGTGACCGTCTCTTTAGCACATCAGACTTCACACTTGTTACCCAGTCCATCACACTATTTCTACTCTAGCCCTCCGTATCTAAGCGGGATATCTGTTGGCCACTCCCCAAAGGAATGTCCCTTTCAGTAGCTGTCCCCTGGGTAATATACTTTTGTTTGTTATTCCTCCCTTCTATTTCAAAGGGGATTCACACTATCTAATATTCTGGTCTAACCGGGAAATCATCCCATTTTATTTCTCTAAACATAACACTGCATCCTGAAAAACACATAAATCATGCATGCATTTCCTCCTTTCTTCATACTATGATTGCCAAAGAATAATGCAATTAGAATTTTAAGGTATGAAGTCCAACCTCTCCCCACCCTTTTGACGACAACCTCTGGAAACCCTGCCTGCCTGTTCTGAATAGGAAGACTTTGGTTTTAAAGCACAGTATTTGGCCATGGGTCTCTCTTAGCCAAGTAGCCCCGCCCTGTTCCTCAGGCTTCCTTCCAGCTTCCCCCAGCAGTGAGTGCTGTGAGCCTACTGCCCCCTTTCCTGCTTTTGATAAGAGGGACCCATGATCTGGTCAGCCCCCATCGTACTGCCTTATGAGCCCTTGAACTCACACATTCTACTGCTGTCTCACTCCCTGTTTTCTTGAGGATGCTTTAGCATATGCTCGCAGCTGGAGCGGTGGATTTTGCAGAACAAGTGCTCCCTTGTTTACTTTGCTGTGGGGTGCCTGTGAATTGGTTGGCCCTCCAATCTACCACCTGAGAGCCCTTGAGCTCCTATGTTTGGACACTAGACCCCTCACTGTTGGATTACAGAGGTATACTGCATTTAGGGGCGCTGAGGCCCTATGTCACTGTTTTGAGGTGGGGATGTAGTTGGCTGCTGAGACTTTTGTGGGTACTTTCCTGACCCCTCTCACCACCTTGTTTCTGGCTCTATATCCTGCCTGGTTTGGGGTCAGTCTCCTGTGCTCCCTTTGGGAACTTCTGTATCCCACTGATTCATCTCCCCTTGTGCCATCAAGGGAGTTGGTGGTCTCTCCTGCAGCTCTGCTTCTGGCATTTCTTGGGAGCTCTCGCTCTTTCTGGTTGCCATTATGGGATGCACTCAATGCTCTGAAGATGATGCAGCTGTGAGCGTCCACCGCAAGGGATCAAGCAGGGCACTGGGAGCAAAGATACAAAATATATGAATGACAAGTTTGATAAACTTCTGGCTGCCATTGTCGTTCATAGGAAATGGTTAAAGCACAAAATAACTTACCTCTACGTTGAGCTGGGACTTCTTTGTGAGGATTCTCTGAAGGTTTCAGTCGGCAGATAATCCCATCTCAGCTCTTGGGGAGCAGACTCAGGGCCTGATTCTAACTTTGGAGGACGGTGTTAAACCGTCCCAAAAGTGGCGGATATACCACCTACCGTATTACGAGTCCATTATATCCTATGGAACTCGTAATACGGTAGGTGGTATATCCGCCACTTTTGGGACGGTTTAACACCGTCCTCCAAAGTTAGAATCAGGCCCTCAGTGTCTGGCCATCCATCTGGATGACCAGGAGGGAGGGGCTAAGTGTAATAACATCATAATTGTGGGACTACTGAGGGGGACTCATTGTTGGCTTGCCTTGAACCCTGGCTCCAGGAGGTTGCGTCCCGAGGGTCTTTCTAACTTCTATGCCTTAGAATGTGAGCACAAGTTGCCGGCCCAGGAACCTCGTCCTGGGGCCCGCCACATCTTGTGGCGACCTCTTGCATTTAAGGATCTGGGAAGATCTTCTACAGCAGAACCATGCTCATTTGTGGTTGACAATGCCAAGGTGTCTCTATACCCTAAGGTTGCTCTTCACGTTCAAATGCAGAGGGCAGTAAAGAAGAAGGTGCATGACCTGGGACTGCTGTATTCCTTGCTCTTCCCTGCTCACCTGCTGGTCCAGTTTGAGGATAAAGTGCATTTGTTCACTGATCCGTCTGTGGTGTGGGACGGGATTGAACTTTATGACAAGGGCCAGTGCACCCTGAGACGTCTGGGCCCACTCTCTTTTTATGCCCCAAGCGCCAGTGTTCATGGGGCAAGGGGAGACCCACCATTCCAAGACACAGGTTACACTGGAAGAGTCGAGGGTGGTCAAGGTGGCTACCACTATGGGTTCTGGTGGGGACTCCTTGTGATCCACATCTCCAGAGTGCTGTTCTTCAGCTTCAGACTCAGAGGACTCCACAACTCCTTGTCTTGAAGGCATCCTACCTGGGTTCACCCCAGGGTTCATGAACAAATTGGTTTGAAGTGCTGCTCTGGGTTTATCTTGAGTGTTGTGCCTCGTACATAAATACACTGTCTATGAGGTTGGTTGGTTTATTGGCTGTTTATTAATGTATGTTTTCTTTACTCCTTCCTGAGGGGTTCTGGGAGTCTGGGGGGTGGGGTTGTGCGAAGCATTCTATTACACTGTTGTCTCTCCTCAGTGTTGGTTTTCCACCTCTTGCTGATGCCACCTCTAGCTGGTGGCTCCATCCCCACATGCTATTTTCCATTTTGGATCTAGTTGACCTTTTGATCCTTTCTGCGGCCATTGTTTTGTGGTGCTTGAACAAGATGGTTGTATGTCTCAGCCCTTGGGGGGAGGGGGGAATTGTTGGGCTGTTGTTTGATGTTTTGTGGTATATTTTTTTATTTGCCAGCGGTGCTACAAATGGGGCTGCTGCACAGTGTGTTTGGTACAGTGGGGCTTGCCTGTTTTTGTGTGGTTCTGCTGATGGCAGGATCACCGGGTGGTTCTTTTTTTTCTTGTCTCCCTCTTAGGGCCACTCAAATTAAATTACTTTCTTGGAATGTATGGTGCCTCTCTTCCCCCTCTAACCATTTTAATGTGTTGTCTTACTTGAAACGTCAGTGGAGAAGGTCCATGTTTGGCTCCTCCAGGAGACTCACCCTATGGAGACTGAGGGCCACATCCTTCGGGCCCTGCTACTTCTTACTTTTTGCAGGGTGTCCTCATTTGAATTAGGCCTGGGTTCCCTTTCTGCTGGCACAGGGTGGTTAAAGACCCCCTGTTTGGGGAGCCTGGATGGCAGAGATGTTGCCTTCTTAAATGTTTATGCACCAAATGTAGAAAATGCATCCTTCCTTACCGGTTTGGTGCCCCACAATTTCTCTCTGGCCCCTTATGAGAGAATGGTGTCGGATGATCTCAACTGCATTGTGATCAGTCTCATCCGCCCCTACGTAGTGCAGCCACGGGCTGGCAGCCAATTTGTGGTTTGGCCAGTGGGACTTGATAGATTTTTGGAGAGTTCGTTCTCCAGAGGCCTGTGTGTAATCCTACTGCTCTGGAAGGCATGATCTTGAGGTTCAACTTGACAGACTCTACACATGTCGGGCACTTTAAAAGCCAAGTGGTGAGGCTGGAATGTTTTGCAAAAACGTATTCAGATCATGCTCCTGTACTGGGCACGCTCCTATGGTCCTCCCTTGGGCCTCGTATGCCCATATGGAGCTTTGATCCAGCACTATTTTATGATCAAGTCTTTCAGGGCTTATTTCGAGAACACATCTCTCAGTCCTGGAATGATAACGCTGGTACACCCTTGTCAGAGGGGATGTAATGGGAAGTTATCAAGGTGGTGGTTCAGGGCTGTTGTATCTATAGTATAGTGGGGGCCGGTACTCAGCTCCTCTCAAACATTCAACGGGAGGAGGCGGCAATGGATTGTCTTCTGGGTGGGGTGAAAGGGACCACAGATGGCAAGGGACATCTGCTGGAGGTGCGGAAGAAGCTGTTTGAACTAGTGGAATGCCTTCACCACTTTGATTATAAGGCATATGCCGTTAAGGTTCATGCGTAGCAGGATAAGTCGGGTAGGATGTTGGCATGGCTTTTACGGGATACCGCAAGGTCCTTCAGGGCATGAAATCTTCACTCAGGAGGAGATCAATAAGGTCTTTCTATAACGCTATTGCAAACTGTATTCCTCAGGGGGGCAAGTAGTGAGAGGGACTTATTGAACTATATTGGAGATGCTGCACCAGTATCCTTGGAATCTGTGGTGGGGATATCACTGAACAGGATGTGCGGCGAGCGATTAAGGACATGGCGAGGGGTAAGTTGCCTGGCCTCAGTTGGTTCCCAATAGAATCCTATGTGGCCTTCACATCGGAACTTGTTCCTAGACTAGTGGTGCTTTCAATGATTCCTGGCAGTGTGACCGGTTCCCACTTTGCTGAGGGAGGATGCTGTTGTGTTGTTCCTTAAGAAATAAAAGAATCCTCTTCTCAATTCCTACCGCCCCCCTTTTCATGCTTAATGCAGACTATAAGATTCTGAGTAAACTTTTGGTGACGAGGTTACTTCCTCATTTGTCCTCTCCTGTTCATCCAGACCAAACAGGCTTCATTCCTATATGTAGCACCATGCCTAATATTTGGCAATTGTTGCTGGCCTGAGACCATCGGGAACAATTCCCAATGGAGGCACTGGTTATCTCAGTGGATATTAGAAAGGTGTTCGACTCGCTCCACTGGGAGTTCCTATACGGTAGTATGCTTGGCATGTGCTTGGATCTGCCCTTTGTCAGGTGGACAAAGCTTCTTTTCACTGACTCGTTGGCCAGGATTTGTACTAGGCCTTTGATTTCAGAGGCCTTTCCGGTGGAGCGGGACACTAAACAGGGTTGCCCCCTCTTACCCCTGCGCTTTGCATTGGCCATTGAGAATTTCACCTGCACGGTTTGCCGGGGATTGTACTATCAGGGACCTGAACCTTACTTCTAACTGTACCTACCTTTCTCTGCAGTAGATGACATGGTATTGTATCTTAGGGGGAAGGACATCGACCTCTTTGAGGCGGTAGCAGCATTATCGGACTTCAGAGTTCACTCAGGACTCAAGGTCAACTGGTCATGTGTTTATCCCTTGAGGGGCAATGCCGCTGTGTTTGGTCCTCTCCCCGCATCCCAGATGTTGAAATGGGAATACGATACAGTTTGGTACTTGGGAGTGGCTGCTTACCACACCGGGGCATTGCTGTATGAAGAGAACTTTGGCTGTGTTTTAATTGGGCAGTGCCACTTCTTTGCCTTCTGGTCTACTTCACCTTTATTGGTAAATGGCTGCTTGGCTGTATCCAAAATAATTATATTGCTGCGTCTTCTTTATTTGTTTGCAGCTCTCCTGCTGGAGTTGCCCCAAAAGTTATTCTAGGGGCTGGATGGGTTGCTCCTTTCTCATTATTGGGACACCTTGTGCCACCGTATAGGCCTCTGGAAATTGCGTTTGCCCATGGCTGGAGTGGGCCTAGCTGCACGCCTCTTGGGTTATCTACTGAAGCCAACACCTGCTTCCAGGGTCAGACCACCAATATCCTGATAAGGACTGCGCATTATGTTTGGACTCATGTTTTACGACTGACTCAATCGTTGTCCCAGTATACCCATGAGCTTCCTCTCATGGTAATTCGGCATTGAAGTCACCCGGGGGTGGTCTGGTCTCTGTATGTGGCCAGCAGCAGGGATTGATGTCCTTGCTGATCTTATTACAGGAGTGAATTGTGCCCTGATGGGCCATTTCATACTTCACAGAGCCTTGACCCGTAAGATGGGTAAGACTGGTGGGGTGCCAGAGCCCTTGAGCATGACTATATGCACCTTCTCTTCCTCAAAAGTGGTCATGTTACTTTACAAGGCTTTGTTGGAGGGGCCGCAACTGGATCTTTCAACCCTTCAGTTATGGAAGCAGACCTAGGGATGCCTCTCTCTGACCCTTCTTGGAGGAAGATATTAGAATGTAGTTCTAAAATATCTAGAAATACCCACTTTATACTCATTCAGTTCTTTTATCTGCATCAGACCTATCTGACTCCCCCCCTCATACATGTTATGTTCCTGGCAGAGACCTCGGAGTGTGCCCGGTGTACCGCTGAGGATGCAGATTTTTTTCCACATGGTTTGGTCTAGCCTGCTCTTGTTGGTCTATTGGACAATGTTCCTCCAAGTGGTTTGGGGGGCCACTGAAAGGGATTTCCTGCTGAGCCCTCTGTTATGCTAGCTGGGCCTTCATGAACGGTCAGCGGGTAGGAAGGCTACCAATAGGTTCTTAGATCTGACCTTGATCTTCGCCAGCAGGCAACTGACTATGAGTTGGAAGTCTGTCTGGGTTCCCGATATATAGCGCTGGTGGCTAAATCTGACAAAATGGGTGAACTGTCGGCTGGAGGTGATTTGCAGGGAGAAGGCTGGGAGAGCTAGGATGATTCAGATTTTACCTGATTGGGATAGCATTTTGTTAGCTTGCCTGCGAATAGATTGAAGGGCCGGGTGGTTGTGGCTGATTCTTCTTCTGACAGCTCCATGCCGGCTTTGGAGCTGCTGGAGCGGTGAGTCCAGCCTTGGTAGTGTCTCACCTAGTGGCCATCAGATATTTCTGCTTCCATACTCTTTTTCTTCATACTATTTTGGATGGGGTCTTTTGGGATCTGTGCATGATGGGTGTGCTGGGAGTGGGCACTGCTTGTCTACTTCTATGTTTTGTACGCTGTGGTCTTAACGCCATTTTGTACGGGCCAGCACTTTCCTTGCTCTGCATGTTGACTCCGTTATTCTCACTGAGCGTACCTCCATTATGCTAACTGATTACTACTGACTTGCCTCTGAGTTAAACCTACCAGCATCCCCTTTCCTTTTTTTTTAGCATTGGTTGTTGTGATCTACTGTATAATTTTAATAAAATATTTTCAAAAAACAATAAAATATATTTGAAAGAAAGAAGAATGTGAAGGCCCACCGTGTGGACATTGAACCTGGTTTGCAGGGGAGGCTAACCTGCTCCCATAAGAAGTTCTAGTGTTTCCCAGCAGTGTGAGCACTCACTACAACCTACCACCACTGCCAGTATATCAAGTTCTATTTCAAAGTACTATTCATATTCCAACTACCCCTACCTATGCTCTGTCAATGTACCTACCAACCATTATTGTTTCATACCAAATTTGCTTATTATTATTTACAGTGTTTCATGTCAAGATGCTGTTTTGTGCCCACAGAAAAATAAAAATACAGCAGCAAATAGAGAAAAATAGTTGTATCTCCGTTCTCTATTTGCTAAGCTTCAGGAATGGTGCAGCACCACTCTTCTCCATTATGTGCCGAGTTGAAAATTGAATACATCATAATGGTACCAATATGTTGTAAAATGCTGTTATTTAAATAGGTAAACGGTAACCTGAAGATATGCCCTGGGTCAGATTCACAAAGAAAAATTAAGGAAATGTCCGGAGCATATCATAATTACACCACACTTCTCTGTCTCTAATTTGTTGAGATTTGCAAATCTGAAGGTACCCAAAGCATCTTAAGGAGGGTCACGACGTGCAGATATAATCAAATAGGGTTTTCTCAATTGCATCATCTTCAGGATGCTTTCTGCCTCCCAAATACTCTCCAGCTAGCTCCATATTTACGGCAGTGAAAAGTTAAGTGAGTTAAGTAAACAGCTGTTCCTATAAATCCGAGATGCACTGAGCATATTCCAGTTGCAAATCTTTCTAGCTCTGGCCCTGGGTTATGAGTAACCAATAATTTTACAATTATGTGTTCTGACTGACTTCTCCCAGTAATGAGAGACGTCAGGATAAACATGGCTGTTTGTTTAGTGATAACAGGAAAACAATATGTTCAGGAACGTTTTGCCAGAGGTGAGGGTACATCTTGCTGATGTTTGTCCATTCATTCGTTCAGAAAAATACTCTTCACAGTATCCTTGTTAAAGGATGGGGCGGGATAGAGGGTGGGGGAGGGAGTGTATAGTGACCCACATTGGACACTACAGACATGTATTACTGCTTGCTCTCGTTCTCACGGTACCTGTTGAACGAAACAGAGCGGTCCAATTACACAAGCTGGCACGTCATGTGGAACTCGGCTTAAAATAGCATGACCTTTCACAGCCATTGACCCGAGCAGAGCAAATGTTTTTTAAAGCAGTAAAACACACATACCACGGCAGTGACATGTATGTGACAATTTGTGGACAGACATTTCACACTGACTTTACAAAGCAACACAATATAAGGCATGCAGATGTTCATTCAGTAGAGGAAGAGATAGCTGTAATCCATCGCTCCGAGTTTTTATCAATTTACATTTAACTCGTGAGTCTGTGATCTGTGTATTGCGTTTGATACACCGTACTATGACAATGGCTTGGGAAAATAGCAACTGTTTGATAAGAAGGGAGTTAACTCAGTACTACAGTTGCTACACTAGTGGGGCACCACATGAAACTGTAAGTGAGATGATTTTACTAAGAGAGTCAAACTGCAGAATTTCAGAGATCTAGAGCCAGATATGCGCACCTTTAGAATAACGTTCCCAAATAGCATTTTTTTTTCTGAATCGCGATTTGGTAATCGGTATTATAAATGGATGAAATGTTTATTTCTTCATT
This sequence comes from Pleurodeles waltl, assembly GCF_031143425.1. NCBI lineage: Eukaryota > Metazoa > Chordata > Amphibia > Caudata > Salamandridae > Pleurodeles > Pleurodeles waltl. Next base: position 600,640,897 of record NC_090438.1, read on the forward strand.
TGTGATTCCTAGTGGGTCTCAAATCAGTTTCCTCATGAATATTAATGAGGTAGCTCGCAATTTGCAACCCATTAGGGACTGCAGCCACCATGTCATTGAATGCTTTTTAATAAAGCATTTTCTTTTTTAAAGACAGCCCATCTTCATTAAAGGAAAACGGGATGCGTTTAAAAAGAAAAAAATAAGTTTGAAGTTTAATTTTTTAAGAGTAGGCAGTGGTCTGTGGGATCACTGCCAGGTCTTAAAAAATATTTTTCTCCATTCTCAAAGGGGGAGGGGTCTCAAGGAACACCTTTCCATTTCAGAATAGGTTACTACCGCTATTAAAATGGTGGTAAAGTATTACTGTTTTATGACTGGAATTCGGTTGCAAAACAGTAATACCATACGATTCAATATCTGGAAGGGATGCCCTTCCGAAGTCCGAATCACAAATGCAAATTGCAATTTGCTAAAAAGTTACTGAGTCACATTTAGCATTTTGTACATTTGAAAAAGCACTTTACTTGTGGCAAACTGCCCGATTCTGTAAATCAGGCCGTTTACGACTGGAAAAATGCTTTGCACATCTGGCCTTAGAGTAGTAGAAATCAATAAACCACCACATCAGTGGTCTTTGGTAGAAAGATAGAACAGTATTTGCGCTTCAGTTATTTCCCCTTCCTCTCCTTTCTTTCATTCAATATAATCATCGGCTGTTAGAATGCTAGAAGCATTTGATGAAGGGCAAACTCTTAAGGCATTTAAGATGACTCCTTTGCAAAAGCAAACAAAATGCAGTTCTACTTAGTTCGTAATGTTAAAGAAGAAAAAGAAACTCAGGTTCGGCCATATCCTGAAGGAAGATCTACATAAAAATTTGGAGCACCCACACACCCAGTAATGCTAAGAGGCTAGGATAATGATGCTCATCGCACTTCCCTAAAACCATATTTGAAGGGTGAATTTGGTTCCACCTGGTTGTGTGAACGGTGACCCGCTCTGTCTGCAGCTCTCCTTCCCTGCTTTAACCATGTTTTCACATGAGTATGTGTTTAAACCTTAGTGTGGTAGAGCCAATATGTTTAAAAAACAGAAGAGATGATAAAGGATTTGTGGCAAAGGAGATCAATTATGCAGCTAAAACTACATTCTCTTTCTCTGGCTGAGACAGCAGTGGTTTCAACTGCTTTCATTAAAGGTATAAAATCAATAAAAAATATAGGCATTAGAAGCATAGCATTCTCTAAACCCTCAGATATTAGCCTTCAGATTTTTGCAGGGTTTCTTCACAGTTGTCCCACATCCTTGTTGGTGTTTGGACAAAATATCAGATTTGAAATATTGAGTTACATAAATATCGAGTTTTTAATATTGTGACAAATAAATATTGTGACATAGAAATATAATCAACATAAATATACATTTTTAGGGAAGTAATATAGGTTTCAATAATATCTGTGTTTTTAATATTGTTTTCAATAACATAGTTGTAGGAATATTGTTTTTTTATTATCCTTATGCGTTTTTTGCTTATATTTTAATTATATATGGTTTACATTGTTTATATAATTGTTTTTTTTAGCTTTTCAATTCTTTATTAGAAATCAAAAAGAATAATTCCACAAAACAGTGGGTGTAGTGGATGGGTAGGGAGCAAGGTGAGGCATACAATTACAACGGAAGTGCTACACATTGGTAGGGAGTAAATGCAGAAAGATTGTAGATCTGGGTGATACAGATTAAACCACAGCTCAGAACACAAGATATACATTAAGGGCATAGCATACCGAAGAGAAAATCCTACTATTACTCAGCCCTATAGTGCGGGGTAACATAAAATAGCAGCATTGGTGCTCGACCAAGGGAAGAGGGAGGGTGAGGACGCATAGGAAAGCAGGGAAAGGGGGAGGAGATAGAGATTAGATGGGGGACAAGGGGGAGGAGGTGTGAGGGGGGAATAGAGGGTAAAAAGGCCACTGTAGCAGTGTAGCGCCCAGCGGAGCCATCCTGGCCAAAGCAGGGGATGAGGGTTGGTGTTTCCACCTTGCAGTGGGTGCTCGGTGGGGGAGGGGATGTGGGAAACTCACTTATAAGGCCAGAAATTAGTGTCTAGGTTCCAGAAGAAAGGGTGACCATGTCTGGAGGAAAATCTCCACTCTACCCTGGAGATTGTAGATGATACGTTCATGGGAGGGAGCTTGGTACATTGCTGCCAGCCACTCCTTGTGGGACGGGATGTAGGGGAACACCAATGGCAAAGGATACAGACCTTGGCCGTGGCTAGGGCCGTATGCAAGAGGTAATGCTGGGGGCAGGTGAGGTATGGGGATGTCACCTGTGTCATATAAGTAGATCAGAGGGCAAGACAGGGGTGTCCTGAGCGGTAGTGTCTCACATGGCGTGGACCCCACCTCACCTCAAAAGGGTTGGATCAAGGGCAAGTTGCAAAGAACATGCTGAGTATTGCAGTGGGTGTCTGGGCAACAGTAGCAGGTCATGTGGGTAGCAGCCCTGCCCTCACAGTATCACAGGGTCCAGTGCCAATCATGCAACATCTTGAAGAGGCAGACTTTCAAACGAGCCTTCCTTGTACCGTGGTTGAGTGCCTCCAAGAGTTCTACCCAATGTTCTGCCTCATATTCCATTTGCAGCCTGGTTTGCCATTTAATAAGAAGGCTAGTAAGGAGAGGAAGAGAGAAGAGGTGGCAGTTCAGAAGGCCATAGAAACCAGACATAACCCCATGGAAGCAACTCAATGTCTTAAGGTAGGAAACTACCAGGGAGGGTTGTAGGTTCCAGGGGACCAATTGGAGATGCCCTCATGCTTGCTGGTGCGAGAGTTCAAACTACCCTCAGAGTTCTGCAAAGGACTTGAGAGTCCTGTATGTGATGACCTGGTCTAGGCTGATGATACCTGCTCTCCACCATGGCTCCCAGTTCAATATTTCCCCTCCAATGTGCAGTCATTTCTTGCCCCTTAAAAGTGCATGGTCATGAAGAAGGGAGTCCACAAAGAGGAGGCGATGGGCTCAGTGCCAGGATTTCGTCATGGCCTGTAGGATCGAGTTGGGAGGATCTAACGGTGTAACGCCACCTCTGTAGAGGAGACTGAGGGCCTCATTACAAGTGTGGCGGTCTTATGACCACCACAGTTGCGGTGGCAGTGACAGCTCCACTAGGATCTTGGATCCCGGCGGTCTGGCGGTGGCAGAGATTCTAATCCTCCAGGGCAGTGTTGCATGCTTTATGGCCTCTTTCTCCTCCACCCTTTTCATGATAATAACACTGCCATGAAAAGGCTGGTGGAGAACAGGTGCAGGGGGCCACAGTAGAGCCCTTGCACTGCCCATGCACTTACAGACAGTGAACATTGCGAGGGTGCTGGTGGAACCTGCTGGCTACAGCATTGCCACTGGCTCGATTACGAGTCGGAGACAATGCTGTAGCCTGTTTCCCACTAGGCTGGCAGATGGAAACGTAGTTTTCCGCCCGCTGACCTAGCGGGAAACTCTTAATGAATCCAGCGGGGAGGTCGCCACTAAGGCAGTGGCCACCCTGTCGGGTGTTTGGCGGTACTTCTGTTTGCCAAACTCAAAATTACTGTGTTAGTCTGTGTTGGCATGAAAGAAGCGTGTGCTCTGCTTTGACCCACTGTGGCAGGTCCAGCATCCCGGGTAGCATGTAGGCCAGCTGGGAAAGGTGTAGGGCCAGTGTGTATTGCTTGATCAAGGGGAGGCTGAAATCAAGAGTTTGGTGTAGGCCAAGCGGGGGCGGGAGGACCCCTAGACAAAGGAGCGAATCTCTCCATCTATGGTACCCAGGGTAGGCAAGGCAGCCAAGATAGGCAACATGCAGATGATGTACTTATTCTCTGGGAGCATCACCATTCTGACAGCCTGTACTCTTCCCCATATGGATAGACTGAGGTGTGACCATTTTGCAAAGCACAATTTCATGCAAGCAATCAAAGGCTCAAGGTTGCCTGCCAACATATAGCCCAACCTCTATTGACATAGACCCCCAGGTACATCAGGTGAGAAGGCGTAAAGCGAAAGGGATGGCCAAGGATAGCCGCCCTCATGGTCACATGCGAGAGGGGCAGTGCCTCACTCTTGTTAGAATTCTCCCGGTATCCGGACAGCGACACAAAGTCAGCAATGATGTCTTGCTGGGCCGGAAGAGAGCTTCATAGGTCTGTGGGGGTGAAGGGGATATTAGCTACGCAGAGATACAAGAGAGGAGGGGGATTGATGAATGAAGGCTGTATGGGGCTCTGTGGGCAGGATGAACTGCAGGGGTGGCAGCGGGCAACCCTGCCGGGATCCCCTTTCCTGATCTGGAATGGGTCTGACAGAAAGCCCCTGCAGTTAACCTGAGAGGTGGGGGAGTCATTAAGTCAGTGGACCTTGTTTATGAATTCCTCTCCTAGGCCAAATCGCTGCAGAGTTTCAAAGAGGTACCCTCACTGGATTCTGTTGAACCCCTTTTAGCATCTAGGGAAAGGGACACATCTGGCAGACCTTTGGCTGTCCACAGGGTATGAGCGAGGGTACGGAAGTAAGTCCAGGAGGAATGGCCATGAACAAACCCCACCTGCGTGTGGTGAATCAAGGATGGGATCACCTTGCTGAGGTGGGCTGCTAGTACCCCAGCGAGGATTTTTATGTCCCCATTAAGTAGGGAGATGGGCCTGTAACTTACACACAAGAGGGGACCCCTCCCAGGTTTGGGGAGAACCTCTTTCACCACTCTGTTATAGATGGAGCAACGTGAACCCGTCTGGCCATCTTGCGAAAGTCATCATAGAGGGAGTTAATTACGTCCCCTCCAGCCCACTTGTAGAATTCCGCCAGGAACCCATTCTCTCCAAGAACTATGTGGTAAGGAAATCTAGAGATGGTTTGCGCAATCTCAGTCTTGCTGATTCTTCTGTCCAGAAGGGCCCTACCGGACTTGTTGAAGCTGGGGAGGTGCACCCCCTAAGGAAGGCTGCCATGCAAGCAGTATCAATCGTTGTTTCCGGGGTGTAGAGAATCTGGTAGAAGTATGCAACTAGACCATAGGGGTCATTACGTCCCTGGCGGTAACATGGCGGTACGTACTGCCAACAGGCTGGCGGTATAATATGACATTGGCTGTTTGGCTGAAGCCAACCTGCCAATTTACTACTCCAACTGCCACAGTGGTAACAGCCCGCGGGCTAGAGATATACATCTCCAGCCCGGCGGCCATCATTATTCCGCCTGTGGGATTATGACCTCGTCTACCGCCATGGTTTTCGTGGTGTCCTTACTGTCACGAAAACCATGGCGGTAGGCCCTATCAGTGACAGGGAATTCCTTCCCTGTCACTGATAGGGTTCTCCCCCTTCCCTCTACAGTTACTCCTCCCCACCCCCGCCTCTCCAAAGTTCCCCCCACGCCCCCTACACTCACATCCCCCTTGACACACACACACATACACACACCCTTTTCCCACAAGCATCCATGCATGCATACATCCACTCACCCACACCTGCACACGCACACACTTTTAATCATACACGCACACACGCATTCACAAAAGACAACGTACATGCACTCACACCTCCATACATGCACACTTGCATCCAACATGCAACAAATACCCACATCCATGTACATAAAAACTTTCACACACATACACACACAACACCCCCACCCCCCTCCCCTGTCGGAGGCCAGACTTACCTGTGTTCAGGGGGTCCTCAGGACGGGGCGCTGCTACCACCAGCAGCACACCGCCAGACCGTATTATGGGTCCTAATACGACTGGCGGCGGTCTACTGATGTGGCGCTTCTGGTGGCAGCAACACCACCTTACCACCATCCGCGGGCATGGCCACAGCCAGATTTCGGCCATCCTTCTGGCGGAACTCCAGCAGTGGTCTTAATACGGCAGACGGCTGTTAGCCGTGGCAACAGTCTTTTAGAAGCCATTGCCTCAGCGGTAGGCGTTTTTTACCGCCATTGTCGAAATCAGGGCCTATGTCTTGTGGACAGTTGAGAACAGCGCCGCCTGCAGATTGTATGGCAGGGATGGCTAATGCAGCCTCCTGTTGCCGCAGTTCGGCCAGTAGAAGGCAACCTGCCTTCTCACCCTATTCATAGTAATGGCCTTTAAGTCTCTATAGGGCATATTCAGCCTTATATGTGAAGAAGTCATTAAGGTCCATATGTGCTTCTCAAGAGGAAGGTGGGTGTGACAGGAGGGCTTTCCTGTATAGAGATGCACAAGGGGTCACTTTCTGCTGGAGAAGAAGAGGGGGGAGTATCCTATAACCCTTGCCTGCTTAGGATACCAACTTAACAATACGCACACAAAATATTAGCAGGAAAGGGACAAATTCAAATAATTATACAGAACCAATAGTGACTCTTGGTTCAAAAAGGGTAAAACTATTTCCCTTATTTATTTCATTTAATCATACGCAGCAGCAACAGAGTCACAGGACAAATGCCTATCTATAAACTAATGACACTAAGGTGAACCTATATACAGTAATATATACACATATACATAAATATTAAGCTTATGAAACAAACAATACATACACTATCTAAAACCAAGTGCCCTACTCCAACATTTAGTAAAATAGTCACAACAAAACAGTGAACGTAGTGATCACAAATCATATGGTGACCAAGGGTCTTGCACCCAGCTGTATGCTAACTCAACACATTTTTTTGAGAAAGGTAGTAAGTAGTGCTATGCAACTTATTGGAAATCAATTAACTTTTTCAGACTCCTTGGACCCATTCAAAATATGTCGACGCGTTTCGGCCTAACAACTCAAGGCCTCATCAGGACTGTCGGAGAACGCTGGCATCACTCTAAAAATTGAAACAATGCATTAAAGACAATCGTATCAAACCCACCTTATCACCAATTCACACCAAAAGTGACAGATATCAGTCCCAAACTCCCTTTTCTAAAATCCTATAAATCTTTCATTCACAACTCAATATTGTTCTTTAGTCGCCAGTATTCATGCCTTAGTTATTACTCTACACATTATAACATTTCCAAATTGCACACAAAGCAAGGGTGCCCAGCCAGATGGTTCAAGTTATAAAGCATGCAAACATGCAACCTCAGTGCAAAACCCGGGTTATAATTCATACCTTTCCATCTGTGAAGCAAGTATCCAAACTACGATACTCAGTTCCCGAGTGCTGTGAACCATGTCAAAGGGAACGCACAAACCAAAATTTATTAGCCCATAGCTCCATAAACGCTTTATCATCCAAAGTGATTTTATAAACACTTGATTCTCATCTTACCTATTTACTTGTGCCACTCGTTTTAAATACCGGCATCTGAATGTTATTTACGGAATGTTCTATAAACAACAAAATGGAGGGAGGATCAAAGTCTTTTTTAGTAGATCTACACATACACTCGAAAACCTCTACAACTCGATAACCGTGGACTGTGTGCACTTACTTCCTTTATTATGCCGGTCAGCACTAGTGAGCGATCTCTGTATCACGCTGCTCAAACTCTCTTGTGGGTCACGGAAGCTACGGCTCACCGGAAAGAGCCTTTGAAGTAACGCATCGGGCTGCCGCTAGCCCGCGTCTAACTATTTGGATGGAGTGGTATAGGCGCCATCTTGTGAGTGCTGCGCTACTAAATCAAAGTGAGGGGAGGATTCCATCTTTTTATATCCTCCCGAAGATCCATAAAAACACAAAAAACCCACCAGGAAGACCAATAGTTTCACCTTAGTGTCATTAGTTTATAGATAGGCATTTGTCCTGTGACTCTGTTGCTGCTGCGTATGATTAAATTAAATAAATAAGGGAAATAGTTTTACCCTTTTTGAACCAAGAACAAGAGTTCTGTATAATTATTTGAATTTGTCCCTTTCCTGCTAATATTTTGTGTAGGGGTCACTTTCTGAGCATTGGCCAGAGCTGCATCCCTCATAAGTTGGCCACGGATTGTCACCTTCACGGCTTCCCACAGAACCTTGTGGGACACCACTGAGTCCTTAATGTGGCCCAGGTATATGGAGACGTGTGAGAAAAGTTGGGAGTTACCTTGGCGGGCGTTATAGTTTGATACATTCTGTCGCCATGGTTTACCACCCGGGGAGATGAGTCCGAGGGCCAGGAAGAGCAAGATTGGGGTGTGGTCAGACAGTGCAGCCTCCAGGATCTGGGATTCTTGCATGATGGCCACCCCCGGTGGGAAACTAGGAAGTATTCCAGCCTGGATTGGGTACCATGAACAGGTGAGAGAAAGGTATACTCCCAGTTATTCGGATGAAAGAGAAACCAGTTGTCCAGCAAGTCATGATCAAAGCTCACGTCCCCCAAGAGCCCCCTTTCGGTATTGCTACGGATCTCCAAGGGGCCAGTGCAATCCATTACCACATCCCACCCAAGGTTCCAGTCACCCCCAATCAAAGCTTGTGAGACCCCGATTTATGTGAGGAGGCAGTTTCATTGGAGGAAGAAATGGCAATTAGGGCCTGTTGGAGATAAACCGAGCTGACACACAGCATTCGCTCCCCAAATTTCAACTTGACAAAAACATATTGGACATCTAGATCGGACCCAAATTTGATGATGGTGACAGGCGGTGATCTGCATCAGAGTATAATGATGTCTCATTTCCCGGAGGGGCCAGAGACCAATGTTAGCACTGCTGGGCAGCTACTGTGGATCACTCATCCCACCCATTCACCCTGCAGCTTCTCGGTGGGCCTCCTGTAAGAGAGCCACGTCTACCCACTTGAACTGCAAGTAGGACAACACTTTCTTAGTGCATGAGCCTGTTGACATTCCATGAAGTGGTGCACAAGGGGGTAGATGAGACAGCGCAACATCAGCTATCAGGGCGGCGCATGGGCCGAGTAGGTGCCACGGACAATGGAAACCCTAAGGGCAGGAGGACGAGGGGAGAGGAGGTGGGAGAGCGTGGAAAGGAAGAGGAGGCCAAGTGGGGGAGGTGAGGGAACAGAGAGGGATGGGGAGACAGAAGGCGGAGAGACAGGAAGAAAGAGAAAAAGAATAGGAGGGAAATAGGGGAGCGCAAGTGAAGAGACTCTCCGATGAAGCGCGGGAGTATGGGAAGGAGAAGGAGGGAGGGCAGAGGGCAGAAGAGAAATAAGTTAACCAGCAGTGTCCCAAGGGCAAGCCTGGGGAAAGGCCGGCCTGAAACCATAGACCGTGGGTCTAGACTTGCGGCGCCAATGAGCTGGAGGGCTCACAGAGGGGGGTGGGGTGATGTACATGCAAAGGGAAAACCAGGACATAGCTGGGGAGGAGGGGGGAGGATGTGGCATTGGGGAGAGATGTACCCGCAGGAGGTTGGGAGTCCCCACCTGGCTGTGGGGGGGGGGGGGTGGTTGGGGATGGAGGTCTGCAGAGAGCAGGTAGACAATAAGCATCAAGGAGGTATGGCAGTGGAGTGAATGGAATTGATTTGGATCAAAGCTATAGGGTAGGGAGTCCCAGGAGGGGACTAGAGCTGGGGAGGTTGGCATGGAGGGAGTATGAGTGCTGAACCCAGTAGGTGGTTGAGAGCTGCACGGGTCAGAGGGGACGAGATGGGGAGCGGTGTGGTACGGACTGCAATGAGCAATGAGGTGCTGTCCCGGTGACCTAGTGGGACATGCCCAATGGGGAAACTCTAGCCATAACACACAGTTCTGATAACAGGAAGCATCATGTAATAGCAAAACAGAAAAGATGCGCAGGCATGCGGCTACACAGCAGGCAAAGCAGGACAATCAAGCATGGAACAAATTACAGTCACACAATAACAATCAAAAAATGGATCAACAATGCAAACAGCACTAAAGTTAGGTATAGGCACGCAGCAATGATACTCATCAGTCCATTGACCGAAGACCGAAGACCACGGTCCTCGGGTCTCTGCAAACGGCACAGTGGGGTGCATAATGAGTCTTGTTACCAGGAATGTGTCTCAGCTATTGGGGTGGGAGGCTTTTGTCGTGACCGGGATTTGTTGCAGCCCTGGTCCTGTGTAAGGTCTGCCATCGCCTTGAGTGCCAGATCCCTGTCATCCTGGGGGTGGGCTGGCCTCTCTAGGTCTCTGCCTATGTCCCAGGTCCAACCAGTAGAACAGGGACCACTAGGAGTTTGGGGGGAGGGAGGAATGGCAGTGGGAAGGGAGCAGATTGTGAGTCCAGGAGGACAACATCCATTGCCTGAGCAGTGACGCCTTCCAGATAGAGAAGTAGGGCTTCCGGGTCAAAGAAATCCTTGGTCCTGCCACCTTTCGTTATCCACATGCGGGCAAGATTGAACAGTCCTAACTTAATTTCTATTTTGCGCACCTGTGGATGAAGGGCTAAGAAGGCTTTCCTTCTGTCATTAGTTGCCTGCGAGAAGTCAGCAGCAATGCAGATCTCATCTCCCTCAAAGTCATAGGGATTATGAGAATGGGCCACAGTCAGGAGCCGTCTCACCTGCTTGTGTCAGAGGAAACAGGCTGTGATCGGGCATGGTCTCCACAATGGGTCCAAGCACTAGGGGCCTAGTTGGTGCACCCTCTGAAACTCCAAGGGGAGTTGGAGGTGAGGCCCACAAGAGTTGGGAGGAGACCCCTGAGGAAGGCTCTGGCATCTATGGTCTCAGCATGTTCCGGGAAGTCAAAAAAGTGAATGTTGTCCCAAATGTTTCTGTCCTCCAGGTCAGCAAGTTTGTCTCGCAGGTATAAAAGCCCCTGATCCCTGTCTGGTAGGGTGTTGAGGCGGTTCTCCACTGTCGCAAACCACTGGTTCACCCCCTCAACCCAGTCCTGGAAACCCACAATATAAATGCGGATGGATTTGGTTTTGGCCGTTAGGTCAGGGAATATGGAGCCCCACCATCCAGACGACGGATGACTGCTGTAATCTTCTGCAGGATGTGCTCCATAGTGGTGTCTTGGTGTTGTCACAGAGGAACTGTGGTGGGCACAGTGGCAGATGGGCCCTACTGGGTAGCCATAAAGGTGAAGTTGGGAAACTGCTTCTGAGAAGAGTAGCTGACGAGAGGACCTGCTGGTGGGCTTCTCCAGGACAGGGGTCCAAGTAGGTGGGGGGAGACTACGGTGCGTGGGGGGACCCAGGTGACCTGTGGTGTCAATGAGGGACCAGTGGTTCCCTTATAATGTTTCAAGCCAGCAGGATATAGGGAAACAGATGGGCAGTGGTGCTCCCTTGCCATGTCCACTTAATCCAGTTCGAGCAGTCCACTGACCTGACCACATGCCGTCCAGAGAGGTTGAGGGTAGTCCTCATTAGGGGGGTTGTACCTTCAGTTTAATACTTTGTGGTGGGTATAGGAGCGCTGGGCGGAGGGTGGCCCCTGAATCTAAAGGGCAGCTATCACAGCCGAAGAGTTGGGCTGAAGGGCAGTAGCTCCTCATCCTTGAGGGAAGTAAGGGCAATGGGGGGACTATTGGATTGTGGGGCACCCCATCCAGTATGAAGAGATCAGCGTCTGCTGGGGACAAATCCGTGTTTGAGGCACATCGCTGTCACTGTGAGGGGAGGCACCCACTGAGGGGTCCTGGGCATCCTGTGTGGCAACTGACAATCGGGCTGGGGTGGTATGCTGGACACACCCTGGTGTGTTTGACAGAAAGCAGAGGGCTGAAGCAGGCAGCGGGCCGTCACAATTCCAGGTGTCCTCTGAGGAGGCCCCAGGCATTCACAAGAGCCCCAGAGATGGTGGCGGGGGGCAGTCAGTGAGGGAACAGCATCCACGTTCAGGCAGTATAGTCCAGCAGGGGATGATGCAGCCCAGCGTGGGGCCCAGTGGCCTGAGGGGTAGAGCAGGGCACTAGACACGTACAGCTCCTGGATTGAAGTAGGGCAGGAAAGGGGAGCCAGGTACAGTGGAGGAGTGCCTCAGAGTCCGTTTACACTCAGTTGTAGGGAGGTTTCATGTAGAGGGGGATAATAGGTGTCCCCATGATCTGGCGCTACCCCCACCTCATAGCACAGGCCAGCAGGGAGAAGGCTGGGCCGCTATGGCAGCTGGCAGTGCAGTCTGTGTCTTGGGTTTGGACTGGCAGCTCTGCGCCTGTGGTGCCTGTGGGCGGGTCTGCATCACCATGTACCAGAGTGGGCTAGATGAATTGCTGGAAGCCATGGAGTTCGTACCATGCCACTGTCCAGTGAGGTTGTCTCGCGGAGGGGGGGCTCCGGGGTCCGACCCACTCGTCTCCAGAGCAGGTGGCCGGTCACCCTCAATATGGTGCAGTTCTGAGGAGGGTGAGGCTGTATCTTTTCTTCACTTCACGAGGGGTCGCTTACCACATGCTGCATCAGGAGGATGGGGTGGGTGAAGTGGGGGTCCGTAGTCCCCAGAGTCTGTAGTGTTGCCATGCTGTCATCAGTATTCCCACTGGCCGGCACGACAACAGGAAGAATGTTGTGTGGCCTGCAGCACTACTCTGGGCCGCCACTGCAGAGTGAGTCTTAGGCCTCACTGTGTGGTGGTTGGCGGCACAAACAGGCCTTCAGTTGCCCAGCTGCATAGTACCATGGCAGGGTTCTGGATCACCTCCCAACTCTGCGGGCAGATGAGGGCGAAAACCTCTGATGCCCCCGCAGCAGTCAGAGCCCTGCCGCCTGCTCTACGGCACTCTGACTCACAGAGCTGATTCCTCAAGCGGCCATGGCTGTACGTGGCCAGACCACACCTATGTTTACATAATTTCTGTTAATATTTTTAAATATAGATTGTACTTTTTAGTTAGCATTTTTTATTTAATTGTTAACAGTAATGTATAGTGTAGTAGCACGTTGTGAGGCTTGCAGGGGTACAGCGTGGGAACTTATTTAGGTTTAATTAATTAATAATACAATTGTAATTATTATTAATTATTTTAGTGATAATTAATTATGAAGATTGTGTAATTATTATATTACTTAGGTTATATTTTAGATACAGGTTGTTGTAATGTTAATTAAGTAATATTTAATTATCAATTAATTATAAAATGTTAGTGAAATATTTGATTGAATTTTCATTATGTAAATTGTTTAATAATTATATTTTTATGTTATATATTAGTTGCGGGTTGGAAGGTTTTTAGGGGTATAGGTTAGGAAGTTAATTAAGTGATACTTGATTATTAATTAATTATTGATTATTTAATTGATAATTATATATGTATATTGTGTAATTATTCTATTTTTAAGTTATAGTTTAGGTTCAGGTTGTTGGGTATCTAGGGGTATAGGGTGTGAAGGTAAGCAGTAATTCATTATAGATTAATGATTCATTTGTATTAAAATATTTAATTGAATTATAATTATTTAAATTGTTTAATACTTATATTTTATTATTATGCATTAGTCGTAGGATGTTTTGTTTGTAGGGTAATAGGGAGTTATTTAACTAATAATTGATGATCAATTATTTATTCTTGTTTTTAATAATTATCGTTCATTACGTAATATGCTAACTGTCTCAGACTTTTTTATTTTCACTATATTTTAATCTGGGCTGCTAGGTTTGTGATTGTATAGTGTGGGAATATAGTTAAATAATGAATTAATAACATTGTTTTAGTGGATATCAATTATTACAAAAGTTCATAATTATGTCAAATGTTTAATTGTTTTCTAAACATATATATATAATTTCTTTATTAACATTTTTATATTTTTGGTGAATTGATAGTTATCCCTACGGATTCCAAAACTTTCTCTACTGTTACACAGACTGGAGTAAGAATAGTATAGTTTACCCCTCCAGAGTCCAACACTTTCCTTACTGTTGCACAGACTGGAGTGGGAATAGTAAATTTTACCCCTCCGGACTCCAATGTTTTCCCTACTGTTTCAAAGACTGGAGTAGGAATTGTAAATGTTACCCCTCCAGAGTCCAACACTTTCCCTACTGTTGTACAAACTGGACTGGGAATAGTACATTTTACCCCTGCAGAGTCCAACACTTTCCCTACTGTTGCACAGACTGGAGTGGGAATAGTACATTTTACCCCCCCAGAGTCTAGCTCTTTTCCTACTGTTGCACAAACTGGATTGGGAATAGTAAATTTTACCCTCCCCCCTTCCTCCCCAGGGTCAAATGCTTTCCCTGCTGATGCACAGACTGAAGTGGGAATAGCAAGTTGGAGTCCGGCACTTTCCCTACTGTTGCACAAACTGGAGTGGGAATAGTAACATTTTCTCTTCAGAGTCCAACCCTTTCCCCACTGTTGCACAGCCTGGAGGAGTTAATAGTACATGTTACCCCTACGAAATAGAATGCTATTATTACCAGACTTTCATAAATGTTTTAATATTGGTCAATTTTATGCTATATTATTAATTGATTATTTTTTATTTTATTATATGTGTGTGTATATATGTATTTATATTTATATATTTTTAGTAATTCTTTCGTTTTATTTTAATTATTTTGTGAGCTATTTAATGTTTTGTATTGATTTTGTTACACATTTTCTGTTTTATATATAAAAATACATATATATGTTTTTATAGTAGTAAATTGGTTAAAAAATACAAAAAAGAATATAATGTAAAAAAAATTTTTTTAATAATAGTGATAGATTATAAATACATTACAAATACATATATATATATATATATATATAATTCACCAAAGATATTCACTGCACTCCACGAAGTTCAATTAGTGCCTATTTATTGATGCCAAAGTAACAACCACCAACGCGTTTCGACTCTGCAAAGAGTCTTGCTCACAGTGAATGAGTCCCTTTTCCCTTTCACTATTTATACCCCATAGTGCCTCATTATTTACAATGCATTCTGGATAATGTAGTTTTTGATTTGAAAATATTCATATCATTTTCAATTTTAAAATACATATACTAACAACAAAAAACAAATAATAAATACATTAATTAGTGCCTATAAAAACCCCTTAACCAATATAATACAATATTTGTTACGCATGTTCTCCTATGATGTGAACATGGACGAAGAATTACATGTACATCTGTGATTCTGATAAATATGTAACTGTATGACAACAATGACACCCATATGGGGAGGCCACTAACAAACTAGCATGTAATAAGTATCCAACATCTTAGTCGTATAATGATAGGTAGCACTTTGGACATATCTAGAGATACTGAAACACTAGAGTGACACCTTTCTTAAAATGAATATGAAAAATGAGATAGATATTATTGGGAAATGTGTGTTACTTGAATTGATATATGGCTGCCTAAAATTGAGAAATTAGAATTTATTAAGTACCTTACCAAATTTCTCAGGTTCATTATCGACGCATCAAGATGTTTAAGCTAGAGATACTGAAACACTAGAGTGATACCTCTCTCAAAATGTATATGAAAAATTAGATATATGTCATTGAGAAATGTGTGCTACTTGTGCGTAGTCCCTTTGTCTAATAGAACTTAGTAAAGTGATTAGTGGTTAATATAAATAGTATTAAGTCACAAATTGATAATTGAATATAATGGCACATCATAGGAGAACATACGTAACAAATATTGTATTACATTGGTTAAGGGGTTTTTATAGGCACTAATTAATGTATTTATTATTTGTTTTTTGTTGTTAGTATATGTATTTTAAAATTGAAAATGATATGAATATTTTCAAATCCAAAACTACATTATCCAGAATGCATTGTAAATAATGAGGCACTATGGGGTATAAATAGTGAAAGGGAAAAGGGACTCATTCACTGTGAGCAAGACTCTTTGCAGAGTCGAAACGCGTTGGTGGTTGTTACTTTGGCATCAATAAATAGGCACTAATTGAACTTCATGGAGTGCAGTGAATATCTTTGGTGAATTGTATTTTTCGAGATTGGTCCTCTCCGTCACTAGCACCGGCAGTGGAGTGCACCACCCAACAACCTTTAGACCATCCTTGTTTGAAGATGTATATATATATATATATATATATATATATAGATATATACATACATATGTGTATATATTTGTTTTTAATGTTAAATGTTAATTACATTTATTTAATATGCAACATATCATTGTTGTGTATTAAAATATTTAACAAAACAATCTGATTGTGTTATTTTTAACAATATTAGTGTAAAACAATATTTTTTTCCGATATTCTTGTACTTACCATTATAAGTATAGAGAGACAGTATTTGTGTCAACGACATTTCTGATACAATATTTGTGTATCACAATATTTTTAGACTTGATATCAGGTCACGGATCCATCCTTGTCACCATACTTAATATCTATACTATTTATGTGACTAGTTTTTAGGTAAAGGAGTTTTTTTTTTTTTTTCAAAGAGTGTTTAACTTTTTAGTGTTTAAGAGTTTGTGGAAGAAAATCTCATGTTTGGGTTTTCTGCCAGGCTTCTGAAGAATTGACCTTTATTTATTTTTAAGAATGCACTCTTGGCAAGCAGGTTTACACCCCTGAAAAAAAGGCTGCAGCAGGCTTCCATTTATTTTGGTGTATGGGCCTCGGATGTTAATAATTTGTTCAAATAGCCTCATTGACCTTGTCAGGAATCTTTCAGCATCTGGAAGAATTATAGCGTGGCCTGGAAGCTGAGGAGCAAAATCACTCAATTCTAACAGTGCTTCCAACATAATCTTAACTTTGTTTAAGAATGCACATGAGGTGGGACTACTGTCAAGGCCAGCATATTTTGCTTTGTCTCCAGTGAAAGCTTTGAAAAATGCTGCTGTAAACTGGAATGGCTCTGCCAGACAGTTTTTATACTCATTTCATTGGAAGCAATACAGGAAATGCAAAGCATACATCCAATCACAAGGAGGCACTGCTCAATTTCTTCAGTGTACAATCTCAGCTCTCTTTGATTTTTAGGACAGGCATGATAGACAGAATATAGCTTGTCAACAAAAATATGAAAGTGATTTAGCCCAGAAACATTTCATTACATCTCCTACAGCTAGCGGCAAGTGGTGATTGGTAGAGTCCCATGCAAATAATCCAGGGTAATGATTCTGAAGCTGTTTTTCAACTCCAGACCGCCTCCCAAGAATAAACAAGCATTTTCAATGCAACGGGTCTCGCATTTGCTCGAGTTAGAGCTATTACAGTTGTAAAGCAAAAAAAAACTCAGCGCGATCGCACTATGTAAAATGCAGTGCTATCGCGCTTCATGGAAAATAAACAGACAAAGTAGTCCGAACTCCAGGCTGAAAACATCGAACCTCGTATGTTTTTGGTACTTTACCGGTGCTGTGTAGGTGGGCTAAACACAGGAAAAGGCATGACGTATGCATGCCTTTCACAAATGAAAGCAAGTGGATTTTAAAAGGCAAGCCCACAAACTAATGTAAGTGACTGACGTGGCATGGGCCTGGTTTGAAGCCCAAAGAGAGATTACAGAATGGACGGAGCAATTTGTGCTCCCCCATAAAAATGCACTATCACAGGCCAAAGCAGGCAAACACTCATGAGGAAAGTCATCAGTAAAGCCATGCTTGTGCAGACGATCAAAGACAGCAGTAATTTTATTAGTAGCTTTGGTGCCATCAAACTCAACTAAGTCAGAAAAGTGCCCCCATCGAACTCAATTCCAGCAGCAGCATGCAAGCAAAGGACAATCACTGATTTATCACTAAATGTGCTTGATATTTTGTATTTGTTTCCTTATATGTCTTTTGTAGGATTTTTCCCATGCCTGAAGCTGTGTTGTTTAAAATGTCAACACATGCGATGTTACTTCAAAGAACATGGCACATCAATCTGTTACGTTGTTGAGTTGAACACCTACATTTAACAGCATATCAACAAATGGCCACCCATGTTTTCCATTTTGTATGCTGAATAAAACCTGTTTTGGATTGTACATGAAATAGGCATTGTTTTACTTCTTCTCAAGGAGTCGAGTGCAAATCTCTCTGCAAGGGCGTGAGCAGTTGAATATTTATTCTCAGATTTTGCTTCATAGATTTCATAGATTTCATAGATTTTTATTCATAGAGACATCTGTTGCTTACATTTGCCTTTTCTATAATGAGTAACATTACATATTAAAAGTCTAGTGAAAGTGTTAAGCCTTGGAGCTTATTCACTTATTATTAGAACTTTTTGTACTATATATATTGAGGAACTCCATTTTAATTTCTAACAATAAGCCATTACATTCTTTGTAGATTTATGTAGGTTTTGGTCAATATTCCAACAATTAGGGATCGCATCCTCTTTGAAAGTAGTAGTAAAAAGCACTGTACAGTTATGCAAACTGAAAACCTCTCACCAGAATGATTAACGGTACTGTTATTAATACTGTCATCAGCAGAATAATGCATAGTACCATCACCTTAAAACTTACAGTACTTTCACTGTCCTCAAGTTAATCAGACTGCATTTGCTTATTTTTCCACCCTGATTGACACTGCCTTCTGCCTATACATTTTCACTAAACAGACTGCAAATTTGAATCTGTACCAACCAAGAGTCTGACACTGATAAATTCTCCATAATCACAAGGTCGATAAAACCTGACTCAGTCAAACTGAAACATAGTAAAATAAACATTTCGGCCCCTATATCGCCTACCAGTGTGTATGTTTGTATTACCCAAAAAAATGTAGGTTGCACCTATTCGGATATCCCTTCCAGGCCGAAGACATACTACCATGCTTCAAGTCCTTGAGATGCCCATCCCTTCACTATTTCTACACACTTAACAGAACACTTGACATCAGAGCGTCAAGAAAAAAGTTAACATATTCATTGTTGCGATAAGCTAAAAAAGTCATAGTCAACATATTCAAAACTCATCATTATAAAGAATAAAGTTCAATATCCCACACGCTTCCCACTAGGCACCCTCTCTCCACTCAACACAACCATCACAACAATCATGAGATCTCAAAAAGATTGCCAATTACAACAAGCCAAAAACCTGAGGAAGATAATATATAGGGCACACAGAATGTTCACTGTCGCTCACACTACAATGTACTCAAATGAATATGCACAAGATTGCTCAAAGAAAGGCCCAACCATTATGTGAGCATGATTTGGTGGAAAGTCATGAGACAGGACCCCCTACAGAGAAATCTAGGAAGAAAAACTACAACCAGCAGACAGTATCAAGCACGGATAAAGATAAAGATGCGGAAACAAAAAAAAAAGCACTTTCTGGAAATTCCAGGCTTTTATGGCAAAAGAAGCCTACGCAAAAGAATATGCAGGCTGGGGCTGGATAGAGGGGCACATGAATAGCCACTATACAATCTTCATCCATTCAAAGCCATTTGAAATCCAATGGTTGTGGGATCACACCATAGGATAACACTGGATCTAAGACTGACAATTAGCTAAACAGGGCATGGTGTCCCAGCCAACCAGTTTGGAGATGGAACTTTGACAGGGGTTTTGCTTTTGAGTGCTAACTTTTTCACATGGCACTGAAATTTGGAGCTGGCTGGAAATCTTCATGCGTCATCAGTGGCCGTAGAATCTGTTCTTATAAACATGAGTCTCTGGCATATATTGTGTTCTTTGAGCTGCACTGCCATCACATATCTGTGTAGGGCTTATCTGAAGACTTTGGGCCTCCTTACGAGTTTGGCAGACAGACCGCCAGACCACTATTTTGGCAGTCTTTAAAAGCCCGACATGTTGGGGGTCTTTCAGACCACCCTATAATGAGTCAAACAGAACAGACCACTGATCACCAACCAAAAAAGGCAGACCATCATTGGCTTAGCGGCCTGGAAATAGGCAGACTGACCTCCAGTGCCGACAGTACCACAACCAACTACTGACCTTATTACAAGCACACAGTCACCGTGGCGGACCCCCATGGTGGTCAGCCAATGGCGGTCCGAACCATGGTGGTCCGTTGTAAGCAAAGTAATGCACAACTGCACATTGGATGAATTTGAAAATAACACAGATGGCACATATTGCCACACTGGACACACCTGCAAAGAAAACTATAAAACACATTCCTTCACAGACCACAATCCATTCATAATCCTATTGTACTTCCCCTGTTTAGTAAGTCAATGTCACCTGTTTTTTTTTCCCGCCATGTCACATTCCAAAAATCCACGTTTTTTCTGAAGATGAGTTACAAGTCATGTTGGATGAACTCATAGGAGTAGAAGCACAAGTGTGTGGAGAACAAGTCCAGCATACTCCTCTCAGTAGGACAATTGAAATGTAGGGCATGATCGTTGACAGAGTGAATGCTGTAGGCTCCACCCTGCTCACAAGGGAGGACATCAGGAAGAGGTGGAACGACCTCTGAGTAAAGGCCTATTCCCTGGTCTTCAGTCACCAGCTGCAGGCCATAAAGACTGGTGGTGGCCCTCCCAGTGCCCTATTACATCTCTTTCTGTGGGAGAAGAAGGTCTTGGCCATCCTGCATCATGAGTGCTTGACAGGAATAGCTGGGGGAGTGGAGTCTGGAAAGTCACAACACTAATAATGTCACAAAAATGCAATCTCATGCATGCTCATAGCTCACCTTTTGCCTCATTTACGGTTACTTCACTCACCAGGCCAGTGTTCACCTATCCAAAGACCTCTATTGGGCAACTCTTATGTGAAGTGTACTCACCTGGGGAGATGACATCCTTATAGTGAGTGTAGTACACGGACTGACATGACTCCAACTCCCAGCAGGCACTGTTCCTTTAACTCCTAACACCAGACCAGTGTTCACTTCTCCAAAGACCCCTGTTTGTTATCAATCAATTTAAGGGTACACACCTGGGGAGATAACATTTGTCAACTGTGTGTAGAACGGGCACTGAGACTACAATTCCCAGCAGGCACTATTCCTGTAATCACAAACACTAGTAAAGTGGTCTCATGCTACAATACATCTGTTAGTGAATTTGCAATTGTAGTGTACCCACCTGGGGGGAGGGCATTGGTCACATGTGTGTAGTAGAGCACCAGGGGGGAGAACATTTGTCAAATGTGTGTAGTAGAGAGAGTGACCTGACTACAACTCACATGAGGCACTGTTTCAGCAACTCCAACCTCCAGCACAGTGATCACATGCCACAATTCATCTGTTTCACAATTATCAATTGCAGTGTACTCACCTGGAGGAAAACAGTTGTATGGTGTGTGTAGTAGAGAGAGTGACATGCTTACAACTCCCAGGAGGCACTGTTTATATAACTCCAACCACCAGCCCAGTGTGCCCTTGTCCAAAGTCCCCTGTTTGTCAACTCCCAAATTAAGTTTACTCACCTGGGGGGATAACATTGGTCTAGTCTGTAAAGTAGATGAGGCACTGTTTCTCTGACTTCAAGCACCAGAACAGTGCTCATTCATCGAAAGACCCATTTTTGGCAACTCTCATTGTAGGTTTACTCAGCTAGGAGGATACCATTTGTATGGTGTGTGTACTAGAGGGAGTGACATGACTGCTAAGGCCAGGAAGTTCTGCCACTATTACTCCACTCACCAGCCCAGTGTCCTCTTCTCCAAAGACTCCTGTTTGGTAACTCACACATGAAGTGTACTCACCTGTGGGTTAATATTTGTATAGTATGTGTAGTACAGAGAGTGACATGACTGCAACTCCCAGAAGGCTCTGTTTCTCTAACTCTAAACACAAACTCAGTGTTCACGTGCTCAAATACCCATGTCTGTTAACTTTCAATTGAAGTTTACTCACCTGGAAGGATACCATTTATATAGTGTGGGAAGTAGATGGAGTGACCATGATGCAAAGCCCAATAGACCCTGTTTCTCTAACTCCAACCACAAAACCAGTGTTCACTTGCCCACATCCCATCCATCTATTAGTGAACTCTCAAATTATGTTTACTCACCTGGCAAGATAACATTTGTCAAGAATGTGTAGTATAGACAGTGACATAATTGCAACTCCCAGGAGATGCTGTTTCTCTAACTCCAAACACCAGTCACTTGTTCAAATACCCTTGCTTGCTAACCCTCAATTGAAGTTTACACACCTGTGAGTGACCAAGATACAGATCATGCTCAACTCTGAGATGTGTCTGGCTGCCTAGCTCCATCGTGGCCTGCTAACTCAAGATGAAACTATTGAGGACTGGAAGGACAGCTTACCAGGTGCGCAAAGCAATGATCTGAAAGGCATCAAAATGCATAACCAGATTAGTATCGGCAGCAGACACATTCAAACTGCACTGACCACATGATGACTCCAGTCACATATACAACAAACTCCTGGGTCTGCCTGCATCAGAATCAACTAGGCCTCAAAATGGCCAAAGACATATTTTGCCTAGCCACTGTTTTGCCTGCACTGGTGGCATGATGGCGTTCTCAGGCCATCCGCCCAGGAGCTGATGATCTGCAAATTTCAGCAGCTGATTCAGTCAAAAAGATCTGGCATGCTCCACAAACATCATGTCAATAGAACCACAAATATCATGTCAATGGGTACTTGCCACAATAGGATTAACTGCAACATAACATTGTACAAGGTCTCTGCTTAATGTAGCACTGAACTGTTGGAGGTAGATGTCACAATACACCCAGTAACATTGTATCTTTTACATCAACAGGTTGAGCTGCCACTGGGCACACATAAATCACAGAAGAGGCTGCCATTACCCCCCTGGCTGAAGCCCTCAGTGAAGAAGACACCTCCGGACATCAGGATGTTGTGGATGGTTTTGGCCCATCTGGGCGACCTGGTCTCACACCAACAGTGAGTGTCATAGTTAGCAGGCCCTTCCAACTCCCCTTGGATGCTGTGTGACTGCTGCAAAGCACTACGTAGCACCTGCAGGCAGTGCCTTGCCCAGTCTGCTGCCTCCCTCTGCCTAGTTATCTCTGTGACTCAGCTGACTCAGGTCACTGGGGCGCTGCTGCAAAGTGTAACATAGCACCTGCAGGCAATGCCCTGCCCAGTCTGCTGCCTCCCTCTGTCCAGCCACCACCTGCCTAGCACCTTCAATCCCCCCCGGCCTCCCTGCTCTTTTCCCGCTCTCTGCTCCTCAGGTCGCCCCCACTAAGGTCCCCCCACATCTTGCCGTTTCCTATCTTTTCCCCTCTTGCCCCCCCATTCTCTGCCCCCCAGGACCTACTTAATGAATAGCTCTCTGCAAGCTCATTGAGCAGGCCCTTCCAGCTCTCCCTGGACACTGTGTCAGTGCTGCAAAGAACTACACAGCACCTGCAAACAGTGCCTTTCCCAGTCTGCTGCTTCCCTCTTCCCAGCTGCCTCTGTGACTCTGGTGACTCTGATCACTGTGACACTGCTGGAAAGTGCCACAGACCGCCTGCAGGCAATGCCCTGCCCAGTCTGCTGCCTCCTTCTGCCCGGGTGCCTCCTGCCTAGCCTCTTCAGCCCCCCCAAGCCTCTCTGCTCTTTTCCTACTCTCTGCTCCTCAGGTCTCCCTCACTCAGGCCCCCTCACATTCTGCCATTTCCCACCTTCTCCCTTCACGCCCCCTATGCCCCTCCCACCTATGACCTAATTAATGGAAACTCAATGCCAAAATCACCATCAGAGGAACCCTCGCATACAGACCCCCTGGCCATCGCTTCAACCTTCTTCAACTCCATCCCAGATTTTATCGCCCCCCTGGATTTCAAATCCAGACACTATGGCCCTCATTACAACCTTGAAGGTAAATTCCGCTTACTGCCGTGCTAACTGCCGTCAAGATACCGTGGCCACGGCAGAAACCCGCTACAGGTATTACGACCCACAACTCGTAATCCGCCACAATACAGACACCCACACAAGTCCGCCACACCAAAGGTCAGTGATAAACTGGCGATAGCAAAACCTCCACAGTCACGCCAACAGGAATATGCCCACACTATCACGACCCACGAATCAACGCAGCGGTCATTCAACCTCTGTAATCCATTGGCGGTACAGACTGCCGCGCTAAAAAAACACTCATATTTACAAAACATGACCACATTGGACAATTCAAAATACACACACCTGATACACATATACACACCAAATCCACACACTCACACCACTATGAAACACCCACCCACATTACCCACAACCCCTTAAAATGAATTTGGAAGAAGCAGAGAGAGAGAGAGAGAATAGCAAACAGAACACCAGCATCCACAGGCACACAACACCATCACACATACAACATCCACGCACCTCAAAGAACACACACCAACACAACACATCACACAGCACAACAAACATCACCTCACACATCACTCACACCACATTATGGCACCTCAAAGCACCCCAGGTTTTCTGAGGAGTAGCTCAGGGTCATGGTGGAGGAAATCATCCGGGTAGAGCCACAGCTATTCGGATCACAGGTGCAGCAGACGTCCATTGCAAGAAAGATGGAGCTATGGCAGAGACTTGTCGACAGCGTCATCGCAGTGGGACAGCATCCAAAAACTAGGGATGACATCAGGAAGAGGTGGAACGACCTACGGGGGAAGGTGCTTTCCGTGGTATCCAGACACCAGGTAGCCATACAGAGGACTGGCGGTGGACCCCCACCTCGTCCCCCACAACTAGCAACATGGGAGGAGCAAGTCTTGGCGATATTGCATCCTGAGGGCCTTGCATGAGTAACAGGATGACTGGACTCTGGTAAGACAAAAATGAACTACTTTATCCCCCCACCCTACCTGCATGCCATCACAAACTCCTACCCCTACACCCTCACCCCCATCACCCCAACACCTCACAGATACCTCACTATCACAACCCACACATCCCAAAACCAAGCCCTGCATGTAACACCAATGCATGAACACCCATCACCAAAGCATGTCCAGTAGAGAAACTCACCCAGGCCACAAAATCACCAATCAACCAATCACATAAGGTCAAAGACAATAATGCAAGCACAGGAGTAGAGTGTAACTCACCCATTGCACAAGATGGCACGCACAAATACAATAACTATGCATTTACACCCCAAAAGGACCCCCTACTCAACGTCACCGGACAGGAGGTGCCAGACATATCCAGTCCCCCGCAGAAGAGGCCCACAGTGACTACAGCAGCTCTGCACCCCTGTATCAAGATGACCAGCCCGGCCTATCAGGGATCTCTGGACAGTCAATTCCCCTGCCACAGTCACAAACCACCACTGAACCTCCCCCCTCAGGAAACACCACCACAGCACCCACCCAGTGGGCCCATGCCACTGTCCCCAGCACACGTCAATCAGCAGTATGTCCACCACTACAGGGACCCCAGGCAAACCCACTAACCAAAGAAAATCAGGGACCTCGGGTCAGTGGCAGTGGGCACACGGTTCAGGGGACAGGATAACAGGGAAGCTGGGAGGACTGCTGTGCGACAGGGGGAGGACAGGCCCAGGGAACCCACTATCCACGATGCACTCTCCAACATCATGGGAGCATACCACCATTCCCAGGAGACCATGGGCATGGTACTGGCCAAGTTTCAGGAGACCCAGCGGCTGCAGGAGGAACAGTACCTGGGGCTCAGGGAGGACTTGAAGTCCATTAACACCACCCTGGTCACCATTGCAGGGGTGCTGGCAGACATGGGCAACACCATCAGGGACACAGTGGCACACCAACGGGCCCCTGACACTAGCCTGAATGATGAACAGCCCTCCACCTCCTCCGGCGCTAGTGGACAGGAGGTCCTGCCACATGACCAAGAGGCCACCAGCACCCCACCCTCTGCAGAAGGAGAACCACCCCGCAAACAGTCCCTGTGATCCAGGCACAAGACAGAGAACATTGCCAAGACCCCCGCCAGGAAATAAGACTCCCCTGATTGTCACCCTTCTTTCCCACTATGTCACCCTGACAACCTTAAACTGCCATTGCTCCACTTCCTATGCCCCCTTGGACAACGCACCTGTGATACCAATAGACTGGACTCCACCATGGACATTCCTCCACCATAAACCCAGCCCATTGCACAGCCCCCTCCACTTATTAACACAGAAATAAACACCCTTGAATCACAAATCAATCTGGAGTCAGTCTGTACTTTCACAAGTGTGTTATTGCAACCTCTCTGAAAAATAGCAATGTCAATGTTCGTTTCCACATACCAATGTTCGACAGTTGTTGGGCAGCAGTAAACACAGCAGAAGGCAGAAAGTGGTACCCAGATCTGTGAAATGGAAAGCCAAAGTGAACTGTCAGGGTCCATACACAGAGGTAAAAAGGCAGAAGCATGCCATGTCCTACTGCAGTCAGATATGAGAGGAGCAGTGCCAGTCTCTTACCTGTGTCTCACTGGAAGTATTGCATGTTGTTTCGGTTGTCTATATCTTCTTCTTCTGCCTCCTCTTCCTCACTGTCCACAGGCTCCACAGCAGCCACAAGACCAACATCAGGCCCATCCTCCTGAAGAAAAGGCATCTGGTGTCGCAAAGCCAGGTTGTTCAACAAACAGCATGCCACGATGATCTGGCACACCTTCTTCGGTGAGTAGTATAGGGAGCCACCTGTCAGATGGAGGCACTGGAACCTGGCCTTCAGGAGGCCGAAGGTGCGCTCTATTATCCTCCTAGTTCGCCCATGTCCCTCATTGTAGCGTTCCTCTGCCCTTGTCCTGGTATTCCTCACTGGGGTCAGTAGCCATGACAGGTTGGGGTAACGAGAGTCACCTGCAAATATCGAGTGGTATCAGTTAGACACACACCAACCCTCAGTGACTCTCCCATACCCAGACACCTAATCAAACTGTGTGGGGACCTTGGGTTCACCTATTAGACACACACAGTGCCTCTGGAGTTGGCCCATCGCATAAGGGATGCTGCTATTCCTCAAAATCTAAGCGTCATGAACTGAGCCAGGATACTTGGCATTCACATGGGAGACGTGCAGGTCTGCCAAACACAGCATCTGCACATTCATGGAATGGTAGCAATTGCGGTTTGTGTTCCCCTGTTCATTCCTGCGGGGTAGGACACTGTGAGCATGATGGATGGGACAGGAATGTATGGAGTGGCGTGGATGGAAGATACAAGGGGGGGCAGAGGCCAGCATGTGAGGATGGTCAGTGAATGTGTTTCTGGGGCAGGGTGGGAAGTTGTGGCCAATGATTAAGAAGAACCGGACGGGGGAGTAAAATCCATCCTTACTTCACTTTTCCTCTAGGTCAGCGCCCACCAGAAGAAGGGTATTTGGCGTGCCATCGCCAAGGAACTGTGGCCCCTGGGGGTCTACCATAGACGGAGCACCCACTGCTGCATAAGATGGGAGGACCGCCTCTGGAGTTGCGCCTCTGGAGCAAGAAGATGGCTGAGGCCCAGCTGGGGATGGCCTCCCAATGTGGAAGGGGTGCCCGTCGCACCATGACCCCCGTGATGTACCGGATCCTGGTGGTGGCATATTCTGAGTTCGATAGGCACTTGAGGGCATCACAGCAGCCATAAGGGGGTGAGCACAGTTTCATTCAGCTGACTCTGCATGCTTAATGAGGTGTCTGGGTGGGGTAAGTGGGCTGTGGGTTCCCTTAGGCCAGGGCAAACGTGCCAGAGTAGGTCCATAGTTAGGCAGCCTCTGTGGGACTCCAACCCCAAAAGTGGTGGTGGCTATATACACCTGGTCAGGCTCCTGTGGGTTCCAGGTGTGCAGAAAATGGGTCTAGGCACAGTCCCCCATGGGCATGTGATTTTTCCCCTGAACTGTTAGAGCATGGCCTGGTGCATAGGGCTAATCCCTGTATGTTGTGTCCGCCAACGGTGGTGTTGTTGAAGGCATTGACCATGTGTCTCTTCTGTATTCCTCCCCTTTTTTTTTTGTCACCCTGTCCTTGTGTGCATTAGCATCATCTGGTGGAGGAGCATTGGCACCGGAGCAGGAGGGAGCTGCAACGCACATGGCCCAGGAGGGTGAATTTACGGAGTCTGAAGGCACCAGTGGACGGAGGGCGAGGGGAGCTCAACGACGAGGACAGGATGAGACACCAGCGACAGCGACTCCTCCTCTGATGGGAGCTCCCTTGCGATAGCAGGCACCTCTGTGCCCACCGCATCAACAGGTACAGCCGCCACCCCCTACCAGCACTGCCCTCCCAGCAGCCCCTCAGCGTGTTTCCCGTGCCCCCTCACCCAGGAGGGTGGGCATCTCCTTTGCTCCAGGCACCTCAGGCACTGCCCCAGTCAGCCCTGCTGCCCTCAGTGAGGAGGCTATTGACCTCCTGAGATCGCTCACTGTTGGGCAATCAACCATTTTGAATGCCATCCAGGGTGTCGAGAGGCATTTGCAGCAAACAAATGCATACCTGGAGGGCATTCATTCTGGCGTGGCAGCCCAACAGAGAGCATTTCAGGCTCTGGCCTCAGCACTGATGGCAGCCATTGTCCCTGTGTCCAGCCTCCCCCTTCAACTTCCACTACCCAGACCCAATCCCCTCTACCTCACCCAATCCCAAGAACACCATCAGACCAGCATGCACACTCATCAACACACAAGAGTGGACATGCCAAACATAGGCACCACACATCCCACAGGCACTCACACAAGCACCATACCCATACAGACACACCTACATCCACTGCCTCCACTGTGTCCCCCTCCTCCACGTCCTCCGCCTCCCTCCCAGTCTCGTCTCCACTCACACCTGCATGCACTACACCCTCAGGAACTACCTCCATCACCAGCACACCCATCACTACACTCCGCTCACGTGCAATCACCACCCCCACTACCATGCACACGTCCCCTGTGTCCTCTCCCAGTGTGTCTGTGAGCCCTCCTCTCAAACTACACAAATGCAGGCACACACCCACTCAACAGCCATCCACCTCACAACAGCCTCCAGCCCATGCACCTTCACCCAAATTCAGCAGACCTACACCTCCTAAAACCACTACCTCTTCCTCCACTCCCAAACCCCCTCCATCTTCCCGTCCCAGTGTGTCTAAAAATCTTTTCCTGGCTAGCATTGACCTCTTCCCTACACCTCCGTCCTTCCCCTATGGCCAGGATGTCCAGATCACAGCCCAGCACCTCAGCCATGAAATCATCGAGCACTGTGGTCCCTGCAAGTACAGTCAAATCGTGGGTGGCGCACATCAGGGCTGCCAGTGTGCCACCAAGTGAGGCCAAGGATCACCCTATTCTGCCACCTGCCAAGGTGAAGAAGGGGCCCACATGCCGTAGGCCACACCAACCACCCAGCAAAGACTCCTCCAAGACAAAAGAGGACGGTGTCAAGGTCCCAACAGCGACTTCCATGGTGGGGAAGGGACGCAAGTCTGAAGGGAAGTCACCTCAGGGCACGGAGCCTCCGGGTGAGGGACTGGTGTCACCCCTTCTGCAAGACAGAACAGCAACCTGTACGGCGGTGGCCACCGCTGCAACCACCGCCACCTGCACGTCTGCTGCCTCTGCTACAGTCCCCCGCATAATCCCCAGTAGCCAGCTGTCCGAGGCTGCTGGAGACGTCTTGCTGCCTACCTCCACTGGTGCTGACACATGCACCACCGGCAGCATCTCCACCGCAGACACCGCCACACCTACCGCCACCTGCCCCGCAACGTGCTCTGACAGTGCCACCACAGCCAAGATCAACATCATCCCCAGTGTGCAGTCGTCCGAGGCCACAGGAGACATCCTGGACCCTGCAGTGCCAGCAGTTGGCAGGCAAAGTCGTCGCAGGGTGGAGTGTGTCTCTACCCCCATGGAGTATCATGCTACCTGTTCCCAGAAACTCTCGTGGCTCTGACACCCAGGTGAGGGAATGGGAACTGCCACACACCATGTGCAGCACTCTGGCCACCATGGACCCTCCAGAACAAGTGGAGAAAAGCATCCACTACCCCAGTCCTTGGCAGGATGAAGCACTCTGGGCACTAAGCCCCCTCCAGAACCAGTGGGGAAAAGCATCCACTACCCCAGTCCTTGGCAGGATGAAGCACTCTGGGCAATAAGCCCCATCCAGAAACAGTGGAGAAAAGCATCCACTACCCCAGTCCTTGGCAGGATGAAGCACTCTGGGCACCATGGCCCCTCCAGAACCAGTGGAACATGTCACCCACTTGAGAGACTGTGGCTTTGTACTCCCCAGGACCAAGTCGTGGGCAAACCACCCACTTGGAAGACTTGAGAGACTGTGGCTTTGCACTCCCCAGGACCAAGCAGTGGGCAAACCACCCACTTGAGAGACTGTGGCTTTGTACTCCCCAGGACCAAGCAGTGGGAAAACCAGCCGCTTGAGAGACTGTGGCTTTGTACTCCCCAGGAGCAAGCAGTGGGCATGGAGCCCCCTCGTGGAGCAGTGGCGTAGTTCCATCATCTGGCTGAGGTGCCCCCCCTCCCCTTCCCCCTGAGGTGCCTGTTTTTTTTTTCAACTGATGCCCCAGCAGTGTTCTCTCCATTTTCAGACAGGTGTCATGGGTGAGCTCCGCCCATGCATTTTGGGACCACTGGTACAGGATCATTGAATGGAGCACTTTCCGGACTTGTGTAGTTGCTGTACATATTTGTATATATTGATCTCTTACAGACATGTTGCCCTATCTGGATTTTCGATGATTACACTTGTTACAATCATTTCATTTGGTCCTTGTGTTCTTCCAGAGGGTTAGGGGGTGTATATGTAATGTTGTTGCATGTATTTGTCTGTATGGTGATGTGGGTGAGGGTGGGGGTGGGGGTGGGGGTGTTGCATGTTGCGTGTGTGTGTCACTCTCTTTTTCCTCCCCCCTCCCCTGTGTGCTAGGTGCAGTACTCACTGTGGTTGTCGCCGCCATATTTGATGTCCCTGTTAGAAGAGGAGGTAAACCAACATTGGTAACACCTAAAGTTCGGACTCCATGGCGTCCTGGTTCCTCGTTGGGTGTCGAAAGGTGAGTGGTTTCTGTTCCAAAGACTGTTTCCGACGTGCTTTTGATGTCGTTGGTACTGCCCCGGAAAAGCTGGTGTATTGGTGCCTTGTAATACAGTGGGTGGTACGTTGTCTTCTGCCTGTCTGTTGGCGGTTACCGCCAATGTGTTTGTTTCTATCGCCGTGGCGGTCGGTGTGTCCCCATAGTGACCTTCGAAAGCTGCGAGCAAAACATCTCCAACTGTGATTTCCTCAGCTCCCGAAACCATTGACCCGCTAAAGAAGACCACCAAGAGCAAGCCTACCAAACAAGCCAAATGGTTCACCCTGGAACTTCTGACCCTTAAACAACACTTCAGAAAAGTAGAGACATTGGCCTTCCAACAAGAACACCGCCAACCTCGACGCATGCAAGACTGCCCTCAAAAGATGCCAACGCCAACTCAGAGAGACCAAGATAGAGCCACTCACCACCCACTTTAAGGCTAGCACCAATCATGCCAGAGAACTTTTCAGCATTGTCAGAGAATTCTTCTGCCCTGCCACCACAGAGAATAAGATCCACTTTTTCTAGGCCCTCTGCAACAAGCTATCAGACCCCTTCCACAACAAGATCACCAACATCTACAGCAACTTCGACCGCCAATCCACCAACCTCAACCACCCGAACCCCAACTCACCACTCCCCCATAGAGGATCACCAAATGTAAGCAGCTGTCCACCGTAGACACCCTCTCTATCATGGCCTCCATCCACTCTGGACCCCCCAAAGACCCCTGCCTGCACCACATCTACAACCTAGGAGGAGAAACTATTTGAGCCACACTCACAGTACTCCTCAACACCTCCATCTCCACAGCTACCGTCCATAGTGCCTGGAAGAAGGTCAAGCTCCTCCTGAAAAAACCCTCAGCCAACCCCAGTGTACTAAAGAACTACTACCCTATCTCGCTCCTCCCATTCCCCGCCAAAGTCCTGGAAAAGGCCATCAACTGCCAGCTCACGGACTACCTCAAACAAAACAACCTGCTCGACACTTCCCAGCCCAGATATTGGCCAAACCACAGTACCGAAACCGCATTAATCTCAGCTATAGATGACATCAGGTGCTTATTCGACCAAGGAGCATCAACAGCCCTCATCCTCCTTGATCTAGCCTCAGCCTTTGAGACCATCTCACACCACACTCTCATCTCTGGACTCCACAGCATCGGCATTGAAAACAATGCACTCAACTGGATTGCCCCCTTCCTCTCAAAGTATCCTCCTCCTTCCCTACGTCTCTACACCGAAAGTTATCATCTGTGGCATCTCCCAGGGCTCATACTGAGCACTACCCTCTTCAACATCTACATGACTCCACTGGCAGATCTCAACATTGTCTCCTACACCGATGATACCCAGCTTGTCCTCTCCCTCTCAGATGGTAGCACACAAACCAACTTCCAAAGCACCATGATTAACATGGCCACCTGGATGAGGATCAACTGCCTCAAACTCAACTCGGACAAAACAGAGATTCCCATCTTCGGGAACAAACCCGCCCCCTGGAATGACAAATGGTGGCCCACCTCCCTCGGTCCCACATTAACGACTTACAAAACCTCTGGATCATCCTGGTCACTCAACTGACCATGAAGCAATAGATCAATGCCATCTTGTTTGCCTGCTTCCACATCCGCCACATGCAAAGTAGGATTTTCAAAGTAATCCCCATCTTTACCAGGAAAACAATCACCCAGGCCATCATCTCCACTACAAGAATGCACTCTAAATCAGAACCACTAAACAGCTCATGAACCGCCACCAGACCATGCAGAATGCATCAGCAAGATTTGTCCTCAATCTCCCCAGAAGAACCAGGATCACCCCTCACCTCAGAGCCCTCCACTGGGTCCCTGTCCAGCAAAGATGCCTCTTCAAGTTCCTCACTCATGCATACAAAGCCCTCCACAATGTGGGATCCATCTACATCAACATCAACAACCACCTTTCCTTCCACCAACCCACCAGAGACTTTTGTTCAGCCTCCCTGTCTCAGGCCCATGTTTACCGCATCTGCAGTGAACGCTAAGGAGAAAGATCCTTCTCCCAACTTGCCGCCAAATCCTGGAACAACCTCCACCTTCGCTCCTCCTCTTCCCTGAAGGACTTCAGAAAGCAGCATTAGACCCGGCTCTTTGACCACCAGCAACAGCCTGATGAGGCTTGCAGCACTCCCCTAGTGCCTTGAAACCCCTCACGGTGACAGGTTTGTACATTACAAGACTCAGGGCCATATTTATACTTTTTGATGCCAGCACAGTTTTGCGTCAAAAATAACACCGCCGGTTAACGCCATTTTGTTGCGCCGTGCGGGTGTCAAATTTATACTTTGATGCACGGCGGCGCATACCACAGGTGTGAGTCATTTTTTTTTACGCACATCGCGGCGTCAAGTCGTAAAGCGTAACGCGGCGGAAATGACTGTGGGTTGATTTACGACCCAGCAAACCGGATATGCTGCTGTTTTTGATGCAATAGCGTCAAAATTCCCCGCGAACACAGCCATTTCAGCAGAGGAGAGCCAAAATGGATCCCAGATGCCTCTACAGACCTCAGGAAGATGACAACAGACCAGGAACCAGCCAAGAGGAACCACACAAGAACCAGGACACTTTTAAGAAGAAAAGAAAGTGTTGCTTTAGTGCAGAGGAACAGAACATTCTGGTTAAAGAGGTGACGGAACACCAGCACCTACTGTTTGTCACCTCAAAATTGCCAATCAGTAGGAGAGAGGCTATATGGCAACAAATTGTCGACAAGATTAACAGTGTCGCAGAAGTACACAGAACAGTCATCGAGTGCAAGAAACGCTGGCATGACTGCAAGCGCAGGACCAAGGAAAAGATGGCCAGGAACAGGAAGGCAGCACTGCAGACTGGAGGTGGGAGTCCAGCACACCAGGAGGCCCTGGACCACATGGAGGAGATGGTTGCAGCCATCATCCCTGAGGAGATCGTCACAGGGATTCAAGGACAGGACAGCGCAGACTACCAGGAGACAACGCACATGCACGGTAAGTCGCATGGGGAATTAAAATGCACTAATGTTAAATGTAAGCGGGGGGATACCGACCACAAAATGCATGGAAGTCATCGTATACATGGAGTGGCATGGGTAAAGGGGTATGGCATGGGGGCATGGCCTGCACAGACAGAAGCTGCGGCACACCAATACACTACACCAACAACAGTCCCATGGGGGCATGAGGCCATGCCAACGATGGAGCAAAGGTAAAGCCATGCCAGGAGGGAAGGGCACAACGTCAAACTGACATCTCGGCACACGTCAGCCACCATACCCCCTACATTAACTAGGGCCCTATTAGACAACAGTTGCCACTACCACCTCCGCTCTGTGTGCAGCTCAAGTAGCCAATGGCAGTAACTTCCCCATGGATCATACACACCTAAATTAGTGGGTTGAGGATGACAACTCCAGTAATCCCCTGAAACAAGACAAAGGCCCCAGTCCTGTCAAATGTCAATGCCCATAGTTGTCACTAACATCAGCCAATGTCATCAACAATAGGAGCTACACAGCACTAAGAACATACCCAGGCTGCATATGTCAGGGTCCATCCTGTGCCTGGGTCACAATGTAACATCCCAAATGTCAAACTGCTCAGACAACAGCATTGAGGGGGAGGACACATGTAACTGGTCACTGAAATACACCTGCACAGTCAGAGGAGGAAATAGGACACTGATACGATTATCAGGGCAATCCAATGTACCACACATTCCCAACATCAGCTGTACACATTACCAATGCTAACATCCATATCGTGCCATAACAATGCTATGCATAGGATACGCTACATGTCAACTACATTTAAGTGGATGTGAAAGATCAGAGACTGGGGCAGGTTCAGATTGTCAAGTGTGCTGCCAGTGCCATCACAGCACCCACAGCCAGTGAAAGGCCACATCATGAGAATGGATGTAGACGGAGGATTGAGTAGGACAAGAAGGTTGCAATTCACTATTTGGCCTAAAACAAGACTAGAGGAGATGATGTGAGAAGTCCAATAACTTAATACTATACATGTGACATGCAGGTGGGCCATAGGCCTGGGAGAATGCCCATCTGAAAGACTGGAGCAATGAACACGAAACAAAATCACAATGTGAAATCATCACAAGGCAGGCATGTCACATCACTAATGCCACAAGACAGACTCACTAATTATACCCCGTTTCATTGCAGAGGAAGATGGATCTCCTGTGGATATGCCTGTCCCAGAATACTCTGATGACATGGATGACGAGCTGACACACATTCCCCAGCAGACCATCCAAGAGGTCCTTGGAACCCTCCAGACCCCACCTTCAGTCACAAGGAGGAGCACAGAACAAGCACCCATCACAGAGGACCCACCCACCACCCCAATTGTAAGACCTGCCAGCTACAATACAGCTGAGGACTCTGACAACACAGGCACCAGCTTTGAGAGAACTGTAGTTGGGGTACAGCGGGAGCTGGCCAATGAGGTGCAGGTAGGGATGCAAACTATGGCAGCCACCCTAGAGGGAGTGCGTTTGTGCATGATGTCATCTGCAGATCAGGCAGCAGCTATGCAAGGGCTAACATCTATCTTGCAGGAACAGCAAAAAAGCCTGAAGGAAATCAGCACAGCTGTAATACAGTTGACCCAACACCTACAACAGCAATCCTGTCAATGTGTGCACGAATGCAACATTGAACCTCCCAGGGTCGACCAGGCTGCCTACCATCGTGATGTGGCTGCTATCAGCAGATCCTCCTTGCTGCAGTACTGCCCTTAAGACCTTCACAGGTAGCAGTGACCGGGATGTCTGACTCCACGTCTTCTAACACTGAGGTGTGTGTTGCCCCTTCACAACCACCACCAACAAGGACAGAGGAGGCAACACACACATCAGAAGAAGAAGACATGGAACAGATCACCTTCACACGGAAAAGTACCCAGAAGCACTAGTCCCTGCCACATGGCCAACTATTACCAAGGTCCTGCGTTTTGTAACATGTCAGTCTTACAACAATTCTACTCAATGACTGTTCTGCTAACCACTGTATATCTTGTCAGCCTGCCCAGTGATTATCTCTCTCTTACTCATTGGCAAATCCTGTCCCTCTGCACTGTCTGAAACATTACCCCAGCATGTCAAAAGCATTTCCTTAACCCCATGTGTAGGATCACAATGTAAGATGTCACTATAATGGACTCAGAATCATGGACAATGTACATATAGCACTACAGCACTTTTCAATAAATAGCACTTACACAACCACTTTGTCTCTGTGTAATGTGACACATCAACCGTGCAGTAGATCACTGAAATTTGCCTACTGTCAAATAACGTAGCTTGTCAATGCAACTGTCCTGATATTATGTATTCAGATAAATCTGCACAGTGGCCAGGATTGCATCATACTCTGCCCTTCCTGAGGGTAATATCTGATGAAGTGAGAAACCATACTCCATCATGCTGTGTTGGACAGAATAATGTTTCCTCAAGGGATATCTAAGTCATCAAATAGTGGCAGCAAAATGGTGTCACCATGCAATACTAACACATATAACAGTGCACACAAATCTAAGCTAACACTACAAAAACTGCATGAATGAAGGTGTCTGAGTTTACATCCAAAAAGGTAATCATGCTGAACAGTGTCACAAATGATCTATGTGAGTCATGAAGACAAGACTACAAGAGTGCTCACGACAACGCATCTTATAAGGGTGTCCTTGAACATCACACTGCAGTCAGACCTAAAACTGTTCCCCCAATACCAAGTCTGGAAGCACCGTTTGTGACTTACAAAACGTACTTACCGACAAAAACACGTTGGGATCCATGTTAACTGTGATAAGTGGTTGCAACGAATGGTGGAATCTTTGCAAGGTAGCTCTGGGGTAGCTGCCAATCTTACATCTCAGTTGGGATTTGTTTGTAGCATAGGGCACAAATTATAATAGAACAAAATTCATGTACACTAATGCCAAGGCTATGATCAAGTAGCATTTAACACATACTGTAAAGGGTTCACTATATATTTATTAAATGGTAATCACAGACGAGGAAACTGAGGGAAAAGTCTTACCTACCTTAATCTACCCTGACTACTCATTACCCACAACTGTCCCTAACTAACCTAACCTAAACTTACTTATCACATGTAACTAAATGTTCTAAACATAAACCCCCCACCCCCCTTATGAGACGGGACACATGGAGGACAACACATACTAACCTAAACACATACTATACTATCCTAAACAAATATATATCTTTTTGTATATTTATTATTTTGTTGTTTTTTTTATTTTATTTTTTATTAAACATACAAGAACCCCAACATAGCCCCCCACCCATCCTCCCACACTCTTAATAAGTAAAAATAGAAAGAATCAGGACCCTCCACCCACTAACACTAGCTAAACTAGCAGACTATACTAATCTAACACTAAGCCTCATAAGCCCACTAAGTATGAGAACAAGGAAAGAGGAGGGAGGGGAGGGAATCATGTCCATTGTCTACAAAGTCTAGAGGTTGGCCCTCCTGAGGGTCCGCTTTATGGACTTTACATGCCTATATGGCGAACATCCCAGCTCAGATTACTTATCTTCCTCAATACACTGTCCATCTTACGTTCCATGTCGTGGAATGCTGCAGGGTCAACTGTTGGAGCTGGGGCAGTCTGGGTACCGGCGGAGGAGATTTGTGGGTGTGTAGAGCCAAGACCAGTGGGCTGTCCTGAAGCTGTTGCAATTCTGGGGCCTGGAACTACAGCAGACGTTGGGACAACAGTCCCAGCTGTGGGTAGTGCCACCTGGGTGGAACTGGTGGTTGTGCTGGTGGTGGCTGTGGTGGGCAAAGTAGGGCCACCCTGTGGGAAAGCCCTCCATGCTCCGGAGGCCTGTTCATGGCAGTATCGACGGGCCATCCTCCTGAACCCCGACTCTACTAGCAGGATATGTTGATATCTCATGGCCCGCCGCTGGAACTCACGGACCTGGTTGGGTGTCATGTTTGCAGCTGTGAAGACAAAGGCAAATAATTGACATTAGGAACTGCATTATCTGAAATGGCACAACAAGTAATTCAGACAATACATCTACTGTACTTGTAACAACTCATATCACCATACAGATCATTGAATGTCCCTGAGGAAGTACATGGCAGGCCAGCCTACAAAGGTCACATCACACATAGCACATCCAAAACCTACGAGATGGGTAACAACTGGCATTGACATGCCATCTGAGTTCTGCCAGTTATCAGCTATCAATTATGCTGCATATCCTCCGCCAATACCTGGGCTACAGATGTCAGTGTACGGAATGCAAAACTAAAGCCACATGGTCTGCAAGTTGTAACTGGACTTGCTAGTATAGTACTCATGTGCCATACCTGAGTGTGTTTACTAGGTTCCGACCAAACATTCACTTATTCACATGTATGTGCAACATACTGGTAGCATCAGTCCTAGGTACCCTATTCACAAACCCATGCCTGTGTTTGAGGGGGGGTGGAGAAACAACGAACACTTCCAAACAACATGGACACCCAGGAGTGTATAGAAAACTCCACACGTGTTTGGCTCTACACACACACCACAGGTAAGGTCTATCAACAATTAGGAGTCTGCAAACCCTTGACCAATCATAGGGGGTCATTCCGACCCTGGCGGTCCATGACCGCCAGCGCGGAGGGCAGCGGAAGCACCGCCAACAGGCTGGCGGTGCTTCCTGGGCGATTCTGACCGCGGCGGTAAAGCCGCGGTCAGAAAAGGGGAGCCGCCGGTTTCCCGCCGGTTTCCCGCTGGCCCAGGGAATCCACCATGGCGGCGCTGCTTGCAGCACCGCCATGGGGATTCCGACCCCCTTCCCGCCAGCCTGATTCTGGCGGTGTCCACCGCCAGAACCAGGATGGCGGGAACTGGTGCCGTGGGGCCCCTGGGGGCCCCTGCACTGCCCATGCCACTGGCATGGGCAGTGCAGGGGCCCCCTAACAGGGCCCCACAAAGATTT
This sequence comes from Pleurodeles waltl, assembly GCF_031143425.1. NCBI lineage: Eukaryota > Metazoa > Chordata > Amphibia > Caudata > Salamandridae > Pleurodeles > Pleurodeles waltl. The sequence continues at coordinate 600,679,643 of NC_090438.1, forward strand.
TCACTGTCTGCAAAGCAGACAGTGAAAATCGCGACGGGTGCCACTGCACCCGTCGCACCCCTGCAACTCCGCCGGCTCCAGTCGGAGCCGGTTTCATTGTTGCAGGGGCTTTCCTGCTGGGCCGGCCGGCGGTCTTCTGGCGGTCGCCCGCCGGCCCAGCGGGAAAGCCGGAATAGCCGCCGCGGTCTTTTGACCGCAGAGCGGTCTTTCAGCGGGAACCGCTTGGCGGGCGGCGACCACCGACCGCCGCGGTCAGGATGACCGCCATAGTGCCACACATGTCAGGAAATGCACAGCTTGGTACACAACATATACTTCCAGTAAGGCATGACTTACAACTAACACAGACTTGCAAGAACACCCCTGGCCATGATTTGCATGCACACCTAGGCCATTGCACTCAAGTTCCACATCCCTGTAGCACTACATGTGGAAGTACATGCTGCTAGGAAGTTCAACCTACAGTTTAATAAGTACTTTGGTGAATAGGGAAGCAGACGTCTGTTGGAAAGCGATTTGCAGTACCAATCTGGGAGAATGTGGGTCTGACAGGCTGACTAAATCTGAGCTGAGTTTCAGTGCGACTCTTGTTGATACAAGTGTTATCCACATGACTCACCCCAGTACTCATTGTGGGGCCTACAGGAATGACCTACAATCCCTAGATAATGCAATCGGATAAGCATTGGCCAACTTAAAACTTTTAAGAAACTGAAATCCCACTCATGGAACAAGACAAATGATTGGCCAGCGCATCACACCTTGCTATGTGTTCAACACACAGGAGTCCATCACACATCACCAGCAAACACAACACATAACAGACATGTCAACACTTACTGGACTGTAAGGCATGGAAGGAAGAATTGTGCTCAGAATCTGTGCACTGACCTACAATTTCAAAGACATATACAATGTGTAAGCTGAATAAGGAAATTACAGCCATTCAGACATGGTGATACTGCAACTGATATATCACGGCCAACATGTACATAGCATGGGTCTCCTTTGACAGTTACACACATATCTGCACACATGCAGTGGCCCTAACTATCATGTGGTGGCAAACATGATCCGTCATTAGTGATCAGAAATAATAATGGAGTGTAATCGTCTCATGTGCATCCAAGAGAGACATCCAAAGCCTGGTTACGTGAGGACTGCTTTACCAGTCAAACAGCCATTATTACACATAGGTACAATGTACAGAGGGGCAGGGAATTTTGTACGCCCTGCTATTGTTACAGTTTCTTCATTTGATGTGGCCCAGCAATGGTGATTTGCACCAACCATGGAGATGTGAACCCATGTGTATACCTTTGGACTGCCATCCCGAATTGGAATGTGGCACAACTAACTCCAAATACCAGTCTAAGATGTTAGCTGAGGGCACCTTACACCTTTTCACAATGTTTTCTAATCCATATCTGACATGTATTCAAAAAGATGAAGGACCACAATAATCCCTAACATTCATAGAACTTCCATGAACACTTTCCTTCCACACTCACCAGACTCACATGAGAAATATGTCTGGGCCACTTTGCTATCATCAATTGACGTTAAGCCAGCACTCATTTTCTGCATCATATAGTGTTTCTAAAGTCAGTCTATCTATTGCGGCAACAAAGTTAGCCAATATTTTAGTACATCTTTACTTCTCTGGCAAATGTGACCTATATAGACATGATTGGCTCCTATTTTGTTTGGGTGTCTGACACAAAGGCGGCACCTATTTACTTAACGGAAAAGTATCCTGTAAGTTTGCAGAGCACGTGCTTCCTGACAGCTAGCAAATGTGATCCATCACATAGTGCATCAATTACCCTGTATATTTCCCCAGCCTTACTCACAGTCAGCAACTTAGCTGGCAGATATTGTAGAAGTCATCTGATGTCACTACAGAGCATTTAATCGTGCACATTTACATGATTAGTACTCACCAACAGGGCCACCAATCATTATTCCCAGGTGGTCCAGCAGATCTTGCTCCCTGGTGAAGAGGTCAGCCCACCGGTGCTTCAGCTGGTGGTCACTCCTCTGTTTGGCATACACGCGCTGCAGGTGATGCAGCACCTTTCCCCACCGGATTCTGCGCGCCTTAGTGTGATACCCCTGTATCACCTTGCCCCCTGCCTCGATCATGAGTGGTAGGAAATGGCACGCAAGCCATATAAAGTCACCCAACTCCTCCTCACCCATCCTGCCAAGACGTGGCCTACCAGACATCTCGGCAATGAAAAGGGGAACAGGGGATAAAGAAGTAGAAAGGAGAAAACGGGGAAAGTAGGGGTACAAAAAAAGAAGAAAAGTAAACTTAACCACTAAAAGAGCCCAACTATCCCCAAACTAGCACTACCCACAACAGACTCCCACAAACAACAAAAACACTACAATACTGGACAAAAGTAAACAAAACACACTAGGACACTATACAACAACAATATTTATTTCACAAAATGACAATTGAGATAGCACACAGGACACAAAAGCACAAAATCACTGGACACCACTCTGAAAACAGCCACACAGTGTAAAAGATTCACAGACTGCAAAGTGAAAGTGAAAGTACACCCACTGTACATAATCTGTAAACAGGATATCCTATTACATTACTTCCTGCATAGTAAATAGTATGTACAATTATTTGGATGTGGCCTAATTTTCACTCCTGTGCGTCAAAAAATATGACGCACAATCTGTATTGGTGGAAAAAAATGACGCATAACGCTAGCAACGTCAAAATTTCAGTGCATGAACTGTTTTTGGACATTTTTTTCAGTTTTTATGTTATGTTGCATTTGGGATACATCAGAGATAGGCTAATTGCACCCACTATGGTGTTGATGGTGTATGTTCACATGTGAGACATCATACTGCAGCGGACCATGACCAGCTACTTCCTTAACAGGATTTTGACAGTTGGCTGACGCACTAAATGGTCATACAGTATATGTGGCCTACATATATGTATTGCACAATTTGGGCATGTTTGGCATCAGGAGAGGATAGCAAGGTGGCACACATAAGTACAATTCCTCAATGCCTATGGCTCAATGTGTGTGCATTGGCAACTAATGTAGTTGTTGACCGAGTGTGTGTGCATCACAAGATACATTTTTGAACATATGCTTGTATGAATGTAAAGTTAATGTGTCCATACCTTAGATGCAAGTCATTGTGGAAATGAGAGAGGACATGTGTTAGTCATACATGTAGCAACATCCGTTATGTGCACTTCCAGGATTTTGGGTAACGTAGGCACCACAAGTGACAAAGCATGCACCAGATAGATGGCAGACGCTTGCTCATGTCAATGGTCCACAATTTCACCATCCTATGTCCTAGATTTTTGGTAACAGCTTCCTAGGCACTTGTTGGTGAATCCCACAGTGAGTCAGACACATGCATTGAGCAACTGGGTACCATGTAGTTGGCCCAGACAGCCAAAGGTGAACCACAAATGTATGATGACGCCACAGTTGATGTCATATTACTGAGCCACAACTCTCCAGTGGCTGTGATGGACCAGCAGACGAGGCAGCAGGTGTCCACATATTTCCAGGGATCAGCACAGAGGTGTCTTGTTCATGTGTGTGGCCCAATGTTGATCCTGTATATTTTACGGGTGTATGTTGTCACAGTTAGGTCCAGGTCTCATCATGAGTCAGTGGCAGCTATTTCTGTATCTACTGAGTGTCCTTTGTTGATCAATGTGTGTAGAGTGGATGAAGACATGAGAACCTACATGGGGATGGTCCCACCCTGTCACTGAAGACGTGTAATGAGACTGTCAACAGGGCAACCTTGGTGTGCTGAGTGAGATAGTGTCTCAGGTGTCATGTTCCGGCAGGTGTCATTACAACATTTGTACACAGGTTGGCCTCTGCAATTCCCACTGCATCTGGGTACATCATAGCCTCTGTGCTGATTATTCTCTCAGCTAATCACCACACACTGCCCTTCAATATGTTGTGAGCAATGTAATTCAGTTTGTGAACTGTCAGGGTCCTGATGTGTGGACTTTTCATGGACATTATCAGAGGTTGCTGGTTCTACTAAAGGCCCCATACCCAATCCCAGCATACGGCCCTGGGACACTGTAACACTTTGTCGTTCATGCATAAATGAGACCCAGACAAGGGATGGGCCATGAATTTTTGTATTCACAGAGGATTTAACTCATATGGTACAATTAAAAGGGAGATGATGCTATACAATGTATTTGGGTATGCATTGATGAAGCACATGACCAAATACCCTCTGAGGAATGAGAGGTTTGGTAAAGCAAGTGTGGTACATATGTAGCCACAGGGAAATGTTAGGGTGACACACAGACAGATGCCAGTCAGGCTGACAGGATGCAGGGTGAATCAGGATCCAGCAATTTCACAAGTTACATAATCATTGGTCTGACTAAGACTGTTTGGAGGACGAACTAGACAGTTGACATGTAAAACTTTGTATGTCCTATGTTTTTGAAGGTGACACATGAACCCAAGGGCTGTGTTACACGGCTTAATTAGTAGCAATGCTTAACGGTGTATTTGACAAACTGGCAACTCCTATGCCGTTCCAGGCATCAGCAGGGGCAGTGCAGGTAGATGGGTGGTGTGCATGGAGGTGATCACAGGTGTGGGATCCATCAGTTTCTCACAAGTACTGTAGGTGAGATTTGCATTCTAATGGCCAACGGACGTTTTCACACGGGAAGCAATCTACAGGTGCTAACAGGGATAAGAAACTAGAAGCCACTGTATTAATTGACCTGACGTCCATGAAGTCAGATGTTCTATGACAATGGTATACCATAGGAAAGGGTGTAGCACACTGGATTGCTATTATCAGTCTGTGTGTGTAGAGGAGGGACTATCGGGGTACACATCTTACTATTCCAGGGGCTTCTTCAGACAGGTGGGTTGTGACCAGGTGCATGGGTGTGTCAGGAGTTAGGAAATGGGATGACATGTACATGGAATGTCATGTGTGCAATGCATGTCATATGTGTGGCACTTGTGCTGTCTATGTTCTGCTTATATGGAACTCTAGTCACAGATAGTCCTTGCAAAGATTGGATGCAGTTGGACTTACTGCTGTCAAGGGTCTGGTCATACATTCGTGTTACTGATGCAAAAGCACATCAAGTGCCTCGTGTATGAGGCTTGTTTTCCCCTTATTGAGTGATGGTGTCTTAGTTGTGAGCCATATGCTGCGATGGACCATGTTTACAACATGTATGTGTGAAATAGGTGTGATCCTCTGCTACTGTCCTTCAAAGGTGAAATGTACAGGATGTATGTCATTTACAGTGTGTGTATGTGACCGTTGAATCGTATGCATCACATTTGCTCTGGGATTTTCAGTGTCCTAATCGGTATATCAGCAATGCTCCATGAGGCGACACTCTCATTCTGATAGTTAGAGATAAAGGTGTGCAAAAATGAATAGCCAAACCATGATATGGTGATTATTATAGGTGTTTATTTAAATTAGTTCATAAAGTGGTGATGGTGATTATATTTAAAAGAAATTGTTCACTATATGTTGCCGCCTACGCAAACCAGCAGGCGTGTTTTGTTGTTCCCCCTCATGTTGCAGGCCACCATCCTCCTCTTCCTCCTCTTCAGGCATGTGTGGCTCTGGTTCCAGGAGGGGAATGTTCCTTCTTATGCAAATGTTGTGCAGTATGGCACATGTTACAATGATCTTACAGACCATTTCTGGGGAATATAGGAGGCTACCACCAGTGATGTCGAGGCACCAGAATCTCAACTTGAGGATGCCGAAGGTCCTCTCGACTATGGTGCGTGTCCTCCTATGTGCTCTGCTGCAGTACTCGGGTTGCCAGTAGGTGTCATTATTCATGGCTGGATGCCATACCCCTGATCAGCTGCAAGAGAAAATTAATGGGATCATGTTGATGTAGCTAGCATCATTGAAATCACCTTGCATGGCAGTAGTTGTTTTGTGTTGTCTGTGACTCTTTTGTATTATTGTGTGTATCCTAGGCTTGTAGGATGTACCATCTACATTGTGTTGTTTCCTTGGCTGGACGAGTGTTTGGCTTCTGACCAGTTGTCAGCAGTATGTTTTGGGATTTGCAGTACAGTGTGCCCTCCCTACCATTGTGCCTTGTGATACAGGTGTCCCTGTGTCTTCACTGGGGGTGAGATGATAGTCCCATACACAGGTTAAAATTGACAGTGTTGTTAACACGTTCATATCAATGTACCCTGGACATCCCATACCTATAGACTTATGCAATGGATTAATGTAAACATAATTGAGACGCTTACAATTTGCAAGGTGAAATTTAGGCAACACACTCCAAACGTTGTGATCATTGACGTCTTAACATTAGGCTGTACACTAATTTCAGATGTGTGACAGGTTCAATGGTGACCTAAGAAACATGGCTAGCGATGTCACAACCTCAGTGTGATCCTGTCGACATGTTGCTGTTGTGGTGTATGTGTTGTGTGCCCCAGAGGGTTGCTGTGCAGTGTGTATATAAGTAGGTTTTTGTACTTACCAACAAGTAGTCCATTGCCATACCGTCCATACTGGAAGTGTTGGTTGATGGTGCTGTGACGGAAGATGAAGGATTCATGGACACTCCCAGGATATTTTGCCGCGATGTTGGTGATCAATCCTTGGTGATCGGCAATGGCCTGCACATTGATGGAATGTGTGTACTTCCTGTTGCGGTAGAGTTGTTCAGTTGCAGCAGGTGGCACGAGGTGTACATGTGTGCAGTCGATTGCACCAAGGATGTGTGGGAAGCCACTAATGAGGTAGAACCCCTGTTTTGTTTCCTGCTTCTTCTGCAGTTTGTTAGGGAAGCAGATGTGGTGGGGTGTGAGTCCAATGATGGCATCCAGTACTTTGGGCAAAAAGGCAGAGAATGACGGCTGTGCTATTCCGGCAACCAGGGCACCAGTTGTTTGGAAAGAGCCACTTGCCAGCATGTGAAGTACGGCAAGCAGCTTGGTTTCTGTTGGGATGGTGCAGGGTGTCAGCAAGGTGGGTGCCAACTGTGGCTCTATGTTTCACAGCAGCTGCTGAATGGCCTGCCAGTTCACCCTGTACCTCTGGATGATGTCATGTTCCCTGAGGCCATAAAGGGTTGTTCTGGGGCGGAATATCCTCTCCTGCTTTCTGCGCTGCCTTTGGGGTCCCTCTGGTGTTGTGGTAGCTGCTGTTGTTGCTGCTGGGCTCTGCGTGCACGCTGGATGAGAAGCACCTCCATGTCTCCCTTTTGCTGCTCTGTTGCTCTGCTGTTGCTTCTGTTTGTTCAGATTAAATACAGGTCTGTTTGCCCCATTTTAATGCCTGCCCTGACCCAGGCGTTAAATTTTGACGCAAATCGGGCTGTGGGTCATTTTCCAGCTCTGCCTCCCAGCAGTGTGTCATTTTTTGCCCGAAAGCATAAATACGACGCACGGCGGTTTAAGTCATTTTTTGGACAGGAATGCCTACCTTGCATATAATTAACGCAAGGCGGGTTGCTGCATCCAAAAAATTGCGCACACGTGGACTCAGGCGTCAAAGTTTAAATACGGGGCATGATTTGCGCTGAATGTGCGTCAAAAGTTTTGACGCACATTCGGCGCAGACGGAGTATAAATATGCCCCTCAGTGTATCGTATTGTGGCCACATCAACACCTCCCAGCCCTGTTGCCTCAACATCACAGGCAGCCATTTGCCCCACCACCTGTGTACCAAGCACAGTGTCGCCATCTTCTACCCCCCAGTACTGGATCCTGAGTTGCAGAGCAGCACTTCTGGCAGTGAGATTTCAGGGCCCAGTGGGAGAGGGCACCCTGTTTCAAAGGGACAGGCCCGTAGGGGTAGAGTGCTTGGAAGCACTGCTGTGGGCCAGGGATAAGGCCACTGGGGCTGCCCCTGGTCAGGACACCATCAGCCGTGTCCTGGGGGTCTATCAGGAGTCCCAAGGTGTGATGGATAGGTTGTGATCAAACTCTGCGAAATCAAGCAGCTACAGAGGGATATACATAGGGACATGCGAGAAGAGATGGAGGTCCACAATACCAATATGGCCTCCCTAACATGAGTGATGAGGAACATACACAGGGGGTCATTCTGACCCCGGGCGGCGGCGTTAGCCGCCGGCCTGGCTGGGCCCGCCAGAATACCGCTGCGCGGTCAAAAGACCGCCGCGGGTATTCTGGGTTTCCCGCTGGGCTGGCAGGCGACCGCCAGAAGGCCGCCCGCCAGCCCAGCGGGAAACACCCTTCCATGAGGATGCCGGCTCCGAATGGAGCCGGCGGAGTGGAAGGGGTGCGACGGGTGCAGTTGCACCCGTCGTGATTTTCAGTGTCTGCATGGCAGACACTGAAAATCTTTGTGGGGCCCTGTTACGGGGGCCCCACGACACCCCATACCGCCATTCTCTTCCTGGCGGCCAAAACCGCCAGGAACAGGATGGCGGTATGGGGCTCGGAATCCCCATGGCAGCGCAGCAAGCTGCGCCGCCATGGAGGATTCCCCAGGGCAGCGGGAAACCGGCGGTACACCGCCGGTTTTCCGTTTCTGACCGCGGCGGTCAGAATGCCCATGGGAGCACCGCCAGCCTGTTGGCGGTGCTCCCGCGGTCGTTGGCCCTGGCGGATTTTACCGCCAGGGTCAGAATGACCCCCACAGTCTTCATCAGGGCTTTTCAAAACCAATCTTCCCCTTCCTTTGGCTCATCAACACCAGGAACATCAACATTCATGCCAGGCCCTGGGAGGAAGGCCCTTCCAGAGGAAGAGTCCGCCCCAGACACCCCTGCTTTCAAAGCAACAGATCCTCACCCCCATGCAAGTGGGGACATCCAGCAAATAATATAGGAGGTGCGGAATGGCTTTGTCCGCCGGAGGTGACGACCGCGTATGTGGTGAATGTGACCGCCATGTTCTGCAGATTCACTCACCTGACTCATTACACTGCTACCCGCAACATCTCCACCATCTGAGCTGCTGTGTGCCACCTCTGGGAGCAATCACACCATGTCCAGCAGGTGATAGGGCCCCTGCCTTCTCTCCAGAGGAGTTGGAGAGGATTGTTACTGAGGTCCTAGCCCTGTATGAGCAGCTCTACGGCTCACCAGAGGAGCAGATAAGTACCTCATGTGCACAATTTTAATTGTACTTTACCATTGTTTCCCCTTCACAGGCTACAATGTACCCCTGTGTGCCAGTTAGACTTCTTGTGTGCCTATTGTTGCAGTCTGTGTGGCATCAATGGGATGTAAAATGTGCAGTTATTGGCAGCCAAAATCATGTGAATTTCAGTTGTATTATGTTTTGTGAGGCTTTTGGGGTCCTAGGTCATCCTTGTGTTGGATGCACATAATTAGGTTAGGAGACAATACTGCCATCAAGTGACATCTCTTTACTCATGATTGTTGTAACTGTTGGACAATATGTATGTGCATGACAGCATGTGCTGTGAATGCATCTTCTGTTCCCAGTATGGCGATGTGTATAGTGCCATAGATCTTTCAGTCCACATCTGGCCTTGCTAAACTGTTGTGTGGAAGGCATATCATGACTCACGATGCCCTTCAGGTTGCCACACACACCACATGCCAAATTGCTGAGGGCCACATGATGTACTGTCATGAATGGAAGTGATGGGAATGGAGTGGCATATAAGTTCTGTCTGCTCAGCCTGAAGAGGAGATCAGGGCTGGTCAAATGTAACTCACTGTATGGGACATAGTCCAGGTTGTGGGACAGTCACTATGGCTATGCAACTGTGGCAATGTGCCCTCTCCCTGTACCCCTGCAGATCCTAGCATGTGGCCAATATAATGCCCTAGTGGCAAAACCTGCCCTGGGTGCCTCATTCCTTTGACTAGATTAGGAATCTGTTTAGAGGTAAATCATTAAACTAGTCCATATGTGCATTTTGCATCATTGTCAATGTGTGTCTTTGACTCATGACAGGTCCCTTACTCCCACATCTATGTTGTCACCTTCACACAGGTCATTATTGTCATGTACAGGCTTATTGAATAAATGACAGTCCCACAGTGCAGACAGTGTATTGATTCCTGGGAGGCCATGATATGTGACTCAGTAGCTTGGTCACTTAGCAGAAACTGTACAATGCATGCCTTCGTATGTTGGATGCCATCTCTGTAGGATAGACACATATATCCAAAGGACCGTTATGTGGTACAGGTACATACTACAGAACCCACTTCCTAAAGTGGCATGAGTCTGCATTTGTTATTCCACATGTCCACACATGGACAAGGAAGATACTTTCTGTACCCACCCTGCCAGCCCCTGAATTGTTACGTAAGAGTAATGGTGAAGTTTGTGCTATGGCAGTTGCCTATAAGGACTGCATGCAGTGAGTCAAGTTCACAGAGTGGTAATGTGTTGGTCTATTCATGTGTAAGGAGTTTACCCTTCAGAAGCCAAAGAGATGTGTAGTGTTTCATTGTGTCTCACATCACAGTGCAGGTTTGGAGCAGGGGCTACCCAATGTAAGTAAGCTTGCTTAGTCATTGTAGGCCATGAGTAGGGTAGTGGGTTAGTCTACAAATGCAAATACATATGTCTGTAATCATGTCCCTGCATGTATTGGCTTGTGTGTTTCACACTTGTGAAGTGTAAGCAAATTGAAAACTTCTGGCTTGGTGTTTCTGACATGTATGCGGCTCAACCATTTGTTATAAAACTTGTGATTATAATCTCTTGATTTGTCTTTTGCATCCATGCAGGTCAACGTCCATCTTAAGAAGCAGCTATGGAGAGTCATCGCAAAGAAGGTGCAGACCCTGAGGGTCCACGGCCAGCACACCACCCTCTGTCGGAAGAGGTGGGAGGACCTGAGACTCTGGCCTCAGAAGATTTCTGAGGTCCAGCTGGGGATGTCCTCCCAACATGGGTGGGATTCTCATTCTGGAGGTGGCCTACCCAGACCTTGATGTTTGTTTGAGGACTGCACAGCAGTCACAAGGGGGTGAGTTTGGGGCATATTCCTGCCTGTCACATTGCCAAGTGAATATGTTAGGTTCTCACAGCTCCCCCTGACGATTAGGTACCATGTGGAACACAGTAGATGAGTGATTGTTTGTGTAGACATGTCTTGTCTTAAATACTGATGTGCCTTGCCAATTGGCCCAGGGACTTAGGACACACTAGACCACTACTACACAGTGTTACAGGCCAAGAGAAAGGTAATAATAGGTCACTGTCCTCAGCCACGTGTCTGGTAAAAGGTGTATATTGGCCTCTGCCACCCAGAGGCTACTTGTCTTCAGCGTATGATGGATGCTGGTGTCACCCTACTGTCTGTAATGTGAAGATGGCCATCATACATGTGACAGTGCATGTATTTTTTTGGGGTGCAGCCATAGATCAATACTTCCCCTGGGTAAGTGGGGAACGTCTATTGACATGATTTATGTGCATCACTGTTGCCAACATTCCTTGTGCCTACATGTCATCATGTGTCCCTATCCCTTTAGTAAAACATTTGTAAGCTGCTGTTTCAATGCTGATCTACCTGTGATAAGGGGATAATTTCTGTATTCTCTCACATATATGTACATGCCAAAATGTGTGTGGAATAGGACATTTACAATAGGGGAGCGAATCCTGTTGTGTCACAGACAGCAGTGTGTCACCATTGATTATTGGCTGACACATACCCTCACCTGTCATAGCATGTCATTTGGCATGCACAACTGCAGTATCAATGAGCGACATGAAGGGTAGGCCTAGATTTTTTACCCAAAATGTGCATTTCCATGCCATTGATGTAGAATCGTGTAGCAAAGTGATTTGCACATGTGATATGGGGAAGGTTTGTAACCTGACTGTTGGTATGGATCATGGACTGAATTGCAGATATGTTGGAAGCACGTGTTTGGGTACAAGCCTTCATCCACAGACATTTGGGTTTGCATGACCAAAATGGAGACAATGATGTAGCTTCCAATTGAGCAACATGTTGAGGGTCTTCTACAAGTACTTGCAAATCTCTATGCCTCTCCAACATCCAAAGGACTAATGGTGTCTACTGATGCAGAGTATGCCATTGTAAGGGGTGCCAGACATTAGTGTGATTTCCCTGGGACTAGTTGATTCATTGTGTTGTGGAGTTTAGAGTCATATCACCCTGACATGCTGCACATTTTGTCTACAGTGTACATTTCCATGTAAAATGTGTGGCATATCTCAGCAGCATTAGTACTACCTCCATGACTCCATTGGGACAAATATCACTTGGTGAAGTGTGCATGATGGATCTGTATACAGTGTGACATGAGTTATTTCTATGTCATCTTCTCCAGGCTACTGTACTGTTTTCAGCAACATGACCAGTTCTGGGAGCATCATTTATTATTGTTGTGTCATTGCGTATGTGACAAATAGATGTGTACATGACCTTGTGTGAGATCTCTGGGAATGGAGTTGGCATTGGCCTACTGTTGTATGACAACAGGTAAGTGGTGTATGCTTCATGAGGGAAAGCATTGAAGTTGATGAGGTCTCCTACTTGTTGAACGGTTACTGTGATTGCACAACTACAGCCATGCAATTCTAGTTGTCTGAGAGCTTTATTTTTCTGTGGGCAACTGTTGACAGTTCAGATGGCAAGCATGCATATGATATGGTACATGTATGGGCCACTAGGTGGAGTTTGCTGCTGGGGCCTAATTTACATCATGGTAACGTTTGCTATTAGAGCTGTTGTTCAAGTGTGATCATGGACATATGATGACCCTGTTTCTCTTTGTATTTGCAGCATCAGCCCAGGTACGTAAAGGAGACAGGGCACAGCTGAGTGGGGAAGCATATGGCCAAGGGACCTCGGGTCATGACACAACCGACACAGAGGGACCAAGTGGCTTGGAGAGTGAGGTGAGTGCCACGGGGAAGACCGGATCTACATCCTCGTCATCATTGGATTCTTCCTCCAGTGGCTACTTTCTAGTGGTGGGGGACCCATTGGGACGTACCCCTGTACCAGCGTCGTCTGCCACCCCCAGCTCTATCACCACCCTCCTTGTTGCTTCCCACCCAGTTGGCCATGCCCGCTCACCCAAGAGCAGAGGTGTCTTTTTTTCTGCAGACATCTCTGCCTCAGCCCCTGTTACCCCTGCTGCCCTCAGTGAGGAGGCTAGTAACCTCCTGAGGATTATCCCTGTGGGTCAGACCGCCATTGTGAATGCCATCCAGAGGTTGTCCACCCAACTGCAGCAGACAAATGCATTACTGGAAGGCATCCATAGTGCAATGCTTGGCCTAAAGAGATCTGTTCAGGCTCTAGACTCCTCACTAACTGCAATTAGTGCCCCCCACCTTCCGTCACCCCTCCACCTCCTTCTTCCCAATCTAAATCCCCCATTCTCCTTCCTATCCCAAGCACACAGACTGATCCGGGTGCACCAACCTGAACACATACGAGCAGCACACATAAACACAAACACCACAAAACACACAGTACACAAGCACTCAACAGCCAACAATTTCCCAGGCAACCCCACCACATCCACTGTAATACACACCACATCAACCATACCCGCAGACACCACCCCAAAAGACACACAGACATCTATCACATACACACAGACACCACACCAACAGTCACACAGACATCCACCACATCATCCATACCTGCAGACAGCACCCCAACACACACACACATCCACCACTACAAGCATACCCATAGACACCATCCCAACAGACACACACATCCACCACTCCCACTCCAACATCATCCAGTACCTCCACCTCCCAGCTCCCGATACACACAAATGCCCACATTCACACGTGCAACAGACATCACCCAAACATAAGCATATCTCACACTCACCCAAGACATCCACACCAACACAGCAGAAAACCATTCCCTCGACCTCCAAATCCCCACCTCCTTTTGCTGACTGTCCCCATGTTCCTAAGATAGATTTTTTTGTTTGAGCTTATCCTTTACACTTTTCCGTCCACCCTCTCCCAAACCCAAGAGGCCCCACCCACCTCCCAACCCATCCCTTCCACCCCAAGTCCTCCCCTGTCACACCTGCACCCCTGCAAGCACCCATACTCCACCCCCCAAGAAGAAGCCCACTCCTCCTAACAAGCAGTCCACCCCTCCCAAACCTAAACCTACCCATCTCAAGTCCGACCCCCTTCCCCCAAGGATGATCCCTGAGGTGCCAGCCTGCCCACTTGATGCCACTTCCTCTGGAGGTTACCTGGCAGCAAAGGAGTCAAATTAGAGCACAGTGATGTGCATGGACAATTGCATATGGACTGACCAATGGCCTTAATTCTGAGGGATTTACAATAAATAAACCCAAACAGTTGTTTTTTGGGTACATATTTGTCCTGCAATTCCTTTTCTACCTTTAAGTTGTTCCTGAGTAACTTGGGTGTCTGCCTACAGTTGTGTGTGGAAGAGGAGGTTTGTTTTAATGGTGATGAGAATGTAACTCTTGATGGGGCTTGTAAAGTTTCAAAAGGCACCTGTGAATAAATTGTGAGTGATGTCTGTCCTAGTTTGAGAGATTATGGGAACTTTTAATATCTGATATGTCACCAAGAAGTTAATGATTTTGAGAAGCAAATGTTGAAATTGACTTATTTAAATATAGTTTAATGTTTTAATCAGATGCTGGAGCTATCTTTCCCTTTTTGATTCTGTTTCAAAGTCGGTTATGGTGCAATTCTATGTTATTCTACTCTAAGTACTTTTTTATATTGTACATGTTAAGAATAACTATGTAATAAACTTGTACCTACTACCGGAATTATGCATTTTTGAAGCTGTGGATCAATCAAGATGCTTCCGTTTAGAATGAGTGTTTCTAATTGAACACGCATATTTTTCTACACAAACTGTGACAGCATCAGCACTAATGTAAAGGTATATGCTAATGCAGAGTGTCAATAGTCCTTCTTTTTTTTTTTACTATAGTGGGTAATGTAACAAGCAACCTCGTGCAGAAATTGACATTAGTAATGGATAATTGCACTGGAGAGGCTTAGAGGTGCGATGCAGTATGAATACTCAAATGACAATCAACTAGTCATTCTGGAATGCCATATAACCATTTTCAGTAGAAAACTGGGGCCATCTGGAAGTGTCTTTAGTAGTACTTGTTACCCAGTGACGTTGATTGTACTGTTCTTCTTAAAAATGGTAGACAGTTGTGCAGCACAATGTACTTAATTCACGACCACCATAATCTAAAAATAGAAGCAGGCTTGGATTAGCTACTCACATATGGCTCTGAAAGCTCGCTGTGTCCTATCAACGTACCTGTCCTCTCTTGGTGCCAGGTCCCCTGTCACTAATCCTCTCTCACTGTCAGGCCTAGAGGGCAGCAGGCCGCTCTTAGCACCACGCCCAATGGGCAGTAAGCCACCCTTAATGCCAGGCACAATGAGTGATACAGCTCTCTTGCATCCCACAGTATACATGGTGATTCATCATGGCACAAAGTGGTGGTAACCCCAGATGCAGTGCAGGAACTCAGTCCTGAGCTTGCATGGCACAGGGGGCCTTGAGTCACACCAATTCTTCAATCCTATTCCACCCGTCAGTCCCTGAACAGCCTTTATTTTAAAGGGACATTCTGTTTGTTTGTTCTCCTCATCTGCCTGTCTGCCTCTCAGTCTCTCCTTTACTGTCTCACCCTTAGGCATCTGATAATCCCCTTCTCATCCACAACTGCCCATCCCTGTGCCCCCTGTCAATCTTTTGTGCACGCCTTATAATGGTGCTAGAAGGGGCTAAAAATACCCAACACTCTCCCTAGCATTACCTCACAGATACCCAACCACATTCATTTTACATGGGGGACCTTGTCTTATGTTTTATCTGTTTCTCACAGTGGCAGCTATCATCAGAGATGTGTGGACTTGAATACAATTTCCAGTGGAGCACTGAAGCCCCGTCTCTCGGTAATAGCCATGGTGCAGTAATATTTGGAAGGGCTGAGAGAAGGGAGCGTGCTCCCTGACAAACTTCCATCAGCCATGACCTTGAGCACTGGGATTTAGTAACTTGCTACTCTTCTCAAAGGTAGTCAGAGAAAAACAATTAGTGGCAGCTAGTGCAGCACCACTTTTCTTGCACCTTTCAGGGCCCACCAAACGCCACCATGGTAGTGCCGTTTTTAAAATACGGCGCACCATGGCGGTAGTTAGGGTGACTAGCATCATCATTATTTATGCTAGTCCGGCACATTACAGGATTACCATAAATAATTATGACTCTAATCCTACAAAGCATCCCAGAGGCCCATTGTAACTAATGGGAGTCTTTTTCTAATGCCTACACTTAGCAGGCGTTAAAAATGCAGATAAAAATGGCGGAAAGGAATCTCAAAGATCTCTTTGTGCCATTTTTACAGCCCCCCTAGCGCCAGAACGCTCCCCTTGCATACATTATGTCTGGCGCAGGCATAATATGGTGCAAGGGGTAACAAAGTGGTGCAATGCAAGCATTGCACCACTTTGTAAATATGGCGCAGTGTTATTCCCCTTCCAACACCACATTAGCAAAAAAACATGATGCTAAGGTGGCGTTGGAACGGAGCAAGGCCAGCATAAATCTGGCCCTTAATGCACAAAGTAATGTATACAGTTGGTGGAGACATAATAATTGTGCAACATACACAGTAGTGATAAAGCAGGCGTGCCGCTTTGCAAAAATTGATTCTTGCAGCTCACACTTTAATTTGACTGGTGTGTTACTGCTGGAATTTACAAAGGTGACACGTTGTAATTATTATGCGTGGAAGGTAGACAGTCCTCCGCTGTTAGCCAACAACAGTTCGTGCATGAGCACCTTGTTAGTATGTTAAAAATGAAACTACACGCCCCAGAAATCAATATGCTACTGGCTATAACTGGTCCTCGTCAAGTGGGACCGTTTCAAAGCCTTACTTCGATTTTCCTCTAATTCTCACATTGGTCACTCCTAACTGATGTACCTCAACAATGGATTCGCAATACTGCAAGACCAAGTACTTGGCCCTGAGAAGCTTAGCTCAGAGTCCTGCCTAGGCATCTGCCTGCTATACAGACCCTAATTATGATTATTGCTTCTTCATGCAAGTGTATATTGTTTCCTGATCACATGCTTCAATTTCATACAGCATTACATACCAAGAGATAATTCCAACAGACTCAGAAGCCCTAGACCAATCCCCAACCTTGGAAGGCAGAACGGTATAATCATCCCAATGAGTGCCAGAAACAATGAGAAGCCGGTATCAGCAAACTTGCTGCAAGGTCAGCAATTCTTCCAAAGGCTCTGGAGTGGGTGCAGGGAGAAAAAGTGAGGCACACAGGCCAAAGGGGTAGTGAAGAGATGGAGTGAGGGAGAGAAAGAGAGAAAGAGAGAGAGAAAGGTAGATGGAGTAAAGTGACTGAGAAACTAAGAGAGACAAAAGATAATGCGAGAGAGAATAGGTGGAGAGACAGAGAGAAAGAGAGAGGACACGGTGCAAGAGAACAATACACAGCGAGAGTAT
Organism: Pleurodeles waltl; assembly: GCF_031143425.1. NCBI lineage: Eukaryota > Metazoa > Chordata > Amphibia > Caudata > Salamandridae > Pleurodeles > Pleurodeles waltl. The sequence goes on from NC_090438.1 coordinate 600,697,156, forward strand.
GGACGCTAGATTGAGGGGAAATGAGTGATGAATAAGGGTGTCAGGCACGATGGATCTGGGAATTAAGTGTGCCCTTCTGACATCTAATGTGGAAGCAATGGCTTTGAAACTTAGCAAGCCTAATGCAGCCTTTCATCTTTCTGAAGTCGATGCATTGGGCACCATATTTAAAACCTGATAGCTACAGCATTTAGAAATGGAATAACAGTGATAGTTAGCACTATATAAAAATATAGTTCTATAAAATGAGTAAAGGAAAATCAGAGATGGTGGGCAGAGCAAGAACGGAAGACAAAGAGCAGGGGGTTAATGGCATCATTTTGGGTTATGGTGCCTATAATTATTTTTTTTCATCCACTCTTAGGCGAACACTATTGAGTGCTGTCATTACAGACTGCTTTGCTGTCTACATAACAAGTTACCAGTCAATGCACTTCCCCGTTCCCTTTCTCTAAGGAATGGTTCACAATCGTATTCATTATGCTTATTAGATGCATTAGTTGAACCTACAACTAGCTTCTATGTTTGACATTGTTTTCTTGTATTACGTGGTAGCAATGCCTTACTTTCTCGATTTGCCTATGGCGTTCGACGCTGTGTCACATGCTGTATTATCACAGCATCTTGCCAGTTTCGGAATTTGTGACCACCCTAGGCGATTGTTTCAATATTTTCTCGCAGATAAAAAACAGGCAATCACTGTCAGTCACGTCACCTCACGGGTAAATTTGCTTAAAAACTGGGTCCCTCAGGGCTCATCTCTCAGCCCTTCGTTGTTCACTATCAATGTGACCCACATTGGTCTCAATGTTATGTTTTATGTAGATGATATCCAATTAATAGTATATTTGGATAAGAATTAAATTTGCGCTGAATTGAACTTTATGACTGCCTAACCCAAGTCCTCATTTGGATGGAAGGCAATCATTTAAAGCAGGCTTCTCCAATGAGTAACTTGTCAGCTACTGGAACTTTGAAGTAGCTCTTCTGTGTGCAGCCCAGCCAACTAAGTTAGAAGCTTTTTGTTGGTTGAAATAATATATGCATACCAAAAATCGAAAAGCATCTGTTTGAGATGAAACGTGTATATTTTTAGAGCTCATAAATTGGTGTTTGGAGAAAAATGGTTGAATTTCAAAATGTATTTAGAGCGGTTAAATGTGTAATAAATCAAGTAGAACTGAGGAGACTTAAAATATTTATACATGGATATAAGGGAAATTGCTGCTATGGCTGTATGTATTACCCCCATAGAGCCATTCCAAATTTATAAAATCCGTTTTACATTATTGCTGACAATCGTGCAGATAATCAGTGCTGCTAATTTTGCATTTGGTGGCCATTAATGTCATCCTGTCATATGTGGTAACTACTAGGGCACTAGCTCAGAATGATTTTAATTGAAATTAAGTAGCTCTTATTCAGTCCTTAATATGCAAATAAAAACGTGCCGGTATCCAAAGCCCTTCTGTAAAACACGCGGCTTCTGCATTTAAATGTGCGAGCTCAAAATACTGAGGCAGCGTAATCTTAAAGCCATCTAGAGCCCCTTCAATCCATTTACAGCCATTCTCTGCCCCGTCAGCTTTGTCTTGCTGCTTTCTGCCTTTGTGGCACTTTTTTGTTTTTCTCTTCCTCCGTCTTTCTCATATGTGTCTTTTGACCGCAGTAAGTGCCTGATGCAGAAAAAGAAGTGCCGGCCCTCAAAAATAACTGTCGGTGCCCCGCACCGGAAGCCACCACCTCAATTTAAGGACTGCTCTTATTGCAGAAAATGTTGGAGTAACCTATCTAATGTGTAACACTGAAAAAAAAAACTCCTGTTTGGGAAAAAAACACTTTGTCCTCTTTATATTGATGGCCACATGGACTTGCCAGCCTGCCCCCTTCGATGGCAGTAGCAAGGAATTTAGGGGTTAAATCTTTCCATCTGGAATACATTGAAGTGTTGGAAATCTATTTCTCCCTTAGTAAACCTCTGAAATAATACTGATTTCCTTCCTTTAACTGCGCATAAAACTGTGATTCATCCATTAATCACTTCTAGAATTGGCTATTGTATTGGTCTACCTATGAATTCCTAAATACTTAATGATCAGATTGCAGGGTGTGCAAATTGGTGCTGCAAGACTGGTGCTCAAACTCTCGCAGGAGTTCTGTAGCTGAGTGACTGAGGGTCCTTCATTGGTTAATGTTGCAGAAACGGATCCTGTTTAAATACCTGACTATTATTTTTAGAGCTTTTCATCAAAGTGACTTGAAATACCTTTCTGACAGATTCAAATAATATGGTTTTAAAAGAATTTTAAGATCCACTAAAACTAAACTTATACGGTTTCCTATCTGCAGATTAATTACCAGAGGTGGGACATCTTTCTCTGATTCAGGAGCCAAAGCTTGGAATCAGATCTCTCTTTTTTGAGACAGGAGGAAAATATGTGCAGTTTTAGAAAGCATTTTTAGACCTGGTTGTTCTCACTAATCTAGGAGCTTCCTCCAGCCTCTAATATTGTTTTAGTTTTTACTCCTTAATAGCAGTTACTATGGACATGGATTTTGAACCTTGGACCAGTGCCAGGATAGCCCTTGGGGTAGCAGTGCACTACATAAGTAACTATTTAACTTCATTGAGGGACTTTATAGTAAAACAATTAGCCAGAGCCCTGCTGGGACCATCAACAACAGTCATCCATTTCAATGGGATGATTAGAGGGGATGGGATGAGCAAAGTGCATGGGCAGTGCAGGGGCACCCCCTCCGCCAGCCTTTTCCTGAGGCTGGCAGGAAATGAAACATTGTCCGCAAGGTAGCGCAGCTACTTTGACCGATGGTGTTTCAACCCGCCGCCAGGTTGCTTGATGGCAGGAGCCTGGCGGTGGGTGACGGCTGCCGCTGGCGGTCATTGCCATGTCCATTATATGGCGGTTTGGCCCGCCAAGCCGGCTGGCGGCTTCAGCCGCCACTTCCGGCATGGTGGGCCAAACTGCCATTATCGTAATAAGGGCCATAGTCATGAAAAAAATCAGTTTCAACTGGCTAGCGCTTGAGAGATGATGACCAATCCTTGGAGGAATCCAGTCCTGGTTCCTTGGGCAGAGATGGAAAACTGCAGTGTCACACACCACAAATACTCCAGTCCTCAATACTCCTGACTGACTGGAGGGTTATGCTAAAGACGTGGGTGCTACTACCTTGGCAAACATCCTTTGGAGATGGTTCCCTTTAAAAGGACTGCCCTTTCTTCTTGCAACAGAGCAAACTTAAGCGTGATGTCATGAGTCATGCCCAAGCAGCGGCCATTCACTAAGCTGATACCTGAGTAAAAAGTGAGCTTGAGTAGAGTTTCTACTCTGCCCAACATCCCCAAGGAGTACTTGTAGTTAAATGCCTCTTTTTGCATGGTCACCCTCATTTTTAACTTGACTGTTGTTTTTTTGGCTCTGTGCACTTGGGCATTGCTAAGCAGGACCTGATGCATGTGCTCTGACCCTTAAAACATGATGACATTTTCTACCCTTTAGACTGGCATATTGAACTTACTGATACGTCCCTAGGAAATGGTACCAAGGTATACCCCTGGCCTGTAAGTTAAATGTCTTTAGTGGACTTCAGTACTCCTACTAGTAGTACAGGCGCATACTGTCCTTTAGGGTGGAGGGGCCACACCCCCCACCTTCTGACCCTCATGAAGAGTATCTGTCAGGCTTAACAAAGGTCAGCCTGACAGACACTCTTCATTTTCAGCTCAGACATCCAGGAGTGAGATATGTGCGATTTGCGCAGACTCCTGGCTGTCTGAGCTGAACTTTGCTGGGCTGAGGAGGTCACAGCTCCAAGGGGCGTGACCTCCTTGGCTCAGCAAAGGTGCCTCGAGCCCCTCCACTGGGTGACGAGGAAAGTATCACCCATTGACTTCGACCTGGGTGCTTCAGGTTTAAGCCCTGAAGCGCCCAGGGCGTGTGTCAATCAGTGACACTTCGTCACAGAGTGGGGAGGGGTCAGCAGTCTCACTGACCCCATCCCACTCTGTATTGAGGCTGGGACTGCTGCCTTCCCTCATGCCCATAGAGTAGAGTGCATGGTATTTAAAATGTAAGGCATTGGTGCTTGTGTTTTGCATTTCCTGGCTGTTTTCCACTGTGGCAAGGCTGGCTCTCCCATAGAAAAACATTGAGTTACATTGTAACACTTAATAATGCATAACTTCAGAATGGAAAAAGCTAGAAAAATAATCAATGACTTTGATGAGTTGTCATTTTCCTGCTTGAGACAAATGTGCTTTTTAGCTGGTGTTGCGTGTCACCTGACTGTTGATGGCAAAGGGTTTTGGTGTGGAGAGATGTTTCCTCCGTGACAGGATGGCCACCTGGACTATGCCCCCGAACTTAATTAGCTTCAGTGGGAGCCTACCATGTCACGGGCAGATGCTGCTCACACCTGGGCCAGCCCCCATGAAGGAATGTGGAGTACTAGATGGTGTGAACGGTTAGTCCTCACTATGTAATACTCTCACAAAACCCCAAAAGTGGCCCTTGGATTCACACTAGTAAATTGGATTCACACTAGTAAATCCTTAGCTCAATCCTGGCACGAACATGGACACTAAGGTGGTCATTACAACCCTGGCGAACGGTGTTAAAGCGGCAGTAAGACCGCCAACAGGCCGGCGGTAAAAAAATGGGAATTATGACCATGGCGGAAACCGCCAACAAAGACAGCCACTTTAACACTCCGACCGCCACGGCGGTACAGACAAACAGCGCGGCGGTCACCAGCAACAGACAGGCGGGAGACAAAGTACCACCCACAGTATCACAACCTACCAATCCGCCACCTTTTCCAGGGCGGATTCACCGCGGATAAAAACACGGCGGAAACAGGAATTTCAAAGGGAAAACGCTCACCTCTACACACTCCACGAGGAACGACGACACCATGGAGCCTGAACTCCATATTCTTCCTGCACTGGTCCTCCTGCTCCTATACGACGATCATCAACGCCCGCGGTGAAGACAACGGTGACTACTGCACCTATGACATAGTGGAGGGGGAGTCAAAAGACAGTGACACACACACGCAACACCCCCACCCCCACCCCGACCCTCACCCACTACAACACACACACCAATGCATATCCAAACATTACAGTAACAACCCCCAACCCCCCGGAAGAATCCAAAGACAAAAGGAAATGAGTGGAACCATTGTAATATAGCAAAATACAGTAAGCAAATAAATACATATATATATATATACACATTAAACAAAATATACACCACGATTAGTAGTGCAGGTAATGCACCATTCATTGTCCGTGGACCACTGGGCCCAAAATGCATGGGCGAGGCCCACACTAGATACCTGATCAAAACGGAGAGAACACTGCTGGGGCATCAGATAGAAATACAACAGGCACTTCAGGGGGAAGGGAACGGGGGCACCTCAGCCGGATGAGTGCACCACGCCAGATCCACGAGGGGGCTCAATGCCCATTGATGTATCCTGGGGAGTGCAAAGCCACAGTCTCTCAAGTTTCTACAGTGGGTGGTTTGCCCACTGTACCAACCTGGGGAGTGCAAAGCCACAGTCTCTCAAGTCTCTACAGTGGGTGGGTTGCCCACTGCACCATCCTGGGGACTGCACAGTCTCTCAAGTCTCTACAGTGGGTGGTTTGCCCACTGTACCATCCTGGGGAGTGCAAAGCCACAGTCTCTCAAGTCTCTACAGTGGGTGGGTTGCCCACTGTACCATCCTGGGGAGTACAAAGCCACAGTCTCTCAAGTCTCTACAGTGGGTGGGTTGCCCACTGTACCATCCTGGGGAGTGCAAAGCCACACTCTCTCAAGTGGATAACAGTCTCCACAGGTTCTGGAGGGGGACTGGTGCCCAGAGTGCTTCATCCTGTGAAGGACAGAGGTAGTGGATGCATGTCTCCACTGGTTCTGGAGGGGGACTGGCACCCAGAGTGCTTCATCCTGTGAAGGACAGAGGTAGTGGATGCATGTCTCAACTGGTTCTGGAGGGGGACTGGTGCCCAGAGTGCTTCATCCTGTGAAGGACGGAGGTAGTGGATGCATGTCTCCACAGGTTCTGGAGGGGGACTGGTGCCCAGAGTGCTTCATCCTGTGAAGGACAGAGGTAGTGGATGCATGTCTCCACTGGTTCTGGAGGGGGACTGGTGCCCAGAGTGCTTCATCCTGTGAAGGACAGAGGTAGTGGATGCATGTCTCCACTGGTTCTGGAGGGGGACTGGTGCCCAGAGTTCATCACGCACCCCGTGACGGTCCCAGTTCTGTCACTGCCCCTGCCGAACATGGGCTAACGATGCTTGAGTTGGCGGTGCTTGCCCTGTTCAGCGGTGCTTGCCATGGCGGTCTTTGCCCTGTTCAGCGGTGCTTGAGTTTGCAGTTCCTGACCTGTTCAGCGGTGCTTGCCCTGTTCAGCGGTGCTTGCCATGGCGGTCTTTGACCTGTTCAGCGGTGCTTGAGTTTGCAGTTTCTGACCTGTTCAGCGGTGCTTGCCCTGTTCAGCGGTGCTTGCCATGGCGGTCTTTGCCCTGTTCAGCGGTGCTTGAGTTTGCAGTTTCTGACCTGCTCAGCGGTGCTTACCCTGTTCAGCAGTGCTTGCCCTGTTCAGCGGAGCTTGCCATGGCGGTCCTTCATTGCCCAGCTGGGCTGGGGCTGGCGGTCCTTCATTGGGCAGCTGGGCTGTGGCTGCCGGGGCCCTCCTGGGCAGCTGGGCTGTGGCTGGCGGTGGCCTCCTGGGCACTGACTCTGGCGGTGGCCTCATGGCCAGTGACGATCGGGCTGCCCTCCTGGGCACTGACTCTGGCGGTGGACTCCTGGCCAGTGACGATTGGGCTGGCTGTGGCCTCTTGGGCAGCGGGGATGATGGCGGTCTTCTCCGCCGTGCTGCTCCTCCCAGACTTTGGTGATTTCATCTGTGCTGAGGCCAGAGTTTGCAGGGTTCGATGAAGGGCAGCCTGACCAGAATGAATGCCCTCCAGGAATGCATTTGTGTGTTGCAATTCCCTTTCTACCCCCTGGATGGCATTCAAAATGGTAGACTGCCCAACAGTGAGTGACCTGAGGAGGTCAATGGCCTCCTCACTGGGGGCAGCAGAGGTGACAGGGGCAGGGGCTGAGGTGCCTGGGGCGAAGGTGATGCCCACCCTCCTGGGTGAGCGGGCACGGGGCGAAGGCTGAGGGGCTGCTGGGAGGGCGGTGCTGGTAGGGGGGGTGGCGGCTGTACCTGTAGAAGTGGGGGGCACAGATTTTGCCGCCACCACAAGGGAGCTCCCATCGGAGGACGAGTCAGTGTCCCTGGTTGCAGATCCTGTGACCGCCGTGATGCTCCCCTCGCCCTCCGTCCCACTGGTGTATTCCGAGTCCGTGGTGTGGCCCTCCATGGCCATGTGGGATGCTGCTCCCTCGTGCTCCGGTGCCACTGTACCTCCGCCTGATGATGTTGATGCACACAAGAACAGGGAGACCACAAAAAGCGTGGGGACGACAGAAGAAAGACAGGTTGAGTGCATGGCTTACCGTTGGCGGACAATACAGACACAGCAGCCCCCTGCACTACGCAGCGCTGTTGGGCTCTACAGATGCAATTCCTGGGATATGGCCTACATAGCTATGGTCGACATCTGCACACATAGATGACACAGGGGCATGTATACCTGTACTTGGCACTCTACAGAGGTGGGGTGGGGTGCCACATGGCCTGCATTATGGAGGGGCCTAGCCTACGGAACTCGCCCTGGCCTAGGGAAACCCACAGCCCTCCTCCCCCACCCAGACACCTTCACTGCGCGCAAAGTCCGCTGAATGATGTCGTACTCACCCCCTTGTGTCTGCTGTAATGCCCTCAAGCGCCCATCCAACTCAGGGTAGGCCACCGCCAGGATCCGGAACATCAGGGGGGTCATGGTTCAACGGGCACCCCTTCCACGTTAGGAGGCCATCCCCAGCTGAGCCTCCGCCGTCTTCTTGCTCCAGCGGCGAATGTCCTCCCATCTTTTACGGCAGTGGGTGATCCGTCTGTGGTGGACCCCCAGGGTCTGGACGTCCTTGGCGATGGCACGCCAAATATCCTTCTTCTGGTGGGCGCTGACCTACATGAAATGTACAGGGGAAGAAGAGAAGTCATTAGCAACTGCACCGTCGAAGTGAGTGGCCCACATCCCTAGCCTTGCCATGTGGTACATGCATTCACAGTCCTTCATGCACGCAGAACTGTGCCCCCTTCCTTCTTACAACCAGCCCTCTCCACAAAGGCATAGCCCATACAACGTGCTCCCTGTGTACTTACCTGTTGGTCTGGAGGACCGTAGAGTAGCGTGTACTGTGGGAGGACCCCATCCGCGACCTTCTCCAACTCCTCTGCATTGAAGGCAGGGGCCCTTTCTCCAGACACACAAACCATTGTCTCTTCCAGACCAAGGTCACAGCAGCACTTGTAGTGTAGGTCCTCTCCTGTTGAAAATCAGGTATCGAGTGATTGAACAGCTAGAAAATGGCGGTCAAGTCCGCGGCGGTGCGTAGCATCACCGCCGGCGTACATCGTCATTGGCTCCTGGGACCCAAAGGGTCCAATGTTAACCAATGCAGCATTGCGCTGTGGTCTTTGACCGCCTACCGCGACGGTGTACAACGCCAGCGCAGTTACCTCACATCCCATTGTCCCACTTTAGAGGTCAGACAGCCGCCATTTCAGGGGCCCACATGGCCTGATTACCTACGGCGTCACACAGACCTAGGCCTTGTCGCACATTACAAATACAGGCCAGATTCTGTGTATGAATGGTGTTCTGTGTAGACTGTGGGTACATACCTCTGAGTTGTTTGACTCTGTGGTCGCTGTTGTCCTTCCTAGGCACCGTCCGCTGGGACATGTGAGGAGATGGCGGAATCCTCCGGTGTACCGACCGCTGGTGGACCTGTTGACAATGGAGGAGTGACATTTGATCATCACCTACAGGTTTGACCATGCCACAATCCAGGAACTGTGTACCCAGTTGGAGCCAGACCTGATGTCAGCAATCTGCCATCCCACAGGGATCCCCCCTCAAGTGCAGGTGCTATCAGTGCACCATTTCCTTGCAAGTGGGTCATTTCAAACAACAGTGGCCATGGCATCAGGGATGTCCCAGCCTATGTTTTCCAAAGTGTTGTCCATAGTGTTGTCTGCCCTGCTGAAACACATGCGGAGCTACATCGTTTTCCCTCAGGTGGAGGATTTGCCTACAGTGAAAGGTGACTTCTATGCCCTTGGACATATCCCCAACATCATAGGTGCCATTGATGGGACCCATGTAGCTCTGGTCCCCCCCCACAGGAGTGAACAGGAGTACAGGAACCGGAAGAGTTATCATTCGATGAATGTACAGATGGTATGTTTGGCAGACCAGTACATCTCCCAGGTAAATGCTATGTTCCCTGGCTCTGTGCATGACGCCTACATCCTGCGGAATAGCAGCATCCCTTATGTGATGGGTCAACTCCAGAGGCACCATGTGTGGCTATTAGGGGACTCTGGTTACCCCAACCTGTCATGGCTACTGACCCCAGTGAGGAATCCCAGGACCAGGGCAGAGGAACGCTACAATGAGGCCCATGGGCGGACTAGGAGGGTGGTCAAACGCACCTTCGGCCTCCTGAAGGCCAGGTTCAGGTGCCTCCATGTGACAGGTGGTTCCCTATTCTACTCACCAAGGAAGGTGTGCCAGATCATCGTGGCCTGCTGTATGCTTCACAATTTGGCTTTGCGACGACAGGTGCCTTTTCTGCAGGAGAATGGTCCAGATGACGGTGTTGTGGCAGCTGTGGAGCCTGTGGACAGTGATGAGGAGGAAGCAGAGGAAGAAGACATTGACAACAGGGACTCAGTTATCTAGCAATATTTCCAGTGACACACAGGTGAGAATACATTCCTGCCTACTAGAAGTACTTTCACACTTCTACCTCTATCCTGTCTGTCGATTTCAACCAGTATATGGTAACTGAGTTATACATTTCCATTACGGTTTCACAGATGTGGTTTTCAACGTGTGTTATCTGCTTAGATTCCTCATGGACTTGAGATGTGTGACATAGGTATGTTGACATTACATTTGAGAACGCATTTTGTCACTGTCATTGCTAATACACATTTTCAAAATCACAGACTGACTCCAGATTGTTTTGTGGTTCAAGGGTGTTTATTACAGTGCTAAATATTGGAGGGGGGTTGTAAAATGGTGAGGGGTGATGGTGGAGGAATGTCCATGGCAGAGTCCAGTCTATTAGTCTCACAGGTGCAATGCCCATATGGGCATAGGAAGTGGAGCTGGGGCAGTTTAATTATGGACAGGGTTACAAAGTGGGACAGTAGGATGACAATCAGGGCGGTCTCATTTCTTGGCGGGGGTCTTGGCATCGTGCTCTGTCTTGTTCCTGGATCTCAGGGACCGTTTGTGGGGTGGTTCTCCGTCTGCAGGGGGTGGGGTGCTGGTGTGGTGGTCCTGTGGCGTGCCTCCTGTCCACTATTTCTTGGGTGTTGTCCCACTGCGTTGACCCTGTCCACTATTCTTCGCCATAGCTCCATCTTCCTAGCTATGGAGGTGTGCTGCACCTGTGATCCAAATAGCTGTGGCTCTACCCATACGATTTCCTCCACCATGACCCTGAGCTCCTCCTCCGAGAACCTGGGGTGTCTTTGCCGTACCATGGGGTGGTGTAGGTGATGTGTGGGGTGGTGTATGTGGTGATAAGTGTGGTGATATGTAGTGGTGTGTGGTGTGTGGTGTTTTGTGCGTGGAAGTAGTGTGGGTGATGGTGTTGAGTGCCTGTGGCTGCTAGTTTGTGGATGGTGGTGTCTCTCTCTGGCCTTCTTTCAGATTTCTTTGTCGTAGGGGTTTGTGGGTGATGTGGGTGTGTGTTTTATATAGTATTGAGTGTGTGGGAGTACTGTGTGTATGTGTATCAGGTGTGTGTCTTTCGAATTGTCCAATGTGGTGGTGTTTTGGAGATGTGTTTGTATTTTGAGCGCGGCGGTGTGTACCGCCAATGGAATACCGCGGTTGAAAGACCGGCGCGTGGATTCATGGGTCATGATAGCATGGGCGTATTTCTCTTGGCGTTACAGTGTCGGTTTTGTTTTCGCCAGTTTATCACTGACCTTTGTGTGTGGAGGGCTTGTATGGGTGTCTGAATTTTGTCAGATTTCGGGATGTGGGATTTCCGCGGCCACGGCGGTGTGTTGGCGGTCTTCTGCACGGCGGTAAGCGGCTTATACCGCCAATGTTGTAATCACCCCCTATGGGCCTGATTACAACTTTAGACGAGGTGTTAATCCGTCCCAAAAGTGACGGTAAAGTGACGGATATACCACCAGCCGTATTACGAGTCCATTATATCCTATGGAACTCGTAATACGGCTGGTGGTATATCCGTCACATTTGGGACGGATTAACACCTCCTCCAAAGTTGTCATCAGGCCCTAAGTAATTGACACGACTCCAAAGAAATCCAATACCAATTAATAACAATAGAGCTTTTTTATATAAATGAAGACACAAAGATGAATAGAACTGAATAAGTATAACCACAGTAACAGATTTTAAAAGCAATATTAAGTCACTGCAGAACTGGTATTTAAATGTTGCATTGAAGCTTATGGGAGAAATATCACCAGTTGTAAAACCACACTTAGAAAGCGACTTGCGCAGAACCCTTTTGGGGTTAAGGTTGTGCAGTCCCTAGGACCAGATGATGACAGTCAGTGCAGTTTTACCTGGCCCATGGCATCCGGGTGCAGAGTTGTCCTGGCTGTCCGTGGTTTTGAACGGATCTTGGGTTGAAGTCATGGCAGGGAGGCACTGGTGAATTTCTGACCACTTGGGGGTCGTGTTATGGTGCATGGAACTGTTACAGGGCTAGGGTTGTGTGGGTCCTGTGACTAGGCCACAGCAGTCAGTTCACTTTGCCCTAGTATGGGGTCCGCATGCAGAGTTTTCTTGATATCCGTGGTGCTGAATGAGACACATGTTGGTGCTGACTTTACTGCTTACAAGATGTCACTGACAAAGAGATGCAAAATTTCAGCTGGGGCTGGGTTGCAAATGTTGGATGCAGGCTGCACGCTCTGCCCTGCACCTGTGGCATCGAGTGTGGGGTTTAGTTGCCAGACTGGCAACCAACAAGCTTTGTCAGCAGAGAAGATGCGGAATTCCTTTGAGAACTTCCCAGGTTTCGAGGGAGCAGTGTAGCGGCCTGAAACTTGGATTCAGGTTGGACTATGTCTCCCAGAAGACACTGGACCACCTGATTTTCAGAGATCCCACAGCAGGCCCGATGTAGTGACGATTTGAAATCTGCAGTCACTTTTTCCTGCAGTTTGCAGGGACTTGTGCCACTAAGTACAAGGAAGACTGAAGGTGCTTCTGGCTTCCACAGGTGTCCCTCTGGTCAGGAGTGATGAGTTTCACCCAAGGACAAGGGTTGATCACATAGTTCACAGTCTGTTACCTCTGGGACAGAGTTTCCCTCCTTTGGTTTGGAGCAGTGATCAGAGTCCGGTTGTCGTTGATACAGAACTTCTCTTGGTCCTTCTTTGAAGTTGGTCATTCAGATCTGAGGTTCTGGTGTCAGGCGTGTCCCTTAACTTCTAGATTCAGGGGAGTTAGGGGTGTGGAGACTTGTGGCCAATGGGCAGTTAGCTCTTAAAGCTAATCCGCACCTGAGGTGACCACAGAACCCAGCTACCCAGAATCTTCTATCCTGCCACTCCTAAGATGGCAAAAACCAAAATTTAGTGCACAGACCAGGTTGCTCACCTTAGAGGTCTGGTCAGCCTGCTGGGGGTGTGCACAGTCCTCTATACCTAATTTCCCACCTGTCCATGAGCAAATGTGCCTGGGGCAGAGGGAGGGTTGTTTCCTCAGTGGAGGACAGCGCTGATGGCTACCAGGGGCGGTGAAGCCTTTAAAACTCACCGTCCTGATGGCTCCATTCACTAGCCCAGCTGGATGGTGGGAGGTGTGACCTCCTTCCTGCCATAGGCTTTTGTTTATGACCTCTAGGCGCACCCAGGCTACCTGGCAGGAGACCAGAAACCTGCCCAGGTGGCAGCAAGTGCAGGAAAAAGCATGGTCTGCTTTACCAGAGCACAAAGAATGGTGGCAAATAGTAGGGCAGCCTCTAGTGTGCCACCTGGGTGTATGGCATCTATTCCTCAACACACAAATCATGTTGTGGGAGAGAAGGCAAGTTGTTTGACACCAAACTCGACATATCCAGGAGGTACCATAATGAAGCTAGCAGCCCTGGTCAACCGGGGCTTAAGTCCCATGTTATCCTATGGATCGGCCTGCACTTATAGTGTACCTTAATGGAAAGGATGCTATAGAGACATGAAAGCTTGTGCTGATATGTCTACACCTTAAATATAATGCACCCTGCCTCCTGAGTTGCAGAGGACTACCTTAAGGGTGTCTGACATATATGTAAGACAGTGCAATGGACTGTGCCACTCTGGTTGAGGGCACAGTCCAACTCGAGCAGTTTGCACCACTCTGGCAGTCTGCAATGGCAGGCCTGACACCAGTAGTTTGAGAGGGTCACCCAGGGTGGCGCAAACTTGTGCTGTAGCCCTGGAGACCCCTTTACCACCTATGCCCTTGGTACCTGGGTATCATCTACTAGGTACTTATAATGGGATAAAGTATTGCCAATCAGGTAATCACCAAGACAACATAACAATTTAGGAAGAGAGCACAGGCCTGATTAGCATGCTTCCATTGCACTAACAGAGTAATTCACATCAGCAGTGGAGGCGAAAAGAGGGGGGCACCATACATAGAGGGAGACTTTTCTACATTACCCCCCCCCCCAGAAGAAAGTGGATGAGCAACTAACCTACACCCTGGTACTTTTCATCCTCTAAGTGGAAGAAGCTGGAAACACCATCTGCATTGGCATGGTCAGACCCTGGTCTGTGTTCAACTGTAAAGTCCACACCCTATAGGGAAATGGACCACCTCAACAGTTTGGGGTTTTCCCCTCTCATCAGCCATCTGAGAGGCCTGTGGTAGGTTTGAACCTTGAAGTTAGTCCTAAACAAGTATTGTCTCAGCTTCTTTAGGAACCAAATCACAGCAAAGGCTTCCCTCTCAATTTCACTCCAACACTGCTCTCTGGGGTGAAGTCACCTGCTGATATAGGCAACTGGTTGACCCTGGCCCTCATTATTTGTTTGTGCTAACACTTCCTCAATCCCATGTTCAGAAGTGTCTGTCTGCTCAATGAACCCCTTGGTATAGTCAGGTGCTTTGAGTACAGGTGCTGAGCACATAGCCTCTTTCAGGGTGTCAAAGGCCTTTTTGACATCCTGCATTCTAAATGACGTTCTTAGGCTGTTTCTTAGTGGTAAGTTTGTTTAAGGGAGCGACAGTGGTCCCGTAATTCTTCACAAACCTTCTATAATACCCTGTTAAACTAAGGAAGCCCCTGACCTGAGTCTTGGTCTTGGGAAGCTCCCAGTCTAGATTAGTCTGGATCTTGGGTTATAGAGGTTGTATCTGGCCTCCACCTTCAATGTGGCCAAGGCACACAACAGAGCTCTGCCCTGTATGGCACTTACTGGCCTCAATAGTTAAGCCTGCCTGCTGAAGGGCATGTAACACTTCTCTCAGGTGGAACAGGTGATCCTCCCAGGTGGAGCTAAAGACAACAATGTCATCCAGATTTGCTGCACTAAAGTCTTCCAGGCCTGAGAGAACTTGATTCACCAACCTAAGGAAGGTGCCAGGTGCATTTCTTAATCCAAAGGGCATCACAGTAAACTGGTAGTGGCCCTCTGGGGTGGAAAATACAGACCTCTCTTTTGCTCCCTGGGTGAGTCCAATTTGCCAATATCCTGAGGTTAAGCCAAAGGTACTTAGGAATTTGGCTGCACCCAACTTATCATTCAGCTCACCTGCCTTAGGCATAGGATGAGCATCAGTTTTGGTAACTGCGTTGAGGCCTCTGTAATCCACACAGATCCTCACCTCAGGTTTTTTACCTTTTGAGTGAAGTTTTGGAACCATCACCACTGGGCTAACCCAGGGGCTGTCAGAAGGCTCAATGACCACAAGCTCTAACATCTTGCAGACCTCAGTCTTGTCTTTATACAAGCTTTAACTTGGTCTGGCAGTCTGTAAATGTTGTTTTGAAAGGGAGGCTGTCACCAGTGTCCTCATCATGGGTACACAATGTTGTTAGTCCAGGAGTTAATGAAAAGAGCTCAGCAAACTGTCTGAGGACTTGCCTACAGTGAGCCTGTTGTTGGGCAGTGAGGATGTCAGAGAAGACTACACCTTCAACTGACCCATCTTGGGTATTGTTTGACAGAAGGTCAGGGAGGGGTTCACTCTCCACTTCCTGTGCTTCAGCAGTGGCCATCAGCATGGTCATGTCATCCCTGTCCTGGTGGGGTTTTATGTGTTTCACATGTAGGACCCTGTGACGGTTCCTGGGGGTGTTAAGATTACCAAGTAGATGACCTCCTCATTCTTCTCCACAATTGGATAGGGTATAGTCCATTTATCCTGGAGGGCCCTGGGAGCTATAGGCTCCAACACCAATACCAGCTGACCTGGTTGGTACTCCACCAGTGCTAACTTTTGATCATACCAGGGCTTCTTAAGCTCCTGGCTGTCCTCAAGATTTTTGTTTGCTTTCTTCATGTACTCTGCCATGCAAAAACGCAGGCCTAGCACATATCCACAAGTTCCTGCTTGTGCTGTTTTAGAGGTCTCTCCCATCCTTCCCTTACAGGGTGACCAAACACAAGTTCAAAATGACTGAACCTAACTACCTTTTGTGGTACCTCTCTGTATGCAAATAACAGGCAAACAGGACATCCCACATCCTTCGGAGTTTGTCAGGGAGTCCCATTCTCATGTCTTTTAGGGTTTAGTTGAATCGTTCAACTAACCCATTGGTCTGGGGGTGATAGAGGGAGGTAAACTTGTAACTCACCCCACATTCATCCCACATTGTTTTCAGATGGGTAGACATAGAATTGGTCCCTCTATCTGACACTACCACTTTAGGAAACCCCACTCTGGTAAAGATACCATAGAGGGCCTTTGCTACTATAGGGGCAGTTGCAGTCCTAAGAGGAATTACCTCTGGATATATAGTGCATGGTCTACCACCACTAAATTATAATGACTTCCAGATGCAGTTCAGGGGACCATGGGGCCAACAATGGCAATCCCCACCCGCCCAAAAGTTGTCCCAACCACCGTTAGTGGACTTAAGGGAGACTTTGGGCATATACCTGTCTTGCCACTGGCTTAGCACACAGGAACAACAAAACTCCTTTACCTTCTTGGACATCTGGGGCCAATGACAATGGACAACCAACCTGTCCCAGGTTTTGGTTTGTCCCAGATATGCAGCTAAGAGAATATCATGGGTCAATGTTAGGATACATTCTCTGTACTTTTGGGGGGTTACCACTCTCCTGGATGCCCCTGGTTTGGGGTACCTGGCCTCAGTGTACAGAAGCTCATCCTCCCAGTCGAACCTGCGGGAACCACTGTCATAACCCTCTTCTTGCCTGGTAGCTTGCTGCCTGTGTCACTCAAGAGTAGGGCATTCTCTTTGCCTTTGACACAAGTCCTCTCTGAAGAGTCCCCCTGCACTGAGGAGCTCTGTCAGGTCAGACCAGGCTCCCTCAGCGGCAGTTCCCTTCTCAGGCACCAGTGCATCCCCCTCTAGAAACGTCTCCTCTTGGCCCTGTGACCTCTTTGAACCTGTCTTAGCAGACGTCTTGAGCTTTCTCGTGATGGGGGTAACTTGGTCCACTGTTTCAGGACCCAGGCCCACTTCTTTCCCCGACATCCTAACTGTGCTCTTTAGTAGATACACAACCACTCAGGGAGGCCCAGCACTTCTGCATGAGCCTTCCTTTCAGCCTCTGCCCAAGCAGAAGTCTCTAGATAATTTCCCAATTAACACTCCACTAGGATGGTAGGGGACACAACCACCTTCTTTGGGCTAGTAACCCCTCCCCATTCTAAGCTCATTAAGGCCATGGGATGTAGCTTAGTTTCATTGTCAGCACTTGTAACCTGATGACTGACACCAGGCAACAGTTGGTCTGGGGAAACCAATCTAGCAGTCACGATACATTGTGACACTGGCAGTTGTATCCCTGAGAACCTCTACCTCAGTCCCATTGATCTTTTGCTATTGTCTGTACATCTCCATGATTAGGGATAAGACAGACAGGGTCTCAATATCCACCTCACCCACGGACACTTAGGTAGCTTCAGTGTAACCTCTGGTCCCTCCAGAGTATACTTCCATCCCTACTCTTATGCTAGCCAACCCTTGGGATTGTCCACCTCTGGAGGACATTTTGGAGCATGCTGCATCTTCCTTTTTATGATCTGCCTGATGACAGTCATGGCACAACCCAGAATCCTTCTTTGGGTCCCAGTTCGTACACTGATACCCCTTTCCTTTGGATTATGAGTAGATTTGGGGGGCACTCTCCTGAGAAGACTTTTGGGGACCTTTAGAGAACTCCTTATTTTTATATTTTCTTTCCTCACCTCTTTCTCCTGCTGGGAAGCAGGTGAACCCTTCTTATGGTCAAATCTACCCTCGGCCTTTTTAGGGCTCCTGGATCTGACCTATTTGTCATCTATCTTTCCTAGTTCTGTGGGAGAAGCCAACTCAGAATCCACCAGATTCTGACACAATTTCTCTGTGGTACAATTAGTTATGATGTGCTCTTTCATAATTAAATTGTACGACCCATCATAAGTGTCCACCTCATTGCCTATGATGCAGCTCTCTAGTGCTTTGACTGAACAGTCTACAACGTCCACCCCAATCTGGTTCTGACCTTTCTAGGTGTCCCTAAACTTCAGCCTGTACTGTTCTGTGGTGGTTCCAAACCCTTCTATGAGTATCTCCTTCCTAAGTGTTTAGGACTAAGCCGCCTCCTCAGGAAGGGTCAGAAGACTATTTCTGCTCTTCAATGAAAATTACTCTCAAAGTAGAGAGCATCAGTGATGAGATGGTACCCTCCTCATTCTGTAAGCCCTCTCAAAGACTGCCAACTATTATTCAATGTCATCTTTATCACTAAACATAAGGCCAATCCCTTTGGGTATTTTTGGGTCAAATGATTTCTCCTTTTCCACATTAGCATTGCTGCCAACATATTTGGGTCCCATGGCCAACTTAGCCACCCTTTCTTGTAGGGCTAGTCTTCTTTCCTCAAGTTTAAGTTTTCTCTCTTCCAGGAAGATTAAGTCCAACTCATCATCATGAGGTCCTGCCCTCTTAGCATTGCAGGTCTGCTGGAGTGACTTCTGTTACTTCCCACTGGTGAAGAGAATCTGGGGAAGGATGTAGAATCATGGTCCTCTGCCTCTTCTCCCTCATTTTCTGGGGCAAGAGCATTTTGCTCCACCTCTACAGATTCACCTTCTGAGGAAGAAGCTTCCTTCTCTACCCTCTCTTCTTCATAGAGGCTGAGGACCTTCTCAGGTTCCTAATTTTGGGCTGTAGCTCTATAGCCAATGCCTCTAGCTTTACACTCAGCTCTCAGGTCGCTGATCCTGAGGGCTGGCAGGATGGACATGTCAAGAATCTTTGCATCCATTGTGCTTTTTAACCTATGAGTCTGTGTCTTATTAACGGAAATTGGTAAATTATATTCCTAACTCACTAGGTCTATTTTAATGTCTAATGAAATGGGGGTGAATCCAGAGCTGTTACAAGCCAATTAGAAAAAACAAAAAAAAGTCAATTTAGTGGATTTCTCGTGCAAAATACACTTATGACCAAGTGGTACTGGAAAACACAAGTTCAAGATCCCACCACTGAAACACCAATGTAGGAACGTGGAGTATTATATGGTGTGGAGGGTTAGTCCTCACCATATAATACTCTCACAATATCCCAAAGATGGTCCTTGGGATTCACACTAGTAAATCCTTAGCTCAATCCTTGTAGTGTGGCAAAGACCAGTCACGCTTTACTGAGAGGAACACATGTTAAGCATTTCAGAAAGCCAACATGGACGACAAGTAATTGACATGACTCGAAAGATAGCTGACACCAATTTATAAAAATAGAAATTATTTTTATATACATTTAGACTCCAAAACCAATAGAATTGAATATGTTTAACCGGAGTTTTGGATTTTAGATGCAATTTTCAATGACTTCAATGCTGCATTGAAGTCTATGGGAGAAATGTCACTAGTTGCAAAACCATATTTAGAAAGTAACTTGCATGGAACTCTTATGGGATTAAGGTTGTGCAGTCCTTAGAACTGGATCAAGACAGTCAGTGCAACTTCACCTGGCCTGTGGTGTCCTGGTGCAGAGTTCTCCTGGCTGTCCATGGTGCTGAACAGGACTCACATTGAAGTCAATGGCTGTAAGCACTGGTGAAATTCGACCACTTGGGGCCATGCTGCCGGCAGCCCTTGCAGGGTTAAGGTTGTGTGAGTCCTAGGACTAGGCCACAGCAGTCAGTTCACTTTGCCGTGGTGCATGGGGTCTGGGTGCATAGTTGTCCTGTGAGAAATTAGCCTCTTTCTTGCACGGTTACCCCCACATATGGCCTGTTTGTGAGTGTGTGTCAGTGTGTTTTTACTGTGTCATTGGGATCCTGCTAGCCAGGACACCAGTGCTCATAGATACAAACCTATATGTCAGTGTGTTTTGCCTGTCTCACTGGGATCCTGCTAGCCAGGACCCAGTGCTCATAGTTTGTGGCCTAATGTGTGTGCTGTCAGTAGTGCTTGACTGTGTCACCGAGGCTCTGCTAACCAGAACCTCAGAGCTTATGCTCTCTCTGCTTTTAAATTTGTCACTGTAGGCTTGTGACTTCATTTACCAATTTCAATTGGCACACTAGACCTCCCTTATAAGTCTCTAGTATATGGTACCTAGATACCCAGCGCATTGGGGTTCCTGGAGATCCTAATGGGCTGCAGCATTTCTTTTGCCACCCATAAGGAGCTCAGGCAAACCCTTCCACAAGCTTGCCATTGCAGCCAGCGTGAAATAGTGCATACACTATTTCACAGCCATTTTCACTGCACTTATAGTCACCTATATTTCTAACCTTCGCTGCACTCACAAGGATGGTGGCCTGCTGGAGACAGCAGACCACTATGTCTGTGACTGCTTTTCAATAAAGCAGTTTTTTTTTTGTATTGCAGCCCGTTTTCCTTAAAGGAAAACGAGTTGCAATACACTGGAAACAATTAAACTTTTTTGTTTCATTTTTCAGAGCCATTCACAAAGGCGAATGGGTTAGCACCCACTTCACATGGGTGCTAACTGTGAATTTCTTTGCGACCGCGTTCAGAACACCCCTTCCTATTTGCGAGTCGCATTCCCATTTTGCGAGTCGTTAACCAAGTTACCAACTCGCAAAATGGGAATGAGCATCGCGATGCGCGTTTTGCATGGCGCAAACAGCTAATTTCGCTGTTTGCGCCATGCAAAACATTTTGTACATCTGGCCCTATGTGTGAGGGCACCCTTGCACTAGCAAAGGTGCCCCCACATAGTTCAGGGCCATTTCCCGGGACTTTGTGAGTGTGGGGATGCCATTACACATGTGCACTACATTTAGGTCCATACCTATATGTAGCTTCACAATGGTAACTTCGAATATGGCCATGTAACATGTCTAAGATCATGGAATTGTCCCCCCATTCCAAATCTAGTATTGGGGAGCCAATTCCATGTATCCCCGGGGCTCCACTATGGAAACCCAGTACTGCCAAACCAGCTCTCTGGGGCTTGAGCTGCAGCTACAGCTGCTGCCACCTCACAGACAGGGTTCTGCCCTCCTGGGGTCTGAGCAGATCAGTCCCAGGAAGGCAGAACAAAGCATTTCCTCAGAGAGCAGGGTGTTACACCCTCTTCCTTTGGAAATAGGTGTTACAGGCTGGGAGCGGTAGCCTCCCCCACCCTCTGGAAATGCTTTAAAGGGCACAGACGGTGCCCTCCTTGCATAAGCCAGTGCAGGGACCCCTTGTCCCCTGCTCTGGCATGAAACTGGACAAAGGAAAGGGGAGTGACCACTCCCTTGTCCATCACCACCCTATGGGTGGTGCCCAGAGCTCCTCCACTGTGTCCCAGACTTCAGCCATCTTGCTTTGCAAGGCCTGGGGGCACTCTGGAGGGCTCTGAGTGGCCAGTGCCAGCAGGTGATATCAGAGACCCTACCTGATAGGTCCTTACCTGATAAGGTAGCCAATCCCCCTCTCAGGGCTATTTAGGGTCTCTCCTGTGGGTTCTCTTCAGATTCTGCTTGCACTTTTCCCTCAGGAATCCTCTGCAACTACTTCATCATCCTCTGACCTCGGATTAACAGCAGCCTGCTCCAGGAATTGCTGTAACAGCAACAAAGTATCTACAAGGGACACTTTTCCACTGCAACTTCAGCTCCAGCTGGCAACTGCAACAGTTTTCACGGTGTGCACACTCTGAGGACTCCCTGTCTTCACCCTGCACCAGAAGGACTGAAGAAATCTCCCATGGGGTGACGGAGTCACTCCCCTGATCCAGCAGGCACCTTCGAAGACAACGACCGGTACCCTTGGACTCCTCTCACAGCAACGAGCATGCTCCTAAGGACTCAGAGGTTGGACCCCATTGACTTAGACTGTCCTGAGGTCCTGCTGATGCAATTTGGAGGAGGTAAGACCTGCCTTCCCTGAGAGCGACGGTACCCCTGTGTACTGCATCTTCTTCACCTCCTGAGGCCTCTCTGCACTATTTCCAAAATTCCTTCATGCACAGCCTGGCCCAGGTCCCCAGCACTCCATCCTGTGACGCTCAACTTGCTGAGTTGTTCTCCGGCGGCGTGGGACCTTCCTTTGTTGTGCTGCACCAAACACGTTTTGCACCTCCTTTGAACCATGTCCTGGGACTTCTGTGGGTGCTACCTGGCATCCTAAGGGTTCTCTAAAGTGCTGACAGCCCCCTTATCCTCCTCACACAGAGTTGAGGCCCCCAGGTCCCTCCTGGGTCCAGCTAGTGCCATTTTAGCACAAAACCCACTTTTGTCATCACCAAGGGTTGTTGGCGACTTCCAACACAAAGTCATGTCTGCATCCATCTTCATGTCGTGAGACATCCTTTGCATTATGCAGGAATCCTCTGGCATCTTCCCGGGGTGCATTCCTGCAGTCTTCGACTAACCAGGGACTCTTCTTTTGCACCCTCTTCTGGGTTGGCAGGGGTTCCAGTCCTTCCTGGAACTTCTTTCGACTTCTGGACTTGGTCCCCTTCTTTTGCAGGTCTTCAGGTCCAGGAATCCAGCAGTTGTTGTTTTCAGACTTGGTTGGTTACTGCAATATCCCAATCATGAGGTGTAGTGTGTCCTAAGGAAACTTGCAGTACTTTACTCCTGATTTTCTGGGCTCTGGGGTGGGGTAATTTACTTACCTTTACTGTATTCTCACTCTCCCAGTGATTATGCTCACACTACACTTGTCTAAGGGGGAATTTGTGATTTGCATTCCACTTTCTTAGTATATGGTTTGTGTTGCCTCTAGACCTATAGTCTCCCATTGTATTCTATAGCATTTCCTATTGTTTGCAAGGTTCTATGAATATTTACTTGTCTACTTTTTGTGACTAGTCTATATATTGTGTATAATACTTACCTCCAGAAGGAGTATTGTCTCTAAGATATTTTTGTCACTGTGTCACCCAAATAAATACCTTTATTTTTGGCAACACTGAGTATTGTCTTTACTTGTGTATAAGTACTGTGTAACTATCAGTGGTATTGCATGAGCTTTGCATGTCTCCTAGTTCAGCCTAAGCTGCTATGCTATAGCTACCTCTATCGGCCTAAGCTGCTAGAACACTACTACATTCAACTAATAATGGATGACTGGACCTATTATAAGGTGTAAGTACCCAAGGTACCCACTACAAACCAGGCCAGACTCCTAAATGTCCTTACTAGCCATGGTGCTGAACGGGACTCATGCTGGTGCTGACTTTACCACTTATACAATTTTGCTGACAAAAAGATGCAAAATCTCAGCTGGGGCTGGGTTGCAGATGGCAGTTGCAGGCTGCTCGCTGTGCTCTGCACCTGTGGTGTCAAGTGTGGGGGTTAGTTACCTGACTGGCAACTAACAAGCCTCAGTGTGGTAAAGGTGAAGGATTACTTTGAGAACATCCCGGGGTCCGAGGGAGCAGTGTATTGGCCTGAACCCTGGGGGCAGGCTGGACTACCACTCCCAGAAGACACTGGATCACCTTGCTTTTGATGATACCACAGCAGTCTCGATGGACAGTGAAGATTCGTAATCTGCAGTCGCTTTTACCTGCAGTTTGCATGTCTGGTTGTCGATGATGCAGAGCTTCTCTTGGTCCTTCTTTGAAGTTGGTCAATCAGATCTGAGATTCTGGTGTCACACGTGTCCCTTAACTAATGGATTAAGGGGAATTAGGGGTGTGGAGACTTGTGGCTAATGGGCAGCTAGCTCATGCAGCTAATCCGTCCCTGAGGTGACCACAAAAGTGGGACAGGTCACTTTTACTTACCCGGAACCCTCTATTCTGCCACTCCTAAAATGGCAGAAATCAAAACTTAGTCCCCATCCTAGAGGTGTGGTCAACCTGCTGGGAGTGTGCACAGTCCTGCAAACCTAATTTCCCACCTGTCCACAAGCAAATGTGCTTGGGGGTAGGTACAGGGCTGTTTCTTCTCTTGAAGTTCACCCCCTGATGGCTCCATTCACTAGCCCAGATGGGGAGCAGGCGGTGAGACCTCCTTCCTGCCTCATCCTTTTGTTTATGACCTCTGGAAGCACCCAGGCAGGAGGTCAGAAATCTGTCTTGGTGGCAGCAAGCTTGGGAAGAAGCGCAGGCGGCTTGGCCAGGGCACAACGTAGGGTGGTAAACAGGTGGGTAACTGCTAGTGTGCAACCTGGGTGGATTACAGCTGTCCCTTGACACAAGAGGGAAAGCTGTTTGACACCAAACTCGACATAGCTAGGCAATACCATAATGGAGCTAGCAGTCTTGGTCAACCGGGTCTTAAGTCCCATGTTATGCAATGGACCGACTTGCACTCATAGTGCACCTTAATGGAAAGGACGCTATAGAGGCATAGACGTTCGTGCTCATATGTCTGCACCTTAAATATAATACACCCTGCCCCCTGGGCTTTAAAGGCCTGCCTTAGGGGTGTCCTACATATATGTAAGGCAGTGCATTGGACTGTGGCACTCTTGGTGAGTTTTTATTTATTTGTATTTAGCTTGTTCCTTGTTTTTCGCTCCTTAATCGATATTACTCAGGGGACCCTTAGTTTAATTTTGCCTAACAAGGATAGTGCCATTGTTACTTGGGGTGGACTACCATCCACCCCAACTAGTAATCCACTTTCCCACAGTACTGTACTGTTGTTGACCATGGAGAAGTTCTAGTACTCCTGGGGCACAAATCTATCTGTGCCTTTAATCAGTACTGGTGAGTACTGGTGCATTTATAAAAATGACCACGCCCCTTGAGGCAGGTATTAAAGTCAAAATAAGAGTACTGCTCTGGTCACTAACACAGGGCATAAATACCCTTCCCAAAAAAGCCACAATGCAGTTCTGCACTCTTCCAACTAAGTACTAATGATGCAGTGTGCATGCATTTGTACCCCAACTTTCACTAAAATTTTGGTTCCAACTCTTGAGCCCTCTGACATCCTAGATGAGAAATTCCCACTTATAGTCTCAGTGACCATTATCTGATTAGTTGACTAGATTCAATTCAGGGCTGTAACTGCAGTCCATTCACTTAGTTTTTGGAGTATTATGCCTTGATCTACCTCAAACAACTGGCATATCCAGGAGAATCAAAACTGCTTCATGGGCTTCATCAAGGTCATTAGGCTCTTTCTCTTGGATGTCAGCTACCACAGTAAATGCACATCCATTCAGTCTGAATCTTTGCTGGTGAGGTTGGAGTTGATAAAGTTCATTAGCATATGTCTGTTCTTTGCCAGTACTTCAGACTCACAATTTATGTTTTTCAGGAGTGCTGTTTTCTTCAATCCATTCGATAGGCTGAGTCTATAGTACTGGATAGCTATGGTTAGTATAATTGCTCTTATGTGGCACTTCATATCTTGATGAGGTGCTAAGCGAATTAGCAGACGGGTTAGCAAGCAGATATTAGTCTGCATGCATTTGTGCCTTGTGTGAAAGACATTTTATAATGTGATTGAAAAATAGGAATTAGTATGGAAAGACAACGTATGGAATTCTGGTGATAAGAGTGTTTTTGCACGCTTTTGTTTTGGGGACTCTTTTGACTGCAGGTGGCTCTGTCAAATTGTGGCTGCTCATTGTATATCTAATGAAAAGTATTCTCTCTGAAATCTGAAGTCCCTCGTATTTTTCCACATTCTGCCCCATGTTGGAGATTTGAAATGATTGACTGTGAGAACAAATGCATTTAAGCCCTGATCAGTTAGAGCCTAGAATATCTTAGGGAGACTAGACGAAGGATTTTGGTCAAACATGGAGCTAATTTCTTTAAACTCTGTGCCCATGACAAAACAGGAGCTGGGTAGTGGTACTTGGACAAATCCTGTCATAAGGCTGTCATTGGCAGCAGAGCTGGAAAATATTTGAAAGTGTCAGGAGCCTCATAGTTAGTACCAAAACTGCATGACCTCTGGAAAGACCTGTATCTTAAAAGAACTCCTCTGTAGAAAAGTAAGCATGTAATTTAACCTGAGCATTCCTGACAAGGGGCTGCAATGTTTATCTGAAGAAGATACACCATTTTCTTTCCCGTAAAGAATATTCACCATAATGAGCATCTTAGGCCATGAAACCATTTTCAGGCTCTGTATCTGTACCTGTTGGCGAGTTCTGTTATCTGGGAAACCTGAATCTTGAGACACTCCTTCCTCTAGTACCCTGAATGATATACCAGTGTAGGATGCCATTCACATAGGGATAGGCTTGTGCAAAGGTATCTATACATGTACATTTCTGCTCATATCAAGGCTGAATTCTCCAAATGGATAGTCAACATTAACAGGCAGAGCTGTTGCCCTAATAGGATTATGAGTTTCAACACCCTTACATGAGGTGGTGGATATTCTTACAACTGAAATTACAATGCTAACGTTATTACAAGTAACTTTATACCAAAATTTCAGGTTTTCTCTGTAGTGGAGGCAAAAGGTAGAGTATGGGGAAACAGTATTTACATGAGTTAAATCACACACACCTGACAAAGATCACCCTTGAAATAACATAAATGCAGCCCACACCCTAGTCTCAATAATCTTCCACATGAACTGAGTATCTTTCTGCACACCACACTACAGCTACAACAGACAACCTAAGGGCTGCAGCCAACTCACTCAAAAAGAAGAACTTCATTTAGGAGGAGCCACACCTTGTAGTGAACTGTGTTGTAAGTCACTACAGGGTACAGGGAGCTACATGTTCTGCATGCATCCATCCTCAGTGGAACAGAGAAGGGAAGAAGAAGTAGTTTTCCTTGACATAGATGGCTGGGCTCAGCATTGAAAATATTTTTCTATCACACAATAGGGTCACCATTTTCAGCGTTTCTCAATCACTGGTCTAATGGGCTAACTTATCAGTCTAAGGTCTGTGTCCTTATGTGACACTATACAAGCTTACATTGTGCTGCTTCATTGGGAAGTATATGTATATGTCTAAATGTCTGCAGTCAAGATGGAAAGGAAGAAACAGAGCTCTCTTTGCTGGGTAGTCTGCACATCTTCCTAGGCCTTAACTGCCAATACAACCTCATGAAGGACCATAGAGAGGGCCTGCTGACCAGCAATCAACTGTCTCAAGACCTTTTCAGATATATCCATAATCACATACTGAGGGGCATGGTGGGATTACACAGAAGGGCCCAGGTGTGTCAAGGGCAAATGTAAACCCCAAACTCTTATCTTGAGCGAAGGCACTAGTAAGAGGAGATCTTATTGGATGTGCAGTTGAAGGTCCTGGTGTTGCAGGGACATCTGAATTAGTAGAAGGGTGCTTTCAGAACCTTATCACTGGAGATCTGCTCCTGTAACACCAATGATTCCTCTTCTTCCCAGCAAGGAGGACCCCATTGTCAGACTCCTAATAGCCTTTGGTTTCTAGTTAATCTACTCCGTTGGTGGTATTTACAGTTGATGCCCAGAAACTCTTGGAGTGGGATTGAGCCACTCTCTGGGCAGGTGCAATCTTCCTGTTGGTGCCTTCTCCCACCTCCTCTGTTGTAACTGTGTCTATTGAGGCCTGTCTATAGACCAACGTCCTTGATCTTCTTTATTCCTGTATCATTAATCCCCATTTAGAAATTCACTGCCCACTGAGCAGGGCAGTAGAAGAGAGAACAAAGTCATGAATGCATATGTTTACCACTTTATGTAGATAAAACTACATTTTTTACAACTACAATAGTGTCAGAGTTACACCATCAGGTACACCACTCCTGTATCTCATGTAAGACTCATATTCCTACATGACACTTTTAACACTAGGTGATTATGGTCACCAAAGATGCAGATGAAGCACATCTTATGTCCCCATCAAACAATATCCTTTCTGTGAAATTTACATTGACTTCCTCAAACAGTGTCACTCTCACTTGCCCTTGTGATGGCAAACAGGAAATAGACTCACAATTCTAAGGTCCACAGGTTGATAACTAACGGATGTATCATGCATTGCCATTTGATGGACATGTGATGGCAGGTGCTTCTAAGACTACATTCTATATGCAAGGCTTGAAAATGACAATTATCCATGCATTGTGATTTTCGAATGGCCGAGGCACGTGCTTTGCACTATGGTCTTTGTCTGACATGATAGAATTAGACCATGTGTGTTATGTGGATTTAATTAGGCCGTAAAAAAGATGACCTGAACATTGTTAAAAAAAATGCAATTTTTTTTTAAGAGGTTCCTGTGCACCAAACATATACTGCTTTAAATTGTGTATTTAAGCTAAAAACGTAATATCCAAAATATATTTCACATTGATTACATTCTTTCAATTATGCAATTGAGAGGAAAGCATGTAATACTGATAATATGGACATTATGAGACACATTAAATATGGCAATACAAAACTTTCACTCCACATATAACCTATTACTCTTTCCATATGATAAGACTTACCACCTGCTACAGCTTGAGCACCACCAGCCTGAGCATGGAGGGCCAACCAATCTATTTCTAGGACCCTACTGTGCAGTGAGGGGAGTGTAGAACACTGTAACTGGGCTTAGGGGGATATTCCCAGCACTTGCGATGTCTTCAACATTTGCCTGTGTTGGAGGTTCCCCCTCACTTTCAGGACTCACTGACTGTATGTGTGTGAACACCCACTGCATTGTAGCAGATGGCAATTTCCTGCCAGTTCCATGTGCTGCTTTGCTGACCTGGGTATCCTGTCCCCCACACAGCACAGGATATTTCAGAGAACTCCTCTCCAATAACCTCTATTTTTTTCCTTAGAGAAAGACTGTGTCACATCTTCTTTATCCACAACTATTTTGGGGGTTTCCTAAACAAAAGGAACAAAGGGATGGCGGAGGACTTAGTGGTGGTCTTTGGATGGCTCAGGAATGGCCTACTTCCTGTTCTTGTGTGTATCTTCCTATTTGGAAATCTCTACCTATTAAGTAGCCCTCCACATCCACAACAGAGTTCTGTGCCTAAATAGCGAATGCAGAGAATAGACGAGGTAAGCGTAATAATTAGGAAAATTAAAAAAGTGGATGGAATTCTGAATGGCATCCTCGTAATACCTGACAATAATCTGGATTTACAGAAATTTGTGTATGTCAAATATCACTCATACCACACCTGCACAATAATGTGTATTTTAAGATGAATGGATGTACTCCTACATTTGTTATGTGTCATCCTCTGCACAGTACCCGTGGGTTGTGCTGATCGGAACTGCAGATGAATGATGTTCTTATTTGTAAGGTGCAACAGGCAGATGGCTAACATTGCACATTAGATTTAGATTCACCAGTCTGATTGTGATATCAGAGCGGTGCAACAGTGGTGCCTCAGGTGAAATAAGAGGTCACTAGAGGTCACTAGTCACCACACACTTGGAGACCCAGACATCTGTTTTGTGTCCCACCCTAGGAACATGGATTGTGCTATAAGTCACAGGTAAGTTCTAATGTGAGCCCGTTGCATGATAATAGCATGCAGCATGCAAAAGGCTTCAATTCTCTTGCATGCTGCTCCTGATGAGTTCAGAAGCGGCCTCCCATTTTGACAAGGACATCTAAAGAACATCAGGATGCCAGAAGTGCATTCTATGATGATTTGAGTACACATGTGTGATAAGGAAAGAGAGCTTCACTTCAACAAACCTGGGAATTTGTTATTGCAAGAAATTTGAGTATTAGTTAAAAGGGGTGAGAACCCACTTTAAATATTGTTCCACTTCCTTGCATGGGTGAACTGTGGAAGTCACTTTTTAAATCTGTGCTTAGCCCTTTGATAGCTTGGCAAAAAAAAATGCCAGGTTTAATTTAAAAGCAATGTGTAAAGTATGGAAGCGGTCCAACCACCAGCACCGCCAGCCCGTCAAACATCCACCAACATTATAACCACTCACAAATCACATTGGCAGTTCTTCCATGGTGGTAAACCAATGGTGGTGCAAAACGCTGCAGTCGGTGGTCACCACAGTAGTATACAACACCACATCGGATAGTTTGAATTCCACACAGCTGACACACATCCACACACCTGACACATCTACAAACTGCACTACAAAACACACCCCTTTACACACAACAATCCTTTGCAACCAAAATGCCACACACAGCAAGATTAAGCTCCCACATAGAAATAAAAAACCATAGATTAGGCACCCCTCCACACTTCAAATATCACTCATACCACACCTGCACAACATACCCAACACACAAAATAGTACCCTACACATCACTGTCACACCCTCATCAACCACCACCATGCCCCCACAAAAACATCCCCATTTCACCGATGATGAGTTGAGGGTCATTGAGGATGAAATCATTATAGTAGAGCCACACCTATTTGGAGCCCAAGTCCAGCAAACTACTATTGCCAGGAAAATGGAGATGTGGCAAAGAATAATCAACAGGGTGGATTCTATAAGCAGCTATCCACGCACAAGGGAAGACATCAGAAAGAGGTGGAATGACCTGAGGAGGAAGGTCTGCTCCATTGCCAACAGGCACCAGCTGGTGGTCCACAAAACTGTGGTGGTCTCCCACCTCCTCCTCCAACATTTACATCATGGTAGGAGAAGGTCTTGGCCATCCTGCATCTTGAAGGCTTGACAGGAATTCCTGGGAGACCGGAGTCGGGTAAGTCACAACACCAATAATGTCACCCAAATGTTCTGTCTTACATGCTCACTGATCATACTTTTGACACACCACCCCTGTGTCCAGCTGTCCAAATACCCCTGTCTGGCATCCCACATGTCAAATAAACCCCCATGGGGGCACAGTATCTGTGTGTGGCGTGGGTAGTACCAGGACTGACAGCACTACAACTCCCAGCAGGCACTGTTCCTCTATTTAAAAAACCATTACAGTGTACCATAATGACAATTGGCTTGCATGTTAACTAAACAATAGAGTAAACCCAACTGAATGCTCCACAGTTGTACTGGCTATCACAATGGCTGCGATGCTATCAGAAATTGGCTATAGAGAATACCACCAACACACAGCTACAGCTGTGTACTCTGCTAAACTGTTCCTTCTACCTTCCATCATCTATTGAAATCTACTCACCGGGGGAGGGTGGGGCATACATGTATGCAGTGTGCTGCACCTTGTGTAACCTGACACAGGTGGCCAAGTAGAATGGTCACACCTAATTTGTTGGCCAGGTCACTTTTCACATGACATTGTGCAGCTGTCTGATGACTCAATAATAAACTACTGCTAACTGGGAGGTAAAATGAAAAATATAAAGATACACAGCTGCCAAAAAATCAAAGAAAGAAGTTTATGAACAGACATCCAACTGCCTAGATACTCTGGCATCCTGTAGCAAGGTGAATGAAATAGGAATTGTTTGTATCCCATATAGCCGTTCTCCAGACTTGAAAGCAGGTGTCACTGTCAAATGAGTGGATCTAACAAAGCCTATCTGTACATGGGTCAAAGAATATTTACCTGTCAAATTTGGATACCACATGTTGCATTACAATCTGTAACTGTCTGTTCCACTTCTTCAACAAGAGTACTTACCATTGGGACAATGGAGAGAACACCTGAGACAGCCACTTCCCCCTTAGATGAAGCCCTCAGTGAGGACAGTTCTCCTGGTTGTGTGGACAATGAGGAGAAATCTGGCCCATCTGGGCTACCTGGTCAGTCTACAACTGTCAGCCTCACCCTGCCCGCATCGATGTCTCCCAGCCTTATTGCGTCTACTTCCGAAGCAATCAGTAGCCCCTAAACTGTGTCCCAAGGATAGTTACAAGCATCATGTGCCTCCCAGTACAGGTACCGGAGTCTCAACTCAACAACCCTGACAATGAAGGACCTGGCACTAGTGGCATTGGGCAAACTATGCCAAGAGTGCAGCCACTTGGGGGTACGGTGCATGGGAGAGATGGTGTGGGCCAACAGCTTAAGGCTGCTAGGGATACAACAGGCCAGGGCACCATCTCCGAAGTCTTAGGAGCTTACCAACAGTCCCAAGGAGCTATTTGCCAGGTGGTTGCCATGATGGGGGACATCAAGCAGCTGCAGAGGGTCGACCACCAGGAAGTCATGCAACAGTGGGAGGCCCTCAATCCAACATGGTCTGTCTACCATGGGTGCTGGAGACATTAACACCGCCCTGATCAGGGAATGTCCACAACACCAGACCCCTTCCAGTAGCCATGTAACATCAGCCCCTTCTACATATGTGGCAGCCAGTGGAATGGAGGCTCTGCTAGAGGAAGGACATGCCTCAGACACCCCTGTCTCTGTAACTGAAGAACCCCCCTCCCCACAAATGTGGCTGTCCACCAAAATAACCAGGAGGTACCGATACCAAGCCTACAACCACTGCCAGGAAGCAATCCTCTAATGAGTAGTTCCCTTTGTGTGCCACTGATACACCCTGTAGACTCTTCTAAGACCCCTGTCCATTTTTCAAAGATAGTAGGACACTGGACTTGAGACTCCAACTGTGATAGCAGCTACCCCGATGATAACATCCACCATGACTGAACCCTTCTCTGTTTGTACTTCATTGCTTTCATCCCATTCGTTTGATTTTCCTGTGAACTTGTAAATAAATACACTTAAACCACAATAAATGTTTTAGGGTCATATATAATCTATGTTGAAGAGTTGACTGTGAAACATCTTGAATGCACAGGATATACTCAAATGTAGGAAATGTGGGAAGGGACAGGTCACATGTACTGTTGATTCTTGGTTCAATGGATACACAATG
Organism: Pleurodeles waltl; assembly: GCF_031143425.1. Lineage (NCBI taxonomy): Eukaryota > Metazoa > Chordata > Amphibia > Caudata > Salamandridae > Pleurodeles > Pleurodeles waltl. The sequence goes on from NC_090438.1 coordinate 600,729,663, forward strand.
ACACAAGTGGACAATCATCAATCCTCATTTATAGCACCATGCTGCACATAGGCTGACCATATGTCATTTATCACATAGTGAAGTTCATCTTCACAACTTTGTGCTTCAGCATAAGTGTCAGTAACTAACATCCCACAGACCACTGATGTAAGGCACACGTCAGACTTTCTCTGTCCGAATAGGTAAACCGATTGGTGTAATTTGTCATCAGCTGAACCCTTATCACATACCCAAAACATAGCTACTAAATTATCTTACCCCATAATACAGACAGAGGTAAGTACAGATGTCCCCAGTCAGGGAACCTTCCATTTACCATGGTCAGGTATCTGTAGGTATGCTTCTCACCTATGTCAGTCTTGACACACATGCAAAATGGCCTGCAATGGTAAAACACAGTGACAGCTATGTACAATTAAAATAGTACCATTATCAAAACAATGAGAAGGTTAAGTGAATAGATTGCACAGGAAGACGTGTCATAGACCCATGATCACACACATAATACCATTAGTCCCAGATAACACAGCACACAAATCTATTGTGTGGAACAGAACACTGCCATCCCAGTGTCTTGAAAGCCTGGACGTGGGGCTCATGCACCCCAAAAATAAGGTCATACAGTACCTGGATCAATCCATGTCCACTTTACATGTCTGACCAGCTAAACCCACCTGCCAGTGACACAGTTCAGAAATGTCCACATGAGGATGGCATTGTGAAAAGATCTGGAAAGTAAAAATGTTGAACAAGAATTCTAGGCAGGTAATGATAAACAAGACCTAGAAATACATGTCCCAAATACAATTGTAACAAACACTAACAAAGGAGATCATCACGATAGTCACAGCTCCATGTACTATTTTGCATGAAAACCTTAGCTATGTTTTGCGAAGCAATTAATAACATGTCTGATTATCATACAAAGACCCTTCTCAAACATGCCTAAGCCCCCACTACCCCACTGGGTCAGTCAAATTACAGAACATCACATACTTACAGTCAGGTGAAGTGCTGATTGATGAGATTTGCCTACATATCTCCCCCTTCATCCTCATCACTGTCATCCTCACTTGGCATTTTTGCATTCTCACTGGTGAAACTGCTGGCTCTCCCTCATCTGGATGTATGGGATCTGACGCCACAGGGAGGGTTTGTCGTGCATGTAGCAGGCCACAATGATCTGACACACTTTGGCAGGTTAGTAGAGAGGGGCTCCACCAGACTTATCAATACTACGGAATCTTGTCTTCGGGAGCCCTGCTTCATGACATACCGTGTCCTCCCATGGGCCTCATTGAAGCTGACTTCCAGTATCGTGGTTGGGTACCTCACTGGTGTAAACAACCAAGGACGGTTTGGGTAGCCAGAGTCCCCTGTAAGGAATCATTACATGTGTGCTAACATTAATTTTGGGCATCCTTACATTTGGCAGCAGACATAGGATACTAATACATATGACATATGTTACTTACCAACCAGCCAGGCTCTCTCTGGGTACTGTTGTCTCATCAGCTGTGGGATAGCACTGTTCCACATGATGAAGGCATCATGGACTGAACATGGGTGCTGTGCACATACTTGGGAAATGTAGAGGTCCGTCAAACGGACTTCTTGGACATTCATGAAGTGGAAGTTCTTCCTGTTCCAATACACCTGTTCATTGCCATGTGGGGGAATGAAGGCTACATGGGTACCATCAATAGCTCCCTCTACATGTGGGATGTGTGCCAAAACATAAAAATCTGCCTTCACGCAGGCCAAATCCTCACCCTGGGGAAATCTGATGTAGTTGTCCAGGTGTTTCAACAATACAGACTGTCCAGCCTTCAAGACCAGACTAAACATAGGCTGGGACGTCCCTGCAGTTAGGGCCACAGTATTTTGAAAGGACCCTGTGGCTAAGAAATGCAGCACTTACATGACTTGTACAATGGGTGGTATGCTATTTGGATGACGAATGGCAGGAATCAGATCTGGCTCCAACTGATGACAGAGATCCATGATTGTTTGCCTATCCAGGCGGTAGATCTGAATGACATGTCAATCTTCCATGGTCTGCAGTTCTGCTAATGGATGGTACACTAGAGGTTGTGTGACCATTCTCATTCCAGGGTAACTATGCAAGAGAAAATAAGAAGGTATGTCCATCACTCATTGTGTCCCTTGTAAGTTTCAATACATATGTCTTTCATAATGATGTCACATGCCATATGATACAGTAGGAACATGGTACAAAGCACAGACCTATGGTAATGATGTCATATTAGTGAAATCTCATCCCCTTCCATCAATTATGACATGGAAATGTAAATGCACACCTCAGACAGTCTCTATTATATTGACATCCAACTATGCACTGCATTGAAAAACATATGTATCTTGTCAATTGCCAAGAGAGTGCTGACTATGACACCAAAGATGCCTTACTTGTATCTATTCCACATGACAACATGTTCCTTTAATCTGGACATTCATACATGGTTGTTCAATGCCAGCACTGAAGACTATGCAGTAGATATGTTTCACACTTTGTGACGCATCATAAAATTCATTGTTCTGACTATCTAAACAAGAAATAATATCATGTCCACAGGTACCACACTAAAACAGGCACAGTTAAATACAAGTCAGGTCAGCAAGCCAAACACAAACTGCCTTGAACATCCTCGGCAACGATAGATGAGCATATGCATTGAGGTGAGGGCATATGTGAGGTGGAAACAGGCAGACAACACCTAAATGTCAGACAACCACACCCTCACCCTCCACACCCAAACCCCCTTCTGATGGCTATCCCTGTGTTTCTAAGAAAGTTTTCCTTTGTAACTTGACCTTTTCCCTCCCCCTCCCCCTCCCCCCGTGAGACCCTCAAAAGATCTGTTTCCCTCCACAGGGACATCCCTTCCACCTCCAAGTCCTCCACTAGCCCCCCTGCCAGCATTCATTCCCCTTCCCCCACCAAAAAGAATTCCACTCTTCCCAAAAAGGTCCAACCCCTCCCAAACCAATTACCTAAACCCCACCACCGAAGCCCAAGCCCGCCCACCCGCCCTCCTTTATGAGCGCCCCCAATAATCCCTGAGGTGCCTGCCTGTCCCCTTGATGCCCCTACTTGTGGAAGTTGCATGGCAATCAGGTGTCAAGTAGGGGCACCATTTTGTGCCTTTGGTGCTAATATTGTGGACTATGGACTGGCTTATGGCCTTGTACATTCATAGTCACTGCATATTTTCCCCCAACTAAAGCCAACCACTTGTTGGTGTGTTTGGTTACATCTTTGTCCTGCATTTTCTTTCATGGGTTTAAGTTGTTTCTGGCTGACGTTGGTTGTGTGCCAGTATTTCTGTGTGTGCTGCTTGTGCTTCATGTATTGTTTGAGCAGTATGTGGTGTTGTGTGCAGTGCTGTTGTCCCCCCAGGGATAGGGTGTGTGTTGTGTGATGGGTATATGTTTGTGTATGTAGCTGAAATGTTGTTGTCATGGTATTGTATTGTGTTTGTGGTGATGTGTGCTGTGTGGCTTTGTGTGTTTTGACAGTTTGAGCCTGCATGTATTGTACATGGCATAAGAGGTTCGATGTGCTTTGCGTGTCAATTGCTAGGTTGTTTGATGGTGTTATTATGTGTGTTCGATCACAGATGGTTGTACATTGTGTTTTATGTGTCGAGTCCCTGGCCAGTGTTGGTTGTGATTGTGTGACATGTGTTTATATTTGTGCAGTTGTTGTGTTGTTGTAACATGTTTGTATGTTATACGTTAATCTGTGAGGCTGAACCTGTGCTGTGGTGCCATGCATAACTGTGTGGTATTGACATGTGGTGTGTGTGTGCTGGCTGTAGTGAGTTTTCTGCGTATGTGTGGGTGCCGTTGATGCAGTATGTGAGTGTGTGTGTCACTGTTCTGTTACATGTGAGTGTGGCCCTTGCACACCCCTTCCTATGGCATGTTATGTAACTATACAAATTATTACAATCAACAAATGTAACATGTGAGTGTGAGTGTGTGTGTACTTATGGTTGTTGTCCTCATCGACGATGATTCAATTGTCTGTCTGTCTGTGAGCAGGAGCAGCGGGATGACGTCTAGTTATGGTGCAATGGCAGCTCTGGATGTGTATGGCTTCCTGGAGGTGAGCGTCTCCTTTAATAAGGTTTGTTCCGCCTGGTGTTCTGTGGTGGTTCGACGGCGGCGGTCATATTGGCGGTGTGCAACCACGTAATGAGTCCGGCAGAAACATGGTCTCCACCGGACTGTTGATGCCTCCAATTAACCGCAGCGGTCTGTCCCGCCTGGGCATGCCTGTGGTGCTTTGGAGGTCTTCTGTGTGCACCACCACCAAAATCATATTTTGACTCCTAAACTCATAATGAGGCCCAAAGTGACAAACATGGGTATCTAGCCGCACTAGACGGGGTCAAAGACAAACGTTCACGCCGACTGTGATAGATCCCCAATCAGAAACAGGGACCAGGTTTGCTCCAGTGGAACAGTTACCTTCTGACTTAGAAACTTTTATGGAGAAAAAATTTGCATTGAAATGTCGTGGCAGGTCAAGTTGCAATCTGTATTCAAAGCACGGGGCGACTGCGGCAGGCTGCTGAAGTGTGGGGTCCCAGTGCAGTTGTCAGCAAAGGCGGAAAAGTTCAAGCAGGAAAAATCCATACCCAGGAGGACCTCGAAATCAATCAGATGCACTTAGGCGTTGGTCATAGAGAAGCCCTCAACATTCACACCTAGAAAAAAAGTTGGATATTTTTCAGAGGGGCAAACTGGCAAGATGAGCCCTACCGGCGACTTGATGTTGATGGCTGTGGCCATCCTGTCAATGAAGGAGACCCTCTCTCAACATCTAGAGCTCTTTGTCAACTGCCTGGGAGCAATCCACATTTTACCACTTGGGAGCCATTAGGGGTCAAGTGACAGCCGAACACTGGCAGGAAATATTTTTGGTTTTAGGCATGTAAATGACAACTTTCTAAAAATGTAATTTTCCAAAATAGTAATATAAAATCCAACTTGATTATTAAGTTGGATTTTGAATTACTAATAAAATGAGTCCTTGTAGTGTTTTTCTAGCTATTTCCAAAGTGCAATTGGCCGTTATTTTTTGCTTTAAAACGTTCTTACAGAGTTTTAAGAAATACAGCATAAAAGGAAAAAACAAACGCTCTGAAGGACATATTTAACAATAGGGTAAATTATATGCATACAATAACACAATAATATGAGAAAGGGTAAAATTATTGACATAAATTTACCAAAACGTATTGTTTAGTCCTCATAGACATGCATGATATTATGTATGATAAGCAGCACATCAAATAATAGAGAAAAACTTAATAGGATAGAAAGGATTGTATGATGAGAGAGGAGAATAGGGTTACTTACATAAGGGGAAGTAGATATCCACTCCAACAGCAAGATGTGTGGGGAAAGGAGGTATTGTGTTAGTAGATTCTGAGTCAAAGAAGGGTAGGTTGAGATGGTATGTGGGAATGACCTTCTGCATATACAGGTCAAGTTTATTCCAAAATGGTTTGGATTGTTTGTGGTAGTGAAAATGTTGTCAGATCTCCAAACAAAACAACACCATGTGGGCAATGAAATATTACGTTTTTCCAGTTGCACAAGACAGTTTTAATACCCATAGTCAGGAGCAGGTCAGTGAGGGATAGGTTAGGGTGAAATAGTCTGTTTGATCAGTCTAAAGCTCAAGGGTCAATGATAATGGTGCAATGGTTCAGAGTATTTAGCACTTATTAAAGGTAATAATGTAAACCAGTGTTAACCTATGGGAGAGCCAGACCTTGCCACAGTGAACAAGCATTGGCAAATCCAATACGTCTCACCTTTGTGACCTATTGGCTTTGGTAATTGCTTTTGGTGGGACTGTATCACATTGGGAGACACACTATGCAGTATCTTTGAAAATAAAAAGACACTTACAAAGACGTTAGTTCACACGTAGGAGGACCTATTGACTTTGCCGATTCTTGCTGTAAATAGTGAGTCTGGTCCTTATAGTATTGACCTAGAAGGGTGAAAATACTTGCTGGACCTGCCATATTTAAAGATATGGCTTGTAGGTTGAGTGCAGGTTTAAGCAACAGATGCATTCATCCACTGATTTCTCCCACAGCTGCACTCTCTTTAGAGAATAAAGAAACATGTACCTTTTATCTGATCATTCCCGGCTTAGCTGTGCTGTACAGTGAGCAAAGTGTGACTCATAAAAAGCATGTGACCCATCGCTGCCGCCAGCAGTTGTTTATTGCTGACAAATAAACACAACCCTCTCTAGGAACATGAACAACATCAATCAATTAAATGGACAGCGGTATGTGCTCCTGGTGTCTGCAACAAGGCATCTAGAAATGCTCATTCCAGACTCCAAGAAAAGGTTAGTGGTGAGCAGGGGGTCACAGGAAACGGCTACGAGCACAAGACATTATTGGTTAAAAGGAAAACTGCAGTGAGGGGTGAAGCTAGACTCCTCTGTTTGAGAAGACTTAGGCCCTCATTACAACATTGATGGTAAAAGCCACTTACCGCCGTGCAGAAGACCACCAACACACCGCCGCGGCCGCGGAATTCCGCCACAGCTATTATGACCCACATTTCGGAATCTGCCAAAATTCAGACACCCACATAAGTCCGCCACACCAAAGGTCAGTGATAAGCTGGCGAAAAAAAAACTCCACCGTCACGCCAACAGAAAAACGCCCACACTATCATGACACACAAATCCACGCGGCGGTCTTTCAACCGTGGTATTCCATTGGTGGTACACACCGCTGCGCTCAAAATACACACACTCTTGCAAAACACAGCCACATTGGACAATTCGAAATACACACACCTGATACACATACACACACCACTCCCACACACCCATTACAATATAAAACACACATCCACATCACCCACAAACCCCTACGACAAAGAATTCCGAAAGAAGGCCAGAGAAAGACAGCACCAGCAAGAACAACAGCATCCACAGGCACACAACACCATCACCCACAGAACTTCCACGCACCTCACACAACACACCACTACATATCAGCACACTTATCACCACACACTCCACCCCACACATCACCTACACCACCCCATGGCACGGCAAAGACACCCCAGGTTCTCGGAGGAGGAGCTCAGGGTCATGGTGGAAGAAATCGTCCGGGTAGAGCCACAGCTATTCGGATCACAGGTGCAGCACACCTCAATAGCAAGGAAGATGGAACTATGGCGAAGAATAGTGGACAGGGTCAACGCAGTGGGACAGCACCCAAGAAATCTGGAGGACATCAGGAAGAGGTGGAACGACCTACGGGGGAAGGTGCGTTCCGTGGTCTCAAGACACCACCAGGCGGTTCAGCGGACTGGCAGCAGACCCCCACCTCCTCACCCACAACTAACAACATGGGAGGAGCAGGTCTTGGCGATTCTGCCTCCTGAGGGCCTCGCAGGAGTAGGTGGAGGAATGGACTCTGGTAAGACAAATCTTAATTATTACATCCCCCACCCTACCTGCATGCCAGCACATACCTCACCCTCACCCCCAGCACCCCAACTCCTCACATATGTCCCAGCATCACAAACCACCCATCCCAACACCAAGCCCTGCATGCAACAACAAAGCATGGACACCCATCACTAAAGCATGCCCACTGCACATACAACCCCCTAAACCATCATCACACAAGGTCCCACACAGGAATGCAAGCACTGGGGTACACGGTCACCCACCCATTGCACACCATGACACACACAGATGTAATAACCATCCTTTTATACCCCTGCAGGACCCCTACCCAACGACAACAGACAGGAGGGTCCACACATGTCCACACCACAAATAGAAGAGGCCCACAGTGATGACAGCAGCTCTGTCCAACTGGATCTAGATGACCAGCCCGGCCCATCTGGAACCTCGGGAGAGTCGGTTCCCCTCACCCAGTCACAGGCCACCACAGACCTTCCCCCCTCTGGAAACACCAGCACAGCACCCACCCAGCGGGCCCATACCTCCGTCCCCAGGACACGTCAATCAGCTGTGTGTCCACCACTACAGGGAACCCAGGCTAACCCACCACCCCAACAGCAACAGGGACCTGGGGGCAGTGGCAGTGGGCACACGGTCCAGGGGACGGAGGCCCAGGAACACAGGGGAACTGGGAGGGCTGCTGTGCGACAAGGGGCGGACAGGCCAAGGGAACCCACTCTCCACGAGACCCTCTTCTCCATCATGCGAGTCTACCACCACTCCCAGGAGATGATGTCAACGGTACTGGCCAAGTTTCTGGAGATGCCTGCAGGAGGAACAGTATATGGGCTTCAAGGAAGAACTCAGAACCATCAGCTCCATCCTGGGTACCATCGTAAGGGTGCTGAAGGAAGTACTCAACACCAGGAGGGACACTGTGGCACTACAAGGGGCCCCTGACACTAGCATGGACGACGAACTGACCACCACCTCCGCTGTCGCTAGTGGACAGGACGCCCCGCCACAGGACCACCACACCAGCATCCCACACCCTGCAGAGGGAGAACCACCCCGCAAACGGTCCCTGAGATCCAGGACAAAGACAGAGCACGATGCCAAGACCCCCGCCAAGAAATTAGACCACCCTGATTGTCATCCTACTGTCCCACTTTGTCACCTTGTCCATAGTTAAACTGCCCCAGCTCCACTTCCTATGCCCATATGGGCAATGCACCTGTGAGACTAATAGACTGGACTCTGCCATGGACATTCCTCTGCCATCACCCCTCACCATTTCACTACCCCTTCCAATATTGAGCACTTAAATAAACACCCTTAAAGCACAAAACAATCTGGAGTCTGTCTGTGATTTCGAAATAGTGTATTAGCAATTACAGTGACAAAATGCTCTTTCAATTGTAATGTCAACATACCTATGTCACACAGCTCTAGTAAATGAGGAATCTAAGCAGATGTCACACAGTGGGACCAACATCTGTGAAATCGTAAGGGAAAGTCACAACTCAGTGACCATACACTGGGTGAAAACGACAGATAGTAGAGAGGTAGTAGTGTTAAAGTACATGTAGTAGGCAGGTCTGTACTCTGACCTGTGTCTCACTGGAAATATTGCTGGATCACTGAGTCCCTGTTGTTCATGTCTTCATCCTCTGCTTCCTCATCTTCACTGTCCACAGGCTCCACAGCTGCCACAACACCGCCATCTGGACCATCCTCCTGCAGAAAAGGCACTTGTTGTCGCATACTTAATTTGTGAAGCATACAGCAGGCCACGATGATCTGGCACACCTTCTTTGGTGAGTAGAATAGGGATCCACCTGTCATATGGAGGCACCTGAACCTGGCCTTCAGGAGGCCGAAGGTCCGCTCGATCACCCTCCTAGTTCACCCATGGGCCTCATTGTAGCGTTCCTCTGCCCTTGTCCTGGGATTCCTCACTGGGGTCAGTAGCCATGACAGGTTGGGGTAGCCAGAGTCACCTGCAAATGGTGAGGGACAACTGTTAGACACGCACTAACCTGAAGGGATAGCCCCAGACCCAGACAACCATTCCCACTGACTTGCTTCCAGGTGCTCACCTAATAGCCACACACGGTGCCTCTGGAGTTGACCCATCACATAAGGGATGCTGCTATTCCGCAGGATGTAGGCGTCATGCACTGAGCCAGGGAACATGGCATTCACATGGGAGATGTACTGGTTTGCCAAACATACCATCTGTACATTCATCGAATGATAACTCTTCCGGTTTCTGTACACCTGTTCACTCCTGTGGGAGGGGGGGGGGCAAAGCCACATGGGTCCCATCAATGGCACCTATGATGTTGGGGATGTGTCCGAGGGCATAGAAATCACCTTTCACTGTAGGCAATTCCTCCACCTGAGGAAAAACTATGTAGCTCTGCATGTGTTTCAGAAGGGCAGACAACACTCTGGACAATACGCTGGAAAACATAGGCTGGGACATCCCTGATGCAATGGCCACTGTTGTTTGAAAAGACCCACTTGCAAGGAAATGGAGCACTGACAGCACCTGCACTTGAGGGGGGATTCCTGTGGGATGGTGGACTGCTGACATCAGGTCTGGCTCCAACTGGGTACACAGTTCCTGGATTGTTGCACGGTCAAGCCTGTATGTGATAATCACATATCGCTCCTCCATTGTCGACAGGTCCACCAACGGTCGGTACACCCGAGGATGCCGCCATCTCCTCACATGTCCCAGCGGACGGTGCCTATGAAGGACAACAGTGAGCACAGAGTCAAACAACTCAGAGGTACATACCCACAGTTTACACAGAACACCATTCATACACAAAAGATGGCCTGTATGCGTGTAGAGTCTAGGCCTAGGTATGTGTGACGCAGTTGAAAATGAAGCCATGTTGGCCCCTGAAATGGCGGTTGCCTGACCTGTAAAGTGGGACAATGGGATGTGAGGTGCTGGCGTTGTACACCGTTGCGGTAGGCAGTCGAAGACCACGGCGCAATGCTGCATTGGTTAACATTGGACCCTATGGGTCCCAGGAGCCAATGACGATGTACGCCGGCGGTGACGGTACGCACCGCCGCGGACGTGACCGACATTTTCTATCTGTTCAATCACTCGATACATGATCTTTGACTGGAGAGGACCTACACTGCAAGTGCTGCTGTGACCTCGGTCTGGAAGAGACAATGGCTCGAGTGTCTGGTGAAAGGGCCCCTGCCTTCACATCGGAGGAGTTGGAGAAGCTTGTGGATGGGGTCCTCCCCCAGTACACGCTACTCTACAGTCCTCCAGACAAACAGGTAAGTACACAGGGAGCATGTTGTATGGCCTATGTCTGTGTGGAGAGGTCTGGATGTAAGAAGGAAGGGGGGAGAGTGCTGCATGCATGAAAGACGGTGAATGCAGGTGCCACATGGCAAGGGTAGGGATGGGGGCCAATCAGTTTGACGGTGCAGTTGGTAATAACTTATCTTTTTCCCCTGTACATTTCATGTAGGTCAGCGCCCACCAGAAAAAAGATATTTGGCGTGCCATCGCCAAGGACGTCCGGACCCTGGGAGTCTACCACAGACGGAGCACCCACTGCCGTAAAAGATGGTAGGACATTCGCAGCTGGAGCAAGAAGACGACGGAGGCTCAGCTGGGGATTGCCTCCCAACGTGGGAGTTGTGCCCGTCGCACCATGACCCCCCTGATGTTCAGGATCCTGGCGGTGGCCTACCAGGAGTTGGATGGGCGCTTGAGGGCATCACAGCAGCCACAACGGGGTACACTCTCATTCTACTGACTTTGCACGCAGTGGAGGTGTCTGGGTGGGGGAGGTGGGCTGTGGGTTTCCATAGGCCAGGGCGAGTTCTGTCGGCAAGGCCCCTCCGTTAGGCAGGCCATGTGGCACCCCACCTCACCTCTGTAGATTGCCAAGTACACCTAGTCATGCCCCTGTGTCATCTATGTGTGCAGATGTCGTCCATAGCCTTGTAGGCCATTTCCCAGCAATTGAACAGTGGACCCCAAGAGCGCGGAGTAGTGCAGGGGGCTTCTGTGTCTGTCGTGTCCACCAACAGTAGCGGTAATGCATGCACTCAACATGTCTTTCTTCTGTCATCCCCCCCCTTTTTGTAGTCTTTCTGTTCTTGTGTGCATTAGCATCATCAGGCAGAGGAGCACTGGCACCGGAGCACGAGGGAGATGCATCCCACATGGCCCTGGAGGGCGAGACTACGGACTCAGAGTTCACCAGTGGGATGGAGGGCGAGGGGAGCTCCACGGCGGGGAGAGGAGCTGACACCAGCAACAAGGACTCGTCCTCTGGTGGGAGCTCCCTTGTGGTGGCGGCAACATCTGTGCCCCCCGCATCTACAGGTACAGCCGCCACCCCCCCTACCAGCACCGCCCTCCCAGCAGCCCCTCAGCCTTTGCCCCGTGCCCGCTCACCCAGGAGGGTGGGCATCACCTTCGCCCCAGGCACCTCAGGCCCTGCCCCAGTCACCCCTGCTGCCCTCGGTGAAGAGGCCATTGACCTCCTCAGGTCCCTCACTGTTGGGCAGTCTACCATTTTGAATGCCATCCACGGTGTAGAGAGGCAGTTGCAGCAAACAAATGCATTCCTGGAGGGCATTCATTCTGGTCAGGCGGCCCTTCAGCAAGCTTTTCAGACTCTGGCCTCAGCACTGATTGCAGCCATTGTCCCCGTCTCTAGCCTCCCCCCTCCAACTTCCTCCACCCAGACCCAATCCCCTGTACCTCAGCCTATCCCAAGCATACCTACAGACCAGCATGCACACACGTCAACACACAAGGGAAGCTCTGGCAAACATAAGCACCACACATCCCACAGGCACTCACTCAAGCATCACACACATGCAGACACACCAACATCCACTGCCTCCACAGTGTCCCAATCCTCCTCGTCTCCCTCCTCCCTCCCAGTCTCATCTACACTCACACCTGCGTGCACTACCTCTACAGCCACTACGTCCCTCTCCAGCACACCCACCACCACACCCCGCTCACGTGCAGTCACCTCCCCCACTAGCATTCACACATCCCCGGTGTCCTCTCACAGTGTGTCTGTGATGCCCCCTCCCAAGATACACAAACGCAGGCACACACCCACCCAACAGCCATCCACCTCACGACAGCCTCCAGCACATGCACCTTCACCCAAAGTCACGAAACATACACCTCCTGCAACCACCACCTCTTCCTCCACTCCCAAACCCCCTCCAGCTACCCGTCCCAGTGTGTCCCAAAAATGTTTCCTGTCCAACCTTGACCTCTTTCCCACACCTCCCCCACCCCGTCTGTCTCCTAGGTCCCGAACTAGCACCTCAGCCACAACATCTCCGGGACCAGTGGTGCCTGTAGTCACCGGAATCTGGAGTGCACCGGCCACCAGGGCAGTCAGTGTGGCACGGAGCCACAGCACAGACAGTCCCCCACCTGTGAAGCATCAGAAGTTGGCCAGTGTCCGGCGGGAGAGGGGGAAGACTCCAGTCACCAAAGCCGCTCCCAGGGGTCCCGGTGGGAGTGTGGAGTCAGCTGTGACACCTTCCAAGGTGGGGAAGGGCCACAAGAAACCTGGCAAGTCTGAGAAGAGCAGCACAGCAGAGAAGACCGCCATCATCCCCGATACCCAGGAGCCCACCTCCAGCACAAGCCCAGCTGCCCAGGACAGGACCGGACTGCCAGCACTAGCCCACCTGCCCAGGAGGGGCCCGCCAGCACCAACCCAGCTGCCCAGGACAGGACCGCCAGCACTAGCCCACCTGCCCAGGAGGGGCCCGCCAACACCAGCCCAGCTGCCCAGGAGGCCACCGCCAGCACCAGCCCAGCTGCCCAGGAGGCCACTGCCAGCACCAGCCCAGCTGCCCAGGAGGCCACCGCCAGCACCAGCCCAGCTGCCCAGGAGGCCACCGCCAGCACCAGCCCAGCTGCCCAGGAGGCCACCGCCAGCACCAGCCCAGCTGCCCAGGAGGCCACCGCCAGCACCAGCCCAGCTGCCCAGGAGGACACCGCCAGCACCAGCCCACCTGGCCAGGAGGCCACCACCAGCACTAGCCCCGCTGCGCCATGAAGGACTGCCAGCACAAGCTCTGCTGGGCCATGAAGGACCGCCAGCACAAGCCCCGCTGGGCCATTAAGGACTGGCAGCAGCTGAGATCCTGCAGTGGAGACCGCCATCTCAAGCACCGCTGCACAGGGCACCACCGTCTCAAGCACAGCTGAACAGAGCACCGCTATCTCAAGCACCACTGAACAGGGCACCGCCGTCTCAAGCACCGCTGAACAGGGCACCGCCTTCTCAAGCACCGCTGAACAGGGCACTGCCGTCTCACGCACGGCTGCACAGGGCACCGCCGTCTCAAGCACTGCTGAACAGGGCACTGCCATCTCAAGCACCGCTGCACAGGGCACCGCCGTCTCAAGCACCGCTGAACAGGACACCGCCGTCTCAAGCACCGCTGAACAGGGTACCGCCATCTCAAGCACCGCTGGCCCATGAGCGGCAAGGGCACTGACGCAACTGAGTCCGTCACAGGGTGAATGATGCACTCTGGGCACCATGCCCCCTCCAGAACCAGTGGAGAATGTCATCCACTACCTCTGTCTTTAGCAGGATGAAGCACTCTGGGCACCATGGCCCCTCCAGAACCAGTGGAGACTGTCATCCACTACCTCTGTCCTCAGCAGGATGAAGCACTCTGGGCACCATGCCCCCTCCAGAACCAGTGGAGAAAAGCATCCACTACCCCAATCCTTGGCAGGATGAAGCACTCTGGGCACCATGCCCCCTCCAGAACCAGTGGAGACTGCCATCCACTACCTCTGTCCTTAGCAGGATGAAGCACTCTGGGCACCATGCCCCCTCCAGAACCAGTGGGGAGTTACATCCACTACCTCCGTCCTTGGCAGGATGAAGCACTCTGGGCACAAAGCCCCCTCCAGAACCAGTGGAGAGTTACATCCACTTGAGAGACTGTGGCTTTGCACTACCCAGAATTGAACAGTTGGCAACCCACCCACAGTAGAGACTTGAGGGACTGTGGCTTTGCACTCCCCAGGATGGAACAGTGGGCAAACCACCCACTGTAGAGACTTGAGAGTCTGTGGCTTTGCACTCCCCAGGATGGAACAGTGGGCAAACCACCCACTGTAGAGACTTGAGAGACTGTCGCTTTGCACTCCCCAGGATATGGCAGTGGGCAACCCACCCACTGTGTAGACTTGAGAGACTGTGGCTTTGAACTCTCCGGGATTGAACAGTGGGCAACCCACCCACTGTAGAGACTTGAGAGACTGTGGTTTTGTACTCCCCGGGATATGGCAGTGGGCAACCCACCCACTGTATAGACTTGAGAGACTGTGGCTTTGCACTCCCCAGTGGGCAATCCTGAACAGTGGGCAACCCACCCACTTGTGAGACTTGAGAGACTGTGGCTTTGCACTCCCCAGGATGGAACAGTGGGCATGTGGCCCCCTCGAGGATTTGGCGTTGTGCACTCAAGCGGCTGAGGTGCCCCCCCTTTCCCTCCCCCTGAGGTGCCTGTTTAGCTGCTCTATGGTGCCCCTGCAGTGTTCCCTCCGTCATGGTCGGGGATCTTGTGTGGGCCTCGCCCATACCGTGTGGTTCCAGTGTTCCACTGACTTTCTTAGAGCACTACCTGGACTACTATGCTTGGTATATATTATGTACATGGTGTATTTATACATTTCTGCCTACTTGCTTTTAATATATTACAATGGTTACACTCATTTTCTATTGTCTTTGCATTCTTCCGGGGGGTTTGGAGGGTGTAACTGTGATGTATTGATATGCATTAGTGTGTGTGTTGTAGTGGGTGAGGGTGGGGGTGGGGGTGTTGCGTGTGTGTGTCCCTGTTTTTTGCCACCCCCTGTTTCGTAGGTGTAGTACTCACTGTGGTCTTTGCCGCCGGCGTTCGTGCTCCTGGTAGAGGAGCAGGAAGACTATTGCAGGGAGAATTTGGAGTTCCGGGTCCATGGCGTCCTCGTGGGGTGTGTAGAGGTGAGCGTTTTCCCTTCAGGATTCCTGTTTCCGTCGTGTTTTTATCCGCGGTGAATCCGCCCCGGAAAAGGTGGCGGATTGGCCTGTCATAATAGGGGGGGCGGTACATTGTCTCCGCCTGTCTGTTGGCGGTGACCACTGCACTGTTTGTTTGTACCGCCGTGGCGGTCAGAGTGTTAAAGTGGCTGTCTTTGTTGGCGGTTTCCGCCACAGTCGTAATTGCAAAACAATTTCCGCCGGCCTGTTGGCGGTCTTACCGCTGCTTTAACACCGACCGCCAGGGTTGTAATGACCCCCTTAATTTGCTGCTTGAGATAGAGTGACCCTTTAGGCCTCCTAACGCTCCCTGTGTGTAGCACAACAACCCTCCCCACCCTCAACCTTCCTCCCTCAAGGCCATTTGCTGGCACAGCAAGTAAGGAATGTGTTAATTACAACAATAGCTGGCTTTAAAGATCAGCGAAAATCTAAAAACTATTATTACCTGGACCCTCCACTACTGCTACTTTCACCATCGTAATCACTATTGCCATTTATTGCATAATATCGGAGATTGAAAAAAAAATCTGAATTAAATCATCGGAGTCAACAGAAAATACAAAGCCCAATCCAGAGTCACGTGGGCAATATAAGTTGTAAGTCTGCTTCTTCGACAAAGCATTTTTCTGAACGCAGCGGGGAAAAAGCCCCCTGTTTTGCCACAGTATGACACGAGAATGTGTAAAAAAAAAGTGTTAGAATCTCTTACTCGTAGCCATCAATTTTAATTTGATTGTTGATAACGACGAGTAGCATGGTTTTTTCAACTTTCTCTTCCCATGATATCTGTTTCTGTACAGCACAAAGACTGTTATGAAAACTAGTAGAAGGACCAGAACTGACAGAACATTAGAATGTTAGTAAAGGTGAATCTGCTTGGTTAGTCTACTTTACACTGAACAAGGATGTTCAGAACTGAGCTGTCCCTCGATCTCAGCTATCAGGCTGTCTCCCTGACTTGACCAGGCTCTGTACCAGAAACAAAGATGGCAGCAGTCAGTGGCTGTAAGAGCAGCAGTACAGCATGCTGCCACCCAGACAGAGGGAGATGGGCATGGGTGGTAGAGGCCCCAGTGTGCCTCCAGATCACAGACCCTGATCAGCAGAGTGCCCGACTGCCAGTGTAATGACGTGCCTGGTTCAGTCAATACCCATGACTTCCCTGCAGAGTTCCTCTCGTACACCCTCCCTCCTCATCCCAGAACTCTAGCCCTCAGTGCCCAGCAACACCCAACATAAAACTAACGATCCCTACTGTGAAGCAGGTGAAAGAATTCTGGCTGTGAGGGCACAGCAGGGATCTACGAATAAAGCCTCTCACAACAGCAAAGTAACACACAAAAAATAAAGTAGCTTCCACAAATACATGACGGAAATGCACAAACATCTTTGATTTGTCACCAAGGCAAGGAGGAGCTGAAACAAGTCATGCACGTACAACACACATGAGCAAGGAATAAGAAATTAGTTCCAGAACACAAACACTTAAACATATCGGTGAAACGATACCAGTAGTTAGTCCTTTGCTCCTTGGGAGTAAACAACCAATAAAAAGGAAAGACAAAGAAGAACGATTATCCACTAGAAAACAACTATTTTTAAATGACAATCCAAGTAACCTATAAATAACCAATGGGCAGGATGTAAGCACATACAGTGAATGCTGCACGTCTCGAGGCAACACATGCGTGCTGCCTAGGCTCAACCTAAAAACGACTTTGGAGAATTCTCACTGCCAGTATATGTAAACCATTAAATATACTTGTCCTACTTTTAAATACAATGCACTCTGTCTTATGGACTTTTAAGGCCTCCTTAACAGTGACTTATAAGTATTAAAAATGAAAGTTTAGGCCTGGCAAAGGGTTTTATAGTTTAAATTTGCACACATAGGCTGCAGAGGCCTCAGTGGAGACATGTTTTACAGTGCTATTTTAGGGAGTGGTAAAATGAGTGTTGCAGCCCACCAGTAGCATTTAATTGACTGGCCCTGGGTACAGATAGTATCATTTACTAAGGCCTTACAAGTAAATTAAATGTGGCAGTTAGGTGTATTAGAATTTTACCAGGTTTGAAAAGGAGAGACATTTTCCACTGGTTGGCAAGGGTAAAGTGCACAAATGTCTATAGTCAACAAAAATGTGTTCAACAACAGAAGGTAAACATCTGCAGGGAGTCCATGCAACAGATGGTCATTTCAATAGCCATAATGTAGTTAACTTAACAATGTGAAGACATTTGATACCCGCGTGCAATCAATGAAAAGGCCTGATTTAGAGAGCCAATGGGTAGGCGGTAGGTTATCACGAGTGGAGGTCTCTAGGACAGGTCCTTCCTTATAGATCTTTTGGCAGCAACCCTCTTGGAATGATGTTCTAGAGCAGTGGTTCCCAACATTTGGACTTCTGTGGACCCCCACTTTATTGTTACTGGAACCTGGGGACCTCCACTGAATCCTTATTAGAGTCCTGAGACCTCGGCCTATACATTGTCAATTATTTGAACCGCAAAACAATACACAAACAATAGAGAAATACGCATTTAATCAAAAGACATACACAAATGATCACACAATTTATTTGTAAACAAATGAAATAAAAACAATAAAAAATTTACATTTAATAGGAAGGTTGGAGCTTTTCTAAATTCAATTGAACCACATATCATCCATATTATATTCTGTTTGATGAACCTGCACTGCTCCCACGAATCAATTTGAGGATACTAATTTAACTTTCAGCTTCCAATTTCGAATTCCTTGACATTTACAGTACGTTTTAAAATTTTCAATTGCACATTTAGCCACTTTATTTATGTACACTTTAATAATATTAGTTATGTTTCTTAGCAGTCACGGACCTCCTCAGGAGGCTTCACAGACCCCCACGGGTCCCCGGAGGACAGGTTGGGAATCAATTTTCTAGGGTGATGGCTCTAATTTTTGTGGTGGCCCCAACCTGGCATGCAAGGTTATTGCATTACTGTACATAAAGGGTGAAAACTCTAAACTTTGCAGTGATCCTCACTTGGCATATGTGGTTGCCAACTTGACAACAAGAGGGGAGATGGCCTGCACTCTCACAACTCTCACAACTGGACTGGCCAGCTAACACCTCACTCACCAGGATTCACTCAACAGGATCCCCATGGTCAAGGTTCTCTCCAGGCCGTCTCCTCTTCGTCAGAGGGTATGCTTGTCTTAGCAGGCAGGCACCAGGCAGGTCTTCAAAGCTCACAGCAAGTTGCCTTGACTTCCTGGGTGATGGCCCCTTACTCAGCAGGAAAATTAGCCGACTTTGATCCCCAGTTCTAGTTGTAGCAGCTTCAATTATTTGCGATCTTCTTTTTGTACTGATAAACAACTTATGGAATTGAGGCTCCCAGCTTTCTCGTCTGAATCCAGACACGGATGTGATTTATGGCCAGATGTACAAACATTAGGAATACCAATTTCCTCATTGCAATTCTCTCTGAATCGCAATTAGGAAACCGGTATTCCTAATGTGTTGTGTTGTTTATTGACATATCGAAACATAAAATCTCATAATCGAACAAAGAATCATAACAAGAAAAAGCAAGATTGAAAGGATCTCAACATAAAATACATCATAAAACTATTACACATTTTTCTTTAGTAGCTTCTCTGGTTTGAGATCCTAACAAATTAAAAATTACAATGATAAAAACAAAAGAGCCAGAGTACGCAACCCTGTAAAATCAGTATACATATAAAGATTCAGCATTTACGATATGGTGTAATTATTAAGATAAAAAACTTCAATTTAATCAGGAACCGAATAAAAAACATTCCAATTGAGGACTAGACTAATAACCATTTGCAAAACTTTATGAGAACAACAGTTCTTAATATTATGATCCATCTCTGCCATATTCTTTAAAATTCCACACTTTAAAGATAGGCCGAATGCTTTGTGCAAAATATGCAATATGAGCTCTTTTTCTGTGCTGCCCTTACCAGATATTATAGGGGTTTTAATCCATCACGGCCAAGGCGTTCTAGTTTGGGCTATCCCATCCAAGTACTTTAAGGGTTCTGCGGTGGGTGGACCAGGCAGCCGACAGATACTTTGAAACAGCACTAACTACCACTGGGGAAGTATGGCTTTTACAAATTCTATATGCATTAGCACGGTCACGTAAATACAATATTTTGCTGGGTGGAATAATCCATTTAATCCTGGGAATCCTGTATTCAGGACAAAAAAAAAGAAACGTTTAATTGATTCCACACTTAACTGACACAGTTTACATTTGGGCTGTTTGTCGACCAATGAGCAGTAAAAGCATTAACTGGTAGGGTAAAGTATCTGAAATGAAGAAGTAGGGAACGGACATGGCAGGTATGGTCAGGTCAAAAAAATGTTCAGCCAATGGCTTCTGTTTGACAGATAAAAATTCTAAAGTCAAGCAACCCAAACTACTCTGAGAGATCTGATTGCTTACCCTCCTCCAGTAACTTTGTTTGATAAGTGTGTCCGTGTTAGCTGGGATTGATTCAGGGTGCTCCCAAAACTGTGGGAAACCTAAATCGGTCCAAGCTGATTTCATTTTACGCAGCCATTTGACGCTATCCGGGCAACTCAAGCTTCTAAGCAGATCTCTGATTCCCTCCTTAAAAAGGCTCCAGTTCCTCCGTCTTCTACAGCCGTATCTTGTTTAACCCAAGATCTATTCCTAAAAGGTACTATCTGGGCGCCCTTCACTAGCCATGAATACATCTACTAAAATTATTTTTGTTAGCTTGTAGTATGTTCAACTGGCTATCGAAACCTCACAGTTCTGCCCCATATAGGGCAGCTGCCCTAACCTAGGCCTTGTCTATTTCCACTATGGGGTTCAACAGTGGACTTACAGCTGTTTTAGCTTTTCGGCACAGGGCCCCTACTCTAAGACATAATACGTGTGTGCTTTTGTTAATGTGTGCGGCCCATTTGCCAGAGTCCATCAGTCTGATCCCCAGGCAATCAATTTCATTAACTCTTTCTAGGATGATAGAATTCATAGTTATGCCAGCTCTCATCTTTTTCTTCCCCTGAGAACAAATCATAATTTTTTTTTCCAACATTTACTTCAGGATCAAAATCTTTGCAAAACTGACAAAATTGATTGACTAGGATTTGGAGTCCCATGGGTGATTTTGCCAAGATAAAGATGTTGTCTGCATAGAACAGTCCCAGGATTATCTGACCAGCCAGCCTTGGTGAATCATCTATACAGTTGTTTAGATACTTAATACAATAGTTTATATATAAGATAAAGAGGGTGGGGGCAAGGACACAGCCCTGCCTCATCCCCTTCTCAATGGTAACTGGATCTGTCAGTTCACTGTCCCTGCCACTTCTAATTCTAGCGAATTCTGGAGAAGGTCCCTTCGTGGAGTTGAACTATTAAGTCCAAGAGTCCACTTCAAACTCCCATTTTACTCATTGTATTCCAAAGCTTATACCCCGGAACCAGATCGAAGGCTGCTCGAAGTTCGATAAAGGCCACCAATATCCACTGTGTTCCATCTGATTGCCATAAACCTCAGCACCTGGTCAATTGTGCTAACTGCAGGCCTAAATCCTGCCTGCAGACTCGAGATGGCCCCACTCTGTTCGATCCACTCCTCCAAACAATTTAAAATATGTTTGCAAAACTTTTTTGTAGGTTATGTAACAGGTTTATAGGCTGATAGTTCAATGGATTACTGGGGTTTCCCTTTTTATACAGAGGGACTATTTCTGCCCCTTTCCATGTGCAGGGGATGGATGCACCTGCAGCACTGCATTACAGACCTTATTAATGTAGGGTGTCCAAATAACAAGATTTGATTTATAGAGGTCGCCCGGTATCCTGTTGAGGCAAGGAGCTTTACCCCATTTAAGAGATGACAGTGCTACGTTGGTCTCAGCTAAGGAGAACTTAATTGGGGGAAAACTCTCTTTCCTTACTAAGGGAACTAGCTTGTCGCTCCGAGTAGAGAGAACTGAATGTTTGACCCACTCATTGGGAAGAATTGGTGCCCTGTTCAAGGTTTGAGATTCCTCTCAACCGTTTAAAACCAACTTCCAGAACCTACTAGCATCCTTATTCCTTGCTGCCTCTAGTAGGGCTATCCATCACTTCTATTCCAAGCTTCTGCGTGCCTTGGGCAGCTCCAGCCTGTACATTTTCCTTTGATTGTTTCTATTCCACCTTCTGAGGTCACTCAGTGGCCTGATTTAGCTTCTCTGCAAGATATGTTATACCACCTTTCTTTCTGCTTATTTCTCAGGTTGCCCATGGGCTCCTTAACAAAGAACTCCCTGACACAATCAAATAATCTTAAGTGTTCAACCAACATCCTTCCCTTATCCTGCCCAAATTGGAGCATGAGTTCCATTTGGTTTGCCACTAGTCTATACATGGTTTCAATGGTGCACGGGGAGGAATTAATGGTTTTCCACCTAACATTCCGTCTGTTGTTTGTCATAGTGATATGCTGGTCAAGTTCCCTGGAGGCTGGGGCCCCAACTACAGCTAGCAAACTCCTAGTAACAAGTATCAGTGGGTCGTGGTTGCTTTCCTTATGCTCTAATACTGCCATGTCTACCATATGTCCCCAAAGGCGTATATCTAATAGGCGGTAGTCAATATGACTCCTGCAGGTCCCTCTTCTAAATGTAGGAGAGGGATTTGAATCAGAGCAGGAACACCCATTACATGCTCGGAGGCCATGGGCAAGCGTGATGTTTACAATTTGGAGTGCAGCTCTAGTCAATCTATATCCATTGCTCTTCAATATTTGCTGAATGCCCCAGAAACTATCCTCTTCCTGATAGAGCTCCTACACCAATGAATAAGGCTCAAATGTAGTGTTTAAATCCCCAGCAATCAAAATGTAATGGATGTTATTTCTGCTAACTAATAGATTATCTAGGGTGCTTCTGAGTCACAGCTATTTCCAGCTCTCCTGCTATAGATATTTACCAATAGTAGCAAATGCTCTTTGTGAGTTGACAGAACTAGGCCCTGTAAATCGGGGCGCCTTGTCTCCAATTCACTCACTTGACATTTAAGGAAGCTGCTGATCCAGATTAATAGGACCCCTGAAGGTCTGCCAGAGGACACCCTGTTTGCTGGGACCCAATAGCTCTTATACCCTGGTCTGTACTTAGGTTCTCTGGACCACGTTTCCTCGAAAAAACAGATCATGTGTTCATCAATTAAACTCCCCCATTGGGATAAACATTTTAGCTTCAAGTCCTGCTATATTCTAACTAATAATATTAACTAGCTTCTCCACCTCTACTTGTAATTAGTTCTGCATTAATACCGATTTAGGGCTGATTTCACCCGAGCTGGGGGCTTCGGGTATATTGTGGGCTTCCGTCACCCCCTCTCACCCATCTTCTGATAGACCCTGCTTAACCTCATCTTTGAGTCAATCCACCTCAGACAAAGTGGATGGAGTCCGCATGTGCACAGAATGTTGTAAAGGGGAATCTTTGTTTTGGGAAGGAAGACTGGCAGGGCTTTTTGGGCCTATTTCCAACCTCTTTGTACAGGAAGAGCCTGTGTGGGGGGGGTGGGGAAAGGCTGCAAGTCTGCTGAGGTAAAATCCCTCAAGCAGAAGACCAACTTTGCTATAATTTAGGAAGAACTGATTGATTATAACGGGTGAGTTAAATCTTTACAACAATACAATCCCCTTCATTGAACTTCTTCAGCAGACCCACACATCCCAACCTCCTCTCCATTATTATTGAGGAGGCCATTGAAAATGGGAGATTAGCATTGACATGTAACCAATGGATAACCTTATTTTTCAGTTCTGTGTAAATCTCTGTACTATTTGGTTGAAGTCTAGGTAAATTAGTGAGAATGGCAACATATGGACAGGCCTCCGGGGGAGATGTAACACCCTAAGAGGTTTGTCACTGTTTCTTGTAAAATTCTGAATTATTTCAGCCTGACAGTTGTAAGTTGCCTCTTTGGCTATAGTAACTGAGTTGATAGAATTTCCTCCCATATTGTTTGTAGCCATGTCTCCGGAGTAACGATCCCCCCTGGTTTGGTTGGGGCAACCATCCGAGTCCTTACTCACAGACTTGCTCTGTCCGGCTGTAGCACTTTCACGGGCCAGGTGTAGTAAAGTTCCTCCTTGGCATAGCGAAGCCCTAGCCTATGACCCGGACAACATACAATTGCCCTTTGGCTGATGTTGTAGCAAGAGTATCATGGGCCCTGGGACATTGGACTTAATTAACTGAACACCCTCCTCTAGTTTCTCTTCAATGCTTATTAACAAAGCCTCTATGGGACTTAGGGCCTGATTCTAACTTTGGAGGACGGTGTTAAACCGTCCCAAAAGTGGCGGATATACCACCTACCGTATTACGAGTTCCATAGGATATTATGGACTCGTAATACGGTAGGTGGTATATCCGCCACTTTTGGGACGGTTTAACACCGTCCTCCAAAGTTAGAATCAGGCCCTTAATCTCTTGACTAATTCCACCATTATGTGCCCCGTTGTTGAGGCAGCTAAATTGGCAGGGTCCCTCTGGACCCTCTCTGCTAAACCACTTTCAGATCCAATGCCAGGGGGGCCAACTGTACAGACACGTTTGTTCTTTGAAAAATCTTTGCCTCGCTTTTGTTTCCCTTTGACTGATGGGATCTCTGACATAACTGGTAGAGTGCCTAGTGGGTCCAATGGAAGCTCTACTAAAGGTGAAACAGGCAGAAAAGAAGCAGAACGCTCCTGGGAGCCATCTTGCTTATTTTCCTGTTGATTCGACCTGGCCACTAGTTTGGGTGGGAGAGGTGCCTAGGATGGAAAAGGGGAGATGGCTGGAAAAGCTACAATGGACAGACGTCTTTCGGCCTACTCAATCTCCTTTTCTATGGTATCAACTGCCTTTTGTAGGAAGCCATCTAATGTAGTATTGCCTTTGAAGCTGTCCTGTGTTGTTACTATTTTTCATTTGCCCATTTTTCCCCAAAATCCAGAAGCATATATGGTATAATAATCTTAATTGTTATGGTGCCACTAGCTGTCGATATTTAAATACTATAGTCCCAGGTATTGAATAGAGTGTCACTTACTGTAGGTATGGAGGCGCTTTTGCCACATTAGTGAGGTGGCTCAGCCCAGCCTCCTCCAGACGATAACGAGCGAAGACGGGTCCACACAGCGGGAGGCACTGTCCTTTAAATAAGCATTATCTTTCACCACTGTGGCTCCTGCCGCTAAGGAAGGTGGGGGCTGTGGTTCTAAGGAGCCCCCTCCGGTCTCTTTTGCCTTCTGCCTGCAACCATGCAGTGGGAGGCACTGTCCCTTAAATGAGCCCGATGGTGCACACTGCCACGGCTCCTGCTGCTAAGGAAGCTGGGGGCTGTGGTCCTCCGGGGCCCCCTCCGGTCTCTGGTGTCTCCTGCCTGCAATCAAAATGCTCTCTTTGAGTTTCATCAAGGCATTCCTTGTGAGTCACAAATTGACCTACATCATGAATATTAATGAGGTAGGTCGCTGTTTGCAACCCATTAGGAATCCCAACCATGGCAGTGATAATGGCCTGTTGAGGTCAGCAGCCCACCATGTCTGATTGCTTTTTAATAAAGCAATCTTTTTTTTTTCTACATGCTGCCTACTTTCCTTAAGCGAAAATGGGATGTGTTTAAAAAGAAAAAAAAGAGATGTAGGACCACTGCCTGCTCTTCAAAAATATTATTCTTTATATTTCCAAAGAAGAAGAGGTACTTTTGGGAGCCATTTTCCTTTGAGAATGGTTTACCACCAGTTTTAAACTGGTGCCAAAGTATTATTATTTTGCAACCGGAATTCGGTTGCAAAACACTAATACATACCATATCGATTTGGTATTTGGATGAGACACCCTGTAGGAAGTTGGCTCTGTATGTACTATTTAAAAGTAAGAAATAGCATGCACAGAGTCCAAGGGTTCCCCTTAGAGGTAAGATAGTGGCAAAAAAAGATAATTCTAATGCTCTATTTTGTGGTAGTGTGGTCGAGCAGTAGGCTTATCAGAGGGTAGTGTTAAGCATTTGTTGTACACACACTGGCAATAAATGAGGAACACACACTCAAAGACAATTCTAGGCCAATAGGTTTTTATATAGAAAAATATATTTTCTTAGTTTATTTTAAGAACCACAGGTTCAAGATTTACCAACAATACTTTAAATGAAAGGTATTTCACCCAGGTATCTTAGGAACTTTGAATCAACACAATAGCATGTACAGTTTTGGTAAAAATGGCAATAAGCTATTTTAAAATTGGACACAGTGCAAAATTCAACAGTTCCTGGGGGAGGTAAGTATTTGTTAGGTTCACAGGTAAGTAAAACACTTACAGGGTTCAAAGTTGGGTCCAAGGTAGCCCACCGTTGGGGGTTCAGGGCAACCCCAAAGATACCACACCAGGAGCTGAGGGCCAGTCAGGTACAGAGATCAAAGTGGTTCCCAAAACGCATAGGCTTCAATGGAGATAGGGGTGCCCCGGTTCCAGTCTGCCAGCAGGTAAGTACCCGCGACTTCGGAGGGCAGACCAGGAGGGTTTTGTAGGGCATCGGGGGGGACACAAGTCAGCACAAAAAGTACACCCTCAGCGGCACTGGGGCGGCCGGGTGCAGAGTGCAAACAGGCGTCAGGTTTGCAATAGGTTTCAATGGGAGACCCAGGGGTCTCTTCAGCGATGCAGGCAGGCAAAGTGGGGGGGGGCTCCTCGGGGTAGCCACCACCTGGGCTAGGGAGAGGGCCACCTGGGGGTCGCTCCTGCACTGGAGGTCGGATCCTTCAGGTCCTGGGGGCTGCGGGTGCAGTGGGTTTCCCAGGCGTCGGGTTCTTTGAAGCAGGCAGTTGCGGTAAGGGGGAGCCTCTGGATTCCCTCTGCAGGCGTTACTGTGGGGGATCAGGGGGGTCAACTCTGGCTACTCACAGGCTCGCAGTCGCCGGGGAGACCTCCCTGTAGTGTTGGGTTTCCGCAGGTCGAGCCGGGGCGTTGGGTGCAGAGTGGAAAGCCTCACGCTTCCAGCAGGGAAACGTCTTGTCTTTAAAAGTTGCTTCTTTGTTGCAAAGTTGCAGTTTCTTTGGAACAGGGCCGCTGTCCTCTGGAGTTCTTGGTCCTTTTAGATGCAGGGTAGTCCTCTGAGGCTTCAGAGGTTGCTGGACCCGGGGGGACGCGTCGCTGTTGCAGTTTTTCTTGAAGTGGGGAGACAGGTGGGTAGGGCTGGGGCCAAAGCAGTTGGTGTCTCCGTCTTCTCTGCAGGGATTCAGGTCAGCAGACCTTCTTCATCTTCAGGTTGCAGGAATCTAGTTTCCTAGGTTCTGGGGAGCCCCTAAATACTGAATTTAGGGGTGTGTTTAGGTCTGGGAGGGCAGTAGCCAATTGCTACTGTCCTTGAGGGTGGCTATACCCTCTTTGTGCCTCCTCCCTGAGGGGAGGGGGGCACATCCCTAATCCTATTGGGGGAATCCTCCATCTGCAAGATGGAGGATTTCTAAAAGTCAGAGTCACCTCAGCTCAGGACACCTTAGGGGCTGTCCTGACTGGCCAGTGACTCCTCCTTGTTTTTCTCATTATCTCCCCTGAATTTGCTGCCAAAAGTGGGGGCTGTGTCCAGGGGGTGGGCATCTCCACTGGCTGGAGTGCCCTGGGGCATTGTAACACGAAGCCTGAGGCTTTGAGGCTCACTGCTAGGTGTTACAGTTCCTGCAGGGGGGAGGTGTGAAGCACCTCCACCCAGAGCAGGCTTTTGTTTCTGTCCTCAGAGAGCACAAAGGCCCTCACCACATGGGGTCAGAAACTCGTCTCTCAGCAGCAGGCTGGCACAGACCAGTCAGTCCTGCACTGAACAATTGGGTAAAATACAGAGGCCATCTCTAAGATGTCCTCTGTGTGCATTTTTAAATTAATCCAACACTGGCATCAGTGTGGGTTTATTATTCTGAGAAGTTCGATACCAAACTTCCCAGTATTCAATGTAGTCATTATGGAGCTGTGGAGTTTGTTTTTGACAAACTCCCAGACCATATACTTAATATGGCCACACTGTACTTACAATGTCTAAGAATAGACTTAGACACTGTAGGGGCATATTGCTCATGCAGCTATGCCCTCACCTGTGGTATAGTGCACCCTGCTTTAGGGCTGTAAGGCCTACTAGAGGGGTGACTTACCTATGCCACAGGCAGCATTTTGTGTGTATGGCATCCTGAGGGGGATGCCATGTCGACTTTGCCTTTTTTCTCCCCACCAACACACACAATCTGCATTGGCAGTGTGCATGTGTTAGGTGAGGGGCCCCTTAGGGTGGCACAACATATGCTGCAGCCCTTAGGGACCTTCCCTGGTCACAGGGCCCTTGGTACCAGTGGTACCTTTTACAAGGGACTTATCTGTGTGCCAGGGGTGTACCAATTGTGGAAACAATGGTACCTTTTAGGTGAAAGAACACTGGTGCTGGGGCCTGGTTAGCAGGGTCCCAGCACACTTCTTAGTCAGATCAGCATCAGTATCAGGCAAAAAGTGGGGGGTAATTGCAACAGGGAGCCATTTCCTTACACACCCTAAACACTCCCCTTCCAAAAATTGAATCGCAAACATAAAATGTGATTCGCTAACAAGTTATCAAATCACATTTTGCATTGGGTACATTTGAAAAAGCATTTTTCAGGTTGCAAACTGCCAGATTCTGTTAATCGGACCAGAAAAATGCTGTGTACATGTGGACCTTAGTGCCTGGTCCATTGATATTCCTGTTGTGGCTGTGGACATCTATGGAGTGCCTTCTCACTCATCGTGTCATTTATCTGAGGAACAGTCTGCCACAGCAGGATAGGCTCCAATTTTGATTGACCCACAACACAGGCCAAGGGAGTAATCAGTGATCACACCTGGCTGTCAGTCTTCACTGAAATATGCCTCACAAAGGTTCAAAGGCCTAAACTTTACCCTCTATCATAATTTGCTAGTCTTACAGTACCAACCCTATCAGATCCACCATTTTCAATGAGCCCAGTTACCACTGATCAGTAACTCTCCCTTTAATAAAAGAGACCTGCTGCCATTCCTCCAGTGTGTGTGTTCTTACTCCAGCCCTCAGGAATGTCAGCAATCCACATATTCTGTTTGAGGGTCACAGTCCTCACCTCCACACACTGCCTGGTACTACACACATTCACAATACAGGCGCAGAATGAGTTAAAGGCACAGCAGTAGAATTTTATGTGAGTGGGCTTGTAAGCGTCACTCTTGTGACACAGGCAAAACGACTGTTGACACTACTAATTCTTACTAAGCACAAAACAAGTATTGTGCCACCACAAAACTTGTGTCACTTAAACCCTGGATAGGGCAGAAGCCCTGTACTACTATGACGGTCACACGTAGTGCACCTCTCCCGGTCTAACAAGATTCCCTTACCATGAGACAGGCTTAGGTTATGGTCCACACACAATTCATGTTCGCCCATGAGCAAAAATCAGTACCAGGGATCCAGATATCCATGCAGCTGGGGCACTCAGGGCAGGGATAAACATCTGTCACCATGCAGGGAATCTTTCAATCCCAACAGACCGCACCTATTAAAAAAACTCCCACGGTGTGGGTGTCATTATTTGTTTTCAAAAACAAATTCCTGCTTTGGGAGTTTGTTTTTTGAAAAACACAAACAAGTTAAATGTGTGCTGAACAGCCATCAAAACTGCCAAACATTTAGTACACTAAAAGGAACTTCCATAATGATGGTTCACTTGAAGGAACAGAGAGGATCGCTGGGCAGGGGGCCATCTCTAAATTGAGCAGGCAGTAGTCCTCTGTCACTCTTCTCCTGCTAAAACTCTGAACCATACCCTTAGACTAATTGGAGTGAATTGTGATGGAATGAAGTTTTGAATTAATATCCTTGCCACGGCATTCGCTAGATACACATCCCGGAGTGAATTATCTGAATTACCAAGAATCTACAAGTCAACAAATCCCCAGGAACCAACTAACATGCAAGAGATAATGTCATTTGTGCAACCAGCAAGGCAGCTGAACACGTGAGGGAGGCAGCAACTGGCAGTAAAGACAGCTATGACGGAATGCCAATGGTGTCTGTTACAGAAATGGTTTTCCCTGTCGTGCAACGGTTGAAGCGCAACATGGGTCCTTCTGGAGAGACATGGGCAATGGAATAAATTTCCCTTTTCTGTTTTCGGTATATGTCCCTACGTTCTGTTAGTAAAAGTCCCTGTCTCCATTGATTTCTACAAGACTGCGTGACCATCTGTGGTGTGTGACGTCCGCCAAGGCTTGATTGGAGTAGATTTCAGCGCATTTGCTCTGCAGTGGGAGAGGGGAGTTTGAAACTTTGGTGAATATCATCTGGTTTACTCTTTTTGTATTTGAAAGCGTATCCCTGAGACTCTCCCTATTTTTCTTTAACTTTTCCATTTTGTAGTAGATATTTCCCATTTTTCTACATGCAGAGCACTCCACACTTGTGGTGGAGAACCTAACGTATAAGAGATTTGGCAAGGTTGACGGTTGAAGCTTATTTCCCCCATCATTTTAGTGAACAGCAGGTGTGTAAAGCAGTACTAATGAAGTACTATTTTGGGCATCAAAAGTATTTGGTGAGTATGCCCATTAACGTTTTCAAGACAGCATTTTTTTCTTTCAGCTAGGAGTACCATCAATAATGTTGCTGAGTAGATAATGCATTTCGACATGAATTGTTCTTTTAAAAGCATTCGTAAGATTCAGCTGCAGACGCATTCAAGATAGGATTACTAATGTGCACAAAAACCTTTCGTACAAAACGTCCTTTGCCGTGCGGGTACTGTATGTGTGTAGTAGTGATTTTACTTCTGATTCAAATTCAGTTTGAGCCAATTATTAATGTTATGATTGTTTTTGAAAAGTGTTGTGAAAGAAATGCAGAGATTCTCATTTCAAGGGAACTATTTTTCTTTCAGCTGCACGTGCCATGAACAATGCTAGCTTTATGCTGAGGTTCGAATGCATTAAATGCTCAGTGTGCCACGTTTGTTTTTGTGTTGCATTGCATGCTTACGAAAACGCAATAAAAAGCAAATGCCTAAGGTACAAAAAAGTACACACCATTTCATCAGCTGACTACAAATAAATAAATATTATTAAATTAGTGGTTGAGAAAACTGTGAACAATACATGTAGGTAGGTAAAAAATAGCGACTCGCAAATTGCGAGTAATTGTGACTTGCAATTTGCGAGTCGCTAACAGCAATGCAGGTAGAAAGTGCGAGGACAATTTGCGACACGCACACGGAGTCGCACCGCAGATAGCGAGTCTGCTGTTTGCGAGGTTGCTTTTCGCAACCGTACAAAAAACGGACTCGCAATTTGCGAGTGGGTGTCGCAAATAGCGACTGTGCTGAAAATTGAATGCAGGTGCTGCAGAACACTCTGGAAAACCCTACAGAACACTCAGGAAAACACTTCCTGGCACATGATGATGACATCACAGCCAGGAAGTTTACAAATACACCTGGGAGGAGGGAGGACCACACCCATTTCAACTTCAGCACAGCTAACAAACAGAGCTCCTGCAACCATGTCTGACAATCCTAGGAAAAGGAAGCTAAAGTTTGCTGAAAAGGAGTTGGAGGTGCTGACTGATGAGTGCTGTCAGCCCCATGACGAGCTGTTTGGCAGGGCAGTCCTCACCGTGCCAGACACAGAGAAGAAAATAATTTGGCAGGAGATCCAGGACAAGGTCAACTCCCTGGGGGTCAGCCACCGGAGTGTGGAAGAACTGAAGAAAAGGTGCTATGACCTGCGCTCCCGGACCAAGGAGAGGGTGGCAGAGCGGCTCCGGGAGATGAGAGGCACAGGAGGGGGACCATCGACGGTACCACCAACCCTGGAGGAAAGGGTAGAAGAGACCCTAGAGCCTGAGGCTTTAAGCAGGATGGAAGATCTGGACACCTTTGAGCCAGGACCATCAACCGGTGAGTACCATGTGACATGCATGTACCCACATCAATGCCATACCTCCACCCACCTTGTACACAGGGGCATGCACAACCAAGATAGCTCCATTTCAGAGCAGCAAACACCAGAATGATGCATTATGGGCAATGTAGTCAAGTAGGCAGTTCATAGGCAATAGTTTATTAGGAAGTTGATAACAGATAGTAGACACTGACAGTGTGTTCCCTATGTCCCACAGGTCTCTCACAAGACACCCCCACCAGCCCAAGCAGCCAGGAGCCAATGGTCAGCCAGCACACACAGGAGACAACAGGACCAGCCACCACTGCTACCTGCACCACCGACACCATGCCCTCTCAGGAAACACCTGTTGCAACAGTGGTGTGTGAGCCTGCACCAGGTCTGAGCCAGGCTGCCACGGCAGACAATACAGGGCCTCCACCGCTTCGCAGGAGACGTAGAATATCAACAGCAGATCGGCCGGCAGAGTCAGGGCATGCCTCCACATCACCAACCGAGGCCCAACTGCTACGGGGTCAGTGCCTGCAAAACCAACAATTAAGGAGGATTAGTGGGGTATTGCAGCGCTTTGAACACAATCATGCCATCAGTATGCAGCAGGTACATTCGGAGTTGCAGGTGATCGGTAACAACACGGGCAACCTTGCACTGTCTATGCGCCAACTAGTGGCAGGACTGCTAACGCAGAGTGACAGTGCACGGCGCAGGGACCGCCAGCTGCTGCAACGCCTGGACAGGATGGCCTCCTCTATAGTTAGGCTGGCTGTCAACACAACAGGGCTGTCTAGGCGCACAGTCAGCCTCCAGGTGGACATGGGCCACTTTGCAGGTGTGTGGCACGGGGACTGGGCCGTCTCAGCCATGCAATGGACCTCATGGAGGCACGGCAGGTGGCCAGGGGCACAGGCGACACGCCACAGGACAGTGAGGAGGGCTCCACTGTCAGCAGTGTCTCTGCCGGTGACACCCGGGTGCTACGTAGTGGAAGCACAAGGCAGAGCACTGCTGACCCCCCTAGTACCAGCCAGGCTGGCCGAGCCCACCGTAGGGTGTGAGCTCCACACTGTCCTTGGGTTTGGGGCACATGATGTCAATGTGTCCCATGCCAGGTGGACTATTGAAGCCCCTGAACTGTTCCTATTGTACATAGTTTGGTTATTTGCACTTATTAAATCACTTGTTCTTTCCACTTAACACATGGACTCTTGGTGTGTTACATTGGTGAGTATGGTAAAAGTTGGCACGTACCTTCCAAAGTATTGGTTTGCAATGTGTTCCCGTCTCAGTCTGCCTTGATTTGCGATGCTCCTATCCCCATGATGGCGATGTGGTTGCTCTTGCTCTTCATCCTCAGAATCTGGGTCTTCAGGGGTGAGAGGTAGCCCACGTCGGGTGGCAATGTTGTGCAGTATAGCGCATGCAACAACTATTTTGAAAGCTGTAATTGGGGTATACTGGAGGGCAACTCCACTTCGGTGGAGGCATCTGAACCTTGCTTTCAGCAGTCCGAAGGTACGTTCTATCATGTTCCTGGTCCTCTTATGTGCACTGTTGTATCGCCTCTCACAATCATTGCTGGGTGTTAAGTACGGTGTTAGTATCCATGGACGTAGTGCATATGCACTGTCACCTGTTTGGCACAAAACGTACAGTGTTAGCAAGGCATGGGTGGTTTGCACATTGACCTGTGTGCATGTCTTCAAGGTGTATTCAGCTCTACCTAGGAGGTATCCGTCTCCAAACTCCCCACGTTCCAGACGTTGGTGTATCCCACTGTGCCTAAAAATGTAGGAGTCATGAGTACTGCCTAGAAATTTGGCAACCATGTCAGTGATGATATAATGGGCGTCACATACCACCTGAATATTGAGTGAGTGGGTACACTTCCTATTGCGGAACAGATATTCCAGGTTTGCAGGAGGGCATATTTGTATACTGTATGTGTCCCGTCTACACACCCTATGGCATGGGGGAAGTTGGCAATCCTGTAAAATTCCCAACTTGGTTCTGTTGATTTCTGCCTCATTCCTGGGTAGGCATATGTATCGGGACATGTGTGTGAGTAAGGCGTCTAGGAATGCCCTAAAGAACCGTGATAGTGCACTTTGGGATACCTCACCTGCCACAGCAATGACCCCCTGATAGCTACCCGAGGCCAAGAGGTGCAGTGAACATAGCACTTGCACATGCGTAGGGATGGCGCAGCCGCGCACAGTCGGGCGTTCTAGCTGTGGTTTGAGTAATTCTATTAAATCTAGTATAGCTGCGCTGCTAAGTCTAAATTTATCATAAATTTCCTCCTCAGTTTGCTGGAAGAGTGTCTGCCTGGTTCTGTATATCTTCTCCTGTCTCTGGCTCCTCCTCCTCCTCTGCTGGGTGGCGTGGGCTCTCCTCCTCACTGCTATCAGGTATATCACCGCCATTTTGAGTAACCCAGATGCCTTCTGGGTCTCCTTTTATACTTTGGTAATGGTTACCACCTGCTCTGAGTTAGTGGTAAATTGGAAGTGCAAAATGGGCTTTTTGCGACTAGTCGCAATTTGCGAGTTGCTATTGCATATGGTTTGCGAAACGCAAATTGCGACTTCCTATTTGCGGGTCGCAAAATGGGGTCGCAAATTTTGCGAGTCGGTAATGGCTCGCATCGCATTTTGCGAGTCGGAAATGGGATTTTTGCATCCCATTTCCGATTTTGCGGGGTCGCAAATTGCGAATCGGGCCGTTTGCGACTCGCAAAACTTTGCTACATCTGGCCCGAAGTCACCTAAATAGCGAGTAGGTAAGGGAGATGCAAGTATTTATTTATTTTCCTACTGGTGAGTACCCTGGATGAGGCTGGCTTTGTGATGAGTAGTGAAAGCATTTAGGTCTCACTCTGTTCATTTGAAAGCAATTCCAAAGTTCCGCTGCACTTGTATGTGAAATGGAATCAATACGCTGCACAAAGAGCCCCCCATGGGAAACTTTATTTGTGTACGAAAGGTGTTACAACTTACTCGTACCCGAACTTACTCCCACATACACTTACACCAACTTATGTCTACTCGTAGCCCTACTTACACTAACCTTTATACTTGTTTCTATTTACTCATTCTTACTCTTACAAGTTCATTTAGTCCTATTTACTCTTACAATTTACTCCTATGTTTATTTCCATTCACTCCTAGTCCTACACCTACTTACGTCTGCACTTCCTCCTACTCGCACTCAAGACGGCCCCTCCACATAGGCGGAGGAGCCTCGCCTTACCAATAACAATGCCCCCCAATAATGGGGCACTTTGTTTATTACCATTTTATTTTTCAGGGCCCAGCCCTGAACTGAGTGTCAGGACGGGGCATGGCAACTGCTGCGAGTGACAGCAGGATGCTGTGCACTTGTTTAAAGTATGCATGTCCCTCTGCCTAGCCATCTTGTGACGGCCAACCACACATGTGCACTTTAAACACCTCTACCCCATCTTTCTTAAGACAGCTGAGTTAGAGAAGGCACAGGCCTCCAGTGCTCTGGTGAGCGCTGAGAGAGCCCACTCCCACCAATCCTGATGCAAGTTTCATGCTGCTTACCAGCATGAAACCACCGCCAGGACTGGCTTTTGCAGTTTCCTGGGTCCCGCGACTGTCTGAGCTTGGACGCAAAGAGACAGGATCATCTGAAGGTAGGTGCTTTTTATTTTATTTTTATTGTAATTCCCCCTCCTGACCCCACCATTGTAAATACGAGCTGGCCGCCACTCCCACTTACACCTTCTCATACTCCTACTTATACATATTTTTACTTCTTACACATACGTATTCATATTTATTCGAACATCCACCAACTCTTACTCCTACTATGATCAATACACTCATCTCTACGTGAATTAACCACATACCCCACTCCTATGCATTTATCCATCTACCCAAAACCAAGCATTCTTTCTCCCAACTCTCTTACTTCCACCTAGCTACACAGTCATCCCCAGGCATCTACCAGCCTACCTGCAATCCAACCATCCATTTATCCTTTCATATAA
The DNA here is from genome assembly GCF_031143425.1 of Pleurodeles waltl. Lineage (NCBI taxonomy): Eukaryota > Metazoa > Chordata > Amphibia > Caudata > Salamandridae > Pleurodeles > Pleurodeles waltl. The sequence continues at coordinate 600,765,231 of NC_090438.1, forward strand.
CCACACAGCATAAATCCATCCATACATCCAACCAGTGTGTTGCCTGAATGCACGTGAGCTTGTGTGTACATGTCTTTACGCATCTGTCACTACACACCTGAATATAGTCAGTATGGGGTGGAATACAGGTGCCTATATGCCAGGTTTTTAATAATAAGTGGGTTACAGGATAACCACGCCCGTGCCCAGTCTCAGATCTCCGGCCTACCAACAGGTTATAAGTAACATATCGAAAATATATAAAAGTGTAATCCGAAGGCAGACTACAACAACCAATCGATTCCTATCCAATCAATGTATGCCTTTATTCCATTTCTAGATTGACAACTGAAACAGTCAACAGCCAAGTCGTGTTTTGTAACACCATTGCTTCATCAGGGCTGCCAATTTTAAAGCATAAGTAAACATATTGTTATACATATCATGTTGGAATTATAGCCTAAAGGGAATCACGCCACCCAAAATACAGATTTACGATATAGTAATCTTACAATCATCATGAAATGAGATCCTTTTTGGCGTTTTAGAAAAGAGAAAGATTGCTTTCCTCATAACTACACATGTATACACCCCCCCTCCCCCCCCCGTCCCTCCAGTTCTTTTCCCATTCAATATGAGTGGAGAGGTCTATCTCCACAAGAGAAAAAAAGAATGTAAGGAATGCTGATGCCGACTCCCACACCCTCCCCCGGGAGTACATAATGTGTACTTAACCAGCATTACTTCTGGGTTTTTTTTTCTGTCTCGCCGACAGAATGACATGAGGACTGGAGTGAGCTACTTCTGCTGGGTGAGTGTGGCTTCTGCTGTTCTTCCCTTTCCCTCATGCGGGGAATTGAGGAATGTTCCTGGCCTGCGCCTCCCTGTCTGCTGGGCTTGTGAGGCACAGGGGATTCACGGACCGGTGGGCTGCGCGTCGGGCCTTTCTGTCTCCCAGTCAGGGAGCATCCTCTGGGGTTTTCTGGTTGTTTGCCCACATCATGGGCTACATGGAGGCTTAGGGCGGTGCAGACGGGGTGATGCTTTGCCTAACTTCCACTTTCGATGGTAGTCCCCAGTGGGCATGCGTGGCAGTGGCAGTCTTCGCCGGCTGTCGTTTTCAGTGTTTTTCACACAATTCTGCTGTTATATGCTGAGGGCCCTGGGATTAAGTACTGCATATTGTTATGATGCTGCCTGGTTACTCTTTGCTGCTGCTTTCTAGTTGTTGGCCTTGCTCGCAGTGGAGGTGTGTGTTGTTCACGATGGGGAAGCAAACCCATAAAAGAAAGCATGTGGAGCCTGAGGCTTTGGTCTCCACTGCCTCCTCCCCTGACTCTTCTTCTCACCCTCAGTCTAAGGGAAGGAGGGAGTAAGATGATGCCTGCATCAAGCGCCTCATTAGGGAGACCCTTATGGAGATGCAGGATGGCCGCAGAATTAAGAGTGCTGTTCCTGCGGTGGTATCGCATTCTTCACGTTCAGAGGAGGAGGAGTCCCCTGAGAAACTAAAGGGGAAATACATTTCTAAGGCGATGTTGTCTGGCCTCATTCATCATGTGAAGGAGAATATGAGTTTTCCAGAAGATAAGGTGCCAGAGACGACTTCTGGTTACCTGAACCGCCAGTTTCAGTGTACTACTCCTGTTGATGTGCCTTGCCTATAAACCCTTGCATTCAGGAGGTCCTTAAGTGAGGGTGGAAGGATCCTGATAAGATCGTGATGCCCAGGTTTATGACGAAATTGTATCACTTGCAAGATATGCTTAAGGATTTGCCAGACTCTATTCCTTTTGACTCTTTTGTGGCCAGTTTGGTGGGGCGCACTTCTCTGGCTGAGGATGCTGTCATCAGGAATTTTTTGGATAAGGAAATGGTGCACGTGGAGAGCCATATGGCTGTTCGGGCTGGGATTCATAGCACATGGCGCAGTCCCTGATTTATGATACAAAATCTCTTTGTCAAGCCTTGGATGAGTCTTCTGATTGCTCTGGAGTTTTGGAGCACATTGAGCGCCAGTTGGAGTTCCTGTCAGATGTGTCCTTTGATGTCATGAGGGCCTTGGTGCGCTCTGAAGGGTTTTGTGTGGCCACTCGGCACAATCTGGTTCTGCGAGACTGGAAGACGGATGCTGCGCAGAGATCTTCTGCTCTCCAGATGTCTTTCCAGGAGTTGATTTTGTTTGGCGCTAAACTGGAGGAGAAGCTTTATAAACTTTTTAAAGAGAAGAATTATTCCTTCTCTCTTAAATCGTTGCCTGGAGATCATCAGCCTTGAAAGTGCAAATCTCCATGGCGTCAGCCTTCCAGGTGTCAGTTTGTTCATTCCCAGGGGTGGTTTTCTTTAGGACAGGGCTATAAAAGGAAACCAAAGCCCCCCCCCCCCCCCACAGAAGCCTCGCTCCTGACTGTATGGTGGAGTCAGATGTCGGCATTAGAGGTCGTCTGCAGCATTTTCTGCAGCCTGGAGGGAGTCTACTTCAAACCCCTGGGTTTTGGACATTGTTCAGTATGGTTACAGGAATGAATTTGGGGTATTCCCTTCTCCTTCCGGGGTGAGGCTGACCCCTTGGCCTTCCAATCGTGTTAAGCATAATGCTTTGGTCCACGGGATTCACTCTCTTCTCGCCAAAAGGGCTATTCTGGAGGTTCCTTTCTTGGAGAGAAGGAACAGCTTTTATTCCATAATTTTCCTTATAGCAAAGTCCACCAGGGACTTCAGGCTGGTTTTGGACTCAAAGGCTTTGAACAAGTTTGTGAGTCATGTCCCCTTCAAAATGGAGATGCTGCAGCAGATCATTCCGTTGGTGGTCAAGCGGCATCTGATGCGTACTCTGGACTTACAGGACGCTTACTGTCATGTCCCAATTCATCCTCTCTCCCAGCAGTTCCTGAGGTTCTGTGTCAACGGTTCAGCCTCAGGTCAGCCCGGGGGGGTGTTTACAAAGCTGGCAGCTCCTCTGCTGGCTTCCCTGCATCTTCAGGGAATTCACCTGCACCCCTCTTTGGACGACTGGGTGATTCATGCCCCCTCCAGGGACCTGGTTCTTCGGGATCTCCAGTCAGTTTGTTCAGCTCTCCAGGCTCGTGGGTTTCTGATCACTGGGAGAAGTGTCAGCTGGTTCCCTCACAAGATTTGCTTTTATAGGAGCTCGGTTCCAATCGGATATCAATCAGGTGTTTCTTCCTCTTCCCAGAGTGGTGGTACAGAGATCCTTGGCTCTGTAGGTATTACATTTGTTTGCTGTGCAGGTCTGATCTTGGCTTCGTCTCTTGGGGTACATGGCGGTGGCAGTCTTCATTGTTCTATGGGCTCGCTTGCATCTCCGGGCCCTCTGGCTTCATCTTCTGTCGCTTTAGGGTCCTCACTTTAGGGATTAGACATGCTAGTTCAGGTATCTCCTGCAGTGGTTCCGGTCTTGAAATGGTGGTCTCTGAGGGACAATCTCTCAAGAGGGGTTCCTATGCAGCCAGTTCCTCTTTTGGTCCTTACCACAGATGCCAGCTCTTTTGGTTGGGGGGGCTACCCTGGGTGAACGGTGTATTCAGGCACGGTGGGTTCTTCAGGAGGGCTGACGTTCATCCAAGTGGAGGGAAATGATGGTGGTGTTCAGGGCTACGATGGGATTCTAGCACTTTCTGGTGGGTCACAACTTGGTGGTGTGGTTCAAAAACTAGATGACGGTTGCTCATCTAAACACCCAGGGTGGTATCACGTCTCGCTACCTGAATGCTGTGGCGCAGCCCTTGTTCCAGTGGGCGGAGGGGCATCTGCAGTCTCTGGCGGATACTTATGTTCGGGTGTTGACAAAGGAGTAGCGGATGCTTTCAGTCACTTCTTTCCACTGTCTCAGGAAGTCTCTCTCTCTCAGGGAATGTTTCTCCAAGTGTGCGAGAGGTTTGGTGTACCTTACCTGGATCTCTTTACTTTCCAGCAAAATGCTCAGCTGCCTTGGTTTTGTGCCCGTTCTTGGCAGGAAGGAGGTCTGGGTGTTGGATGCTCTGACAGTCCCTTGGCCCGATCATCTGTTACCTTCCCGTCTGTTGCTCTGATTCCACGGTGCCTGGCCCGGTTGCTGTGGGAGTCCAGAGTGGTGATTCTGGTGGTCCCCTTTTGGCCTTGCCAGTCTTGGTTTCTCACTCTTCAGAGGTTGGCCATTCAGGGTCCTTGGATAGTTCCTTGCCACCCTTCACCTCTACGATCGGTTCCTCCTTCAGTTCTCCATCGCTTTCGTCTGTCCATTTGGAAATTGAGAGGAAAGAGTTGCAGTGCAAGAGTCTCCCCCACCACTTAGCTGTGGCCATTCAGCACTACATGAAGCCTGCTACTTTTAAATATTTTGACACGACCCTGAGGCACTTTCAGAAATGGTGTTCTCCTGGGAGGTTGTCTCCTTTGGATTGTTCATTATCAGATGTCCTGCAATTCTTGTGGGAGGGTCATGAGAAGCGTCTGTTGGTGTCCATTCTATGGGCCCAGTGGGCAGCTATTAAGGCTTTCTGCTCCCCTTCAGCCTCATTTTCCTTTTTGGCATTTGCCACTGGTTTGGAAGGCTTTGGTGTCTTTGTCTTTTGAACCCATGGAATTGGCAGATATCAAGTTTGTCACTTTCAAGGTGATTTTTCTGGTTGTGGTTACTTCTGCCAGATGGATTGGAGAGTTAGGAGCCCTTATGATGGTGTGGTTTTGCTCGCTGGAATCTCCCAAAGGTGGCTTCCTAGGTTCATCGTTCCCAGGAGTTGGTTTTGCCAGTGTTTCTGGCTTTGGTATTCTCGACCCGTAATGAATGGGACGAGGACTGAAGGGTCCTGGGGGAAATATCCTATTACTTACTGATAACGTTCATTTCTCCTGGTCCTGTAGTCCTCGTCCCATTCATTACACTCCTCCCTCCCTCCTGTGGGACCAGCCTTCCTTGTTGGGCTTGGTATGTTCAAAAGGAATGCAGGATAAGTACATATGTACTCCCAGGGAGAGGGGCTGGGAGTGGGGGATCAGCATTCCTTACGTTCTTTTTTTCTGTCATGGAGATAGACATCCCCACTCGTAATGAATGAGATAAGGACTACAGGACCAGGAGTAATGAAGATTACTGGTAAGTAATAGGACAATAACCATTCCATCATCAAAAATCAACACTTTCAACTCATATAGAAAAGGAGAAAGAAGAAACAGAAAAAGAAACAGAAAAAAAACTGAAAAAAAAATCAATGCATCTTACATTTCCATTGACATTGCATTGCAACCAGACTTGTGTATTTACGATTGATACCACTTAGAAAGTGCTTAGAAATAAGATAATGTCTCCAAAACTAAATAAAGTCTGATGTGATGATGTCCTGAACATATCATGGCTGACACCAATTGTAAATAAAAATGCACCATATCTGAACTTAATTGGGCTAAGAAGATCTTCATTCGTACAAAGCACAAATGTAAGGCTCACATTCCAACAGAACAAAGGAAAATACTCACTTTCATTGTTATCCTACGCACCATCACATATTATTGATGGTGTGACTTTCCTGAACCTCCATAGGTCCAGATACATAGGCCATTCCAATGCCTGTATCTTTGTGCATGACCTCCATGCATGTGCACACACTAAGGGCCTAATTTAGATCTTGGAAGAGGGGAATACTCCCTCACAAACATGATGGATATGCCGCCCACTGTATTACGATCCCATTATATCCTGATGGTGATCGTAATTTGGTGGAAGGGATATCCTTCATTTTTCTGACAGTATTCCATCTGCCGAGATCTAAATCAGGCCCTAAGTTCTTTGCATGTTACACAATACAGACCTACTCTGTGATCTGCAAAAAGCAATTATTTTCCAACTGGTGCATACTTAAAATGTGAAAGTTGAAAAGCAACTTTTAAAACTTGGGACAATCACAATCTCCCCCATTTATGTCACTTGGGACAAGAAATGGGTTGATACTGTCACCACTTGTAATTTCTCAACCATTCATAAAGTCAGATACCACCTACAAACTCACCTCTCTGTGTATAGAACCTCCAGTGCTGCAACAGGGTGAAGTATCCGTATGACAGTTTGAGGCGAGCAGCTGGATATTTACACCTCCCACCAATTGCAAGCCATTTTTAATGAATCCAAGCTGGCACTAAAATTACAATCCATGTTGCCATCCAAGGACCCACTTTTGTTATCAATATGATATAAAGGTACTGCTGTGGCACACTTAAAAATCATCTCAAGAATTTGATCAGCAGGCTAATTCTCTTCAAACAAAACTTTTTGAACGACATTACCCCCCAAGAATTGTCAACCAGGCGTATAAAAGAGCCAGGAATAACAACAGGGTCTCCTTGTTAGCAACCATTGAGAAGGAGCCCCAAACCAGACTGACGTGCGTCTCCACCTTCACTCCTTTATCGATCTCAATTAAGAAATTGATCAGCAAAAGATGGTCAATTCTTACGAGTGGGGGTTGTGAAATTTCAAGACCTCTTTTTGCTTTTAAGTGGACTGCTAACATTAAGGACATTGTGGTCCACACCCGGCCACGAGTCCCATGTGACACTCCTACCCAAAAGACTTTATGGGGTCTTCCCCCTGTGGAGGGTCATCATCCTTGTGGTAACTGTAATGTGTGTTCTCTCACCAGGCACTTTCTGACACTGAATCTAGATCCTGTGGGTACCTGGCATCTTAAGAAACACACTAACTGTAACACTAGGATTTGTATTTACATGATAACATGCCCTTGCGATTTACATTACATTGGCATGACATCAAGACCTGTTAAGATATGTATTAACGAACACAGAAGCAATATCAGATGTAACAGAATTACAACCAAACTGAGTGCACATTGTTTGGATTCTTCACACTCCCCCGATGACCTTTGGTGGGTGGTAATAGAAGCACCTAGAATTCAACCTGATGACCCTGGGGCATTATTCAGGATTGAACAAAGATGGGTGTTTAAATTGGGGACTAACCTACGGGGATTGAACAATGACATCCCCTGAACTTCACTCTCATCCTAATGCTGCGGATCTATATACACACTTAGATTCTCTTGATCTTAACTTAAACCAATACCTTTTATAATTGATGTGAATAGGGTAAAGAGAATGCACACTTCAACATTGCTGCCCCACTATGTGATTCCATATGTGAAATCAGCTTAATATTAGTTCCTTTTGGTTATAGGCACTTTTTATTTTCAATAGATTGGGGTTTGCCTGCCTCCTCCTTCTCCTTCGTCACTGCTAATCTCTATGCAGCCTTCCGGTCCTCCGGTTTCACTAGGAAGGTAGTCCTTTCTTTATTTTGATTATTTGCACTAAGGGACTACATTGCGCTAGTCCCTTCTCTATTTTCACCACACAGACGCGCGCAAACCTGGAGATCTGGCACTTCCGGGTTCGCGAAGTCTTTTTATAACTCTGACGGCGCCCGACTCATTTGTTCTTCGGGACGCCGTTTCAGAGGGTAGGTCCATAGTAGTGGACCAGCGACCTAATTGTAAGTATTTCCTGCACTTGCGGCACGCGCAGGCTGCTTGAATCTTTGACAGGCTGGCAAATTTCGTTGCCATCATTATTACAAGAGATTAACTTGGGCTCCAGACCTGTCGAGACGACGATATTTCAAGACAATCTAATTTTGGTCGACATTTTGCTTGCTACTAATGAGACTCATCAGTTTTGAGTACATCCTCTATAAATGCTGAGCACACTCTATTTTCTTAAGTTCTTCCCTTTTTAAAAAAAAACTGCACATGTGACAGGATTTAATCTCTTTTATCTCATATATGGATGGTGGTGTTAAAGGCTGATGTTGTGCTTATTCACCGTGCACAGAGTCAATCTGAGTCCTTGGAACGTGCTTCCCAAGGGACCTGTTCTCTACTTGGGGATGGTAAGCTGGTGACCCATCACTTGTATATGCATTTGACCACCTTTTTAACCACATTTTGGATACTTTTGGTGTTTGTATTTTCTATGTGTTTGTTTCCTAGGGCGACCTGATTTTACCAGTTTACTTAAATGTAAGTGAACGGTTTTTCTACCCTAATTTGAGGTTGTTTCTTTTTCTTATGAAGAGGTGATTTAATTTTTGTAAGTGTTTGGTCCTGATGAAGCGTCAATGGATCCGGCTGGACCGCTAGACGCGAAACATGTCGACCTGAACTTAGAGGTTCTATAAATCTGGAGTTCTCTGAGATTTAAATGGTTTTTGAAAGTATTTGAGCATTATATTCTACGTGTGACTTTACATTTGTTGGTTTTAATCTTGGTCTTCATCCTTATTATACTGATTAAATTATGATGTAGATTGTGAGAGGAATAACCAATTTTAACTATTTTTTGACCTCTCCATTGTGTACTGGTGCCTGAATGTAAGCATCTTTGACTGTATAGTTGATCTTACCAGTCACAATCAGAGTAGTACGGTTTAGAGCCCCCCTCCCGGGGTGCCCGCCAGGCATTGCAGTGCCGGCCTGGTGAGGGTCATTTCCCATTGATGATGCTAGTCATCCATTGCGATGCTTGAGGGCTCTTGCTCCTGAGATCGTTGGTCCCCTAGGACAACAGTCTATTTTGGAACAGTGTACCTTATATTTATTGACTACAGTTGGGAGATTGTACACTGGACCATATAACCTCCCGGTCCCTCCCCCCCTTTTTTTGAGGTTTATGTACAGCAGACAGCTGTGGGACTTTTTAAATTCCAGTAATACCTACTTCATAGCCCTGGTGAGATTATCAAAATGGAGGATTTCCAGGGCCTTAGTTATGATGATGAGATGGTATCAGCAATTTTGCAGACACCTTCCATTCTAAATAATGATGGGTCCGCCCCTTCGGGCAGTCTCAAGACTGATTGGGACAAATTATCCACCTTGAAACGAGAACTCATAAAAACTGTCATGCACGGTACGATTATGACCGAATATCTACGTGCAAACATCGCACCTAACGGTCTCCTTGTATCCAATATACCACGTATCTTTTTACAGGACTTAGCTTTTAGAAAGGATTGGGCCCAGATAGCTTGGAAGTGTACCAGAGATTGGCTGGTTTTAATTATCGACACTTCCAAACGTCTGGCTGACACTATCACTATTCAAATTAGTGCTATAGAGAATACTTTAAAAACCAAGATCACCTTGACAGCTTTTAAAAGCCGTCTTTCTGAAATTACTACTGAGCTGAATGAGACTAAGGAGTTTCTAATTCAACAGAAGATTACTAAACTTCAGAAAGATATTGTTAAGTTTAGCCGAGAGAAGGTCTATCTCTATATAAAAGAGGATTATGATGTGGATAATCAATCTCGCTCATCAGACGAATCCACTTCCTCCTATAAAAAACCCCGGAATTACAGCAGTGGATCATCGTCTGATGGGTGGAGCACAGATGAGAACCAATCCTAACCTTTCTATAATTATCCTCCGTATCCTATACATCAACCAATGCCTTGGCAACCACCTTACCCTTTCTTTCAACCACGCCCAATGATGTCATTTGCACCTTTTTTAGGCCGAGGCTGGGGCAGAGGCAGAGGCAGAAGGAGAGGAAGAGGCAGACACATTCAGTGGTCCTGAGAAGAACCCCAGATGGTTACCAGGAGCCAAACAAAAAAAACCCTGACGAGAACTTTGTTGTTAATCTATCAACTAGACAACTTACGGAGGATGAAACCAATGTGCTTAACAGAGGTTTAGGGTTTGTTCCTACCCCTGAGGAAGACTTCTTCCGTTTGCACATCGAACTTGCCCAATTCTTCCGTAAGATTCGCTTACATTTTTTCTTTAAGGATAAATCAGTGGAACCCCAATCGTTTGATTCAGGTTTAAAAAAAAAACTCAGTTTTTGTTCCACCACCAGTAACTATGATGAGTGAAGTTTTGACTTTTGAAAAAGCAGTTTTAGCTGATTTAAACAATCTACGTTCAAAACAGACATATACAAACACCCCTACTAAAGAGAAGAGGGCTCTGCTATCCTTACCATCCGACCCCGATATAACCATCAAGCAGGCTGATAAGGGCGGGGCTATTGTTATCATGAACTCTATTGATTATAGATGTGAGTGTCTACGTCTTTTAAGTGATTCTACTTATTATGCTAAAATAATGAATGATCCTACTGGAAGAATACAGACTCAGATTAGATGCCTTATCGAAGAAGCTAGGAATAATTTGTGGATTTCACCTAAGGAGGCTGAATTTTTGGGCACACCTCACCCCCACATTCCGTATTTCTATTGCTTACCCAAGATCCACAAAGGAAGGACACCTCCCCCGGGTCGTCCTATTGTTTCTGGGTTTGGCTCAGTCTTGGAACCATTGTCAATCTTTTGCAACCATTTTTTACAGCCACTAGTGAGGAGATCCTCGACTTATCTTAAAGACACTAAAGACGTTTTGAATCTAATTGAAGCCATTAATGACTCCAGTTTTGTACAGGGTATCATTACTTTGGATGTGGAGGCACTATACACTAACATTCCACAAGAAGCGACTCTACAGGTTGTTGAGTCGGCTCTCCAAGGAGTGTCAACTCCTCTTTCCTCCCCTGTGTCCTTCATTATGCAATGTGCCAGACTGGCTTTGACAGAAAACTTCTTCCTTTTTGAGGATCAATTCTATCATCAGATTCGAGGAACATAAAGGGGCAGCACGTTCGCTCCGAGTCTGGCCTTCCTCTATATGTACGAATTTGAAAAAATACATATCTTACCGCCAGTCAATCCTTACCATAAGCATATAAAATTATGGCGACGATACATAGATGACATCCTAATCATATGGCAAGGATCATTGACTATGGCAGATAACTTTACAGCTGGTATCAATACTCTTGACCCCTTTTTGAAATTCACTGCTACTGTATCGGCCTCACATCTACCCTTTCCAGATCTGATGATTACCATTGACAATGGTAAATTGCTTACCAGCGTTTACCATAAGCCCACAGATCGTAACTCTCTTCTACTTTATGAAAGCCATCATCCAAAATCTTTACGGGATAATTTACCCGTTGGCGAGTTTTTACGGCTGAGACGCAATTGTAGCTCATCTCAAGAATTTGATCAGCAGGCTAATTCTCTTCAAACAAAACTTTTTGAATGTCATTACCCCCCAAGAATTGTCAACCAGGCGCGTAAAAGAGCCAGGAATAACAACAGGGACTCATTGTTAGCAACCATTGAGAAGGAGCCCCAAACCAGACTGACGTGCGTCTCCACCTTCACTCCTTTATCGAACTCAATTAAGAAATTGATCAGCAAAAGATGGTCAATTCTTACGAGTGGGGGTTGTAAAATTTCAAGACCTCTTTTTGCTTTCAAGCGGACTGCTAACATTAAAGACATTGTGGTCCACACCCGCCCACGAGTCCCACGTGACACTCCTACCCAAAAGACTTTATGGGGTCTTCCTTCTGTGGAGGGTCATCATCCTTGTGGTAACTGTAATGTGTGTTCTCTCACCAGGCACTTTCTGACACTGAATCTAGATACTGTGGGTACCTGGCGTCTTAAGAAACACACTAACTGTAACAGTAGGAATAGTATTTACATGATAACATGCCCTTGCGATTTACATTACATTGGCATGACATCCAGACCTCTTAAGATACGTATTAACGAACACAGAAGCAATATCAGATGTAACAGAATTACAACCAAAGTGAGTGCACATTTTTTGGATTCTTCACACTCCCCCGATGACCTTTGGTGGGTGGTAATAGAAGCACCTAGAATTCAACCTGATGACCCTGGGGCATTATTCAGGATTGAACAAAGATGGGTGTTTAAATTGGGGACTAACCTACAGGGATTGAACGATGACATCCCCTGGACTTCACTCTCATCCTAATGCTGAGGATCTATATACACACTTAGATTCTCTTGATCTTAACTTAAACCAATACCTTTTATAATTGATGTGAATAGGGTAAAGAGAATGCACACTTCAACATTGCTGCCCCACTATGTGATTCCATATGTGAAATCAGCTTAATATTAGTTCCTTTTGGTTATAGGCACTTTTTATTTTCAATAGATTGGGGTTTGCCTGCCTCCTCCTTCTCCTTCGTCACTGCTAATCTCTATGCAGCCTTCCGGTCCTCCGGTTTCACTAGGAAGGTAGTCCTTTCTTTATTTTGATTGTTTGCACTAAGGGACTACATTGCGCTAGTCCCTTCTCTATTTTCACCACACAGACGCGCGCGAACCTGGAGATCTGGCACTTCCGGGTTCGATGCGTCTTTTTATAACTCAGATGGCGCCCGACTCAGTTGTTCTTCAGGACGCCGTTTCAGAGGGTAGGTCCATAGTAGTGGACCAGCGACTTAATTTTAAGTATTTCCTGCACTTGCGGCATGCGCAGGCTGCTTGAATCTTTGACAGGCTGGCACATTTCGTTGCCATCATTATTACAAGAGATTAACTTGGGCTCCAGACCTGTCGAGACGACGATATTTCAAGACAATCTAATTTTGGTCTACATTTTGCTTGCTACTAATGAGACCCATCAGTTTTGAGTACATCCTCTATAAATGCTGAGCAAACTCTATTTTCTTAAGTTCTTCCCTTTTAAAAAAAAAAGCTGCACATGTGACAGGATTTAATCTCTTTCATCTCATATATGGATGGTGGTATTAAAGTCTGATGTTGTGCTTATTCACTGTGCACAGAGTCAATCTGAGTCCTTGGAACGTGCTTCCCAAGGGACCTGTTCTCTACTTGGGGATGGTAAGCTCGTCTTAATACACTTTTTTAGTGACCCATCACTTGTATATGCATTTGACCACCTTTTTAACCACATTTTGGGTACTTTTGGTGTTTGTATTTTCTATGTGTTTGTTTCCTAGGGCGACCTGATTTAACCAGTTTATTTAATTGTAAGTGACCGGTTTTTCTACCCTAATTTGAGGTTGTTTCTTTTTCTTATGAAGAGGTGATTTAATTTTTGTAAGTGTTTGGTCCTGATGAAGCGTCAATGGATCCGGCTGGACCGCTAGACGCGAAACATGTCGACCTGAACTTAGAGGTCCTATAAATCTGGAGTCCTCTGAGATTTCATTGTTTTTTTAAAGTATTTGAGCATTATACTCTACGTGTGACTTTCAATTTTTTGGTTTTAATCTTGGTCTTCATCCTTATTATACTGATTAAATTATGATGTAGATTGTGAGATGAATAACCAATTTTAACTATTTTTTGACCTCTCCACTGTGTACTGGTGCCTGAATGTAAGCATCTTTGACTGTATAGTTGATCTTACCAGTCACGATCAGAGTAGTACGGTTTAGAGCCCCCCTCCCGGGGTGCCCGCCAGGCATTGCAGTGCCGGCCTGGTGAGGAGCATTTCCCGATGATGATGCTAGTCATCCATTGCGATGCTTGAGGGCTCTTGCTCCTGCGATCGTCGGTCCCCTAGGACGACAGTCTATTTTGGAACAGTGTACCTTATATTTATTGACTACAGTTGGGAGATTGTAAACTGGACTATATAACCTCCCGGTCCCTCCCCCCCTTTTTTTCAGATTTATGTACAGCAGACAGCTGTGGGACCTTTTAAATTCCAGTAATACCTACTTCATAGCCCTGGTGAGATTATCGAAATGGAGGATTTCCAGGGCCTTAGTTATGATGATGAGATGGTATCAGCAATTTTGCAGACACCTTCCATTCTAAATAATGATGGGTCCGCCCCTTCGGGCAGTCTCAAGACTGATTGGGACAAATTATCCACCTTGAAATGAGAACTCATAAAAACTGTCATACACGGTACGATTATGACCGAATATCTACGTGCAAACATCGCACCTAACGGTCTCCTTGTATCCAATATACCAAGTATCTTTTTACAGGACTTAGCTTTTAGAAAGGATTGGGCCCAGATAGCTTGGAAGTGTACCAGAGATTGGCTGGTTTTAATTATCAACAGTTCCAAACGTCTGGCTGACACTACCACTATTCAAATTAGTGCTATAGAGCAGTGGTTCCCAACCTTTTGACTTCTGTGGACCCCCGCTTTATCATTACGGGAGTCCGGGGACCCCCACTGAATCATTATTGAAATTCAGGGCCCCCCCACTGTGTCATTACTGAAAGCTAGGGACCTAAACAGTTAATGTTATTTAATTTTCTGAGTAGTCGCGGACCCCCAGGGGTCCCCGGACCACAGGTTGGGAACCACTGCTATAGAGAATACTTTAAAAACCATGATCACCTTGACAGCTTTTAAAAGCCGTCTTTCTGAAATTACTGCTGAGCTGAATGAGACTAAGGAGTTTCTAACTCAACAGAAGATTACTAAACTTCAGAAAGATATTGTTAAGTTTAGCCGAGAGAAGGTCTATCCCTATATAAAAGAGGATTATGATGTGGATAATCAATCTCGCTCATCAGACGAATCCACTTCCTCCTATAAAAAACCCCGGAATTACAGCAGTGGATCATCGTCTGATGGGTGGAGCACAGATGAGAACCAATCCCAACCTTTCTATAATTATCCTCCGTATCCTATAACCAATGCCTTGGCAACCACCTTACCCTTTCTTTCAACCACGCCCAATGATGTCATTTGCACCTTTTTTAGGCCGAGGCTGGAGCAGAGACAGAGGCAGAAGGAGAGGAAGAGGCACACACATTCAGTGGTCCCGAGAAGAACCCCAGATGGTTACCAGGAGCCAAACAAAAAAACCCTGATGAGAACGTAGTTGTTAATCTATCAACTAGACAACTTACGGAGGATGAAACCAATGTGCTTAACAGAGGTTTAGGGTTTGTTCCTACCCCTGAGGAAGACGTCTTCCGTTTGCACATCGAACTTGCCCAATTCTTCCGTAAGATTCGCTTACATTTTTTCTTTAAGGATAAATCAGTGGAACCCCAATCGTTTGATTCAGGTTTAAAAAATCCTCAGTTTTTGTTCCACCACCAGTAACTATGCCGAATGAAGTTTTGACTTTTGAAAAAGCGGTGTTAGCTGATTTAAACAATCTACGTCCAAAACAGAAATATATAAACACCCCTACTAAAGAGAAGAGGGCGCTGCTATCCTAAGCATCCGACCCCGACATAACCATCAAGCAGGCTGATAAGGGCGGGGCTATTGTTATCATGAACTCTATTGATTATAGATGTGAGTGTCTACATCTTTTAAGTGATTCTACTTATTATGCTAAAATAATGAATGATCCTACTGGAAGAATTCAGACTCAGATTAGATGCCTTATCGAAGAAGCTAGGAATAATTTGTGGATTTCACCTAAGGAGGCTGAATTTTTGGACACACCTCACCCCGCATTCCGTATTTCTATTGCTTACCCAAGATCCACAAAGGAAGGACACCTCCCCTGGGTCGTCCTATTGTTTCTGGGTTCGGCTCAGTCTTGGAACCATTGTCAATCTTTTGCAACCATTTTTTACAGCCACTAGTGAGGAGTTCCTCGACTTATCTTAAAGACACTAAAGACGTTTTGAATCTAATTGAAGCCATTAATGACTCCAGTTTTGTACAGGGTATCATTACTTTGGATGTGGAGGCACTATATACACTAACATTCCACAAGAAGCAACTCTACAGGTTGTTGAGTCGGCTCTCCAAGGAGTGTCAACTCCTCTTTCCTCCCCTGTGTCCTTCATTATGCAATGTGCCAGACTGGCTTTGACAGAAAAGGTCTTCCTTTTTGAGGATCAATTCTATCATCATATTCGAGGAACACCAATGGGCAGCACGTTCGCTCCGAGTCTGGCCTGCCTCTATATGTACGAATTTGAAAAAATAAATATCTTACCGCCAGTCAAATCCTTACCATAAGCATATAAAATGATGGCGACGTTACATAGATGACATCCTAATCATATGGCAAGGATCATTGACTATGGCAGATAACTTTACAGCTTGGATCAATACTCTTGACCCCTTTTTGAAATTCACTGCTACTGTATCGGCCTCACATCTACCCTTTCTAGATCTGATGATTACCATTGACAATGGTAAATTGCTTACCAGCGTTTACCATAAGCCCACAGATCGTAACTCTCTTCTACTTTATGAAAGTCATCATCCGAAACCTTTACGGGATAATTTACCCGTTGGCCAGTTTTTACGGCTGAGATGCAATTGTAGCTCATCTCAAGAATTTGACCAGCAGGCTAATTCTCTTCAAACAAAACTTTTTGAACGTCATTACCCCCCAAGAATTGTCAACCAGGCGCATAAAAGAGCCAGGAATAACAACAGGAACTCCTTGTTAGCAACCATTGAGAAGGAGCCCCAAACCAGACTGACGTGCGTCTCCACCTTCACTCATTTATCGAACTCAATTAAGAAATTGATCAGCAAAAGATGGTCAATTCTTACGAGTGGGGGTTGTGAAATTTCAAGACCTCTTTTTGCTTTCAAGCGGACTGCTAACATTAAGGACATTGTGGTCCACACCCGCCCACGAGTCCCACGTGACACTCCTACCCAAAAGACTTTATGGAGTCTTCCCCCTGTGGAGGGTCATCATCCTTGTGGTAACTGTAATGTGTGTTCTCTCACCAGGCACCTTCTGACACTGAATCTAGATCCTGTGGGTACCTGGCGTCTTAAGAAACACACTAACTGTAACACTAGGAACTGTATTTACATGATAACATGCCCTTGCGATTTACATTACATTGGCATGATATCCAGACCTGTTAAGATACGTATTAGCGAACACAGAAGCAATATCAGATGTAACAGAATTACAACCAAACTGAGTGCACATTTTTTGGATTCTTCACACTCCCCCGATGACCTTTACTGGGTGGTAATAGAAGCACCTAGAATTCAACCTGATGACCCTGGGGCATTATTCAGGATTGAACAAAGATGGGTGTTTAAATTGGGGACTAACTTACGGGGATTGAACAATGACATCCCCTGGACTTCACTCTCATCCTAATGCTGAGGATCTATATACACACTTAGATTCTCTTGATCTTAACTTAAACCAATACCTTTTATAATTGATGTGAATAGGGTAAAGAGAATGCACACTTCAACATTGCTGCCCCACTATGTGATTCCATATGTGAACTCAGCTTAATATTAGTTCCATTTGGTTATAGGCACTTTGTATTTTCAATAGATTGGGTTTTGCCTGCCTCCTCCTTCTCCTTCGTCACTGCTAATCTCTATGCAGCCTTCCGGTCCTCCGGTTTCACTAGGAAGGTAGTCCTTCCTTTATTTTGATTGTTTGCACTAAGGGACTACATTGCGCTAGTCCCTTCTCTATTTTCACCACACAGACGCGCGCGAACCTGGAGATCTGGCACTTTCGGGTTCGCAGCGTCTTTTTATAACTCTGACGGCGCCCGACTCAGTTGTTCTTCAGGACGCCGTTTCAGAGGGTAGGTCCATAGTAGTGGACCAGCGACCTAATTGTAAGTATTTCCTGCACTTGCGGCACGCGCAGGCTGCTTGAATCTTTGACAGGCTGGCACATTTCGTCGCCATCATTATTACAAGAGATTAACTTGGGCTCCAGACCTGTCGAGAGGACGATATTTCAAGACAATCTAATTTTGATCTACATTTTGCTTGCTACTAATGAGACCCATCAGTTTTGAGTACATCCTCTATAAATGCTGAGCAAACTCTATTTTCTTAAGTTCTTCCCTTTTTTAAAAAAAAGCTGCACATGTGACAGGATTTAATCTCTTTTATCTCATATATGGATGGTGGTGTTAAAGTCTGATGTTGTGCTATTCACCGTGCACAGAGTCAATCTGAGTCCTTGGAACGTGCTTCCCAAGGGACCTGTTCTCTACTTGGGGATGGTAAGCTCGTCTTAATACACTTTTTTAGTGACCCATCACTTGTATATGCATTTGACCACCTTTTTAACCACATTTTGGGTACTTTTTGTGTTTGTATTTTCTATGTGTTTGTTTCCTAGGGCGACCTGATTTAACCAGTTCACTTAAATGTAAGTGACCGGTTTTTCTACCCTAATTTGAGGTTGTTTCTTTTTCTTACGAAGAGGTGATTTACTTTTTGTAAGTGTTTGGTCCTGATGAAGCGTCACTGGATCCGGCTGGACCGCTAGACGCGAAACATGTCGACCTGAACTTAGAGGTCCTATAAATCTGGAGTCCTCTGAGATTTAATTGGTTTTTGAAAGTATTTGAGCATTATACTCTACGTGTGACTTTCAATTTTTTGGTTTTAATCTTGGTCTTCATCCTTATTACACTGATTAAATTATGATGTAGATTGTGAGATGAATAACCAATTTTAACTATTTTTTTACCTCTCCATTGTGTACTGGTGCCTGAATGTAAGCATCTTTGACTGTATAGTTTATCTTACCAATCACAATCAGACTAGTACGGTTTAGAGCCCCCCTCCCGGGGTGCCCGCCAGGCATTGCAGTGCCAGCCTGGTGAGGAGCATTTCCCGATGATGATGCTAGTCATCCATTGCGATGCTTGAGGGCTCTTGCTCCTGAGATCGTCGGTCCCCTAGGACGACAGTCTATTTTGGAACAGTGTACCTTATATTTATTGACTACAGTTGGGAGATTGTACACTGGACCATATAACCTCCCGGTCCCTCCCCCCCTTTTTTTGACACTTACAAATCACTCTTGTGATATGCAGGCTCCCAATGCATTTTCTGATGATGATGTATATTTATTGCAACAATGTTGAGGAAAGCAAAACAGAGGAGCTAACACAGATTATAATCAATATAATTTTATGTATATTTTCCAAGAAGTGAGCAATATACCAATATGTGCAAAATCAATGAAGAGAGCATTCATGAACTATTTTCAAACTCAATCAATATAAATGAATCAAAAGGCTGTCAGCCTATATTCTTCTTTTTCTTCATGTAAGGTTTTACAATTATTAATTTTTAATCTAAAATTATAATACTCACAAATAGTTAGGAGTCATTTGCTTTTGTCTTCTAACATCACAAATCAACGCTTAACCTTTTCACTAATTATTCTCATCTTTCTTCGCATTCAGGAGAACATTGATCTGTCTAAATAAGCATGTTCATACTTAGCATTTGTTGCGCCCACGAATACAAAAAGTTTGTTTTCTCTTTGCTTCCTCAACTATTCAAAAAAAAATGTAATGGGGAAAGAATGATCAGCTCACCTATAATTTGGGCATTTTGCTTAATCACATCCACCCAAATATTAACATGTCAAAGAGCCAACATATGCAAAATCATGTTTCTTGACCACCATGGCAGGATGGCTTCTCATTCCATTCCTTAAAAATTGAAAATGCCTGATCCCTCAGGAGAGACCATATTGTTTGCAAAAAACGTAATTTACATTTTTTTAACTTCTCCCTGCAAGGGAGGAGGATAGGAAACGCAGCGCTCCAAACATATGACTGAATTATAAATGTCCATCAAATGTTGCCAGGAATGGAAGGCATTTGAGGAGGACAATCAGGTCTCATTGGACTACTTCACAAATCCTTTCCAATAAATATGTGTAACTTATGTGCAATTCATGCCTTATCTATGGCTTACTACTGGAAAGCCAGGGTAAGCCACAGTACATTCTTTGTAAATCTGCCCATTATGATGAAGATTAAGGGTAAGTAATCTGGGTGATAAACATAAACACTGTACATTTTAAACATAAATCTTTATTGATCCATAAAAACAAAGACACAGTTAACTCATCTGTCCTAAAGGACCGAGTGGAAGATTCCACATTCAGTTTGTAGTGGGACATGGCCACATCCACAGAGGGTTCCCTAAAATGGCAGTAAGGACACTCTCCTGGTTTATGCCCAAAAACTGTGACAGGGATGTTGAAGTTCCTTTGGCAGCAGCACCTCTAAATGCCCACCCCAGGCAGGACCCACTATGCTATTAATGAGCTTGGAGTGGCCAAACTAAGCAAGGGGTATTATGGAGGATGCTGCTGGGAAGCAGATCTGGAAAGAGATGGTAGAGGTTGTTAAGTTCCGTAGCCCTTGATTCAGGGACTCTATTTCAGA
This sequence comes from Pleurodeles waltl, assembly GCF_031143425.1. Lineage (NCBI taxonomy): Eukaryota > Metazoa > Chordata > Amphibia > Caudata > Salamandridae > Pleurodeles > Pleurodeles waltl. The sequence goes on from NC_090438.1 coordinate 600,785,215, forward strand.
CAATGTACAGTTGATACTGTTGTTTGCTATGTTATCTTACCTGAAAAAGAAAATGCAGAGTTAACAAAAATATACTAACAATAGTAAGATCACTCTTCAAATACTTTTACCAACAACATTCTCTCTCTTGTAAGCAGAGCTGAATGGAAGTCTCTTTCACCTAGGATTTATTGACAACACATTAATTCACTTATCCTTTTGGGAATTTAGCCCTAGGTAAGCTTAAAGGGATGAGTTTGTGCACTTTCTTACTTCAGAGTATTGCTTGGTTGCTTTTTGTAACTCACAAATGAGTAATTCAAGAAGTCTTTCCTAGGTTAAAAAAATGAAATAAACTCAAATCTCACAAAAACCTCAAATATCTGAAACCATGCCCCAAAGTCTTTGGATATAGGTTGCTCAAAGTGGCCGAATGATTTCCTCTAGATAACTCAAATAATTGGAAAAACCTTAAGGGTATTTACCTAATAGACTTTGGTTCGTGATTGATCTCTGTTGTAGATTCTGGAATTCTTTGAATACCTTTCATATGGTTATTCTCTTTCTCAGTTGGACTGTGTTAGAAATGGGGTCTTTGTTTGGCAGTCAGGTTACCCCCTGTCCAAGCAAGGACCCTCACTAAAGTCAGGGTAAATCACACACAATCCAAATTATACTGTGCCCACCCTCGTGTAGCTTGGCACTGAGCAGTCAGGCTTAACTTAGAAGGCAATGTGTAAAGTATTTGTGCAATGAATCATACAATACCACCATATAGCACCACAAAAATACACCACACAGTGTTTAGAAAAATACATCATATTTATGTGGATAAATGCAGGTCAAAACAATAAAAAATTCAATAAGTATATGTTGAGATATCACTGAAAAGTGATTTAATGTGTCAAGTCTTTTAAAAACAAACAAAGCCTCTTTCAAGCACAAAGTACCTGGTTCACGTGAAAAATCTCTGCAAAGGACCACAGAGGAGGAGAAGCGTGGAAGCAAAGGGGTGTGCATCGATTTCTCGGGCCGCACACGGCGATGCGTCGTTTAGTTTTCATGAGGGGACGGCTGTGCATCGATTTCCGGCGCTCGGTCATGGATCCTCTTTGGGCTGTGGGGTTTTCAGATGCCCCGGGGACGATGCATGGATTTCCTGCACTGACAGGACGAAGTAACAGGAGCTGCGTTGATCCAGTGTGCGTTGCGTCAGATTTTCTCCCGCACGGCAGCCGCTGCGTTGACTCTTCTCTGGAAGTCGGGCTGCGTCGTTCCGGGTCAGCTGTGCATCGATCCAGTGGGCCGTGCGTTGAATTTCTAGTTGCTACACCGGCGCTGCATCGATCTTCTTGTTGCAAAGTCAGGCTGCGTCGTTCCGGTTCAGCGTGCAGTGAAATTTTCACCACGGAGCAGGCTGTGCGTCGAATTTCGCCACACAAGAAGTCCTTCTTGAAGAGATGAAGTCTTTTTAGTCCTGAGACTTCAGGGAACAGGAGGCAAGCTCTATCCAAGCCCGTAGAGAGCACTTCTTCACCACAGCCAGAAAGCAGCAAGGCAACAGCAAGGCAGCAGTCCTTCACAGAAAGCAGTCAGGTGAGTCCTTTGGGCAGCCAGGCAGTTCTTCTTGGCAGGATGCAGGTTCTGGTTACAGGTTTCTTCTCCAGGAAGTGTCTGAGTCGGTGGGGCAGAGGCCCTGTTTATATACCCAAATGTGGCTTTGAAGTGGGGGAGACTTCAAAGAGTGGCTTAGAAGTGCACCAGATCCCCTTTCAGTTCAATCCTGTCGGCCAGGATCCCAGTAGGGGGTGTGGCAGTCCTTTGTGTGAGAGCAGGCCCGCCACCCTCCCAGCCCAGGAAGACCGATTCAAAATGCAGATGTATGCAAGTGAGGCTGAGTATCCTGTGTTTGAGTTGTGTCTGAGTGAATGCACAAGGAGCTGTCAACTAAATCGAGCCAGACGTGGCTTGTAAGGCACAGAAAGATTTAAGTGCTGAGAAATGCTCACTTGCTAAAAGGGCCATTTCTAAAATAGTAATATGAATTCCAACTTCACCAGTCAGCAGGATTTTATATCACCATTCTGTCCATACTAAATATGTCCTTCCTACTCCCTCCTTTCAGATCAGCAGCTAAAACACTCAAACAATATATGAGGGCAGCCTCAATGTTAGCCTATGAAGGGGGGAGGCCTCACAGCAGTGTAAAAACGAATTTAGGAGTTTTACACTACCAGGACATGTAAACTATCGAGGTACGTGTCCTGCCTTTTGCCTACACAGCCCCCTGCCCTATGGGTTACCTAGGGCATACCTTAGGGGTGTCTTATATGTAGAAAAAGGGGGGGTTTAGGCTTGGCAAGTACTTTTAAATGCCAAGTCGAATTGGCAGTGAAACTGCACACACAGGCCTTGCAATGGCAGGCCTGAGACAAGGTTAAAGGGCTACTTAAGTGGGTGGCACAATCAGTGCTGCAGGCCCACTAGTAGCATTTAATCTGTAGGCCCTGGGCACACATAGTGCACTCTACCAGGGACTTATAAGTGAATTAAATAGTCCAATTGGGTATGATCCAATGTTACCATGTTTAAAGGGAGAGGGCATATGCACTTTAGCACTGGTTAGCAGTGGTAAAGTGCGCGGAGTGTACAAACCAGCAAAAACAGTATTAAAAAAGTTGAAGGAGGCAGTCAAAAAGTTAGGGGTGACCACCCTAAGGCTGTCAGGTCTAACAAACCATCACTCTGGCTCCTGCCCTCTTCTCTGTGTGATCCTCATACATGCTAGAATAACAAATGGTTTGCCTCGGGTGGGATCCTATTCTTTAGACCCTGTTTCCAAGATGGCCACCGAGATTTTGTCAAATGTCAAAAGATCATCCTATTTCACGGGTATGGACACCAGGATGTACTGCAAGGAGGGAATAGTACTGCCAGGAGAGAATACAGTAAGCAAAAGAGAAGGGCACCCTTAAAACATGAACAACAGTAGTAAGAGGTCACAATGTTTTTTATATTCTTGTCAGGCAGCAGCACAAGTCTTATGTGAAAAGCATTACTTCTGCTTCACCTATTGCCGCTGCTTGTATATTTTAATAAAATGACTGGGTACAAAGTGAAAGAGCCAAGAACTGCACACTATACAATTGGTTGGAGTGTGTGTTGGTGCACAATGGATTTTCCCATGTCTGTAATGCCTGGTGTGACATGGGTGCCAGTACTCTGGTGGCGGATCAGTGTTCAACAGGAATAGAAAGGTTCACCCAAGCCTTTGCATATGGCCTACAGATAGCAGTGTGAACCCAACAGCTTAGTGTAGCACAGTGTTTTTTTTCCTTTCCCACCTGAACTAAAGCTCATAAAAGCAATTTCCCCACCCAAAACACAATTGTGTTAGACCAAAACCACCCTTTGTATGTAAGGTATGTGAGGACTTTTTTACTCAACAAATAGTCACCATGGAAAGGGGCAGCACTAAATCCCAATTCGAATGCAAACGTGAGAAGGCTTTTGGAAAAAAGAGGGGGTAGGTGTACAGCACTAACCCACATGAGGGAAACTGGAGATATGGGTTGCTGCAGAATAAAGCTCACAGGTCCCTCAAGCAACAAGTTGGTGTAACAACTACAGAAAGTTCTACCTAAGCTGTCAGTATCTTTGCTCCCCTCTCACCCTGGGGATCAAAAGGAACGTTCTGAAAGAACCTAAGAGCTACAATGAAAGTTTCAAAAGATAATGAGGGATTTAACTATGGCTAAATGAAAGATGTGAATAAAGCATTCAGGATAGACTTTAAGTTCTTGTGAATTAGCCAATGATTCCCTCACATAACCCATGGCACTGAGTCAACACCTGGCAGAACCTCTTGCCCCAAAATTACAAAACTCTAAAGAGATACCAGAAAATGGGTGTCACATCCTTCCTAGTGCACCAGGCAAAACAGAAACCACAGTGCCTGGCATAGATCCTGAGCATGGATAGCTATCTAAATAGCTTTGTGGTGGTAGCCACAATACTGGATAGCCTCTCAGTTGTAGGACAACCCTCTCAGAGACCAGGCAATATATCTCCTTAGAAGTAATGGTTGGGGAAACAGGTCAATGTAGGAGAAATGGAATGTGAGCAAGGACCAACTCAGGAGCAATTACCATCTGTTGGCCTGTTGAAAAAGAAACTTCCCTGGCCACATGACAGCAACCAGTATACTTTGCCTCCCTCCCCCCTTAGACCTGCCACTGTGATCCTGGAGAGAGCCTCAGGTATTAAATGGAATGAGTAGAAGGTAAACAAGTGAGTCTGGGGTACAGTGTTTACAAGGTAGATGGTTCACGATTCTGGAGTGGTAGGCCAGCAAAAGACTTGAATGTCTGGACGCACAGAGGTCTGTGTGTGGGGTCCAAACTTCTAGCACATCAAATGAAACAAGTCCAAATTCATGGGGAACTTGATGAGGGAGGGAAACACCCTCCTCAAAATGTCTTCCTGTGAGTTCAGTAATCTTGGGATGTACGAGATGGTCAGTGAGTGTGACCAGGCCTTCAACTACAAGCAAAGTTGATGAACAATAAAATCCAGTGCCTAGGAATGGTTCCTCGCTGATAATCTGCATATGCCGTGGTCACTAAATCATTCCTCATGAGGACAGTGTGATCTCTCAGATGATCTGTGAATTCCATGTCTAAATTGTGAACTAAAGGAAGCTCTCAGTAGCTGAATGATATGATCACCATCTCCAATTACTACAGCCTATGAGTAGATAGGGCCCAGCCTGGGAGGCTGGCATTGTTTAGAGAACTTCGGGTCCCGGATGATCTAAATCTACTCTATAAATTCTGTTGCATTAGCTGCCAATAAAGCTCTCTCAACATGGAATTGGAACCTGGAATGGGATGGTTGTAGGCCAGGGAGTTAGGAAACTGCTGACTCAACACATATTGGAACAGTGATTCCAAGTGAACACCAGCCCAATGAGCCATGAACATGGAGGAAGCAATGTATCTGTGGACCTGGGTCCCCTGATGACCCACAGCCAACTGATTAGCAAGAAAGCATTTGATCTGTGAAAGAAGTTTCAAGGTGTATTTCAGAAACCACAAAACAGGGACAACAAACTCAGAATGTGTAGGTATAACTCCACCTGCTATAAGCCTCTGGGAGAAATCAACAGGATTATGCTCTTGTTGGTATCTATGCAAAAAGGGATTGATGTGACTTAAAGGTTCATCTAGTTTTCATCTAGTTTTCATCAATGAAAGTCATGATCTCCTCCAAGGGCTTCCTGTCTAGTAGGAGACCAAAACAGACATGTCTTCCTACTCCTATTCCAGGCCATGCCTTCAATGGAATACATGAATCTGGAGGGATGTGTAAGAAATCTATAGAACAGCTGCTACCTATTGCATCCAAGAATCAATTCCAAGAATCAATTTCTCAAGTGTGGAGTGGCATTTCCAACATCTCTCTTTTTATAGTGATTCTCTGGAATAGTGGCAGACACCAATCTGAGAGTGAGGGAAGCAATCTGGATGTAAGTTGGGCAGAACAACCACTGAACTACCCCACGGTGCAAAATCCCCTGGCTCTGCTTCTCACCTAAAAAAAGGGCATGGTGTCAGTTTGACATTGTGGAGAATATCAAATGCAGGCCATTGCCAAGACTAGGCCAAGGATCCAGGATGACAAGAAATTGATATCTTCCTGTTCTCTACTGCCTGATTCACAAGTGCTACCAGGCACAGTCAAACACTTTCTGCCCAAATAAGTGGTAGTTCGAGTAACATAGCCTTTTCAAATGTTCATATTTACATATTCTCAATGTGAGCTATCACCTGGCAGTCACAGTTGAGATACAGGCAAAGACACTAGTTTTCACTGCCTTAATTGCCATGTTACAAACAAAGTGGTCCTCTCTATCAGTTTCAGAAAAAGTTTACAATCAGTTCCCATCCCAAAGGCGGTGAGCATACAAGAGTAGTCCCTCATAGAAGACTAGTCAGACAATGTAGGCCATATAAAGAAGGAAAGCAAAGGCTACATTAATCTTTGTGAGGTAGATACCATACTCTTATCTGCCTGGTCACTTAGGGTGCCCTCGTCATATGCAACTATGGTACATCCTGCAAAGCCCATCAGGATGGAGTCTATCTTCAGAGGGGCCATAAAATTAAAGTCAACGCCTGGAAGGGAATACTGAAGAATCCACTAGCTTTGAAGGAAGACATGCCTATGTTTTTTTGCTCTTGATGTAGAGGAAAGCCAGAGAGACAAATGTGGAAGGGATGGGGGCCTCTTGAAATCAGTTGTTCTCTTGCAGGTGGGGAACTACCTCATAGGAAATCTCTTTTCTACTGTGCTTTCCTGAAGTTGCAACATACTAAGCCTCCCCCAAAGCCGTGTCATTTGGTATTTAGGAAATCTCTACGTCCCACCTGTGAGGATGTTCATGTTTGAAAGGGATTTAAATGTATGTAGCTATTAATGCTCAAGTGATGACTTTAATATTAATGGGGTAATGGAAACACAGACAAGAAAACTAGCATCAGTTCACCATTTCAATTGATACATTTCATCATATGACACAACATTATAATATAAAACATATGTATTACAGATCAAACATTTGTAACTTTGCTGTATCTCTTGTGGGATATATAAGTTGAATGTATGGTTAGCCAATCAAACTGATCCCATCTTAGAGTCTTCAAGCATATCATTTTGTACAAGGACCTCAAGAATCGATGCAAGTGGAAAATGGTCGCAAATCATCGTTTCGATCTTCAGAATTAACAAATATGCGCAGATGTGCCAAATCATGGTCTACATATACACCTGTATGCTTGATACCGTTTTCCTATATTTTTTGTGCTGCAGCTTTAACCAAGGTCATAAATGACTCTGTGTCCAATCTTTAGTGTATTTTTTCATATTTTTCTGAACCATGCTGGATAATGATTCAATTGATGTGGCAATTTAAAATGCAGCTAAAGGTATAAGGTGGTGTATGGCAACCATATCTACATTGAAAATAAAATCGGGAGGTTTTGCCTCTCAACATGTATCTCTTGCTGATTTGTCCAGTGATCTAGCAGTGGAAAATGTGACTCATAGAGGGATAACTGAAACAGGCATGCTTCTAAGAAGCAATACCATCTGAAGTTTTTATGCTCAATGGGCCAATTCAGAAATAATGGGTAAATCTACACATAAAAGCCTTATGCCTATGTGAAAAACAATAGCACCGTTCTCAAGTAGCGCGCTCATTCCAGCTATTTTCATTAAAGTGGTGCGTCTCTATCTCCTGTTTACTCCACCTCAAGGAATAAAATCTGTATATCAGTGTTTTTTTTCTTGCTTGTTATCAGTGACAAAAAGCTGGAGGGAGCGCGTTATTCGAGAACGGTGCTATTACACTCAGAAGATCTGTTTAAAAACGAGATCCTTGCAAGACAGGAACACGCTACACTATCAAAAACAAGAAGAGGAAGAGCGAGTGAACCTAATGAAAGGCATTGTATATATGAACACGGTTAAAGTGTATGGAAAATGCATGTATAAATTGATGAACTTGTCCTGAAGAAGGTGATGTGAACCAACTTAAAGAACACCGAAACACTCTGTCGACAGTTTTCATAGTTATATGAGAAATATATTTTTATTGTGATCATGTTTTCTTATAAAGAATAAGAGGGAAAAAAAATGTATGTTAAAATGTTGCGAAATACTATACATTGAAGATACGTTTGGTGTATTTATTTAAATGTTTTGAATAACATAAAAAGATAAGAAATAACATGCAAAACAATGTGTAGAGTAAGGTCTTCAAATAGTAATGTTTGGAGTATAATGACATTGGAAAACGGTCAATAGCCCTTTATTTTTTCACCTTGTATATATATATATATATATATATATATATACACACATATATATATATATATATATAACTTTTAATCCCATATATGTAGAAAATTGTGTATGTGTATGGACTTTTAACCCTGTCCCTTTGGTGTTAGAAGGGGTACCTCTCTGATTTGTTTCAGAATATCAGACTCCTGCCCTACACATCCAGACCCACAGGAGTCAACTGCCGAGTCCCCCTAGAATCCTTACTGAGTCCCACACTGTTCAACGTATACATGGCCCCTCTCGCAGCCATCCTCAGAAGCTACGGTATGAACATTGCGTCACATGCCGATGACACACAACTCATTATTTCCCTCACCAAAGACCCGGACACGGCCAAAAGGAATTTCCACTCAGGAATGGAAGCCGTTGCCACCTGGATGAGAGAAAGCTGCCTCAAGCTCAACTCCGACAAGACTGAGCTCATCATCATTGAAAACACTACCTCAGCTTGGGACGTCCCCTGGTAGCCCATATCCCTCAGCCCCCGCCCCTGCACTGACTGAGCATGCCCACAACCTAGGCATCATCCTCGACTCCTCCCTATCCATGACCCGCCAGGTAAACTCAGTCACCTCCTCCTCCTGGTACACACCCTGCAAGCTTTAGAAGATCTTCAGATGGATCCCATCAGACTGTCGCAGGACAGTCACCCATGCCTCAGTCACAAGCAAGCTCAACTACGGCAACGCCCTCTACGCCGGCACCTCCACTAGAAACATAAAAAAACTACAACTCATCCAGAACGCCGCTGCCAGACTCATCTTGGACCTCCCACGTCGAGAACACATCTCCCAACACCTGGGGACCCTCCACTGGCTCCTGGTCAACAAACAAATCACCTTCAAGCTACTCACACACACAAACAAGGCCATACACGAAGAAGGATTACCCTATCTGAACTACTGCGTCTCCTTCCACACTCCTGCCAGATCCCTCCCATCTGCCCAGTTGGCCCTGGCCACCATCTCTTGCATCCGTAAAACCACCACCAGAGGACAATCCTTTACCTACATCACAGCAAAGAGCTGGAACAACCTCCCCCTACACCTCAGACAAAGCCCGTCGCTCATCATCTTCAGGAAGAACCTCAAGATGTGGCTCTTCGGATGAGGCCCCCTCTTCCCCCCAGCACCTTGAGACCCTCATGGGTGAGTAGCCGCACTTTACAAAAACTGATTCTTTGTTTGATTGGTCTCCTCAGGACTTGGCTACTGAGCTGGCCCCAGGGAATGTGGATCTGAGGGGCCATTAATGGCTCATGGAGGGCAGCTGTGTGACCACCGTCCCCATTTTCCAAAATTTCATCCCCAGAGGTGGGCTCTCTGAGGCCTTTGGAGGGTAAACAACCTTTATGCCGAATTTTTTATAACGAAGTCCTGGTTAACGAAAGCGTAACAACGCTTTCTTTAACCACGACTTTGTAATTTTGTGCCTTAACCACGCATGTCCTGAACAACGAACATGCATGGTTAAGGTACAAACAAGGGAGTCGGCTGAGGAGGACGACGCAGATGACAAGGTGACGAATCAGGTAAGTGGGGGGTTTTAGATTTTGGGGAGGGGGTGGGGGTCAGGGGGTTTTAGGGTGGGGTTGGGGGGGTGGGGCGTTTTTGGTTTTGGGGAGGGGGTGGGGGGTCGGGGGTTTTAGGTTTTGGGGTGGGGTTGGGGGGGTGGGGCGTTTTGGGGAGGGGGTGGGGGGGTTGGGGGTTTTAGGTTTTAGGGTGAGGTTGGGGGGGTGGGGCGTTTTTGGTTTTGGGGAGTGGGTGGGGGGTCAGGGGGTTTTAGGTTTTAGGGTGGGGTTGGGGGGTGGGGCGTTTTTGGTTTTGGGGAGTGGGTGGGGGGGTCAGGGGGTTTTAGGTTTTGGGGTGGGGTTGGGGGGTGGGGCGTTTTTGGTTTTGGGGAGTGGGTGGGGGGTCAGGGGGTTTTAGGTTTTAGGGTGGGGTTGGGGGGGTGGGGCGTTTTTGGTTTGGGGGAGTGGTTGGAGGGTCAGGGGGTTTAAGGTTTTGGGGTGGGGTTGGGGGGGTGGGGTGAGGGATGTAGGGTGAATGGTGCCTATTGCTAATGATTTTATCAGGAATGCCTTTACAACGAAATATCGTTGTTAAGGCATTCGTGGTAAAATCATTAGTAGTAAAGACGAGGTCAGTGTTCCGACCTCGTTGTTAAGGTTAGTAGTAGTTTAAGATTCGGTGTTCCGTCATATAACCCTTTGGAGGCTTGGACGCAGCCCTGGGGGTGGGCTCCCGGGGTAAAGGCTAAATAAGGTGTCCCAGCCACCATTTTATTCTGGGTTTTTTGCTGATCTCGTGGGAGTACCGCTGGATTGTGGCATTTTTTCCAGTATTGTTTTTTCTGTTTTGACCCCAGGGGGTCCACTTGGATCACCCCCATGGGGCCTAGGGTGTTCAAAGTATCCGTATCCAATGCCTTTAAATATTATTTTTTTTAACTTACGGACAGGGGACTAAGGACCTCATTACAAGGCTGGAAGTCACAAGACCATCCAGCCTTGCGGTGACGGTTGGACAACTGCGGTTGCAGCGGCCCGACTGCCACATTACGCGTTTCGTGGGCAGACCCGCCTAAAGGCCCCCGTCCCCGCCAGGATCAAAGATCCTAACTGGCTGACTGGAGGAGTTCTGGTTATAATCAGCCAGGGCGGCACTGAAATCTGAGAAGCCTAGCTGATTACAACCTTTTCTGCACCAGCCTTTTCATGGTCGTTTCCCCACCATGAAAAGGCTGGCACAGAACATGTGCAGTGGGCCACAGGAGGGCCCGTGCACTGCCCATGGGATGGGCAGCACAGGGACCCCCCTGCCCAGCACCATCGGAATGTGTACTGTCTGCTCTGGCAGCCCCCTCTGTGCTACAAAATAGAACCTTTAAGGGAGCCGAGTGCTATCTCGTAGCACTGTTCCTACTGGTCTGACTAGTGGGAATTCTCTATTTCAAGGTTTCTGCCGGTCAGCCAGGTCAGGCCAGCGGAAACCTTTTTACAGGGCAAGGGGGACACAGTATTGTCCTCCCAGTGAGCTTGGCAGTCCCGCGTTGGCACCGCCAAACTGGTAATGAGCCCCTAAGTCCCTGAGTCCTGTAATGACTGCTAGCAAAATTCTTCTCATGTTGCTGTACATTTTCACAAGTCAATCATTGTGTTGTATACTCTATTGGTGAGCAGTGGCTCAGCATATGTTTATAGTATTGCATTGAGAAATTCATATTTCAATATATTTTGCATTCTATGATATCTTCTGGTTCTACATGTCATGTGGTTTTTAATGTGTTTGAATGAGTTTGCATGAGTTTGAATGAACGATGTATGAGTGAATGTGACAGTTGAATTTGAGTGAAAAGTAGGGTGGATTCTGAAGATTCTTATATTGGCATTATCTTGTTTGTTTTATATGGTCAACAAAGTTGTAATTCATAAAAGCTTTAGACATAGATATATACTCACAGATGGTAAGAAGTGAATATTCACATAACAAAAATATTAATAAAAAGGATTTGGAAACAACATATGAGTTTATTCTATATGCTTAGGCTCAATAGTGTATTACTATGATCAAGAGTTATACCATGAATACAATGGAGAGTTGGCAGTGTTCATTGCTGCTGTAAGTCCATTACCACATATGGCCCACCACTGGTTCTGCAACACCATCCCATAAACAATAATAAAGGTAGGGACTCAAAACCCGATTGAACTAATGATTCAGTAAATTGTATTATTTGAAGTTAGTAAAAATATAAATTATTTGTGTTTAACGTTAAAACAATTCTATGTACATAAAACAAGAATATTAGTTTATTTTTAAATATTTTTTTAATCTATTTAAATAGTAACTAAACTAATATTTAATAAACGAAATACATTGCTTTAATTATGATAAATAATTGTATTTTAATTTAGTAAATTCAAAATAATTATATTTTTCATTTAACATTAAGTTATTGATGCTGTAAACGTTTTATACTGATCGGCCTTTAAAATAAATATATCAAATTAACATTAATATTTAACAAAAAATATAATGATATTGTAAAAAGTGTAATATATTTTTACATTTGTTCCCATAAGTTACCATGGGGAGATCTTTGTTCCAAATTGGGTTAGTCTCTGTCAACTGTGTGGAATGTCAAATACAGTTGTAAAATCACTATTAGTAGTACCTATATTGTCGTATTTGATATTTTTAGTGCCTCCACCCCATGTTCCACGGGGCAGGAACATGTAATTCTACTCTTTTGAGTAATTTTGCACTTGTAAATGGCGACTGGCCAAAAGTAATACAGTTACTCAAAAATGTAAGGGTAAGCTTACATGTGTAGATTTAGTTGTTTAAGTTTATCATTGTATATAGCCCCCACAGAGTACATTATCTCAAAGGGTCTTCACTGACAATCTGCAAAACTGGCAGGTGGTCCGCAAGAGTAAATCTCAATCTGCAGATAGAAATGTCTGCTGATCCTGTTTCTGAGAATCATGATCATGGACTTCCATCCAAAAATCTGATTTATGTGCATCTGAGGTCCACCTGAATTCATTGTTAAGAGTATCATACTTCTTAAGGACAAATGAACAAAGAGTTTTAGCATTTGCAAACCTTCCGATTAAAAAAATCTGAGGAATTGTGAATGCAAAACTCATCTACTTATGTAGTAAGCTTAGTTAGCGAGTCAAAAACGTTTTTCCACATCACTCAATCTGAATAGAAATGGATACCGATTCGATATCTGGAAGGGGCGTGTTGTAGGCATCAATTCAAAATACTGAATTGCTATCATATGTAATTGTAAATTGTATTTATATAGCCCTTAACCCCTTAGCTCTTGGGCCTTTCCCCCCCAGTGCTGAGTCCTTTTTTGGCTATTTGGGGTAGCTTGCGCTTAGGCCTTCATAACTTTTTGTCCACATAAGCTATCCACGCCAAATTTGCATCCTTTTTTTCCAACATCCTACGGATTCTAAAGGTACCCAGAGTTTGTGGGTTCCCCTGGAGGAGACAAAGAAAGTAGCCAAAATACAGCAAAAATGTAATTTTTTTAACAAATGGGGAAAAAGGGCTGCCAAAGAAGGCGTGTGGTTTTTTCCCTGAAAATGGCATCAACAAAGGATTTGCGGTGCTAAAATCACCACCTTCCCAGCTTTCAGAAACAGGCACACCTGATTCAGAAAACCACATTTTTCAACACAATTTTGGCATTTTACTAGGACATACCCTATTTTTACAAATTTTTGTGCTTTCAGCCTCCTTCCAATAAGTGACAGGGATGAGTGTGAAACCAATGCTGGATCCCGGACAGCTAAACATTTCTGAAAAGTAGACAGAATTCTGAATTCATCAAGGGGTCATTTGTGTAGATCCTACATGGTTTCCCTACAGAAATTAACAGCTGAAATAAAAAAAATATTATAATTGAGCTGAAAAAAACAGCCATTTTTCTCTACGTTTTACTCTGTAACTTTTTCCTGCAATGTCAGATTTTTGAAAGCAATATACCATTACGTCTGCTGGACTATTCTGGTTATGGGTATATATAGGGCTTGTAGGTTCATCAAGATCCCTAGGTACCCAGAGCCAATAAATGAGTTGCACCTTGCAATGGGTTTTCATTCTATACCGGGTATACAACAATTAATTTGCTGAAATATAAAGAGTGAAAAATAGGTATCAAGAAAACCTTTGTATTTCCAAAATGGGCATAAGATAAGGTGTTGAGAAGCAGTGGTTATTTGCACATCTCTGAATTCCGGGGTGCCCATACTTGCATGTGAATTACAGGCCATTTCTCAAATAGACGTTTTTTTACACACTGTCTTACATTTGGAAGGAAAAAATGTAGAGAAAGACAAGGGGCAATAACACTTGTTTTGCTATTCTGTGTTCCCCACATCTCCCGATAAAAATGGTACCTCACTTGTGTGGGTAGGCCTAATGCTAGCGACAGGAAACGCAACATGGGCAAATCACATTTTTACATTGTAATCTAATGTGTTTGGGGAATCCAAGATAGGGTGACTTGTGGGGCTCTCACCAGGTTCTGCTACCCAGAATCCTTTGCAAACCTCAAAATTTGGCCCAAAAAACACTTTTTCCTCAAATTTCGATTACAGAAACCTCTGGAATCTGAGAGGAGCCACAAATTTCCTTCCACCCAACATTCCCCCAAGTCTCCTGACAAGAATGGTATGCCACTTGTGTGAGTAAGCCTAGCGCGGGGGACAGGAAATGCCCCAAAACACAATATGGACACAACACATTTTTCCAAAGAAAACAGAGCAGTTTTTTGGAAAGTGTCTAGCTGTAGATGTTGGCCTTTAGCTCAGCCGGCACCTAAGGAAACCTACCAAGCCTATGCATTTTTTTAAACTAGACACCTAGGGGAATCCAAGATGGGGTGACCTGTGGGGCTCTCACCAGGTTCTAGTACCCAGAATCATTTGCAAACCTCAAAATTTGGCCAAAAAAACACTTTTTCCTCACATTTCGGTGACAGAAAGTTCTGGAATCTGAGAGGAGCCCACATTTCCTTCCAGGCAGCGTTCCCGCAAGTTTCCTGATAAAAATGGTACCTCACTTGTGTGTGTAGGCCTAGTGCCCGCAACAGGAATAGATCACACAATGGTCAATGTTGGTCCTTCCATGAGGGCAACTGTTGACCCTGGGGTGATCCATTCCTGGCGCAGGCACTAGGTACAAGCACTCAAGTGGGGTAGTGTTCTTATCAGGACAGGTAGGGAAACACTGGGTGGTAGGAATTTTGTGGATTGCAGCATATTCCTGTAGTTGTGTGACAGAAATGCAAGAAAAAAATGAGTTTTTATTCAACATTTCAGCTTTGCAGGGTACTCTGGGTAAGAAAACTTTGGAGAATTCACACAAGTCACACCTCTGTGGACTCCCCCAGATCCCAGATGACTAGTTTCCAGAAATGTCTGGGTTTAGTATGTTTCCCTATATGGCCGCCGAGCCCAGGACCAAAAACACAGGTGCCTGCCTTACAAAATCAATTTGTTTTGTGATAGATAATTTTGATGTCTCCACAATACGATCTGGGCGGTGGAATTTGGGGCTGAACTAAATTGGGGATCTCCCAAGGGAGCACTCTCTCTCTGTGCTTGCCTCTGCATGCACATGCTCTCTGGGTTGGGCTAACACGCTATCGTCCGGTTGCACAGACTGTGCTTGCGAAGGGACAGCAGGACTGTCCTCATCACATCCCCCATAATTACCGGAAGAGGAGTTATCGAATGGGACTCCTCCGACTGAAAGATCACTCCCAGAGTCTGTGCCATTGTCCTATCCCTCAGATGCTGCCTCAGTATCTGCTGTCTCAGTCTCTGATCCTATGTCAGAGCTGTCCTCTATAACCCGAGTGAGGGCTTGAACAGCAGTCATCCAACCAGATGCCATCTCTGCTACTGGCTATTCTATTGCTATAAAACACTAGCCTACGTAGACAGTCACAAAATTGCTGGTGTGTGAGTGTGTGTGATACGTGCAACAATAGAGGTCACCTTACCTTCGCTTTTTCCCTCAATCAACATGTTCTTTCAAGACACTCAAAAAACACCTTGTCACATACCAATCGCCACAGTCTTTAGCACCTCTAGCGCCCAGTCCAATAATCATTATTGGTGCTCCCACTCCCATGTCCTCCTCCTCGGATGCCCTCACTACCACCCAGCAAAAGTTCCCTTCATCTCTCCATAGCCGCACCCCGCCCATACATTTCATTTGTATTATAGCGCAGGTAATGGCTGACTTTACTAATGTGCTCAGCTATTTACATAAAAAACAGATTTGCTATTTGCAGTAGACATATAAACCTTCTGCGCTACTTTATGGCATCAAAACTGCCACTAGACAAAAGTCTGATCCTTTTGTAGCAGAAACATAATCACAAGATTTACTTGACTTTTTTATTGCTGCCTAAAAGCTAAAGTTTAAACGCGTCAGTTGAAGTATGTGCATTGCTTTGAAGACACAAGCTGGAACTGCAAGACAACTGGTGGCAAATATATATATATATATATATATATATATATATATATATATATATATATATCTACATAGTTCACTTTTATATGTGGGTCCAGTTTTCCTGGGGGCCAATTGCAGCAAAAGTTATCTATGTCTATATATTTATAGATATATATATATATATATATATATATATATCCATATAGATATATCCATCTACATAGATAGATATATCTATACATATATATATAGATCTATATATTTTTTTAGTCGTTGTATGGTTTCCTTGGGGGCCATAATGGCATAATGGCCCCCAGGGAAACCATACAACTACTAAAAAAAATTATTGACCCCACAGGCGGTCGCCCTGCCCACGGGCGACCCCCTGTCAATTTTTTTTTTTTTTATTAACCCCTAGTGGGGTGGGATTGCGTCCCCCCCCACCCCTCCCCCCCAGGGGACAACTACTTTTTAAAAAAAAATTAAATGCCCCCGGCCAAGGGAGCCGACCCCCACCAAGTGAAATCCCTGGTGTCAAGGGGATTTCCTGGCCCTCGATCGCAGCTGTTCAGGAAGGCCTCTTTTGAAAGGGGAGAGTCTCCCCTTTCAAACGAGGCCTTCCTGAACATCGGGAACGCCGTTTGGGGCCTTTTTCGCCATCCAATGTGGAAAACAAAACAGTGATGTCAGCACGTCACAAAGGGGTGGCTGGGGGTGCAGCGGGAGAAATGGAAGAACTTCCATGTCTCCCAGGTGTTTTAAAAAAAAAAAATCCTCCCTGGTGTCGGCCACTGGTTGTGACCCGCACCAGGGAGGTAGTGTGGGCGCGCTGTAGGGGTTAAGTGTATAGGGCCAGATTTGCAAGCAAGTGACGCATCAGTTGTGATGCGCCACCTTTCTCGCAGCCCCATATTGACACCATGTGTGCACCGTATTTACAATACGGCGCACGTTAGGACAATAGTGTCATAATTTATGATGCTATTGTGGTACTTTGCAGGATTAGCACCATAAATTGTGAGGCCCATTGAAAGTAATGGGCATATCATTTTAATGCCTGCTCTAAGCAGGAGTTGAAAATGACGCTAAAAATGGCGCAGTAAAATGTTCTAAATTTCACTGCGCCATTTTCACTGGCTGCCCTATGGGAGAACATCCCTCTTGCATACATTATGCCTGGCACAGTGCAGCATTGCAGAATGGCCTCCTTAACGCCACATTAGCTTAATGAAAATTACACTAGTGTGGCACTAAGAGGCGCTAGGGCCTTGTAAATCTAGTCCATAGTTTGGAAGGGATAGATTGGTTTTGGTGGATTAGTGAAGGGAAAATGTGAATTGTTATTGGGAGTGATGGACACATGAGCCTGTTAGTGGGTTGAACAGGACAAAGGAGAGATAAGGGAGGGAAGAATTAGGAAAGGGTTATTTGGGAGTCCATAGTAGTAAACATCGATATTTTACCAACCAGTTGGGGTGATAACCCACTCTCAAAAGGAAAGGCTTCCCCTTGGAATCCCTTTACCTTTGTGAATGTACTAAAAACAATTCTAAGAGGAGGCAGTGGTCCACGGGACAACAGCCTCTTCTTAAACAGAAAACTGTCTCTCCTTAAACAAAGAAAACATAGTCGATTTCCTTTAAGGAAAATGGGCAGCATTTAAAAGAAATTTGCTTTATAAAAAGTAATCACAACATCGTCATCTCCTGACCCCGGTAGGCCACCACCCCTGAGATGGCTGTGAATCGTAGTGAGTCGCAATTTGCAACCTACCTCATTAATATTAATAAGGTAAGTCAAATTGCGACCCACTACAATTCGGTATTTTGTTTGCTGACCTTTTAGTACATTGGTTGTTCGCAAAAATACTGGCCACAAATTGCGACCAGTATTTCATGACCATTGCTTTGGCCCCTAATGCTTTAGGTTACTCTTACTAGCACCTAAACTGCCATTCGGGTTACAAAGTCTGTCTAAATCTCAGAGGGGAAACTCTATCAAATAAAGCCTCTCAGTATATGTAGTCTCCCGCTATGGCTGCCTCAGGTTGACTTCCTCTGCACAAACTCATATTTGATGGATTTAAATTGCTTCCTTTGTGTTAGCCTCAAAAACATATTCAGTACCTCTTTCAATTCACCAATCTTCTGCGCAATTTCCCCTATGTGGCACAGGTCTGCTTCTAATTAAATCTCTCTTCAACTAAGCCAAATTATTCATGCTAAATTTTATATCCACACGTTTCAAAATAACTTTTGCAAATCACATTCCTGAACTTGGAGCGGGCCTACAGGACACCAGCAACTAGAGACACTTATGTATGATATACATGGAAACATTCACAATTACTGCTCTGTAGCCTGCATGTCAGTAGCTTTTAAAAGTACCCGGGCTAAAGACACAAGCAGCTCCCTCCCACAAAAGAGATCTTCGCCATTCCTTCCTTATCGAGCAGGTGGAATTTATTAAGGGCCTTATTTATACTTTTTGGTGCAAAACTGCACTAAGGCAGTTTTGCCCCAAAAAGTTTTGCACCGGCTTGCACCATTTTTTAGCACCAGCTGGGCACCATATTTATGGAATGGTGCAAGCCGGTGCAAAGGGTAGGCTAGCTTAAAAAAAAATGACATTAGGCAGTTTTGAGTCAAAATAAATGATTCTGACCAGATTAGCATCATTTTTTGACGGTAAGGGGCATATTTATACTCTGTTTGCACTGAATTAGCGTCATTTTTTGTTTTACTCTAATTCAGTGCAAAACTAACTCCATATTTATACTTTGGTGCTAGGCCTGTCTAGCACCAAATTTATGGAGTTAAAGTCATTTTTTGGAAGTGGAAACCTACCTTGCCTTAATGAGATGCATGGTAGGCGTTCCCGTGCAAAAAAATGACTCTATGGCCTTAACACCATATTTATACTCCCATGTAAAAATGGTGCAAGGGAGGGAGGAGGGGTCAAAAAACGGGGCAAAGCTTGCTTTGCCCCATTTTTTAAGACCTGGGTCAGGGCAGGTGTTAGGGGACCTGTGGCCCTATTTCCATGGTGGAACACCATGGAATAAGCCCAGAGGTGCCCTCCCTAGGCCCTAGGGGCACCCCCACCCACACTAGAGGGACTGCGAGGATGGGGAACCCCATCCCAGGTAAGAACAGGTAAGTGCATTTTATTTTTGAAAGTGCCATAGGGGGCCCTGAAATGGGCCCCCATACATGGCACAGGGTGCAATGGCCATGCCCAGGGGACCCCTGTCCTCTGTGCTGGCCACTGGGGTGGTGGGCATGACTCCTGCCTTTTCTAAGGCAGGAGTCATGTGGCATGGTAGGTTTAGCACCATAAAATGACGCTAAGCTGGTTAGAGTCATTTTGTTTTACTCTAACCTGCCTAAAGCCATTTTTGGGTGCTAAACCCCCTCTTTCTATACTGCCAGCCCCACCCGACTAAAGTCATTTTTAAAAACTCTAGCCTACCCTTTGCACCGGCTTGCACCATTCCATAAATATGGTGCCCGGCTGGTGCACAGAAATGGTGCAAGCCGGTGCTAACCTTTTTGGTGCAAAACTGAGTTAGTGCAGTTTTGCAGCAAAAAGTATAAATAAGGGCCAATATTTTGTACGTTTGCGCCACTTTTGCGTCATAAAATGACGTTAATGCGGTGCAAAAAAAGTTTAAATCAGGGCCTTGGTGCTAGATGGGTCTAGGACCAAAGTATAAATATGGAGTTAGTTTTGCACCGAATTAGAGTAAAAAAAAATGACACTAATTCGGTGCAAACAGAGTATAAATATGCCGCAGAGTATAAATATGCCCCTAATTATGGCGCTAAGGCCATAGAGTCATTTTTTGCATGGGAACGCCTACCTTGCATCTCATTAAGGCAAAGTAGGTCTCCACTTTCAAAAAAAGACTTTAACTCCATAAATTTGGTGCTAGACGGGTCTAACACCAAAGTATAAATATGGAGTTAGTTTTGCACTGAATTAGAGTTAAAAAAAATGACACTAATTCGGTGCAAACAGAGTATAAATATGCCCCTAAATGTCTAAAGTTGCCACTGACCGTGAAAGTTTTCTTCAGCTGAGACATATGAAATGCAATACAAAACTGCAAATGTGACACATCCCTCTTCTGCACCCTTATTTCAACAACAGACAGTAATTGATATATTTCCATTCCAAAGGATTTACATTCCTGCTAACCCAAAACTGAACGAACAAATAGGGTAAGAAAACTAAACAATAATAACATAAAAATGAATTTGTATTTACAGAACATTGTGCATGTATTTTGAACAAACGATTGACTTGACTACAGAAGCAGACAGAACTAAATAATGTCTGTATGAAAAACAGGCCGAAACAGCGAATATGAAAACGGAAGGCTTTGTAGAAGTAAATTAAATTAGAGACAGGCAAACGATCTTCCCACACTCAACTCCATCTCAAAATTAAGAGATACCTGTCTTGTATTTTGATTGATTTTACCAAGATTTTACAAAATGGGCTCTGCTTTTGACCAACCAGACCGCAGAAGTTTCAATAAATATAATTAAACACAACGGCTTTACTACAAACAACCAGGTCAAGTTGTCTAGGCGATAAAAGCAAATCATAACAATTCCGTGTTTTCAGGCTGATTTAAGAACTTGTGGCTTTTCGAGATTAGCAGCCTCCTATGAAACCTGAAACCTTTGTTACCAAGTGTAATCCTTGACATGGAAACTTTGAGCTGCGGCCTAGTCTTGGAGGCTGAGGCTTTAGGTTAATACATTAACTCACCTGTAAGTGTTTGCTGCGAAGAAGCCATTAGCAATGCAATTTAGATTTTTAGTTCCCCCATAATATTATTTGTTTCTCTTTGATAGTATCTTATGTAGCTTTGGTAAAAGAATCGAGATAGTTCGATTTCGAGATGACTCTTAGGTAAACACTCATAGTGTGGCCATATATAAACTGGGGCCAGCTGCATAACAAACTGTGCCTCTGAAGACTGGGGTCTTACTCATCCATTTAATCACATAAAAACAATGTTACTCTGCGTTTGCCATACAGAGGGCAGTTTTCCTAGCGAAAGAGTCACTCACTAGCTATAAGGCATGGTTCAAAAGATCAGAGGCACTAAAAAGAGGTGTGTTTATTTCCCTGCAATTGCAACTTTTCAAATATTGATGTGACATTAGAACATACGAAAAACCTATATAAATTAATTTAGGGGGATAACACAGCGAACTCCAGCCCCTAAGGGATATTACCTTTTAGCTCGAGACCTGGGGATATCTATCAGATATGGAGTGTCAGGCGTCTGGCTGAATTCCAAGGGGGGGATAGGCGGTATCAATTTGTGTCATGTCACTGGATTAGTCATGTACCATAACTCACACTGAGGGGCATACATACAAGCCTCATGGTGCAGGCCAGCATAGGGAAAAGGCAGAAATCCATTGCGTTTACAAGATATGGTGCATTTTTGTCCTTTCCTTCTGCGCTAGTGCACAAATTGCTGCCAGTGCCAATGCAGGAATCCTTGCACCATGGAGCAAGGGTGTTATGTTCTGGCAGGATTGCTTTTGTGCAGGACACCTTCCTGCACAAAAACAATTGCCAGAGGCATTTTTCCTCTTTCTCTGTGTGTTGAAGAATGCAGGGTACATAGAAAGAGAAAACAAGGAGAAATAAATAAAGATATTTCTCCTCATTGCACCTGCCCTGGGGAAATGTTCAGTTTTGAAGCATTCCCAGGTTTGCAGATTCTTGTAAATCTGGGAATGCATCAAAACCCACAGGTCTTGCATGGGAAAACCCACTGCGATACCCATTGAACACCTCCCTGACACAGTGTAAGGAAATACAGCGAATTGCGTTGCCTTACAACATATCTACAAGTCGATAAAAAGACATGCAAAGTGGCTTTGTGTCGCCTTGTACATATGGTCCTGCACTATGCGCCACAGGTGCGTCACAAACAGTGATGTAACGGTGGTGCACAGGGCTTGTAAAGAAGCCACCAAGTGTTTCAAGTAAATACCACATGCATTTGTAATACCACTGGGGATGAAGATTCACATCCATGTCTTGAAAGCAGTCACCACCACTAGAGCTTGACACATATCAATGACTTTGTACCCGCTGGCCTAATTTAAGTCAATTTCTTCCTCAGAGCCCCCCAACTTTGCTACAATAGTGATGCCCTTCACATCAATTCAAAGGATAGTTCATACCCCACCAATATTTATGGTTGCTCCTATTCACAGATTAGGGCTACCCATCTACTGCAGATTGAATAGCATGTTGTCAGAGGCTGGAGAGATGTGATACTTCACTAAATATACATGGCCTCAACTTGTTAAAAGCACATTGTTTCTTCAAGCCTCCTGATGCACCTCCCAGATTCTGAGGCTCTCCGCAGCAATGCAGAAGCATTTTGTTATTCATATTGGCGGTAGCACCCATCCATGAAAGAGATTGCCCATTTATCTGTGGATTGAGTAGGTCAGCATGCAAGCAGATCTGCTACTTGGACAACAGACTAGCGGTTTGCTGAGAAAGAAAAGAATATCACCATTTCGTCAACAGGTCAAAGGAGAGAAGCTCACAGGTGTCACTTTTTCATTTTTTTATTTTTCATTTTACTGTGGTGATAGTGGTGAGTCATGTTGTCGTAAGTCTTCACTATATCCCTGAATTCTGGCTTCTAGAAAGAACTAGGATTCTCAAGTTAAAAAAGGTACATATTATCCTACCAGTGGAAAATATGTCCTCAATCACTGATGTGTTTATAGTTCTCTGAAATTCTCAGTATGTGAAACGATTTGAAATTGAACACGTTGTTGCCTCTAATGTAATGGAATATGACAAAGCTTAATAGTTCAACAAAAGATGATGGGCTAGATATACAAAGCATTTTGCTGGTTGCAAATGGTCCAATTCGTAGATTCGGGCCATTTGCGACCAGAAAAATGTGCTTTCTAATGTTCAAAATGCAAACTGTGATTTGATAACTTGTTACGGGATCGTATTTAGCATTTGCGCTTCGTTATTTGGAAGGGGCCTGTTTAGGGCGTCTATTCTAAATACCGAATCGGTATGGTATGTATTCCTGTTTTTCAACCAAATTCCGGTTGCAAATCATTAATCCTTTACCATCAGTTGAAAACTGGTGGTAACCCTTTGAGATTGTAAAAAAAAAATATATTTTTAAATGCATCCTGTTTTTCTTTGAGGAAAACGGATTGCATTTAAAAAAGAAAAAAAGATTGCTTTATTAAAAAGCAATCACAGACATGGTAGTCTGCTGACTTCAGCAGGCCACCATACCTGTGATGGCTGTGATTCCTAATGGGTCGTATATTGCGACCAACCTCATTAATATTCATTAGGTAGGCCCAACTAGACTAGAAATAGCTAATGAAACTCAAAAGAAGTTTATTTTATATTCTAGGAATACAGATTTCCTAAATGCGTTTCAGAAAGAATTGCAATTAGGAAATCAGAATCCTAATGTTAGTATATCTGGCCAGATGGCTCCTACGGATGGATCATGCTAATTTATTTTGCAATATGACACAGATCCATTTGATTTGAACATTGGTAATGAACACAAATCTAAAGGGGGTAATTCTGAAAGGTATTTCCTAGTATTTACAGCAGTAATGATGTAGTCCTAATTCACATCTCTTAAATGTATTTCACAAAGGTACTGGTGTATATTTAAGCCCTAATCACTTCAATCTTTCTTGTGTGGAGCTCTATGCTGAAATTATGTAGATCTCGCACACATAATCCTACATTTTCGGTGTAAATTTGGGAGTGGCGAGAGAGGTGGTAGCAAAACAGGGAATGTCTGTTATACAGTGGAGGAGAAAAGGGGAAGTTGAGGAGGTGCAGGGCAAGACACATGCAAATACAAAAACAGCACGATTCACAAGCTACATTCAAATCTCCATCAATAATACCACAGCACAAACAGGCTCATATCTACTCCAGATAAGTCTTGATGTAAGTTACTCAACAAACATGGCCACTTACAGGTATTGTAAGGGAATCATTCAAATCAATGGCAGCAAGGATAACACTACCAGCACAAGAGCACCCACCTATAGAAAAAATAAAATAAAGAAAAAACAAATGTTCATATAACTTTAAACATAAACATAACAAATTAACATACTTAGAGAATTACAAATCTGTAAATTGTTACTGAAATAAAACAAACACAATTGTTCTCACATCTAACATTAGGCTACATGCACGCAAAGACGTTCCCCTTCCCTGCACTGGCGTTTCTCAACTTTACATCATTCGCCTCCTCAGCTTCATCCACATTCTATCTGAGGTGAACCTTGGCTGACGGACCTCTTCCCAGGCTCCAAGGGCAACGTGGAAAACCTCCCTTTGGAGTCCCTGTGCAACTTCAGCTCTCTCTGTTTGCACATGCTTCTCAGCTCTGACACACTAAGGGCCTCATTATGACCCTGGCGGGCGGCGGCGGCCGCCCACCAGGATGCCGCCCTCCATAATACCGCTCCGCGGTCAGAAGACCGCGAAGGGTATTATGAGTTTTTCCCTGGGCTGGCGGGCGGTCTCCAAAAGACCGCCCGCCAGCCCAGGGAAAAACTCCCTTCCCACGAGGATGCCGGCTCGTAATCGAGCCGGCGGAGTGGGAAGGTGCAACGGGTGCTACTGCACCCGTCGCGTATTTCACTGTCTGCTACGCAGACAGTGAAATACTAGCGGGGCCCTCTTACGGGGGCCCCTGCAGTGCCCATGCCATTGGCATGGGCACTGCAGGGGCCCCCAGGGGCCCCACGACAATCCTTACCGCCATCCTGTTCCTGGCGGGCGAGCCGCCAGGAACAGGATGGCGGTAAGGATTGTCAGAATCCCCTCGGCGGCGCAGCGAGCTGCGCCGCCTTGGAGGATTCTTAGGGGCAGTGGAAAACCGGCGGGAGACTGCCGGTTTTCCCGTTCTGACCGCGGCCAAAGCGCCGCGGTCAGAATGACCAAGGGAGCACTGCCGGCCTGTCGGCGGTGCTCCCGCCCCCGTTGGCCCTGGCGGTTCTGTACCGCCATGGTCATAATGAGGCCCTAAGTATCTTCAGGTTAGCCAGATAGACATCCATGTTCCCCAAAAAGCTAAGGTGCACAAAGTGAGTACAAGACTAAATTTAGGAAAAATAAACAAATACCCAATAAAAACTGAAAGCCAATAGCATCCAGAAGGTAAAGTTTTGTTGTCAATTTAGAAAGGGATTTTCAATTTTAACGTAAATAACTGCATGATACTCCAAAACACACATACTGGATCCCACAGTTGAACACAAACATAATAAAGTGGATCATTATTTGAGGTGGGTGGTTACCTATAATAACACTAACTTGTCAAGGTGAACTCTAAAGCCGCTAAATTAACTTGACCCCAAACTCTCATAGCTGTGACACAAAGCAGGCAAGTTTCACGTAGACCACAGGATAAAGTATGTATGCAGTACCTTAAGAGTAAGTAAAAACACCAAACAATAAAAATCTCAAACTGAATTAGAAAGATAGAGTAATTGTCAATAAACAACATGACATAAAAATGACACACATCTAGTAAGGTTTACAAGAGATATGATTTTTTAAGGTTTTTTAAAGATTTAATTGAAAATGTCACCAAGAAGCACTAATCGCCAATGATACTCCAAGGAATAGTAGACCATGACTCAAGTGGAATTTCATTATGACTGTAATTCAGCACAGGTCACATACAAAAAGCGGGTTCATCCTGGTCAAAGATTTTACCTAATGCCTTGGTCTTTTTTATGGAGCTTAAAATCCTCCAGCAGGCAAGACTAGAGCTGAATCGAAAAATGATGCATGGAAGTCAGTCATCCTTGCTGTGAGGTTCTGCTGATGTTTCTGGAGGACTTGGAAGAGCAAAGGTTTTCTAAGTCCCACTAATTCAAAGTTTGTAGTGGAGATCTCTTGATTATTTCTACGGCTCTCAGGGCTTTGTGGTCACCACTTAGAGGCCAGTACTCACTCCAGCAGAGGCCACCAGCAAAATCCAATCTACGTCCAATTGGTAGTGGTCAACCGGTCACTCCAGGACAAACACCTCTTGCAGCTTGTTGTGTACATTTAGCCACATAGCCACACAGCAAGTCAGCCAACTGACCTTTGGAGTCCATTTATTTGATCTTAGTACAAGAGAGAGGAATATTAATGTTGCCGATCACTCCTTTATAATGTGGCATGCAGTTTTTACAACTTGTACTTTACCATACGAAAGTGCTGCATATTTATGTGCATATATTAACAAAGAGATAGATAGATAGATAGATAGATAGATAGATAGATAGATAGATAGATAGATAAATAAATCCATTTATTTCTGTACATATCCATGTCTATCTATATCTATCTTTCCTAAATGTTTATTGGGGGTACCCCCACATCTGCATAAATAAATTCACACATGCATATATATACAACCAGTGGCAGTCGTCGCTGGGTAGATATTGTTAGGTTTGCATCCCAACATATAATGTCTATTTTTGTTTGCTAAGAACTTTGGCGCAGTTTGACAAATCTTCACAAAACTTTTTTACTTAGTTTTTCATGGAAAGTTTCGGGGTGGTCTGTCAAGCATGGGCCGAGTAAATGGTCCCAAAATGCAAAATCCCCATGCATTTTCCACAGACTATTTTGAAATGATGTAATACGAAAAATACTGGGCTGAATTATAACAAATTTAGCATGAAGCTAGATCTTGGTCCATTAAGTGTCATTTTGTGATTTAATGTAAATCTTTTCAGTATTTCTGCAAAGAAAATAAGTGTTGGACCTTGCATCCTTGGTGTGATTTACCCCAAAATTTTGCCCTTCAGCCTCCTGTTTTTGCTGACTCTGTTTTTGCTGGCCTTCAGGATACTATGCACTTTACTACTGTTACCCAGTGCAAAAGTGCTTTTGCTCTCTTTATTAAACATGGCAACATTGGCTTATACTGAATTGCACATTTAATTTACTTTCAGTTAACAAATGTGGTGCTACCTGTATGCAAAAGCTATAAATTAAATGCTACTAGAGGGCCTGCAGCACTGAATGTGCCACACACTCAAGTAGTCCTTCAAACATGTCGTAGGCCTGCCATTGCAGCCTGTGTGTGCAGTTCCTAACTGCCATTCAACCTGGAAAAATAAACCTTTTGCAAGGCCTAAACCTTCCTTTTTAATACATGTAAGTCACCACTAAGATAGGCCCAATACAGCCCAGAGCGCACAGTGCAATGTATCTAAGACGGTGGACATATACTTTTATGATTTATGTGTCCTGGTAGTGAAACCCTTTAAAATTTATTTTTCAGAACTGCAAAGCCTACCTCTCCCATAGGATAATATTGGGATTCCTTATTACATTTAATAAGTGACAGATTATAATTGAGAGCATGTGGGCAGGTCGTTTGATCTCAAAAGAATTGTACTTGCACGTCCCTTTTAATGGTAAAGTCAGATTTTGTGTCACAATTCAGATAATGCCACATTTAGAAAGTTGGCATTTGCTTGTCCCAACCATTCAGTGCCTGCAGTCTGTTCCTGGGTCACATGCCTATGTGTTCCTTGCAGTTGGTCTTTGTGTATTGCTCCTAGACAGTGAAACAAAGGGAAGCTAGATGTTGGCAGGATGGGCCACTCTGACTTAATGAGTGGGGGAGTTGTCACCTACCACACTTGCACATCACAAAGGCTCTACCTGAGCACTCTCATAAACAGGTTTGACACTGATCTTTTGTGACCCCAGACAAGCTTGGGTGAGAACAGGGAGGCAGTAAGTTCAAGACACCTTTGGGGATGGAAACCTCTGGAACCTTCTATTACTTCAAAGTGGGCACAGGTATATATATTGGACCACAAATCCTAACTCTTCAGTACATATCTGGACCTGTGGAAGATTCAGAAGGATGACTGCTGTGCTGCTCTGCTACAAGAAGGACTGCTGCCCTGCTGCTCTCCTCTCTGAATAAGGAGGACTGGACCTGGATCTTGAACCCAGGATCAGCAGAGTCACTTAAAGGGCTAGTTGGCTGGCCCCTGACCAGAAGCCTCAGGGACTGAACAGGTTTCCTCCTTTGTTAACCCAGCACCAGGATTCTGCCAGCTCTTGAGTCCTGCCCTCCCAGAGGGTGTCACCCCAGTCCTGAACCCTTTGAAGTGGGCCAGAAGGTGCCCTGCCATCCCAACTGTACTCCCAAGAGAACCAATGTATTGCAACGCATCGCCTCACAAAAACTCTGCATTGGAGCAGCTGTTCGATGCATCGCCTCACCAAACTCTGCATTGTGACTGCTGCATGATTCATCATCAGAGTTGGGCTTAACATCCCCACCGATAGCCTAACTAAAAATGCTGCTCCACGATGCATCCTTGATGCAGGCTTTCACACCACAAGCCCCTTGTCAATGGCATCTTTGGCAACAATGCAGGACTCTATATCACAAGCCCCTTAGCCTCTTTGGAACCAGCCAGTATATGGTGCATCTTTGACACAGGACTTCACATTACAAGCTCCTCATCCACGGTATCCTTGACGATGACGCTGGACAGTACATCGCAAGCCTCTCAGCTCCTACGAACCACTGCTGTGCGACACATCTCCAATGCAAGACTCTGCATCACTCTGCAACCAGGATTTAAGAATTCTTGTTCGGTGGTCCTACCTCAGTCCCGGTCACTGGCCCACACCCCATCATGATCATCCTGAACTTGTGACTTTGTCCTGGTCTGGCATGACCAGATAACCACAGTTGGCACTTTGTGCTTTTTGGTACCATTTTTACTTAAATCTTCAAAATTGCATTTCTTTGGTTCTACTCATTGGATTTTAGTAAGGGGGGCATGCAGCCTGCTCCTATAGTCTCTTCAAAGCCCCTATCCCTTGGAGACGACATATATATTTAAAGGGGTGGGGTATGCAGACCTGCTCCCGAAGCCTGCTTAGGCCCCAAGGACCCCCTTCTTCAGAGCCAACATATGTATTTTAAGAGGAGTGGGTGCATTGCACCCCTCCCTAAGCATTGAAAGGCCCAAGACTCTCCATCCCCAGGGCCCAGCTTACTTCATGTGTCCCTGAAAGTCTACTCCGGGACACAGTTACTCAGTCCACAACATCACAGGCAGAGAAAACATGTCTGCTTCCCCCCTCCCCCGGAGAAGGAGCATAAATATTTCTGCCAGATGGAAGAAGACATTTATTTCCCTGCCCATCCTCTTGTGGCAGGGAAACAGAAATTGCTTGCTCCCTGTGGGAACATGGAAAAATACTATCTCCTGCCAGGCAGAAACAATGATGGCTCCTGTTGCAACCAGGATGTGGGTATGTGGGAAACAGATGGAAACACAGGGGCACTAGAGCGCTCCCTGCAGTTCACAACATTCTATCTTGTAGGTCCCCCAGGTAGGTACAGCAGCACACACATTAAGTCCAGGGGATGGGGTCCCCAGGGCCGTGAAGGCTTGGGGAGAGGGCCACTCACCCCCTCACCTTAAAAATAAACACTTCCCTGGGATGGGGTCCCCAGACCTGTGAAGGCCTCGGGGAGGGGGCAGTGCCCCCTCCCCCTAATACATGATATGGCCTTTAGAGGTGGGGTCCCGGTGTCCTGTAAAGGCTCGGGTGCAGACTGTGCAACCTTTACCCTTAAAAAAAATGCAGCTTTAGGGGAGGCCTGTTAAGGGGCGGGATGAGGGCTACATGCACCTGACAATAAAGTCACAAATAATTTGCCGAGGTGATGAGGTTCCCGAGCTATTATTGGTTTTGGGGGATGGGGTGCATGCTTCTCCTCCCTTTGAAAAATAAATGAATATCTGAGCATTTATTATTCACTTCTCCCAGTGTTGTATAGCTATTTTAGCCATGTTTTAGACATGTTGTTTTAGCTAAATAGACCTGCAGCTGTGCACTTTAATGCAGTTATATTTTATTCAGCATTTCTTTATTTGTCTAGCAATAGCTGCATTTGCGGTGCTGTTTTATTTTCTCTATCTCGTTGTTCTTTCGCCTAGGAAAGAATCACGTTCTTAGTAGGACAGTTATTTCACTTTGTGCTTTCTTCAAGGCTGCAGTCAGATAGGGTTGCCAACAAACTGTGTCTTCAGTATTCACAGAAACACACACTCATACATGGGGATCATTTCTTAGAGTGTCAGTTGTTTTATTATAAAAAAAACCTCTTAGTCCCAGACACGTTAGAGGGAGATTCCAGCAAGAGGACCACGACTGTATGCTGATTGCTGCGACCTTCGCTACAGCTACTCTCTTAGACTGCTGAGCCCTGAACCAGATGGGGACGGTGTCTCTTTAGACCTCAGGCCTCTTCTTCAGGAATGAGGGGTGATGTTCTTCCAGCGGGAAGCCCGCATGGCAGATTAGGCTTAGTGTGTTGTGAGGGGCTATAGATCCACTCCCCTATTTAGATAGCATGGTAGGACTGTTCTGTGTTTTACACCTGTAGTCACATGCCTACTCCTATTGTCTTTTATTATCCTCGTTATTGATAAATGCTTATTTAAATACATTCTGCCCCTGTTATCATTGCCTGAGTGAGATCTTGGTAGCTGAGAGAAAGGGATGAGATCTGATGTACCACGATTCCCTGTGGAGTCTATCTTGACCTGAACCAGGTTGCCACAATCATCTCGGTCAGAGATGGGGCGCTGCTAGTTAGCCGGAAACCCTGGATTAGGCCGACAGATGTCACCTGGTGTTCAATTATACTTAGTATCCACAACCCAGGCGATCCTACCGCCCAAATCCAGTAGCCTCATTACCCTAATGAAAACCTACGCGACACTAGCATGGAGCACCTCATAAAGCCTAGGGCATTTTAACACAATATATTTTCTTGTTTGTGGTGTCCCAAAAAGAGGCAGAGGAACCACCAAATTGTTTTTTTTATATTGTGAGAGTGGCTGCTGGGAATGCAGCAGCCCCCAAGCAACATTAAGGAAAACAGTAAGGCGGTCATTCCGACCCTGGCGGTCATGGACCACCAGGGCCGGGGACCGCGGGAGCACCGCCAACAGGCTGGCGGTGCTCCCAAGGGCATTCTGACCGCAGCAGTACAGCCGCGGTCAGAAACGGAAAAACGGCGGTGTACCGCCGGTTTTCCGCTGCCCTGGGGAATCCTCCGCGCCGCCATGGGGATTCCGACCCCCATACCGCCATCCTGTTCCTGGCGGTTTTGGCCGCCAGGAACAGGATGGCGGTATGGGGTGTCATGGGGCCCCTGGGGGCCCCTGCAGTGCCCATGCCAAAGGCATGGGCACAGCAGGGGCCCCCGTACCAGGGCCCCACCTTGATTTTCAGTGTCTGCCATGCAGACACTGAAAATCGCGACGGGTGCAACTGCACCCGTCGCACCCGTTCCACTCCGCCGGCTCCATTCGGAGCCGGCATCCTTGTGGAAGGGTGTTTCCCGCTGGGCTGGCGGGCGGCCTTCTGGCGGTCGCCCGCCAGCCCAGCGGGAACCCCAGAATACCCGCGGCGGTCTTGTGACCGCGCAGCAGTATTCTGGCGGCTCCCGCCGGCCCTGCGGATACCGCGGCCGGCGGGAGTCAGAATGACCCCCTAAGTCTTCTGGATCACTAAATTCATGACCCCAGGAGGTCTTACTATATTTTTAAAGCACTCCAAGTTAGAGTTCTATGCTCTTCAACTGGTGTGCAGACTCTCCTTGTGGTTAGGTGTAAAGCCACACTTTGTAGTTTGAAAAATGTTAAAAACAGACTCTGACATGTTGAATTTTTTCATAACGCTTTATTACTTTTTTTAAGGACTATCATTTTTATTAAAAGGTAAACTATGTAATTTAATGAAATATACATGTCATGATACGTATTGGTCATTTTCTGACAAAGACAATGCATGCACTTTATATATCTTGATATTCTGGCACCTTCATAAAGCTAATAGGCCCACTTTTTGTATTTTGGTGTTTAACACTTTGATGGAGTCAGTAGTTCTGTGTTACTTAAAATGACACCCCTTATATTCAGCCATGTGCACCATGGGTGTTTGGGTGCTAGACTTTGCACCCAGTCCCCCAGTTCAACGGGGGGCTGGGCACTGGCAGATATTAAGCGAAGTGCCTGCTCGCATGCAGGAGGCCTGGTGCTGGCCTGAATATATTTAGTGTAAAGTGAAATATTACTTTACCTTTTATAAAACCCTAGAAATTCACTGCAAAAAAATTATATTTAGCTCATGTATGTCTTAAGGTAACTATAACTTGTGCCCTCACCATGCATTGCTAATACCTCATTTTCATATTACGTAGACTCATGACATGATTTATGACATCACTGATAACATGATTGCAGCATCTGAAATGACCTAATTCATGAGAAGAATATGCATGGTGGGCGCGCAAGTTGTAGTTGCCATGAGTTATAGTTACTTGAGATTACTATAACTTGTGAATTTCAGTGGTTTTGTTAGTTTAAAACTATATATTTTAATTGACACTTTCACCGAACTATACTATCCCTTTGAACTTTGTTTTTTCACTAAATATATATCTATATATATGTATATATATAGATATATATACACATATATATATATATATATACATACATATATTTATGTATAAATTCACTGAAAAATTCAAAGGTTCCAGGAAAACTTAACTGACACTTTCACCTAACTATAATGTCCCTTTGAACTTCGTTTTTTCAGGATTATATATATTATAGTTAGGTTCTGAATTTACTCGTACAAAACCATAGAAATTCAGCAGTTATAGTAAGAGCTATTTCTAGTAACTATAACTCGCGCCCTAAGCCAACTATAACCTCATCAACAATCTTATTGCAAAAGTTGTAGTGATATTTTCAATGATGCCATAGAAGGTGTCATGAATGATATCATATGTGGAGTAATTGGCTGTGCATGGCAAAGGCGCAAGTCATAGTTATCTTAGGGTGCGATTTATAGTCACTTGAAATAACACTATAACTGCTGAATTTCTATGGTTTTGTATGACTAAATTCAGAACCTAACTATAACGTCCCTGTAACCTTTGGTATTTTCAGTGAATTTCTATGTGTTTTCAAATTCCTTTTTCCTAACTATAATGTCCCTTTAACCTTTGTTTTTTTTAGATTGCTACTAGGTCTTTCTCAGTAGTTCTTTGAAAGGGCGCATTACTTTCTCAGTACCACTGTAATTCAATAAATTAGTGTATGTATGACAGAATTTTTTTGTTGTTGTCCGCGATATTCCCAATTTCATCGCAATGTTACACAGGGGACGCGCTGAGCATTGCAACGTATTTGTGAATATCACGAGCTGCAACAAAAAATTATTTTAAGCTCATAATTGGTCTACCATAGTCCCTTATATAATAGAGCTGGGATCAGGGTACCTCCACCCTGACCCCTTATGTCACTTTCAATGTAACATTTCAGCCCCAGGGACCATAACTCATTCCGTAAAATGATGGCCGCAACTTTCTAGTAAGATTGACGCCAGCCAATCACAGCATCTCTGGTGTCGTGTGGACTACTACTGGACAACTTTACAGCAAATAACTGAGAGCATAATCTACATACGGAAAGCTAGCTTTCTGCTAAAATGGGCTGTAGTTGTGTTTAAAGGTCCTATGAGAATTAACATAGGAAACACAACTTTTTAGACCTCACCCCTTTTTTTAATGGCCTCTGCTTGATCACCCCCAAACTTTCTGTGCACAACAAGAATCACCAGCACACTTTTTGGGGAATATTTTGTGACAATTCATCAAACGGTGCCAAAGATATGGGCAAATCAAAAACACTTTTTCTATGGAAACATGGTCCTAACTATACCTAACTATATGGATATTGCACACTGTTGGAAATAGCCCTTTTTGCAGGGTCATCCCCAGTCTTTTTGCCTCCTGCCTCCTATTTTTTCTGACCTGTTGCTGTTGGCTTTTGAACTCTGAGCACTTTACCACTGCTTACCAGTGCTAAAGTGCATATGCTCTCTGTGTAAAATTGTATGTGATTGGTTTATCCATGATTGGCATATTTGATTCACTAGTAAGGCCCTAGTAAAGTGTACTAGAGGTACCAGGGCCTGTAAATCAAATGCTACTAGTGGGCCTGCAGCACTGGTTGTGACACCCACATAAGTAGCTCTGTAATCATGTCTCAGACCTGCCACTGCAGTGTCTGTGTGTGTATTTTTACACTGTAAATTCGACTTGGCAAGTGTACCCACTTGCCAGGCCTAACCCTTCCCTTTTCTTACATGTCAGACACCCCTAAGGTAGGCCCTAGGTAGCCCCAAGGGCAGAGTGCAGTGTATGGTTAAGGCAGGACATATAGTAATGTGTTTTATATGTCCTGACAGTGAAATATTGCTAAATTCGTTTTTCACTGTTGCTAGGCCTGTCCATCTCATAGGTTAACATGGGGGCTACCTTTACATCTGATTAAAGTGTAGATTCCCTCTGAGAGCGGATGGACATGTGGAGTTTGGGGTCTCTGATCACACAATTTAAAAATACATCTTTTAGTAAAGTTGCTTTTAAGATTGTGTGTTTGAAAATGCCACTCTTGGAAAGTGAGCATTTTCTTGCTTATACCATTTCTGTGACTGCCTGTTTGTGGATTCCCTGTCTGGGTCAGTTTGACAGTTGGGCTGGTTGCACCTCACACTAGACAGTGACACAAAGGGAGCTGGGGTGTAGCCTGCATATCCTGATGAGCCATCTGTGCTAGGAGGGAGGGGAGAAGTGGTCACTCACACCTGAAAGGGCTGTGCCTGTCCTCACACAATACAGCCTCCAACCCCCTTGTGAGTGTCTGGGGCCTGGCCTGGGCAAGGCAGGACTTCACATTCAAAGGAGACTTTACTTTGGAGTAGGCCTACTTCAAAGGAGAAATTGGGTATAAGAAGGGCACCCAAAACCACTGACTTTAGAAACACTTCTGGAACCAAGAGGAACCTCTGCCTGGAGAAGAGCTGAATAGCTGAGGAAGAAGAGCTGCCCTGCCTGTGACTGCTTTGTGGAGCTATCCTGCAGTTGCTGCTTCTGCCAGAGTAAGAGGGCAAAGACTGGACTTTGTGTGCATTCCATCTTGAGGAGAAATCTCCAAGGGCTTGATCTAGAGCTTGCCTATTGTTGTTTGAAGTCTCAGGGACAGCAAAGACTTCTCTCTGCCAGCACCTGTAGTCTCTGGAGAGACTCCTACTCTGCCCTGTGGTGCCCATCCAGTTCCTGGGACCCTGAAAGGAGAAGCTGGCAGTCTAAAGACAAGGAAATCCACGCACAGAGCACCGTGCGGGGAAAAGATTGACGCAACTCCAATCTGCGGCTGAAAAAAGGACGCACCGCCAACTCCGCAGCTGAGAAAACGATGCTCGCAGGAAACACGACTGAAGAATTGACGCACGGAGCAGGAGAAATGACGCGCAGCTTCGCTGACGGAGGCTGGGAGATCACAACCTGCACTGATGGGATTTCGGATCATCATGCGGCTGGATTTCCGAATCACGTACTGCCATGCAGAGTTATTTTTGACGCACACCCGTCCGTGCTGGGTTATTTTTTACGCGCCCCAGGTACATTTTCACGCTAGCAGCGCTAGTGTGTGTTTAAAACTACTTAAAGACTCTTTTTGCATTGTTATTGATAACTTGACTTGTGTATTGTGGATTTTTGTCGTTTTGGTCTTGTTTTGTTTAGATAAATATTTCCTATTTTTCTAAACCTGTGTTGTGTCATTTTGTAGTGTTTTCATTAAGTTACTGTGTGTGTTGGCACAAATACTTTACACCTAGCACTCCGAAGTTAAGCCTACTGCTCTGCCAAGCTACCAAGGGGGTAAGCAGGGGTTAGCTGAGGGTGATTCTCTTTCACCCTGACTGGAGTGAGGGTCCTTGCTTGAACAGGGGGTAACCTGACTGTCAACCAAAGACCCCATTTCTAACACACACCATATCTCTCCACTCAAGATATGCTCAGACACTGCTGTAGGTTTGCCAAAATAGTGTTTATTGTTGGCTTCTCCCAAGGCATTTCAGTCCAGCCGGGCCTCTCTCACGGATTATAAGAGTTCAGTTACACACTAGGTGGAATAAACCAAATAGTAACTATAAGCAATAAATAAAAAAAAATATATATTTATATATATACATTAAAGAGTTCCACTCATCAGGAACTTGAGGATTTTTTTCTACATATTTCCCAAAACACTTTGAATCTGGCTTTTACATATAAAGTGCATCCCACAAAAATGAATTTTCTAGTTGTGTCAATAGAAGTTATGGGGGACAAAATGCAAACAAAGCTACATCACAAAAGTGCAGCGGGAAATAGTATTCTCCATGCGAGTAGACACCACCCTGCAAATCTGAAGGAGAGCATCTCCTACGGGGAATTACTTAGGGCCAAAAGAAACTGCAGGACCCAACAGGCCTATAAAGAAGAAGAGGGGAGAATGATTAGCAGGTTTCGAGCAAGAGGTTACTCAATGAAAGTCCTGAGGACAGCAAGTGAAAAAGCATCAAAAGTCACCAGGGAAACTCTTTTGGCTAAAAGAGAGAAGTCTGCAGGAAATCATGATGAGATTAGAGTGATAACTTTTAACTGTGAAAGTGCAGCTATTAGGAGGATGGTAACTAAGCACTGGCATTTGGTTAAACATGACCCTTTGATTGGGAAGACTAGGTTCTTCTCCACAGTTCACTTATCGCAAACCTAGATCTTTGCGAAATATTTTCATACATAGTCATTTTAGTGTACAAAGCACAAAGATTGGACAGTTACAAGATCAGAAAGGATTCTACAAATGTGAAGATGCAAGGCATGCAAGAGAAGTAAAAATATAAAAACAAACAATATGGCTTTAGGTGAGGTTAAAAAGATAAATTTATCTCCTGGGGGTCGGACTATTGTATTTGTGTTTTACAGTGCCCTTGCGGACATTAATAAGCGGGCAGTACCATTGGTCCTGTCAAAAAGAGGATTCTTGAGCACTATAGAACAGTCAAGAACAATGATGTATCTTATCCTGTTGCTAGGCATTGGGCCAAAATACATAACCAAGATGCTGATCTTTTGATGTTTTTGACATTGATAGCACTGAGAAGGCTATACATGCTGGAGACAGAGAAAGGAGATTGAGAATTAAGGAATCAGAATACATCATCCTACTTGGTAGCAAAGCTCCTGAAGGGTTGAATGAAGATGAAAAACTGTATGTACACATCAGCTGAAATGGCAGTACTATGCTAATTGTAGTTCTCCCTCTGACCTTCCATTTCCCCTTCCCTTCTCTCCGCTGCTTCTGTCTTAAAGTGATTTTTTTAAGTGGTAATATATATATTTTTCAGACTGGATTTCACACATGCTTCTATTGAATCAGAAATGAAAAAACAATTAAAATTGGGAATAATGTATGTTTGGAATTATTTACTGTACTTTGTCTAAACTTGGGATGATTTTTCTTTTCTCTTTTTTCTTCTGCATATCTCTTTTGAGGGGTGGTGTATGTCTGCAGACATAATACAATTTTTAGGGTTATTTCTTTGTGATAGTTTAAGTTATCTGGTATGGACAATGTGTTTTTTTGTGACAAGAAACATCTTGATATGTGTTTCCAATGTAACACGATTATGCTTATTGTTATTATTTGGCCACTAGACCTTTACTCTCTCTTTTTTAACCTCTTGTGATTTGAAAGGTTTGAATATGAAATTATATCATATAATGATATCTCTTAGGAGTATTTTGGCCACTAGGCCCTTACATTTGAGCTTTCGTGATGTGAATAGAAAGTTTGGTTATCAACATATAGACAATTCTTAGGAAAAATCATCGTATGATAGTGAAACCATAAGAAAAAATGTAAATTTTCAATCATGAAATTAAGAAAAATAAGCAATTTGATTTGTCACTTTACCATTGAAAATAGATGAATTTACATTATAGCGTTACCTTTTAAGGACCTAAATATTGTTATAATTAATGAATTTGGTTTCTTACATGGCAAAGAAAAAGTATTTTTTCTATGTTTTTAATGTTTGTATATATACGTTTACAGTGAATTGGGCACAATTCTTTATACAAGGCCGTGACAAAGACCCTTTCTGGGTTGAAACACGTAGCCGAATAAAACTTTCCATAAGATGGTGACACGCTGAGTGCAGTTTTCCTTTTGGTGATATTTCGCTAAAGGTTTCTGGATTACAAATATGTATATATATATATATATACATATGTATATATATATATATATATATTTATATATATATATATATATAGGAGCAGGGAACTCTGAGTAATTCCATGTTTTGGTAAAGAGCAGCACCTATATAAAGCACCCTACAAAACCAGCGCCAACTCAGAAGCAGCCAGCACGGAAGCCTGAAAGCATATTGTTTTCATTTATACTGGGTGCTCCCTTGTGTCTGGGCAAAGCTATACCTCTCTGAAGTGCTCTAATAAGAGTAAAACAAGCATCAGATGTTGCTTTTGTTCATTACAGGTTAGCTTGGATGGTATTTTACCAATTAAAAACTGTAATACTGTGCCTGGAGTGGTAAATATATACATATATTAATTGAAAAAAATGGTTAAAATTACGTTAGGTATAATAATAATATCTAACTTTACATTTAAAAAAAAATAGAAATACACTAAAAAACAAACATTAAAGTGATGTTATATTTAGGACTTGTATTAATCTGAAAAGTATTGTTCCATAGCAATAAAAACACTTAAATAGACCAGTTACAGTTTACAGTGCTAACTATAACTTGCGTCTCCATCATGCACTGCTTCTGACCTCACATATTACATCATTCATGACATGTTTGATGACATCACTAAGGACATCTTAAATGGCATCATTGATGATATATATGGTGGTCAAACAACCCCCTGTAGGCACATGGGTGACACAATTTTTTTTTTGTTTTGGCTGCATGGGAGGGCCAGAGGGTCAGGTTATGGCTAATCTGTCCCCTTGTTTCTTATTTGTTATTTTGACTCAGGGAATGTGGATCTAGTCCCTGAGTACTTTAAAAGGCAGCCACATTTCTGTTAATGTTGTTGCCGGTTAGTCAGTTTGCTCGGTCCTCCAGGATCGAAGTGGCCAATGGAGAAAAAACACTCTTGGACAATTAGATAGCTTTTTTTTTTAATTTGTGGTTCCACAGGACTCCTGCATACTTCCCCGGGATCAACAGTCAATGTGAGTAAAGATCTTGCTTTCTGCTAAATTTGGTATACTTCCAGTCAGCTGTTTTTTTCTAAAACGCTTTCTAAAATTCCTATGGGAATTTGCATTCATCAAGCAGGGAAAATATTACTTTCTAAAACTTATGTTCCCCAAATACTTATTAAAAGTCCAACTTCACAGTTGAATTGAGCTTTTAATAAATTTTAAAAATAGTCTTTGAATGTCTTGTATAGCTGGTTCCTTTCAAAAGTTACATATCAACATTTATAATGTAAATTTATGACAATTTGTAGGATTCAGCTACAGCCCTGTTAGTGAAAATATCTCATAGGAAATAGTCACTGGAGGAATGTGTCAATTTTGTTTTTGACATGTTGCACTTTTAAATATCAGACACCCTACCTTTTGGGCAACAGGGTAAGCATAGGGATGATTAGTAATGTTAAAAAGAAGGGTTCCCTGCCTATCAAAAAGGTTATTTATGAAAGGTTGACAGCAGGTTTTAAGGCTGCTGCAGTTAGTCTACACATTGTAAGTCTGAAGCCATGTCTTCCAGGCCCACTCTGTGGATGACACAATATGTGCTGCAGTCCACAGGTAGCATTTACCTTTCAGGCCCTGGGTACACTTTCTATACTATACACCAATAGGCTAATCATGGGTAACTCAATTTAATCAGTGTAAAAGGGGGCACAGAAACTTTACTCCTGTTTTGCAGGCATAAAGGTCACAGAGTTCTAAATTCGACTCAATAGATAGGGTACAAATTGCAAGGAACCACACAAAATATGGTAATTTCCCACACTTTTGATTTAGGGGATTGAGTTTATTTTCAAAAATGAAAAAACGTTTAATTGACAGCAAAATGTATATATAATTATAAACTGACAAGTTGATGGTTGAGTGGAAAAGTATTGCATTTCCATATATATTTATTCCAGGTTGGCATCTCAGTGATAATTTTGAGTCACTTACTTTTAAGAGAAGTGTAACCTGTATACTGCTTGAACCGAGAAGGTTGCCCTAACCTATGTGACAACATTGCTATGTGAGCCTGTAACATCTGTCTGGCTGTGGTGCTCAAGGCCTGAGACTGTAAGCATTTGTATTTTCTATTTTCACATCTCGGCCCTTATTAGAGGGATTTTCATTCATCAGGTGTGACTAGTAATATATTTGGAATTACCAGAAAGAAAAAACAAAAAGAAGTGAAATGTTGAAGTGGAGACAAATTCCAGTATCGCCTGTGGATTTTTAGGCTTTTTTAGAAAAATTGTGCTAACCATGTTTCCTTAGGCCATGAACCCCTAAATCTGCCATTCAGTATAGAGAAAAAAACAGTTCTCTTTACCCAGATATGTATCACTAACCATCACGAATAACAAACATTCTGGAATTGTCCTTTTGTGATGATGGCAGAAGGGGCACTGAAATATATTGTGACATCATTCACTAGATGTCCCCTTTAAAGCTTCTGTTTGCTTGGAATACCATGGAAATTTCTTTTTTTTTCTTTTAAAGTCCATTCAAACAAGGCGTTTAGAAGTTGTAAGTGAAATTAGTGGTATCAATCAATCAATCAATAGTTTATTCGGTCCAAATTTGGGCCATTTAAAAGATTTAAAAAATATATACATACGTACAGTAAGATAAAAACCATAAACCAGTACACAATAAAAGGAACAATAGTAAAAAAAAAGTAGGGGTCCAGTAGCTGCCTGAGAAAGATTACATAAATAGGAGGGGTGAAAGAGGTGCTCGGAATAGTCTCTGGATCTTACCCTGTACATAACCCTGAACAGTAGAATAATGATAATGTAAAAGCTGTGGTGTGGCACATCTCTATATAAAATTAGGCATTGAAACTCCAGACAGTAAAACTGGTTAAAAAATTTAAGAAGTCAGTCAGTGGTGGCTGATGCTCTAGGTTAATTAGTTTTTTGGGTTAATTAATCCAATAAATTGCATCTTGACAATTATAAAATTAAGTATAATTTTAAATTTATAAAACACTTTAGTTAAAATAACTCAATATAGCACTTATTCAGAGATACGTTTTTTTTTGTGCTCAATAAGTCGCGGTTTACAATTAGAGCCCAAGGCTGATATGACAGGATGCTGATTTACTGTTTTCAAGACAGCTCTTCAAACAGTGAGTTAAAATCTAGAATAGTCCTATTACGAATTTTCCATGCTGCTGCCAGATATTTAGAAACAGCGCTGATTATCAGTATGGAAGTGTCGTATTTACATATTCTGAATAGACTGTTGCGGGATAGTGGTTGGAGTGTTCTGCACAAGGGAATAATCCACTTCCCTTGGGGACCTTTGTACAGAGGGCAGAAAAATAGGATGTGTTCAGCTGTTTCCTTGCATAAATGACAATTTATGCATTTGTCCGATGGGGAACTGTTAGTCGACCAACCAGCCGTGTAGCTATTAACCGCCAATGTCCCGTACCTGAACTGCAGTAGTAGCGAGCGAGCACGGGCTGGTATGGGTAGATCCAGGGAGCTTTCAGGGAAGGGAACGTGTTTGACCAGCAGGAATTCAGCTGTCAGCCGACCTGACACATGTGAACCGAGAGATTCCTCGTTGATTTTTGCCCAATAATGTTCTTTGATCAGGCGTTTAGCACTGCCAGGAATCATCTCGGGGTTCTCC
This sequence comes from Pleurodeles waltl, assembly GCF_031143425.1. Lineage (NCBI taxonomy): Eukaryota > Metazoa > Chordata > Amphibia > Caudata > Salamandridae > Pleurodeles > Pleurodeles waltl. Next base: position 600,826,970 of record NC_090438.1, read on the forward strand.
CAGTACTGGGATAGTCTCAGTTTGGTCCATGCCACTTTCATCTCCCTGAGCCACCGTACCTTTTCCCATCCGTGATGGGGTGGTAATAGTTCTTTAACTGCTGCCCTGTAGGGTTCAAGTTCGTCTGTTTTCCATAGTCTGACCCAATACAGGAGTGGTCTTAGATAGGCTATATCTTTGATACTATTTAAGCCCAGGTCCAGTCTGAGGGGGAGCATTGGCGTGCCCCTCCCCAGTCTAGATATGTGTCTGAGGAAGTTGTTTTCTTTGGTTTGGAGAGTATCCATCTGTCTATGTAATCCCCAAAGTTCTGCTCCATATAGGGCCGCAGCACGGATTTGTGCTTTATATATTTCAGAGATAAGGATCAGAGGGGGGCTTGTGGCAGTGCTAGCTTTGCGTCCTATTACTCCACATCTTTGGCTAATTGTTAGTGCCCCTTTCCTTATGGCTGGCTCCCAGCTGCCCTTGTCGGATAGTCTAATGCCCAAGTAGTCATATTCCATTACTCTCTCCAGGGGAGTTAAATCCATCTTTATGTTTGCGCTGAGCTTCTTGTTCGGGGCGCTGTATATCATAAGTTTGGTTTTCTTATGGTTTATGTCTAATCCATAATTTCTGCAGTAAACACCAAACTGATTTACCAAGTTTTGAATTCCCATGGGTGATTTAGACAAAAGAATAGTGTCATCTGCGTAGAGTAGGCAGGGGACTTTGGTTCCAGCCTGCTTGGGAGAATCATTTGTGCAGTTTGCTAAGTACTTGATGCAGTTGTTTATGTATAATAGGAAGAGAGTTGGGGCCAGGACGCACCCCTGTCTAACTCCCCTCTCAATAGCCACTGGTTCTGTGAGATCACCCTTCTTGCCGTTCCTGATTTGGGCGTAGGTATTTTCATGTAGGCGGATAATAAGTTTCAGAAGGCCATGCGGGACACCCATATTGGCTAGCGTCAGCCATAACTGGTTTCTGGGGACCAAGTCGAACGCGGCTCTGAGATCAATAAAAACTACATAAAGGTTACCCCTTCCTATTTCTACAGTTTTCCATTTTATTGTTAAAAATCTTAGTACCTGATCTATAGTACTGACTGCTGGTCTGAACCCTGCTTGTAGATCAGAGATGGCGTTTGTTTCTAAAATCCAGTCTTCTAGACAGGACAAAATTTGCTTTGCAAAGATTTTTTGGAAGTTGTCGAGTAAGGAGATTGGGCGATAGTTGGCAGGGTTAGAGGGGTCGCCTTTCTTAAAAATGGGGACTATCTCTGCTCCCAACCAGGAGCTCGGAACAGGTGCTCCAGCAGCTATCTCATTTGATATGAGGTTTAGGTATGGGGCCCAAACATCTGGATTTGTCTTGTAAAGGTCTCCTGGTATTTTATCAAGGCCGGGGGCCTTTCCCCATTTCATTGAGGCAATCGCAGCCTTGGTATCTGCCAAAGTGAATTCAATTTTGGGGGTCTCGGGGGTCATGATATGGATCAGATCCCGGGAAGCAGCATCAGTGGTCCCCAGGTATAATTGGGAAAAATGGTCGGACCATTCTGCAGGGAGTATTGAGGCACCAGGCGAACGGTGTGGTTCATTGCTGGCATCAGCTACCAATTTCCAAAATTTCGTGGTGTCGTTTGTTTTAGCGGATTCCAGGAGGAGGACCCATCTTGATTCATCCCATTCCCTACGGGCTCTGCCTTGTTCCTTTTTGTAGTCTTTTCTAGCTTCCCTTATATAATCCATCTGGCCACCTCTTAGGGCTCTCAGCAACTTATGCTGTGCTTCTCTGCATGCAGTGTTGAACCATCTTGCGTTAGAATTCTGTTTAGGCTCTGTTGCCGACTCTTTAGTAAGTAGAGTTTTTAAAGAGTTAAAAAACAGTGTATGGGCTGCTATAAGCCCACCACTATCTTTCGTGGGTTGAAGTATATATTCCATATGATCCGCCAGCTGCCAGTACACTTTTGCCAAAGTGGTTATGTCAGTGTTCAGGGATTTCCATCTAACATTTCGCCTGTTGTTGGTCAGTGCGAGCTGCTGACTATAGGACTTGGGGCAGGAGGCCTCAAGTAGGGGTAGTAGGTTCCTGAGTGATAAAGTCAATGGTTCATGGTCGCTTTCCTCATGTTCTGTGATGTTCATATCGACCATGTGACCCCAAAGGCGGATGTCGAGCAAGATGTAATCAATCTGGCTCTTCTGCAACCCACGTTTAAATGTGGGGTGAAGGTTAAGATCCGAACGGGAACGGCCATTGCAAGCCCGGAGACCGTGTGCCAATGTAATGTCCATGAGCTGGTATGATAGTCTGTTGATTTTAGGTCTTTTGCTTGACACCAGCTGGGGGATGCCCCAATGAGCATCTTCATCTTTATATAGTTCCTGGGCCAGTGAGTAGGGTTCAAAAGTGGTGTTAAAATCTCCGGCAATGAGAATAAAATGAGAGGGAGATTTATCGGTGAGAAAATTGTCTAAAATAGTCAGTGCGTTGGACTCATATTTATTGCCCAGGCTCCTATTATAGATGTTAATTATTAAAAGTGGTTTCTCTATAAGGGATGGTATTGATAGACCCATTAGATCAGGGCAGCCCAAGTCAATCGGTTCAATTTGGCATTTGAGAGAACAGCTGAGCCATATTAGCAGGCCACCTGAGGGTCTCCCTGAATTCACCTTATTTGTTGGAACCCAGTAGCTTTTGTAACCGATTCTATATTTAGGCTCCAGCGCCCATGTTTCTTGGAAGAGACATACTTTATGTTTGTCTATGAATTTTCCCCATTCAGGGTTGTTCATTTTACTCTCCAACCCGGCAATGTTCCAACTGAGGATGGTATCTAAGCCATCTGGTTTGTTATGGGGAGCTTCAGCCACGGGATTCTCTCTCGGGGCTAGGGTACCGTGGGGAAGCAATATGCCCTTCTCTGTCGTGTTGAGGGTGCTTCCAGCCCCATCTAGGACAGGGGGTGGTCTAAGCCAATCAGATACCTGGAGTAGAGGTGGGTTTGCGGATTTGCTGTGATCTAGTGGGTCTGTAGCTAAATTAATCTCAATCACCCAGTGCTCCTTATCTGTTCCCCCGATATGGATTTCAGAGCTTTTAAGATAGTCTGACTGGGCGAGAGCGGGGGTTAGAGTAGACTCACTAGTGTTGCTAATGGGAGTATATTCGGCCTCACAATTGATTTGCCCTGTTTTATGAGTTTCATTTTTCCCAGCTATTGGGTCGTTTTTGTTCCAGTTGCTTGAGCCTCGGGAATTAAGAAAAGTCATGTGTGATAGTCAATCGTTTTCGGAGAGTGTGGGCGAGGCAGGATTGCAACTTGGCTGGAAATCAGTTGGCATCTGAGCCCTAGGAAAATCTCTGGATGTCATTGTCACCCCCTTGAAGCCTGGTGCAGCTTTATGGGGGTAAAAGGCCTGAAGCCTGCAAAGTGAAGTGGCCCCCCCTAGGGGGTTGAGATGGCATGCATTTAGGGAAAGCTGATCGACGAGGGAGGGCGCATTAAAATTAATAACAATACAGTCCCCAGTGCCAGGATTTTTGAGTGGGCCCACCCAACCCACCCTCCTCACCATTAATATTGAGGGTATCATATGGAATGCGAATCTAGCATGTTTATGCAACCAGTGAATAACCTTGTTTTTCAGTTCTGTGAATGATTCAGGGATGATGGACTTGAGCTTAGGGACATTCGTAATAACAAGCACGTAGGGGCAGGCTTCTGGAGGTAGATGTAAAGTTCCCATGTTGATTCCTGAGTCCCTGCGCATCCGATCTACTTGGATATTTGGGTGGGTTCTATGGGGTTTGGCGCCCGTGTTTGTGGAAGGGGCAATTTCACCAGTCCGCCTTAAGTAAGAGGAATCGCTCTTTGTGTACCACGTTTTAGGGAGATTAGCCAGACTAGGTGTAGAAAGCTTCGCTAGTTGATGTAGTGTGTCAGAGCAAGGTGGTTTTGACTTGTGGACCGTAGGTGGTGGGAGAAGGGGACTACTGGCATCATTGACAGGGGGGCCAAGGATAGGGTGTTGTCGCAAGCAGTGCAAGCCCGATGGGGAAAGGGGGATTGGCTGGCTGGGTTTAATGAGGGCATCGAGTTTCTCCTCGATGGCTAATAGACGGATTGTTATAGGATGTAGTTGTTTTAGAAGCTCATCTTTAATAAAGTCTGTGATAGAAGTAATATCCAGATTGCCATAGTTGGTAGTTTGGGCAGGTATATGATCCTTAGGTCTGGTAGATACGGTATGGACAGAGGGGTCCAGGACACGGGCCCGTTTGTTCTTTAGATTCGTCTCCCCCCGTTTCCTTTTGCCCTTTGTGCCATGATTTGGGGAGGGTGTGGGCCTGATTGGCATAGGCTGGGTAGATCCCGAAGAATGTATGGTTCTGTCCAAGGGTTCTGCGTTGAGCGTTTGAATTGTGAGGGTGGTTGGTGCTGGTGGTTCTGCAGAGGGGGGCTGTGAAGCTGGTGAAAAGAAGGATGGGGGAGCAGTTAGACGGCGCTCGACCAGTTCAATTTCTTTTTCTAGTGCCCCTACCGCTTTTTGGAGGAAGCCGTCTAAGGTCTTATTATTGCCTGCCTCTTCCAAAGGTATCCCTCCCTTCCGTCTTCCCATCTTGTTTTAGTAGGACACTCAGATCCTGCTCAAAAGTTTTGCAATCTTTTCCCTGTGAGCACTCTCCCTCTCTTTTCCTCACCCTGTTTAGCTCTGCTGAGGTTTGTGTTAGGGAGTGCTGAGATATCTAAGGGGCACGAAGGGCTGATCACCTCTGTTTGAGAAGGTGTCCGGGTGGGTAGATAGTTGTCAGCCACTGCCCAAGTCCTGCATCTGTGGAACCTGTTTAGGGCGTTAAAGTTCCGAACTGATGAAGATTTTTCTGGGAGCCTCGCTCCACCCACAGCACCATATGGTGCTTCCTTCAGGCAGCCTTTACCTATTACAAAATGTCAGGGGGGTGGCCCTGCCCTGACTCTTCCTGGCAATGACGGGCGGGAGCGCGATGAGAATTTAAAGGGCTCCTGCCCTTCCAATTGGACGCTGGGTTTTGGGCTCCTGCCCCCTCCGGATTGCCTTGTTTGTTCGCGCTTTCCCGCGACGGCGGGAGCGCGATGAGAATTTAAAGGGCTCCTGCCCTTCCAATTGGACGCTGGGTTTTGGGCTCCTGCCCCCTCCGGATTGCCTTGTTTGTTCGCGCTTTCCCGCGACGGCGGGAGCGCGATGAGAATTTAAAGGGCTCCTGCCCTTCCAATTGGACGCTGGGTTTTGGGCTCCTGCCCCCTCCGGATTGCCTTGTTTGTTCGCGCTTTCCCGAATTAGTGGTAAAAATGGACTTTTGCCTAAATTTCAAAGAAAGAAACAGAAACCGTTTTGGAGGAAGTCAGGCTTGCTCGTCAATTCATTTGTTTAATACAATCATGGCAGGTTTTTCCATCCCACCATGTTTAAAGTTTACCAGACGGCGCTTGCCATGGCCCGCTAAAGATTTATTTATGTATCTGGAGAGAAATCTCAGGTAATTGCGATACTGGCATTTTACTTCAGTTAGATACTCCAATTAATAGTGATTCCTCTAATTACACAGTTTGATCGACGATACTTTTTCATACTGATCGAGCCATACAGAAATCTAAAATCACTTAGCACAGTGTTCAGTAATTAGCAATGTCAAGTTTAGCCGCCGCCTCTAATTCCTCAAACAAAATCATCTGTCATCTGCCTAGTGTTAAAATAAATTCTCCCCGTGTGGTCACAAGCTGAGTTAATACGAAAAACATTCCCTACGGCTTGACCCCGACAGGCTACGGGCTGAGTCCCATGGCATTGTATTCATTTTCATGTCATAGGCTGAACCTCCTTGCTGCCACCATGAGGCTGCCATGGAGGAATAGGTGTTGAAAGCCAGGCATTTGGCTCCTAAAGAGAAGAGCCCAGGAGAATGGCGCGACTTGTGCAATGTAGGAAGTACAATTCAGACGATAGAACTGAACTGCTAGCTTGCAAACTAGCATGCTTCAAAAAAGCAACAGTGGCATCTATAGAATGGAGGATTCCAGAAAAGGTCAGCTTCTAGTACTTGCAGGTTACCCTCTGACGTGACTTGATGAAAGAATTGTGTACATCATTAATCTGGGGACATGTTGTGAAACCCATAAGCCAACAAAGAGAGCGGTATGAATATATTACCAGTGCTTTAAATGGAAAAATAGAAGTGCAGGTACTCTGTAATAGAGTACCTGCTTGTTTCTGAGAAGTGCCGGTTCTCTCCAATTAAAAGTATTACGTTTTTCTTGAGATAAGCCGGTACTCTCCCTCTCAAAATAAAAAAGTGCCGGTACTCAGTACCGGAGAGTACCGGCCCATTTAAAGCACGGTATATTACCCAATATCATCGACTATAAAATAGCCATGAAGGGATCAATACTGTGACCAATTGACAAGGTTATAAAATGCTTGCTGATCTGGTGTCACTGCATTCTGGCTTTGTACAAGAAGAGACCAATTTTCCGTATTATGTAATTTAATGATTACCTACCAGGGAAGCGTGCTCTCATGGCTGCTTCCGATTTGCTTCTAAGCCATGTAATTTGACACACCACTTAGAAACCGACTTTATCATAAGGGGCAGACTGTATTTGCCGTACAGTATATCAACAGTACACCACGGCCTAGACAGTCACTAGCAGTGGGTTTCGAATTGCTCCAAAAAGCATCAAATGCAGACCTAATTGTAGTGGTGAGAGGCTGTAAAATATAATTTCCCCAGAATCCCTTGCATGAGCCCTGCTCAACGATTTGAGGAACATACCATTGAACCGCAACAAAGAAATCTTCCATGCACTAACTTTTCATGCGGCCAGTAGCGCTCCTTGCGCATCCTTTCAACTGCAGGGTTCTGAAAGATGTCCTTCTGTTCCCTTGTTATCCTACACACAGTTCCCACAGTCCAACATTCCATGCATCCAGTTAACCTACTTTTTTTTAAAGTGTTCCTCAAGTGCCAAAGCAGATAACATGCTTCATACTAAGCGACTCACCCTCACTAATGCCCTATCGTGGTGTTTACATTCGTAACAAAGATCATAGGCTCCTGAAAAAAATATTTGGGTCCAAAAAAAATCCATTGATTGCAAATAGGTCTCTGAAATGAGACATGAATACAGATTACCTCCATGACTGATAAGAAAAATTGAACCATCTAGGCAATCAATCAGAACACTGAATGTGTATTTCAACATATTAGCTAATTTAATAACCTTTGAGAGAAAAAACGGACACAATCACAAAACATCATAACAAAGCCAACAGTTGTGACATTTGTATTGGCAATAGGTTTTATTTCTCAACTTTCACTAAAACACATAAAACATGCACATTATTGGCAGAAGAATTATATGGTTGTCTCACACAAAGTACAGGTACAATACGGGCAGTAGTAGAAGTGTTATAAACATACACCTAAAAGAAATAATAAAAGCAAGATTTCTACAAAGCCATAAAAAAACTGCAGTACTGGGCCAGGTAGTGCACGTTTCGCTTACACATTATACACGCACAGCACAAACAGCAACAGTTCATAGATTTCCTCACACTGTTACACAGAACTAGATATTACTGGTATCAGCAATGCACGCTTCACTCACAGATAGATCAGGTACAAAAAGGGCAGAAGTTAAAACTTTTACACATGCACCTTAATAAATAGTGCAGGCAAGCTTATCACGTCGATACATGCCAAATATAGTATAGTATATTACAGGCTGTTATCTCTCTCTCACACACACACACACTCACACAAACACACACACACACACAGAACTATACACATCACTGGTAATAGTAGTGCATGCTTCACTCACACACACACACACACACACACAGGGCAGAAGTGGAAGCTCTGTACACATTCACCTAAATAAGCAGTGCAGGCAAACGTCCAACATGTACACATAAGAAGTATAGTGAAGGCGGCTCTCTCACACAGCACCATATATATCATTTGAAATAGCACTGCACCGTTTCACTTACACACAGATCAGGTACAGCAGGGGCACAAGTGAAAGCTTTTTACACATGGACCTAAATAAGTAGAGAAGGTAAGCATCCCCCATGTACACAAAACAAGTATAATGTAGGACACTCTCACAGACAGCACTATACAGATCACTGGTAATAGCAGTGCACGCTTCATTTACATACAAATCCGGTACAACAGGAGCATAAGTGAAAGCTTTGTACACATGGACCTAAAAAAGCAGTGTAGCCAAACGTCCTACATATACACATAACAAGTGAAGTACAGGATGGTCTCTCTCTCACTCCCACACCCACACACACACACACACACACACAAGCAAACACACACACGCACACAGAACTGTACACATCACTGGTAATAGTAGTAGCCAAATCACTCTTACACACACACACACACACACTCACACACACACACACACACACACAGCACACAGACACACACACAGGGCAGAAGTGAAACTTTGTACATATGCACCTAAATAAGCAGTGCAGGCTAGAGTCCCACATGTGCACATAATAAGTATAGTGCAGGCAGCTCTCACACACAACACTATACATATCACTGGTAATAGGAGTGCATGCTTCACTTACAAGCAGATCAGGTACAACAGGGGCAGAAGTGAAAGCTTTGTACACATGCACCTAAATAAGCAGTGCACACAATCGTCCTATATGTACACATAATTATATTGCAGGTGGCTCTCAAACACAGGGCTGTACATATCACTGGTAATAGCAGTGTACACTTCACTTACACGCTGATCAGGAACAACAGGGGTAGAAGTGTAACTCTGTACACATGCACCTAAATAAACAGTGCAGGCAAGTGTTCCACATGTACACATAACAATTATAGTACAGGCTGGTCTCACTCTCTCTCTCTCTTCCTCTTACACACACAGACACATACTCACACACAGATAAACACACACACACAGAACAATACACATCACTGGTAATAGCAGTGCACGCTTCACTCATACACTCACACAGCGTGAAGTGAAAGATTTGTAAGCATGCACCTAAATAAGCAGTGCAGGCAAGTGTCCCACATGTACACATAACAAGTATAGTGCAAGCAGCTCTCACACACAGCACTATACATATCACTGCTAATAGCAGTGCACGCTTCACTTACATTTAGTTCAGATACAGCAGAGGCAGAAGTTAAAGCTTTGTACACATACACCTAAATAAGCAGTGCACAAAATCGCCCCACATGTACACATAAGTATAGTGAAAGTGGCTCTCACACACAGCACTATACATATCACTGGTAATAGCAGTGCGCACTTTACTTACACACAGATCCGGAACAATGGGGCAGAAGTGAAAACTTTGTACACATGCACCTAAATAAGCAGTGCACACAATCGTCCTATATGTACACATAATTATATTGCAGGTGGCTCTCAAACACAGGGCTGTACATATCACTGGTAATAGCAGTGTACACTTCACTTACACGCTGATCAGGAACAACAGGGGTAAAAGTGTAACTCTGTACACATGCACCTAAATAAACAGTGCAGGCAAGTGTTCCACATGTACACATAACAATTATAGTACAGGCTGGTCTCACTCTCTCTCTCTCTTCCTCTTACACACACAGACACATACTCACACACAGATAAACACACACACACAGAACAATACACATCACTGGTAATAGCAGTGCACGCTTCACTCATACACTCACACAGCGTGAAGTGAAAGATTTGTAAGCATGCACCTAAATAAGCAGTGCAGGCAAGTGTCCCACATGTACACATAACAAGTATAGTGCAAGCAGCTCTCACACACAGCACTATACATATCACTGCTAATAGCAGTGCACGCTTCACTTACATTTAGTTCAGATACAGCAGAGGCAGAAGTTAAAGCTTTGTACACATACACCTAAATAAGCAGTGCACAAAATCGCCCCACATGTACACATAAGTATAGTGAAAGTGGCTCTCACACACAGCACTATACATATCACTGGTAATAGCAGTGCGCACTTTACTTACACACAGATCCGGAACAATGGGGCAGAAGTGAAAACTTTGTACACATGCACCTAAATAAGCAGTGCACACAATCGTCCTATATGTACACATAATTATATTGCAGGTGGCTCTCAAACACAGGGCTGTACATATCACTGGTAATAGCAGTGTACACTTCACTTACACGCTGATCAGGAACAACAGGGGTAAAAGTGTAACTCTGTACACATGCACCTAAATAAACAGTGCAGGCAAGTGTTCCACATGTACACATAACAATTATAGTACAGGCTGGTCTCACTCTCTCTCTCTCTTCCTCTTACACACACAGACACATACTCACACACAGATAAACACACACACACAGAACAATACACATCACTGGTAATAGCAGTGCACGCTTCACTCATACACTCACACAGCGTGAAGTGAAAGATTTGTAAGCATGCACCTAAATAAGCAGTGCAGGCAAGTGTCCCACATGTACACATAACAAGTATAGTGCAAGCAGCTCTCACACACAGCACTATACATATCACTGCTAATAGCAGTGCATGCTTCACTTACATTTAGTTCAGATACAGCAGAGGCAGAAGTTAAAGCTTTGTACACATACACCTAAATAAGCAGTGCACAAAATCGCCCCACATGTACACATAAGTATAGTGAAAGTGGCTCTCACACACAGCACTATACATATCACTGGTAATAGCAGTGCGCACTTTACTTACACACAGATCCGGAACAATGGGGCAGAAGTGAAAACTTTGTACACATGCATCTAAATAAGCAGTGCAGGCAATCCTCCCACATGTACACATAAGTATAATACAGGCTGGTCTCTCTCTTTCTCTCTCTCTCTTTCTCTCTCTCTCTCTATCGATCTCACAGACACACACACACAAATACAAACACACGCACACATACACAGAACTATAAACATCACTGGTGATAGTAATGCATGCTTCACTCGTACACACACACAGAGAACAGAAGTGAAAGCGTTGCACACATGCACTTAATGGGCAAACATCCCACATGTAAGTATAACAAGTATAGTGCAGATGGCTCTCACACAAACCATTATACATATCACTGGTAATAGCAATGCTCGCTTCACTCACACACAGATCAGGTACAAAGGGGCATAAGTGAAAACTTTGTACACATGCACCTAAACTAACAGTGTAGCCAAGCATCCCACATGTACAAATAGCAAGTATAGTACATAGTAGTGGCAGCTCTTACACACAGCACTATACATATTACAGGTAGTAGCAGTGCATGGTTCTTCCACACAAAATAAAGAGACATCACTGGCATCAGGAGTACAGAATACACTCATACTAAACATGCCAGCAATTTAGAGGTGGGGATAATCATGACTAAAGAGCTGCCAGTGCTGCATTCAGCAGCTCAGAGAAATCAGCAGAATATGATTTTGCACCGAGAGCAGGGGTGACCCACACCTGCTCACAGAGCACTTCAACATAGTGTTAGAAATGGGGTCTTTTGTTGTCAGTCAGGTTACCCCCTGTCCAAGCAAGGACCCTTACTCTAGTCAGGGTAAGTCACACACAATCCAAATTATCCTGTGCCCACCCTCTGGTAGCTTGGCACTGAGCAGTCTGGCTTAATTTAGAAGGCAATGTGTAAAGTAGTTGTGCAATAAATCATGCGATAACACAGTATAGCACCGCAAAAAATACACCACTCAGTGTTTAGAAAAATATATAATATTTATCTGATAAGATGCAGGTCAAAACTATTAAAATGCAATAAGTATATGTTGAGCTATCACTGTAAAAGTGATATAAAGTGTCTTTAGTCTTTAAGAAGCAATAAATGTCTCTTTCAAGCCCAAAGTACCTAGTTCACGTGCAAAATCTCCACAAAGAACTGCAGAGGAGGAGATGCGTGGAAACAAAGGGGGTGTGCGTCGATTTCTCGGGCTGCACATGGTGCTGCGTGGTTTAGCTTTCTCACAGGGACGGCTGTGTGTCGATTTCCGGCACTTGTCATGGATCTTCTTCGGGTTGTGGGTTTTCAGACACACCGGGGATGATGCGTGGATTTCCAGCACTGACAGGATGAAGTCACAGGGGCTGTGTCGATCCGGTGGTCGTTGCGTGGAAATGTCTACCTCATGGTAGGAGCTGTGTCCATTCCACTCTGGAAGTCAGGCTGCGTCGTTCCAGCTCGGCTGAGCGTTGATCCAGTGGGCCGTGCGTTGAATTTCCGGGCACTACGCTAGTGCTGCGTTGATCTTCTCGTTGCAAAGTCGGGCTGCATCGTTCCAGTACGGCATGCAGTGAACTTTTCACCGCAGTGCAGGCTGTGCATCATTTCGGGCAGGCTGTGCATCGATTTTCGCCACACAAGTAGTCCTTCTTGTAGAGATGAAGTCTTTCTGGTCCTGAGATTTCAGGGAACAGGAGGCAAGCTCTATCCACACCCTTGGAGAGCATTTCTTCACCACAACCAGAGAGCAGCAAGGCAGCAGGGCAACAGCAAGGCAGCAGTCCTTCACACAAAGCAGTCAGATGAGTCCTTTGGGCAGCAAGGCAGTTCTTCTTGGCAGGATGCAGGTTCTGGTTCAGGTTTCTACCCAGGGAGTGTCTGAGTTGGTAGGAGCAGAGGCCCTGTTTAAATACCCAAATGTGCCTTTGAAGTGGGGGAGACTTCAAAGAGTGACTTAGAAGTGCACAAGGTCCCCTTTCAGTTCAATCCTGTCTGCCAGGGTCCCAGTAGGGGGTGAGGCAGTCCCTTGTGTGAGGACAGGCTACTGTCCTTTGACATTCAAGTGTCATGCCCTCCACCCTCCCAGCCCAGGGAGACCCATTCAAAATTCAGATGTGTGCAAGTGAGGCTGAGTATCCTGTGTTTGGGGTGTGTCTGAGTGAATACACAAGGGAGCTGTTAACTAAACCCAGCCAGACGTGGATTGTAAGGCACAGAAGGATTTAAGTGCAGAGAAATGCTCACTTTCTTAAAGTGGCATTTCTAAGATAATAATATTAAATTGAACTTCATCAGTCAGCAGGATTTTGTATTACCATTCTGGCCATACTAAATATGACCTTCCTACTCCTTTCAGATCAGCAGCTACCACTCAAACAATATATGAGGGCAACCCCAATGTTAGCCTATGAAGGGAGCAGACCTCACACTAGTGTAAAAACAAATTTAGGGGTTTTACACTACCAGGACATGTAAACTACACAGGTACATGTCCTGCCTTTTGCCTACACAGCACCCTGCCCAATGGGTTACCTTGGGCATACATTAGGGGTGACTTACATGTAGAAAAAGGGGAGTTTTAGGCTTGGCAAGTACGTTTAAATGGCAGGTCGAATTGGCAGTGAAACTGCATACACAGGCCTTGCAGTGGCAGGCCAGAGACAAGGTTAAGGAGCTACTTAAGTGGGTGGCACAATCAGTGCTTCAGGCCCACTAGTAGCATTTCATCTACAAGGCCCTGGGCACATATAGTGCACTTTACTAGGGATTTTATAAGTAAATTAAATATTCCAATTGGGTATTATCCAATGTTACCATGTTTAAAGGGAGAGAGCATATGCACTTTAGCACTGGTTAGCACTGATAAAGTGTGCAGAGTCTTAAAACCAGCAAAACAGTATCTAAAAAGTTGAGGGAGGCAGACAAAAAGATAGGGGTGACAACCCTAAGGCTGTCAGGTCTAACACATAGCAATTACTTTCAAACTCCATTTTTAAAAGATGCAAAGAACAGAAATAACTTAAAGATACATATAATGGATAGCTTAAAGGATAAACAGCTTGTGACTTGGGACAAAAAGACTGCGAAAGCTAGAGTGGGAGCTAGTCACTAAAGAGATACATTAAAGCAAGAAAACAAAAAGGGTCTGCTAAAGTAGACTTTATACAGTTTACAGCGGAATGGAAAGGACATTTAGTAATGTAGAATAGGTAGGTTGGGGGTGGTTGTGTGTAACTTGCAGACTAACGCAAAATAATTAAGTCATAAGTCCTTAATATCTAAGAAGACACTTGCCAAATCCAATGAGACAGAACCATGTCATTCGAGTCATATCTAAACTTAAAAGTAATAAAAAAATGTGCCTGCCCTCAGGTAAATCCATGGGTCATGGGTAAAGAGATAATTAAATGCAAGATCATTTCCATTATCCACAGATCAATCCAGTTATTCCCCAGGCACCTAACCAAACACTTTTGGTCTCACAACCTCCAATGGAAGATCTCTCTTCCTGAACCTACTGGCTATCTATTTGCATAGGCTCAGTATTTTGCAGATCATTCCGTGTGCAACAATGTACTCTATGGACTGCCCCCTCGCTTCTCAGCTGCTCTCCTCCCATACAGTCACCATCTCTGATAGACTTGCTCCTTCTTCCCCTCACCTCCCACAGGAGGCCAATTGTTTACTGTATTCTTGAAAAGCAGTCACTCACAGTCACTCCTAGAGGTTTGAGATTATTTTTTGTAGGAAGAGGCGCAAATCATACTGTGCTTGCCCAGACCAATCCATTGTCATTCTGCACATGACAATGAGTCAGGTGTCTTTGTAAGCACTGTCAAATTGACTCTGTGCACACCAACCTTAAGGCTGTTGCATCCTTTTGGGTTGTGCACCAGTGGCCCAGCAAGCCCAAGCACAGAGTTTATCCACAGTAATAAGAAGTTCTTCTCACCAAGTGGCCTGGTTATAGGCCTGGCAGTCAACTGTGGATTCTTTGTCTTTCCTACTTGAACCTAGACACCCTTCTTTGGGCCTTGCATCACTTAAGGCTTGTAGGGTGACTGCTTATCACTTTGCAGGATACTTCACACACACACAGATATTGTAAGACTTTTGTTTGGTACTGGGGAACGATTAGTCACAGAACCCATTTTTTGTTGTTCAATTCCATTAACACCTGCTCAAAATCAGTCCCTTTCAAAAGACATAGGAGAGCTGGCTGAATAAGGGGCTAATCTTGTATGATACATATGACATACATGTTTGAGTTCCAATAACTTTATCAATACCTTTATCACCTACTGGAGTAAGCTCTGACTGCTTGCTATTGCTACCATTGCAGAGACAAGTTTACAAAAGGAAGAACACTTAAGCATATGAAATGAAATAGTTTTATATTCTGAAACCACAATCATAAACAACTTTATCCACCACAGATGCTGCCATTTGATTAATCACTTATTGCCTCTGACCTAAAGACAAAGTCTAACAAAATAAGCCAGCTTTGTTCCTTTTATAGAATAATATTGGGTGACATTTGAGAAAACGTAGCAAAGAAATGTCAGTTGACGCAGAGAAGTTTTGAGCCAGCTGAAGCCTTTTTGAGCAGAAAACAGCCACAGCTTAATTAGTTTTTGAATTGGTAGGAACGTATGTCAAGGCAAGCAAGGTAGTGCAAAGGAAGGTGATGGCAGGCGCTATTATCTCTAGTTCTCCAGTCAGGACATGTGCAAGAAAGGGTCACACTGAGAGTGAGAAATAATAGAAAGGTCAAGAGGAGTTATAAAGTAGACATAGGCCTTCATCATAACCCTGGCGGTCAGTGATAAAGTGGCGGTAATACCACCAACATGCCGGCGGTAATAACTGCGAAATTATGACCACAGCAGGAACAGCTCAGACAGACTGCAACTTTAACACACCGACCGCCAGGGTGGAATCAACAGGCACCACAGCGGTAACTGCCTACAGCCAGGCGGAAGACAATGTATTATGAGACAGGAAACTGCCACCTTTTCCAGGGTGGTACCAACGACATCAAATGCCTGGTGGAAACACTGCACAGAAGGGAAATGACTCACCTGTGAAGACTCTGGGCCGAACCACGCCGCCATGGAGCCCGGGTTGCATGTCTTCCCCATGCTCTTCTACATGCTGCTCCACTACGAACACCAACAACAGCGAAGACGACCATGGTGAGTACTGCCGTCTAGCACACAGGGAGGGAGGGAGGAAAAAGAAAGTAACACACACACACAACACGCAACACCCCCACCCCCAACACCATACACACAAGCAGATGCAGTAACATAACATGTTGACCCCGTACCCCTCAGGAATAATGCAAGGACAACTACAATAGAGTAAACTGAGTAAAATAAGACAAATATAGCAGCAATACATGCATCAAAATCAAAAAGTATATTCATGTTACAAATCAAGGGACACTGCCCAGTCCGCAGTGTTCGTGGGCCACAGGGCCACATCACAAAGTCCAAGGCCCCACCTTACTCCTGCAACAACACGGAGAGAACACTGCAGGGGCATCAGGTCGAAAATAGCCAGGCACCTCAGGGGGACGGGGAATGGGGAGGCACCTCAGCTGGAAGATGGTAAAATGCCACTGGTCCTGGAGCGGGCAACATGCCCATCACTCTGTCCTGGGGAGTGCAAGGCCAGAGTCTCTCAAGTGGGTGACTTTCCCACTGGCTCTGGAGGGGGCAACATGCCCTCTGCTTGGTCCTGGGGAATGCAAGGCCACAGTATCTCAAGTGGGTGATTTGCCCACATGCTCTGGAGTGGGCAACATGCCCTGTGCTCGTTCCTTGGGAGTGCAAGACCACAGCCTTTCAAGTGAGTGATGCTCTGGAGGGAGCATCGTGCCAAGTGAGCTTCATCCTCTGGAGGATGGGGTTAGTGGATGGCTTCTCCACTGGTTCTGGAGGGGGCATCATGGCCAGTGAGCTTCATCCTGTGGAGGATGGGGTGAGTGGATGTCTTCTCCACTGGTTCGGAGGGGGCATTGTGCCCAGTGAGCTTCATCCAGTGGAGGATGGGGTTAGTGGATGTCTTCTCTACTGGTTCTGGAGGGGGCATCGTGCTCAGTGAGCTTCATCCTGGGGAGGATGGGGTGAGTGGATGTCTTCTCCACTGTTTCTGGAGGGGGCATCGTGCCCTGTGCTCTTGATCTGGGGAGGCTGGGGTTGGTGGGTGTCTTACCCACTGGTTCTGGAGGGAGCATTGTGCCCTGTGATGCAGATATTGGGGAGTACAAGGTCACAGTCTCTCAGCTGGGTGTTATACCCACAGGATTTGCAGGGGCCAAGCTGCACAACAGCCCACGGATGCAGGACTACACACTGTCTGCCGGCGGTGTCGGCTGTTCAGTGGTGGTGGTGCTGCTGCTGCTGGTAGTGGTGGTGGGAGGCTCCAGCACATCCCCTGAAGCCTCGGATGACTGCCCATTGGGGCAGCTGCTGATAGTAGTGGGGGGAGGCTCCAGCCCATCCCCTGCAGCCTCTGACGGCTGCCCACTGGGGCAGGTGGTGGTGCTGGTGGTGATGCTGGTGGCGGAGCTGGTAGTAGTGGTGGGAGGCTCCAGCCCATTCCCTGCAGCCTCAGTCAACTGCCCATTGGGGTTGCTGCTGGTAGTGGTGGGGGAAGGCTTCAGCCCATCCTCTGCAGCCTCGGACGGCTGCCCACTGGGGCAGGTGGAGGTGCGGGTGGTGATGCTGGTGGCGGAGCTGGTAGTGGTGGGGGGAGGCTCCAGCCCATCCCCTGCAGCCTCAGACAGCTGCCCTCAGTGGCTGCTGCTGCTGGTGGCGGTGCTGCTGGTGGAGCTGGTAGTGGTGAGGGGAGGCTCCAGCACATCCCCTGCAGCCTCGGACGGCTGCCCACTGGGGCAGGTTGCGGTGCTGGTGGCGGAGCTGCTGGTGGAGTTGGTAGTGGTGGGGGAGGCTCCAGCCCAACCCCTGCAGCCCCGGACGGCTGCACCACCATGGTTGGTAGGGGTGGCTCCGCCTGAGTCCCAGCACCAAGCCCCTTGACTCTACTGCCTGCTGTTGCCGGTCCCATGCCCTTCCTTCCTGCAGCTGGGGCTGGCTCCTTGCCCTTCCTTCCTGCAGCTAGGGCTGGCTCCTTGCCCTTCCTTCCTGCAGCTGGGGCTGGCTCCTTACCCTTCCTTCCTGCAGCGGGGCTGGCTCCTTGCCCTTCTTTCCTGTGCCAGTGGACTGGGTGGCTGAGGTGCTTGCCTGTGTTTTGACCACCCTGGCCTGACGTGGGGGACGGGGAGAGGGCTAGGGAAGAGGTCAATGGTGGTGAAGAAAAGCTTCTTAGGGATAGTTGGGTGGAAAGAGGGAGATGGTTTCGGAGTGGAGGAAGAGGGAGTGGTGGTAGGAGGTGTCAGTCTGCTGTCTTTGGGTATATATGCATGGGCTGGATGCTGTTGTGAGGTGGATGGCTGTTGGGTGTCTGAGTGCTTGTGTTTGTGTACTTTGGGAGGAGGGGCACAGACACAGTGGGAGAGGACACAGGGGACGTGTGCATGGATGTGGGGGTGGTGACTGCCAGTGAGGGGTGTGTACTGATAGGTGTGCTGGTTATGGTGGTAGTGGCTGAGGATATAGGTCATGCAGGTGTGAGAGGAGATGCTACTCGGAGGGAGGTGGATGAGGAGGAGGAGGGGGCCACAGTCGAGGCAGTGGATGTTGTTTTGTCTGCTTCTGGATGGTGTTTGTGTGAGTGCCTGTGGGATGAAGTGTGGTGCTTGTGTTTGTCATGTCCACTCTTGTGTGTTGTCCTGGGTGTCTGCTCATCTCACTGTGTGCTTGGGATAGGTTGGCATTGAGGGGAATAGGATTGGGAAGAGGAAGTTGGAGGGGGGAGGGTGGAAACAGGGAAAATGGCTGCCATCAGAGAGGAGGCCATAGCCTGGATTGATCTTTGTTGGGCCGCCAAGCCAGTGTGAATGCCCTCCAGAAATGCCTTGGACTCTTGCATTTGGCTGCCAGCCCCTGGATGACATTCACAATGGTGGACTGCCCAACAGAGATGGATCGCAGGAGGTCATTAGACTCCTCACTCAGGGCAGCAGAGCTAACTGGGGCAGGGCCTCAGGTGCCTGTGACGAAGGAGATGCCCACCCTGCTGGGCGAGTGGGCACCGGAAACTCGCTGAGGGGCTGCTGGGAGGGTGGTGCTGATACGGGGGTGGCGGCTGTACCTGTAGCTGGGGTGGGCACAGAGGCGTCCGCCACCACCAGGCAGCTTTCATCGGAGGAGGTATCCATGTCCGAACTGTCCCCTCCAGTCTCTGCTGTGGTGCTCTCCTCGCCCTCCATCTCACTAGTGCCCTCACCGTCGGTGGATTCGGCCTCCTGGGTCCTGTGGGATGCAGCTCCCTCCGTCGCTGATGCCTCTGCTCCTCTGCCAGATGATGCTAATGTGCATAAGGACAGAGTGACAAAACAAAAAGGGGGGAAGAGACAAAGGATACACTTGGTCAGTGGTGGCACCATCACCACCGTTGGCGTACACAACACACTCACACACAGGGAACAGCCCTACGCATTAGGCAATGCACTACCAGTCACAATGCTAGTCACCAGCCCAAGGATAGGGACACCTAATGCAAATTGCAGCACACCTGAGACTCAGAAAACCCTAACCAGTAGTGGATGCCTACTAGCTTGGTTGGAGGACTTTCTCAACATGGGACCTAATCTGCAATGCCAGGCCTGGCCTAGGGGCACCCACAGGGCCCACACCCCCCACCCAGAAACCATCCCACCAGGCGTAAGTTGTATTGTAGGGCACTGTACTCACCCCCTTGTTGCTGCTGTGATGCGCCCATCTAGCTCCGGATAGGGCACCACCAGTATGCGGGCTATCAGGAGGGTCAGAGTTCGACGGGCACCCCTTCCTCGTTGGGAGGCCATCCCCAGCTGGGCCACTGCCGTCTTCCATGCCCAGCATCTCAGGTCCATCCACCGTTTCCGACAGTGGGTGCTCCACCTGCCGTAGACCCCCAGGGCCCGCACATACCCTTCTTTTGATGGATGCTGACCTGCAGGGAAATAGACACAGGGAAAGGTATTAGGCCGACCGTCCTGGCTGTTACACTTATGGCCCACCATGCCCCTTCCCATCCCCATTAGCACAGACATGGCCCAGCATACATGCTGCACACTGCCCAGGGTCCATAAACCAACGCCCCTACATGAGGCCTTCACACACAACACTCCATGCATTCACGCCCCATGCATTGTACTCACGGTGTACTAACCTGTTGGTCTGGAGGCCCATACAGCAGTCGGTACTGGGGTAGGACCCTATCCACCAGTCGCTCCAACTCCGCCGAGGTGAGGGCAGGGCCCCTTTCCCCAGTAACACAAGCCATAGTTGGTTCCAGACACATGTCACAGCAGCACATGCAATGTAGGTCCTCTCCTGTTGAAGGTCAGGTAGTAAGTGAGTGAACAGATAGAAAATGGTGGTCGCGTCCACGGCGGTGCGTACCGTCAAAGCCGGTGTACATCACCATTGGCCACTGTACCCCATGGGGCCCAATGATAACAATGAGGAGTTACACGGCGGTTCTCAATCGCCTCCCACAATGGCACACGTCAGCAGAATTACCTCATTTCCACCTGTCCCTCTATACAGGACAGGCAGATGCCATTTCAGTGAGAGTTGCAGGCCATGGATCCTAACTGCGTCACAGTACACAAATTTTCATTTTGGACATATCCCACCAAAATAATGTTACAGTCACAACATGCATTGAACTGTAGTGGTTAGAATGTACAAATAATGACCAGCTGCTCACTCTTTTGCACTATAGATTGCAACCACTGTGGATGAATAGGAGATGGAGACATCCCCCAGTGTACTGACCCCTGGTGGACTCGGCAACAAAGGAGGATAGGCACATTATCCTCACCTATAGACTGGACAGGGCCACAATCAAGGAGCTGTGTGCCCAGCTGCAGCCTGACCTAAGATCTGCTATCCGTCACCCCACTGGGATCCCCCCTCTTGTGCAAGTCCTATAAGTGCTCCATTTCCTGGCAACTGGTTCTTTCCAAGTGACAGTGGGCTTGGCAGCAGGAATGTCACAGCCAATAATCTCAATAGTGCTGACCAGAGTGTTGTCTGCCCTGATTAAACACATGTGCAGCTACATCGTTTTCCCCCAGGTGGAGGATTTTGCCACTGTGAAAGCTGACTTCTATGCAATGGGACATATCACCAACATCATTGGGGCAATAGATGGAACACATATTGCATTTGTCCCCCCTAGCGAAACGAACAGGTGTTCAGAAATCGAAAGAGTTTTCACTCCATGAATGTCCAGATGGTGTGCCTGGCGGACCAGTACATCTCCCACGTCAAGGCCAAATATCCTGGGTCTGTGCATGATGCCTTTATCCTGAGGAATAGCAGCATTCCTAAAGTGATGGCCCAACTCCAGAGGCACAGGGTGTGGCTAATAGCTGAGCCCTGATTCCCACCCAGTGGATGTTGGTGTATGGGTATGTTGTGGGCCCTAAGGGTGAGTGTGTGGCTAACAGTTGTCCCTCGATATTTGCAGGTGACTCTGGTTACCCCAACCTCTCATGGCTACTGACCCCTGTGAGGAATCCCAGGACAAGGGCAGGGGAACATTAAAATGAGGCACATGGGCAAACAAGAAGGATTATAGAAAGGACCTTCGGCCTCCTGAAGGCCAGGTTTCTGTGCCTCCATCTAACATGTGGATCCCTGTGCTACTCACCCAAGAAGGCTGCCAGATCATCGTGGCATGCTGTATGTTGCACAACCTTTAGTTGCGCCGCCATGTGCCTTTTCTGCAGGAGGAGGAGGCTGGAGATGGCCGTGTTACAGCAGTGGACCCTGTGAACAGTGAAGATGAGGAAGCAGAGGATTAGGATGAGAACAACAGAAGTGCAGGTATTCATCAATACTTCCAATGAGACACAGGTAAGAAGGTGTTATTTCACATATAATTAACAGTTTAATGTGTGACATTGTTACTGGCAGGCTGTGAATTGCTACTTCTATGCTCCGTCACTTTACCCTTTGGCATCTCTTTTTGCAGATGTTGGTGCCCCACTATTGCTCCTGGTGTGTTCAGTGCAGCCAACTCCAGGTCTTTCCTATGTAAACATTACTGTACAGTTGAATTGCAATGCTTGAACCTGGTTAAACGAATACATTTTAAAAACATTTGACATTCACCATACTTGTATTTTATCCAAGTGTGTTTATTGTAGTGCTCTGAAGAACAGGGTGTAGTGCAATGGGCTGGGGTGATGATGGAGGAAAGTCCAGGTTACAGTCCAGTCTATTTGTATCACAGATGCAGTGTCGAAGGGGACATAGGAAGGGGAGCAATGGCAGTTCAAGGTGGACAGGTTGACAGAGTGGGACACAAGGGAGAGTCTTATTTCCTGACAGGGATCTTGGCAATAGTCTCAGGCTTCTGCCTGGTTCGCAGGGAACATTTGTGGGGCGGTTCTCCTTCTGTAGGGGGAGGGGTGCTGGTGGCCTGTTGGTCGTGTGGCGGGGCCTCCTGTCCACTAGCGGCAGCGGAGGTGGAGGGCTATCCAGTAGTCTGGCTAGTGTCAGGGGCCTGCTGGTGTGCCACTGCCTCCCTAATACTGTTGGCTATGTCTGTCAACACCCCTGCAATGGAGACCAAGGTGGTGGTAATGGCCTGCAAGTCCTCCCTGATCCCCAGGTACTGTCCCTCCTGCTGCCGCATGTTCTCCTGCATCTTGTCCAGGATCTGGCCCAGCGTATCCTGGGAATGTTGTTATGCACCCAGGATCGCGGTGAGTGCCTCCTGGAGGGTCCGTTCCCTGAGCCTGTCCTCCCCCTGTCGCACAGCAGTCCTTCCAGCTTCCCTGTTGTCCTGTGCCTCTGTCCCCTGAACCGTGTTCCCACTGCCACTGACCCCAGGTCCCTGATTGTCTTGTGTTTGTGAGTTGGCTTGGGGTCCCTGTAGTGGTGGACCAACTGCTGATTGACGTGTCCTGGGGACAGAGGAATGGGCCCGCTGGGTGGGTGCTGTGGTGGTGTTTCCTGAGGGGGGAGGCTCTGTGGTGGTGTGAGACAGTGGCTGGGTAACCAACTGTCCGGAGGTCCCTGATGGGCCAGGTTGGTCATTCAGATTCAGGCGAGCAGAGCTGCTGTCATCACTGTGGGCCTCTGCTAGGGGGGGGCTGGATGTTGCTGGTACCTCTTCGCCGGTGACATTGGCTGGGTTACCTGTGGGGATGTAAATGCAGTGTTAGTGTTTCTGCGTGTGACATATTGTGCATGAGTGTGTTGCCCTCTATGGTTGTTATTGCCCTGGCAGCTTTGCCTTGTGTGAGTTGTTATTTGGTGGGGTAGGTGATTCTCTCTAATGTGCATGCTGTGGTGATAGGTGTCTATGCAGGTCTGTGAGTGGTGTCCATGCGCTGGTAGAGAATGCAGGGCTTGGCATTGGAATAAGTGGGTTGTGATGGCGGGGTGTGTGAGAGGTGGTGGAGTGATGGGAGTGAGGGTGGGGGTATGTGATGGCATGCAGGTAGGGGGTGATAGTAATAGAGGATTGACTTACCAGAGTCCAGTCCTCCTGCTACTCCTGCCAGGCCCTCAGGATGCATGATTGCCAAGACTTGCTCCTCCCATGTTGTTAGTTGTGAGCGAGGAGGTGGGGGTCCACTGCCAGTCCTCTGTACGGCGAGTTGTTGTCTTGCTGCTATGGAACGTAGCTTCCCCACTAGGTCGTTCCACCTCTTCCTGAAGGCATCCCTTGTTCTGGCATGTTGTCCCACGGCTTTGACCCTGTCCACGATTCTCCGCCATAGCTCCATCTTCCTAGCAATGGATATCTGCTGCACCTGTGATCCAAATAGCTGAGGCTCTACCCGGATGATTTCCTCCACCATGACCCTTAGCTCCTCCTCTGAGAACCTGGAGTGTCATTGTGGTGCCATGAGTGTGGTGTGAGTGGTGTGGGTGAGGGTGTGTAGGATGATGTGTTGGGGTGTGTGATGTGGGGTGCATGGGTGGTGTATAGGTGTAGGTGGTGTGCGTCTCTGGTCTTGTCTGAGGTCGTGGTGTCTGTCTCGTGCCAATGGTTTGTATTCGTAAACTGTTGTGGGTGATGTAGGTGGGTGTGTGTATGTGTGTCAGGTGGGTGTAGTTTGAATTGTCCAAAGTGATGTTGTTTTGTTAGTGGGTGTGTATTTTGAGCACGGCGGTATGTACCGCCAATGGTTTACCGTCACTGAATGTCTGCCATGGTGATTCGTGAGTCATAACGTTGTGGGCTTAGTTCTGTTGGCATAACGGGTTGGTTTTTTATACTGCCAGTTTATCACTGACCTTTGGGCTGGCGGACTTCTGTGTGTGGCTGTTTAGTGACGGATTGGTATGTGTGTGTCATAATATGTTGGCGGCAGTAGGCAAAGCGGTAAGTGGAATTTACCGCCAATGTCATAATGAGGGCCATAGAGCGGGCTGAATTTTAGCAGGCACATTGAGGATGTTTGAAGATCACATCCCTTTCTTAAGGACACATGCATTTCAAAACTTAGACTTTTTAAAACATTTTAGGCATGAAAATAAAGTGATTTTTTTTATCTCTTCTCAGGCCTCTTGTTTGCTGATTTTGCCCACTTACATCTACCTCACCCCTGCATTCCCTACTTTCACTACATTGCTTGCACAGCCTCTTACCTACTCTTGCTGCTTCATCCCCCTCTCATATCCAGTTTATCCCAACCTCTCACCTTCTCTTGTCTCAACTTATTTTCTGGTTCTGCCCCCTCTACATTCACATCTTGTCTCCATATGCTGCTCTTTACCACTTCTCCCACTAGCCTCTTACCTTATTTCAGCTGTTCTCTTCCTTTGCATCAATCTCTCCCATTCCACCCTCACACTTTTTGCATGGATTCTGCCCCTCAAAACATTACTCTCTTTTGCATGTTATTACAGGTGTGCAAGCCACTAAAACCTCGAGCCACAGGCCTGGCTCTGCTCAGTTCAAGGTGCTCTTGTAACATAAACCCAAAATGAGCCAAGCTTTCACAGGAGGTCATGTGGCCTATTACCTACAGCTGCCCACCATGCATCATGGGGGGCAAGGCTTCACTACTGGCCTTGGTTCAGCATCCTGTGAATCCAGGCAAATCTCTGTGCTGGAAAAAATATTAGTGTAGTCTGTGTCTGTTGTGAAGCGCTCTCATGTTCATGGGCAACATTTGTGTTATGTAAAACTGCCAGAATTACAATGTGGACCCTGCCTGTCACCCAGATTCTAATCTCATCCTCCAAGAAATAATGATGAAGTGTTAAGCTTTAGTGCCACAAAGAGATACCCATGTAGTAGAGGAAATGCACAGTGAGAAACTGGAAAATCTATGATGACTCTGATTCTGTTCTTGATCAAATTGTGTGATCCTACGCAAATGTTTTATTTTGTCAACCTCTTTTTTGTTCATTATCACACATCAGAACACATTCACATACATGCAGTCAGGGTGTGTGCTGTACAACACTTCATTTGTTTGATGTACTAGACTGTAACTTTGCTGTATGTTTAATACAATTGTAGCTCACATACGGGGTACACATGAACCCTGACATACCTCTTAGTCAGTGCCACTGGAACTACTGGTTGCTCCATTTTCTGAATAATTATGGGTTTGTCACATTTGTAGCATTAGCCATCTGCTCCATATTCTGTAGTTTTTTCATTGAAAAATACTTTTGTTTCTAGCTCAAACAGATCAATGTTACTAAAAACACAACAATGCTTGTCGCTGCACAGTGGAAAGCCCTTTGCAAAAGTTAACTGGTTTCATTTATAGTGCTTACTGCTGTATTTGTATGAATGACAAAATAATGAGGTAATGCTACCATAAAATGTGCCACATGTCCACATAATTTGCCTTTTTTTGCCACATAACTTATTAAACCCAGCCTCCCAAATTGGTACTTTCTTGCCACATAATTCCAGTGGCCCTGCTCTTAGTTCACTAAAACCATTATCATCAGGGCAGGGCCAGCAGTGTTTCTTAGTTCATGTTTAAAAACTCTCACTTTTACTCAATATACTAAGGGGCATATTTATACTCTGTTGGCGCCGAATGTGCGTCAAAAAGTTTGACGCACATTCAGCACAAACTGTGCACCATATTTAAACTTTGACGAACGAGCCCGCGAATGCCAAAATTCCGCTGTGTGCATCATTTTCTGGATGCGGTAAACCGCCTTGCGTTAATGACATGCAAGGTAGGCGTTCCTGTCCAAAAAATGACTTAAACACCCGTGCGCCTTATTTATCCAATCGCGCAAAAATCCTGCACGGCCGGGAGGCGGAGTTGGAAAATGACGCACAGCCCAATTTACGTAAAAAATAACGCCTGGGTCCGGGCAGGTGTCAAAATGGGGCAAACACACCTGTACTTAATGAAAACACACAGAAGCAACAGCAGAGCTCCAAAAGGAAGACATGGAGGGTTTTTTCATCCAGCATGCACGCAGACGCAGAGCACAGGACCAACTACAGCAGCTTCCACAACACCAGCATGGACCCCAAATTCAACGCAGAAGGCAGGAGAGGATATTCCGCACCAGGACAACCCTTCTGAGACTCCGCCAACAAGACATCATCCAGAGGTACAGGCTCAACTGGCAAGCCATTCAGCAGCTGCTGCGCAAAATTAAGCCACAGTTCGCACCCAGCTTGCAGACACCCCGCACCATTCCACCAGAAACCAAACTGTACTCCACATGTTGGCAAGTGGCTCCTTCCAAACCACTGTTGCCCTGTTTGCCGGGATCTCACAGCCCTCATTCTCCGCCTTCCTACCCAAGGTATTAGATGCTATCATCTCCCTCACACCCCGCCACATCAGCTTCCCCAACACACAGCAGAAGCAGTAGGAGACCAAACAGGGGTTTTACCAAATTAATGGCTTCCCACACGTGCTTGGTGCCATTGACTGCATACATGTACGCCTTGTGCCACCTGATGCAACCGAGCATCTATACCCCAACAGGAAGCACACACACTCCATCAATGTGCAGGCCATTGTCGATCACTGGGGTTTGATCACCAACATCGTGGCAAAGTATCCTGGGAGTGTACATGATTCATTTATCTACTGTCACTGCACCATCAATCAACACTTCCAGGATGGACGATATGGAAATGGCCTACTTGTTGGTAAGTATAGAAACCTACTTATATACATACAGCACAGCAACCCTGTAGGACACACAACACATACACCACAACATCGTCACGAGGCCAGGAAGAGAATGAGGTTGTGACACTGCTAGGCATGTGTGATATCCTGACCCATTTGGATATAGACCTATGGACAAATGACAGTACCAAATAACAATAGATGCCACTCCATAGACACAAGGGAACAATTTAAAAGAACACAGTGACAATGACATGGCTTCAACTGGCAGTACAACTTGGAAGATTAATCTTTTAATATCACATCAATAACACTCAATTAAACACCCTTCCAACCAATACGTACTGTGTAAGGGGTGAGTAATGTGTTATGCTCCAGGTCAAACATCATGACACACATAGCATGATGATGACTACAATGAAGGTGACATGGAAACATTGAGGCTGTACCAATATCTCACATCACTCCTGCTCTCACATTGCCCACTACCAATAAGCAAGTGGACTGTGAGAAGAACACATATTGATGTGACAATATTGAAATGCATATTCCTACACATACGGATTAAGACAATTTCACACACACACACACACATAAGAGATGTACAGACATACAGACCTTCTGACACTCAAAATGACAACCTCACAACCAAGTTAGCCAGCTAAACTAAAACATGTTCAGATGTTTAGGTACACGTTACAACCTGAGTCGACTTGGCAAGGGCAGAGAAATAGGTCTGCAGAGAACTTGTCACACATGGGATAGTTGTGCATAGTCAAATGTCAACACGTCAGTGCTGACAGTGTACGGAGATGTGTTCTACATTGTCACCTTGCCAAATCTAAGGGTCTCACTGATGTTTAAATAATTCTATTGCATATGTGAAATTGGATGGGACGTCAAGGGAATATAGATTCAACCGTGTTATCATCACTGTGGAATTGATTCTGTGTATGGAAGTATCATGTCACCCCCAGTTAAGACACATGGACACCTCTTTCACATGACATAATGCAAGGGAGTACACAATGTACTGCAACTCTACAAAAAAACTGCTGACATCCGGTCAATCAGCCAAACACCCGTTCAGGTAAAAAACAACCCAGTGCTGATGGTACATCCTAGAAGCCTAGGATTCCACACAATAACAAAAACACAGATGAGTCACAGACAACACAAGAGAACAACTGCCATGCAAAGTGATAATCATGGTGCAAGCTACATCAACATGTTCTCACACATTTTCTCTTTCAGCTGATCAGGGGTATGGGATCCATCTATGGATCATGACCCCATTTGCAAACTCAAGCACTGCAGCAGAGCGTGCCTATAATGAGGCAGATCGGAGGACATGCACCATAGTCGAGAGGACCTTTGGCATCCTGAAGTCAAGATTCAGGTGCCTCAACATCACCGGAGGCAGCCTCCTATACTCACCAGAAATCGTGTGCAAAAACATTTTGATCTGTGCCATCCTACACAACATATGTGTAAAAAGGAGCATTCCCCTATATGAACCCGACCCACAAATGCCTGAAGAGGAAGAAGAGGAGGATGCTGTCCATCAACATGAGGGGGACCATCCAAACACAGCTGCAGGATTGCATTGGAGACAACACATTGTCCAAAATTTCTTTTAACTCTACTCGTCCATCACCACTGTCTTACCATATGTCAATAAACACCTATTTTAATCACTATCTCATGGTCTGGATAATCATTTTTGCATAACATTATCCCTAACTATCAGAATCAGAGTGGAGCCTCATGGAGCATTGCAGAAATACAGATTAGGATACAGAAAAATCCACATCAAATTTGATGCGTATGAATGCTCAGCCAAATTCACACACACTGTAAATGACATACATCCTGTACATTTCACATTTGAATGGCAATAGCAGAGGACCACAGCTATTTCACACATACATGTTGGCAACATGGTTCATCGCAGCATATGGCACACAACTAAGACACCATCAGTCAATGAGGGAAAAAAATGCCTCATACATGAGGCAGTGGATTTGCTATTGCATTGGTGACAAGAAGGTATGACCAGACCCTTGAAAGCAGTAAGGGCCAGATGTAGCAAATAAAAAATTTGCGAGTTGCAAAGTGCGAGTCCATGCGACTCGCAATTTGCAACTCGCAAATTGGTATGCAGTACGGTGTCTCAGACACCGACTGCGACTCGCTAAGGGTTCGCAATGACCCACCTCATCAATATTGATGCGGTGGGTCGCAAATTGCGGCCCCATAGAGAGTATAGGCACTCGCAAACATGGAGGCCTGCTGTCGTCAGCAGACCTCCATGTTCGTGACTGCTTTCAATAAAGCAGTTTTTTTTTTTTAAGTGTAGCCCTTTTCCTTAAAGGAAAACGAGCTGCACTTAAAAAAAAAAACGAAACCTTTAGTTTCGTTTTTTTTTCAGGGCAGGTAGTGGTCCCTTGGACCACTACCTACCCTGAAAAAATTGTTTTGGGTCCATTCACAAAGTGGAAGGGGTCCCATGGGGACCCCATTCCAATTTGCGAGTGGGTTACCATCCACTTGAAGAGGATGGTAACTGCGACACCATTTGCGACCGCCTATGCATACCACTCAGAATCGCAAATAGGAAGGGAACACCCCTTCCTATTTGCGATTCTAAAATGCATATTGCAAGTCGGTCCCGACTCGCAATATGCATTTCTGCATAGCAAAGAGGCATTTGCGCCTCGCAAACGGCGATTTTCGCCGTTTGCGAGGCGCAAATCCGTTGCTACATCTGGCCCTAAGTGTTACATCAGCTATCTTTGCAAAGACTATGTGTGACAAGAATTCTATATAAGCAGCAAATGGATAGCACAAGTGCCCCGGGTATGACTAGCATTTCTCACAAGACATCCTCTGTACATGGCAGCCCAGGTCTTAAGTCCTGCCACACCCATGTTCCCTGTCTCACCCCACCCTTCTTCAGAGGTCCCTGGAAAGGGAATGTGTGTACCCAGATAATCCCTCCTCTACACACACCCAGACTCATATTGTGAATCCAGTGTGCTTCCCTCTTTAGTATGGTATGCCATAGTCATTGTACTTCTGTCTGCATGGACTTCTGGTTAAATAATGCACTGCTTCGTAGTCTGTAGGACCTGTATTCACCTGTACATTGCTTCCCATGTGAAAGGTACTGTTGGCCCTTTGAACTTGATTCTTACCTACAGGACTTGTGAGAGACTGAAGCTGCACACACCTGTGAGCACCTCCATGCAGACCAGCCATTTGAACATGCACTGCCCTTGCAGCTGCCTGAAACAGTATAGAAGCTGCCATTTTATGTATAACACTGTTATGCATTGCCGTATAAATCACTTGTGTAACACAGCCCTTGGGTTATTGTGTTACATTCCAACACACAGGACAAACACAATTTTAATTTTCCACAGTGTTGTTCCACCTTTGACCAGTCTCAGTCTGCTCACTGTGTATTTGCCTTGTTAAATTCTTTGATCCTGATTGACCCTGCATCCTGTTAGCCTGACTGCTTCCTGTCTTTGCGTTACCATAAAGGTTCCCTGTGGTTACATTTGTATCATAGTTGCTTTCCCAGCCCTCACTGTCCTCCTGGGGTATTGTGTCAGGTGGGTCTACAATGAATACTCAAATACACTGTAAAGCATAATCAGTTTACTTATTGTACCATGGGGTGGGACTTGTCTCCAAATAGCCTAATCATGGCCCATCCCTTGTCTGGGTTTCATGTATGCATGAGTGACAAATAGTGACAGTGTACCATGGCTGTATGCATGGAATGGGTATGGTGCCTCCAGCACAACAAACAACGTCAGATAATGTGCATGAAATGTCAACACATGTTAGGACCCTGACATGCCACACGCTGATTCACATTGCACCCCACATATTGATGGGGCTTGCGTAGTGAATAGCTGTGAGATTAATCAGCACAGAGGCACTGATGTTCCCAGATGCAGTGGGAATTATAGAGGCCAACCTGTGTACAAATGTGAGAAAACCTGCTGGTTTAAAATTCCTAATCCATTAACTTTGTCAGCACACCAAGGTTGCCCTGTTGTCAGTCTCATAACACGTCTGCAGTGCCATAGCTGGACTATCCCCATGTGTGTTCTCAATTCCTCATTGGCTTTCCTTCAATTCAGCTGTGAAGGATACTTTGTAGATGCAGGAAATGGCTCCACAGACTCATGACTAGACCTGCACGTAACTGTGACAACATGGACCCCAATAATGATACAGGCTAAACATTGGCCCACACACATGAACCGGACACCTTTGTGCATTTTACCACTGGAAATATGTGAACACGTGCTGTTTGGTCTGCTGGCCCTCCACTGCCACAGGAGAGACATGGCTCATTTATATGACTCCAACTGTGGCGTGACATGAAATTTGTGGATTGTATTCGGGACTCGGTGTCACAAACACCGTACCCACATAGCATTATCCCATGCCTGACTCATGGGGAGTAAAAAAACAAGTGCCTAAGAAGTAGTATCCAACATTCCAGGTCATGTGATGGCTTAGTTTTGGAACATTGCCATGATCAACCGTCTGCTATCTATCCTGTGCATGCTTTGTCATTGGTGGTGCTTATGTTCCAAAAAACCTAGGAAGTGCACACAGCATTTGTTGCTCCGTGTATGACAAACACATTTCCTCTCTCATTTCCACACTGAATAGCATCTGATGGTTGGACACAATGACTCCACATGCATACAAGCAGATTTGCAAAAATGTGTCTTGTGATGTTCACACAGTGGGACAACTACAATAGTAGGAGCCAAATCACACACATTGACCCATAGGCATTGAGTTGCTGTATTGAGTTGCGTCGCCTTGCTATCCTCTCTTGACGCAAAACATGCCCAAACTGGGTAATACCTAATTGTATTCCACACGTTTGGCCATCTGTTGCATCAGTTAAGAGTGCAAATCCGGTACAACAAGTAGAGGATCATGGTCCGCAGTAGTATGATCTGTCACATGTGCCCATACACCGGAATGCACAATGTTGGTGCAATCAGCCTATCTCTGGATTGTCACACCTGTCATGTACTATTACAAATGAGAAATGACCCAAACCCAGTCAAAGACAGAAATGTTGATGAATACGCGTCAAAAAATTACGCATGTGCTTCTAAATATGACACTCATTGCCATTAAACATCCATTGGCCCTGAGGGGTAATTCTCACACTGTACCCCCTGAAATTGGTTAAGTATGAAACATATTTCAAAATATGGATGCAGGGTTATTTCTAAGCATGTGCGTAAAAAGAAATTGAAGCACAGACTGTAAGCGTTATAACATTTTGACGCATAAGATTAAAAACGCACCGCATTTGAGGCAGGAAGTGATGTAATAGGATATCCTGTTTACAGAAGAATTGGTACAGTGGGTGTACTTTCACTTTCACTTTGCAGTCTGTGATATTTCCTGACTGTGTGGCTGTGTTTTGACTTGTCTTTCTGTGCATTTTGTGAATTTGTCTCCAGTGTGCTATTTAAATTGTCTTTTTGAGGTTCCTAAGCGTCTGTGGAATCCTGTGTTAGTGTTGATTTGGTCATTTCTGGTGTCTAAATTTGTCTTTGTACTGTTGGGAGTCTGTTGTGGGTGGTGTTAGTTTGGGGATAGTTGGGCTGTGTTCTCTTAATTATTTTGCATTTCCCTCTCCTACTTTCCCTCCATTTTCCTCTGTACCCCTTTATTCCCTTTTTTGGTGCAAGCATATTGGGTAGGCCTCGTCTTGGCAGGATGGGAGAGGAGGAGCTGGGTGGCTTTATTTGGCTGGTGTGCCACTTCCTACCGTTAATGATTGAAGCAGGTGGCCATGTGATACAGGGGTATCACACAGAGGCAAAGAGGCTCCGGTGGGCAAAGGTCCTGTACCATCTACAGCAAATCTACAACACACCGCGCAACGACCACCAGCTGAAACACCGCTGGGCTGACCTGGTTGTCCGGGAGCAAGACCTGCTGGACCACCTGGGGATTGTGATTGGTGGCCCTGTTGGTGAGTACAAATCAGAGTAATGTGCAAATTTAAATGCTCTGTAGTGACAGTAGCTGATTTGTTCATGTGCTGCAGGCAAGGTTTTGGAACATGTGGAATGCAAGTTAAACATACAGGCCCATATGTATACTTTATTAGCACCACATTTGCGTAATTTGTTTGAAGCAAAAGCGGCGCAAACTTACAAAATACAATTGTATTTTGTAAGTTAACACTGCTTTTGCTTCAAAAAGCGGCACAAATGTGGCGCTAAAAATGTATAAATATGGGCCACAGTTGCCTGTGAGATATACAATGATTCCTACACATTACCATCATTTGTTGACGCAACAGCTAGACTAACTTACAAAACACAACAGGAGCCTGTAAATTAGTGCTGCCTTCACGACTATAGATGATGCAAATGTGGCTCTAACATATGTTTCATGCATGCTCTGTGAGTGTACCAGGAAACACATGTTTTAAATCCAGATTTTTACAAGAAATATTGTGTTCCTCAATGTTTTCGGATACATGTCTGAACTGGATTCTGACACATACTAAATACGTTATAGCTGACCTCAGGTAACATCTTAGACTGATATTAGGACTTTATAGTGCCACAATTAAATTAGGGATGGATGCCAAAAGTTATGCACACAGGTTCATATCTCTATGGTTGGTGCAACTTACCATAGCTGTGGCACATAAAATGAAGAAAATGATACAAGTTGGGGGCTTACAACTGTCCATGGCCCTCTGTACATTGTACCTGTGTTTTAAATTGGTCTTAGTCACAATAGCTGGGTGACTGGTATTGCAGTCCTCCAGGAAAGTGGCTTTGCATGTCTCTCATGGATACACATGATAAGAGGAATACACTCCATGAATTAGTCTGCTAACCAATTATGGAGCATGTTTGCCACCACATGATAGTTAGGGCCACTGCATGTGTGCAGATATGTGTGTATCACTCACGGGAGTCCCCGGGTCTGTACGTGTTTGCAGTGGTATGTCAGATGCAGTATCATCAAGTCTGAGAGACTTGACTTTCTGAGTTAATATTACACATAGTATTTGTATTTGGAAGTGTTGCACAGACATGGAGCACATTTCTCCCTTGCATGCCTTACAGGTGGACCTGCCCCCTACACTATCGGAGAGGTGGCTCGATTTGCGGACCCAGACATCTCCAGTAAGGGTTGATATTTCTGTTCTGTGTTGTGTTTGCTGATGTTGTGTGATTGACTCCTGTGTCTTGGACACATAGCAAGGTGTGATGCGCTGGTCAATGATCGGATCTGTTTCTTGAGTGGAGTATCATTTTTTCCCCATTGTTGAGTTGGCCAATCATTAGCGTATTGTCATTATTTGGGATTGTAGGTCAGTCCTGTAGACACGGCCATATTTGTGATTTAGTCGGCAAGTCAGACCCTGGTTCTCACAGAATAGGGATGCCAAAGTCTTACCCACATACTTCAGCTTCCCTATTCACTAATGAACATGTTTGACTGTATGTCTGACTTCCTAGCAGCATGTAGCGCCACATGTTGTGCTACGAGTATGAGGCACTTGAGTACAATGGCCTAGGTGTGCATGCAGCTCATGGGCAGATGTGTGCTTGCATCTATCTGCTTGTTGTAAGTCATGTGTTACTGGTAGGAAATGATGATGACAATGGTCTGCATTTCCAAACATAAGTGTGGATGGGATTGTCCAAGGTTTGGCTGTATCCTAGTTGGACTTCCTCCTTACCTGTGGTGGGCTGCCCAAACACATATACAGCTGTCCAAAGCTTCCTGGGGGTCCTTGTTGTTTGAAAGTATGTGTTGCCTGCCCCCCCTCAGGCCCAGGCGTAGGGTTGTGAAAAGTGTACCTAGGACTGATGATCCAAGTTTAGTATACAGACATGTAAATCTGTAAGTGACTTGTCCAAACTTAGGATACCCACTCATGATTAGCAACTGCATTCTATCCTGGCAATTCCATTAACAACTCGCAGATCTTGTGGCCCTTGATTGTCATTAAGAACATGGTCATTAGTTGGCCTGTCAGTGGTGGAGGACTTGCAGCATTTTTTTTACCTGACAAATGGCTGAACAATGATGCATAGCTCATTCAAGTTGTTACCCATCTTTTAGAGTATTGCTGTGCAGTTTCATAGGACATGTGTAGGCTGCATTGGCATGTACTTCCTCAGGGACAATCAGTGATCTGTATGATGATATGGCCTGTTTCTGGTACATTAGATGTATTGTCTGATTTACTTCTGGAGCCATGTCACTCAATGAAGTACCTAATGTTTGGTTTTCTATTTTTTTAAACAGCTGCCAATACGAATCCCATCCAGATTCAGGAGTTTCAGTGCAGGACTATGCGTTACTGCGACATTCTGGGTGTGGAGTCGGGGTTCCGCAACATGGCAAGGTGTTATCGCCATGAAAGAGCCTCCGGAGTGTGGAGGGCATTTGCCCAAGGGGGCCCTTCCGTGTCCACCACAGCCACCACTACCAGCACCACTACTACCACCCAAGTGGCACCAACTTTAGCAGGCACCTTTGCCGATAGTGGGTATGTCCCCCCCTGGTTGCAATTAACAATTAGGCATTTAATTCCCCATGCGACTTACCCTGCATCTGTGTTGTCTCCTGGAAGTCTGCGCTGTCCTGTCCTTGAATCCCTGTGACGATCTCCTCAGGGATGACGACTGCCACCATCTCCTCCATGTGGTCCAGGGCCTCCTGCGGTGCTGGACTCCCACCTCCAGTCTGCAGTGCTGCCTTCCTGTTCCTGGCCATCTTTTCATTGGTCCTGCGCTTTGCAGTCATGCCAGCGTTTCTTGCACTCGATGACTGTTCTCTGTACTTCTGCCAAACTGTTGATCTTGCCATATTGTCTATCTCCTACTAATAGGCAACTTTGAGGTGACAAACAGTTAGTGCTGGTGTTCCGTCACCTTTTTCACCAGTATTTCCTGCTCCTCTGCACTGAAGCGACACTTTATTTTCTTCTTCTCCCTCTCCTGGGTCTTGTGTGGGTCCTCCTGGCTGGTTCCTGGTCTGTTGTCATCTTCCTGGGGTCTGTGCAAGCATCTGGGATCTATTTTGGCTCTCCTTAGCACATTTTGCTGTGTTTGCTCCGCTTTTTTACGCTACTGCGAGGAGCAGCTGCTGAAATATGAAAATGGTGAGGGCAGAAACAAATCAGGTGAAATGCTTAGAGAGCAACCGAAACAAGGGACCACAAGTTTTAGAAGAGGTCAGCTAGAGGAAAAGGAAGGTTTCTCCCAGGAAGAGTACTAGTGCGAGACCATGTCATGAGAAAGGAGTATTTTCCCACCCCATGGCAGCACTTCCTCCAGGGAACAGGCATGGGCATCATTTAGGGGTTTCCAGGGGTCTCACCTGTGACCCGTGGCTTGCCCCTTGTTACCCCAAGCACTGCCTTTGCAACCCCTGGCTTCTGTGGTGGCAAAATAAGCGGCAGGAACACAAGGGCAGCTCGTGCTTATGGAGGTCAGTTGAGGCTCCACTTTCCTTGTATTTCGTTATTCAGTATGAGTTTAATAAATAATTAATTAAGTAAGCTGGAATATGGCCCTCCCTGGCTGCTTTTAAATGCATGTTGTTTGCGGGTGAGAGCATGTTAATGTGAGAGAGAGTGTGTTTATGTGTGAATTTATGTGTATCTGTAGGCATGCGAGTGTGAGTGAAAGCAAAAGAAATGGCATGTGATGTCACTTCTGCTATCCCTGGCATTTTTGTGAATTGATGTTCATGGGCTCATTCACTGTAGGTTCGGATCGTCGAGCGCCACAACACAATCCAAGCAAACAGTGTGTAATCATAAAACACTAAAGAGGGACTATGACAAAAAGACGTTTTTAACAGAAAGACTGACATGGGCTTCTTGCAGGGCTTCACTGTATTACACCCTGTGAGAATGAATTTCACCTGCGGGATGGTGTCACTCCTGCAGCAGCTTCATTAGTGCAATTAAGGACTGTAAAAAGGTAAGTCCGAAAGAGAGAGATTCCCACCCATGTGCAACTGTCATCCCCTTATTGCCTGACTGCTCGATGAGGCTCGGAGGTAAGAGGAAGCAGTCAGACAATTAGAAGTGCTGTATTGAAGTGCCTGAAAGAGGGAACCAAAGGGTCTAGTGTAGTATCCACATCATTTCATAGTAGTTCATTTAGTCTGTTTCTATCTTGTGGAATGTTTTACATGTCACTGTGATGTACATTGTGTTCTCATGTGGAATCATGGTTGCCAGGTGAGGGCAGACCGTTCCTGCATTTCACCTGGTAAGCAGCGATTCTCCGTGGGTCCTTGTTTGCTTGGAAATAAACTTCTTACAAAGAAAGTGCCATTCTGCTTCCGACTTTCCTTTGGTGGATTCCACAATTTGGTACCAGGAGTGGGGTGTTTCCTCGACCCCTTATTGTCAGCGGACATTTTTTCAGGACCCACAGGATTTGGAATCAAAGCTGCAGGTTTGTTTTGAAAAAGAAAAAAAACTGCGACTCTTGTTATTTTTATTTTAACTTTTGCTTTATGAGAAGAAAACAGCGAAGAAGAGGCTTATTCCTTGCTTCATCCTCATGCAGGGTTGCCTCTTCCAACTTATAACCAAAGCGTGTTTCCACTGCCATTACCTTTGTATGCTGTGCGCTGTGTCACGCTCTGCTGCCCTTCTCGTGCACTGGGTCGCTCCCTACTGCAGCTCTTGTGCGCGCCTGCCACGACGCATGAATCTTCTGCTTTACGGCTGGTGGTGACACGCACGCATTTAAAGGGGAATCATTCTTTATGGGGATTCCTTGTTTATTTGTCAGCCGCACATCGGACAAAAGGCACGGTGACGCGCACACCTCTTCAGCCGAACATCGGGCAAAAGGCACGGTGACGCGCACACCTTTTCTACCTTCTGGAGAGCGGTTTATTACTGGCAGCTCAACAGCCGTTGATGCGCACACCTTTTCTACTTTGTAGAGAGCAGTTTATTGGTAGCATTTATCAGCGCGGTGATGCGCACACCATATACATTTTCTGAACGGTGGACTTCTTCATATTAAAGAAGGAATAAGATAAAGAAAGAAAAAAATATATATATTCTACTGTGTTTCAACATTCTCTTTACATTGTGATTTTCTCGTGTTTCTCTGTGTTGGGTTATTATTGCAGTGTTTAAATTGTATTGTTAATTTCACTTTATTTCACTTTTTATTACATATCCATATTATGGCTACTAATGAAAATGTAATACATCCATCACCATTTTTGCAAAAAATCTGGTAAACCTGAAATCAAAAGAAACAATAGACAAGCATTTTTGAGAACTATTTGCTGGCTATTGATGCTCTTCACTACAGCTCTGCCAGAAAATTGGCCTTGTTGTTTAGTAATTTAGGCATTGAAGGGCAAAACGTTTTTGACAATCTTCCTCTGGTACCTAATCCTGGTGGGGATGGTGACTAGGACGTATATTTGGAAGCCAAAGAAAGGTTAAAAAAACAATATTCTGATGAAGCCAGTGCACTCCTAGAAAGACATAGTAGCATATTTATACTCCGTTTGCGCCGGAATTGCGTCGTCTTTTTTTACGCAATTCCGACGTAAAACTAACTCCATATTTATACTTTGGCGTTTGATGCGTCTAGCGCCAAAGTCCATGGAGTTTGCGTCATTTTTTGGCGTGGACACCTACTTTGCGTTAATTATATGCAAGGTAGGCGTTCACGTCAAAAAAATTGACTCCGAGGCATGTGCGTCGTATTTATACTCCCGGGCACAATTCACGCCCGGGAGTGGGTAAGTAAAAAAAATATGACGTACGGCCGCTTTTTCGCCGTTTTTTAGCGCCTCCAAAAGGCAGGCGTTAAGGGACCTGTGGGCTCGGAAGGAGCCCAGAGGTGCCCTCCCATGCCCCCAGGGACACCCCCTGCCACCCTTGCCCACCCCAGGATGGAGGGACCCATCCCAGGAAACTTAAGGTAAGTTCAGGTAGGTTTTTTTTTTTTTTTTTTTTGGGTGGCATAGGGGGGCCTGATTTGTGCCCCCCTACATGCCACTATGCCCAATGGCCATGCCCAGGGGACATAAGTCCCCTCGGCATGGCCATTGGGCAAGGGGGCATGACTCCTGTCTTTGCTAAGACAGGAGTCATTTCAATGGGGGTTGGGAGTGAAAAAAAATGATGCAAATCGGGTTGAGGCGAAAAATTTGCCTCAGCCTGACTTGCCCCATTTTTTGACGCCCAAACTCCATTTTCCCCTACGCCGGCGCTGCATGGTGTACGTCGTTTTTTTCCACGCACACCAGGCAGCGCCGGCGGCTAACGCCGGCTAACGTCATTGATTAAATACGGCGCCCGCATGGCGCTTCAGAATGGCGTTAGCCGGCGCTAATTTTTTTGACGCAAAACTGCGTTACCGCAGTTTTGCGTCAAAAAGTATAAATATGGGCCATAGTTTTTTTTAAATGAAAGCAGTTTCTTGAGAAATCAGTCTAAGAATACACAGCTGCTTTGTGCATTTTGGCTTCATCATGCAAATTTGAAAATTGTGTAGACACGTATATTGGAGATCAATTTGTTTTTAATTGTTTTTCTAAGAAAATGCAAGAAAGATTACTCACTTGTAGGAATCCTTCATTATCCGAAGTCATAGACATTGCTAAAAGTATAGAATGATCCATAATCTCTACTCAGACTATGAATGGTCAAGAAGGCCTCTCACCAGTTTCTTATGTTACTGAAAACGATACAGTATCTGCCATAAATGTGAGGGCAACAAAAAACAGGAAAAAACAATTCATGTGCTATCGTTGTGGTTCCAAAAATCATTTAGGCAACAATTCCGCATGTCCAGCTATTGGTAAAAAGTGCACAAAGTGTAGTAAAATTGGACATTTTCAAGCCTTCTGTAAGTCTCAGTAGGCTGTCATCTGTCAGAGTACACAATGTTAATGTTCCTAGAAATGCTCATATTAGTGATATTCATGAATGTACCAACACATTTTCGAATGTACTTCTCACTATTCAAAATGTTCAAAAGGACATTAAGGTTAAAGGTCCCATGTGCCAAGCTCTTATTAATGGTAAATCCATTACTGTCATGACGCATTCAGGAGCGCCTATTACAGTTTTGGCAGATAAAACATTCTTTTCATTGTTGCATAACTCTATCAAAATGCAACACCCATATATTAACTCTAAAGCATTTGGAGATAAGGAAATTGACTTGTTGGGTTATTTTCATGCACATCTTAACATCCTTGGTAGAGATACCTGGACTAAAGTGTATGTTGCCATAGATGGCAGAGATTTAGTCGGATGGATGGATTTAACCAAGTTGGGGTTGCAGCTAAAACCTGGCGAAGATAATCCCATTGTATTGGGAAGAATGCCTGTTTTATCCATAGATATTGAGGGTGATGTTTTACCCATATTGATTTCTAAGTTTCTTAAACTTTTTAAAAATGAGATAGGCTCTATGAAACGTTTTGAACATGTCATCAGATTGAAGAAGAATGCTGTTCCTGTCAAACATAAGGTCAGACCTGTACCTATCAGCGTACTAAATGATTTAAAAAACCTATGAGTGTCCTTACCAAGGAAGGAGTTATTTCTCCCACAGATTCATCAGAATGGGTTTCACCTATTGTTTTAGCTAAAATAAGTCTGGAGAGCTACGTCTTTGTGTGGATTTGAGATCTTTAAACAATGATATTATTATTGATTGCCATCCTTTACCACGCATTCAGGAAATGTTAGCCAATATTGGGAATGCAAATTATTTTTCTACGATTGATTTGCACTCAGCTTATCATAAAATAGCATTGAGTACTGAATCTCAAGAGCTCACCATCTTTGTAACATATTTTGGAGCTTACAAATATCTAAGACTTCCTTTTGGACTTGTCTCAGCTGCAAGCGTTTTTGAAAAGGCAATGGATGTTCTGTTCTCTAACATGACCAACGTTCAGGCATTTCAGGATGATATACTTATTTTCACCGATATTAAAGAACAGCATTTTGAAATTTTGGATAAGGTGTTATATATCTTAGAGGACATTGGTGTAACAATTAGGCCAGAAAAATGTAAATTTTTAGTCCATCAATTGGATTACTTAGGACACACCATTTCTGATGATGGTATTAAACCTAAGTTCTGCAATTCAGAAGCAATTCTTAAGGCACCGGCTCCAGAAAATAAAGATGCTCTCAGGTCCTTTTTAGGTTTATGCGAATACTATGCCCGCTTTGTACCTGATAATGCCATAATAGTGCAGCCTTTAAGGAATTTATTGAAAAAAGGAGTTAAATTTACTTACACTTCTCAAAGGTCTTATTTGTGGTGCTCCTGCCTTAAGCCCCTTTATTCCTGGAGGAAAATGCATCATCACTGTTGATGCTAGTATGAAAGGCATTGGAGCGGTTTTCAATCAGTCTGTGAATGGTAAACTCATCACCATAGCTTTTGCTTCCAGAACTCTGTTGGAAGCAGAAACTAACTACAGTACCATAGAGAGGGAAGTGCTAGCTTGTGTTTGGGCTGTTCAAAAATTCAAAACGTATCTATGGAGTAATTCTTTTGAAATACACACTGACCACAAACCTCTAATATTTGTATTTAATGGTGATGGGCTAAGCAAGGGTTCCGCTTGTCTTGTACGTTTACTTTCCAAAATGCAGGAGTATGATTTCACTATCAAGTACATTCAAGGAGGGAAGAATTTTCAGGCTGACTGTCTCTCATGTATGCCTCTACCTCTTTCAGAAAGCATCCAGGAAGAGTATGAATGTGTTGTTGCTGTTATTGATGCGGTCAGTGAGCTTAATGGATCAATATCCAAAATTGACTGGATGAATGCCACTGCACATGATGAGATTTTTTTGAAAGTTATGGATTTTTTTAAAAAAAGGTTGGCCCCCCCATTCGTAGTATCCCAGATTGTTTGAAACCATTTGCTCAAGTTTCATCGGAACTATCTTGCAAAATGGTATTTGCATTCACAACAGCTGTTTAATTCCACCTATTAGTTTGAGAGATAGAATCATAAAGTTAGCTCATGAAGGTCATTTAGGCATTACTGCCACCTGCAGGAAGTTGAGGGAACACTATTGGTGGCCATACATGAATAAGCAAGTTGAGACTGTTATTAATTTGTGTCCCCAATGTTTGGTTTCTGACAAACATTCGAATACTAAACAGAAATCTCTTCAAAACGTACCTTGGCCAGATTAGCCCTGGTCTAAGGTAGCATTGGATTTTGCAGGTCCATTCAATTTGTTCCCTGCAATCAAAAGATTTACAATATTTTTGATTCATTATTATTCAAAGTGGATATATTACTCCTTTGTAGATTCTCCTTCCACTAATTCATTGTTTCATTTCTTGAAAATGTTTTTGCATTGGAAGGAGCTCCAAAGGAAATAGTAACTGATAATGGCACCCATTTGTTTCTAAAATTATGAAAACATTTCTCATCGATCACAACATCACTCACATTCAAGTTGCTTTGTATAGTCCTTCCGCAACTGGTTTGGTGGAAAGGGCAAATCGTTTTTATTAAAGACTGAATATAGACTGCTCTTTCGTTAGGTGTTGCTGTTGAGGATTTCCTAAGAAAAAACATTCAGGGTATCATTCCACTCCTCATTTCTCTACTGGAATTACTCCTTTTGAGTTACTGAGAGGAAGGAAGTGTAGATCAAGATTAGTACCCTGTTGGCTAGACTCTTTGCACTCTTCAAATTCTAAACATGATAATTCTGCAATCTCCGAGAGTGAAATAGTTGAGAACAAACAAAGAAAACAAAAATAATATTTTGATTTGTTAAAACATACTAAGGATAGAGAATTTTGTGTGGGAGACTGGGTTCTTATTAGGAAACCTTCTAAAGTAAAAAAAGGGGAATCTACATTTGCATTTCCTTTTAAGATTGACAGAATCACAAAAAATGCTGTTTTAGTACATGACAAAGGTTGGTGGAATAAATCTAGACGTGTTCCTATTTCTGATGTGAAGACACAAGTATATAACAGGGCTCGTATTGGTACTAATCAGAGTTCCATTTTGTTTGAGCCTAATAAGGTATGTGTTGATAACAGTGTGTCTATTGACACTGCTCCTCCTCTTGCTCCTTGTAACTTAAATGTAACAGAGGATGTTTCTTCAGAAGGACACATCTCTGAGGTTGTTCAACACAAATGTGATAATTTTGTGTGTGATGATTTTGTTCCTACTTCATCTCAATCCAATGTAAATAGTTCTCCACATGTACGTGATGTTGTTAATAGCAAAATAATTAGTAGATTACCTGTACGTCTCCAAGACTATGATTTAAGTTAATTGTTCTATGGGAAGGGGGTGTTGTAGTATCCACATAGGATTTCATAGTATTTCATTTAGTCTGTTTCTATCTTGTGGAATGTTTTACATGGCACTGTGATGTACATCATGGTCTCATGTGGAATCCTGGTTGCCAGGTGAGGGCAGACCGTTCCTGCATTTCAATGGTAAGCAGCGGTTCTCCGTGGGCCTTTGTTTGCTTGGAAATAAACTTCTTACAAAGAAAGTGCCATTCTGCTTCCGACTTTCCTTTGGTGGATTCTACAGCTGGTCTGGGCTTTCGTTTTACAAATACGTTTTACAAATACGTTTTAACAGGGTTGTTTGTCCATCTCGTTCATTTCAACTACATGAAAGTTCCTACTCCCAGGATGCAGTTATTTGTAAAATGAGAGCAATGGATTGAAATCATGGCTGTCAAACAATTGATTAAATTGGTAATCAAAATAATACCAAATACAAAGTAAAACTGCACTTTCTTATTATTTCCTGAATCCAGAAAGTATGAAAGGACAAATGTGATGGCGTCATTATTTTTTTATATTACCTCCATTCCCATATTACATTTCTCCTTCATGATTCAGTTTCCCTACATTGTTTACTCCCACACATAGCGTTTCCTCCCACCAGCTCGCACTACATTTTAAGTCTCGTCTAATAGACTGCAAATGAGTTGTCTGTTGAGAGACATATTTTTTAGCTTGATTCAGAGTGGGCTTAGAGCTCACCTGTGGCTTATCATTGGTTTGCTTCATTATCACCCTCATTTGCTTGCTTCCTATTCATCATGTGTGTGGGCTTCCCTCCCTATTCTTATGCTTGTTACTCTCCTGGAGCATTGAAACATTACTGTGTCCTTACACCGATCAGCTAACAAAAAGGAAAAAAAGCTCTTGCACCATTTTGTAGACATACGACTACAAAATTACACAAACAGCCTCGTCATAGGCTTCTTTTCTGTTTTTCAGCCCTGCTGCAAAGTAATGGGAATGCTGTCCAACATGCCTAAAAACAATGGCGAAGCCAAGAGGTCTCAAAGGCGAGATCTTTTGGCTTTGCTAATGCTTGCTCTTCCTTGGCTCAGATTTGCAGGGAACCAGTTGTGAGATTTGGTTTCACTGTAGCTGGGATCTCAGGGTTGAATATATATGTTTAGTCAACACAAGTTACTGTTAATGCTGACATTTTACTAATGAATATTCATGTTTTCTGAGTGTTGAATTTGCATAGAAAATAAGTTAACGTAGAGAAATAATGTATGCTTTGGAAATTGCCCCTTCTTGAGTGGCCATCAATATTCATGAAGTGTACTTATTAACAGCTGATTCATGTAAAATTTTGAGTTCATGTTTGAATTAATGTAGTAGTATGTCATATTAAAGGTTATGTATTATTTATTTGCTTTATAAATCACAGGGCTTAATTTAGAGAGGTCTTCGGCCTAGTTGCACGGCTCATGTCACGCTGCATTGCTAAGGTGAATTATAAAATTGTGATTTTCGCCTGCTTGAGTGGCTACCAATATTCACGA
Source organism: Pleurodeles waltl (assembly GCF_031143425.1). Lineage (NCBI taxonomy): Eukaryota > Metazoa > Chordata > Amphibia > Caudata > Salamandridae > Pleurodeles > Pleurodeles waltl. The sequence goes on from NC_090438.1 coordinate 600,871,847, forward strand.
AGTGTACTTATTAAGAGCTTATTACTGTAAAATGTTGAGTTCATGTTTGAATTAATGTATTAGTATGTCAAATTAAAGGTTATGTATTATTTATTTGCTTTATAAATGATAGGCCTTAATTTAGCGATGTATTCGGCCTAGTTGCACGGTCTCATGTCAAGCTGCATTGCTTAGGCGAATTATAAAATGGCTGCTTAGAAAATTGAATTGTGATTTTCTATTGCATGGACCAACTGATAGTAACTAGAATTCTTTCCCATGAGAACTGCTTGCTGGAATATGTTATACTAGCTATGGATACATTGTATAACTTAGTGCAGTGGTTCCCAACCTTTTGACTTCTGTGGACCCCCACTTTATCAGTACTGGAACCCAGGGACCCCCAGTGAATCATTTTTGGAATCTGGGGACCCTCCCAGTGAGTCATTACTGAAAGCTGGGGACCTAATCTGCAAATATCATTACACTTTCTAAGCCACGCGGACCCCCTGAGGAGGCTTTGCGGACCACCAGTGTTCCCCGGACCACAGGTTGGGAACCACTGCCTTAGTGTGTGTAAAGACGACCCTCCCAGAAGAAGACAATGGGTGCACCTACTGGTTTATACGCTGATACAAATTCATTACCTGACAAGCCCAACGACGAGAACAGGAGAAGAGCATCCAATCATCGACATGTGAACCGCGTACTAGTAAATTCTTAAATTTGGGGTTCTATTTTTATTGGACTAAACGTAAACTTATGATTCTTTGACCAATAGCAATGTGGGAAGTAGTTTTAGGAAATCTAACTTAGCCAGACTGCACCGGGAGGAGAGAGTCCATTCTACTATATTCTTCTTAGCCGTCGTGAGTGTCTAGATATTATTTTTTTCCGAACTGCACAAAGAGACTTTTGGTTTCCTGAACTTTAATGCTGAATTCCGATGCTTTGCTTACCGAACTGATGTCCAATTGACAAAGACTGTCACAGCTTGCTGAACCATACTGAGGCAAAGTATAAGAGGATGTTATTGACTGTCATGTCTATTTGCTTTTGTCCCTAGGTACCAACCGCAAATTTTGACAGAGCCATAGTTAGATGTTTTCCAAATTTGTTTTGACGAAATTGTTGAGCATAAAGTCCCAACATGCTGTTCTAATCTGAGGGTTAGTTAGGGTACTCACTGATGATGCTCGCTACATGTAATAACAGTTGATGTCTTTTCTTTGCTGAATCTAAATGTTTGCCATTTCTTCTGCAGTTACTCTTGCTATTGACTTGTACTGTAACCTTAGAATGTGTAGTGGTCCAAGCCTTGATTAAATTGAAATTCTTTAGGAGATTTGGTCGGCCAGTATTGTATGATTAACATTTGATTTAAAGACTAAGGGCCAGATGTACAAAGCTTTTTGCATGTCGCAAAGAGAGAATTTTGCTGTTTGCGACGTGCAAAAAGCACTTCGCAATGCACAAACCTCATTTTGCGTTTTGGTAACCTGGATGCCGAATCACAAAACGGGTTTGCGAGTTGCAATAAAGAAGGGGTGTTCCCTCCTAATTGCGAGTCGCAGTGCAAACCAGTCGCAATTTGCACCCTTTTGAAATGGGTGGTAACCCATTCGCAAAAGGGAAGGGGTCCCCAGGGGACCCCTTCCCCATTGAGAATGGCACTGTTAATATTCTATCCTATGGACTACTGCCTGCTCTGAAAAAATGAAACAAAAACGTTTCATTTTTTGTTTTTGTAATGCATCTCGTTTTCCTTTAAGGAAAACGGGCTGCATTACAAAAAAAAAAAAAAACTGCTTTATTAAAAAGCAGTCACAGACATGGTGCTCTGCTGTCCGCAGCAGGCCACCATCCCTGTGAGGGCCGCCATTCGCAAGGGGGTCGCAAATTGCGACCCACCTCATGATTATTCATGAGGTGGGCCTTTGCGACCCCCTTGCGAGTCACAGATGGTGTCAGGGACACCATCCAACATTCAGAATTGCGGCCCTAAGTTACATGATTTTAGCATTGTTAATATAGGGAAATAAACATTCTAGCTTTTACATAAAGGTGTGGTTATTCATTGCGGAGAGGTCATGGTGTGTGGAAATTACTGATTTTTATGATTGTCGATGCTATTGATTGCTATTGCTCTTGCTTTGTATTGGTACAGGGTCCCATGGTGGGAACTACTCTAAGCGCTGTCAAAAGGTCCATCGGCCTAAAACGCATCCCCTTATAAATTAATGTAAATTAACCAAATAAGGTCAGACACACTAGCATTACCAACTATGTATAGAGTTTGATATTCTTGTTAGGGATAGCTGGACCCTTGTTCACTTACTCTGAAGAAGAACATCGTTTTGTTAAAAATGATAATTTCCTTTAACCTAAGTACTCTTGAACATATGGTTTCCCACTTAAGACCAGACGCTAGAATCTCCAGAGCCAATCAATATCTTGGGCATGGATAAGGTAATCAGCCTTGCCACTTAACAATATGGGGTACTTTCATCGGACCTGCTAACTCACACTGTCCCACAAGTGTCACACGGTATTGGCTCCTTTCCCATGGTCACTAGGTGAGGATGCAATATCACACAGTGGCACACAATGCATGCTGAAACCCCTGCAGAGAATGTTTCCAACTCACATTGTGTGGTGGTTGTGAACCGCTAATGTGGTTTAAAGTTTCACAAATTCCGAAGGATATCCGTAGCAGCCTTTGAAGCGTTTGTCTGTTTTTTACAGGGGTCAGATTGGCTCACAGGCAGTGACCTGCACAAAACACTGCACCCTTCCTCTAAACCCATGCCCCTCCAGAAGCACTTTCATGGCTGGTGAGGTAATGTGATCAAGACCACCACTTTCTTCAGCCCCACCTGTCGAGGTTTCCTCCAATCATAGAGTAAGTTTTTTTTAGGTTGGCTTGTCTGTTTTGGGTTATAACACTGTCAAGCCAGATGAATCCTAAAAGTGAGTGGGTTGAAAATGGCTGACTATCATTGGTGGAATTATGTGTGGAATGGAAGATATATTGTGAAATACAAGGATTGGAGCAGAGGATATTTTCTGTTCCATGTCAGTTTGGCAGCAGTACTAAGGAGAAATTAGGAAAGATTTCTAGATTACATGTCAGCAATGGTTGCTATGAAGGGATTGGGAGGTCTGAGGAAACAATCATTACTATACACCAAACTATGTAGAACCTGTCATATTAAACAGGGATAGTTTGCTTGCACACCGAAGCATTTCCTTTTAAAGTTAGTCCAGCTTAATGTCTTGCAAAGCGCTTCCATAAAACCACTTCACAAAACAGCCTCGACGACATGTGCTGAAATAGTATTCACCTTTCAAACGCAATCTTATGCAAAGAACTGATAGTGTTTGGGCAAACGTGGTGGGCAATTTAAAGAAAGTGATAGGATTTGTATCAGTGGAGCTACTGAGCCATAAGAAATGAAAGAGGTTAGCTTAATTTCCACAGGCCTGATATTACCAAGAAGGCTGAATGCCAAGCACTAAATATCAAGAACAACACACAATCTGTTTCCGTTGAAGCAACTTGATGGCGAGTACCAACTGAACATGATGATGATGAGAAGGCCAGGTACCAGGTCATAGGATAAATACCACGACCCAGATTGCTCGTTCGAGATTCTTAGGCAACGATTGTCTTGTCCTGGAGGGGTAGGAGTTATTCATCGCACCCAATAAAAAACACAATAGCCAGTGGTTTAATGGGTGCGATAAATAGAACCTATTACGAGTTTGGTCCACGGAGGCTCTTTTCTGACATTCAATGGTCGCTAGAAGAACCCAAAAATTTCAAGGGTAAAGTCACATGTTGATTCACACAACAATGGGATAGCAGACCAGCATGGAAACTGGGCCAGTGTTTTGGAATTTCTGAAGTTTCAAAACTAGCTGTAGAATAGGTTTTATGGACCATTATGGGTGTAACCGTTGGCAAAATTTGGTGACCATGCACCAACTAATTTCATTAGGGTTAGTCATGAACTGATGCAAGCAGTTTCCGTCTTTCAGATTTACTCATAGCAATAGTAGGATAAAGCAAATTTCTAGGGTGATAATGGAATGGGACCCCCACAAAATTAATGGGATGCAGGGAAATATGGATTGTTCAACAGCAAAGAAGCTATGTGCTGAGAAAAAGAATATTAAGTGCAAATTTACTTTTGCATTACCATTCAGTATGTGGAACTGTTAAAATTATGCATGTGGGAAATCATACACATTTGAATACTTAGGAGATCTCAGCCCTGACTGGGGAACCTCCACACACATCAGTATACGTTTTATTAGTAAATTCGCGAAGGATAGTGCAGAAGTGGCTGGAAAATGGGTAATACTTAGTACTAAAGGACGGGGTTAAGTGCGGATTAAGGAGGGCTTGAGAGGGGACTGGGGTGAATCTTAGGGAGGGACTTGCACCGAACCACAAAACAGTAACCCCATTCTTATTCACAAACTACCAAATTTACGAGTGTAAAGTTACTACAGACAAAAATAACACAACACAGTTGTAAATGTACTCCAGATCAGAGCTGGTCTGAGTCCAAAATCACACATCACCAACCAATGATACTACCAAAAACACCCTCCCATAGAAAGCAATGGAGATAGGGACTTAAAATAAAACCTGTTGGGAAATAATGTTTAATGAAATTAAATAATTTAAAATAGTTACAGTAAATTACATGCATTTACATTTCTAACTATTTTTAAATTACTTAATTTTATTAAACATTATTTCTTATGGGGTTTATTTTAAGTCCCTGCCACCATTATTTTCTATGTGAGGGTGATGTAGTGTCAGTGGTTGGCTATGTGTGGTGCTTGACTTACACCTGCTCTGTTTGTGTGTTGTAACTTCACAGTCATAAATTTGGTTCCACCTCATAATTGAGACAATGGAAACATGTATGTATACACTTTTGTGTAACTTTACACTCATAATGGTGAATGACCAAAAGTAGTAAAGTTGCACCGGCACTATCTATATTACAGAAAGGGCCGCACAAGTGTCTACGGCCCCTTCTGTAATGCCAAAGTGCCCTGGAGGCTACAAAGTAGGCGCAAGTACTCACTGTGCCCCCAGAGCTCTTGGGCCAAGGTTACACAAAAGCATAACTTTAAACAACAAAATGTCAACTTACTTTCCTGGAACAAACCCAAACGTGTTAATGCAATCCCCACTGACCACCTACATCACCTTCTATTCCACTCTCTCCCTGACAATTTCTGTCAAAAGCTCCTTATCAATGCCAAATCAGCCCTACAAATCGAATTGCCCTCCTGATTCTGTCAACCTGCAAAACACTAAAGCATAGCAAAGTAGCTCAAATGAGGGAATTATTAGCCTGGCCCTCATCTATCACAAACAACTGACTTGTAACCATTGTTCCCTGATAATAACAAAATAATGTCTGGATACTGCCCTTCCCACACACTGAGCCCACCCCATCAGATTTGGAGGTGGCCATCATCAGCAGCATACTGTTAGTTAGCTGCTGTATACTTCCTAACCCGAGACAACGCTACCACTAGTGATGTGTCTTGGAGTCTGTAGCTAGCACAACCCACACATTTAGTGTGTCCAGTCCTAAAGATGAAGCCACTGTCCAGTTTATAAATCATGATGGGGATAAACGTCACCAAAGAAATAAAACAAATGTTGGCAACTCACAGAGGTAGTGGTTGAGAAGAATCTGCAGTCAAGGTGCACTAACATTGCAATTAAACCTCAATAGGAGCAATTTGAGCTTCAGTACATCTTTCATGGAAGTTAGAAGTAGACTGGGAGAGGGAAGGGAATGGGACAAGAGAGCGAAACAGAGACTTTGGATATTGTCACACTGGTTAGCTGCACAGCAGGAGCATTGATATCGAAAAGCAAGAGAAGCCTTTTAAGATTATCTTGATAATACCTAGAAAATCAAATTTTAAGATTGCATATTGCTAGAACTGATAGCCTTAGGCTGGTCTTCCCCCCAAATGATTGCCTTCCTCCTCTGCGTTTCTGATCTTGTTTAGCTAGCTTTAAGACTCTGGGCACTTTTCAACTGCTAACCGGTGCTAAAGTGTGTGTGTTCTCTCCCCTAAACATGGAAATATTGGCTTATCCCCAATTGGCATATTTAATTTACTTAAAAGTCCCTAGTCCAGTGCACTCTATGTACCCAGGGCCTATACATTAAATGCTACTTGTGGACCTTCAGCACTGATTATGCCACCCACTTAAGTAGCCTTCTAACTATGACTCATGTCAGTTATTGCAGAGCCTGTATGTGCAGTTGACACTGCTATGTCGACCTGGCGAAATTACTATGTTGACAGACCAAAATCTTCCCTATTTATATATATAAGTCAACCCTAAAGTAGGCCCTGGACAACCCTGAGGGCAGAGTGCAATGTGTTTATAAGGCAGGACATGGAGTTTAAGTTTCACATCTCCTGATAGTGGAAAACTCCCAAAGATGTTTTTTTACTACAGCAAAGCCTACCTCTCCCATAGGATAACATTGGTATTACCTTATTACATCTTATAAGTGTAATTCACAATCTGGAAGAAATAAGTTTTTCAAATTTGGTGTCTCTGGAATCACCATTTAAAATCACAATTTATGGTGACGTCTGATTTCAAATTGGTATTCTGAAAATGCCACTTTAAAAAGTTGCCATTTTCTTATTTCGGCCATTTGGTGCCTGCTGCCTGTCTCTAATCACATGTCTGGTGTGGGGTGACAGCTGGGCTTTTTGTATTTCTCCTAGACAGCCACATACAATCGGACTTTAGATGTGACCTGATGGGTCATCCACACCCTAATGGACCATCCAGGGCAGAATGGGAGTGGGTAGTTGGGCACAGCCTCACAACTGTCCCCACACAAAGGGCTGCATAACCCCCTGTAGGGAGTCTGGCGCCAGGGGTGGAAGGGCAGGATCTCTGTGCAGTTCGAAGGCCTGATTTTGAAGTCTCCCTCACCTCAAAGGCCAAACTGGGTATAAGTACTGGACCTCTGACCACCAACTCAGTACACCTCTGGACCTGTGGATACTCATGAAGAAGGGCTGATGTGCTTCTACAAGGACCTGCTGACCTGCTGTGCAGACCTGCTGACCTCTTTCCTGAGGAATGAGAACTGGACCTACAACCTCCATCTTGAACCCAGAACCCCAGAGTGACTCAAAAGGCTAGTCTGCTGGTCTTCTGATCTCAGCCTTAGGGACATAACAGGCTCCCCAAAGCTCCTGAACCCATTTTCATCAATTTCCTGACCCCCCCCCCCAAGAGGCACCTCTCAGGTCCTGGGCCTTTGGAATTGTTTTTTGGCTCCTGAAATCAGGCTTTTGGGGTCCTTGCAACTGCAAACAGGCCTGTTTGCACCAGAAGCACACCGCTCACCAGAAGAATCAGCGTGAGCCATCGCGAACTCGTCTCTTCGCAGAGCAAGTGTCACCGCTCATGACCATGATGCTCCAGCCGTGGAACAATGCTAGTGGTGCTCTTCTTGCTCCTGGTGATCTTCTTTCCCACAAACGGGACTCTAGGAACAATTCTTGAAAAGGTAAAACTTCAGCGGGACTTATCCAACCTGCGCTCTATCAGAGACAGTCTGACCTTTAGGACTTAGCCCTGTCTAGTACAAGCAGATATCCCCAGCTGGGGCTGTTGTGTAGCCATTTTAGTTATAGCTTCATACACAGTATTTTAGCAAACTAGGCCTGCCGCTGTGCACTTTAACCTAGATATATTTTATTCAGCTTCGTTTATTATTTTAACAATAGCCACATTTGCAGTCTTGTTTTATTTCTCTCTATCTAGCTGTTCTTTGTGTAGGTCAGCACTGCTTTCTTAAACAAGACATTTCTTTCACTCTGTGCTTTTCTCAAGGCTGCAGTAAGATAGGTTACCGGCAAACATGGTAACGCTTTGTCTCTAGTGTTCATAGAAACATACACATTCTTATGTAGGGATCCTTTCTTGGAACATCAGCTGTGTTATTATAAAAACACTACTTTGACCCATGTACATTAAAGGGCGATTCCAGCCAGATGACCACAACTTTGTGCTGATTGCTGAGAGCTTTGCTACAGCTGCTTATGTAGACTACAGGCCTCTTGCTCAGGTATGAGGGATGATGTCTTCCCAGGGGAACCTGAAGGGCAGAACTAGAGCTTGACATGCTGTGCTCTAACATAGCCTAGGTACATGGTATTTAAAAAGTAGGACGTATGTTTACATTTTGCATGACCTGACAGAAAATCTCCAAAAGTTGATTTTTACTGTTGTAAGGCTCTCCTCCCATAGACTAGCAGTGGGCTACATTATTACACTTAATACGTGATAACAGATAGAGAAACACTTCTTTTACCCCCTGTATTGTAATGTAAAATCATCTTTAATGGTACAGTTGGTTTTTGAGCTACTGCTCTAAAAATGCCACTTTTATCAAGTTAGCATTTTTCTGCCTAAATCAAATGAGCCTCTCTGCCAGTGTCCATGGTCATAAGACTGTAATGACTCTCCTCAGTGTGAAGAGTATTCCTTCAAGACATGGAACAAAAGGCCCTTGGGTGTGGGGTAGGGTGTTCAACTCCTGAGCAGGATATCCTAGGGGGTTGTACTCAGCCCTGACTGTGCTTCAAAGATAGCCTCGGGCTATGCCCACCTGTTAAAAATGGGGTCTCTGTTTGAGAGTGGTTTGCATCCTCTCCAAGTAGGGACCACACTCCAGTCAGGTTGAGGGTGCCACACAGCTAAGATAACCCCTGCTCACCCCTTTAGTAGCCTGGCACGAGCAGTCTGGCTCATCTCAGAGGCAATGTGAAAAGTATTTGTACACACAGTAACGCAGTGAAAACAGTACAAAATGGCCCCACACCAGATTAGAAAAATAGCCAATATTTATCTGATTACAAGACCAAAATGACAAAAATCCAATACAAGTCAAAATATCATTTTTTAAATGTTTAAGTAAGTTTCAATCCATAGGAATCAATGGATATATCTATTTAGCACAAAGTACCTGGGATGCATCAAAAACAAAGACAAAGCAAAGCCGCAGGGATGGTGAGGAGTCAGAAAAGCAGAGCGATATGTTGGTTCCTTACTGCACAAGGGAGTTAATGTGTTGATTCTTTCCTCGCAGGTGAGACAATGCGTTGGTTCCTTACTCTCAAGGGAGGTGATGCATCAATTATTTCCTTGCAGGAAAGGCGATGCGTTGACTTCTGGACACACAGCCTTGGTTCCTTATTGCGGTGTGAGGCTGATGAAAATTTTCGCCCAGGGACGATGCATGGAAATCCAGAAGAGCTTTGTTGATGGGACCACGGTGAAACAGGCGCTGCGTCGATTCTGCAGCTGCGATACAGGCACTGTGTCAATTCTCCAGCTGTGGGGCAGGCCCTGCCTGAGTTCTTCAGCCGCAAGACAAGCACTGTGTTGATTCTTCCAGCGAGGTGCATTGATGCATGTGTTTTCTCCTTCAGATCACCAGCTCACACATCCAAAGGCCGAGGGACTGGAGTTGGCAACACCTGGAAAGTTAGGACTCTCAGCAGAAGAGCCCAGGAACTAGCAGATGAAGTCTTTGATGTCCCTGAAACTCAGGAAAGCTCACTCCAACCCTGGGAAAACCTTTGGAAGCAGGATGTAGAAAATCAAGTCCAGTCCTTTCACTTCCAGGACAGAAGCAACAAGAAGCAGGCCAGCACAACAAAGCAAAAGGTAGAGTGGCAGTCCTTCCTACAGCATCCAGCTCTTCTTCCTGGCAGAATTTCCTTAGTAAAGAAGGATTCTAACTATGTGGTATCAGAGGCCCAGTACCTATACCTATGTCTGTCTCTGAAGCACAAGACCCTGCCTTTCCCTGCCCTGGCCCCTGACACACTCCAGCAGGTTGGAGACCGCTTTGTGTGAAGACAGGCACAGCTCTATTCAGTTGCAAGTGTCACCTCCTCCCACCACTCTAGCTCAGGAAGAACAATCAGCCTAGTGATGGGCCACCAGGATATGCAGGGCACACCTCAGCACCCTTTGTGTGGCTTTCTAGAGTGAATGCACTAACAGCCCAACTGTCATCCTGACCCAGATATGTATTCAGCAGACAGGCAGAGGTACCGAATGGTTAAGCAAGAAAATGCCAATTTCTAAAAGTAGCATTTTCAAACTTACAATTCAAAAACCAACTTCACCAAAAGATGTATTTTTAAATTGGGAGTTCCGAGACCCCAAACTCCACATCTCTATCTGTTCCCAATGGGAAATTACACTTAGAAGATATTTCAAGGCAATCCCCGTGTTATCCAATGGGAGAGATAGGCCGTGCAATAGTGAAAAACAATTTTAGCAGTAGTTCACTACCAGCACATGTAAAGCATACCATTACACATCCTGCCTTTTAAATACACTGCACCTTGTCCATGGGACTGCCTTGGGCCTAATTTAGGGGTGACCTACACGTAGTAAAAGGGACGGATTGGGCCTGGCAAGAGGGTGCACTTGCTAGGTCGACATGGTAGTTTAAAACTGCACACACAGACACTGCAGTGGCAGGTATGAGACACATTTACATGGTTGGTAGCAAATCAGCGCTGCACACACAGTAGTATAATTTGATTTACAGGCCCTGTGCATGCATAGTGCCCCTTATTAGGGACTTACTAGTAAATCAAATATGCCAATCATGGTTAAACCAACACAAGTAAGACAGGGAGCACTTGCACTTTAGTACTGGTTAGCAGTGGTAAAGTACTCAGAGTCCTAAAAACAGCAACAAAATGTAGCACACAGTCAAAAACAGGAGGTCAGAGGTAAAACGCTTGGTGATAACCCTACAAAAAAAGCCATTTCCAACATCACCTCTTCCTAATTTCTAGGCGTTGCCTGTCCTGCTACGGACAAATTCAGTGCACGCATAAGCCTATCTGTCTTTGTCCCCCTAGACAGACTGGAGCAAAACCCAGGAATGGGAGATGGTTAGACAAAGGGGCATCTTCCACCCACAGGGTGGCACTGGGTAGAGAATAAGGATAATACCTTTAGAAGCTCTCATCTGAACACTCCTTGTAGTAAGCTGGCCTGGTGTTTGGTGTTACTACCTTGTACCATGCCCAGGTATCACCTTACTAGTGAAGTGTAGACGGTATCTAGGAAGTCAGGCTCTTTAGAGATAGCTGTGGATGAGCAGCCAGGACTTATGTAGGAAATATGCAAAGCTTAAGCAACACCACTCATAGTCACAAAGCACTTACACACATGAAAGAACCACACAGTGTCACAAAACTAAAAGTACTTTATTTTAGTGACACAAATTCTAAAATACTATATAGGCAATACTCTACTAGCAGGTGAGTGAGCACACTATTATCTACACATTAGTTGTAAGGAATGAGCATAGGAAGTAATAGAAAATAGTGCAATAACAATTGACAATAGTGACCATCGAGGGAGCCCAAACCATATACCAAAAACATAAAAAATGGAATACGAATGATGGACCCCCACTGAGGTAAGTGGAATCTGTAGAGGGGAGCTGGAGGAACTAGGAACCCCAAAAGGTAAGTACCAGAGAGCTCCACAGCAACCAGGAGAGAAAATGTAAGTACCTGTTTTTTGCCAAACCCACAGAGAAACCTTGTAAAAGGACTGTGCAAACCCAAGCAAGACTGCAAGAAACTGAAGATGGATCCAGACAGAGGAGGACCTGCAAATGAAGGGGACCAAGTCCAGTTCCAGTTGGAGTGTCTGGTTGGGGCAGAAGCCACTACCCAACCCTCTGGAGATGCAGGATCAGGTCGACAGTGAGGACCAGGAGTCCGCGTGCAGCACAGGAGCAGAGGAAGAGTTCCAGGAGTGATGCTGTGAATGTCCCACATCCAAAGAAGAGTTATAGTCTGCCAGTGGTGTGGAAAAAACACCAACTAGCCTTTGCAAAGGCAAGAGTTGTAGGAGAAGTTTTGCAGAGCTGCTAAGAACCAGGAAGGACTGAGGGAACTCAAGCTAAGGAGGGAGTCCCAGATGACCCTCAGCAGTCAGGAAAGCAAGAAGTCATGGATGCAACTCCCACAGGCAACTCACAGGCAGCAGGCACCGGAGTCGCAGTGAGGCTCACTCAGCACACATGAAAAGGAATACCACGTCAATGGAGCAGCAGGCAGGAGACTACGCATTGCAGAGAAGAGTACTGGAGGCTGAGACTACACGGGGAGTAAAGATCCCTTGGAAGAAAAGTCAACAACTCTTGGTAGCTACAAGAGTCGCAGTACACAGGGGTACTGTCCTGTAAGGAGAGGCAAAGACTCACCACCTCCCAGGTTGGACAGTTGGTAGAGGGGACCAAGTAGACCACTCAAGACTACCACTTGTGTTGCAGGATCCATGCAGAGTTGCAGGAGAGATGATTCACGTGGCAGGTCGTCGTTGCAATTGGTGCCTGCAGTTGCAGGGGAGTGACTCCTTTACCCCAAGAGAGATTCCTTCTTGCTTTTTGATGCAAACTGAAGACTTGCTGACCTCAGAGGATGCCCAGCCAGGGAAATGTTGCAGTTGCTGGAAGGAGCCGGAGAAGCAATGCTGCAGGGCGAAGTCGTAGTTGGAGCTGCAGATTGTAGGTTCCTGTGAAGTGCAGTTGCAGTTCCAGAAGTCAAAGTAAATATTGCAGAGGAGTCATGCTGGAATCTTGCACGTTGAATCTGAGGACCTACCCAAGAGGGAGACCCTAAATGGCCCTAAAAGGGGGATTGGTCACCTAGCAGGGTAAGCACCTATCAGGAGGTGGCTGTGACATCACCTGCCTGACCTGGCCACTCACTCAGATGCTCCCAGAGGCTTCTGCCCACCTTGGATTCAAGATGGCAGAATCAAGAGGCCACCTAGAGGATCTCTGGGCACTGCCCCTGGGGTGGTGATGGACTGGGGAGTGGTTACTCCCCTTTCCATTGTCCAGTTTCACACCAGAGCAGGGAATAGAGGTCCCGAACCACTGCAGGCTGGTTTATGCAAGAAGGGCACCAAATGTGCCCTTCAAAGCATGCCAGTGGCTCGAGGAGGCCACTCCTCCCAAGCCACGTAGCACCCATTTCCAAAGGGGAAGGGTGTTGACTCCCTCTCCCAAAGGAAATCCTTTGTTCTGCCTTCCTGGGCTTGAGTTGTTCAAGTAGCAGTAGGGTCAGATACCCATCTGTAGGAATGCAACAGTGCTGGCTGCCCTGGAAAACCCTGCAAATTGGTAGGAGTAAAGCTGGGGGTCCTCCAAGGAGCCCCCAGAGTGCATGGCAATAGTATTCTGGTAAGATTCCAACATGTTTGACACCAAATATGCTTATGTTCAGAGTTATCATTATGCTGCTGGGCATCAGTAGTGACCTATGTCCAATACACAGCTAAAATGGCTTCCCTGCACTCACAAAGTCCAGGAAAATGGAGCTGCAGTTCGTGGGGCACCTCTGCTCATGCAGAAGTGCCCTCACAAAAAGATACCTGCACCCTGCCCTCTGGGTTCGGAGGGCCTGCCATAGGGGGGATTTACAGTGACCCGCTGTAGCGACCTGTAATGAAAGGGTGCATGCACCTTTTCACACAGGCTGCAATAGCAGGCCTGCAAACACATTTTACATGGGTTCATATGGGCGGTATAATACATGCTGCAGCCCATGGTGAACCTCTGGTGCCCCAATGCCATGGGTACCTGGGTACCATATATTAGGGTCTTACGGGGGCACCTGTATGCCAAATGTGGGGTGTGTAAAGTCCCAAGTAACCAAATCTAGAGGGAGAGAGCACAGTCACTGGGGTACTGGTTAGCAGGATCCCAGTGAACACAGTCAAAACACATTGACAGCAGACAAAAAGTGGGGGTAACCATGCCAAAAAGAGGGTACTTTCCTACACTCTTGGACTGGTGGAAGATTCAGAAGAATGACTGCTCTGCTGTCTGAAGAAGGAAAACTAGACCTGCTTGTCATGAACCCAGGGTATCCAGAGGTGTTTCAATAGTCTGGTGGATGAACTCCTGTTTAAGTTAGAGAAACACAAGCTTCCAGGGGCTTTCCCTGCAACTGCCAAGCTGATCTGCACCAATTGGACCTGCCTCTGCCCTGCTCCTAGCATCTTCTGGAGTGAGTCCTGAGCCCCAGGAAGTGCACCACTAAGTTCTGGTCCCTTATCTAACCTCAGAGTGTACTCCACCTACCTTAAGACTGATGAAAACAAGCTTCAGGTGGAAACCCAAATGTTTTGGGCTTGTCATCATCACAAATAGACTCCTCGCATTGAACAAAAAACATCTGGGATGCCTCCTGATGTGAATCTTCAGCAACAACTGCTCTTCTTGTGAGCCATGACAGTCTGTGTCTAATGCGACATTCAACGTCTATTGCCAACATGAAGCTTCAGCGGCAACCTGCTCCTTCTACTGACAATGGACTCCTTGTGTCCCATACCAATGCGAAGCTCTAGAAGAAGCTCCCCAAAAAGACTTGGACCGTGAGAAGGTAAACTCTTCACCAGGACAAACCCGGTCCCCGTGCTCCATCATGGTGTAGGTCTGAACATAGAGGGCTTCCCCCGGACCGATGCCAAGCAGAATTCAATCAATATCAAGGTCTTCTTGGGTGCGGACTTGGGACTCTGCCCTCTTGAACTTTCCAACCTTCAGCAAAGACTGCACCATGATCCCACACTACAGCAGCCTGCCAATCTGCGTTTTGTATCCAGCTGCAACTTGCCCCACCAACGGCATGTCAATGACCACTTTTTCCACCATAAACGTTTCTCAGTCAGAAGGTAACGGTTCCACCAGGTCAAACATAGTTTCTGTTTCCAACCAAAGATCCATTGTGGTCACCCTTAACTTTTGGCTTTAACCAAGTCCAGAGCGAACAGGTATCTCTGATTGGCACTCTGTGGTTTTTGGCACTATAGTCACCTGAAACTTTCAAAACTCATAATTTTGGTTATCCTGCTTGGATTTTGTTAATTTTGGTGTAATTTTAATTATGACATTTTACTCTATTGTTCTTTATTAAATTGGGATTTTCTTTTTTTTTTTTTCAATTTATTACTGTTTGAGTGCAGCATAAATACTTTACACATTGCTTGTAAGTGAAGCTTGACTGATTTAGTGCCAAGCTACCAGATGGTTAAGCCC
The DNA here is from genome assembly GCF_031143425.1 of Pleurodeles waltl. NCBI lineage: Eukaryota > Metazoa > Chordata > Amphibia > Caudata > Salamandridae > Pleurodeles > Pleurodeles waltl. Next base: position 600,886,999 of record NC_090438.1, read on the forward strand.
AAGTTTATTCAGTGATTTTTGTGGGTTACCCTGAAAGGGACTGTGCTTATTATTTTAGCAGTGAGGCTTCCACCCCTCTCAACTCATTGTCCAATTTCTTGGAAAATTATACATTATGGCCCTCATTATAAAATTGGTGGTATATACTGCCTACCGCCGCGACGACGGCCGCCAAAAAGACTGTCGCCAAGCCTACCAGCCGTCCACCGTATTATGACCGCAGCTGGATTTCCACCAGAAGGATGGCGGAAATCTGGCTGTTGCCATGCCGGCGGATGACAGTAAGGTGACGCTGCTGCCAGCAGCAGCGCCATGCCAGTAAACTGCTGCAGACCGTATCATGACACACCATACGGCCAGGCAGTGTTCTGCTGGCGGACGCTGCTGCTGGCAGCAGCTCCCGTCCCGTCTCCTGCCAGAGGACCCCCTCACAAAAGTTAAGTCGGGTGCTCCGACAGGGGAGGGAGTTAGGGGTGTGTGTGGGGGTGTGGGGGTGTATGTCTGTGTGTGCATGAATTCGGGTGTGTGATGAGTGTTGTGTGTGTGTGCATGTATGAATGTGTGAGTGCGTGTTTGTTGTGTTGTGTGTATGCGTGTGTGCCTGTACATATGTAAGTGTGTGTGGATGTGTGTGTGAATGGATGTATGCATGCATGCTTGAATGTGGGAATGAGTGTGTGAATACGTGTGTGTGTATGTGAATGAAGGTGCATGCAAGAAGGGGGGTCTGGAGAGGGAGGGGGTGAAGGGGAAACCTGGGGAGGGGGAGGGGGAGGGGGGCAGGGAAGACCCTATCAGTGATAGGGAAGGAATTCCCTGTCACTGATAGTGCCTACTGCCATGGTTTTTGTGGCGGTAAGGAAGCCATTATCCCGCAGGTGGGCTAGTGACGGCCGCCGGACTTGAGCCAAACCGCCAATGTCTTAATATGGGGAAAAGTACTGCCAGACTGTTGGCAGTACTTTTCTCCATTTTACCGCCGTCCACCAGGGTCGTAATGAGGGCCTATGATTCTACATATTGTTATCTGCTGATTGGACAATTAGCAAATTGAGTATAGGTTAACATTTGGGTAAAGAATTGTTTTAGGAAAGAAAAGAAGTACCCCTTCCATCCAGTCATGAGAAGATATATATTTTGGGATATGTGTAGCACATGATGTTACCTCTCCAACCAAATGTTTTTTTGGGGTGGGGTTCTGTTTTGAGACATGTGCCAAAATAAATTATCAGACTATATCAAGAGATTCTCTCCTGTAGCGCTCATTTTCAGGACCTCATTATGAGTAACCTATTAATTCAGATGGTTCCAGTAGCAGGAATTATGTGGCCAACTGGAATTATGAGGTCCATGGAACATCACAGCCATGTCTTGCTTCCCCAAGATCTTTCGACTGCTAAAAGCTGCCAAAAGCTCCACAGGAAACAGCAGGGTGGAATGGGGAATTATCAGGTGATGCAGATCTGGATTTACAGATTAACTCGCTAATTCCACTTATTTTTATTTGAACCTCAGGGTCACTGTAAGAAAACAGGCTTATTGCAGCTCTTTCCCCAACTTGTTGCCCCATTTTGGACTACTAGCTGCTGATTTTCAACTTTGAGAGTGAACCTGCTGTCCAGACCTCAGTGAGAGTGTTCTTTTCACTTTCAAATTATATGTTTAAGTGGATACTTCCAATTGGCATGTGCTGACTTACTTATAAGTCCCTAGTATACGGTACCCAGGTACAAAGGGCGTGTAAGGTTGGCTGTCCACACAACAGCTGCACCACTAGTTGTGCCACTCTGTGTGTGACAAAGTGAAAACACGACTTTCAACTGCCATTGCTGACTGAAGAGGCTGTGCATGCACTACACATAAAACTTTGCCATTACCATTAATGTCAAAGTCCCTTAAGTCCTTTAACTATATATATAAGTCTCCTCTAAGGCAGGCCTCTGAGGCCCTATGGCGAGGAGCTGTATATTGTTAAGATAGACATATATCTTTGATATGTCTATGCAGCAAAGCCCTAATCTGTTGGTATTTGATGAGGACTGTTAAGTAGCTTTATAAGGTAATAGCAGAATTAACGGTTGGCAATCCAATGCATCTAACTTCTGACAGAACCTACCTAACTATGTCATGTAAGGTAGCAAATTAAAGGGGACATCAAATATGACTCAATGGTGCTGCCAATATTTATGTCTAATTAAATGCTGGCCACTTTTGTGAAAGTTGCCACACTTTTACCCAGCTAGTCCAGTGACTTTTCAGAGTCACAAGGACTGAGACAGGTTTCTGCCCCCTTGGGGAGATGTGTGAACGATTCCCAGGCCAAGAGCAAAGGCTGTTGCAACACTGGAGGTGCAATCCTCACCCACAGGATGGTCTGCAAAGGGTGTTAGCCCAAAGGGCAAGCATCAAAGGATGATAACACCTTTGAAGGGCCACTATGACAACACTCACGCAGGAAGTCTTTTGTTTCCCCTTGACAGGGTATAGCCAGGGCAAAAGAAGGGAAAACTGGTTTCAGAACTAGTTTTCTGCAGTCATTCTGCCCATAGTGGTCCCACCCCCAGGAGTGGGCTACCAAGGCCCTCTCACTCGAGGAAGACTTCAGCCATGTTGGTTGTGGCATGCAAGATGCACTCTGGGATAGCTAGATGCCAACCATCAGCGGAACTGTGTCGCCAAGTAGGAAGGGACCTTATAGCCAATTGGCTGGTGACCCCATTGACCCCTCAGGGCACTTTGCTGGGATATAGTGGGCACCCCTGGAACCCGAGACTTTAGTACTGACTGGATTTGGACCAAGGATGAGAAGAAGACCACTCTGCACCCACTTTTGGGGGAGTAGAGTTTGGACCTTTTTCTGTGTGCCTGGCTCAGGAAAAAAGTTGATTCCCAGCTCCAATCTGAAGCAGGGACCCCAAGGGTCAGTTAGCTGCCCCCACCCCCCTGGAGCTGGAAGAGCCCAAATTGCATTCATGGTTGCTGCTACCGGACACCAGGTACTCCGACGAACAACTTAGTAATAACCAGAAGTTGCACGAGTCTGCTGAACCTGTGGTTGTTGGTTGTGACCAGATTCGTTCACTTCAAGGGACAGTAGCCCCCAGCAAAGGTTTGCACCGGAACCGCTGTGTTGTATAAACTACAGGACTGCAACAGCAGCTCTTTGACCCCTACATTCAGTACTTTTTTTATTCAGTTATTTAATGTGAAAAGTTGACAATAAAGGAACATAAAAGTCGCATTGCTGCACAATTACAGTCAAGGTAAATAACAAGCATATTCGTTTTCTGCATGTTTCGTCATGACTAAAACACTTTTTTCATTCTAGCTAGTCCAAACCTGTCTTCCCTATCCCCCTGTCCCACCCCCGATATCACGTCCACATGTATGAACTCCAAAGTACTAGCCATGTAGAGACCCAAAAAAATCCTGCACAACCATTTGTTAGTAGTGTTCGGCCTCTATAGCATCTCGATTGGTCGAACTTCGGTGGGTGGACAATGTTCCTGATAAGGAAGAAATCTCAGCAGTTCGGTGCTCCTCACATTTTTTTACTATACCAGCATCAGGTGATAGTTAGTGTCTGCTTCAGCATCTGTAGGGTGACTAAGTAAAAAAGCCTCCAGTGGTCCCCAGATGTCTCGAGGTCTCAAGCTGAGTGGTAGTGGTTTATTATATACTTCAAGCAACCAATTTTCAAATTTAGGGGCTCAGCCGCATTCACAGGCGATTCTTCTCTTAGCAAGTAGAAGGCTGAGTGAGACGTAGCTACCGAAGCCTGCCTCATTGTCATCCCTATGGAGATCATTTGCGATAACAGAGTTTCGACTTCTCACTAGTAGCTCCAAACCTGGGAGCACAATCAGGCCAGGTGAAGGAAATCTGTCTTCTCCGCCCCACACCTTGAGCATCTGTCATCGGGGCATGTGTGGAATTTATGGAGGTTCACCGGTGTGTAAAATAATCTGTGAAGAAATTTATAATGGATGATGCTCAAGCTATTACTCAAAGCAATGCACCCCTTTGTTGATAGCAGTAGAGCCATTGAGCGTCAGTTAGGGGGGCGTCTAATTCCTTGTCCCAACACTCCTGGGCCTTAGCTCCCGGTCCTATTGGTTCCTGCTGAACCAATTGGTGCCGCCTGATATAGGATTGCCACTAAATGACTTGGCCCTTCCGAGATAAGTAATGTATGTAGTGTGCTAAAAGTAGGGGGCTCTTTGGGGAAATCAGGTGTGATAGCTTTTACATCATGTTGAAAGTGGATAATAAGAAAGACATCAAGGGATGTCTGGGGTTTCGCCACTAGCAGTTTGTCGCGCTCTGCAAATTGGCCCTCTCTATAAACGTTGCCTCTTGTGCAAACCCAGCCACCGCCAGCATATTTCGGCATGTATTTTCACATGTGACCGGAATCACCACTTGTCTGCAGGTGACAGTGGAGTCGGAGGGCACAGTGAGATGTGTCTCGTGGCCTAAGTAAGCTGAGGATGGGGTCGGGAAATGTACTCTTTTTCAGATGTGCTAGAATTGGCATGTATGGGGGGGCTGGTACCAATATATGGCATAGTGACCCTGGGTGGATGCATGATATAATTCCATGTCAGCAGCTTCAAAACCTATCCATTCAAATGGCTGGGTGCGCCTTTTCCATTTCAGCCGTGGTTGTTTGACTGCCTAGGCCAGTCAAATCAGTTATGTCTTGAGCATAAAAAAGAAATTGCATCCCAGTGAGTGCACGATGTTAAGGAACAGATATAGGAGTTTCGTCAGTATGACCATCTTCATGAGTGAGATGCGGCCCACCAGCGACAGAGGTAAGTAGATCCAGCGAGTTACGCTGCCCGTGGTGTTTGCTAATGAGGTGCCATAATTAGGGCGCATCAATTTATCCCAATCTCACAATATCTCTATTCCTAAATGCCGGAAGCCCGAATCGCATAATTTCAGGGAAAAACCTGGTTGAAATCTCAGAGTATTGGTGGCTAATGGGAAGATGTTAGATTTCTCCTGGTTGATCTGGATACCTGAGAGGCCTCCAAATCTAACAAATCCACACAGCACTGTGTTGAGGCTGTTCTTGGGGTCTCTAAAATAGAGTGTGATGTCATCCGCATAAAGGGAAATTAAAATGTGTCTGGTGGGGATTTGGATCGCGTCTTGCCTATGATGTTGACGAAGGTTGGCAGCTAAAGGATCCATCACAAGCGGGAATAACAGGGGCAACAGTGTGCTCCCCTGTTACATACCCCAAGTGATGTGGAAGGGATCTGATCTTGCGCTGTTCCCCTGTACCCGAACAGCATAATCCATGACAGAAATGCTGGCAGGAAACCCATCCATCGGAGTATGGCCATCAAATAGTCCCACTCCAGCGAATCAAAAGCCTTTGTGACATCCAGAAAAATAGCGCCTGATGAGCGGTCAGGGTCAATACTCTACAGTAATGTAAATAGCATTCGCAGATTTTGGGAAATAGCTCTTGCGGGGATGAATCCTGACTATTTCTGACTCACCAAAATGGCATTAAGAGGCTGAGGCGGTTGGACAAAACTTTCGATAGTATTTTATCATCACAGTTGATGAGAGACAATGGTCTATATGAGTCACAGTTGTTAGCTAGTTTATTGGGTTTAAGTAAGGTGATGAGCATAGCTTCTCACATTGAGAGCAGAAGGATTCCATCTCATTTTGCCTCAGAGTAGACTGCCCTCAGCATCGGCACTATGGTGCCCATGTATGTTTTATAAAAATCCCCCGGAAGGCCATCCAGTCCCGGGGCTTTACTGGACTGCAGGTGCATTATGGCTTCACTGATCTTGTCCCCCTCAATATCCAGCGCCAAGAACTCCCACTGCGCATCACTCAGCCAGCCTAGTGCAACATCCTCCAAATAGGCATCTCCATACACTGCCTGTTGTCTGGTCGAGGTGTAGAGGTGCATGTACTATGACTCAAAAACCTGGTAGGTAGTGTCTTGCATGAGGGTGCCATTAGCATCAGTTATCTCAAGAATAGTATTCTCAGAGCGGGGTGCACATATCATGGTGGATAGAGCATGTCCGGGGAGTTCTCCTTCCTCATACATTCAAGCTCACTCATATTTGTCGCGTTATAGAACTTCCCGTTCAGCCGCTTTCTGTTATTCAGTCATGGCTGCCCACAGCTGTTGGTCCCTGAGTCATGAGATGTTGCTAGAGCATTCTCAGAGCATGGATATTATCCTCCTTTTTTTGCAGTGTGTTCCGTATGACTCAGAGCACTCCTCCAATCTTTGCAAGGCATGGGCCCCATACAGTGACTTTAAATGCCTCCAATATTGTCCCTACCTTGGCCAATGTGTCTCGATTTTTTGTGAAGAATTCAGTAATTTTGTGGCATAGTTCCTCCTGAAGGGGGGCTCTAAAAGAAGAGTCGGGAAGAGTCTCTACCCAACAAGGGGCAAAGAAGGGGCTGGCAGGCTCAGCGGCAGGAGGACTGTAGAATGATCTGAGTAGGTGAATGCCAAATGAGTGGCACTGCGCACCCATGGGACAGTAACGTGAGAGAGGAGCCAATAGTCCAGTCTGGACCAACGAGTATGGGCCCAGGAGTAAAATGTTCCCTTCCTTCTTTGAGGGTAGAGCCAGCGCCAACTGTCTAGGAGCCCATGTTCTGGCATTATATATACGATGTTCCCTTACGTACCAAGATGGCTGTGTCCCGCAAGTATGAGGAATAAGCAGCAAATTGGAGGTAAGAGGCACAGCACATGGCAAACGAAATGTGTGATGGCATTAAGATGAGTCTTCTGCAATAGTATCAGATGGATATTGTGTCTGTCTAGATATGCAATGACATCTCTTCTCTTACGTGGGCTGCCAAGGCTCCTGACGTTCCATGTTAGTCCATTAACCCCTGAGTTTGGATAGTTAGCTTTTTTGTCTGCCATGCTTGTCATAGCCAATTGGTGGGGTCCGGCACTGGGGCCTGGGTCCAACCTGTTATGCCAGTGCGATGTGTGTTCTGCAACGAAACTCATGCAGAAGATCAAAAAATTCCTTCCCCTCCCACCCCCACACCTCCACTGATGGACCAAACCCACCAGGAATCATCCAACCCTCATACTCCCACATTAAACAAAGGTAAAGGAAGTAAGTCAGTTGTAAAGGTAGCAATTCCAGTCATAATGACCGGCAAGCATTGAATTTAACTCTGCAAAAACAAGTAGACCCAGAAAAATAGGGGTATCCTCTCAGGAGGGGTCATCTGGAGAGCCGTGCAGGAGACCCTCGTCTAGGCGAGGGTGTCTGCCGTATTCCATAGTCATCCCTGGGACATTTGGTGTGAATAGTCTCCATACTTTACCAACGCGGCAGGCGCTGACCTCATCTTGAAACATAATGACCTGTGTGTCTAGAGTTTCAGTTCGCTCAGAGGGCCTGAACAGGCTGTGTAGCTTGTGTTCAGGAGTAACCTCGTGTGGATGGTGGCTGTCGCTTTAGTATGGGGATAGCCGATACTCTCTTGTCATTTTGATTCCTACATGGCTGATGAGGGCCTCAAGCATGGCGAATCGCCATCTGCCAGCGAGGTCCTCAAAGCATTTCCCTCTAGATATTCTCCAGCTTGTTGAGGGAAATTGAAGATGTGGTCACTGCCCCGATGGGTAACCTGCAGCCGCACCAGATATAGCTTTGCGTATGGAATGTTAGCCTGCAGCAGTTTCTGTTTAATGCCAGTAAACTTCTTGCGGGTCTCCTGTACCTCAGTTGTGAAATCCAGGTATCTGGATAGCCCATTGCCCTCAAATTGCAGTGTTCACTTTTCACAAGTTAAACACAAGGTGACATCTCTGTCTCAATAGTTCATGAGCTGGGCGATAATTACACATAAGGAGAGCCCAGCGGAGGTCTTGTGGTCAGTGACCCATGAGCTCTTTCGACTATCAATAAGTTAGAGAAGAGTATGAGCCAAATAACGTGGGAACTTGGTGCTCCATGAATATCTCAGCGAGGCCTGCATCGGAGGACTCAGGTACTCCCAATATGCACAGGTTATTTCTTCTGGACCTGGCATCCATTGAGCATCCTTAATGTGTATCCCTCAGCATTGGGACCACTCCTTAGAATACATATGGTGGTTAAACTGTAAAGTTTGGAAGTCATCTTAAAAACGCTGAAGTGGCCAAGAAACTGTCCAAAATTTTCTCTTAAGACTCCTAGACCTCTATCCTGTTAGATTTAGTGACTCAACTCAGGGGAATATTTATACTTTTTGAAGCAAAACTGCGCCAATGCAGTTTTGCGTCAAAAAGTTTAACACCGGCTAACGCCATTTCTTTGCGCCACCCGGGCGTCAAATTTATAATTTGATGCTACGTGGTGCAAACCACGGGTTAGAGTCATTTTTTTTACTCTAACCATTGCGCCACGTTGTAAAGAAAAATGACGTTAACGCTGCAAAAATGACTTTTATCCTGTTTACGACGTCGCAAACCGGATACGTGCCTTTTTTTGCTGCAATAGCGTAAAAAAGCGGTGCAAACACAGCAAAATGTGCAAAGGAGCCCCAAAATAGATCCCAGAAGCCATGAGAGACTCCAGGAAGACTTCAACTGACCAGGAACTAACCAGGAGGACCCAGACAAGACCAAGGAGAGGGGGAAGAAGAAAAGGAAGTGCCGGTTCAGTGCAGAGGAGCAGGAAATACTGGTGAAAGAGGTGACAGAACACCAGCATAAACTTTTTGTCACCTCAAAATTGCCAATTGGGAGGAGAGAGGCAATTTGGCAACAAATTGTCAATAAGATCAACAGTGTGGCAGAAGTACGGAGAACAGTCACTGAGTGCAAGAAACGCTGGCATGACTGCTAGTGCAGGACCAAGGAAAAGATGGCAAGGAACAGGAAGGCAGCACTGCAGACTGGAGGTGGGATTCCAGCACCGCAGGAGGCCCTGGACCACATGGAGGAGATGGTGGCAGCCGTGATCCCTGAGGAAATCGTCACAGGGATTCAAGGACAGGACAGTGCAGACTACCAGGAAACAACACAGATGCAGGGTAAGTTGCATGGGGGACAAAAATGCCTAAATGTTCACTGTAAGCATGGGGGACATACCTACTACACAATGCATGTCAGCCATGATAATCAGGTAGTGGAAAGGGCAAAGGGGCACGGCACGGTGCATGGGCTGTGCAGGGGAAACCTGGGGCACAGCACTACACTACACCAACAACCTTTGCATGGGGGTACTCTGCCATGCAAAGGCTGTTGGAAAGGCAAAGCAAGTCCAGGAGTGTAGGATACAACATAAAACTGGCCTGCTGTCACACGACGGCTAGTATTATCACAACATGAACTAGGGCTCAATTTCCAGTCTCAGGCCATATCCACAAGTGGTATTTACCATTGACAACAGTTGTCACTACCACCTGTTCTGTGTGTGCAGGTCAAGTAAACAATGGCAGTTATTTGCTCATGGATCAAACACACCCAAAATAGAGGGTTCAGGATGACAACGTTATCAATCTCCTATAATTACTAACAATGTGCAAATCCTGTCAAATGCTCATGTCTATAGGTGCTATAAACATCAGGAATTGTTATTAACATTATGAGGTACACAGCAGTAATGTCATACCCATGCTGCACATTTCAGGGTCAACCCTGTGCCAGGGTTACAATAGCTGCAATGCCACCATGCAACATCCCAACTGTCATACTGCTAAGACAACAGCATTGAGGGGGAGTACATATGTAACTGGCTAGTGAAACACACCCGCACAGTCATAAGAGGAAATGGAACACTGCTAGGACCATCAGTGCAATCCAGTGTAGCACACATTCCCCAACATCAGCAGTACACACTACCAATGCTGACACCTGTATCGTGCTATGCCAATGCTATACATAGTATATGCTAGGTCTCAGCAACATATAGGTGGATGTGAAATATCAGAGACTGGGTCAGTTCCAGATTGTTAAGTGTGGTGCAAGAGCATCAGAACACCCACAGCCAGTGCAATGCCTCACCATGATAATGGAAGTAGACGGAGGGTTGAGTAGTACAAGAAGGTGGCAACACACAATTTGGACAGAACCTACACCTAGAGGATGTGACGCAGACAGTTCCCCAATCTGCCCACACTTGATGTGATAAGCAGGTGGGGCATAGGCCTGGGAGAATGTTAATCTAAATGACAGGAACAATGACCAGGAACCAAAATTACAATGTTCAACTAGTAGGAAATCAGGAACGTCACATTACAAATGCCACAACACAGACACACTAATTGTACAATATCTCATTGCAGAGGACGATGGCTCTCCTGAGGATATGCCTGTCCTGGACTTCCCTGATGACAGGGATGATGAGCTGACAAACATTAGCCAGCAGACCCTCCAAGATGTCCTTGGAACCCTCCAGACCCCACCTTCAGTCACAAGGAGGACCACAGAAGTAGCAGCCATCACAGAGGACCCACCCACCACCCCAATTGTAAGACCTGCCAGCTCCAACCCAGCTGAGGACTCTGAGGACACTGGTACTACCTTTGAGAGGACTGTAGTTGGAGTACAGCTGGAGCTGACCAAGGAGGTGCGGGTGGGGATGCAAAATACGACAGCCAGCCTTGAGGGGATGCATTTGTGCATGATGTCATATGCAGAATAGGCAGCAGCCATGCAAGAGCTAACATCCATCCTGGAAGGACTACAACAAAGTGTAAGGGAATTCACCACTGCAGTAAGGGAGTTGCCACAACACCTGGCACCCCAAACCTTTCACTGCGTGCACAAATGCAATCATGTCTCCCTCAGGGCCGACCTGGCTATCTACCACAGTGATGTAGCTGCTATACTCAAGAACCAGCGGGCCCTCCTTGCTGCAGTAATGCCTTTAATAGCCCCACAGTTGGCAGCTACCGGGAATTCTGACTCCACATCTTCAAACACTGAAGTGTGTGTTGGCCCTTCAAACCCACCACCACCAAGGGAAAAGGAGACGACACAACATCAGAAGATGAAGACGTGGAACAGATCACCTTCACCCATAGGAGTACCCGGTAGCACCAGTCCATGCCACATGGGCACTGATATCCTAGGTCCTGTGCTTGTTAACATGCCAGTCTTGCAACAGTTTGTCAAATGCAATGTTCTCCAGTACACTGTTTAACTTGACACTATGCTCTGTGATTGTCTCTCACTACCTAATTGGCAATTCATGTTCCTCTTCCCTGTATGACACTTCACCCCAGCATGTCCAATGACATGTCCCATTGCACTTGTGTAGCATCACAATAGAAGGCGTCACACTAATGGACTCATAATCCTGGACTATGTAATTATTGCACTACAGCACTTTAAAATAAATAGCACTTACACAACCACTTTGTCTCTGTGTAATGTGACACATCAACTGTGTAGGAGATTAGTGATGTATGTCACATGTCAATGGCCATAGAATGTCAATACAACTGCGTTGAAAGAATGTGGGCTGATAACAATGCACTGGGGTCTGGTTACTATCATCATCTGTGCTTCCTGAGGCTTATTACTGAAGTAAATTGAAAACTAACAGTATAATGCTGTGTTGGACTTAAAAAGTCCTATATATATAGGTATGTATAAGCTGAAAATCAATGTGGCCAGCATTCCCTTCAAGACAATCTTTATGTATGTGACATCTGACTATAAACTTTCAGCACACACACACACCATACAACAGGAATAGATGTGTACAAGTGTATGGACCAATATGTAACCTGGGAGTACAATGTAAGAAATGATAGGTGTGAGTTATGTATACAATACTACACAAGATTATAAAATCACTCAGCTTATCAGGGTTCACATGAATATCAGGCTGCAGGCAGACGTACCACAGTGCCCAAGATTCCAATTCAGGTTTCAAAAGATGATAGATCTAAAAACACATCCAAACTTCACAACACATTGGGAACCATAGTAACCTTGAGTTGTGGGTGCAATGGATGGCAAATGCATAGAGAAGTAGCTTTGGTGTAGCTGGCAATGTGACCGCAAATTAGGAATTGTGAATAACTATGTCAATATTGGGATTCGGATGCAGGATGGAACACAAAGGCAAATACTAAATTGACACTGTTCACCCATGCCAGGGCCCTGATCCCCAAGCATATGACACATACTGTAAGGGAGTACCTAAACATTTATTTAACAGTAATAAAGGATACTAAAACTAGGGGAAACACCTTAACTAACCTAACCTATCCTAACTACACATTACCCATAACTGGCCCTAACTACCCTAATCTAAATTTACCTATCACATTTAACTAAAGACTCTAAACAGCAACCCCCCTCCCCCCTTATATGACAGGACACATGTAGGACAACATATACTAACCTAAACACATACTATCTTATCTTAAACAAATATATATATATATATATTTAATTTTATATATATATATATATATATATATATATATATATATATATATATATATATATATATTGTGTAAGGTGACACATCAACTGTGTAGGAAATTAGTGATGTATGTCACATGTCAATGGCCATAGAATGTCAATATAACTGTGTTGAAAGAATGTGGGCTGATAACAATGCACTAGGGTCTGGTTACTATCATCATCTTCACTTCCTGAGGCTTATTTCTGAAGTAAATTGAAAACTAACAGTATAATGCTGTGTTGGACTGAAAAAGTCAGCTTCAAGGTATGTATAAGCTGAAAATCAATGTGGCCAACATTCCCTTCAAGACAATCTTTATGTATGTGACATCTGACTATAAACGTTCATCACACACACACACACCATACAGCAGGAGTGGATGTATACAAGTGTACGGACCAATATGTAACCTGGGAGTACAATGTAAGAAATGATAGGTGTGAGTTATGTATACAATACTACATAAGATTATAACATCACTCAGCTTATCAGGGTTCACATGAATAGCAGGCTGCAGGCAGACGTACCACAGTGCCCAAGATTCCAATTCAGGTTTCAAACGATGATAGATCTAAAAACACATCCAAACTTCACAACACATTTGGAACCATAGTAACCTTGAGTGGTGGGTGCAATGGATGGCACATGCATAGAGAAGTAGCTTTGGTGTAGCTGGCAATGTGACTGCAAATTAGGAATTGTGAATAACCATGTCAATAATGGGATTCAGATGCAGGATGGAACACAAAGGCAAATACTAAATTGACACTGTTCACCCATGCCAGGGCCCTGATCCCCAAGCATATGACACATACTGTAAGGGCGTACCTAAAAATTTATTTAACAGTAATAAAGGATACTAAAACTAGGGGAAACACCTTAACTAACCTAACCAATCCCAACTACACATTACTCACAACTGGCCCTAACTGCCCTAATCTAAACTTACCTATCACATTTAACTAAACACTCTAAACAGCAACCCCCCACCCCCTGTATATGACAGGACACATGTAGGACAACATATACTAACCTAAACACATACTATCTTATCCTAAACAAAGATATGTATATTTTTATTTTTATTTTATATTTTTATATATATACATATCTATTGTGTAAGGTGACACATCAACTGTGTAGGAGATTAGTGATGTATGTCACATGTCAATGGCCATAGAATGCCAATACAACTGTGTTGAAAGAATGTGGGCTGATAACAATGCACTAGGGTCTGGTTACTATCATCATCTGCACTTCCTGAGGCTTATTTCTGAAGTAAATTGAAAACTAACAGTATAATGCTGTGTTGGACTGAAAAAGTCCGCTTCAAGGTATGTATAAGCTGAAAATCAATGTGGCCAACATTCCCTTCAAGACAATCTTTATGTATGTGACATCTGACTATAAACTTTCATCACACACACACACCATACAGCAGGAATGGATGTGTACAAGTGTATGGACCAATATGTAACCTGGGAGTACAATGTAAGAAATGATAGGCGTGAGTTATGTATACAATACTACACAAGATTATAACATCACTCAGCTTATCAGGGTTCACATGAATATCAGGCTGCAGGCAGACGTACCACAGTGCCCAAGATTCCAATTCAGGTTTCAAACGATGAATGACAGATCTAAAAATACATCCAAACTTCACAACACATTGGGAACCATAGTAACCTGGAGTGGTGGGTGCAATGGATGGCAGATGCATAGAGAAGTAGCTTTGGTGTAGCTGGCAATGTGACTGCAAATTAGGAATTGTGAATAACCATGTCAATAATGGGATTCGGATACAGGATGGAACACAAATGCAAATACTAAATTGACACTGTTCACCCATGCCAAGGCCCTGATCCCCAAGCATATGACACATACTGTAAAGGAGTACCTAAACATTTATTTAACAGTAATAAAGGATACCAAAACTAGGGGAAACACTTTAACTAACCTAACCTATCCTAACTGCACATTACCCACAACTGGCCCTAACTGCCCTAATCTAAACTTACCAATCACATTTAACTAAACACTCTAAACAGCAACCCCCAACCCCCTTATATGACGGGACACATGTAGGACAACATATACTAACCTAAACACATACTATCTTATCCTAAACAAATATATATATATTTTATTTTATTTTATAATTTTATATATATATATATATTGTGTAAGGTGACACATCAACTGTGTAGGAGATTAGTGATGTATGTCACATTTCAATGGCCATAGAATGTCAATACAACTGTGTTGAAAGAATGTGGGCTGATAACAATGCACTGGGGTCAGGCTACTATCATCATCTGCACTTCCCGAGGCTTATTTCTGAAGTAAATTGGAAACTAACAGTATAATGCTGTGTTGGACTGAAAAGGTCTGCTTCAAGGTATGTATAAGCTGAAAATCAATGTGGCCAACATTCCCTTCAAGATAATCTTTATGTATGTGACATCTGACTATAAACTTTCATCACACACACACACCATACAGCAGGAATGGATGTGTACAAGTGTATGGACCAATATGTAAACTGGGAGTACAATGTAAGAAATGATAGGTGTGAGTTATGTATACAATAGTATAGACAAATGTAGGACAACATATACTAACCTAAACACATACTATCTTATCCTAACCAAATATATAAAAAAACATTTTTTTATATTTTGATATATATATATATATATATATATATATATATATATATATATATATATATATGTTTATATTTTTTTATACACATAAACCCCAACATCGTCCCCCACCCACCCACCCTCAAAAAACACATGTAATACTATAACCCCCTCCACACCCCAACACACCAATACTAACTAAACTAACAGCCTACTCTAACCTAACACCAAGCCCCCTAAACCCACTAAAGATGAGAACCAGGAAAGAGGAGGGAGGGGAGGGAATCATGGGTGAGGGTCCAAAAGTCAAATATTTGCCCTCCACAGGATCTTCTTTATACGCCGCAGTCTCCTGCTATTGCGGGACACCTCCTGCTGCAGCTTGTCCATCCTGCGCCACATCCGTTGCATGTCACGTCTCATAGACTGAAATTCTGCATTGTCTAGAACAGCAACTGGTGGTGTCTGTGTTCCACTAGTTGAGGGCAGTGCTGGTGCTGGTGCCGTGCTTGGAAGGGGTGGTGCAGGATCTGCTGTCTGTGGGCCTGGAGCAGATGAGGTTGATGGACCTGCAACAGTGGCTGTCATCCTTTGGGCAACTGTGGTCTGAGCTGTTGTGCTGGTGGTGGTGGCTGTTGTGGGCAAGGCTGAATCCCCTTGCGCAAAAGCCCACCAGACCCCTGTGGCTCTCTCATGGCGATAACACCGTGCCATATTGCGGAACCCAGACTCCACATCTAGAATGTGGCCGTAACGCATTGACGGCCTCTGGAATTCCCTGATCTCATGGGCATTCATGTTGGCAGCTGTAAACATAGACAAAGCCAAACATTAGTGACATCATTGTGTGATACATCTACAGATGATATTCTAACACTTCCTCAAAATTAGCTGAAACAGTCCAAATCACAGTACAGAATATAAAATGTCCCTGAGGAATGACAGGCCAACGCAGCCTACACATCTACTATCTAACAGCACAGCAATGCTCAAAAAGGTGTGTACCTACTTAAATGATCTGTGCATCATTTTACTGCTATTAGTCATATAACAAATGCTGCAAGTACTCCACATCAGACAGGCCAACTAATGACTATCTTCTGGATGACAATCAAGGCCCACAAGACCTATGATTTGTAAATGGAATTGCATGTTCGGTATGCAGTTGCTAATCATGAGGGGGTATCCTACGCTGGAACAATAGGATGTTGGAATTACATATCTGTCTTCTACACTGGGATCCTCACACAGAGGTACACATATTTCATATCCGTAACCCTGTGCCTCAGGAGGTGATGGACATCCAACACATACTTTCAAACATCAAGGACAGCCAAGAAGCTTTGGATAGCTGCCAACTAGGATTAGTCAGTCCACCACAGGTAAGGAGGGCTGCCAACTAGGATAGAATCAAACATTGGAAAATCACATCCACATTTATGTTCCTAATTGCAGCCAATTGTCAACATCATGTGATCTCACTGATACCTTTCCAAAAACAAGCACAAAGATGCAAGCACCCATCTGGGCTTTAGCTGCATGCACACCTATGACATTCAACTCAAGTGCCACATGAATGGAGCACAACATGTGGAGCTAGATGCTGCTAGGTAGTCAAACATACAGTCCTACATGGTCATTAGTTAACAGGGATGCTCAAGTCTGTGGGTCATACTTCAGCATCACTGGTCTGTGTGAATAAGAGTGTGACTTGTTGAGTAAATCATGAAAATGGCCACCTCCTAATTAATCATTGGCATACATGCAGCAACAAATATCACCCTGTTCGCCTGCCCATGCCTATAGCGCAGCCATAGAATCCCATTTATGACTCTCTGCCACTGATTGTGCAACTCAAACATGGAACAAAATGTCAACCTCCAGTCAAGTCACATATCAGATCATGTGCCAGCACATCATACCTTAGAATGTGTCCAACACACAGGAGTCAATCACACAACAGCTGCAAACACAACACAGGACTAACATATCAACACTTACTGGATATGCCTGGGTCTGCAAATCGAGCCACTTCACCAATTGTGTAGGGGGCTGGTCCACCTGTAAAACATGGAAGGGTGAAATGTGCTCAATGTCTGCTCACTGTCCAAAACTTGGAACAACAAATCACTGTGTGTGATATTTTATATGATAGAGCAGCACCTCATGCATGTAGACACCCCAATAGACATACTACTGCAAACATGCATTGACCCTGTCTCTCCAGTGAGTGATAGACACACATGCACTGGCCCTAACAATCATGTGGTGCCAAACATGATTACTCAATTCTGTGCAGAATTGTTTCTCGAGGGTACTCCATTTCTTTATTTGTTGTTATGAGAGACATGCAAAGCCACATTCCTGGTGCACTGCAATACCAGTCACTTAGGTATTGTGGCTTGGCAATCAAGGGACAATCAGTTACTATGTGATGCTCATGTGGGTTGGGTTTAGTTCAGGAATTATTGTGCTTTCTATGGTCCATTATATGTGTTTCTGTGTTGTATATAGGGTACACATGCCACATTGGCAGTGTACCCAGAGCCGTATATGCCCCCTATGACACAATGATGGCAGGGATCCTCTGTGTTACTTGATGACAATGTTACGCTAAACATGGATTGGCCATTTATCTAAATCAAAACAACAAAGAAATATATGCAAAGAGTGTATAATTTGATCATCTGTAACAGAATGCATGGGCACAGCTGTAGTCATTACACCTGAAATGTGTTACTCAGGTATTGTTGATCACAGTTAGCCACATTCGTTATCCTACATTTGCCAAGTTGGGGGGATCAGTGGTTATACAATGAACTGACACTGTCCCCTAATTGAAACATGATTTAGCAAATGTCCTACTTTGGCAATCTTGATGAGGTAGGTCTCAATCAGTATGCACCTTTGGAATGGCAGCACTCACAGGAATGCTGGCCTGCTGATCTTAGCATACACCCATGTCTGTGATAGCCTTTATACTGAGAAATTAACAATTGTACATATGCTGCACTAGATCAGCAGGGGTGTACACGTAAACTACCAAACTATTTGGTCACTTTAAATGTATGATGGAAGCAGTCAGGGGTCCCTTGCACAACATCATGTAAATAAATAATTTGTGACCATGCATTCACAAAGTTCAGGGATCACATGATGACCCATTAACTTTAGAAAATTGTTTGGCTATCAAGTGACACAGATGGCAAATGCATCAGCTCTGTACCAGCAATTGTTCCCAAGGCAAAATAAAACACACAGGAACAATGAACTTAGGGCCAGATTTTTTTTTATGTGTAGCATTTGCTTCATTTGTTTACGCTACAGCTATGGAAAGTAGCACAAAATATTTAGATATCATCAAGTGTGCATTACTTTGGCATCCATAATTAATTTAAATGCTGCACAAACCAAGTCCAAATATCAGCCTAAAATATTACCAGAGGTTAGGAAGATCTTTGTATGTATGGCCATGAATACAGTTCAGACATGTAATCAAAAAATTGGGGACTACATTCATTCCTTGCATTAGCATGTGAAATACATATTATTCCTGGGACACTCACAGGCCCTGAATAATACTTTTGTTTGTGCCGCATTACCATCATTTATTGACGTCAAAGCAGCACTAATTTACAAAATCAAGTTGTCTTTTGTAAGTTTGTACAACTTTTGCGTCCACAAATTACGGTAATGCGTAGCAAATATTGTATAACTCAGGGACATTGTATGTTCAACTTGCATTCCACATGTCCACAAACATTGCATGCAGCATGTCATAAAATGTGCTACTGTCACTATAGAGTGTTATACTGTAATCTAATTTGTACTCACCAACAAGGCCACCAATCACCACACCCAGGTGGTCCAGCAGGTCTTGCTTTCTGGCTACAAGGTCAGCCCAGCGATGTTTAAGTTGCTGGCTGTTGAACACTCTCTTTAGGTGGAACAGCACCTTGGACCACCTGAGCCTCCTCGCTTCGGTGTGATACCCCTGTATCACCCAGCCACCAGCCTCTAACATCAGGTAGAGGAAGTGGCAGACCAGCCAAATAAAAGCCCCCAGCTCCCCCTCACCCATTCTCCCCAGACGTGGCCTTCCCAACATCCAAAAAATAATAGGGATAGGAAAGGGAAAAGAGGGAAATACAGGGAAAGGAGGTATGAAAATGAAATGTAAAGAACCCACAAACAGCCCAACAATACCCCAACTAATAATACCCACTATACACTCCCAACAGTACAAAGACAAAATTAGACACAAAAAATGACAAAAACACACTTACACTGATTTACAGAGACAATTACAAAAACAACAGATGACAATTAAATGGCACACAGGAGACAAAAGCACACTATTGACAGACACAACTCTCTACACAGCCACACAGTCTAGAAGAATCACAGACTGCAAAGTGAAAGTGAAAGTACATGCACTGTACCATTTCTGTAAACAGGATATCCTATTACATCACTTCCTGTCTCAAATGCAGTGCATTTTTATTATGATGCGTGGAATTTTATGACGCTTACGGGCTTTGCCTCAATATTTTTTGACGCATATGCTTAAAAATTCCCCCGCATTCAAGGATCAATATATTTTTAATGGATAATCGATTTCATGGGGTGTAGTGTTGGAATTAACACTAGGGACCAATCAATGTATAAAGGGTGTGAGCATCATTTTTAATGCATATGCGTCTTTTTTGACGCTTTTGCGTTAAAATATCTGTCTTTAACTGTATTTGTGTAATTTTTCTCATTTTTAACATACATGAAGGCTATAACTATACAAAGATAGGCTGTTAGGGCCTGCTGTGTGTGTTCTAGTGTATGGGCACATGTGGCAGACCACACTACTGCAGACCATAATACTCATTTTGTTGTGCCAGATTAGCACTCTTACCTGACGCAACAGCAACCCAAACTTTTGGAATTAAAATTGCTATTTCCTAGTTTGAGCAGGTGGTGCATCAATAGAGGATAGCACGGCTACACAACGTAAAAAATTCACTCATGGTCTGTGTGTTTATGTCTGTGAATTGGCTATTTCAATTGTTGTCGGGCCTCTATGTGAACGTCACAAGACGTGTTTTGCAGAATGTGCTTGTATGCATGTGTTGTAATTGTGGATAACCATCTGATGCCATTCATTGAGGTACATCAGTCATGATATGTGTTTGTCATATCTGTTGTGCCTTATGCTGTGTGAACTTCCCTGACTTTAGGGACAAAACATCTCCCATGACAAACTATACACAGGATAGATAGAGGACGGTTGATAATGGCAATGTAAAAATTTTAAGCCATCACATGTAATGGAATGTTGGATACCACTTCGTGGTCACTTGTGTGTTTACTGCCCATGAGTCAGGCATTTGAACATGCTAGGTAGGTACAGTGTTTGTGACACAGAGTCCCAACTCCAATCCAAAAATAGTTCACATATTTCCAGTGGTTCATTGCACAAAGGTGTCCAGTTCAAGTGTGTAGCCATGTGTACCATGTGTCAGTATTGGCTTCCATGTTGTCACAGTTACGTGCAGGTCTAGTCATGAGTCTGTGGAGCCATTCCCTGAATTAACAGAGCATTCATCAAAGCAGATTTGACCTCAAGCCAAAGATCAACTTTACCTCATGATTGATGGTGTCTTATTTGTGTGTCATGTACTGCAATGGACCATGTTGGCAACATGGATGTGTCTCATATCTGTGGTCCTCTGATATTGCCCTTCACATGTGAAATGGACAGGATATATGTCATTTACACTGTGTGTGATGTTGGGTGTACATTCATACCCATCAAATGTGATGTGGCATTTTCAGTATCCTAACCTGTATTTCTGCAATGCTCCATGAGGCTAAACTCTGATTATGATTCATAGGGATCATGTGATGCATAAAAAATGCCCAGAGCATGATTGAGTGATGAAGGTAGGTGTTTAATGACATATGATAACAAAGTGGTGGTGGTGACTATAGTTAGAAGAAGTTTTGTATAATGTGTTGTCTCAGGCTCAATCCTGCTGCAGTGTTTGGATGGTCTTCCTTATTTTCACGGACAGCATCCTCCTCTTCAGGGCCTTGTGGGTCTGGTTCATAGAGGGGAATGCTCCTCCTTACACAAATGTTGTGCAGGATGGCGCAGGTCAAAATGATCTTGCAGACCATTTCAGGTGAATATAGGAGGCTGCCTCCAGTGATGTTGAGGCACCTGAATCTGGACTTCAGGATGCCAAAAGTCCTCTCAACTATGGTGCGTGTCCTCCGATGTGCCTCATTATAGGCACGCTCTGATCCTGTGCTTGGGTTGGAAAATGGAGTCATGATCCATGGCTAGATCCCCTAACCCTGATCAGCTGAAAGAGAAAATTAGTGTAAACATTTGAATGTTGTTTGCACCTTGATTATCACTTTGCATGGAAGTTGTTATCTTGTGTCATCTGTGACTCATCTGTGTTTGTGTTATTGTGTGGGATCCTAGGCTTCTAGGATATTCTTTCTGCATTGAGTTGTTTAATTATCAAACCTGGTGTTTGGCTGATTGACCTGATATCAGCAGTGTATTCGTAAACTTGCAGTTCATTGTGTATCTCCCATGCATTATGTCATGTGAAAGAAGTGTCCATGGCCTGAACATCCCATCCAATTCAACATATGTAATAGCATGTGATAAACAACAGTGAGGCCCTATGATTTGGCTAGGTGACAATGTACAACACAACTCCATAGGTTGGTAGCACTGAAGTCTTCACAATTGACAATGCAGAAATATTCCATGTGTGACAAGTTCAATGCAAACCTATTTTTGTGCCCTTACCGAGTTGGCTCATGTGCAAACGTGTACTTACACTACTGAACCTGCTCCAGGTAAGCTGACTAACTTGGTTGTGGGGGTGAAGGTTTAAGTGTCAGAAGGTCCATGAGCCTGTACATCTGTAATGTATGTGTGTCTCAATCCGTATGTGTAGCAGTGTGCACTTTGCATTAGATTCACATCAATATGTGTTCATAGCACAGTCCACTTCCTTACTGCTGGCGGGCAATGTCACCCCAGGAGTGATGTGAGATGTTGGTACAGCCTCCATGATTCCATGTCACCTTCATTAGAGTCAGCATCATCATTCTATATGTCTCATGGTGTTTAACCTGCAGCAAACAAATTACACACCCCTCACACAGTACGTCTTGCTTGGAAGGGTGTGTGATTGAGTGTTATTTATGTGATATTGGAAGATTCATCTTCCAAGTTGAACTGCCAGTTAAGACCATGTCATTGTCACTGTGTGGTTTTAAATTGGTCCCTCGTGGCTATGGAGTGGCACAACACAAGAAGAAACAGATGGAAAATGCCACAATGCTCGCACATCAACACATGTATTAGTACAATGTCCATACACAGCAGTCCTATAGCACAAAAAGTAATGAAAATGAGATGGGTGCCAACCCGGCAGGGCACCTGCCACTCAAGGCATCCAAAAAAACCCTGACTAGGGATTAGTCAGTGGTTACGTGGAATGTATGAAAAAGAGCCAGGGCACACCAAAAACTGTTCTGTGTGGTTGATCCAAGTGGTCGTTCAATCAGAGTCGAAGTCCGAGATACAGATGAAACCAGACATTTATTGATAGGATGAATAGGTGTGGTCAATATTCAGGTCAAAGACCACATGTATCACAATCAATCCAAAATACAGCCAGCATCCAAATGGAGTGGAATCTGTTGTTATTTGCATCTGTCATTTGTTCATGGGTGTGTATCCCATTGGGTCAGGATATCAAACATGACTAGCAGTGTCACAACCTCGGTGTCTTCCTGGCCACGTGTCAATGTAGAAGTGTATGTGTTGTGTGTCCTACAGGGTTGCTGTGTGTAAATAACTAGGTTTCTGTACTTACCAACAAGTAGGCCATTGCCATATCGTCCATCCTGGAAGTGTTGATTGATGGTGCTGTGGCGGAATATGAATGAATCATGTACTCTCCCAGGATACTTTGCCACGATGTTGGTGGTCAATGCCCGGTGATCCACAATGGCCTGCACATTGACGGAGTGTGTGTGCTTCCTGTTGTAGTATAGATGCTCCGCTGCAGCAGGTGGCACAATCCTTACATGTGTGAAGTCAATGGCACCAAGCATGCGTGGGAAGCCATTGATTTGATAAAAGCCCTGTTTGGTCTCCTGCTACTTCTGCCGTGTGTTGGGGAAGCTGATGTGGCGGGTGTGAGGGAGATGATAGCATCCAGCACCTTGGAAGGAAGGCAGAGAATGAGGGCTGTGAGATCCCGGCAACCACGGCACCAGTGGTTTGAAAAGAGCCACTTGCCAACATGTGCAGGACAGCTATCACCTTGGTCTCTGGTGGAATGATGTGGGGTATCTGCAAGCTGGGTGCCAACTGTGGCTTAATGTGGCGCAGCAGCTGCTGTAGGGCTTGCCAGTTTAGTCTGTACCTCTGGATGATGTCATGTTTCCTGAGGCCCTGACGGTTTGTCCTGGTCCAGAATATCCTCTCCTGCCTTCGGCGTTGCCTTTGGGGTCCATGATGGTGTGGTGGAAGCTGCTGCTGTTGCTCCTGTGCTCTGCGTCTTCGTGCATGCTGGATGAATAGCACCTCCATATCTTCCTTTTGGAGCTCTGATGTTGCTTCTGTGAGTTTTCCTTAAGTACTGGTGTGTTTGACCCATTTTAACGCCTGCCCTGACCCAGGCGTTAATTTTTGGCGCAAATCGGGATTTGCTCCATTTTCCGGCTCTGCCTCCCAGCCATGCGGCATTTTTGCATGGTTGGATAAATATGGCGCTCGGGTGTTTACGTAATTTTTGGGACGGAAACGCCTACCTTGCATCTCATTAACGCAAGGTGGTTTCACGCATCCAGAAAATGACACACACTGAGATATTTTGTCGTTAGATGGGTCTAGCGTTAAAGTATAAATATGGTGTTAGTTTTGCACCGAATTTGCGTTAAAAAAAATGAAGCAAATCCAGCACAAGCAGAGTATAAATATGGGCCTCAGTGTTTCAAATTTTTACAAAGTTTTCAAACGTTTGCAAAGAATTTGACTTGCCATTGCTTGTTTGTGCTTCATGTTTAGGGTTTTAAATACTTTCAAAATTAATATCTCGGAAATGCTCTAGTGGATTTAGGCCACCACAAACTCTAAAAAGTCTTACAATATGGTCTATTCTTATATCCTGTTGGTGTGTTTCTTGTTTGGTGACTTTCTTATTTCATTGTTTGGTGCTGTTAAATGCTTTACATATTGTTGCTTTGCCAAGCCTTATGCTCTGCGCCATAGCTACCAAAGGGTTGAGCTGAAGGTTAAGTAAATAACTCTGACTGGACCCAAGGAGATAAATGTGAGTGTACTGCCTGATAGGACACCAATCTTGCCATACAGTACACCCTTTTTCTTACAGTCGCTCTCAATAAACATAAGATAACCTCATCTCTGGGGCTGTGAGCTTACCGGGTGCGGGTCTGAGGCTTGAAATGAGGCCTGCAGTGTGGTAAGAAAACATAAGCTATCATGACATATTTTTTAGTTGTCTACTGCCGTGCACTGGAGGCTGAGTTGGTACTCCCTGACAGTACTTGGCTAGGCATAAGGGTCCTGATTGATACTTTTCGGTGCAAAACAGCACTAATGCAGTTTTGCACCAAAAAGTTTAGCACTGGCTTGCACCATTTCTGTGCACCAGCCGAGCACCATATTTATGGAATGGTGCAAGCTGGTGCAAAGGGTAGGCTAGCGTAAAAAATATGACATTAGTCGGGTGGGGCTGGTGGTATGGAAGAAGGGGGTTTTGCACCAAACAACAACGTTAGGCAGGTTAGAATAAAAAAAATGACTCTAACCTGCCTAGAGTCATTTTGTGACGCAAAACCATCCATACCACATGAATCCTGTCCTAGAAAAGACAGGAGTCATGCCCACCACACCAATGGCCAGCACAGGGGCCCAGGGTCCCCTGGGCATGGCCATTGCACCCAGTGCCATGTAGGGTGACCCATTTCAGGGCCCTCAATGGCATTTTAAACAAAAATAATAAATACTTACCTGGACTTACCTATACTTACCTGGGATGGGGTCGCCCATCCTCCGCTGTCCCTCTGGTGTGGGTGGGGGTGTCCCTGGGGCCTGGGGAGGGCACCTGTCGGCTTATACTATGGTGTTCCATCATGGAAATGGGCCCACAGGTCCTCTAACGCCTGCCCTGACCCAGGCGTTAAAAAATGGTGCAAAGCAAGCTATGCGCCATTTTTAGACCCCTCCTAACTCCCCCCCCCCGTGCGTGATTTTTGCATGGGAGTATAAATAAGGCGCTAGGGCCATAGAGTCATTTTTTTCCAGAGAAACCCTACCTTGCATCTCATTGACAGAAGGTGGTTTTCTGCAGGCAAATAATGACTTGAACTCCAATATTTTGGCGATAGATATGTCTAGTGCCAAAATATAAATATGGAGTTAAGTTTGCGTTAAAAAAATTACGCAAATCCGGCACAAATAGAGTATAAATATGCCCCAAAATCCTTTAGAAGACAACATGAGTAAGCCCACCGTCGATACCACCGTCAATACCAGTCGAGAAGTGTGGCTCAATGGTTAGAGCAGCAGACCCTGAAGCAGAGATCTGGCTCAAGACCAGGTTTCAAGTCCTGCTTCGGCAGGTCTTGGGCTCAATTCCCCTTGACCAGATAATTCTCACCTCGGTGCCTAATCTAATTCATGGGTCCCACTCTGCAACTCTGGGCAATAGCTTGCTTAATCTCCACAACGGCCCCAACAGCGCTTGGATGCCTGGCTTCACCCTGGGGGTGCTCAGTAGTGGGTGCCTCACAGGGAAAAGCCAGGAGGGGTTCCATAGCAGTATGAGTACAGCGCCTTGAGACCCTAACGGGTGAGTAGTGCGCTATACAAGTGCTAATTTACATTTTATACCACAAGGAAAACTGTGTTTCAGAAATGTATGTTGCTGTTGGATTTCACTATGCACGTATGTCCTTCATTTGGCAACTGTGTAAGAGCTACTACTTGAATGAAGATTAAAAATGGTTTCCACAGCACACTTGAAAAGGCTGCAGTGTTGACATTTTCTGTATAGTGACTAATGTGAAAACACAGATGCACAGCACCAATTTTATGGGAGGAGTGGTGTCAACAATGACTGGACAATTGCTGTTGTCTGTGGATTTCGAGTGTTTCTTTTTCTACTGATATCTAAAAGGCGAAATAAGATAAAATGTGCTTTGCTAAATATATTCAGGCTGGTAGGGTATTATAGATATAAAAAGAACACGATGTATACAGACAACGTATATTTGGATTACTGAGGACGGATACTTTTCAGAAATGTATACTGTTGCTGAATTGTCCTTGGTGGGGAGCACTTACAGATTGGAAACTGCCAGCAAGTCACTTCTTGGATTTAGATTTGAATTATGGGATGGCATAGTATGTAGGTGTGAGGTTGTATGGAGACAGACCTGTGTAACAAGCGTGGCATTTGATGTGGCAGTTATGGTTAGCACGGCAAGTGTGCGAGTTTTTGTAAGAGGCGCTATCTGCACCTGGGGAATTTCAGAGCTATGTGAGCAATGACCTAATCTGGAAAAATAAATACTACGCAGCAAGTGCGATTTTATGAATGTGGAAATTTCTGTTATAGTGCACCAGATCTCAGCACAGTTGTGACATGGAAGTTGTATTCAGTTCAGTGCTTCTTTTAGCATTTCAGATAAGTGTTCTCTGGCTGACCAAAAGTTGGCCCAGTACTGCAAGGAAATAACAGACATTGGCAAAGCCAATAGGTCTCACTTATTCAATAGCTATTGGCTTTGCCAATGTGTTTTAGCCATTTTGTTCACCAGTACGGCTGCTGCTCTGCATGGCTGAAAGTTAGTGGTGTGGAGGGTTGCAGAGTGGAATGGCGAAGAGTGAAGTAGAGTGTTGTAGAGTGGAGTGGCAGAGACTGTTGAGTATTTGAGTGACATAATGTGGAGTTGCACAGAGTGGCATACACTGGAGTGGCATAGAATAGATTGGACTGGTGTAGAGTGCATTGGTGTAGAGTGTTGCAGAGTATAGTGGCATAGAGTGTAGTGGCATTGAATTCAGCGACGTACAATGCAGCATCGTAGAATGCAGTGGCGTTGATTAGAGGGGTGCATAGTAGAGTGCAGTGGTGCAGAGTACAGTGGTGCAGAGTGGAGTGGGGCAGAGTGCAATGGTGCAGAGTGAGGTGGCTTTGAGTGTGCAAAGTGGAGAGGTGTAGGGCTGAGCGATACAGAAGGCAGTGGCACAGAGGAGAGTCAAGTGGCACAGACTGCAGTGGTCTGGAGTGATGCAGAATAGAGTAGCTTAGAGTGGTGCAGAGCAGAGCATAGATCCATAGAGTGCAGTGGCATAGAGTGGAGCAGTGCAGAGTAAAGTGGTGCAGAGTTCACTGGTGGAGAGTGACAGAGTGCAGTGGTGTAGAATGAAGTAAAGTGGCAGAGAGAGCACTGGCATAGAGTACAGTGATGCAGAGTAGAGTGCAGTGACATAGAGTGCTGTTGTGTAGAGTGCAGTGGTGTAGAGTGCAGTGGTTAAGAGTAGAATGGCGCAGACTGCAGTGACATTAAGTGGAGTGGCGCAGAGTGGAACAGTCTGGAGTAGAGTGGCATAGTGTGCAGTGGCATAGAATAGATTGTTTCAGAGTAGAGTGAAGTGGCATGGAGTGGAGTGCAGTTACTTTGAGTTTCATCAAATCTAATGGCATAAAGTGGTGTATAGTGCAGCGGCATAGAGTGCAGTGGTGCAAAGTAAACTACAGTACCGTACTATTGATTGGTGTAGAGTGCAGTGGAACAGAGTTGAGTGTAACAGAGTAAAGTGCATTGGTGTAGAGTGTATTGGCATGGAGTGCAGTGGCATTGCATGCAGTGTTGCAGTGGCGTAGGGTACAGCGGCATAGAGTGGAGTTGTGCAGAGTAGATTAGTGTGGCCTAGACTGGATCGGTGTAGAGTGCATTGGTGTAGAGTTGAGTGGTACAGGGTAGAGAAGAGAAGAGTAGCGTGAAGTGGTTTAAAGTGCAGTGGCATGGAGTGGAGTGGTGCAGAGTGCAGTGGCGTACAGTTGTGTAAAGCACAGTGGTGCAGAGGAGAGTGCACTGGTGTGGAGTGGTTAAGAGTAGAGTGGAGTGGCATAGAGTGGAGTATTTATGGTGTGGTAGCACACTGCAATTACAGACAACACATTTTTTATTGAAATGACCATAACATTTGCACAGACATCAGTACAAATGTGTGAAAATTGCATCACCTAGTTAAATGACTCGTTTTGATCATATTAAGATATTTGTTTCCAACATACTCCTTGTGCATTCATAATTCTGATATATTCTGAAATACTTACACAGTTCATTTAAATGTTGTGTGCTAAAAAAAACTGTTTCCTATCACCAGGGGCCATATGTAGCAATGTTTTTTACCCATTCTGTGTCTATGGGAAAAAGTGTTCGGACATATGGCCCCAGGATCCAGCAAGATTGTCACATAAATCCTCTCTCTTTGAAGTAAGAGAAAGAAAAGTAAACAGGTTTCCTTGGAAGACAGCGATTGACGTTTGATCTCAGTCTTTGAATGCACAGCTAACGTGACAAGAAAGAAGCATAATTTAAAGGTGTGTGAACAAAAATTGAGTTTGTGGGTTTCTGGAAGAATACAGAAAACACTGTTTAGACAATGGGAAGTATGAACTAAACCTAGAGAGACTAAAGGAAATAAAGGCAGCAAATGGAAAGCCTGAAAGTGTGAGTTACAAACCACAAAGCCTGTGGTAATCAACGAGCGGAATGCATTCCTAGAGCAACTTTCTGAAAGTCCCCAAGATGTCTTTAGCAAACCAGACAGATGCCCTGTCTGGTAGGCTGCGAAATAAAAAACAATATACATAGGATGTATTGGATACTGAATTCTATGATATTATCTGATTGAAGAATCTGTGATCTCCCAGTACACAGAATATTGAGGTTTTTGAACACATAATGGTCTAATAATAGCACAGTAGTGTCTGTGATGGGCATTTAATTAGTGACTTAGGGTCTCATTAAGAGTTTGGTAGATGCCCAATAAAGGTGTTGGTGTGGCAGATGAAACAAATCTATTACCCCTGCAGCAGATCATCTGGCCCATTTTGAGCTGCCTTGCATGAAGGTGGGGATTATCCCATTAAGAAGCTCCTAACTCCAGTGCAGGGAGAAAAATCTATTTGCAGGGAGTTCTGCCGTGCATTTTCATCTGGAATATTTAGACCACCCACATAACAAATGTCACTGGCTTGCATGGAGTTCCTTCCCAACAAGCTATGGGCATTTTGAGGAATATTCCTGAACGACTGCTAGGGTTTTTCTGCGTGGTCTTGAGCACCAGTGGCTCCACCATAAATATTAGCCAACAAGCCACTCTAAATTGAGTACCCAGTATTTTGTCATTTCCAGCTGGGTCACGTCCTTCTGATTCATCTTCCTCAGGGTGGAGTCAGCAGTGACGCTGTCCTTGGAAATGTTATTTCCCCCACACTCTCAATGAGGTGAGGGAAAAAGGTGGGCAACGAGATAGCTATATTTTTGGCCCATTATCACGCAGCTTCAAATGAAGCCCTTATTTGATCCTGTGATGGAGCTGCCAAACTTCTGTATGAGCCTCACCTTTCACTTGAACACATTGAAAAGGCGAAGATGCACAGTGAATTATGTTGATCCACTTTCGTGAAAATACCAGAACTGTCTTGTGCATATCTACAACAATATCAGAATGTAGAGGAAACTACATTAAATGTTATTGTCATACTGATTATCAGCTGCAAGGATAGGATATACAGTTTATTGTTAATAAGAACATACTTTAAAAGAAGATACGATGTTTTTTGTGTAAGTGCAGTGGATCCTGAGTGAACCAGAGAACACCTCATTCAGGGCCAGATGTATCAAAGGGTTTTACCCATTTTGTGTCTATAGGAAAATGTGTTCATATATCTGGCCCTCAGTGCCTATACCTCGTTTCTAGCAGAGGAGTGCCAAATATAACAGTTCTGAGGTACTCCCTCGAAAGGTTTAGAAAATGTAGGGAGGGGTTAGGAATTTTTCAAATTTTCAATATTATCCTCTTTATTTGATCACCTTTCATTTGAACATCGTACATATCATGGATCAGTCCTATTATCACTATTACCAAAAATATAGCTGATTTGCTCTTTGGGTGACAAGAGATATAGCAAAACCATGAATATCGCTAACATCATCATGGTACATGCGTGATAACATCAGAAAGATCACGCATGTGCCCACAACTCAATAGTGAGCTTGCTTTGACCATATTGAGAACTACACAAATGAACACTGGATATTTCAACAGAGTCTCCTTCAAACCCCCAGATGTTTGTTAAAATGGTGCAGCTATTCAAAGAACAATTATTTGATTGCCATCCTATTTGAATAGTATATTAAATATCTGTGACAGTTCAAACAATACATAGTTGTCACATTGTAAAAGAATATATGGACTGGATCTCCGAATGCCTAACAACAGCTAACGACACCAAGGCTTTTGTTATAAAATCAAGTGTCAGACAAAAGGTTCTGCCATGTGTACATCATTCCAGTAGTTTTTGCAGGATCCA
Organism: Pleurodeles waltl; assembly: GCF_031143425.1. Lineage (NCBI taxonomy): Eukaryota > Metazoa > Chordata > Amphibia > Caudata > Salamandridae > Pleurodeles > Pleurodeles waltl. The sequence goes on from NC_090438.1 coordinate 600,917,746, forward strand.
CCAGAAAATGTGTAAAAATGATACTGTATGGACAATCCCTCCGCCTATATTTTCAGTATTTCTTTAAGTCGATAAATGGAAAGCGCTTTCCTCTTTCTTGAAACTACTTCTAGTCTTAACCCAATTTTCGAAGTCACTTAGAAACCTTTAAACAAAATGAAATCCTAATGATGTCGCTGCCATGAATAATTAATTGTACTAGTGCAGATTCACATACAAAATCTATTCTCATTAGATTAGAGGGTTTCTCGAGTACACCACTTCATTATGTCACTTCTTACATCCCCTTTGTCTCTTAGGGGATAGATCTGGTTTTCCTAATTGTGTCTGAGATCAGACATTCCCTGGAGCTGCGCCTTTCTGCTATGAAAGGTAAGTGGATCTCAAAAGAAATGCACGAGTGTGAGGAGAGATCAATATAGGCACAGAATATGGAGCCCATTAGAAGGTCAGTGCGCAGGGAAACGATGTTCATGGCTTTGCTTCAGGCATGGACCCATGCATATTTCGCTTCCCTAAACTTCCATAATAACTGGTATTGCTAGGCGTCAAGCGTAGGGATGATTTCCAATGAGGGACGTCACGTGTCACCAGAGATAACAAGATCTAAATCTAAGTTGTGTATGAGGCCATATAAGCCCTCGAGTGGAAAACAAACATTTGTTGATGCTTACCCTCTACAGTTAAATGTTGTGAATTCACTCATTCCCTGCTAGTCCACCCTCTGCTAAGAGCTGACCCCCATTAAACAACAGTGCAGAGGCGATGGTTAGCAGCAGATGGGGACTGATCAATGTGCATAACACCGATGCCTTTGTATTGCTTCTTTTCCTAACCTCCACTAGGACACCCTGCCTCCTTAGCTTTCCAAATATATATAATAAAATAGCTAGGGCCGTATCACATCAATCTGGTGCCTGGCACCGGTCTGGGTAAGGTGCTCTCCCATCAGCTGCTCGCCACAGAGTGTGGGACTAAGCGACGAAATGCAATAACAAATCTGTTGTGCCCAGTGCAGGCATGCACTTGCACATGCACTGGGACTGCACAGGAGTGAAACTTGGACCTGCAGTTTCAAGCTACTAGTCCCTCTTCCACTAAGGGCGCCTGAACTGTTTTTTCGATGGGGCGAAGACTTCACAGCAAGTGGCTGCAACCTATGACTGCACTTGCCTGTTCGGGAGAGTGCAGGGAGGTCCCTGAGGGCCTAATGCCCATTCTCAATGGACCTGGCGGAGGCATTCTAAATGTGCACATTTTCCTACGCACTGCACAGTTACTGTGCCTCCTGAAAGCATATTTAACCTTATGCTTTTGTCAGAAGAGCAACACAGACACAGGGGCAAGTATAGCCCTATAGAAACCGTAGTAACTCCGCATTCAGATCGTGTAGGTGCAAAATGAACACCTACAAGATCATTATTGCAGAAGAAGCTTCACAAGCATCTGTGGACATTTCCATAAGACAGAAGTTCCCCAGGGTTAAAAAAGCTGGTGAAAATGCCAGTTGCACTCCCAGGCACTTTCTGTATTCGACCCTTGGTGTCCTGTCACTTTCCCGCAAATACCTCTGGGCTTTGCTGCTTCATAAATCAATCAGTGCGCAGCTTCCTGGCCTCTCAAAGAAGGGTTAGCAGACACAGGCAGACATACCCAGATTTCTATAGATTTAAAAAAGGCAACAAATTTGGTGGTTGAAGATGCCATACCTCTTACCATTTAACTTCTCTCCTTAATCTAGTGAGGTGGGTGAACATAACTGTCATGGCCATAGTGTGGTGTATGTGGGGAGATATCCCCTACCCAGAATTTGGAGTGGGGAACACACCTGTGTGGATGGTGCCATAGGCAAAAGCGGTTGACAGCGGGATGACAGTCCCTTTTACAGCCGAGCCAATCATGATGTGCATTCCCACAGAAGCAACTGTGGCAGCTAAATCTCCACACTTGAGTTGGTGGATTGGGAGCTAGATAAGTACAAAACTCATTAACACTTTCCAGATTTCCTGCTGCCATTAACCCACTGCTACCAGTTCTGCCATTGCTCTTGTCCAAGATGGAAATCAACCCTATCGTCACTGGAATAGAAAGTAAGTCACTGGCATTCCTGTCATCCCTGGAGTTGTAACTTCACAGTAGTACTGGACGTTGCATGGCTCAATAATTCATGCAAAAACCACCCTACTGCTGTGCAATGCTTAAGTTTGTAATGTTGTAGTCAGAAAATGTCTCAGAACAGACCTAGAGATATAAGTAGCACCCACCAATCTCATAGGAACTGCCTTCATGGCAATGGACACCTACACAAAATGTCTCACCTATCACAACTATAAATGTGTCCGCACCAGTGTGTGCAATAATGTCCTGCAAATATCCAAAGCACCGTCTGAAACAGTATATCATACCCGAACTAAACAATCCCATGATAATGTAGCAATTATTCTACAATATGCTCCCACTGGGCCCCAACATGCTCACGCCAGGCCCCAGTTTAAGAGATATATAATGAAAACTCGGTAAGTGAGTACACAGATTGGAAATGTTTTATGGGGTTTACTGCTTGGGGTGACTACTTTGGGTGATGGTATGTTTCCTGATTGCTCTGACTTACATGGTCTGCCAAAATTTCCCGAATTTGGAGTGGAAATGTGTGAACTAAATACTATAGGGCTACGGGGGAACTGGCGCACATAGATATATATATGAGTGTGGCTGATGGGGTAGAGAGGCAATGGAATTGGTGACTATCAACCTGTGAACAATGTTTTCATGTTCATGTGTTTGTCTCTTTACTTTGTCATTATAGATAATTCAGAGCCTGTATACCAATAAGGGACAATTGAGCCCGGGTATTCATGTTGATTGAAGTCCAGATTACAACAGGTAGGGGACCAAATTAATAGGGGATCAAGGGTCCTGACGAAGGCCTACTGACCCTTATTGGCAATGGAAACGTCCGAAACATGTTGACAACTTGAGCGCAGAGATTTGGGGTGAATGGGTAATTGTTTCCTAATATCACCACCATGAATCTATTTTCAACCCTATGCAGGGGGTCCCTGAATAAATATTAGTAGTTAACTACCATGAGACAGTTTAGTGATATCCTGCAGATTAGATCCCCGTTTGTTTTGTGTTGTATTGTTTTATGATCCCCGTCCCTATTGCTCCATCCCTACAGTGGGGTGCCTGGGGATGTGTTAGCAGAAGCCCAATGATGAAGCATGTCACAAATAGTGGGTGAGGGCAATTCTGTAACAGCTGAACTGTTTCTTATGTGTGGTAGAAGTCTACTCTGCTTGGGTAGGGTGCTTCCACCGTTATTTCTTGTCCTTTATGTGAGAGTGGTTTAGACACTGGGGGGCAGGACAAGGAATTTCATCCTCTCATCCCCTCCTCCGATGTGTTGATACAAGTTATCTGCTTACCGGATGTATACATTTCAAGTGTGTGTGTGCCTGCTTCCCTGGGTCAACACATGATTTGTACTATGAAACAACAACATACCCATGCAGATGTCATAACTTGGTCCAGAGAGGGCCTGGTTTGTTGGTAAGTAAAATATGACTTGATGATCCTTTGCCTGAATCCTAGTTTAGGAAGGGACAATGGCTTGATATGCAAGTAATCTGTTGTTGTGTTGCTTCTATGTAGGACACTCAGTGTATCCCAACCGACCATGGTTATTTGCACCACTGAGGAATCCAACAAAGCCAGGGGAAGTCCGCTTCAATGAGGCCCATGGAAGAACACGGAGGCCAGTGGAGAGGGCTTTCGGGCTCCTGAAGGCCAAGTTTAAGTGCCTGGACAAGACCGGTGGAGCCTTCCCCTCCACTCACCCGATAAGGTGTGCCAAATCATGGTTGCCTGCTGCATTATCCATAACATCGCCCTGCGGAGGACACCCATGTAATTGCAGAGGAGGAAGACTGTGATGAGCCTCTGCTGAGGATTTTAAAAATGCCCAATGAAGATGACAGTGGTGAAGAAGAAGGAGTTGACTTATGTCAAGATGTGATTGACCACTTCTTCACCTGAGTGAGTTTACCTTTACAAATTGTAACCTCCAATGTCAGAACAACTTGTCACATAGGGAACATATCAGTCTGCTATGGTAATTTGTTAGAAATGGTCAGTGCAGGAAAGTCCAAGGCAAAGATGTTAGTGGATCAGAGTTTCCCTAGATTGAGTACTGTGGTCATTGACAGACATAAACTGTGCTTGTGCCAAGTATGTGTGTCCTCGTAACTTGTCATTTGAGATTGATTTCCTATGTGAAAATTTGTATTTTCCAATGTTATTCTGTTTCAGGGTCCTTCACCATGTCATCTTCCTTTGAACATTTCAAAATTGGGACATTTCCAGAGATATGTTGCTGTTTGAAAGTACAAAGTGAACATGGGTTGATAGTGGGACAGACATCCAATTAGGATGGACAGATATTTTACAGAGACAACTTGCATGCTGATAGTATGGAAGTTCAGAAGTTCTGAAGATTGTATCTGACCTACTTTCTGTGTGTGTTGCCATCAAGACAATAAGGCCCTCATTACAACATTGGCGGTAATAGCCGCTTACCGCTGTGCAGAAGACCGCCAACACACCGCCGCGGCCGCGGAACTCCGCCACAGCTATTATGACCCACAGCACGGAATCCGTCAAAATTCAGACACCCATATAACTCCGCCACACCAAAGGTCAGTGATAAACTGGTGAAAACAAAACCTCCACCATCACGCCAACAGAAATACGTCCACACTATCACAACACACGAATCCACGCGGTGGTCTTTCAACCGCGGTATTCCATTGGCCGTACACACCGCCGCACTCAAAATACACACACACATACAAAACACAGCCACATTGGACAATTCCAAATACACACACCTGATACACATACACACACCACTCACACACACTCAATACAATATAAAACACACACCCACATCACCCACAAACCCCTACGACCAAAAATCCCGAACAAAGGCCAGAGAGAGACACCACAAACAACTACCAAGCATACACAGGCACTCAACACCATCACCCACAGAACTTCCACACACCTCACAAAACACACCACTAAATATCACACCACCTATCACCACACACCCCACCCCACACATCACCCACACCACCCCATGGCACGGCAAAGACACCCCAGGTTCTCGGAGGAGGAGCTCAGGGTCATGGTGGAGGAAATCATCCGGGTAGAGCCACAGCTATTCGGATCACAGGTGCAGCACACCTCCATTGCTAGGAAGATGGAGCTATGGCGAAGAATCGTGGACACGGTCAACACAGTGGGACAGCACCCAAGAAATCGGGATGACATCAGGAAGAGGTGGAACGACCTACGGGGGAAGGTGTGTTCCGTGGACTCAAGACACCACCTTGCGGTTCTGCGGGCCCTCACCTCCTCCCCCACAACTAACAACATGGGAGGAGTAGGTCTTGGCAATTCTGCTTCCTGAGGGCCTCGCAGGAGTAGATGGAGGAATGGACTCTGGTAAGTCAAATCTTAACTATTACATCCCCCACCCTACCTGCATGCCATCACATACCCCAACCCTCACCCGCACCCCCATCACTGCTACTCCTCACAAATGTTCTACTATCACAAACCACACAACCCAACACCAAGCCCTGCATGGAACAACAAATTATGGACACCCATCACCAAAGCATGCCCACTGCACATACCCATACACCCCCCTAAACCATCATCACACAAGGTCCTTCACAGGAATGCAAGCACTGGGGTACACAGACACCCACCCATTGCACACCATGGCACACACAGATGTAATAAACATACTTTTATACCCCTGCAGGACCCCTACCCAACGTCACCGGACAGGAAAGTCCACACATGTCCACACCACCAACAGAAGAGGCCCACAGTGATGACAGCAGCTCTGTCCAACTGGATCTAGATGACCAGCCTGGCCCATCGGGGACCTTTGGACAGTTGGTTCCCCTGACACAGTCACAGGCCACCACAGAGCTTCCCCCCTCTGGAAACACCAGCACAGCACCCACCCAGCGGGCCCATACCTCTGTCCCCAGGACACCTCAATCAGCAGTGTGTCCACCACTACAGGGAACCCAGGCTAACCCACCACCCCAACAACAACAGGGACCTGGGGGCAGTGGTAGTGGGCACACGGTCCAGGGGACGGAGGCCCAGGAACACAGGGGAACTGGGAGGGCTGCTGTGCGACAGGAGGAGGACAGGCCCAGGGAACCCGCTCTCCATGAGGCCCTCTCCTCCATCATGGGAGCCTACCACCACTCCCTGGAGACGATGGCAACGGTACTGGCGAAGTTTCAGGAGACCCAGCGCCTGCAGGAGGAACAGTATTTGGGCTTCAGGGAGTAACTCAGAGCCATCAATTCCACCTTGGGCACCATCGTAGGGGTGCTGAAGGAAGTAATCAACACCAGGAGGGACACTGTGGCACAACAAGGGGCCCCTGACACTAGCATGGACGATGAACTGCCCACCACCTCCGCCGGCGCTAGTGGACAGGAGGCACCGCCACAGGACCACCACACCAGCACCCCACCCCCTGCAGAGAGAGAACGTCCCGCAAACGTCCCTGAGATCCAGGACAAAGTCAGAGAACGATGCCAAGACCCCCGCCAAGAAATGAGACCGCCCTGAATGTCATTTTTCTGTCCCACTTTGTCACCCTGTCCATCCTTAAACTGCCCCAGCTCCACTTCCTATGCCCATTTGGGCAATGCACCTGTTAGACTAATAGACTGGACTCTGCCATGGACATTCCTCCACCATCAACCCTCACCATTTTGCAACCCCCCCCCAATATTGAGCACTTAAATGAACACCCTTGAAGCACAAAACAATCTGGAGTCAGTCTGTGATTTTGGAATAGTGTATTAGCAATTACTGTGGCAAAATGCACTTTCAATTGTAATGTCAACATACCTATGTCACACAGCTTCAGTCCATGAGGAATCAAAGCAGATGTCACACAGTGGGACACACATCTGTGAAATCGTAAGGGAAAGTGACAACTCAGTGACAATACACTGGGTGAAAACGACAGACAGTAGAGAGATAGTAGTGTTAAAGTACATGTAATAGGCAGGTTTGTATTCTTACCTGTGTCTCACTGGAAATATTGCAGGATCACCAAGTTCCTGTTGTCCATGTCCTCTTCTTCTGCTTCCTCGTCTTCACAGTCCACAGGCTCCACAGCTGCAACAACACCGCCATCCGGACCATCCTCCTGCAGAATAGGCACCTGTCGTCGCAAAGCTAAGTTGTGAAGCATACAGCAGGCCACAATGATCTGGCACACCTTCTTACACCTTCTTTGGTGAGTAGAATAGGGATCCACCTGTCATATGGAGGCACCTGAACCTGGCCTTCAGGAGGCCAAAGGTCCGCTCTATTATCCGCCGTGTTCGCCCATGGGCCTCATTGTAGCGTTCCTCTGCCCTTGTCCTGGGATTCCTCACTGGGGTCAGTAGCCATGACAGGTTGGGGTAACCAGAGTCACCTGCAAATGGCGAGGGACAACTGTTAGACACACACACTAACCTGGAGTGATATCCCCAGACCCAGACAACCATTCCCACTAACTTGATTCCAGGTGCTCACCTAAGAGCCACACACGGTGCCTCTGGAGTTGCCCCATCACATAAGGGATGCTGCTATTCCGCAGGATGTTAGCGTCTGCACTGAGCCAGGGAACTTGGCATTCACATGGGAGATGTACTGGTCTGCCAAACACACCATCTGCACATTCATGGAATGATAACTCTTCCGGTTTCTGTACACCTGTTCACTCCTGCGGGGGGGACCAAAGCCACATGTGTCCCATCAATGGCACCTATGATGTTGGGAATATGTCCCAGGGCATAGAAGTCTCCTTTCACTGTAGGCAAATCCTCCACCTGAGGGAAAGCGATGTAGCTCTGCATGTGTTTCAGCAGGGCAGCCAAAACTCTGGACAACATGTTGGAAAGCATCGGCTGGGACATCCCTGATGCTATGGCCACTGTTGTTTGAAATGACCCACTTGCAAGGAAATGGAGTACTGACAGCACCTGCACTTGAGGGGGGATTCCCTTGGGATGGCGGATAGCTGACATCAGGTCTGGCTCCAACTGGGCACACAGTTCCTGGATTGTGGCACGGTCAAGCCTGTAGGTGATGATCACATGTCTTTCCTCCATTGTCGACAGGTCCACCATCGGTCTGTATACTGGAGGATGCCGCCATCTCCTCACATGTCCCAGCGGACGGTGCCTATGAAGGCCAACAGCGAGCACAGAGTCAAACAACTCAGAGGTACGTAAACACAGCTTACACCGAACACGAATCATAATCCGATGTTTGGCCTGTATGTGTGTTGAGGCTAGGCCTAGGTATGTGTGACACAGTTAAAAATTAAGCCATGTGGGCCCCTGAAATGGAGGCTGCCTGACCTGTAAAGTGGGACAATGGGATGTGAGGTAACTGCGCTGGCGTTGTACACCGTCGCAGTAGGCGGTCGAAGACCGCAGCGCAATCCTGCATTGGTTAACATTGGACCCTATGGGTCCCAGGAGCCAATGACGATGTAGGTTGGCGGTGATGGTCCGCCATTTTCTATCTGTTCAATCAATACCTGATCTTTGACAGGAGAGGACCTACACTACAAGTGCTGCTGTGATCTCGGTCTGGAAGAGACAATGGCTTGTGCGACTGGGGAAAGGGCCCCTGCCTTCACATCGAAGAAGTTGGAGAAACTCGTGGATGGGATCCTCCCCCAGTACACGCTACTCTACTGTCCTCCAGACAAACAGGTAAATACACTGGGAGCATGCTGTATGGGCTATGCCTGTGTGGAGTGGGGTGGATGAAAGAAGGGGGGGAGATTGAGGCGTGCATGAAACAACGGTGAGTGCATGTGCATAATGGCAAGGGTAGGGATGGGGGCCAATGAATGTGACGATGCATTTGGTAATAACTTTTCTTTTCCCCCTGTACAATTCATGTAGGTCAGCGCCCACCAGAAAAAAGATATTTGGCGTGCCATCGCCAAGGACGTCCGGACCTTGGGGGTCTACCACAGACGGAGCACCCACTGCTGTAAAAGATGGGAGGACATTCGCCGCTGGAGCAAGAAGACGGCGGAGGCCCAGCTGGGGATGGCCTCCCAGCGTGGGAGGGGTGCCCGTCGCACCATGACCCCGCTGATGTTAAGGACCCTGGCGGTGGCGTACCCGGAGTTGGATGAGCACTTGGGGGCACCACAGCAGCCACAAGGGGGTGAGTACACTCTCATTCTGCTGATTTTGCATACAGTGAAGGTGTCTGGGTGGGGGAGGTGGGCTGTGGGTTTCCCTAGGCCAGGCGAGTTTAGGAGGCAAGATCCCCTTGTGCTGGCAGAGCCTGTGGCACCCCACCCCACCTGTGTAGAGTGCCAAGTACACCTAGTCAGGCTCCTGTGAAATCGATGTGCACAGATGTCGTCCATAGCCTTGTAGGCCATGTCCCAGGGATTGAACAGTGGAGGCCAAGTGCTCGGCATAGTGCAGGGGGCTTCTGTGTCTGTCGTGTCCACCAACGGTAGCGGTAATGCATGCACTCAACATGTCTTTCTTCTGTCGTCCCCCCCCTTTTTGTGGTCTCCCTGTTCTTGTGTGCATTAGCATCATCAGGCAGAGGAGCAGTGGCAACGGAGCAGGAGGGAGCTGCATCCCACCTGGCCCTGGAGGGCGAGACAACAGAGTCGGAGTACACCAGTGGGATGGAGGGCGAGGGGAACTCCACGGCGGGGACAGGACCTGACACCAGTGACACGGACTCGTCCTCTGATGGGAGCTCCCTTGTGGTGGCGGCAACATCTGGGCCCCCCGCATCTACAGGTACAGCCGCCACCCCCCCTACCAGCACCGCCCCCCAGCAGCCCCTCAGCCTTTGCCCCATGCCCGCTCACCCAGGAGGGTGGGCATCACCTTCGCCCCAGGTACCTAAGGCCCAGCCCCAGTCACCCCTGCTGCCCTCAGTGAGGAGGCCATTGACCTCCTCAGGTCCCTCACTGTTGGGCAGGCTACCATTTTGAATGCCATTCAGGGTGTAGAAAGGCAGTTGCAACAAACAAATGCATTCCTGGAGGGCATTCATTCTGGTCAGGCGGCCCTTCAGCGAGCTTTTCAGACTCTGGCCTCAGCACTGATGGCAGCCATTGTCCCTGTGTCTAGCCTCCCCCCTCCAACTTCCTCCACCCAGACCCAATCCCCTCTACCTCAGCACACCTTCAGACCAGCATGCACACATGTCAACACACAAGGGAAGCTCAGGCAAACATAAGCACCACACATCCCACAGGCACTCACGCAAGCATCACACACATGCAGACACACCAACATCCACTGCCTCAACTGTGTCTGCCTCCTCCTCGTCTCCCTCCTCCCTCCCAGTCTCGTCTCCACTCACACCTGCATGCACTACATCTACAGCCACTACTGCCATCACCAGCACACACGCCACTACAACCCGCTCACGTGCAGTCACCACCCCACCGCCATTCACACTTCACCTGTGTCCTCTCCCAGTGTGTCTGTGATGCCCTCTCCCAAGATACACAAACGCAAGCACACACCCACCCAACAGCTATTCACCTCACGACAGCCTCCAGCGAAGCACCTTCACCCAAAGTCGCCAAACCAAAACCTCCTACAACCACAACCTCTTCCTCCAGTCCCAAACCCCCTACAGCTACCCGTCCCAGTGTTTCCCAAAAACATTTCCTGTCCAACCTTGACCTCTTTTCCACACCTCCCCCACCCCGTCCGCCTCCGAGGGCCCGACTCTCCAGGTCCCAACCTAGCACCTCAGCCACAACATCTCTGGGACCAGTGGTGCCTGTAGTCACTGGAATCTGGAGTGCACCGGCCACCAGGGCAGCCAGTGTGGCACGGAGCCACAGCACGAACAGTCCCCCACCTGTGAAGCATCTAAAGTTGGTCATTGCCCGGCGGGAGAGGGGGAAGACTCCAGCCCCCAAAGCCGCTCCCAGAGGTACAGGTGGAGTGTGGAGTCAGCTGCGACACCTTCCAAAGAAAGTCAGCAGGTCTGGGAAGAGCAGCACGCCGGAGAAGACCGCCATCATCCCCGCTGCCCAGGAGCCCACCGCCATCATCCCCGCTGCCCAGGAGCCCACCGCCAGCACCTGCCCTGCTGCCCAAGAGGCCACCGCCAGTACCTGCCCTGTTACCCAAGAGGCCACCGCCAGTACCTGCCCTGCTGCCCAAGAGGCCACCGCCAGCACCCGCCCCGCTGGGCCGTAGAGGACCGCCAGCACCAGCCCCGCTGGGCCAGAGAGGACCACCAGCACCAGCCCCGCTGGGCCAGACAGGACCGCCAGCACCAGCCCCGCTGGACCAGAGAGGACCGCCAGCACCAGCCCCGCTGGGCCATGAAGGACCGCCAGCAACAGCCCCGCTGGGCCAGAGAGGACCGCCAGCACCAGCCCCACTGGGCCAGAGACGACCACCAGCACCAGTCCCGCTGGCCCATGAAGGACCGCCAGCACCAGCCCCGCTGGGCCAGAGAGGACCGCCAGCACCAGCCCCACTGGGCCATGAAGGACCGCCAGCAACTGAGTCACTGCGAAGGACACCGCCGCCACAAGCACTGCTGAACAGGGCACAGCCGCCACAAGCACCGCTGAACAGGGCACCGCCGCCACAAGCACCGCTGACCCATGAGCGCCAAGGGCACTGACGCTACTGAGTCTGTCACAAGCAGGATGAAGCACTCTGGGCACCATGCCCCCTCCAGAACCAGTGGAGACTGTCATCCACTACCTCAGTCCTTAGCAGGATGAAGCACTCTGGGCACCATGCCCCCTCCAGAACCAGTGGAGACTGTCATCCACTACCTCAGTCCTTAGCAGGATGAAGCACTCTGGGCACCATGCCCCCTCCAGAACCAGTCGAGACTGTCATCCACTACCTCAGTCCTTAGCAGGATGAAGCACTCTGGGCACCATGCCCCCTCCAGAACCAGTGGAGACTGTCATCCACTACCTCAGTCCTTACCAGGATGAAGCTCTCTGGGCACCATGCCCCCTCCAGAACCAGTGGAGAGATGAATCCACTACCTCAGTCCTTAGCAGGATGAAGCACTCTGGGCACCATGCCCCGTCCAGAAACAGTGGAGACTGTCATCCACTTGAGAGACTGTGGCTTTGCACTCCCCAGGATGGAACGGGGGCAACCCACCCACTGTAGAGACTTGAGAGCCTGTGGCTTTGCACTCCCCAGGATGGAACAGTGGGCAACCCACCCACTGTAGAGACTTGTGAGACTGTGGGTTTGCACTCCCCAGGATGGAACAGTGGGCAACCCCACCCACTGTAGAGACTTGTGAGACTGTGGCTTTGCACTCCCCAGGATGGAACAGTGGGCATGTGGCCCTCTCGTGGATTTGGCGTGGTGCACTCAACCGGCTGAGGTGCCCCCCCTTTCCTTCCCCCTCAGGTGCCTGTTTTCTTGCTCTCTGATGCCCCTGCAGTATTCTCTCTGTCATGGTTGGGGATCTTGTGTGGGCCTCGCCCATACTGTGTGGGCCCAGTGTTCCACGGACATCATTGGAGCACTACCTGGACTACTATTGTTGGTGTATATTTTGTTTATAGTGTATATATATATATATTTTTACGTACTTGATTTTAACATATTACAATGGTTACACTCATTTTCTTTTGTCTTTGCATTCTTCCGGGGGGTTGGGAGGTGTAACTATAATGTATCATGCTGTATTAGTGTGTGTGTTGTCGCGGATGAGGGTGGGGGTGGGGGTGTTGCGTGTTGCGTATTGCGTGTCCCTGGTTTTTCCCTCCCCCCTCCCCTGTGTCGTAGGTGCAGTACTCACCGTTGTCTTCGCCGCCGGCGTTCGTGCTCCTGGTAGAGGAGCAAGAAGATAAGGGCTGTCAGGATCTGCAGCTCTGGTTCCATGGCGTCCGGATTCCTCGTGGGGTGTGTAGAGGTGAGCATTTTCCCTTTGAAGTCCTGTTTCCGCCAAGTTTTTGTCCGCGGTGAATCCGCCCCAGAAAAGGTGGCGGATTGGTAGATTGTGATACTGTGGGCGGTACTTTGTCTTCCGCCTGTCTGTTAGCGGTGATCGCCGGGCTGTTTGTTTGTACCACTGTGGCGGTCAGAGTGTTAAAGTGGCTGTCTTTGTTGGCAGTTTCCGCCACAGTCGTAATTGCAATTTTATTTACTGCGGGCCTATTGGCGGTCTTACCGCCGCTTTAACACCGTCCGCCAGGGCTGTAATGACAACCTAAGTGCCACTTGACTTGCCCAAACCACATGTGTATGTCAAGCCCTAGAATACTGTTCTTCCTTCAAATTGGCTAAATCTTCAATTTGTGGACTGTGGAGGTAGCTGTTGATGTGCTTCCTCATAGTTGATAGAAATTTTGGTTAGCACCACTGAATGGTGAATTTGTCATTGCACCAGATACTACTACAGTGTGTGTCCCGTAATGGTCATGTGGCCTCAAATGTTGTTACTACCATGATGTAGACTATTGGTGTTATTGATCTAGGGTTCCTATTGTCAGAGCAGGATGTATAACTCCAACTGAGGTCATGCATCAGTGATAGCTTGCCTATTAAAATTGATCCTACCACATATTCCCTTTCCTCCATGGTGTTAAGGTATAACCCTGAATGGCACAGACTATTGAGGCTAGGCCTGGTTATTGAAACCCAGATTTAATTTCTTCAAGAACTTGTTGCCAACAAATGTAAGTTCCAAAACCATTCTAATTTGAGTTTGTTTTCTTTGAATAAATAGGATAACACTTTACCTCTTTGTCATTTCCACATTTGTTTCACGAATGACTGCTTAAACGTTTTGACAACATGATGGTGAAAAACGGACATGACAAATGAAAGGCCACAAATAATCCATCAAGAGTCTTGTAGTCTGTGTCCATAACATTTATTTGAATGCCACAAAAGAAAAGAAAGGTGAATCAAAAAAATATGGAATGAACAAATGATATCTATCATGGTGGATGGAAACATGGTAGTAGAGCCAAAAACAGTTTGGAGTCCATTGTCCAAAATACAATTGTCCTCAGAAAAGGCATATGTGTCCATGAAATAATCCACCAAGTGAATGGCAAATACACCTTGGAGGAAATTAGGTTCTGCGTCTCTTGGAGGTGGTGATGTTGGTCTTGCCATCCTCTCCTGCTGATTCCGATGATAGTACCCTTGGGGAGGAAAGGAGCACAGGTGCAGTGTCTGGGGTGGGAGGAGCAGGGTCCTCAGGTGGCAGCGCCTCACTGTCTGTGGCTGGCAGTGGTGCACTTGACCCAGATGTGGAGGGGCCACAGACATGGACAGATGTAATGGGAAAAGCCCTGCACATATGGTGATAGATGTCAAAAAGAACCCCAGTCAGGGATCTCATTCTTTCATTGTGATTCTGTAGTTCCAACACGTGCTCCCTCTGCACCTCCCTGATTGACCGGAGCTCAGTAACAACCTGGCCCATCACATCTTGGGACTGTTATACTGATCCCAAGACTTGGTCAATGGTGGTCTAGCTGAAAAAGACCTCTCCATGGCCTCACTTAGCTGGCCCACAGAGTCTCTTCCACTACACATACCCTCACTAGTCTGTGCACTTGAAGCAGTGTGCCCCATCCCACTCGGTCCTGGCATACCTGGGGATGGTGTTGTTGTTGTCTCAACAGCAGCAGGACTGGGGAGCACAGAACTGGTGTGTATCCCCTTAGTACACAGGGAGTGGAGGTATCCTTATGCTGAGGTGTTGTTAAAGTTGGGGTGGGAGATGTGGGTGTGGGCTGAGTGTGACTCACTGAAGCTGTCTGGCAAGAAAGACCATATGGACCAGCAGGCTCCTGATCCTCCAGTCTTACAGCAGAGGAGTCCTCACTTAATGCTTGCTCCTGGGGTGGAAAGGAGGTTTCTAGGCTACCAGATGTTGGTCCACTGGGCTGAGTGGTTGGACTTGTGAAGTTTGCAGAGAATATGTAATTAACATATAGTTTGTGCATTTTATGTGTCTGTCTACAAAAGGGCCAACCTAAAAACTAGAAAGAGAGTGATAGACTGATTAGCCCTTTGTTGTGTGATTTTCATTATTTTACACAATCACCCTGATTTACACAGATGACACCTCCAGTGCTGACCTTGTAGAGATGTCCTGAAATTCAAAAGTGTTATTTCAGATTTGTAGGTTACATGTGACAGTCATTCACCTCAACACAGTGGTGAGTAGATTGGAGTACTGGACCATTCCAAGGCCTAGCAGGCTGCAATACATTAGATTCAAAGTGGTTCCCATTACAAATAAAACTGTAATTGGTTATCATATGGACAGTGCAAATTAACTTGTGTGTGGCTACTACTTGTATTCAGTATGCCGAAACACATTTTTGGAAATCTTGGATTCACAAGACAATGAATCATGTAAGCATTTTCATAAATTTAGTGTAGCTTTGGGCAAGGGTCAACATGGTTGAGATACACAAGAAGTGGCATTTTAATCCATAGCATGACAGAACTGTCAGATGCACTAGTTTTTTAAATGTGTGGACATATGGAAGTAATGGATGGTAGAACAATATTAAATTGCACTATTGTTTTTCAGATCCAAAATCAGAGCATCATGGTAGTTGTAGTCATCTGTTCACATCATAGACAATTCTTGTATTATAAAGTAATTTACACATATCACTTTCAATTACTATATTGGAGATGAACACCCATTTGCAACATCACACACATATGGGTATGATGTGAATAGGAGAAAATACCACTTAGAAACCAACACTATACTTTCCAGTGAAAATGTGTTAGAAATGGGGTCTTTGGTTGACAGTCAGGTTACCCCCTGTTCAAGCAAGGACCCTCACTCTACTCAGGGTAAAAGAGAATCACCCTCAGCTAACCCCTGCTTACCCTCTTGGTAGCTTGGAAGAGCAGAAGGCTTAACTTCAGATTGCTAGGTATAAAGTATTTGTACCACCACACACAGTAACTTAATGAAAACACTACAAAATGACACAACACCAGTTTAGAAAAATAGGAAATATTTATATAAACAAAACAAGACCAAAACGACAAAAAATCCACCATACACTTAACAAGTTATCAATTAAAAATCAAAAAGAGTCTTTAAGTAGTTTCAAACACAAACTAACACTGTTAGCGTGAAAAAGTACCTTGGGTGCATTAAAAATAACCCCACACAGGCGAGTGAGCGTCAAAAAGGGCTTGCGATGTGTTGATTCCACTCACGAGCGGGATCTTGCATCGTTTCTCCTTTTGCCGGGTCGGGCGCATCATTTCTTCTCTCCACAGGAGAGTGATGCGTCGATCCGGTCAGCACTCTCAGGTCAGGACAGCCCTTGCATCGTTTTTACAGGCTCAATGGTACTTGAGTCGGAAATCCAGCCGCATGATGATCAGAAAACCACGCAGCACGGGTTGTGACCTCCCAGCCTCCTCCCAGCTGCGCATCGTTTGTCCTGCTCCGTGCGTCGATTCTTCGGTCACGTTTCCGGCCAGTGTTGATTTTCAGCTGCAGAGCCGGCGGCGCATCGTTTCTTCAGCCGCAGATCGGAGTCGCGATGATCTTTTCCCTGCACGGCGTTCTGTGCATGGATTTCCTTTTCTTTAGGCTGCCAGCTTCTCCTTTCAGGGTCCCAGGAACTGGATGGGCACCAGAGGGCAGAGTAGGAGTCTCTCCAGAGACTCCAGGTGCTGGCAGAGAGAAGTCTTTGCTGTCCCTGAGACTTCAAACAACAGGAGGCAAGCTCTAAATCAAGCCCTTGGAGATTTTTTCTCAAGATGGAAGGCACACAAAGTCCAGTCTTCGCCCTCTTACTCTGGCAGAAGCAGCAACTGCAGGATAGTTCCACAAAGCACAGTCACAGGCAGGGCAGCTCTTCTTCTTCAGCTCTTCTCCATGCAGAGGTTCCTCTTGTTTCCAAAAGGGTTTCTAAAGTCTGTGGTTTTGGGTGCCCTTCTAATACCCAATTTCTCCTTTGAAGTAGGCCTACTTCAAAGTAAAGTCTCTTTTGAATGTGAAATCCTGCCTTGCCCAGGCCAGGCCCCAGACACTCACCAGGGGGTTGGAGACTGCATTGTGTGAGGGCAGGCACAGCCCTTTCAGGTGTGAGTGACCACTCCTCAGGATATGCAGGCTACACCCCAGCTCCCTTTGTGTCACTGTCTAGTGTGCGGTGCAACCAGCCCAACTGTCAAACTGACTCAGACAGGGAATCCACAAACAGGCAGAGTCACAGAAATGGTATAAGCAAGAAAACGCCCACTTTCTAAAAGTGGCATTTCCAAACACACAATCTTAAAATCAACTTTACTAAAAGATGTATTTTTAAATTGTGAGCTCAGAGACCCCAAACTCCACATGTCCATCCGCTCCCAAAGGGAATCTATACTTTAATCAGATATAAAGGTAGCCCCCATGTTAACCTATGAGAGGGACAGGCCTTGCAACAGTGAAAAACGAATTTAGCCATATTTCATTGTCAGGACATATAAAACACATTACTATATATGCCCTACCTTATCCACACACTGCACCCTGCCCTTGGGGCGAAACCTAGGGCCTACCTTAGGGGTGTCTGACATGTGAGAAAAGGGAAGGTTTAGGCCTGGCAAGTGGGTATACTTGCCAAGTCGAATTTACAGTTAAAACTGCACACACAGACACTGCAATGGCACGTCTGAGACATGATTACAGACCTACTTATGTGGGTGGCACAACCAGTGCTCCAGGCCCACTAGTAGCATTTGTTTTACAGGCCCTGGTACCTCTAGTGCACTTTACTAGGGAGTTACTAGTGAACCAAATATGCCAACCATGGATAAGCCAAATACATACACATTTTGTACAGAAACACTTGCACTTTAGCACTGGTTAGCAGTGGTAAAGTGCCCAGAGTAACAAAAACAGCAAAATCAGAGTCCAGCACACATCAACAACCTGGGGAACGGAGGCAAAAAGTTAAGGGAGACCATGCCAACGATGAAAAGTCTAACAAAATGAATGTAGTTTTGGGCCTGTTTTTGGAAGAACAACAGCATACATTGATAAAAAGCAAAGGGCAGAACCAAAGCAAGGGATGAGCCATAGGAAACTACACACAATCTGACTATAGATATTGCACATTTTTAAAAGAAGAGCTACAACCATGACGTTAGTAATTGGCATGACACAATATATTTTCTGGTGTCAAGTTTAGGGCCCTCATTATGACATTGGTGGTCTTTTCAGAGGCAGCAATCCGCCCACCAGATAATGAAACACAAACACAAAACCGCCAGCAAGCAGCCAAAACAGCAATTCTGCCAGACCAAATGATGGCGTAAAACAGTCAGTCCCACCACCCTCCCGCCACACGTGCAACACAACGCCCTCCAAATAATGACCCACGAATCACCACAGCGCTCACTCAACTGCAGTTACCCATTGGCGGTGTGTACCACCGCGGTTGATTTGGCCACTCCACACCAATAGAAGCCAACATTGGGCAGATTGGAAAAGCCACACCTGACACACACCGTACACAGCACTATAAAACACATCCCCACACAACCAACAAGTGTTTGCAAATGAAAAAACCTAGCGACGTTGCCAGACCAAACATTTAGAGAACTACACAGACAAACCACAACCACCCATACACCTGTCACGTGTCACACACCATATCTCAACACTTAACACACAACAACACTGTACTCAATCACAACTTCACAGCATCCCATATACACACACCTAGTGTTAGAAATGTTTTTTTTGGTTGGCAGTCAGGTTACCCTCTGTCCAAGCAAGAACCCTCACTCTAGTCAGGGTAAGTCACACACAATCCAAAATTATCCTGTGCCCACCCTCTGGTAGGTTGGCACGAGCAGTCAGGCTTAACTTAGAAGGCAATGTGTAAAGTATTTGTGCAATAAATCATACAATAACACAATATAGCACCACAAAAATACACCACACCGTGTTTAGAAAAATATATAATATTTATCAGGATAATTGTAGGTCAAAACTAATAAAGATGCAATGTGAAATTGTAGAGATATCACTGAAAAGTGATATAAAGTGTCTTAAGTCTTTAAAAAGCAAACAAAGTATCTTTGAAGCACAAAGTACCTGGTTTAAAGTGGAAACTCTCTGCAAAGGGCCGCATAAGAAGAGATATGTAGAAAAATGATGTGTGCGTCGATTTCTCCCCTGCACACACGGACTTGCGTCATTATTTTTCACGCGGGGAAGTTGTGCGTCGTTTTCCGGCGCACGGACAGTATCTTTCTGTGGGTCGTGGGATTACCAGATGTCCCGGGGTCTGTGCGTGGATTCTTCGGCTTGTTTTCCGGCTGCGCGTCGTTCCAGGAGGCTGTGCGTGGAATTCTCGGTCTCACGGCAGGCGTCGTGTCGATTTCCCCTCTGGAAGTCGGGCGGCGCTGTCCTTGCAAGGCCGTGCGTCAAAGTTCCGGTCGGCCCGAAGTTGACGCGCCGATCAGCGTCGGTGTGCGGCGATTTTCTCACCATGGAGCAAGCTGTGCGTCGAAATTTTCGGCGCACGAAGAGTCCAAATGAAAAAGAGAAGTCTTTTTGATCCTGAGAATTCAGGGAACAGGAGGCAAGCTCTATCCAAGCCCTTGGAGAGCACTTTTACAGCCAGACAAGAGTTCAGCAAGGCAGCAGGGCAACAGCAAGGCAGCAGTCCTTTGTAGAAAGCAGTCAGGTGAGTCCTTTAGGCAGCCAGGCAGTTCTTCTTGGCAGGATGCAGGTTCTGGTTCAGGTTTCTTCTCCAGCAAGTGTCTGATGAGGTAGGGCAGAGGCCCTGTTTTATACCCAAATGTGCCTTTGAAGTGGGGGAGACTTCAAACAGTGGCTAAGAAGTGCACCAGGTGCCCTTTCAGTTTAATCCTGTCTGCCAGGGTCCCAGTAGGGGGTGTGGCAGTCCTTTGTGTAAGAGCAGGCCCTCCACCCTCCCAGCCCAGGAAAACCCATTCAAAATGCAGATGTATGCAAGTGAGGCTGAGTAACCTGTGTTTGGGGTGTGTCTGAGTGAATGCACAAGGAGCTGTCAACCAAGCCCAGCCAGACGTGGATTGTAAGGCACAGAACGATTTAAGTGCAAAGAAATGCTCACTTTCTAAAAGGGGCATTTCTAGAATAGTAATATTAAATCCAACTTCACCAGTCAGCAGGATTTTGTATTACCATTCTGGCCATACTAAATATGACCTTCCTACTCCTTTCAGATCAGCAGCTACCACTTCAATACTGTATGAGGGCAGCCCCAATGTTAGCCTATGAAAGGAGCAGGCCTCACAGTAGTGCAAAAACGAATTTAGGAGTTTTACACTACCAGGACATGTAAACTACACAGGTACATGTCCTGCCTTTCACCCACACAGCACCCTGCTCTACGGGTTACCTAGGGCACACATTAGAGGTGACTTATATGTGGAGAAAGGGGATGTTTAGGCTTGGCAAGTACTTTTAAATACCAAGTCGAGGTGACAGTGAAACTGTACACACAGGCCTTGCAATGGCAGGCCTGAGACAAGGTAAAGGGGCTACTTAAGTGGGTGGCACAACCAGTGCTGCAGGTCCACTAGTAGCTTTTAATCTACAGGCCCTAGGCACATATAGTGCACATTACTAGGGACTTATAAGTAATTTAAATAGTCCAATCAGGTATGATCCAAGGTTACCATGTTTAAAGGGAGAGAACATATGCACTTTAGCACTGGTTAGCAGTGGTAAAGTGCACAGAGTCTAAAAGCCAGCAAAAACATTGTCCAAAAAGTGGAGGGAGGCAGGCAAAAAGTTAGGGGTGACCACCCTAAGGCTGTCAGGTCTAACACCTAGCATCCCAACAAAACATTCCACCTTCTGCACAACACACACACACTACACACACTAAAAAGGTCCCCACAAAAGAACCCCTGTTTCACTGATGAGGAGTTGCGTCTCATGGTAGACGAAATCATAAGGATTGAGCCACAGCTGTTCGGTGCACAGGTCCAGCAGACATCCATTGCCAGGAAGATGGAGCTATGGCAGAGGATCGTGGACCAGGTGAACTCCATTGAACCTCTCCACGCAAAAGGGATGACATAAGAAAGAGGTGGAATGACCTACGGTGGAAGGTGCATGCAATGGCATCCAGGCACCACATTGTCGTCATGAAGACTAGTGGTGGACCCCCACCTTCTCCCCCACAGTTGTCAACATGGGAGGTGAAAGTCTTGGCTATCCTGCATCCAGAGGGCCTCACTGGAATCACTGGAAGGCTGGAAACTGATAAGTTACCATTAATACCCAACCACCACCTACACCTGCATTTCATGTCACTCCATCTCCCTGACTCCATCTCAAACACAGAACCACCCCCATAACCACTCTCAACTGTGTAAACCCACATTTCCTACTCACTGCAAGTACACGCCTCCAAGCTCAGCATCCACACACATCAGTAATGCATGGGCAGCATGTTGCACTTCCAATCCCACAGTCCATCACCATACACAAACCAAAGGTGGAAGAAAAACACCCATCCCATAGGGAAAGCCAGAAATGCTGAGAATGTAACTGACAATGATTGTAACAAATCTCATTCATGTACACAGGTACCCCAGCCAATGTCAGTGGCCAGAATATGCCATATCAACACAGTCCTCCACCAGAAGAAGGCTCCAGTGATGACAGCAACTCTGGATGTCTGGATCTGGATGATCTTCCTGGCCCATCTGCGACCACTGGTCAGTCGGACATCAAAGCCAACACCAAGTACACCACAGGGCACCCCACATCAGACTCCATTGCCACAGCAGCCACTGAATGTCCACAAACCCCTGTCCACAGGACTCATCAATCAACAGTGTGCCCACCTGTACAGGGACCCAAGTCGACACCACACAGGAAAGACAATGAAGGTCCTGGTGTCAGTGAGAGTGGGTACACAGTTCAAGGGACACAGGCGCAGAGGGCCAGGGCCAGTGGAAGGATAGCTGTGTGCCAAGGGGTGGCCCAACCCAAGGAACCGAATGCCCAGGAGGCACCCACACATATCCTGGAAGCATACCAAAAATCCCAGGACAGGATGGGCCAGGTAGTTACCATCTTATAGGAGAACCAGAGGCTGCAGGGAGAACACCACCAGGAGGTCATGCAGCAGTTACAGGCCTTAAATACCAACATGGCCACCATTGCAGGGGTGCTGACTGACATGGCTACCATCATGCGTAAGTATACAAAACACCAGTGGTCCCCTTTCACTAGCCAGTGTACGGACCAGTCCTCCACATCTGCTGCAGCTAGTGGAGAGGTGGACCTGCCACAGGACTCACAGGCCACCAGCACTCCTCCCTCTGCAGCAGAAGAACCATCCCGCAAACGTACCCTGCGAACCAGACAGACACCAGAGACTGTAGCCAACACAAAAACCACTACCAGGAAGTGAGCCCCTCCTAAATGTCTCCATTATGTGCCACTGAGACAGCTTGGCTCTGATTTAAACTTTTTGGTGCAAAACTGCACTAACGCAGTTTTGCACCAAAAAGTTTTGCACTGGCTTGCACCATTTCTGTGCACCAGCTGGGCACCATATTTTTCGAATGGTGCAAGCCGGTGCAAAAGGTAGGCTAGCGTAAAAAAAAACTACGTTAGTGGGGTGTGGCTGGCGGTATGGAAGAAGGGAGTTTTGCACCAAAAAATGATGTTAGGCAGGTTAGAGTAAAAAAATTTACTCTAACCTGCCTAGAGTCATTTTCTGACGTAAAACCATCCATACCACATGACTCCTGTCTCAGGAAAGACAGGAGCCATGCCCAACACCCCAATGACCAGCACAGGGGACCAGGGTCTCCTAGACATGGCCATTTAACCCAGTGCCATGTAGGGGGGAACATTTCAGAGCCCACAATGGCACTTAAAAAACAAAAACTTACCTGTACTTACCCATACTTACCTGGGAGGGGGTCCCCCATCCTCCCCTGTCCCTCTAGTGTGGGTGGGGGTGTCCCTGGGGCCTGGGGAGGGCACATGTGGGCTTATTACATGGTGTTTCACCATGGAAATAAGCCCACAGATCCTCCAGCCCTGTCCGAGGCATTAAAAAATGGTGCAAAGCAAGCTTTGCACCATTTTTTAAACCCCCCTCCCTCCCGTGCTTAATTTTAGCACAGATGGATAAATATGGCGCTAAGGCCATACAGTCAGTTTTTGCACAGGAACGCCTACTTTGCATCCCATTGATGCAAAGTAGGTTTCCACGTCCAAAAAATGACTTTAACTCCATAAATTTGGCACTAGACGGGTCTAGCACCAAATTATAGATATAGCGTTAGTTTTGCACAGAACGTGCGTCAAAAAAATGACGCAAATTCGGCACAAAACAAGTATAAATATGCCTCCTTGTTTACTTTGGACTGCCATTGCTCCATTCCCTATTGCCCCAGGGATACTGAACCTGTGCTACAAACCAACTGGGCCACTACACTGAAGATTTTGTCTACCATCACTCCACTATATTGCACTATCTCTTCCTTTTTGTCAATTCAATAAACATACTTTAAGTGAAGGTTTTGTGCTTTAATTACAACAATATACAATGTCTTGACCTGTATTATACTGTGCATATGTAACATAAAGTGTCAATCTATCCAATGGACAGTCAGTTTGGGGTGCACATAACAAGTGTGACAGCACACCACAAATTACCATCCACCAAACTGTGTGAAAGCAGTCTGTAGGCATCACAGTAATGACCACACCAGCATCTGCGAAAAGGTAAGCCATTAGTGACATTCAAATGAGCAGTAAAAGAAGTAGAACAACAGGAGCCACTGTAACATAACAGCCTACATTCAGCTGGTCACTTCAACTTAGACATTTGCACTGCAATTGACTCCAGACACCATAAGTGAGGAGAAACAACTCATCTCAGGCCCTCACACAAGATACCACAGTATTAGCTATGCCATGTAGTCAGTATGCCAATCCCTCCTCATGACCAGCTAGTCTGGGCCACACTGTCAGGGAAAATGAAGTCACAGTGCGGTTGTGTAGGCACATTCCCAACAACAAATCCTAAGTACTGTATGGAATGAGGACACAGTTTGCAGCGGGCATATATTTGAAGATGCTAAACTAATGGCACATTGCATGGACTGAACAAGCTTAATCACTATCACCATGCCATGGGCACGACTGACCACAGATGAAATAGTGTCAGGTCCAATAATGCACAAACTTGTGTTTGGCACAACAAAGCAGCCACACAGCACTATGCTGTAATGGATGAATGAACAGAAGTACAGTCTTACCTGAGTTTCATTTGAAGTACTGCTGTATCAGATGTGACCTGTTGTCCACATCCTCCTCCTCCCCATCCTCATCACTGTCTTCAGTGTCCTCTGCTGCCACAGGTGCATTGTCTTCCCCTCCCCTGCAGGAATAGCACATGGCATCTGAGGGCCAAATTGTGCAGCATGCAGCAAGCCACCATTACCAACATAACTTCCTAGGGGCTTGGAGTAAGGATCCACCAGAAATGTGGAGGCACCTGAACCTGGATTTTAGTAGGCCAAAAGTCCTTTCAATTACTCTTCTGGTCCGACCATGTGCTTCATTGTAACAATTATCTGGCCCTGTCCTCAGATTCCTCACTGGTGTCAACAGCCAGGATAGGTTTGGGTAGCCGGAGTCACCTGGAAGTAGTGAGAGACACACATTACTCATGTAAAATAGCACAGATGAAAACTCCATATGGCATACAGTGAAATACATTGATGAAACCTCAAGCTCACCTATGAGTCACACTCCCTCTCTCTGTAGTTGTGCCATCATCTGTGGGACGCTGCTATTCCTCAACATAGGCATCATGCACAGATACTGGAAACTTGGCAGTAACTTGGGAAATATAATGATCAGCAAGGCACACCATCTGGACATTTATTGAATGGTAATTCATCCTATTTCTGCTCATTTGTCCTGGGAGGGACCAAGGAAATATGGGTCTCGTCAATGGCCCCAATCACATGTGGTATGTGTCCCATGATGTAGAATGCAGCCTTCACACTGGACAAATCATCACTGTGGGGGAATCGGATACAGCTGATCATGTGTTTCAGCAAGGCAGCCAAAACTCTACTCAGCACATTTGAAAACATTGGCTGTGACATACCAGCAGCCAAGCCCACAGTCATCTGGAAAGAACCACTGACCAGGAAGTGGAGCACTGACTCCAGCTGTACTGCAGTGGGTATTGCTGTAGTACTACGAATAGCAGGATTTAGATCTGGCTCCAAATGTTGACACAGTTCAGTGATTGTGGCCCTGTCCAGACGATAGGTGAGTATAATGTGGCATTCCTCCAGTGTAGCCAAGTCGACGAGGGGTTTGTATATGGGTGCATGTCTCCTTCTCCACCTCCGTAGTGGTTGGTATCTAATTATATCAAATATCAAAAGTGTGTCACAACAGGAAGGATGGACACCCAACATCACAGTCCACAGAGCAGCCACATCCAATTCATGCAACCAAAGATTGCAATTTGCACCGGTGTCCTCTACATGCAAATGGACTACTTTATTGATACATACTATTCATTTGCCATTGTGTCTCACAGATGCAGTCGGAGTTTTGTGTCGTGATTTGTAGCATCCCTTTGTACATGTTCTGTCAAATACTCATCTGAAAGCAGAGTACTGTTATGAGTTCTAATGTGAGTGCCAGAGTCTACAACCAAACCAAAGTATGTATCGGATTTGAAATGCCTTGGTGTGTACCATTGGTACCCATGATGCACTTTGAATTGACCGCCATGAGTACCAGCATCAGGAAATAGTAACTGCCTGTCCTGCATGCAGGGACAGGTGGAAATGACCTCACTCCGCTGGCGTTTGGCATCATGGTGGGGGGCATTCTGCACCGCTGTGCAACTCCTCATTGGTTAACACGGAAGTCTCTGGAGCACAGGGGCCGATGATTATCACCACCAGTGGTGACGGTGTTCACCGGTGCGGATGTGACCATCATTTTCTGTATCCCACTTCACCTGATTCCTGACTCTCACCATAAGAACACCTCCTCTGCGTGTGCTGCTGTGTCCTGAACCTGGAAACCACAATGGCCCGTGCTACAGGGGAATGGGTCCCAGCCTTCACATCTGAGGAACTTGAGAAGCTTATGGATGAGGTCCTACCCTTGTATGGACAGTTGTATGGGTCTCCAGATCAACAGGTGAGCACCTTTTGGGTACTAGGAATGCAACATGGCTGTATGTAGATGTATCTGTGTGTGGGCTGTGTGTCATTTGGGGAAGTGTATTTATGCTGCATGCAATGTGTACGCAGAGGTACGAGTAACGTATAAGGTTAAGGTGGGAGCTATGCAGTACGCAAGCCATTGCTGTAACAGAATGTGGTGTGGCGTTCATGGTGTCCTTCTTTCTGTGTTTTCCCTATGCAGGTCAGTGGCCATCAGAAGAAAGGGTTATGGCGTGCCTACGCCAAGGATGTACGGACCCTGGGGGTACATATCCAGTGGAGGACCCACTGCAGAAAGAGGTGGGAGGACCTGCAACGATGGGCCTGGAAGACCGCTGAGGCCCAACTGGGGATGTACTCCCAACGAGGGAGGGGTGCTCGTCGGACCCTGACCCCCCTATATTGCCTGCATACTGGTTGTGGCCAATCTGGAGTTGGATGGATGCTTGAAGGCAGCACAGCAGCCACAAGTGGGTGAGTACACACTGTGTTTAATTTTTTCCTTCTGCCTGCCATGGTGTTTGGGTGCAAGGTTGTAGTCAGTGTGTGGCCATAAATGCCCAGTAGCTAATCTTGTAGAGTCCTGCTTGGCAATGGTGAGTGGTATGTACATTTGGTATTTGCAATTAGCTGGTATTCCATCTTCATCTGAGCCCTACAACCTGACTGACTGGTGTTGTTGTGATGCTTGGGTGTCTACTGCTTAGGTGGTGTAACGTGGCAATTGCACGTTGTGCAGTGACTTGGTTGGAATTGTGTAGCTGTGCCTTTGTCAACAGGCAGACATGGCTTGGTGAGTCCCAGTAGGTGTGCAGATGGTAATGTTTGAGTACATTTCAGCTGTTGTTCCCAGGCAATGGTTTGGTATTGTGGTTGTTACTGCACAGTGTTAGTTCCAATGAGTCTCTGTGATGTGTATGCCATATGTGCTGTTACTGCTGTGATTGACCCTGTGCTCCCTTTCTTTCTCCCCCACCCTCTCCTTTTCTTCTCCTGTCCTTGTGTGCATTAGCATCATCTGGCGAAGGATCAGGGGTACAGGTGAGTGGGGGAACTGCAGCCCATGGGACCCAGGAGGCAGTGCCAACTAATGCCAAGGGGACCAGTGGGTTGGAGGGTGAGGGGAGCACCATGGGGGAGACAGGAGCTAGAACTACTGGCTCAGATACCTCCTCTGATGGAAGCTCCATGGTAGTGGTGGACCCCTCCAGGACCACCCCAGCTACATCATCTTCGGCCACCCCCGCTCCAGCACCACCCTCCCAGTATCCCCCCACCCAGTTTCCCGTGCCCGCTCACCCAGGAGGGTGGGCGTCTCCTTCACCGCAGGCACCTCAGCCCCTGCCCCAGTCACCCGTGCTGCCCTCACTGAGGAGGCTATTGACCTCCTGAGATCCATCTCTGTAGGGCAGTCAATAATAGTGAATGCCATCCAGGGGCTGGCATCCAAGATGCAGCAATGCAATGCCTACCTGAAGAGCATTCACTGTGGCTTGTGGATCTACATAGATCGATTCAGGCTCTGGCCTCCTCTTTGACGGCAGCCAGTGTCCCTGGTTTTTCCGTTCCCCCTCCAATTACCTGTTCCCAGTCCCGGAGCCCTCTCCCACCACCCATACCAAGCACACATTCAGACCAGCATGCATCCAGGAAAACAGAGAGGACTCTCAAAGACAAGCACCACAGATCACACCACAAGCATATACACAACCAATACACAAAAGCACACACAACAGCCACTGCCTTCATTGTCTATCCCTCCACCTCCTCCCACACAGTTACATCAGCACTCACACCTGCAAGCATTCATCCTCAGTCCCAGATCCTACCACATGTACAGCCTTGCCCACAGTCACCACAACAGCAGACACGTAGACTAGCACCCAATTCACCACATGCACAGTCACCACTACCACCATCACAACCACAGTCAGCACACCACATCACTTGCAGACACCACCACAGCATACATGCACACAACCTGTTTGTCCTCTCCCATCCTGTCTGCCCCCTCCAAAGAAACATAAACTCTCCCACTCAGACACTCAACAGCCATCCACCTCACACACGCACACTGAACATGCACCTGTAACCCAGACCAGCACACCTACTCCTCCTACAACCACTCCCTCTACCTCCACTTCCAAACCTCCTCCCACACTCCACCCTATTGTACCTAAGAAACTTTTCCTTGCCCGTCTTGAACTCTTCCCACCTCCTGACCTACCCCATCTTGTCCAGAAAAGGAAGGTCCAGCTCCCTCAGCCGAGTACCTCCGGCTCCCAATCCCCTCATAGCTCCCCTGGTGTAACACATGCCCCTCCCCAAGCTAAGACACCACCCACTACCGGCCACAGGAGAGCCACTCTGACCCCGACTCCAAGCACACTCCTCCTGCCCCTAAACAGAGGAGCAAAGTCCCGCCCCTCCCAAACTCAAATCCAAGGACCCCCTTCCAAGAAAAGCCCTGCACCTCCCCCATCTCCCTTAGGTGCCTGCCTTCCACATCAATGTCCCTGCCCAGTGGAGTCACTTGGCCTGTCCGGAGTCAAGGTGGGTCTCTCACGTTGCCATGTGTAGTGGCAGGGACACTTTTGGATGGGCCAATGGCCCTTTGTGTATATAGTTCGATTTAGTTATTGTGATCACAGTTCCCATCAGATTACAATGGTTGAACCAAAGGTATTTGTCCTGGCATCTTTTTTACTTCTGGCTTCTATTGTTGTTGTACCTTTCAGTGGATTGTTCTCTGTGTGTGCTGTGTGTTGTGCGTGTGGGTGTGTCACTCTCTCCTCCCTCCCTTGTGTGCTAGGCGGCTGTACTCACCATTGTCGTCTTGGTCAGCGTTGCTGCTCCTGAACTCCATTGCGTGGTACAGCATCGGCATGGCTTCCAATTCGGGTTCCATGGCGGCTGCTGACTCCTCTGTGTCCCTGGAGGGGAGTGTCTCCTTTTATATGGGTCTTTTCTGCCAGGCTTTTCGTGGTGGTGGTCCCACCCCAGAAATCCTGGTGGTCTGCTAAGTCGTAATATGTGGGCGGTCAATGGTGTTCCACCAGCCTGTAGGTGGCAACTGCTGTGGTCGCTGGCCGGACCGCACTGATGGTTGAGGCGGTGCATTAGGTCTATATGGGAGGGATCACTGCCGTGGTCATGATATGGTGTCTTTACCACCAGCCTGACGTCAGTACTACCTCCATCCCCGGAGTGGCGGTCAGCTGACTGCCAAAGTCAGAATGAGGGCCAGAGTGGTCACCCAGGGCTGGCGCACTGTTTGCGTGTTTCCCTGAGTGTGACAAAGACAAAATGGCTCCCAATGTGCCACTGCAGAATTTACACTGCTAGTTAAACTTTGCCATTGAAAACTAATGCAAAAACACCACTTCCCTTTACCTCATATGTAAGTCTCCCCTAAAGAAGGCCTATAGAGCACTATGGCAGGGAGCTGTATATTATTAAGTACAACATATCTTTTTCATATGTCTTAAAGCAACACTTCAAAAAATGTTGTTTTGCTGGGGAAATGTTAGTAGCCCAATTGGCTAACACAGGATGGCACCCCAGCCTGGTTAACACCTGAATGGGACCACTTAACTAGTTACTGTAAGGTATCAAATTAATTGTGGCATTGAATCCGACCTGATGCTCAGGACGAATTTAATGCTGATTAAAGTTCTGCAACTTTTAGAAAGTTGCCACTCTGTGCCCCAGCTCATCCAGTGGTCTCACAAAGGCCCTGGCTCACAGACATCTTTCTGCCCACCTGGAGAGACCTGTGAACAACTGCCAAGCTTAAGAACAAGGGCAAGCGCCACAGACCGAGGTGTGACTTCCTCTCCCACAATGGCCATTTGGGGTGTTATCCCAAAAGGCAAGCGTCAAATGGGAACCCTATGATTGACCTGCCATCTTTTGGCATGTTTCCTCTGTCGTTTTGCCTTCTGACCTCCTGTTTTTATGTTATCCTGGACCCTGTTTTTGCAGGTTAATTCTCTCTGCACACTTTATCACTGCTGATCAGTGATAAAGTGCAAGTGTTCTCTATATAAATTGCATTGGTGATTAGTTTATCCATAATTTGCATATTTGATTTACTCATAAGTGTAGGAAAGTACCATCTTGCCTGGCATGTTACCCCCATTTTTACTTGTGTGTCAGTTTTGTTTTTCCCTGTGTCACTGGGATCCTGCTAGCCAGGTCCCCAGTGCTCATAGTTGTGGCCTATATGTGTTCCCTGAGTGGTGCCTAATTGTGCCACTGAGACTCTGCTAACCAGAATCTCAATGTTTATGCTCTCTCTGCTTTTAAAAGTGTCACTGCAGGCTAGTTACTATTTTTACCAATTCTAATTGGCACACTGGAACACCCTTATGATTCCCTAGTATATGATACCTAGGTACCCAGGGTATTGGGGTTCCAGTAGATCACTGCCACTGCCACTGCAGCTTGAGTGAAATAACGTCCACGTTATTTCACAGCCATTTTACACTGTACATAAATAACTTATAAGTCACCTATATGTCTAACCCTCACTTGGTGAAAGTTAGGTGCAAAATTACTAAGTGTGAGGGCACCCTGGCACTGGCCAAGGTGGCCCCACATTGTTCAGGGCAATTTCCATGGACTTTGTGAGTGCGGGGACACCATTACATGCGTGCACTACATATAGGTCAATACCTATATGTAGCTTCACAATGGTAACTCCGAACATGGCCATGTAACATGTCTAAGATTATGGAATTGTCCCCCCAAGCCAAATCTGGTAATCCCATGCATCCCCGGGGCTCCAGCATGGACCCCGGGTACTGCCAAACTAGCTCTCTGAGGTTTTCTCTGCAGCTACTGCTGCTGCCTACCCTCAGACAGGTTTCTGCCCTCCTGGGGTCTGGGCAGCCCAGTCCCCGGAAGGCAGAACAAAGGATTTCCTCTGAGAGAGTGTTACACCCTCTCCCTTTGGAAATAGGTGTTAAGGGCTGGGGAGGAGTAACCTACCCTAGCCTCTGGAAATGCTTTGAAGGGCACAGATGGTGCCCTCCTTGCATAAGCCAGTCTACACCGGTTCAGGGAGCCCCCAGACCCTGCTCTGGCACAAAACTGGACAAAGGAAAGGGGAGTGACCACTCCCCTGTCCATCACCACCCCAGGGGTGGTGCCCAGAGCTCCTCCAGTGTGCCCCAGACCTCTGCCATCTTGAATGCAGAGGTGTGGGGGGCACAATGGAGACCTCTGAGTAGCCAGTGCCAGCAGGTGACATCAGAGACCCCTCCTGATAGGCTCTCACCTGGTTAGGTAGCCAATCCTCCTCTGAGGGCTATTTAGGGTCTCTCGTGTGGGTTCCTCTTCAGATAGTGAATGGAAGAGCTCACCAGAGTTCCTATGCATCTCTCTCTTTGACTTCTGCCAAGGATCGACCGCTGACTGCTCCAGGACGCCTGCAAAACCGCAACAAAGTAGCAAGACGACTACCAGCAACATTGTAGCGCCTAATCCTGACGGCTTTCTCAACTGTTTCCTGGTGGTGCATGCTCTGAGGGCTGTCTGCCTTCAACCTGCACTGGAAGCCAAGAAGAAATCTCCAGTGGGTCAACAGAATCTTTCCCCTGCTAACGCAGGCACTAAACTTCTGCATCACCGGTCCTCTGAGTCCTCTCTCATCTTGACGAGCGTGGCCCCTGGAAAACAGGAGCTGGATCTAAGTGACCCCAACAGTCCAGTGGTCCTTCTGTCCAAATTTGGTGGAGGTAAGTCCTTACCTCCCCACGCCAGACAGTAATCCTGTATACTGCGTGATCTAAAGCTGCTAGGGCTTTGGTGCACTTTTGCAAGGAATCCTTTGTGCACAGAATAGCCCAGGTCCCCAGCACTCCGTCCTGCATTGCTCAACTTGCTGAATTGACCACCGGCTTCATGGGACCCTCTTTTGTTGTGTTGAGATGACTGCTGTGCTCAGATTTCTTGAACGCCCGTTCAAATGCTTCTGCGGGTGCAGCCTGGTTCTGTGTGGGCTCTCTCTGTTGCTGAGCACCCCTCTGTCTCCTCCTCCAAGGGGCGAGCTCCTGGTCCTTCCCGGGCCCGGGCAGCACCCATTATCTTCAACCATGACTCTTGCAGCTAGCAAGGCTTGTTTGTGGTCTTTCTGCATGGAAATAACTCTGCATCCTCCAGCACACCGTGGGACATCTTCTGACCAAATGAGAAGTTACTGGCACCTTCCGTTGTTGCAGAATCTTTGGCTTCTTCCACCCGGAGGCAGCCCTTTTGCACCTTCATCCGGGGTTTAGTGGGCTCCTGCCCCCCCGGACACTTGCGTGACTCTTTGACTTGGTCCCCTTCCTTTGCAGGTCCTCAGGTCCAGGAATCCGTCTTCAGTGCTTTGCAGTCAGTTGTTGCCTTTGCAGAATCCCCTATCTCGACTTTACTGTCGTTCTGGGGTAGTAGGGTAACTTTACTCCTACTTTTCAGGGTCTTGGGGTGGGGTATCTTGGACACCCTTAGTGTTTTCTTACACTCCCAGCGACCCTCTACACACTACACTAGGCCTGGGGTCCATTTGTGGTTCGCATTCCACTTTTGGAGTATATGGTTTGTGTTGCCCCCTAGGCCTATTGTCTCCTATTGCATTCTATTGTGTTCTACAGTGTTTGCACTACTTTTCTAACTGTTTACTTACCTGATTTTGGTTTGTGTGTATATTTTGTGTATTGTACTTACCTCCTAAGGGAGTATATCCTCTGAGATACTTTTTGGCATATTGTCACTAAAATAAAGTACCTTTATTTTTAGTAACTCTGAGTATTGTGTTTCTTATGATATAGTGCTATATGATGTAAGTGGTATAGAAGGAACTTTGCATGTCTCCTAGTTCAGCCTAAGCTGCTCTGCTATACCTACCTCTATCAGCCTAAGCTGCTAGAACACTACTAATCTACCAATAAGGGATAACTGGACCTGGCACAAGGTGCAAGTACCACAAGGTACCCACTATAAGCCAGGCCAGCCTCCTACAATAAGTCCATAGTAAAGTGCACTATGTGTGCTCAGGGCCTGTAAATCAAATGCTACTAGTGAGCCTGCAGCACTGATTGTGCCACCCACGATTAGCCTGTAAACACGACTCAAATCTGCCATTGTAGAGTATGTGTGTGCATTTTTAAACTGCCAATTTGACCTGGCAAGTGTACCCATTTGCCAGGCCTAACCCTTCACTTTTTGTACATGTAAGGCACCCTTAAAGTAGGCCCTAGGTAGCCCAATTGGCAGGGTGCAGTATATGTTAAAGATAGGGCGTATACTGATGTGTTCTACATGTCCTGACAGTAAAATACTACCAAATTCGGCTTTCACTGTTTCAAGACCTATCTCTCCATTGGGAGTGGATAGACATCTGGAGTTTGGGGTCTCTGAATTCACAATTTAAAACTACATCTTTTGGTAAAGTTTGTTTTTAGATGCCGTCTCTGACCACCCTGGAGTGTGCCTGGGGTCAGGCTTGGGCAAGGCAGGATCTTGTGAACAACAGAGACTTTTCTTTGAAGTTTGCCTACTTCAAAGGAAGAAGGGGTATAAGTAGTGGACCCAAAACCCCAGACTTTTAGAACACTTCTGGGTCAAGAGGAACCTCTGCCAAGGAGAAGAGCTGAAGAGCAGGAGGAGGAGTACTGCCACTTTGCTGTGTGTGCTTTGCTGGGTTGGCCTGCAGGTGCTGCTTCTGCCTTAAAGAGGACAAAGAATGGACCTTGTTGTGAATCCTGCTTGTGAAGGTTCTCCAAGTGCTTGAAATAGAGCTTGCCTCCTGTTGGAAGTCTCAGAGATATCAAAGACTTCAGCTTCTTCTGCCTACAGCACTAGGAACTGTGTGTTTTGTGCTGCAACAGAAGAAAAACCACTATGACAGCGTCAAGGATGCTGCTGCCTGCACCGTGGCCTGACGACACCACACAGAGCCTTGGTCCATGTCGCACCGTAACTCTGGTCTTGTCGATGACGCCATCTGTTGCTGTCACTGAGACGCTGCTTGTACCGTGACCTGTGGGCCCAGCAATCTGCATCACCTTGCTCACAGCAGCCTTAGCATCCCCGACTACGATGTTCCACGCTGACACCAACGCCGCTGCCCCTGCACCATGGCCTGTGGACCACGCTTGTGAGGTACACAAAGCACCGTCCGGTCCCGCGCCGCAGACCCGGTCCACCGACACCAGCGCTATCAACTCCAGCATTGTCAACAGATACCCCTGTCTGCACCACGAC
Source organism: Pleurodeles waltl (assembly GCF_031143425.1). Classification (NCBI taxonomy): domain Eukaryota; kingdom Metazoa; phylum Chordata; class Amphibia; order Caudata; family Salamandridae; genus Pleurodeles; species Pleurodeles waltl. Next base: position 600,952,317 of record NC_090438.1, read on the forward strand.
CCAGGAGTGCCGCACGGAGCCTGCCCCGCACCGCTGCTTTGGGCCGACCAATGACAATGCTTCAGCAACAACGATGCCGCTGTCTGCACTGTGACCTGGAGACACTACACGTCGCACCGCCCCACTTCACACCACAGCCCTGATGTCACCGACGCGACAGGACACCACCACCAAGCCGCTGCCCACCCACTCTGCCCCATGAGGTGCCTGCCTTCCACGTCGAAGTCCCTGCCAGTGAAGTCAATTGGCCCGTCAGGCGTCAAGTTGGGCCTCTCACGTTGCCATGTGTAGTGGCAGGGACACGGTGTGGGCACTGCACGTTGCATTGTCCCGCTTTGCACCGTAGCCCCGACGCCATCCACACCAGCGCACCGACCTCCAGAACCAACGCCTGTGATGCCAGCAATGCCGCAATCTGGATCTCATTGCAAGGATCACAACACCCTACACTTCCAATGTACTGTTTGCGGGTCTTCCTGACACTGTAGCTGGCCCGCAACTTCACGGCCAGCCTGAACTGTTGGATTTGTTGTTCGCAATGCCATGATAGCCCCAGATGGAGCTATCAACTTCAAGGAACTGTATTTTTAAGTTAAGTTTTGCAAAACTCTTATCTTTATTATTATATGTTGGATTTTTCTCATTTTGGTCTTGTTTTACGCAGATGAATATTGGCTATTATTCTAAGACTGATGTAGTGTGCTTTTATAGTGTTTTCACTGTTTTACTGTGTACTATGTGAAATTGCTATACACATTGCATCTGAGATAAGCCTCACTGCTCGTGCCAAGCTTCTAAGGGGGTGAGCAGTGGTTCTCTGAGCTGGGTATCTCCCTATCCTACTTGGACAGGGTGCAAACTGACTCCCAACTAGAGACCTCATTTTTAACATTGGTTGTCAGCGGTGGGATAAGACTTGCATTTGCACTTGACCTACAGTGATTAGTGTACACTACTACCATATCGCAGACCACTGAATACCACAAACAGGTTCTTTTGGTTTGGGATTTTTCCTTTGCTCTAATTTTGGTCCTGAGTTCAAGTTGAATTCCCTACTACATCATGTCTCAGTCAAGAGCATCATCAGTTATATCCCTGGATTTGGTTTTTGAGGAGGACAGGTTGGAAACCTACACCATGAAGGAACTAAAGTCAGTTTGCAAAAGCCTCAAAGTCCAAGTTAGAGGCCTCACCAAGAAGGAGGAGCTACAAAAGGTGCTGAGGGCCTGGGTAGCAGCCAGAAATGGCAGTGGGCATTCTAAGAATCCGATCAGGGAGACCGTGGAGCCAAATTCAGGTGAAAATGTGCTGAGGGTGCAGTAGCTGCCAGTGGGGGAGGTACCCTCTGGGCCAGGGAGCAGTAGTCTTTCAAAGGGCCTGACTCCAGAAGAGCTGGAAGACAGGAGATAAGCCAGGAGACATCAGATAGAGTTGGAGAGGCTAAAAGTGGAGGAGAAGAAAACGGTCTTAGACCATGAGCTCAGAGTAAAGGAGCTGCATCAGAGGAGTAGATCTAGCAGCAATGGTGGCAGCAATACCTCAGTTCACTTTGTTACGGTAGTCCACATTCCAAAGAATGTAGGAAGGGAGTACAAGAATGGAAATGATATCCATAGGTCGTTTGAGGGATATGAGGCATCTATCCACATGAATGGGGTCTCTGAGAAGAAATGGCGAGCAGGGTTGAGGAACCACTTCACAGACGAGGGGAGGGATACTTTGTTAGCTTTGTATAAGGGATACAACCTCACCTTTTCTGACATCAAGGAGGCCCTTCTCACCATGGTCTCACTCCTGACAAGTACAGCGATCAGGTTAGAGGGAGTAAGAAAACTGATTCACAGATCTGGTTAGGATGCGTGTATTCTTTTTGCATGGCACTGGATGGTTAGGTGAAGGGCAGTAATGTCACAGATTTTCAGGGGCTGTACAACTTAATTGCATGGGGGCACTTGCCTAGTCTGTGTTTTGCAGAGATGCACCAGCAGTTGACTGATAGTAAGCTGACTGACCCCAGGAAGCTTGCTATGGAGGCAGACCACTGGGTGAGTACCAGGGCCCACAAGAAGGTGTATGGGAGAGACTCTGCCAAAGGTGGGCAAGGTCCCCAGCAACAGAGTGGGGGTTCAAGGGTAAACAAAAGGAGTTCTCCAAAGGGTCTCAATCTACTACCCAGGGTAAGAATTCTTGCTACCAGGAGATAAGAAACCATTGCCCTCTTCAGGAAAGCCTGCAGAGGTGGAACCCTGTAAATGCTTTGCTTGTAATCTGGTGGGTCACATGAAGGGGGATCCCAAATGTCCAAAGCGGACACAGCCACCCACCGGTGGGCAGACCAAGGGGTTGGCCACTGTAGTGTTTGGGGAGGAGTTGGTCCCAGGTGGGTGTGGGGAACGAACCGAGATGACCCTTGTCTCACTAGGGGACGGTGAGATGGTCCAGAGAAACCTAATGCCTGATAATACTAAAAAATACAGGCAGTGAGTGACCATCAATGGGCAGAGGGTAGAGGCTCTCAGAGCTACTGGAGCCAGAGTGACTACAGTCCAGTGTCACCTGGTATCTGAAGAGCAGATCCTGGTGTATTCCACCAAGTAGTTGCAGTGGACAACTCAGAGCACCAGTGTAAGGTGGCACATGTTCCCTATGATTGGAGGGGTATCAGGTTCCTTGAGGGTAGCTATGAGTCCCACCATGCCTGTTGACTGTCTGCTGGCCAATGGCCTGGAGACTTCCGCCACGAAGGAGGTGGAACGCAGATCACACTTGGGGATGTTGGGATCGGTCAATGGCAACCAGTCAGGGCAATCAGAAGGACCTGGAGCCTGAAACAGTGTCCCATGTGCCTGCCAAGAGGAAGGGCAAGAGGTGTGGGAAACCCGCCCCTGAAGTTCCCAGAGTCCGGGCGGATGCTGACCTTGAAGGAGACACCCCGCACCTACAGGGGATGAACTGGGAAACCTACCTGAGCTGACTCATTGGTAGAAAGCAGGTGGTCCCACCAGGGAGGAGTTCTGTGCAGAGCAGAAGGTGTGCCCTACTCTCATAGGTCTTAGGCAGCAGGCTGAGGACCAGACAGATGGTGCTAAGCCCAAGGATCACCTTATCTATTAGGAGAATAGTCTCCTGTATAGTGAGCCTAAGGCTGCTGAGTCTGGGGCAGCCTGTGTGCTGGTGGTACCCCAGAGCTTCAGAGCCTTCCTACTGGGTTTGGCTCATGATGTACCTCTGACAGGACATTTGGGACAGGGAAAGACATTTGACAAGCTTGTCACCCACTTCTACTGGCCCCAAATGAGAAAAAATACAGATGCTTTCTGGAGGACCTGCCAGACTTGTCAAGCAAGTGGAAAAAGTGGAGAAAATATAAAGCTCTCCTCCAACCATTTCCTGTCACGAGCACCCCCTTTGTGCAAGTGGGCATTGACATAGTAGGGCCTCTGGTCCCCAAGACAGCCCTGGGCAACAGATTCATCCTGGTCTTGGTAGACCATGCCACCCAGTACCCTGAAGCTATCCCTCTGAGGCAGTGATGGCACCCGTTGTGGCCTGGGCACTGATGGGGATCTTTACCTGAGTAGGTTTCCCCGCGGAGGTAGTGTGTGACTGGGATACCAAATTTATGTCCATGTACATAAAGGCCACGTGAAAGGAATGATGGGTCAACTCCAAGTTCATGACTCCTTACCACCCACACAGTAACGGGCTGCTTGAGAGATTCAACCGGACTCTGAAAGGCATGACTGGGGATCTGTCAGACTCCATGAGGCATAAGTGGGACGTCCTCTTGCCATGCCTTTTTTTTTGCCTACCGTGAAGTACCACAGAAGGGTTTAGCCCCTTTGAGCTATTGTATGGGCACCCGGACAGAGGACCTCTGAGTCTGGTGAAAGAGAGCTGGGAGCACGCTCCTACAAATTTACCCCAGGATGTATTTAGTTACATGCTGGCCTTCAGAAACCAGACTGCCCACTTCGGGGAGCTCGCTCAAGAGAACTTAGAGACAAGCCAGGAGGACATGAAATGCTGGTACGACCAGAATACCACTCTGGTTGAGTTTTAGCCTCGCCAGAAAGTGTGGGACATCGCCCTAGTAGAGCCTTGTGCTCTACAGGGCAAGGGCCATTTGAGGTAAATGAGTGCAAGAGTGATGTCACCTACTTGGTTGACTTTCAGACTTCAAGGAACCAGTTGAGGGTCCTACATGTGAACCGCCTCAAACCCCACTTTGAGAGGTCTGAGTTAACCATGCTTTTGCTTACAGATGATGGGGTTGTAGAAGAGTGTGAAACTCTCCCTGACCTCCTCTTTGCCAGGGAACAGGATGGGTCAGTAGAAGGTGTGGCCCTCTCCCCTTCTCTGGCTCTAGAGCAGCAAAGTGACTGTTGCCACAATTTTCAACTCTGTTCTCACTCACTCCAGGTGTCACCCATCTATGCACACATGATTTGGACACTGGGGACAGCCTGCCTGTGAAACACAAAGTTTACAGGTTAGCTGACAGACTTAAGGCCAGCATCAAGGATGAGGTATTAAAAATGTTGGCTTTAGCGGTGACAGAGCACTCCAGCATGCCTTGGTCCAGCCCAGTGGTTTTGGTACCTAATGCCGCAGCACCTGGGGCCTCACCAGAACTTCAATTCTGTGTGGACTACTGTGGGCTCAATGCCGTCACCACGAGTGATGCCCACCCCATCCCCAGAGCTGATGAGCTCATTGATCGGTTGGGGGTTGCTAAGTTCCTCAGCACATTTGATTTAACGTCTGGGTACCGGGAGATTGCCTTAGCTGAGGGGGCCAAGGGGAGGTCGGCGTTCTCAAATCCAGAGGGGCACTACCAGTCCAGGTCATGCCTTTTCCATTGAAGAACGCCCTGCCACCTTCCAGAGCAAGGTCAATCAGGTCCTGGCTAGGCTGGAAAACTTCAGTGCCACCTACCTTGACAACATTGGAGTTTTCAGCTCTATCCTCAGCTAGAGGGGACATGTGTTAGACCTGGCATCTTTTCGCTTGTTTCCCCTGTCTTTTTCCTTCTGATCTCCTGTCTTTATGGTAGGCTGGAAACTGTTTTTGCTGGTTTACTGTCTCTGTACACTTTACCACTGCTCATCAGTGCTAAAGTGCAAATGCTCCCTATGTATATTGTATTGGTGATTGGTTTATCCATGATTGGCATATCTGATTTACTCATAAGTGCATAATAAAGAGCACTATGTGTGCACAGGGCCTGTAACTCAAATGCTACTAATGGGCCTGAGGCACTGATTGTGCCACCCTTATAAGTAGCCTGTAAACATATATCAGACCCGTCACTGCAGAGTATGTATGTGCTGTTTTAAACTGCCAATTCGACCATGTAACCTTACCTTTTTGGTCATATAAGGCACTCCTAAGGTAGGCCCTAGGCAGCCCATGGGCAGGGTGCAGTGTATGTTACTGATGTGTTTCGCATGTCCTGACTGAAATTCTGCCAAATTTGGTTTTCACTGTTGCAAGGCCTACCTCTCTCATAGGTTAACATGGGGACTGCTTTTCAATATATTTCAAGTGCGGTTTCCCATTGGGAGCAGATAGACATTTGGAGTTTGGAGGTCTCTAAACTCACAATTTAAAAAATACATCTTTTGGGAAAGTTGGTTTTTAGATTGTCAGTTTGAAAACCACACTTTTAGAAAGTGGACATTTTCTTGCTTAACCATTCTGTGCCTCTGCCTGCAAGTGCATTCCATGTCTGGGTCAAACTGACAGTTGGGATGCTGTGAATTCCCTCTAGACAGTGACACTAAGGGAGCTGGGGTGTAGCCTGCATATCCTGGTGAGTCTCCTAGGCTAGAGTGGGGAGGGAGGAGCTGACACTTACACCTGAAAGGGCTGTGTCTGTCCTAATACAATGCCATCTCCAACCCCCTGGAGTGTGTCTGGGGCCAGGCCTGGGCAAGGCAGGATATTGTGAACAACAGAGACTTTCCTTTGAAGTTTGCCTACTTCAAAGGCAAATAGGGATATAAGCAGTGGACCCAAAACCCCAGACTTTTATAACACTTGTGGATCAAGTGGAATCTCTGCCAAGGAGAAGAGCTGGAGGAGGAGTACTGCCCCTTTGTTGTGTGTGCTTTGCTGGGTTGGCCTGCAGTGGATGCCTCCATCTTAAAGAGGACAAAGACTGGACCTTGCTGTGTATCCTGCTTGTGAATTTTGTCCAAGGGCTTGAAGTAGAGCTTGTCCACTGTTGGAAGTCTCAAGGATACCAAAGACTACAGCTTCATCTGCCTACAGGACTGGAAACTGTGTGTTTTGTGCTGCAACAGAAAAAAAAACACTGCAATGCCATCAATGATGCCACTGCCTGTACCGTGACCTGACGCTGCCACTCTGAGCCGTGCCCTATGTTGCACCGCAACCCTGGTCTCACCGATGATGCCACCTTATGCTGTCACTGAGCCGTTGCTTGCGTCATGACCTGTGAGCTCCGCACTCCACATCACCTGTCTCACACTGCAGCCTTGGTATCCCCGAAGACGATGCTCCACACTGACAACCAAGCCGCTACCTGCATCATGGCCTCTGGCCACCACTCGTGAGGTACACAAAGCACTGTCCCATCCTGCATCGCAGCACCAGTCCACCAACGCCAGCCCCATTGACTCCAGCATCGTCAACATACGCCCTTGTCTGCACCTCAACCCAAGGGCACCGCACAGAGCCCACCCTAAGCTGCCACCTTGGACCTACCGACAACAACGCTTCAGCAATAACAACGCCATTGCCTGAAACCGTGACCTGGGGACAGTGCACATCGCACCACCCGCGTCACACGACCAAGGATCATGATGCCCTACACTTCCAAGGTATTATTTGCAGGTCTTCCCGACACCATAGCTGGCCCGCGATGCAACAGCTGGCCTGAACTGTTGGATTTGTTGTTCACGATGCCATGATAGCACCAGATACGGCTATCAACTTCAAGGAACAGTGGGGCACTTTTATGAGCCCCTAGCAGCACTGGAGCGCCACTTTATGTGAGGCTCCTGTGACGGTAACCTCTGCTTCATATTTACAAGGAGGTGTAACGCTACTTTTTGTGGTGTTACACATCCTTGTAAATATGGGCCCCTCCGACGCTGTTATCTGTGTCACAGGGGCATGCAATGGGTGTTGCTGTGGGTGTGCCACAGCAACACACATTGCATTTTGATGGGGCCTCAGATTTACAAGATTTCGTAAACCTGAGGCAGCGCCAAAATCTAACGCCACCCCAGGTGTGGCGTTAGCAAGGCACAACAAGGAGGAATGCTTTTATTCCTCCTTATTTTTTGCTTTTCTATGCATGCTGCGTTCTGCAGCATGCTTAGAAAGAGCATAATGATAGAAATGATTGTTTATGTGCGGGAAGCTGTCCCTTCCTGCACATTCTGCAGCACACACAGAAGTGTCAAAGTGCCATAAGTGATTATGTGGCAAAGGGACACCTTCCCGCACATAAACAATCACACCCCTCAACGCAAACATCCTTGAACGATGGTGCAAGGATGCCTGCATTGGCAGCTAAATTTAGTGTCAGTGCAGGGGACAACACAGGGGTGCATCGTATTCACTTAAATACAGCAATCCCTGAAATGTGAAAATGATGGAGCATGGCATTTCCAATTTTGGCGCAGCGTCATGCTCCTTCATTTTCCCATAAATATGAGCCTGTACTTTTTACATTAATTCTCGCAAAAATTCATATCTTTATTATTGTATGTTGAATTTTTCTCATTTTGGTCGTTTTACACAGATAAATATTGCCTATTTTTCTAAAACGGGGGTGGTGTCCTTTTGTATTGTTTTCACTGTATTACTACGTGTTATGTGCAAATGCTTTACACATTGCTTCTGAGATAAGCCTGACTGCTCATGCCAAGCTACCAAGGGGGTGAGCAGTGGTTCTCTGAGCTAGGTATCTCATACCTCCTGACTAGAGTGAAGGTCCCTGCTTAGAAAGGGTACAAACCGACTGCCAACTAGAGACCCCATTTCTAACACCCATCTTTGATAGGCAAAAGGTGATAACACTCCCGAGCAGACTGCCTTTTGTTCATGTAGACAAGTTGAAGACAGGGCCAGAGAGGGAAATCCAGTACCCAAACCAGTTTTCCAGTAGGCATATAAGCCCTCAGGTAGCCACACGTCTAGGTTGGGCTACCAAGATCCAGGCAACCAAAGGGGGCCCGACATCTTGAGAGTGGCTAGAATAGTGCATTCTGAGATAACCAGATGACATTCATTTTAGGAAACATGTCACTAGAAGGGAGGGGACCTAGTAGCCCATTGGCTTTTGATGCTAATGCTCAGAGCAAAGCCCATTGAGGCTGTGCTCTGAGCAAGCATTAAAAGTGCCCAAAAAATTATGGAAAGAAATTTCTTTGCATACATTATGCCTGGCGCCTCCTTTTTGTACATTATGCTTGGCGCAAGCATAATGTAGCGCAAAGGGTAACAAAGTGGCACTATGCATGCATTGCACCACTTTGTAAATGTGCCATAGCGATTTTGACCTCATTGGGCCACATTAGCGTAAAAAAGAAATTATGCTAATGTGGTGCAAGGAGGCGCTAAGGGCTCTCAAATCTGCTCCTCACTTGCCCTGAAAGACTAAGGCCCTCATTATGACTTTGGCGGTAAATTCGACTTACCGCCACGGTGGCAGCCGCCAACTTACCGCCACCACAGTGGATATCTGTTCACCATATTATGACACACAACACACACACACTAATCCGTCAATATACATCCACAGACACTAATCCACCAGGCCAAAGGTCACTGATAAACTGCCGTAATCAAATCCCACACCGTTACACCAACAGAACAATGCCCACCACATTATGGCCCACGAATCACTGCGGCAGACATTCAACGGCGGTAAACCATTGGCGGTACACACCGATGAGCCCAAAATGGACACCTACAAACAAAACAACACCACATTGGACTATTCAAACACCTGACACCCATAAACATACCACACCCACACACCCACACCCACATTGCCCTCAACCCTTTACCATTACAAACCATTACTAGCAGAAAGACACCAAGACGACTGTGTACCACACAGGCACCCCACATCACACACCCCAACACATTACCCAACACACCCTCACCAACACACCTCACACAACATCCACGGCACCACAAATCCACCCCTGTTTCACTGAGTAAGAGCTAAGGGCCATGGTGGAGGAAATTATCAGGGTAGAGACACAATTATTTGTAGCACAGGGGCAGCAGATATCGATAGCTAGGAAGATGGAGCTATGGCGGAGAATCATGGACAGGGTCAATGCCGTGGGACAGCACTCAAGAACTAGGGATGACATCAGGAAGAGGTGGAATGACCTACGGGGGAAAGTACGTTCCATTGCAGCAAGACACAAGCTCGCTGTACAGAGGACTGGGGGTGGACCCTCACCTAGTCCCCCACAACTAACTGCATAGGAGGAGCAAGTCTTGGCAATCCTGCATCCTGACGGCCTGACCGAAGTAGGAGGAGGACTGGACTCTGGTAAGTCAACTCTCTACTTCTACTACCCCCCTACCTGCATGTCATCACATACCCCTACCCTTACTTTCACTCTCATCACTCCACCACTTCCCACACACCCCACCATCACATCTCACTCATCTCACTCATCCCAATGCCAAGCCCTGCATGCTCTACCAATGTATGGATACCACTCACAGCCCTGCATGGGCATGCATCACTAAAGCATGCACACCATAGAGAACTAACTATCCCACCATACACCATTGTACACAAGTGAAAGCTGCCAGGGCAAATCCAACGAAAGAGGGTAAGCCACGGATGCACAATATGTCAGACACAGAAACCATAACACACAATTTACATCCCCTCAGGTACCCCAGCCAATGTCAGCGGAGAGGAGGTGCCAGCACTATCCAGTCCCCCAACTGAAGAGGCCCACAGTGATGACAGCAACTCTGGTCTTCCAGGATCTGGATGACCTACCTGGCCCATCAGGGACAACTGGACAGCCGGTTACCCAGGCCCAGACACATACCACTACAGTGCCTCCCTCATCAGGAAACCCCACCACAGCACCCACCCAGTGTTCCCACACCTCTGTCCCCAGGACACGTCAATCAGCAGTGTGTCCACCTCTACAGGGACCCCAGGGCACACCTCATACCCAAGACAATCAGGGACCTGGGGTCAGTGGCAGTGGGCATACGCTTCAGGGGAAAGAGACACAGACCAACAGGGAAACTGGGAGGAGTGTTGTGCGCCAGGGGGAGAACAGGCCCAGGGAACTGACTCTCCAGGAGGCACTTGCAGAGATCCTGGGAGCTTATAAACATTCCCAGGACATAATGAACCAGATCCTGGGCAACGTGCAGGAGAACAGTCGGCTGCAGGAGGGACAGTACCAGGGGATGAGGGAGGACTTGCAGGCCATCAACGACTCACAGGGCCAACATCATGAGGGAGGCAGTCTCACTCCAGCGGGCCCCTGCCACTTGTCAGACATCTGAACAGCCTTCCACTTATGCTGCCGCTGGTGGCCAGGAGGCCCTGCCACAGGACTCATAGGCCACCAGCACCCCTCCCCCTGCAGAAGTTGAACCACCACGCAAACATTCCCTGCGATCCTGACAGAAGCCAGAGACACTTGTCAATTTTTTACTAGCCTCCTGAAGGTCAAAAAATGTTGTTCCCTTCCTAAAAATCAGGGGGGGCGAATTCCAATGCTTGGCAGCTGCTGCAATTAATGCTTTATCCCTCCATCTAGCCTTGCGAGTTCCAGGGACGTGGACCACATGGGCTCCTGTTGATCTGAGTTGACAGCTCAGCGTATACCAACATAGCCTTGAGGGCAAGTTTTCAGATCCCCATCTCTGTAAAGACTTTTGAGTCAAACAAAGTTTTAAAAGTAATGTGCTTTATGACAGGTAGCCAATGCAATTGTTTCAGTCTACTGCTAGCTGATGCAGAGTGGGGACGATCTAATATAAAAAGGGCAGCTGTATTTTGAATCAGCTGAAGCTTCCTAAGTGAGGAGTTGTCAAGATTGAGCATCAGGGCATTACAGTAGTCTAATCTAGAAATTACCAATGCCAGGATCACTATGATTCTAAGCTCCTTTTGCAGATAAGAAGACTTTTTTTCAGCATTTTCAAAGTCCAAAAGCTAGATTTGGTGATGGAATTTGCTTGGGGCTTAAAAGATAGGCAGTTATCAAAAATAACTCCCAGGTTTCTAGTGGAGGTAATGGGGGCAGGCAATTCACCATAATCTGATGGCCACCAGTGTGAACTCCAAAATCCCTTGCTAGAGACAAAAAACAAAATCTTAGTTTTGTCGCCATTCATCTTTAGCCAGTACAAGTCCAAGTTCAAGTTAACCTCACGCATATAGTTGTGAAAGCGATCTGCCACTTCCAGTCTTAGGGACTTGAATAATTAATGTGTATCATCAGTGTAAGAAGTGGACATAAAGCCAAATGAGTGAATAAGTCTGGCCAGTGGGGCTACGTACAGATTAAATAATGTAGGACTGAGTGAGGAGCCTTGAGGGATGCTGCTTGGCAGTTGAAATGCCGGTGCCCTAAAGTCTCCGCAGCTCACTGTGGTGGATCTTTCTCCCAAAAAGGATTGCAAGATATTTAATGCTGTTCCTCTAATCCCTGCTTGATAGACATGAGATACCATGATATGAGGTGAGGTGAAATAGTATCAAAAGCAACAGATAAATCCAATAGAACTAATATGGCTCCTTGCCCCTCCTCGACCAATCTATGAATAGTATCTGATGTGGTGATAAGAGCGGATTCCGTGTTATGGGCTTTCCTGAAGCCATGCTGAGAAGAGTCTAGGCCTCCCGAATTTTGGAGAAAGTTGGCTAACTCTATATTAATATGTTTCTCAAAAATCTTTGCCTGAACAAGGAGTAGGGCAATAGGCCGCAGATTTTTAAGGTCATGTACTGCTCCATCTGATTTCTTTTTCAAGGGGACTACCGTCACTTCTTTCCAAGATGGAGGAAAAATTCCCGAAGTTAAGACCTCCTGGAAAATCGGAGCAAGGGCTGTGTATACTAGATCAGGAACCCGCTATAAGATGTGAGGGGGCAGGGGTCTCTGGGGGAACCTGACTTAATCCCATCATAATCTCTTAAATCCTTTCTGGCGGTAGCGGCTGGAAGTTAGTTAACATGGGACAGTCTTTGTCTAGAATGCTATTTAGATAGTCATATGGGCAAGATATCCCTGCAGAATGAGTCAAACTGGCATGGATTTGTAGGACTTTATTTTTAAAGGTCGCCACTTTATTGCAAAATTCTTGCGAATTCTCCAATTCAAGGGGTGTAGAGGGGACTGTCACTGAGTGTACCACTTTGAAAAGCTCTCTAGGGGCATTTGATGCCTCCTCAGTTTTCTGAGTAAAATAATCGGATTTAGCTTTTGTACTTTCATCTTTATAGGCCCTAAGGACAACTCTAAGCTTCTCTTTCTCTTCCAAGTTTGGATCTAACTTCCATCTCCGTTCTTGTTGATGATATTTTCTCTGTGAGTGCTTGTGGTCCTTAGTAAACCAGGGGCAGCTAACTTTTTTCTTTTCTGAAAAAGCAGGGGTTTTAGGTGGAGCAAGTTGACTGATTGCAATATTAATTCCATGATTGAAGCTGTAAGTTGCCGACAGAGAAAGGTTTCTTGCAGCTTCCCAACATCAGACCAATGCCGGTCCTAGTTGTTGCTTCTTAATATGGTTCCAGTGACTGACCGGTTTCATGATAGGGCTAACATGCGGAGAAGGTTGGACATTCGTAAGACTGAAAGTAAGAAGATGGTGATCAGTACAGTCAGGCGGCCTATTTGTCAGCACCACCAAGTGATCAGGACTGGCGAATATCTCATCTAACAGATGACCTGCCCTGTGTGTGGCTGTCGTAACTTTTAATTCCCAGTCAAAATCTGCCATGAGATTCAAAAACACTTTAATGTGTAGGTCCTGACTATCATCAAAGTGAATATTAAAGTCCCCTAATATAATACATTTAGTAGACATAGTTAGAGATTCAGTTATATTTGGCCAGTGCTGCAAGAAGTTGGTGTTAGGAACCATAGGCCGATAGACGAAGAGTCCTCCAAATAGTACATAATTTTTCTGATGAATTTTTAAGCACATTCCCTCACATATCTCTGATGTGAGGTTTATAGCATCCCAGTGGCAGGAAAGGAGGGACTTACGGATAATAGCTAAACCTCCTCCTCTACTAGCAATTCTATCTAATCTACAGAATGTGTATCCCAGTGTCTTAACCGCTATGAAATCAGGGTTAGAGTCATCTTATGCCCAAGTTTCAGTAATAAAAAGGCAGTCTACGTTTTCGTGGATAATTAAATCTTCAATTTCAGTCTTATGTTTAATTAAAGAGCATGCATTAATTACAGCACAAATCAAAGACTTAGCAATTGGGGCCACTCCCTTCTTGGGCCTTGTACATACCTCCTGTGTCATAGTGTCAGCAGAAGTAGTGTAACCTGATATCCAAGGTGACCAGTTACAGTGTTTGCAGCGCCACCCTTCCAAATTATCTAGAGTAACCTTGGGCATATGCTTACATCCCTGGCCTCCCACTAATAAGTAGAGGGCCTGAGGAGAAAAGGAGATGTGGACAGGCATTGACCGGGAAGGAGCATAATCTCTGGGCCCCGGCCCTGGTCGGTCGCGGACGGGAGCAGACGGGCTTGCCTCAGGAGCACCTTTGGCTCGCCCGCTGCGCACGTCTGCTGCGCGGCCACATTGGCTCTAAAATAAGAGCTCCGGTTCCATTCGAACATGCTCACGTTGCACATCAGCAGCTAGACTGCTGACCTGTGTGTCAGTGGGTGTCCTTAGGCCAAGCCTGATATTGCAGCATAGGTCCCCTGGTGGCTAGGATTGAGAAGGGAAAATCTTACAACCTAGCATGTAGGCATCCACTACTGGTCAGGGCTGCGTGGGTCCCAGGTGTGCTGCATTTGGCAGTGTGTGCCCCTCCCCATGCCTTGGCCGCTAACAATTTCTCTGGTAGTGCAATGCATATTGCGTAGGCCTGTTCCCTGTGTGTGAGGGTACTGTGTACGCCAACGGTGGTGTTGGTACAGCAATTGACCAAGTGTTTCCTTTGTCTCTTCCCACCCTGTTTTTGATTTGTCATCCTGTCCTTATGTAAATTAGCATCATCTGACAGAGGAGCAGAGTCACCAGCAATATAGGGAGCTGCATCACACAGGACCCAGGAGGCAGAGTCCACCGACGGTGAGAGCACCAGTGGGATGGAGGGCGAGGGGAGCACCACAACAGAGACTGGAGGGGACAGTTCTGACACAGATACCTCCTCCGATGGAAACTCCCTGGTGGTGGTGGACACCTCTGTGACCACCTCACCTACAGGTACAGCCGCCACCCCTGTATCAGCACCACCCTCCCAGCAGCCCCTCATCGAGTTGCCTGTGCCCGCTCACCGAGGAGGATGGGCAATTGACCTCCTGAGATCCATCTCTGTAGGGCAGTCAACCATTTTGAATACTATCCAGGGGCTGGCAGCCCAGATGCAACAATCTAATGCATTCCTGGAGTGCATTGATACTGGATTGGCGGCCCAACAGAGATCGATTCAGGCTCTGGCCTCCTCTCTGATGGCGGCCATTGTCCCTGTTTCTACTGTCCCCCCTCCAACCTCCACTGTCCAGTCCCATTCCACTCAACCCCAACCCCAAGCACACATACAGACGAGCATGCACACAAGACAACACCCAAAAGTGTCACAGGCAAACACAAGCGCCACACTTCATCCCACAGGCACTCACACAAACACCATCCAGTTGCAGACACAACAATATCCACTATTTCCACAGTCTCCCCCTCCTCCTCCTCCATCTCCCACCCAGTTACGTCCACACTCACACCTGCATGCACTACATCATCATCTACTACCAGCATCAGCATCACCACACCAAGCAGAACACAAACCTCACTGGCAGACCCTCCACAACAGCCATGCACACGTCCCCTGTGTCCTCTCCCACTGTGTCTGTCCCCCCTCCTAAAGTACACAAACGCAAGCACTTAGACACCCAACAGCGATCCACCTCACAACAGCATACAACCCAGGCACCTGCACCCAAAAACAGCAGTCAGACACCTCCAACAACCACTCACTCATCCTCCACTCCCATTCATTCTCCCTCTTCCCGCCCAATGTCCCTAAAAAACTGTTCCTATCCACCATTGACCTCTTCCCTACTCCTCCCCCCGTCCTGCACGTATTGCCAGGGTAAGAAGAACCCAGCCAAGCACCTCAGCCACACAGTCCACGGGCCCAGTACTCACTGCACCCACTCATGGTGGAAAGGGATCCAGGCCACATGTCCTGAAGGAGAAGGAGCCTGCCCCAGCCAGCCTAAAAGGGAAGGAGACTTCCCTAGCAGGAAAGAAGGGAAAGGGGACTGCACCTGCCACCCAAAAGGCCGAGGAGCCTGCATCAGCAGGCAGGAAGAGCAGGGAGCCTGCACCCTGAAAGGCCAAGGAGCCTGCACCAGCAGGCAGGAAGAGCAAGGAGCCTGCACTAGCAGGCAGGAAGAGCAGGGGTCCTGGATCAGGGACTGTGATCCAGCCCCCACCACCAACCATGGTTGTGCAGCTGTCCGAGGTTGCAGGGGATGGGCAGGAGCCTCCCCCCACCAGCAGCACCACCACTGTGCAGACGTCTGAAGTTGCAGGGGATGGGCAGGAGCCTCCCCCCACCAAAAGCACCACCACTATGCAGCTGTCACCGCCAGGGGACGTATGTAATTTTGCCTCCATGGGTTGCTGTTTGGCCTGCCCCCTCCAGCACCAGTAGGCAAGACACCCACCGAGAGACTGTGGCTCATCACTCCCCAGGATCAAGCACAGGACATGTTGCCCCCTCCAGAACCAGTGGGTAAGACACCCACATCCCCATAACTCCTCAGGATCAAGCACAGGGCATGTTGCCCCCTCCAGAACCAGTGGGTATGACACCCACCTGAGAGACTGTGGCCCATCACTCCCCAGGATCTAGCACAGGGCATGTTACCCCCTCCAGAACCAGTGGGTAAGACACCCACATGCCATCACTCCCCAGGATCAAGCACTGGGCACGTTGCCCCATCCAGACCAGTGGGTTAGACACCCACATGCCCATCACTCCCCTGGATTAAGCACAGGGCATGTTACTCCCTCCAGAACCAGTGGGCAAGTCACCCACTCGAGAGACTGTGGCCTTGCACTCCCCAGGACCAAGCACTGGGCATGTTGCCCCCTCCAGAGAATGTGGGCAAGTCACCCACTTGTGAGACTGTAGCCTTGCACTCCCCAGGACCAAGCACAGGGCACGTTGCCCCCTCCAGAACCAGTGGTCTTGTTACATCTCCTGGCTGAGGTGCCCCCCCATCCCCCGTCCCCCTGAGGTGCCTGCCTATTTACCAACTGATGCCTCTGCAGTGTTCTCTCCATGTTGGAGCTGGTGACATGTGTGGCCTTGGACTTTGGCCTGTGGCCATGTGGCCTACGCAAATTGAGGACTGAGCTGTGTCCCTTTTTCTATTCACATGTATATATTTATTATCTTGCCTAACTTATTTTTCATCCTGTGTTGATCTCATTACATTCTCTTTTATGAAATTGTTTTGTCCTTGCATTATTCAGCTGAGTTACGGGGTAAAATAGTTTTTGTCATGTATCTGGTTGTATATATGTTGTGTGTGTATGGGGTGTATGTGGTGCGTGTGTGTGTCACTGTCGTTTTCCTCCCACCCTCCCTTGTGTGCTAGGTGGCTATACTCACCGTCATTGTCTTCGCCGGCGTTGATGTTCGTGGTGGATCAGAACGTAGAATATCATCGGGAAGACATGCAGTTCAGGTTCCATGGTGGCGTGGTTCTTCCCTGTATCTCCAATGGTGAGTCCTTTCCCTTCTGAACTCAGTTTCTGCCTTGCTTTTGATGTCATTGGTACCACCCCGGAAAAGGTGGTGGTTTGCTGTGTCTTAATATGGGTGGCAGATCATTGATTTATGCCTAGCTGTAGGTGGCTACCGCCGTGGTGGCTGTTGTTTCCGCCCTGGCTGTCAGTGTGGTACAGTGGCTGTCTATCGGAGATCTTTCTGCCATAGTCATAATTTGGCGGTAGTTACCGCATAACTGTTGGCAGTATTACCACCACTTTATCACCAACCGCCAGGGTCGTAATGGGGGCCTAAGATGTAAAAATAACCTTTGGAGAAAAGACAGGATCGTTATTTGAACTGTCCAAAACAAATAATAGTTTGAAGATGACCTAGGTCCAAGATAAAGATGATCAAAAATTAGGGATAAAATTTTAGACGAACATGGAGTCGTGTTAAGGGTTCTCTAAATTAAGTATTGTTGTTACTACCAACTGAGAGAAAATTCTAACTAAATCGAAGAAGTATATTGAAATTGTTTAACTGAACAAGTTACATTTGCTGTCACTAACATAGTATTGGTAGTAGATTTGACTATAGAGACAACACTTGTACCACAAATAGAACTGGAGTTAAGATATTCTTAGTTCCTTTACACACACTAATAGTTGTGGTAGGGACAGCAATAGTTTTAGTAATACATTTTACACCTGATATTGAGAAAACTGTATTAGATTTTGTTAACACAACACAGAAGCCAGACATAGATGAGGATAGATTGAAGACATCATTTTTAAATTACATGGATAAAGATTATTCAATGAATGTTTATTCTAGATTAGTTCAAGAATACACTAAAGCCTTAGAGGTTTCCTATTACCACAATCCCCTTTTTCTGCCATCTCTTGTACTATTCTTCTTAGTCTAGTTTATAGGCAACAACACTTTGAATATTATTATTCCAATTTGGAGATGGTTCTTTATGAAGTACCATTGATGAAAAGCATGAATTTACACCGACAAGCTAAAGAGAGGGAGCCAGCATGGCATGACTTTAGACCATTTCTTCCTGTAAATACTGTTAAGGCACATTAGAAAAACTGAACTTGCTTAATGAACACACAAGAAAACGCTTTTATCCAAATGTTAGAAGAGAGAAATGAGCAGCTTACTGAAAGTGCATATAATAAAGAGGTTGTGCAGAAGAATGTGTAGAACAGAGAAGAAGATGAATTTAGGAAAAAAGTAGTTGTACCTAAGTTGAGGGTAGAAAGGGACATAAAGGGAAAGTGTATGTGTTTAAGAGAAGGACACGTGAAAAGAAAGTATCAGTGGGAAATAGCAACTGTGGGCATGTGTTTAAATTATCTTGTGGGAAATGGCAGATTCTTCAGGAAGATGACACAAAAATACCAGGAGTGTATTTCGTTCTGTGGATGAAACACATACTGTGGATTGTCTGCATTTTGGGAAGGAATATGGTGTTTGGGGCTGTTATTTCCAAAGATGTATCATGTACAGACTTTAGAGGCATCAACAATGACACCAACACAAAGAAGGCGCATACAAAGTGTGAGTGAAAAAACACAAAAGGTGGGAGACATATTTGGAACCATAATACCTGCAATGGGTATGATTTTGAATGATGAGAAAATTAGAAGGCTGTCAACTGTGGTTGATAAATTAGCAACAAGCACACCTGGAGACATATTGTTAGAAAACACAGAGCTTTTAGGAATAGATCTATGATTCTTTAAAATAGATATGCATAAGACATTCTTTTAGCTGAAAAGGGCAGAGTCTGCAAATGCTGAAAGCTGAAAGCTGAAAATTGCTGCATTTGCATACCAGATGAGAATAAAAACTTAGAATATGCAAAGGAAATTACTGACTAAGCTTGATCATAAACCTTTGGAAACTTCTAGCATAGCACAAGAGTTTTCAAAATAATTTGCAACAACAACAACCTGGTGCAAAGGATTGGGAGGAGAGATCCTTTGAACTACATTGATAGCCTGCTTCCTTTCTACACTAGGCATATATAGGACAATCAAGACGATTTTGAGAAAGACGAAAGCAAAGGGAAATGAACAAGAAAATGAAGAAAGATTTGGAATTGAGTGGCAGAGTGAATGAAGGATATAAAAAAATAAAAGAAAGAGAAAAGGAAAATACAAGAGTTTGACGATGATAATGAATATGCATTGTAACAAACACATTTGTTATACTAAGGTTGTGATGGTTCCAAAGCATCAAAGGGGGGAAACTGCAAAAGCTTCCACTAAAAATAAATGAATATGAAATGACTAAGCGAGTGAAGGAAGCCAGGCCTAACTGAATCTCCTTTCTGTAGCCATAAACTTGCTTCGATCTCTGCATGACCTATGCTGCCTGACTTGCAAAAACTGTTAATGCTAACACATTCTTTGGAATATAATGATGTTTCCTTTTTGACATTTGCATGGCGTATGGATGTTACTAAACTTCTTCCATCTTAACAATGAAAGCAGTTTTATGTTATAGTTTTTGTCTTATTGACTTGCTATGGAATGAGCAAAATTACACACTTTATATACTAAATTGCATCTCTCATGAATGGGCTTACAGTGTGAAAGCTGTGAGAAAGGAAATGATGACCGACAATCATGCATGTATTTTATTTTTCAGCAGCAAAATATACATGGAAATACAGGTCAATGTAGCCAATTTCTTTCTGAATTAGAGTTCAATTCTGCTTGAGAAGTTTCAAAACCCAAGAAGAATGAGTTACATTCATGACAAATTGTTAAAGATTGCATTGAATGAAAAGGTATCTGACAGAGAGGCGAGACAAGAGCAGTGAGCAGCGAGGTCAAAAGGCAGAGAGCAGTGCAGGGCAGAGCAAAGGGGAGCTGTGCAAGCAAGAGATTTAGATACAGAGAGAGACATAGAAAGAGAAAGAGCTTCAGAGACTGTTACAGAATAATGTGAGAGCCAAAGTTCTCTGTGCTGATAAGTTGTGAGAACTGAGTTAGAGACAGGATATACAGCTACCCTCTGAAATTTGAAATACCATTTTTTCAGACTTTTTCTTGCTGACTAGATGCATTCTTACAAGCTGCTACTGTATTCCTCATGAGAACCGTAAATTCTTGCCAACTAGACTAAGACAAATAGAGTGGGGACAGATTCATGACACGCTACATGCAAAGTTCAGTAATTTCATTGATTAAAAATCTTATTATTTTATGATTGAATAAACATATCAAAACATTCTTAAACTCTCATTGTTATCTCATATAGGATTAGCGTGTGACTAATAAAGATTGTATTGTAGCTGATTTGACCTAAAATACCACCCCAAACATCCAACAGTATGCAGTGGACTCAGCAGAAGGGCAACATGAAATATAGGGCCATATTTATACTTTTTGACGCAAAACTGCGCTATCGCAGTTTTGCGCCAAAAAGATTAGTGCCGGCTAACGCCATTCTGAAGCGCCATGCGGGCGCCGTATTTATTGAATGGCGTTAACCGGCGCTAGCAGACCGGCGCTGCCTGGTGTGCGTGGGAAAAAAACACGTACACCAGGCAGCGCCGGCGTTGGGGAAAATGCCGTTAGGGCGTCTTAAAATGGGGCAAGTCAGGTTGAGGCAAAAAAATCGCCTCCACCCGATTTGCGCCATTTTTAACGACGCCCAGACGCCATTTACATGACTCCTGTCTTAGTAAAGACAGGAGTCATGCCCCCTTGCCCAATGGCCATGCCCAGGGGACTTATGTCCCCTGGGCATGGTCATTGGGCATTGTGGCATGTAGGGGGGCACAAATCAGGCCCCCCTATGCCAAAAAAATATATTAAAAAAAAAAAATTATACTTACCTGAACTTACCTGAATGTCCCTGGGATGGGTCCCTCCATCCTTGGGTGTCCTCCTGGGGTGGGCAAGGGTGGCAGGGGGGGTCCCTGGGGGCATGGGAGGGCAGCTGTGGGCTCATTTTGAGCCCACAGGTCCCTTAACGCCTGCCCTGACCCAGGCGTTAAAAAGTGGCGCAAATGCGGGGTTTTTTGCCCCGCCCACTCCCGGGCGTGATTTTTGCCCGGGAGTATAAATACGACGCATTTGCGTCGCAGTCATTTTTTTAGACGGGAACGCCTACCTTGCATCTCATTAACGCAAGGAAGGTGTTCACGCAAAAAAATGACGCTCATTCCTCATACTTTGGCGCTAGACGCGTCTAACGCCAAAGTATAAATATGGCGTTAGTTTTGCGCCAAATTTGCGTCGAAAAAAACTACGCAAATTCGGCGCAAACGGAGTATAAATATGCCCCATAATTTATAAGGTTAAACTGCCCCACTACCTTTAACCCAGTAGCTTAGCGCTTTCAAATTGGCACTCACCCGTTTCTTCCCAAGTCTGGTGACACAGTAATTTCTTCAGTACTTTTCTGTGGTCAATACAAACTTCCATAGTTGAACCTTCTCAATATGTTTTTATTTTGTGGGCTAATAAGTTTCTAATGTATGACATCTGTTCCTATGATGATCATTCCCAGTGCTCCTTGTCTTCCTAGGACACAGGACACCTCAACTGAGAGCATGAATCTAACTGTCTAGATCATCACAAATTAAATAACTGGGAACCGCATCTTTGAGAGAGGGAAACTTTGGGTTATTCTGTTCTACTCACCACACTTTCTGTCCCACCTTGCGTACTGATTCCTGGGCTGTGCTGGGCCTCGATTTGCATCCTCTTCATGCTCTCGTGAGAAGTCATATTTATTTCTATATCCACCAGTGTGAAGGCTGCTATCCTGGAATAAACATGTTTCCTTTCTTGAAGGCTAAAAGCTACTTTTGTTTTCTAGCCAGCTGAAGCTTAAATTAGTGGACAGTTTATGTTGCATATCCCTCCACAGTCCGTCCTCTGATATACCTATCTACGTCTCAGGCCAGGAGTACTTTTTAAGCTCTGTTTATCTTGCTTTTGTGCAAGAAAAAGGTCTCAGTCCTAAGAGAGTGCATTAATGACAGGTAATTTGCAGGTGGGCAAGACAACAAAGGTTTTTTCTCAATGACGTTGCCCCCCAAATTTTTTTTTTTTAATTGATCCTAAAGCTGGTAGGAAACTTTGAGCCTGATTTAGAGTTTAGTGGACACATCCTCCTTATTACAAGTGCTTTATATTGGCAGGTTATCCATCTTGTGTGTGTTAGAGTAACCTTTCCCTAATCTCTAAATCAGGCCTTATCTTTATAGTTAGGCTATTTGCAGCTGTGCAAATACAGACAATGGCTGGAAGAAAAAAATTAGGCTGCGGAGAGAGGGCAGAGATTTGATATGAGATGTGGTTATAAAGAGATGTCAGCCAGCAATCCCTGGCTGACCCTTGGTCTGTAGGCGTGTCCTTATTTGCTTTTATATTATTATGATAAGGTGACACATATAGGGTAAATCATCTATTATCCCCAGAGGTCGACTTGGATCGTTTGACTCAGACAGAAGTGTGAAATCATCGAATCAAACAATATAAACCAAAAATCATCAAACATGACATCAAATAATCAATATAAACAACTGGTGAAAGTTATTTAAACACACCATGACCTATGTGGCCATGAATTGCCACACCAGTTTAGTAAAGTTTAGACATTTATTGCCCTTTAGATTAACAATGCTAAAACCATGCAAATCATGTGTAAGACCAAATGATAGAAATACAGAAACACCACAGGCTGTCCAAAATGCCTGACAAATCTCAGTCTAAGCAAAGCCTTTATCATTAAACCCTCCAAATAAGCAATGTAAAGAAGCAACAGAATGAAGTGAAAAATAGAAACTGCATACATATAGTTTGTGCAGTTGAAATAATCTAAAACAATTCATAAACAGTCATTAATTAAATATTAGGTCAGGCACTCTAATTCAAATAACATGTGTGGGGTTCATGCAAAGGAAAATAGACAAAAATTAATTTGGAAAACATCTAACTATGGTGCCAACAAAATAACCGGTTGGATTTTCTAAGGGAGAAAAACCTGCAAGAAAAACAAATGCACATTGGTTACACCTCTCCTAACTGGATCATTATTCAGAAGTATCTTCGTCAGCAGAGCGCAGGAACATCAGGTCTTCATTAGTCAGCATCAGGACATGAAAAGGGAAACTGTTCAGTAAAGTTGGGCCCAATATATCTGAACTGACTCATAGGCAAGAAATAATCAGCATCTTGCAGCTTGGAAAATAAAAAACTGACAAACATCACCTATGACATTGCTATATTAATGTCCCAAAAGTTACTAACTACGCTTCTATTGGACAGACAATGATGTGGTTTAGTTTGCAGACAATAAAACATCATCTGCCCTTCAGATGTTTCTCTTTACATTTTTTTCACCCAGGATTGGATCACGCTGTCACTCCTCTCTCTTCTCTGGACATCAGCTTCCGTACAAAACCTACATTCAAAACTGCCTGAAAACATTACATGTGCTTCCTGACAAAAATTTAGCTCATTATTTGCAATTAACAGTTTTTATCTGTCTCAAGGGAATATGCAATAACAGCAATAGGAGCAGGAAAGAAATTTCCACTGTGCAAGTCACACAGGATGTTTGAAGAAACATTTTTTTGCAGAGTTAGCAAACCATTTTAAGCATTGTGTGTCTCTAGAAAATTAGTAAAACATACAGCCTTTAAACTAGTGCTAAGCATGAAGAATAAAACATTTCATAATATTTTTAAACCATTAACCTTTTAGTACATATTAATAATTATCTTTTTCAATACATTTAATTATGATTAAGCAAAATAAATTTTCATTAGATATTATTATTTCACATGAATACAGTTTCTTTATGGTGTCCACCATTTCAGTTACACGTTTAAATTTCCAATACATGGTTTTCAGTGAGGCCTTTTAATACATATTATTTTACATTATGTTTCAGTGACACAATTTTATTAATGTTTGCTCTCTAAAAGTGGTTGTGCCACGTATCAAAGACTTCCCTAGAGAAAATGCATGTGGTACTTGTGTGACAACTATCCAAGCAACACTACAGTTGGGAAATAAAGGACATAAAATGGCCAAGTGAAGTTAATTAAAAGGATTGACATTTAATATATTAAACCTCATAATAAAAGACGAAAATCATGTGCAAGAATCAAATGTTAGAAATGAAACACAAACAGCACTAGAGGAAAGCATTCATAAAAAGGCTTTCTAAGTTAACCATTTGGCAGTGCAAAAAAGATGAAAAATGCAAAAGTGTCACCCATACACCTGACCTAAGCAATTATTCACTGATGAAGTGTCCTTCTCTTTTCCACTTTTTGAATACACTGAGAATTGTCGTTTTATCAAAAATACGCTTTATTGTATAAAATTGGGGTCCTAATTAGCTTGAATATTACAATTGAATCATAGGTCTGTAATAGCAACTTTTTTTAGTATTACTGGGAGTAGGTACATAGCACTGGTTGTGTGCATTGTAGGTTCTAACCCTCTTTCACTTAACAAAGGCTCAACACCAATATGACTCATCAAATCAGCACTGTTGGGCATAAGTTGGATTTTTGATCCTGAAGTTTTTATGTTTTTTGAGGTTATAGAGGAAAAAGACTCCAAAAGTCTTGATATGTTGAGTAAGCGGTCCCATCAAAGCCTTGAAAATCAACGCCAAAACAGAGCGAACAATAGCCCAGATGAAGCGGACAAGGACACATCATTTTAAACAGACATTGTTGATTGCCAACGTGCTGCAGGAGTAAGTTTTTTTTACAAGTCCTCAAATATTCTGACTCCTCCGACACCAGTATACTTTTCCATATGTTGCAGGTTCTGACCACTTCAGATCCACAAGAAATGTCCCATTACTAGTGATTCACTGGAATACTTCCAGTCAGGCAATAGTATTCTATGTCTCAGTACATTCTGCACCCTCGAGACACAGGAAGAGAGTTCCCCTTTCCCCAAAGTGGTTACGTTTAGAGTCAGAATAGTAAAACTGCCCCCTCAAAGTCAAATACTTTCCCCAAAGTATTTGGACATAAACTAGAACACGACTGCGTCCCGTGGCTTGTAATGGGAGGCTGTGAAAGCAGTCATCTGGGGAGAGTGTCTAATCATGGTAGGTGGGGTGCGCAGACAACTGGAGCTGGATCTTACAGGTCTAGAGGTGAAATTGGGGGAGGTACAGCGGCTGCCTCCTGACTTGAGCACCGCTAGATGGGAGGAGCTTAGGTTGTACAAGGAGGTGAACACTTGTTGGGACACACTGAGCAGAACCACTCTGAGAGGGTATAGGCAGCGTTTGCATTGAGAAGGTGACAAAAGAGGCAAATTCCTAGCATGGATCCTGAAACGGGAGGTGGAGGCTCTGCCAATACTGGGCATAAGTCAGAGGTCTTCAAACTTTTTGATGCCAGGACACCCTCTTAAAAATATTTAGGTGTAAGGACCCCCTCCTGATAAAAATTTCTAGAACCTGGTACTCCTCATCATCAACAATAATAAACATCCACATTTCACACAGCAAATCCTTTTTACTGTGAGGAAATAATATTAAACAGTGTTTAGCAAATCAAAGATCAGTGAGTGTGGGGGCGTGGTCAAGGGTGTGGCTAAAAACAAAGGTCCTCATTTATTAGGAATTGACATGGGGCAGAACTGCAAGTCTTCTTGGTACACTGCCACACTCCAATACAAAAGGGCAGGAATGGACCTGTATTTATGAAATACAGTACATTTCTGTCCTTTCCCCCTGCGCTGGCGCACAATTGCTGCCTAGTGCCAACATAGGCAACTTCCTGCACAAAAACAATCCACAAAGGCATTGTACCTCTTTCTACATGTGTGGCGGATAGCAGCACACATGGAAAGAGAAAAAAACAAGGAGAAATTAAAACATTTCTCCTCATTAAGCGTGCTCTGGGGAGACGTAAGGTTTTGGTACTGCTCCAGTTTACGTGATTTTGTAAATCTGGGGCAGCATCAAAATCCATCTGTGTTGCATAGGAACACCCACCACTATGCCCGTGGAACACCTCTTTGACGCAAAGTAAGGCAATGCAGCGACTTGCAATGCCTTGCCTTACTCCATGTCTACAAGGCCATTCAATCCACTCAGAGTGGCTTTGAGTCAGCTCATAGGTACGATTGAGAGGCTTGTGATGCTGGAGCATCAAAAAAAGTGATGCTCCAGCAGCGCAAGCCTCTCATAAATAAACCCAAAATATTCTCTAAATTTTTTAAAGTCTTTCACCGCCAGGTAGCTACACATAAAATAATAGCCAGCTGAAATGAAAAATAAATAAAATAAAGTTGTTACTCATTGGGAAATGCACTGTAGTGCATTATGAAACCTCTATTAGTTAATGCACTGCAGAGGTCTGTGTTTAACCAGAGAGCAACAGAACTAAATCTTTGTTAGTACAGTTGAGCATAGTGACTTGTATATTTTTAGTGCCATGAGGTCACAGCCTGTGACAGAAAGCACTGTGAATATATAAAAAGGCATTATTTTATACTTGCATTGCACGCAGTATAAAATAGGCCACTACAAAAAGATTTATTATAAAACTGTGCTTCCAAAATGTGGATTCAAGTAATATCAGAGCATATGCAATGCCTTTTTTTTTAATAGCTGTCCCTTCAACACCTCCAGGTGAAGTAAGCGCTGTGTAAATACAATTACAATTAAAAGCATGCACTTTACAGCTCAGTTGTTAACTCTTCGCACTACCCTTCAAAAAAAAAATATGTTTGTCCTCACAAAGCTTTGATCATTTAAAGCTGCTCCCAAGCACCCTTTACATTTGCAGATCAGCTCGTAGAGCACATTTTCTTTTCATTTAGGAAGCACAAGCCCTGGGCTGAAAGTCTCCTTAGCTGTCTGTGTGGCTTTCACAGCACAGGAGACTCAAATTAAAGTTCAGCTGAGGCATTTAAAGGATCAGCTGGGGGAATGTGCGACCCCCTTTCACAGGTCTCCACGGCCCCCCTGGGGGTCCCGACCCCCAGATTGAAGACCTCTGGCATTAGGGATATCGAGGGAGTGCTGCTAACGGGGCGGGGTGACATTCCACGGGAACTGGCATCCCATTTCCAAAAGGTATTTAGGACTGGCACTGAGTCGTCGGCGGGGGATCCCGAGTGGTTTCTACGGCGGTTGCGATTGCCTAGGTTGGACCCAGAGAGTAGGGATGCGCTTGACTTCCAGATCACTGTGGAGGAGGTGGGGGAGGCAGTGAAGGCTTTGGCAAGATCCAAATCCCCTGGCAGTGACGGCTTTCTGTATCAGGCTTTTTCCTCCACTCTTCGGGAGCAACTGTTGGAAGTATTTGAGGAGGTGCGGGGTGCAGTAGGTTACCGGAAACCATGCAACAAGGTACAGTGTGTTTATTGCTCAAGCCGGGGGGGGGGATGCTGCAGATCCCTCTTCGTATCGGCCGCTAACCTTGTTGAACTGTGATGTTAAGATACTCTGTAAGATCCTGGCCACTCGACTCAGAGGAGTGATTCTTCGGGGTCTGGTGCATGAAGACCAATGTGGGTTTATGCCTGGTCGCAGTACGTCCTTTAATCTGTGTCGCTTAGTGCATGTTCTGCATGAGACTAAGGAAGAGGAGTTGGAATTGGCAATGGTGTCTCTCGACCTGGAGAAAGCGTTCAACACAATGGAGTGGGACTATTTAATGGAGGTGTTGCGGGGCATGGGCCTTGGTTCTGGCTTTTGCGCATGGGTTCAACTATTGTACACTGCCCGACAGCACGTGTGTGTGTGGGGGGAGAGACCTCGGATGTCTGGGAGATTGGCAGGAGTACACAACAGGGGTGCCCGCTTTCGCCTCTACTGTTTGCCCTGGCAGTGGAGCCCTTGGCGATTTGGCTCTGGGAAGAGATGGTGCAGTGGGGGATTCTGGTGGGTCGAACCGTACACGTAATTTCTATGTATGCTGATAATGCATTGGTTTATGTGCGGGATCCTCGCGTGTCAGTGCTGGAGTTGTTGCAGAGGATGGCGGTATTCGGGGCTGTTTCCGGTCTCATGATCAATATGAGAAAATCACTTCTGTTCCCTCTTGGGTCTCTTGTTGGAGTTCCTCTGGTCGGGCTCCCTGAAGTGGGATTGCGCTGGGAGGTGGAGTGCTTTCGGTACCTGGGTATCTGGGTCGCTAACATGGTGGATGTGTATAACACTCACAATACTGAGCTGGTAGTGGCGGGCTTGGAGTGCTCAGTTACTTTTTGGAATAAGTTGCCCCTCTCTATTATGGGTCGGGTGTCAGTAGCCAAGATGGTGTTCTTACCCCGGTGCCTTTATCTGGTGCAGAACTCCCTGTACCCGCTGCCTGCTCGGCTTTTCCGATGCTTGAATAGCCTGTTGATTTCCCTAGTTTGGGAGGGCAGGCGAAGCAGGGTGGCCCTGTCTGTGCTGCAGAATGGCCTAGAAGGGGGGGCTGGCGATTCCCAACATCAGACATTATTATTATGCAGCACAGCTCCAATATGCAGTGAAATGGTTGTCAGAGGTTGATAATTGGGAAAAGAGATTGTATGTTGGTGTGTGCGATGGGTGATCTTTGGCGCACATTCTCATGTCCGAGGGCAGATCAGATTGGGATGGTTTCCCGTTGGCTCACAGGGCCTCCGCGATTTCGAACGGTCTTCTTAATTGGGGTGAGGATACGCACTTGATTGCTCGCTTTTACAGGGCATTACTGGAGGATAAACTAGCTGTGATTAGCGCAGGACGTAAGGTGTGGAAAGCTGATTTGGGGCTAGCTATTGAGGATGCTGACTGGGATTCAGCCTTATCATTGGTCCGAACGGTCTCCCGTAATCATAGGTTTAAATTGATGCATTTCAACTTTGTGCACAGGACATATATCACTCCTAGGAAACTAAATAAAATAGACCCAGGTAGAGGGGCCAGTTGTACTCGATGTGGTGAGCTTGGTGCTTCTTTTCAACATATGGCATGGTCCTGTAGAGCTGTACATGTTTTCTGGCAGGAGGTGACGGCGGCGATCACCGAGGTCACTGAGCTTGAATTGCAGGTCGCCCCGTTGTTGTGTCTCCTGGAGGCGGTGCGCAGGCGGCGGGGTAGAGAGATTGTCTATAGGTTGGTACAGTTGGCTTTAGTACTAGCCAAGCGTTGAGTTGCGATCGGCTGGATGAGCGCACGGACCCCTGCGGTCTCTCACTGGTTGCAGGATCTACTGGAGTAGGGGGCGGCTGAGGAGCAGCACATGCGCATGACACGTAGCGATGAGAGGGCACTTGCTGATGTGGCTGCTTGGAGTGCACTTCTAGAATGGTTCAATGATGAGGTGGACGTCTGCTCTGTGAGCAGTAACATGGTGGTGGGTGACAGGGAAACACACTCTCCCTCGTAGTACTTGTGATGATCAAATGTGGAGTTGATCTAGCTTGACTTGTTTATGTAATTAACGGTTTGGTCTCATTAAGTTTTGGGGCTGATTCCTGGGATTCAGGACTGGAGGGGGGGTATGGTGATGTCTTCACCGATGATGCAATGCTGTGTGCGCGGCTTTGGGCATCATTATATGTCCGTGATCTTACTCTGATGAACCTGCAATATGTTGATTTTTATGTTAATCTGTAATCTTCCGTTTGGAAAATAAAAACAGATTAAAAAAAAAATACTTTCCCCAATGTGGTTAAATTTGGAGTTGGAATAGTAAAAATGCCCCCCTAAAGTCCAACAGTTTCCCCAATGCGGTTACATTTGGGGTTGGAATAGTAAATCTGAACCCCACCCCAAAACCAACTCTAGTAATGTTCCCTACTCACACCTACTGGCAAAGTCCACCACTTTCTGCAGTGCTGTAACGTTTGGGGTTAGAATGGTAAGTCTGACCCCCATCCTAAAGTTTAACACTTTCCTCAAAGTGGTTAACTTTGCTGTTGATAATGATTAATCTGAACTTTCAAAGTCCAATACTTTCCATATTGTGGCTATGTTTAGACTTGGAATACTAAATATGGCCCCTAATGTCCAACACATTCCCCAATGTGGGTAGGGTTGAAGTGGGAATATTAAATCTGATGCCCAGAGTCCAACACTTTCCACAATGGGGTTTTATTAGGAATAGGAAAAGCAAAGCAAAACCCTTCAAAGTCCAACACGTTCCCCAATGTGTTTGAGTTTGGTGTTAAAATAGTTAGTCATTTATGTTATAAATTGTTTGATTGTTTATTGCTATAGTTTTTATAAAGAATCTTTTTTCACATGGTCTTGTTATATACACTTTTGAAAATTATTTTTTTAAGATATAGACCCTCATTACAACCCTTGCGGTCGGTGATAAAGTGGCGGTAATACCACCAACAAGCCAGCGGTAATTACTGCCAAATTATGACCATGGCGGTAAGAACTCAGATAGACAGCCACTTTACCACACCAACTCAGATAGACAGCCACTTTACCACAACACTGCCCAGTCCATATTGTGCGTGGGCCACAGGGCCACAGGCCAAAGTCCAAGGCCCCACTTGTCACCTAAACCAACATGGAGAGAACACTGCAGGGGCATCAGTTGGAAAATAGGCAGGCACACCAGGGGGACGGGAAACGGGGGGCACCTCAGCTAGCAGATGAAACAAGACCACTGGTTCTGGAGGGGGCAACATGCCCAGTGCTTGGCCCTGGGGAGTGCAAGGCTACAGTCTCTCAAGTGGGTGGCTTGCCCACATGCTCTGGAGGGGGCAACATGCCCAGTGCTTGGTCCTGGGGCGTGCAAGGCCACAGTCTCTCGAGTGGGTGACTTGCCCACTGGTTCTGGAGGGGGCAACATGCCCTGTGCTTGGTCCTGGGGTGTGCAAGGCCACAGTCTCTCGAGTGGGTCACTTGCCCACATGCTCTGGAGGGGCCAACATGCCCTGCGCTTGGTCCTGGGGAGTGTAAGGCCACAGTCTCTCGAGTGGGTGACTTTCCCACTGGTTCTGGAGGGGGCAACAGGCCCTGTGCTTGGTCCTGGGGAGTGCAAACCCACAGTCTCTTGAGTGGGTGACTTGCCCATATGCTCTGGAGGGAGCAACATGCCCTGCGCTTGGTCCTGGGGGAGTGCAAGGCAACAGTCTCTCGAGTGGGTGACTTGCCAACTGGTTCTGGAGAAGGCAACATGCCTTGTGCTTGGTCCTGTGGAGTGCAAGGCCAGAGTCTCTGGAGTGGGTGACTTGCCCACATGCTCTGGAGGGGGCAACATGCCCAGTGCTTGGTCCTGGGGAGTGCAAGACCACAGTCTCTCGAGTGGGTGACTTACCTACTGGTTCTGGAGGGGGCAACATGCCCTGTGCTTGGTCCTGGGGAGTGTGAAGCCACAGTCTCTCGAGTGGGTGACTTGCCCACTGGTTCTGGAGGGGGCAACCTGCCCTGTGCTTGGTCCTGGGGAGTGCAAGGCCACAGTCTCTCGAGTGGATGATTTGCCCACATGCTCTGGAGGGGGCGACATGCCCTGTGCTTGGTCCTAGGGAGTGCAAGGCCACAGTCTCTCAGGTGGTTGACTTGCCCACTGGTTCAGGAGGGGGCACCATGACCTGTGCTTCTGATCCTGGGGAGGCTGCGGTTGGTGGATCTCTTACCCACTGGTTCTGGAGGGGGCATCATGCCCTGTGCTTCTGATCCTGGGGAGGGTGGGGTTGGTGGGTGTCTTACCCATTGGTTCTGGACGGGGCATCGTGCCCTGTGCTGTTGATCCTGGGGAGTGCAAGGTCACAGTCTCTCAGTTGGGTGTCATACCCACAGGATTTGCAGGGGACAGGCCCCACAGCAGGCCATGGAGGCAGGACTACATACCGTCTGCCGGCAGTGACGGCTGCTCAGTGGTAGTGGTGCTGCTGCTGCAGCCTCTGGTGGGGGGAGGCTCCAGCCCATCCCCTACAGCCTCGGATGGCTGCCCACTGGTGGTGGTTCTGCTGGTGGTGGTGGTGGGGGAAGATCCAGCCCTTCCCCTGCAGCCTCGGATAGCTACCCACTGGTGGTGGTGGTGCTGCTGCTGCTGATGGTGGTGGGGGGAGGCTCCAGCCCATCCCCTGCAGCCTCAGACGGCTGCACAACCATTGTTGGTGGGGGGTGCTCTGTCTGAGTCCCTGCACCAGGCCCCTTGTCCTTCCTGCCTGCTGGTGCTGGCTCCTTGTCTTTCCTGGCAGCAGTTGGGGCAGACCCCTTACCCTGCTGGGCAGAAGCTGGGGATGGTTCCTTGCTCTTCCTGGCAGCAGCTGGGATGGCTCCTTGCCCTTCCTGGCAGCAGCTGAGGATGTCTCCTTGCCCTTCATGGCAGCAGCTGGGGATGTCTCCTTGCCCTTCATGGCAGCAGCTGGGGATGTCTCCTTGCCCTTCCGGGCAGCAGCTGGGACAGGCACTCCTCCTTGAGGCTGCCTGGTGCCTTGGATCCTTTCCCACCACAAGTGGGTGTGGATACTTCTGGGCCCATGGACTGAGATCCTTGGATGGGTTTTTTCCACCTTGGCCAGACGTGAAGGACAGGGGGAGGGGTAGGGAAGAGGTCAATGATGGAGAGGAAAGCTTCTTAGGGACATTGGGGTGGGAAGAGGAAGAAGGTTTGGGAGTGGAGGAAGAGGTAGTGGTTGTCGGAGGTGTCTGTCTGATGTGTTTGGGGGCAGGTGCATGCATTTGTGTACTTTAGGAGTGGAGGGACAGAGACAGTGGGAGAGGACACAGGGGACATTTGCATGGCTGTTGTGGAGGTGTCTGCCAGTGAGGTGTGTCTTCTGCTAGGTGTGGTGGTGATGCTGGTAGTGGATGAGGATGTAGTGCATGCAGGTGTGAGTGTAGACACATCTGGGAGGGAGGTGGAGGAGACAGTGAACATTGTGGATGTTAGTATGTCTGCATCTGGATGGTGATTGTGTGAGTGCCTGTGTGATGATGTGCAGTGCTTGTGTTTGCTTGTGCCACTCTTGTATGTTGTCTTGTATGCATGCTCATCTGCCTGTGTGCTTGGGATAGGTTGGGGTTGCGGGGAATGGGATTGGAAAGAGGAAGTTGGAGGGGGTAGGTGGAAACAGGGACAATGGCTGCCATCAGAGAGGAGGCCAGAGCCTGGTTCGATCTCTGTTGGGCCACTAAGCCAGTGTGAATGCCCTACAGAAATGCATTAGATTGTTGCATTTGGGTTGCGAGCCCCTGGATGGCATTCACAATGGTCCACTGCTCTACAGAGATGGATCTCAGGAGGTCAATGGCCTCCTCACTCAGGGCAGCCGGGCTCACTGGGGTAGGGCCTGAGGAGCCTGGGGCGAAGGAGATGCCCACCCTCCTGGGTGAGCTGGCACGGGCAACTCGATGAGGGGCTGCTGGGAGGGCGGTGCTGGCACGGGGTTGGCAGATGGACCTGTAGCTGGATTGGTCACAGAGGTGTCCGCCACCAACAGGGAGCTTCCCTCGGAGGAGGTATCATAGTCTGAACTGTCCCCTCCAGTCTCCGCTGTGGTGCTCCCCTCGCCCTCCATCCCACTGATGCCATCACCGTCCGTGGACTATGCCTCCTGGGTCCTGTGGGATGCAGCTCCCTCTGTTGCCAGTGCCTCTGCTCCTCCACCAGATGATGCTAAAACACATAAGGACAGGATGACAAAACAAAAAGGGGGGAAGAGACAAAGGATACACTGGGTCAATGGCTGCACCAACACCACCGTTGGCGTACACAGCACACTCACACACAGGGAACAGCCCTACGCACTATGCATTGCACTACCAGTTATAATGCTAGCCACCAAGGCATGGGGAGGGGCACATACAGCCAAATGCAGCAAACCTGGGACCCACACAGCCCAGACCAGTTGTGGATGCCTACGAGCTAGGTAGCAGGATTATCACCTCAGAACCCCATCCAACATTGAACCTACTCTGCAATGTCAGACCTGGGCCTAGGGGCACCCACTGACACACAACCCCGCCCGAATACCACCCTACCATGCGTAAGTTGTAATGATGGACACTGTACTCATCCCCTTGTGGCTGCTGTGATGCCCTCAAGCTCCCATCCAGCTCTGGATAGGCTACCGCCAGTATGCGGGCCATCAGGGGGGTCATCAGGCCATCAGGGTTCGACGGCACCCCTTCTGCGTTGGGAGGCCATCCCCAGCTGGGCCTCCACCATCTTCCGTGCGCAGCGTATCAGGTCCTTCCACCGTTTCTGACAGTGGGTGCTCCGCCTGCCGTAGACCCCCAGGTTCCACACGTCCTTGGCGATGGCATGCCATATACCCTTCTTTTGATCGGCACTGGCCAGCGGAGAAATACACACAGGAAATGGTATCAGTCAGACCATCCTGCCAGTTACACGTATGGCCCACCATACCCCTTCACATCACCATTTACACACACATGGCCCAGCACTCAAGCTGCACGCTGCCCAGGGGACATCCACCCACCCCCCTACACAAACCACTCCATGCATGCATGCCACATGCACCATGCTCACAGTGTACTCACCTGTTGGTCTGGAGGCCCATACAGCAGTCCATACAAGGGTAGGACCCCATTCACCAGTCGCTCCAACTCTGCTGAGGTGAAGGCAGGGGCCCTTTCCCCAGTCACACGAGCCATGGGGAATTCCAGACACAGGTCACGGCAGCACATGCGGTGTAGGTCCTCTCCAATGGAAGGTCAGGTAGCAAGTGAGTGATCAGATAGAAAATGGCGGTCACGTCCGCAGCGGTGCATACCGTCACCACTGACGTACATCACCATTGGCCACTGTACCCCATAGGGCCCAATGTTAACCAATGCGGAGTTGCAAGGCGGTTCCCAACCGCCTCCCGCAACGGCGCACAACGTCAGCGGAATTACCTCACTTACACCTGTCCCTCCACACAGGGCAGGCGGATGCCATTTAAGGGGGGGCAGGGCCTGGATAATAACTGCGTCACAGTTGAAAATTGGAGATACAGGAAAGAAACACTTACCCATTACAAAGTAACATCATGCATTGTACTGTTGGGTTCAGTTTGTGTCCGGCTCCTCACTCTTTTGTCCCTTAGACTGCAACCGCTGCGGATGAATAGGAGATATAGACATACTCCCGTATACAGACCCCTGGTGGACTAGGCAACAATGGAGAACAGGCACATTATCCTCACCTATAGGCTGGACAGGGCCACAGTCACTGAGGTGTGTGCCCAACTGGAGCCTGACCTGATATCTGCTATCCGTCACCCCACTGGGATCGCCCCCTCTTGTGCAAGTTCTATCTTTGCTCCATTTCTTGGCAACTAGTTCTTTCCAAGTGACAGTGGGCTTGGCAGCAGGAATGTCACAGCCAAAGTTCTCAATAGCGCTGACAAGAGTGTTGTCTGCCCTGATTAAACACATGTGCAGCTACATTGTTTTCCCCCAGGTGGAGGATTTGGCCACAGTGAAGACTGACTTCTATGCAATGGGACATATCCTCAACATAATTGGGGCAACTGATGGAACACATATTGCATTTGTCCCCCACTCCACTGGCAAAATGAACAGGTATACAGAAATCAAAAGAGTTTTCACTCCATGGATGTTCCAGATGGGGTGCCTAGCGGACCAGTGCATCTCCCATGTCAATGCTAAGTATCCGGGGTCGGTGCATGATGCCTTTTTATCCTGAAGAATAGCAGCATCCCAAATGTGATGGCCCAACTAAAGAGTGTGTGTGGCTAATAGGTGAGCCCTATTTCCCACCCAGTAGAAGTTGGTGTATGGGTATGGTGTGGGCCATATTGGATAGTGTGTGGCTAAATGTTGTCCCTCGATATTTGCAGGTGACTCAGGTTACCCCAACCTATCATGGCTACTGACCCCTGTGAGGAATGCCAGGACAAGGGCAGAAGAACGTTACAATGAGGCACATGGGCGAACAAGAAGGATAATCAAACAGACCTTTGGCCTCCTGAAGGCCAGGTTCAGGTGACTCCATCTAACTGGGGGATCCCTGTGCTACTCACCAAAGAAGGTCTGCCAGTTAATCGTGGCATGATGCATGTTGCACAACCTTGCTTTGAGGGGCCATGTGCTCTTTCTGCAGGAGGAGGAGGCTGGAGATGGCCGTGTGGCAGCAGTGGACCCCGTGGACAGTGAGGATGAGGAGACAGAGGATGAGGATGAGGACAACAGAACTGCAGTGATTCGACAATACTTCCAATGACACACAGGTGAGACAGTGTTACTTCACATTTCATTGTCAATATTTAGATTATCTTTGGCACTGCATGTTGTTATTTCCCACTTCTATGCCCACTCACTGTACCCTTTGGAAAACACATTTTGCAGATTGCCCCACTATCGCTCCTGGTGCGATCACTGCAGCCAACTACAGGTCTTTCCTATTTGAAGATTACCCTACATTTGAATTGCAGTGTTTGAACCTGGTTTAACTAATGCATACTAAAATAAGTTTGACATACTCCATACTTGTATTTTTTCAAAGGGTGTTTATTTAAGTGCTAAGAAGTAGAGGGGCAAGTGCATTGGGATGGGGTGATGGTGGAGGAAAGTCCAGGGTATTGTTCCAGTCTATTTGTAGCACAGGTGCATTGTCCATGGGGACATAGGAATGGGAGCAATGACAGTTCAAGGTGGACAGGGTGACAGAGTGGGACACAAGGGTGACAATCTGGAAAGTCTCATTTCCTGGGGGGGTCTTGGCAATAGTCTCTGACTTCTGCCTGGATCGCAGGGAACGTTTGCGGGGTGGTTCACCTTCTGCTGGGGAGGGGTGCTGGTGGCCTGTTGGTCCTGTGGCAGGGCCTTCTGTCCACTAGTAGCACTGGAGGTGGAAGGCAGTTCAGATGTCTGGCTAGTGGCAGGAGCCCGCTGTTGTGAGGCTGCCTCCCTAATAATGTTGGCCATGTTTGCCAGCACCCTTGCTATGGAGACCAGTGTGGTGTTGATGGCCTGCAAGTCCTCCCTGATCCCCTGGTACTGTCCCTCCTGCAGCTGCCTGTTCTCCTGCATGTTGTCCAGGATCTGGCCCAGCATATCCTAGGAATGTTGGTATGCTCCCAGGATCTCTGCAAGTGCCTCCTGGAGAGTCAGTTCACTTGGCCTGTCCTACCGACTCACAACACTCCTCCCAGTTTCCCTGTTGTCCTGTGCCTCTGTCCCCTGAACCGTGTGCCCACTGCCACTGACCCCAGCTCCCTGATTGTCTTGGGTATGAGGTGTGCCCTGGGTTCCCTGTAGTGGTGGACACACTGCTGATTAACGTGTCCTGGGGACAGAGGTATCGGTACGCTGGGTGGGTGCTGTGGTGTGTTTCCTGATGGGGGAGGCTCTGTGGTGGTGTGTGACTGTGCCCGGGTAACCGACTGTCCAGAGGTCCCTGATGGGCCAGGTTGGTCATGAATATCCAGGTGACCAGAGTTGCTGTCTTCACTGTGGGTCTCTTCAGTTGGGGGGCTGGATATTGCTGGCACATCTTCGCAGCTGACATTGGCTGGGATACCTGTGGGGATATAAATGCTGTGTTATTGTTTCTGTGTGTGACATATTGTGCATCTGTGGGTTGCCCTCTTTGTTTGTATTTGCCCAGGCAGCTTTCACTTGTGTATGTTGGTATGTGGTGGGCTAGCTGATTCTCTCTAGTGTGCATGCTTTAGTGATAGGTGTCCATGCAGGGTTGCGAGTGGTGTCCATGCATTGGTATAGCATTCAGGGCTTGGCATTGGGATGAGAGAAATGTGATGGGGTGTGTGGGATGGAGAGGAGTGATGAGAGTGAGAGTGAGGGTGGGGGTATGTAATGGCATGCAGGTATGGGGGTGATAGTAGTAGAGAGTTGACTTACCAGAATCCAGTCCTCCTGCTACTCCAGCCAGGTCCTCAGGATGCATGATTGCCAAGACTTGCTCCTCCCATGTTGTTAGTTGTGGGGGAGGAGGTTGGGGTCCACCATCAGTCCTCTGTACAGTGAGTTGGTGTCTTGCTGCAATGGAACGCACCTTCCCCCGTAGGTCGTTCCGTCTCTTCCTGATGTTGTCCCTTGTTCTGGAGTGCTGTCCCATGGCATTGACCCTGTCCACGATCCTCCACCATAGCTCCATCTTCCTAGCAATGGATATCTGATGCACCTGTGCTCCAAATAGCTGTGGCTCTACCCAGATGATTTCCTCCACCATGACCCTTAGCTCCTCCTCTGCGAATCTGGGGTGTCTTTGTGGTGCCATGGGTGTTGTGTGAGTTGTGTAGGTGAGGGTGAGTAGGGTGATGTGTTGGGGTGTGTTATGTGGGGTGCGTGGGTGGTGTATAGGTGTAGGTGGTGTGCAGCTCTGGTTTTGTCTATAGTAGTAGTGTCTGTCTTGTGCCAATGGTTTGCAGCCGTAAAGAGTTGTGGGTAGTGTGAGTGTGCGTTTTATAGTGGTGTAGGTGTATGGTTGTGGTGTGTGTATGGGTGTCAGGTGTGTGTTATTTAAATTGACCAATGTAGCGTTGTTTTGAGTGTGTGTATTTTGAGCGCGGCAGTATGTACCGCCAATGGTTTACCGCCGTTGAATATCTGCCATGGTGATTTGTGGGTCATAATGTGGTGGGCTTTGTTCTGTTGGCATAACTGTGTGGGTTTTGATACCGCCAGTTTATCACTGACCTTTGGTGTGGCGGACTTATGTCTGTGGCTGAATAGTGACAGACTGGTGTGTGTGTGTCATAATATGGTGAACGGATATCTGCCGCGGTGGCGGTATGTTGGCGGCAGTCAGCATGGTGGTAAGTGGGATTTACACCAATCTCATGATGAGGGCCAGAGCATTTTACTTTGCATTATGTTCAATAATTACAAAAAGTATTTTGGCATTATTTTTATAGATTTTTTTAAATTTCAAAGTAAAGTTCAATTATACATATGATCTAGTTCTACAGTACATTTATTTTCATTTGTAGTTATGCAGGCAATTTTTCTAACATGTACATTAATGTTCACAAACATTGTTGTTTGTATTACATACATTTTGCAAACATGATTTATAAAAAAGTACCAAAATCTTTTTTAGTAATTCCAATATATATTTATGCATAAAATACTTTAAGATATTTTTAAACACATACATTTTAGCATTTCATCATTTTTTTTTTATAATTGAAATAAAGAAAAGCATTTTTAACATTTATTTATGTGAGTTACGGGTTTGGCGATCCCGCTTCTGCCATGCTGATGGTAGTGGTCCAACTGCCGCAACTCTGGTGGTCTGACTGCTATATTATGAGTTTGGCAATGGGACCGCCAAAAGACTACCTGCCATAGTTCGTATGGCAGGGACCGCGGCAGTCCTGACCATGGTGGTCAATGTTAGTGATCCCAGCATCAGGACTGGCATGGCTATTACGACCTGCCAGACCACCAAGTTTTCATTTAAATGAAATGTCCACCTCCATGGTAAGCTTGCCAGTCCAGTAGTTAAGGGGCCCAAAACGGGGGGCCCTGTGGGGTAGGACCACATGGAGGGATAGGCATGGACCCATATGGGCCCCTCACAAATTTGGGGCGCACTGTGTCTCATGCACAGCATAGTTCATGGGAACAGTCTGCCGATAGTTCTGACAGGTGGAGGGCATGAGCGGCAGTAGCTCCATTGTACTGCTCCATGCCTCCGCCCGCCAGTCACTGCAGCCCTGTGTGGAACTTGTATTACAGAGGTCCTAGGACCATGGCAGTCCGACCATCAGACTGTCTCATAATGAGGCTCTTCATTTGACAAGTCTACATAATTGGATATTGTTTTAGTGTAACTCACCTCATCGCTCGCCAAATCCCTCCCTCCTCCCTCCAACGATGCCAACACAGCAGCACACAATCTCACTGAATGCGCCGACACTCTAGCCCCTCTCTGGCTGACATCGGCCAAACACGTGCCTAAGAAATCCAACTGGTTCATCCCCGAACTCCAAGGATCAAAGCGTATCCCCAGACACTAGGAGAAAAATTGAGGAACAGCCAAACCAGCGAAGACCTCGCCACAGTCTGAGCCGCAACCGCCGCCAACCGATGAAAAATCAAGAACGCAAGGAAGGACGCACTCCGGGAGCGCATCAACTCTTCCTCACACAACTCTAAGGAACTCTTCTCAGTCATCAACGAGTTCACAGATACCCTCCTTCGAAGCCACCAGCATCTGCCTGTCACAGGACCTCTGCGACAAACTCACCTCCTTTTTCCACTACAAGATCCAGGACATCTACAACAGCTTCCTCCCGGAAAATCCTGGCACCGGAACCTGTGACCGACCCCCCCCCCAGAACACACCCAGATTATCCACAGCTGGTCCACGCTCACCACAGAGAAAACAGTCAACATCATGAACAGCACCCACTCCAGATCCCCCTTGTAACCCTACCCGCACCACATATACATAAGAACCAGCGCATCCATTGCCCCCGAGCTCTGTAAAACACAATCAACTGGTCATTCAGCATGGGCACCTTCCCTGAGGACTGGAAACATGCTGAAATACGCCCTCTCCTGAAGAAACCTTTGTCCAACCCATCAGAACTAAAGAATTTCTGTCCCATCTCACTGCTACCCAACCCCGCCAAAGTACTGGGGAAAGCAATCAATGCACAACTACATAATTTCATTGAGGCCAACAGCTCTCTGGACAGCTTGCAGTCCAGCTTCTGCAGCAACCACAGCACAAAGACAGCCCTTCTGGCAGCCACAAATGACATCTGATTACTCCTAGACTGCAGCCACACCATAGCACTCATACTCCCCGACCTCTCAGAAGCATTCTGCTCACCAGACTCAATGACATAGAAATCCGTGGAAGAGCCCTGGATTGGATCCTCCCCTTCCTCTCTGGGAGGACACAGAATGTCAGACTCCCATCCTACATTTACATACCCACAGACGTCATCTGCGGAGTCCCCCAAGGATCATCACTGAGTCCCACACTGTTCAACGTATACATGACTCCTCTTGCTGCCATCATCAGAAACCACGGTATGAACATCGTGTCATATGCCGATGAAACACAACTCATAATTTCCCTCACTGAAGACCCGGACACGGCCAAAAGGAACTTCTCCTCAGGAATGGAAACAGTCACCACTTGGATGAGAGAAAGCTGCCTCAAGCTCAACTCCGACAAGACTGAGCTCATCATCTTCGAAAACGCCACTTCCGCTTGGGACGACTCCTGGTGGCCCACATCCCTCAGTACCTCCCCTGCACCGACTAAGCACGCTCGCAACTTAGGAATCATCCTCGACTCCTCTCTATCCATGACCCGCCAGGTAAACTGACGCCTCCTCCTGCTGGTGTTTACGTTGAATTTTTACTAATGAATATTCATGTATTATGAGTGTTGAATTTGCATAGAAAATGAGTTAATGTAGAGAAGTAATACAAGCATTTGAAATTGTGCCTACTTGAGTGGCCGTCAATATTCACGAAGTGTACTTATAAATAGCTTATTAATAAAAAATGTTGAGCTTATGTTTGTATTAATGTAGTAGTATGTCATATTAAAGGTTAGGTATTATGTATTTGCTTTATTAATTGTAGGCCTTAATTTAGCGGGGTCTTGGGCCTAGTTGCGCCGCCTCATGTCAAGCTGCATTTCTTAGGCGAATTAAAATGGCTGCTAAGAGAATTAAATTGTGATTTTCAACTGCGTTGACCAAATGTTAGTAACTAAAATCCTTTCCCATGAGAAATGCTTGCTAGAATATGCTGTACTAGCTAGGGATACATTGTGCGACTTAGTGTGTGTAAAGGCGACCTTCCCAGGAGAAGACAATGGATGCACTGACTGGAGTATACGCTGATATAGTATTGATACCTGAATAGCTCAACGACGAGAACAGGAGAAGAGGAGCCAATCATCGACATGTGAATTGTGTACTAGTAAATTCATAGACTTGGGGTTCTACTTTCATTGGACTAAATGTAAACGTACGATTCTTTGACCAGTAGCAACATGGAAAGTAGTTTTAGGAAATTTAACTTAGCCAGACTGCACTGAGAGGAGATGCGTCATTATTTTCTTGACTGTCCTGAGAGGAGACATACTTAATTTTCCTTAACTTTGTTGCCTAGAAGTGACTCCTGTATGTATATTCTTGAGACATTTCATTCCTGAACTTTAATGCTGGATTCCGATGCCTTGCTGACCAAATCGATGTCCAATTAACGAAGACTATCACAGCTTGCTGAACTTGCTGAACCATACTGAGGCAAGGTCTATGACAATGTTGCTGATAGTTATGTCTATTTGCTTTTTTCCTTAGGTACCAACCGCTAATTTTGATGGAGCCATAGTTACATGTTTTTCAAAATTTGCGTTGACTAAAATT
Source organism: Pleurodeles waltl (assembly GCF_031143425.1). NCBI lineage: Eukaryota > Metazoa > Chordata > Amphibia > Caudata > Salamandridae > Pleurodeles > Pleurodeles waltl. Next base: position 600,994,569 of record NC_090438.1, read on the forward strand.
GTTTTGAATGAAGTCCAAACATGCTAGTCTAATCTGAAGGTTAGTTAGGGTACTCACTCATGATGCTCGCCACATGTAATAACAGTTGATGTCTTTTCTTTTCTGAATATAAATGTATATAATTTATTTTGAGTTGTTATTATTGCTATTGATATGTACTGTAACCTTAGAATGTGTAGTGGTCCAAGCTTTGATTAAATTATGATTTGTTAGGAGATTTCTTCAGCCAGTATTGTTTCTGTATGCTTACTATTTGATTTTGAGATTATGTTATGTGATATTAGCATTGTCAATATAGGGAAATAAACATTCTAACTTTTACATGAATGTGTTGTTATTCATGCTTGAGAGGTCATGGTGTGTGGAAATTACTGACTCTTATTGATTATTGATATTATTACTGCTTTTGATTGGTATTGGTACGGGGTTTCATGGTGGGAACTACTCGCAGCACAGTTAAAAGTTCCATCGACCTACAAATACATCCCCTTTTAAATTATTGTAAATTAACCAAATAAGGTCAGATGCGCTAACAGAGATGGTAGCAGAGGATGGTTTGTCTCCTTAAGAGCCCATCATAAAGGCCCGGTACATGGTTTGTCTCCTTAAGAGCCCATCATAAATGCCTGGTACATGGTCAGTCTCCTTAAAAGCCCACCAGAAGAGTATTTGGCCCCAGTGATAGTAAGTGAGGAATAACAGGTTCTCCCAGAGATGGTAGTGGTGTAAGGGTTAGTCTCCTACAAAGAGCAAAGTAATTCACAGATTTGGCAAGAGAAATTGGTGAAAGTTTGGATTTTTCAGATTCAATGACACACAGTGGCGAGAAAATGTGCCCCTAAGTCAGAATGAATTTCCCAGAACCTTGGAGTTTGTCAATGATTGTTTGACAATGTTCCCTGTATTCTAGTGACAGTGTGAATGAAGTAGGGTTTGCGCTTGCACAGCTTATGCAAATCACAGGTGAACTGTGATATCTGTGAGGGTTTAGGGAGTTTGCGTACTCCAAATGAAGTTGTAGAAGGGGTGTGCGTACTCCGAAGTGCGAGATTAGGGAAGTCGTCAAACCTTACGTGTGTGGCTCTTTGTGCTCAAAAATTGTCCACGTGGTTGTTGGTATACAGACCCTGCGTGGTCTAATACTCTGGAGTATATTGAAAAGTGTATGAAACACTTGGTTTTTGTTGTGATTTGTCTGGTTTAATAGGTCGATCGGGGGTGGTCTACAAGTCGGAGAGCGAGTCAAAGTGAGCGAAATAATTTTTTGACTGAGATCTGGCAATTTGCTTGCTAATCAGGGAACCTGAGAAAGAAGGTGTAGCTGCTAGAGTGAAAAGCTGTAGTGAAAAATCTGTAAGATTTCTGAAGCAATTGTGTTACCTGTAGTAAACAGACAAATTGTATTTTGGTTTTGTTTAGTGCTCGCAATAATTTTGCATTAGTCCAGTGTGAATCTGAGTTTAGGAGGACAAGCCGCAAGACTTTGTCAGCCGCAGTACTAGTAAGTGTGACATCATTGTAGCCGCACTGGGATAGGTCGGTTAATGAGAATGATCGCACATGGATTGGCGGACAACCGTGAAGTGCAATTGGTCGAGAAAGTTGGTGAAGAGGATTCTAGGATTAAAAGTCACTTCCTGATTTGATTTAGAATAACATAAAGGTCACAAAAATGAAATTTTTCAAAGCTTTAAAGAGTGCCTTAAGGGGAGATATGTACATTACAAAGAGTATAAAGGATATTGCACCCCCAGAAGGTACACCAGCTTACATTGTAATATCGAAGAAAAGGGTTCTGCGTCATGTCTTTGGCTGACACAATGGTGCAAACTGATAGAGAAAGATGGGAGTTTTGCGTTTCCTGCCCACGGAACATTTAATTTTAGGAGCTGAGAGAATTTGAGGAGGGTTCTGTATAACCTGAAACCTCCTCCGAGACCAGCACAGTTCGAGGCATTAGCAATCTGGGAATTAGTAGCCAGACAGCAACAGGAACAGAAATTTGAGAGGAGGATGAGAAAGGCCAAGAAAACACTAGCGGATTTTAGATGGGACAGTGAGCAGAGGTCCTGGAGAACCAAGACTTTACAAGGGATGAAGTTGTTTCATGCAATTTCACAGGACACGGAGAGAGAAGGAAGGAAAGCTACCAGAAAGACAAAAAGAAGCCCTTCCAAGAGTAGGGAGCAGAGATCAAAGGAGTCTAGGAGATCTTCAACACTTGAGGAAGAGTCAGATGATGATGACTTTATGTTACAGTTATTGAGGAATCGTCCCCTACCATATGCGCCACAAGAGAGCGGTCCGAACACTAGTGTAAACCCTTCAGCACCGACACAGGTTAGCACTCCGAGTCCAGTGCAGATTAATCCTAGCATGACACAGAACGCAATGCAGAGCAGTCTTAATCTGCCTACTACACCGGTAGCACAAAATTAGATGCCACAGCCGAATGTCCAGAGAATTTACCCTGATGTACCTATTGTGGAAACCGCTACAAACCTAATAGTGCCAACAGAACAGGTTTTCCAGAAACTGACATTGGTTCATACAGAGCCGACTCCATTCCTAATGTCTCAAGTGCAGTGAAAGGATGAAGTCTTCAAATATGTTCTTTTATATATTCATTAGAAAGCAACAGCAACAGCAACAGCATCCATGTGAAGGGGGCACAGAGTGAATAACTGCCAACGAGGGAAAATGGAACTCCCTGATATCACAAACACACGATGTCATGAAGTTCCATGCAGCTCCCAGACGCTACAGCCAATGACATCACCACAATTCTCCCCTCTTTAAACAAGAAACAAATTACACAAAATAATATTATACTATGCATAAAATTAAAATTAACAAAATCTCCAATCATCAAACTAAGAAAATATTCATACAAAAGAAATAACAACTCATTGTAAGAAACACCCTAAAGAAAACACAAATAAATGAAAACAATAATACCAACACACTTAAGACATAACAAAATCTTGAAATCTTTTTGGTTTAAAATATACTCTTGCGCTTCTCCTATATCTGTATCTTTAATTTTCATCTAACTCTCTCACAGTTTTCTTGACATATCTAGTATTACCAAACTGTGCATATACACCTGGATCCAATGCAATGCAGGAAGTGCTCCACCAACTCCCATCAGACACTTTCACAGCATTCTTACATATGTCACAGATTTGTTGTGAATCCTTGAACCTGGACAAACGTTTCCTTCCCAAGACAGGGTCCTTCACCCTTACCCAATCACCCACCTTTAACCTTCCACTATTTCTGTGAACCCCACTTAACTTCCCTCTGCTCACATTATTGGAATTGTTTTTCGCCTCTTGCCAGATTTCTTTAAAATTACTCCCTTCATGAAATGATTTAACCACCCAAAAAGGACATAAGTCATTGGATGCTCTCCTCCGTCTCATAAGTTCAAAAGGGCTTTTGCCAGTAGCAACATGTGGTGTGGTACGATAAGAACAAATAAGTTCATTGATGGCTTGTCCACAGACATATTATTCCTGTACATGGCTTGAATACAATCTACTAGCACACGATTAAAACGTTCCACCATTCCATTACTTTGTCGATTGTAAAGATGAGTCCTTCCATGTTCAATGCCACATTTGACTAAAAACGGAAGCATTTCTGTTGAGACAAATTGAACTCCATTGTCCGTTAGTATTTGTTTGGAAACCCTTCACAGATAAAAAACATTCTTAAGACATTGAATGACACATTGAGTGGTGGGATACCTCACAGGTTCTACTTCAACCCATATCGACAAATGATCAATCATCACAATAAAATATCTCAAGTTAGGTGGTAATATTTGATAAGGACCAAGGAAATCAATACCAATTGTTTGCCAAGCTCTATCTGGTGTAGGGACAAACGAGTCGGTGACACCCTCAGTGAACAAAACCTTATCACTACTACTGCATCTCTAAACATACACGTCAATTTCTTTATCCATTCTAGGCCACCAAAAATCGGATCTTAACTTTCTTTTAGTAATGGTAGCACCCAAATGGCCAGAATGAGCTTTAACAATCAAATCGTTCCTGAAGCACTCTGGAGGAATACGCTTGGTGCCTCTAACTAATTTATCTCCTTCAATGGACAACTCTTCAGACACCTTTCAAAATGGTTGTAACTCTGGAGACAAATTCTTCTCTTTCGGCCAACCAGACTTAAACAAACACATCACTTCACATAACAACTTATCTTCCTTTACTAAATGAATCCATCTCTCTTCACTCATGAAAACCTCACTTTCAGTGCAACAAAACATTCCTCAATCTCTGTTTCCCAATTTTGTTCTTCCTCATCTACAATGGGCAATCTAGACAAACAATCCGCTCTACAACTTGTTCCTCCAGGAATGTACTCTATGGAAAAATTTAATTCTAATAACTTAGCCGACAATCTTGCAATGCGAGCAGTGGACCGTTTCATTTTCTTACCTGATAAGATTTCTACCAGAGGACGATGATCCATTTTCAAAACAAAATGTCTGCCCCACAGGTACTGTTTAAAGTTCTCAACGCTCCACACACAAGGCAAAAGTTATTTTTCAATTACTGAGTACTTACGCTCACCCTGCCGCAAAGTTCTTGAAGCAAACCCTATTGTACTCTCACTTCCTTCAATCGACAGTTGGGATAACACAGCACCCAAACCATACTCACATGCATCCACTGTCACAATAGTGCTCTTCTCCTCTGAAAAGTGCTGTAAAGCTAGAGCTTTGACAATTTCTTGTTTGATCAGCTCAAACATCTTGTTACATTCATCTGACCAAACAAACATGTCATTCTTTTTTAACATAGATCTAAAACATTCAGTATTCTTTTCAAAGTTTCTCAATACATTGGAATAAAACTCACATAAACCAAGAAAGGACAATAATTGTTCCTTCGTTCTTGGAGCAGGAGCTTCTAAAATACTTTTTATCAAACCAGGTCTCGGATTTATACCTTGTAAGCAGACTTTAAGTCAAGCTTTGTGAACCAACCAGAGGACCCTACTTTTGTAATCAAGTTGTCAATCCTTGGTAAGGGGAAACTATCCACCCAAATTGCCTCATTTAGACTTCTTAAATCCACACACATCCTAAGATCTCCCATTCTTTTCTTAGCTAGAACAATGGGAGACAACCACAAAGTTGCTTCCACCTTCTCTATTACACCTTGCTCACACATATTTTTCAATAGTTTGGATAAGTTTGTTCTTATACTCAAAGGTACATTTCTTAATATGTGTTTCACAGGAAACACATTGCATTTCAGCTTTATCGTGTGTGTGAAATTGGTTATTTTTCCTAATTGTTCTTGAAATAACTGTTTAAATTTCTGTGGCCAGTTACATGTTGTAAGTGCAGTCTGAACAGAATTTGTACTACTTTTCTCAATAGAAACAGGTTTATCCCTTCCAGATTTGATAATCAAATTGAATTTAGCTTGTTGTATCAAACCCAAAACATTGATACCTTTTTTGCTACATAAACTTTTCCCTGAATAATTTCACCCAGAATACTCAATGACGCTCACAAATAACCAATCAAATCAATTTTGCTTCCTTCAAAGGCAACAGTAGAGACATCAGGAGGAAGAATAGTTTTGAAAGCCCAGAAATCATGAAACTTTTAGTGATACGAGCTCCAGTATCCACCAAAAGATTAACCATTACTCCTTCTATTGTCACATCAATGTCAGCATCCACCGCTACTTTATTCGTCGCTGTTGCTTCTTTGACTACTAACACATATTCATTGTTGTCACGATCTGAAAAACCATTGTTCACATCTTCGTTGAGCACACAACAAACATTATTCTTCTTAGCGCTCCTGCAGACCCTAGAGAAATGTCCCATTTTACCACAGTTTCTACACAATGACTTGCCGCTGGACAGTCCTTAAAAGATGAGACATGAGCCAACGAACCGCATCTGTAGCAAATAATCCTTTGATTGTACTTGAACTGATTAGTATTCCTTGTACCAGAAGATGCATCTTGTTTCTTTTCAGAATGCAATTGTTTCCTGTTATCACTACCCTGAACACTGGTCACTGCTCCAGAAATTATAGTATTAAACAAAGATACCTCTAATTGTTTAGCATCTTCTAAAGAACACTCAATATTTTTCGCTATGTCAATAGCCTTGTCTAATGAAGGATCTTTACATGTTAACAATTTCTCTTGAATCCTTTTAGAATGATAACTAGCTACCAGTTGGTCTCTAATTAGTTGAGATGTGAAATTCTGAAACTTACACTTGGCTGCTAAAACTTTCAGTGCTGTGATAAAAGTGCCAATACTTTCATTAGGATTTTGTGACCTTGTGAAGAATTTAGATCTGTTGACCACAATGTTCTTTGTTTTCGTAAAATACTTGTCCAACTGAGCAACTGCCATTTCCAATTTATCCAGTTCTTCTTCTTCACCTAATTCATAAGCTGTAAAGTGATCAAAAATGTTTTGTCCTTCAACTCCCAAATAGTAGTACATTGAACTTTTTTTTCTTTCAGGTCTGTACTTATGACCATCAATGGCTCCTAGATAAGATTTAAAAGAGCATGGCCATAGTTTCCATTCCAAAATGGGCTCCCCGAGATCTTGCAAAAAAAGAGCTGTAGATGAAACGTTCTGCATTGTGAACAGTACTCCCAGCCCGAAAAAGAAGAAACAAAAACCAAATGAATGTGTTATTTTTTTTTTACTGTGGGCCTGATTACAAATTTGGCGGTGGGGGATAATCCTTCCCAAATGTGACGGATATCCCGCCTGCTGTATTACGACTTCCATAGGATATAATGGAATCGTAATAATGAGGGCGGGATATCCGGCACATTTGGGACAGATTAACCCCCTCCGCCAAAGTTGTAATCAGGCCCTATGTCTCTTCTTTTTTTTTATATTACATATATTTTGTCCTTGGTGCAACTACTACTCTACTGGAAAAGAAGAGAAACCAAAAAAGTAAATGTCCAAAGAAACAACATTTTGTTAGAATGCTGAAAAACCAATGTATAAAAACATCCTGTAAGTGATACAAGTCCCAAACTAAGATGGCTGATCTTAGGAAGCAGTCTGTTTTCTATGTTGCTGATGATCTGTTTTCAGGGACCAGTCCGCTTTCTATGCTGCTGATTACACTGCCGGAAAACACCGAAGAAGGCAGAAACCATGCAAACCTTCATCAAGGTAGGCTGTCTTTAATCCTTACGCGCATGGAGCACAGCGCACTTTAAATAATGAAAAAGGAACATATGCGTGAGGACAGCGCATGAAAAAGAACAGGCAAAGCCAAAATTGCCAGCAGCGTGAGCGGAATGCACACTAGGAATATGTACTTCACCTAGCGCACAAAAAGTCACACGGCAGAAATAGAAAACTCTGTGACCCCGACAACTGGAACAATAAAAAAAAACACTGATGCATAAGAAACTAGCAGCGCTGAAAGCCACCTGTTAAGCACTCACCACCATTAGTGTCTGTACCGAAGACGGTGCTGAGTGCAGATTCTGAACATAACAACCAAGTCCTACCATAATGTCCTTGAACAGTCCTTTCATCCTCGTCATCACATTGAAAGGATGAAGGGGGTTATTCTAACTTTGGAGGAGGTGTTAATCCGTCCCAAAAGTGACGGAAAAGTGACGGATTTACCACCAGCCATATTACGAGTCCATTATATCCTATGGAACTCGTAATACGGCTGGTGGTATATCTGTCACTTTACCGTCACTTTTGGGACGGATTAACACTCCTCCAAAGTTAGAATAACCCCGAAGTCTTCAAATATGTTCTTTTACATCTTTATTAGAGAGCAAAAGCAACAGCATCCATGTAAACGGGGCATAGAGTGAATAACTGCCAACGAGGGAACATAGAACTCCCTGACATCATAAACACACGATGTCATGAAGTTCCATGCAGCTCCCAGACGCTACAGCCATTGACATCACCACAATTGGACAATTCATCAGACACTTTCCAATAAGATTGAAGCTCAGGTAAAAGATTTTTCTCTTTGGGCAAACCAGATTTAACTAAATGCATCACTTCATCCAACAACTTATCTTTCTGTACTGACTCAATCCATTCCTCCTCATCTAAAAATTTGTAAACTCAGTAATACAAGCCACAAAACATTCTTCAATTTCTGTTTCCCACTCCTGTTCATCATCCTCTTTAATGGGTAAGCAAAAGAGAAAGTCTGCTCTACAATTCTTTCCACTAGGATTATACTCAACAGAAAAATTAAATTCTAAAAGCTTAGCTGACAACCTAGCAATGCGAGCTGTAGAGCGTTTAATTTTCTTCACTGACAATGTGTCCACCAAGAGTTGATGATCAGTTTTTAAAACAAACTGTCTGCTCCAAAGAAATTATTTAAACTTCTCAACACTCCATACACAAGCCAAAAGTTCTTTCTCAATCACAGAATATTTACGTTCCACTAGTCGTAGAGTTCTTGAGGCAAACCCAATAGTGCTTTCATAACCATTAACTGAAATTTGTGTTAAAACCGCACCCAAACCTTATTCACAAGCATTTTCAAATCAGATGCCACAGCTGAATGTCCAGAGAATTTACCCTGATGTACCTATTGTGGAAACCGCTACAAACCTAATAGTGCCAACAGGACAGGTTTTCCAGAAACCGACATTGGTTCATACAGAACTGACTCCACTCTTAATTCCTCAAGTGCAGTCACAAGCAATACCAAAGTACACTCCTATAACAGGGACACCAGCAGATATGTCTGTATTGATGAGCCAGAATACTGGAATTTCTCACCCACGGAACCTGAATGTTAGACCAAGCCCAGACGCTGTATCTGTACCTGTCACCATTGGCCCAATTGTACCCTTGTTTGCACAAGAGAATAACAGTGCAAGTGGACAGGGACTTCTGAGTCAGAATTCAATGAGGGGACGACTCAATGAGAATGCTCGATTAGTCTATCCTGTGGGACAGACCTTTGACGGAACATGATTGTTGCTAGACCTTAGTCCATTCAAAGTTCCTCTGGATACTACGGAAGGTTAGTAATAGCCTGAAATTACTGACACCGCAGTCTCCAAATGTAGTTGTGCAACCGTTGCCAAATACCCAGCCTAACAACATTTCGATGCAATTGACTTAGTGGTTAGACAAGCTGAATACCTCACAAAGTGTTCCTAGGGGAGAGGAGTACTTGAACTATACAAATCTAGGGATGGAAACGGGTGAGCTCATTGAGGGAACTATGGGTGTGAAGAAACTTAAATCTTACACCGAAGCAGAGCTGAGATACCTGTGCCCGAAAAATACAAGGGAAGTGAGCAATGTGCTTTAAAAGCTAGTAGATTTGCCAGAGAAGTATATCATAGAAATATAGAAAATAAAACATTTGGAAAGGAGTGGCAGGCTTGATTTTGACTCAAAAGATTTTGAACACATGAGATCTGCAGGAATGAAGGCACACCTTAGGGAGTTACTCCAAAATGTACAGACATGGGAAGCATTAGACAAGTGGGAAGGCAGATGGGTAAAGAAGAGAGATAAAAGAAAAGGGGATTCTGCAGATCTCACTGCACATGTACAGCAGGGCAAGGATCCGGTGAACATTTTACCAATGAGAGAGACTCCAGGAGGGAATTTTGCTAATGTCCCCTGCAGAAGAAGTGACATTCTATCTTTCACAAATGATTATCCGAGGTTGAGAGAGAAACCAGTAGAATGGTACCAGCAGAGAGACAGGTTTGTGAAACTTGCAAAATGCCTGTGGTAAGATTTGAACACTCTATTATAGATAGTAGATCCAGCTGATTTATAGATGGAGTGCAAGAGGAGCATAGATTGGCCAACAAAAGAACCAGAGAGAGATACAACTACCGGCGCACCATCTCCTGAGATAATGAAATATTCCTTCAAAGTGACTGAATTTTTGAAAATGAGAATTACACCCAAAAACATCGACTGACAGAGAATAGACAGGACAGCTCAGGAAGCAAAAGAGTTGAGAGTAGTGTGAGAGATTTCTGCAGGCGTTTAAACTATACTGTGGTACAGAAACGATTGAGCCAAAAAACATGATTCATTTCATGTTTGGATTTGTGGAAGGATTGAGACCTGAAATTAGTCAGATGATTAAAAGTCATTTGATTTTCTGGCAAGCAAAGCCGGTTGACATGGTATTGCAATATGCAAAGAACTGTAGTGATTAGATTGAATTGAAGCAGAGAAAGTTGAAAGAAAAAGCTATGGTTATATAGATTAAAGCAGCAAAAACATGGCTGCAGGGAAATTTTCCACAACAGCAACAGCAGGGAAATGTGGTATTTCAAAATCAGATCAGAGGTAGAGGTCGCAGAGGAATTGGTAATGGAAACCGTAGTCCTGATCTGAGCACTGTAGTGGTTCAGAATGATGTGCAGGGAATGAACAAGTTGTTGCCATGTCACACTTGCGGAGCAGTCAAACATTGGAAGCAGGAGTGTCCGATGGTGGTACAGGAAGGTGTTGTTCAGCAAATAAGTGACATCAATTTGTTACAAAATATGAGAGGACCGAGAATGATAGATCATAATCCAAATTTCCAGAACAATGTGAATCAAATGCAACATAACATTTTCAACCTATGCAACAGGTGCAAATGCCACATGTACAGATGACACAGTTGCAGCCAGTGCAACAGCAGGTTCAAATGGTACCTGGACAGCAAATCCAAATACCTCAAGCCGCAATGGGTGATGCTTCCTCAACAGGTCACAGGTCAGAAGTGTAACTAGAGCAATAACACAGTACACCAATTCCAGTTACACAGTGAGAATGGAATAAATGATGATTGGGTGAGAAAGAGTTCAGATGAAGAGGAATGTGTGCTTGCAAATTCCTTGGAGGTAGATCCGAAAGGTCCATATGTGAAGGGAAAAGTAATGGGTCATAAAGTTTCCTTCTCGGTTGACACAAGATCTACAAGCTATGCAGTGAGAACTGCAGAAGTCCCAAACCTGCCCCTTTCAGAGTAAATAGTCCAGGAGCAGCGAATCAGTATTTGACCAATCCAATCACACAACTGGTTCAGGTTAAAATAGGTAACTTTAAAGGATTACATAAATTCGTAGTCTGTGCTTCAAGTCCGCTATCCCTATTGGGAAGAGACATGCTGTGCTAAACCAGATGCTCGATTACTTGCTCAAATGATGGAATCGAGATACAGTTGAACAGTGATGATGAGGATGACCCAGCTAGAGATACAGGGGGTCATTTTGACCTCGGCGGTCGAGGGACCGCCGTGCAGCAGACTGCCAGTGTTGATGGTTTGCCGCTCGCCCTATTATGACTGTTGGCAGCACTCCGTCCTTTTTCGGACAGAGAGCCGCCAACAGCCATACTGGCAGGCGGTGGGGAAGTGGAGGTTGCTCCACCTCCACCGCCACGCCAACAGAACACCGCCCAGCGAATCACGTCCTGTGATTCGGCGTGGCGGTGTTCTGTTGACGTGTGGTGTCGGCGGAGCAGCCCCCCTGGCTCCCGTCCCCTCCCGGAGGATCGTCGGACCAGGTAAGTCGATCGTCTGTGACGGAAGGGGGGTGGGGGGGTGTTGTGTGTTGTGAGCGTGCATGGGGGTGTGTGTATGTAGAGGGGGTGTGAATGCATGTATGCTTGCGGGGGTGTCGTGTGTTTGGGAATGGGTGCGTGTATGTCTGTAGGTATGTCTGTATGGATGTGTGCGTGTATGTTGGAATGTGGGTGTGCATGTCTGACTGTGTGTGTGGATGTTGGCATGTATGTCGGTGTGTGTGCGTGTATGTGTGTTGGTGGTGCCTGCGTGCGTGTCGTGTGTGCATGAGTGCTGTGATGTTGGGGGTCGGGGTGGGGAGGGGGGTCCTGCCACCTTTGGGGGGTGGCAGGGGTGTTGGGGGGTGTAGGGGAGGGAGTCGGGGTAGGGGTGGGGGAGACCCCTATCAGTGCCAGGGAAGGACTTCCCTGGCACTGATAGCGCTTACCGCCATGGATTTCATGGCGGTTTCAAACCGCATGAAATCCATGGCAGGCAGCCGGGTCCAAATACCACCAGCGGTATAGTGACGGCCGCCGGTCTGGAGACCCTGGTTTCCATCCCGGCGGTCATCTCAGCCCTGGCGGGCGGAACGGAGAACCGGCGGATGACCATGGCAGTAACCGTCATGGTCATAATTAAAAAAAAAAGACCGCCAGCCTGTTGGCGGTCTTACCGCTGCTTCTCCGCCTTCCGCCAGGGCCATAATGACCCCCTGGTTTCCAGCCCGGCGGTCATCTCCGCCCCGGCGGGTGGAACGGAGAACCAGCGGATGACCATGGCGGTAACCGCCATGGTCATAATTATAAAAAAAAGACCGCCAGCCTGTTGGCGGTCTTACCACCGCTTCTCCGCCTTCCGCCAGGGCCATAATGACCCCCACAGTGTGTTAAATAATAAATGAGGAGTACCCTCTGATTAGTGTCTTTCCAGTGATCACGGTAAAAGATCTTCCTCCTGACTTGCAAGGAACAGTTAAAGAGAGGGTGTGGGATATGACAGGGAAAGAGATTGGCCTGATAAAGGGAGTTGAGCCAGCTAAAGTTCCGATAAAACCAAATGCAATTTTCCCCCAGATTCCTCAATACCACATGCCACAGGATATCAGTGATAAAGTTGCCCACATAATTGCAGAATTTGTAAACCAAGGGGTCTTGAAAGAAGTGTTGAGCAGTCCATGTAATTCATGATACTTGGATTGAATAAAAAAATAAATGGCATTGTGATCAAATGTTGTTCCGTAGTACCAAATCCAGCCATGATTTTGTTTCAGATTCCATGTGATGCTGATTGGCTCACCATCATAGACTTGTCACAAGCCTTCTTTTCTATGCCTCTTCATGAGGATAGTCAATTTCTCTTTTGTTTCAACTTTTTAGATCAAGTTTACTGTTGGTGTAGAATTCCTCAAGGGTTTTTAGAGTCACCTTCCATATTCAACCAGATCTTTAACAAGAACCTGGAGTCACTGGCAATGCCTTTCCAATCAACATTGGTACAGGACATTGATGATTTGTTGATTGCATCTAAAACAAAGGAAGAGTGCAAATATGACACGATTGCCTTACCATTTTGGAAAGAATGGTCATAAAGTCTCCACCTAAATTACAATACTGTCTGAAAGAGGTGAAGTATTTGTGTCACCAGATTGAGAAGTGAATAAGAAAAATATCCAGAGAAAGGGTCACAGCCATTTTGCAGATGAATCCTCCAGCTGTTTGCATGCAGTTGCAGCAGTTAGACAGAGCCTTGCACAGTGGGAAGGCATTGTGATGGGACACCCCCTGACTATTGTGGTCCCTCATTCTATAGACGTTTTTCTTACAAGGACTAAGACGCAATACTTGACAGGTGGCAGGTAGACTTGCTATGAGATGAGCATCCTGAGATCTTTTATTATGTGATTGAAAAGCTTTACAGTGCTTAACCCAGCAGACTAACTCCCAAATGAAAATGCTGAAATTGAAAAATTGGAAGACATTGAGCATAACTGTCTTGAAGTCACAAATCTGTGCACAAGACCGAGACCTGATATTAGGGACACTGGATTGGAAGAAAATCTTTTCGGATTGTCACTGCATGAGATCCTCATGGGCAAAGCAATGAGGTTGCCAGCGGTTCCTGTAAATTCTCTTGTGAACATAAAAGATGATATGGTGTTGGACTACTTCAAAGATCTGGCTGATGTGGTTCGCTCTTTCTCTCATCAGGTAGAAGCTACCACACTGCAACCGTCCCAAGATGAAGGACACAACCTGAGAGCTGGTGACTGGGTTGTGATCTAAAAACACGTGAGGAAGACGTGTTTGGAACCTGGATGGAAAGGCCCTTTCCCGGTTGTTCTGATCACCTCCACAGCTATGAAGTACGCTGGAGTTCCAAACTGGATCCATGCAAGCCATATGAGAAAAGTGGTATGTCCTCTGGACAATGAAGAGGAGTTGTTGAGAGAACCAACAACGACCAGACCACCTTCAGAGTGGGAAAGAGAAGAAAGAGGAATTGAGACTGGATCTGAGCACATTGAGAATGGTTCAGTCACTCCTGTGATAGACAAAAGAGAAGACCTACAGGAGAGTGACAGTGAAGCAATCTCAATTGAGGCGGCAGGATAGTCTAGTCAGAGGAGGGCTTTCCCAGAAGTAGACAATTTTGAGAGACAAACAGAGCAAACACCAGACCCAAGGGGGAAGGAGTTGAGATGGATCAAAGCCAATGTGGTGTGACTCCTCTGGAACCAGTCGCAGGTCCATCAAGAGAAAATCCTTCAGAGGAAGAAGAAGTTTCAAGTTCAACACTGAAAGGAGATAAGTGGCAGGAGTCACAAGCAAAGAGAAAGGAAGCAATTATTGTGACGACAATTGAGGAAGAAGTAGATACCACAAAGAGAGAAGACCTGAGTGAAGGCGAGTTGAATGGAGATCGAAAGCAGAAAAGAAAGAGAATAGCAAGTCAAAGGTACTTTGGTCCTGAAGGCACTTGAAGGAAATCAATGAACTGAACTTGTGAAATTACAAGCTGAGAAAAGTACAAAGGAGAAGAAGAGATTGTTGAAAGTAACCGAAAATGACTTTTGAAAACCTGATTTGACAAGAAAACTTGATTTGACAAGCTACTAAGCTGATTTTTGACAACCATAACCTGGAAGTGAGACTGAAAGCTGTAAATAATTGCTGAAAGAAGATTGAAGATCTGTTTTTTTTATTTTTGCTGCATAGTTATTATTTTCCCTTCTACTTTCTGATTTTTTTACAGATCATCAGTAACATTAGCCAGCAGGGTAGGAAGAATACTTGCTGTAAATACATAAGTATTGGTTTGGCAATTGTGTGTGTGATTTTGTGCTTGATATTGATTGTGGGAATGACTGCTCTTGACAAGAGTAAAGCCAACCATATTTCAGCTTTAGAGAAAGGGCACGCAATAACAGAAATAGAGAAGTGTAGGTTAGATGAGAAGTATCTGCACGTAGACAATGCAGAAGGAGAACTTTCCTCTAATGACATTGTTATGTATGCACGCAGATTCCTTCAACAGTCGAAGAAGGAGTTACCTATCATAGTTTGCCCCTCACTTATGGGATAAGTTGTAGCCTGTTACTAACAATATTCTATAACCAGGAGTACATTCAGTATTTCTATTCTAACCATGATGTTGTGTTTTCGTTTGTCCCCATAATTAAGTGCCTGAGTAGAGTAGCTAAGCAGAATAATGTAGAATTCGTGAGAGGATTCTTTGAGCCTACATTAATGTTTGGCACGGCATATGCACATAAGAATAATTTGACATGCTTACTTACACCATTAGAAAAGAGCTTCTTAGATCAGACAGATCTAACAAAAGTTAGAAAAGGGTTTAGAGAAAAGGACTTTTAGAAATGATTATGCTTTTAGTGAAATAAAAACACAAGGGAAATTAGCTTTAGATGTGCAACATATAAGGGAGCTTTGTGTATATAGGCCTAAATCTAGTACTGACACTTTGTTTGTGGGAACACGTGAATGTAGACATGTGTTTTTGTTTCAGAGTAATTGGACATGTATGTTGAATGGACATGATCCAGCGATTGATGCTATATATTACATCTGTGAACCAATTGCTTATTACTGTCTTCCAAAAGGATGGTATGGCACGTTACTTGGGGATAGTTTTCCCAAAGATACTCCAACTTGAGGACATGAAAATATTACTGAAAATAACTGAATTACATCACATTAAACAAAAGAGAGAGGAGTCTTCTGGTATAGTAGGAGATATATTTGGAGCAATGATTCCTTCAGTAGGAGTTGTTCTGAATTCTATAAAGATTTGAAGGTTGTCTAGTATTGTGGATAACATGTTGACAAATTTTTCAGGAGCCATAAACCTGATGGATACAGAAATGGCTCCGGTGAGATCTATGACTCTTCAGAACCGCCTTGCATTAGACATTCTTTTAGCAAAAGATGGCGGAGTTTGTAAAATGCTTAATTCAAAGCATTGCTGCTAATATATTCCTGATAATAGCAAAGAAATTAGAAGCTTACTTACTAATCTGACTAATGAAAGTGCTGATTTGAAAGAGCCGAAAAAAACAGGTGTTTGGGAGAACGTTGGCAAAGTATTTGCTTCAGTGGGAAATGGCTCAGCAACATTGGGAAAGGGATAATATTGAATATAATACAAGGGGTATTGATTACTGTGATTTGCATAATTGGAGCATGGGGAATATGTAAATTGTGTTGCATGATTAAACTGAAGTAAATGAAAAATGATCAGAGAAGGGAAGAAATTAAGAGAATCAGAGAAAGGATAGTTGATGTTGAATTTGAACTAAGGAATATTCATGTATTCTGAGTGCTGAATTTGCATAGAAAATGAATTAAAGTGGAGAAACAATACATGCATTTGAAATTGTGCCTACGTGAGAGGCCGCCAGTCTTCACGAAGTGTACTTATTAATAGCTTATTATTGAAACATTTTGAGCTCATGTTTGTATTAACGTAGTAATATGTCAAATTTGAGGTTATGTATTATGTATTTGCTTTATTAATCGTAGGCCTTAATTTTGCGAGGTCTTGGGCCTAGTTGCACGGCCTCATGTCAAGCTGTATTTTTTAGGTGAATTAAAATGGCTGCTTAGAGAATTAAATTGTGATTTTCCACTGCGTTGATCAAAAGTTAGTAACTAAAATCCTTTTCCATAAGAACTGCTTGCTAGAATATGCTGTACTAGCTAGGGATACATTGTATAACTTACTATGTTTAAAGGCGACCTTCTCAGGAGCAGACAATGGATGCACTGACTGGAGTATAAGCTGATATAATATTGATACCTGACAAGCCCAATGACGGGAACAGGAGAAGAGGAGCCAATCATCGACATGTGAACCGTGTACTAGTAAATTCTTAGATTTGGGGTTCTACTTTCATTGGACTAAACATAAACATATGATTCTTTGACCAATAGCAATGTGGGAAGTAGTTTTAGGAAATCTTAGTTAGCCAGACTTCACCAAGAGATGCGCCATTATTTTCTTGACCGTCCCAAGAGCAGACGTGCTTAATTTTCCTTAACTTTGTTGCCTAGAAGCGACATCCTGTATGTCTATTCTTGAGACATTTCTTTCCTGAACTTTAATGCTGAATTCCGATGCCTTGCTGACCGAATCGATGCCCAATTGACGAAGACTGTCACAGCTTGCTGAACCATACTGAGGCAAGGTATAAGACAATGTTACTGATTGTTATGTCTATTTGCTTTTGTCCCTAGGTACCAACCGCTAATTTTGATAGAGCCATAGTTAGATGTTTTTCTAAATTTGTGTTGACTGAAATTGTTTTGCAAGAAGTCCAAAAATGCTATTCTAATCTGAAGGTTAGTTAGGGTACTCACTGATGATGCTCGCTACATGTGATAACAGTTGATGTCTTTTCTTTGCTGAATCTAAATGCATCTCATTTCTTTTGCACAGTTATTCTTGCTATTGATATGTACCGTAACCTTTGAATGTGTAGTGGTTTAAGCTTTGACTAAATGGCAATTCTTTAGAAGATTTGGTCAGCCAGTATTGTTTCTATATGCTTACCATTTGATTTTGAGACTAAGTCATGTGATATTAGCATTGTTTATATAGCGAAATAAACATTCTAAATTTACATAAATGTGTGGTTATTCATGCCCGAGAGGTCATGGTGTGTGGAAATTACTGACTCTTATTGATTATCGATGTTATTGATCATTACTGCTGTTGATTTTTATTTGTACGGGGTACCATGGTGGGAACTACTGGAAGCACAGTCAAAAGGTCCATCGACCTACAAACGTGTCCCCTTATAAATTAATGTAAATTAACCAAATAAGGTCAGATGTGCTAACACTGGCACATACCCCGCAAACTTCGGAAGATCTTCAGATGGATCCCAGCCTGCTGTCGCAGGACTGTCACCCACACCTTAGTCACAAGCTAGCTCAACTACGACAATGCCCTCTATGCCGGTACCTTAACTAGGAACATAAAAAAACTTCAGCTCATCCAGAACGCTGCTGCCAGACACATTCTGGACCTCCCTCGCTGAGAACACATCTCCCAACACCTGAGGACCCTCCACTGGCTACCAGTCGAGAAGCAAATCACCTTTAAGCTTCTCACCCACACGTACAAGGCCATACACAATGCAGGCGCAGCCTACCTGAACTACAGCGTCTCCTTCCACACCCCCACCAGATCCCTCCGCTCTACCTCGACAGCCCTGGTCATCATCCCTCCCATCCACTAAACTACCGCCAGAGGACGATCTTTCACCTACACTACAGCAAAGAGCTGGAACAACCTCTCCCTGCACCTCAGACAAAGCCCCTCGGTCACCATCTTCAAAAACCTCAAGATGAGGTTTCGGATGAGGTCCCTCCTCTCCCCCAGCACCTTGAGACCCTCATGGATGAGTAGCTGCGCTTCACAAATATTGATTGATTGTATTTGTTTTAGTGTAGTATGTGTTATTTTAAAGTATTGCTCTAGGGCTTATTGTGAAATGCATTTTTTCTTTGCATTTTCATTGTATGTTCTATGTGTTTGAAATTGATTTTAATGTTGTTTACTATGCTTTGTTTCATATTAAGTTTGCAAGTTATTTGAGGTGGGTTTCCATATCTTTTTTTCTTTATTGGTTTTTATTTTCAGACATCGGACTGTATTTTTAATTGTGATGCATTTTATTTTTTCTTTAAAGGAAAAAAGGGCCGTTATTTTTGTGCCAAAATTACTTTTAACTTTTTCATTGATTTGCTAGTTTTCAAAACCGTTATTTTTTTTTTAATTCCTTGGGTTTTGGATGGATCTCTTGGATTATTGAGCTAGTACTGGATATTTTTCTACGGCTTATTTTTGCATTTTTGGCGTTCTCTTTTTTTAATATTTTCTTTAGGATTGTATTTTTTGATTGTCAATTCACTGATCAGGATGTCAACTATGAAATAGTAGATGTTCTCTTATTTTATGTTTTTTATGCTATTGGGTGGGCAATGTTAATTTTTTTTAATCTTATGCTTATTTATTGACGATACATATGAGTTTTTATGGTGTTAGTGTAGTTTGTTAGATAGAAAAGCGTTTGTTTATTTGAAATAGTGTTGATTATTCTGCTTTTTTTATTTATTTATTTTTAAATACACATTACAGTAAATTTTATTTCTTATGCTGATTTTTTCTTTTGAATTTGTTTTGTTCAGATTGGTATTTTAAATTTGCTTTAATTATATTTAAGAGTAAACGTTAATAAAGTATAAATGCTAGTGTTTTATTGAGCTTAAAGTGTGTTGTTGTTTACCGTGCTTTTGAATGCTCTTGCTTTTGAGTCTAGATATGATAGGCCTGGGTTGTTTGTAAAGGGTCCTACTAGGAATGTTATGAGTTAATCCATTTGTGCAGTTTGTTTGGAGATGTTTTTGTTTATTTCCAGTGTTTTTTTCTCACTGATGGTGCTTTCTTCCAAAACACATCCTCTATAGTTTAATAACTTCTCTTTTTGGGGTTTAATGTACATCACTGTTTCCAATATTTTCTTTTTAGGCTTTGAATACAGAAAATATTTAAAAAAACATGATGTTATATGTTTTTTAAATATCTTCACATCGCAGGTGCACATTTTAACTTGTGTTATGGCTGTTGCCTTTATTGTTTTTTAGTTACACATTTTTGCTTTACAGGTTGGTTTGGTGTTGTTTTTGGCACTTGTTTCTTTTGTTGCAGTCTGTTGAGAGGAAACATTTGATACTTGTGCTGGTTCAATTTAGTAAATGGTTTGTTGTTTATTTTTTTCTTGAATTGTTAGCAGCTTGGTTTAGTTTAAGTTACTGTTGTGATTTGGTTACGGTACTCACTTTATATGTGCCCTTTTTCTTTTTTTTGACTAAGTTGATGTCCTCGTTCTTCTTGTAGTTGGCCCAACTGTTATTTGGAGACATGTATACACAGCATAGTTTTATTTATTTATTATTTTTGCATACTCATAGGGGTTTATTCATTATGCTAGCTTTAATTTAAGCATAAATGTACTTTGTTTGTAGTGTTTAGTGGTTTGTTGAAGAGTTGCAGTCTTCTTTTGTAGGTTTACAATCTGAGAGAATGGCATTGTCCTGCAGTCACTTTTTAGGAAGCATTTTGATGTAAGTTTTTGTGGTGGAAAAAGCATTTCTATTTGTTAACTGTTTTTAATTTTAATTTGATAACAGAGGGCTGATTGAACTTGGAAACTGTGCCTTAAGGTAAAGAACATGACTCAAGAAGCAGACAGATGGTGTATATTTTATCAGATGGATCTGTGAGGCAGTGAGCCTCTGCAAAGGTTTGCATGTCACATTTGCTGCCATGAACCTGAAAATACCATACCTGGTGGGAAGAAGATTGGTAGCATACAAGGACAGAAGCCATTAGGGTGGACAAATGGAGAGCAGAAGAAGGAATTACAGAGACAGTCTTGTGCTGGGTTAGTTCCACCTGTATACTGATAGCCCACAATCAGGTACTGTTTAACTGTACGTATAAGCAAGCAAGCATGGTGATGGTTGAAATAAATGTGCATACAAAATAGGTTAATGCAGATTTTAAGCATATAATGGCAAAATAGAAAGAATTTTCCCCACTTGCTTTTTCTCATGTCCCTTTGTCAGTTGGTTGATTGCATCTGGGAGACCTGCACCAAGTTAAATCATGGCATAGCTGCAGGACTAACCCAATTATATAGAAACAAGCTGGCAATTGTCTCTTCTAGAGCCTTCCAGTTTGATAATGTTTTAATCCTTCACTGTACTTTTCCATGCATCACAAGTCCATATAGATGTTTGTGCAATCTCACTTTCTCAACTTCTCTCAGGCTGGGGACGCGCGTTTTTCCCTGGAGGCGGCTGCAGCGGCATTCGAGCAGGGCAGGAGCCCTTTAAATTCCATAATCGTGCTCCCGCTCGCGGGACGCGTGCGGGCGGCGCCCGGGCCAAGGGTGGCACACAGGCGCATGTCTGCCTAGAGGTACTGTTTGGTGTTTGTTTTGGTTGTTTTACATACCACCCTGTGATTGGATCCAACCTTCAGTATTTAGGAAAATAAACTTAAACACCAGTATTTAGTCATTGTGGCTAGGCTAGGTCAAGTTTCCACATACTGCTGCTGCGCTTATATTCCTCCTCTCTTTCACCTTCTTATTTGCATGACAATTAAACGGAGGATACTTAAAACACTTACAAGGATGGGGATGAGGAAAGCCAGTGGTAATTCCACTGACCAGGGAGGGGCAAAGAAAGTTCCTCGACATGCCGCCGAAAATTGCACTCTGACTCAAATTGACGATCTCATTGAGGAAGTGGAAAGCCTCTTAGCCACCAAGCCTGCAAAATCTCACAAGAAAGACGTGACTGTTACTAGCAATGACATAAAAACTTTCTTTGTCCCTGTGAGCAGAGACCCTCAGCTGCCTGCATTACAAGGACCTAATACAGAACCTACCAGGTCAGGAAATTCAAACAACCTAATAGCGAGTCCTAAACAGAGCCAGCCTAGCTACCAGGGTGGCGTGTCCCCACTTATAAACTGTAACATCCGTTTTGCGCCACTCGCCCTATTGACGCCACCTGAATTAGAGAGGAGCAGATACAGGGAGGTAGAAATCACCAACTACCTCAGCCAGGCAGAGGGATGAACCCGCCAAGCCACAGCTAGTGCAGATAAGAGCTGAAATCCTGAGCTTGAAAGAATACCTCACGTACTTTAGCCTCATGATGCATAAGAAACTGGACGACATATCTGCTGCAATCGGGGACATAAGGAATCCATCACCTAAATCTGACCCTAACCCCCTCCCTAAGCAAACCCATCCAGCTGGAACATCTATGACAGGAATGTGCAGGGACAAAAGGACCGAAGTGGTAAAGCAGAACTTTCAGGGGGGCAAAGGTGTACCTCCGACTGTGGGCGTTTTTAATAAGTATGACACAATGTGTAATAGAGGGCCTAGCTATGAGGTGCATAGGAATGATCTTTTAGATAAAAGGACCACAGGCCCATTGAGAAAGGTCCCCCCAAGCCAGACTAGATATAGCAACTACGACATATACATGATAAATGGACCCAAGCTAAGCATTGGCCAAAAGGAGTAGAGAGATTCCCTCACAAATAAAGTAATCCATTGGATAAGGGAGACGAAGAAGTGTAGCTCCAACTTAAGGGACGACATAGTCACCACTCACAGACATACAAGAGTAGGTTTAACAACAGACATCATAGGCCTCAAACTGAGTAGCCAGAGCCTAGTAAAGGGTCTCTTGGCACTGGATTCAAGAGTGAGACCTGGTACTTTTTCACAAATGTCACTCGCTCAAAAAATCCCTCAATTATTGGCAAATCTGCCTTCCCAAGAGAGATATAACATCTTAACGGCCCTGCATACAAACACACCTAGAAGGCATCAAAAGAGGAGCCCAACCTCAGCCATAGACTGACGTGAGGCCCACATGTTGGAGGATGGGAAGGATGGCATGTCCAACCTAGAACCCTCTAAGCCAAGTAACCAGACACTGTACACCCGGGGAGCGGAACTAGGAGCACATTGTAGTGATCCACTAGAGGAGCTGGACTATGGAGTAATGCCTTGTTTAAATGAGAACAGAGAGATCCCACTAGATACGGGGAATGGTCTTAATCCTCCGATCAGGTTTTTATCTTGGAATGTGGCAGGGCTGCTTCAGAAATCAGATAACCCTGACTGGTGTAGTTTTATAGACCAACACCATATCATTTTACTACAGGAGACATGGGTGTCAACAGTGACTAACAGGGAAGGTTACTGGGCCTTTCAGAAGACCGCGCTTCCCTCACCATCTGGTAGGGCGTCAGGGGGTTTGATAACTTAGATAAAACACAATCTGTTCCCAAAGGTGAAGGAGCTAATAACTCCCACAAGAGATTTATTAGCCATTGAGGTGGAACTTAGTACTGCCAGGGGACCTGTTAGCATAGTAATTGCAAACATATACGTTAGACCTGGCATTCAAAGGACGCAGATTGCATTGATGAGCATGTTAGCAGATTTTCTTAACTGTCTACCGGGAGGGCAAGGCCTAATCATCGCAGGAGATTTTAATATGCAACTGAATTCCGGAGATGTAAATCAGCAAAAAGAAATCCAGTTTGCAGAGCCTTGGGATAGATCTGGGCAGGTTCGAGCCACGGCTAAAAGAGAAGGGGGAGCATTAAATATACTAGACGACCTAATAACAACAAGGGGACTAAGAATAGTAAATGGAAACACTAGATCAGACAGTCCGGCCTCGCCCACTTATAGGAGAGGACTATACACTAGCCATCTTGACTACGTCTTAGTAGACGACGTTCTCTGGAAATCCCTCATTGACATGGTTGTCCTCCCTCGAAATGATAGTGATCACCAAGCCCTGAGCACCGTCTTTTCTACAATCTCATTCAGCTGTAAAACACTGACAACATGGGTTAAGGGCAATGTCCTAGCTATGACGAATGATCTTAAAAGTGTAAAATGGGAACGGGTAGAAGATGATGCAAACGTCCAGCTATCTATTTATAGAATAGTTGCAACAACGCTTTCCCCATTGAAGCATACAAACATCACATTGGTGGATTTGATCAGTCTGCATAGCATTTTGACCAACCGGCTAAAACCACACTTTCAGGTAGCAAGGAGGCGGACAGCGATTGGAATTAGAACTGTAAGCTGGTTCTCTAACTCCTGTCGCCAGGCCAAAACAAAGTTATTGGGAGCACTAAAGGCAGGGAGCCATTTAGAGATAAGAGAATCCAGGGTTGCGTACAAAGTTGCACTCAAAAATGCAAAAAAAGAGTGGGTAGCCAAATATTGGAATGGGCTGGTAGATGCACTCCACAAGAAGGATTTCAAACTATTTTGGAAATTAGTGGTAGGCAAAGGTAGCTCTAAAGATGGGGAGACTTATTCCGTAATCCAGCCAGAAACCTGGGTGACACACTTTAGCAAAGTATATGGAAAACCTCAAATTAATAGTATTACCATCCCTTCACTTACATCTAATGATCTTGTTGCTAATACACTACCTGCTGGGAGAGCTATATCACCCAAATTTGCTCTGGCTTTCTTTTCCCTAAAAGAAACAACTTTGGCCCTACAATCAGTGCGGAAAGGGAAGGGCCCTGGGCTGGATGGCATCCCAGGTGATTTATACCTGTCTCGACTGACAATTTGGTCCTTGTACTTAAATGCGCTCAGCAATGAGATACTGAGGGGGGGAGGACTTCCCCCCACGTGGCAAGGAGCAATCATAGTCCCTATTCACAAGAAAGGGCCAAGAGAAGAACCTACTAACTATAGGCCAATTAGCCTACTCAATGTCACTCAAAAAATATTTAGCAAGCAGGTATTGAATAGATTGCAGGCATGGACAGAGGATTTTCACATTCTTTCCGACTTCCAGGTAGGATTTAGGAAAGGAATGAGTACAATAGATCTGGTATTCAGGTTCAATCTCCTTTGTTGGAAATATCTGCCACTGAATAAGAGCCACCTGAATGTAGCTTTCATTGATCTAAAAGCTGTTTTTGACATGGTCCCCCGTGATCTATTGTGGAATGTCTTGGAGAGCTATCAACTTGATGGAGAACTACTAAGATTGATTAGGTATCTTCATGAGGGAACGTACGCCCAAGTACGTTGGTCTCAAAGTGGCGACTTAACAGAAGCAATACCTGTTAACAGGGGGGTTAGGCAGGGGTGCGTTCTGGCCCCAATATTGTTTAATCTTTATATTAATGGTGCGGCAGACCAATTATTACATTGCAACCACGATGCCTCAAAGCTCACTGGAACCCCTGTCCCCATTTTAATGTTCGCTGACGATACTCTACTAATTTCAAGAACACCTATGGGCTTGCAAAATGAATTGGATTTTTTTTATAAATTTTGTTTGAACGGAGGGCTTGAAATAAATCCAACAAAATCAAAGTTCATGGCTTTTAACCCACATATAAACCGTTTAAGGGGAAAATGACCATAGCAGGCCAACCAGTGGAGAGAGTCAGCCAATTTGATTATCTGGGGATCAGGCTAAGCGATGACCAAAAATGGTCGGCGCAGATTGGGAAGAGTCTGACAGCCTTGAGGCAAAGGTCTTCAGTGATAGGGAGGAATATTGTGAATACCTCGCAAAGGGAGATATCACCTGCTATTACTGTTTATAAAGCAGCAGCAGTTGCAGCCTCAACCTATGGTGCTGAGCTCTGGGGCCATACTAATTCCAGGTGTTTGACTATGGCAGAAAACCGTTTTTTTACGGAACTTTCTGCGACTGCCGACGAGCACCCCTCTTACTCCGCTTAGACTCGATCTAGCCTTAAATGATAACATATTGGTTTTAGATTCTATTCATCTATTTATCTTAAGAAGCAAGTTGTAAATTGACCAGAGCCAAGATACAGTGGTCATCGCACTACATATTTAACACCTTAAGACAAAAGACTTTTAGAATAATGTCTGTTTTACATTGGTTTTATAGAAAAGGGATTTTATTATTTATTCAGGGTCTTAATGCATAATGTGGTAATTGCTGCTGATTTCCATTCGTAACTGGCACACTGCTCAACTGTGATATGATGTTTTATTGTTTGCTTTTATGGCTTTTAGCCGAAATAAAGTATAATTTTGTATCCTTTATTCTCAGGCTGGTGCGGCTGGTATCTGCACATCACAGGACTTCATTAATTCAGCAGAAACAGGCATGTTTTGATCTCTGAGAACATCTGAATCAATGTTGTGTAGATCCAATGTTTAGAGAACTGCCAAGAGGCCTTTCACTACCACTGCAGCTGTGAAACATTTTGGGGGTCATTCTGACCCTGGCGGCCGGTGGCCGCCAGGGCCACCGACCACGGGAGCACCGCCAACAGGCTGGCGGTGCTCCCACGAGCATTCTGACCGCGGCGGTTCAGCCGCGGTCAGAAGCGGAAAGTCGGCGGTCTCCCGCCGACTTTCCGCTGCTCGGGGGAATCCTCCATGGCTGCGGAGCGCGCTCCGCAGCCATGGGGATTCTGACACCCCCTACCGGGTCTCCCGCCAGGAACAGGATGGCGGTAGGGGGTGCCGCGGGGCCCCTGGGGGCCCCTGCAGTGCCCATGCCCGTGGCATGGGCACTGCAGGGGCCCCCGTAAGAGGGCCCGCAAAGTATTTCAGTGTCTGCCATGCAGACACTGAAATACGCGACGGGTGCAACTGCACCCGTCGCACCCCTGCAACTACGCCGGCTCAATTCTGAGCCGGCGTCCTCGTTGCAGGGGCATTTCCTCTGGGCCGGCGGGCGCTCTTTTGGAGAGCGCCCGCCGGCCCAGAGGAAATGTTAGAATGGCCGCCGCGGTCTTGTGACCGCGGTGCGGTCATTTGGCGGCGGAACCTTGGCGGACGGCCTCCGCCGTCTGCCAAGGTTAGAATCAGGCCCTTTGTCTCTGGTTCAGCTAAGCGCTCACAGTTACTCCTTGGAGCTATCCCTACTGCCAGGAGCTACATTTACATTAGTACAATATGAAGTTGTTATATACAAAAAATGCAACAGGCAACCAACACACCATGTATTTGAGGTGCTCTTTAGGAAACAACGCAAGTAGTATTCTAGTGAATAGATAACATTCTACCTTTGCCCATCAGACTGTGAATGATAACTAATACATTTCTTGCCTTCCGTTCCCAGGAGAGACAGGAATGCAGATTGAAGTTTTAAGATGAATTGGGAACCCCTATCAGTGATGATTGGTTGAGGCAGACCATGTAACTTGACTGTTTCTTTCCAGAAAATATCCGCATGTTTAGTGACCGTAGTTAGGTAGGCAATGCAATGAAATGGGCCTTCTTTGTCAATAAATCTACTGGCACTAGGATGATAGAATAGTATTGTGATAGGTGTGGCTCCACTATAAGATCCACGAAAATGATATACCATGATTGTGGTTATAAGAAAGGGTTGTAACAACTAGATAGGTTTTATATACAATTAATTGGCTTGGATACAAGTGGGACAAGATTGGACACAGTCAATTATGTCTCACTACATACAGGACCATGAAAATAATTTAGGTTCAAGGGTTCAAGTCTTGGGTATTGTCAGATCTATGACCATAGACCTGCTACAAACAGACTATCTTCTTTATTTTAACTTGGAACTTGAAGGGGAAACTTGGAGGATAAGACATTGATGCTTTTCAATCCGATGCCAGAATAACAAATCCAGTAGTCAAAGAGAAAGAGCAGAGAGCTAGTTGGGGAAGGAACACCAACCTGACATTGCCATTTGATTATGGACTTTCAAAACAATGCCAACTAGAGCTCTTTGAATCCTTAGTGTACTTTAGGTTGGTGATTATTCTTCACATTTGTATAGTAAACGTGCTAGTGATCCAGTCTTTTTCTGCCTCCTCCTCCTCCTTCAACTTCTCCTCCAATATACTTTGCCAGTTTCTAAGGTGTCCGAGAGTTCTAACTTGGAATTGTATTTGTGAAGGAATAATTACAAATTAAACTCTTTTTGCTAATAGTTGCAGAATTGCTATTATTTTTGTGAATGTTTGTCTTACTACTTCAGCCACATTTTATACCTTTTCTAATTGAAAATGATTAAAAATAAAACAGTGAGCTACTATTTTGGTATGGTCATTAATCCAAGACAAATCCAAGACAAAAGCTATTGTGTATGAGTAAAAATATAGAAGAGGAAGTGACTGTAAAATTATGCAGTCTGTATACCACCACAATGATGATGCAGTTTAACGATAATGGATACAAGTGAGAACTAAAAAACATGGATGCAACATTTTAAAAGCGTTATCGATATTGAAATTAATGACTTGTCTTTCTCCCCTTTGCTGGGCCTGTTCATATGAATCAACTGTAAATTAGGTGGGTTGCAACTAGGTAAGAACCAGTTATCAGCAAAGTAGTATATTGAATGAGTGTGTGACTGGGTGAGACGTGTTTGATTGCACATCTAGCCTCAGAAAGCTTCATTTTCAATGGTTCTCATATGGGTCATAAAAACAGTGGAAGCCTTGGGAAAGGAAAACATCAGTTACATGACGCTATGCCTGCTGCATGATGCCCATATAATTTTTGGTTGAACAGTGAGTCAGTGGTCTTCAGGTGGCATGTAGAGAATAACGATGCAAAATAGAGAGATCCTTGTCAGAGCATAAGTTCAGTATTGAAACCCCAGTGGAGAGTACTGGATTATTTTCTAAGGCATTCAGTGATTTGTTTAGCTATTGCTCAAGTGAAGACCAAGTATGAATCACAGTAGATCCAAGTGTCTTGATGTCAGCATATCTATTCACCTAAAACCAATCTAATGGATTGTGGCTATGTGCCCGTATTACAAATAGGACACAATGTCCCTATTTGTAGGATGGTACACCTTTAAAAAAGGTACACCAGGCATCAACACAGTCAGTGCACGCTATTACAATTAATGCGCCACTTGCAGGGAAGCTGTGGACCTGTACCAGCCCTGGGGGCAGCGTATTCAGTAAACTACAGAGTGGATAATTCACATTGTAGGGAACTGGCCTGCACATTAAAGAGGGATTAGAAATCCCCCTTGAAGAGGGTGGAGTAATTGACTGTACCCACCTACAGGGGCTTGGACTCCCCTTCCCTTCTCCAGAGGGCTTCTCTCAAGGGGCACACTCACAGTGTGCTACAGCACTACCATTGTGCTGCAGCATCCATGGTAGGCCTGGAGAGAGGAGTACTTCATGCTGCATTATGATGGAACCGCTGTGAACTGTGACTGAGATTCAGCCCTGCTGACCCTCAACGTTCATCCTGTGAAGGACAATTACCTGTACACTTATACCTGCTGCCTGATACCTTAAGACTAAATTATGGGGTTTGGACTATCCCAATTGATCTGGCAGAGGGTACTCCCCCTATGCTCTCTTTAGTTTAGTATAAGATATGGATAGGATTGAGCAACACAGCAACAATTAAAATGGTTGAACTTTTATGTTGTTTACTATTCTAATAATGCCAAATACAGTAACATGTCTCTTCTGACTTATAATTGCAGCTCATGCTTTTTCTGCAAGAATATGATGATTTCAATAAATGTTTTAAAAAAGCATTTTCATATCTTCCTTGTCTACAACTTGGGCATGCAAGAGTAGAAAACAAAAGGGTTAGATCTGTTTCCATGTATTCCTTGGGGATCAGAGTGGTCATGTTATAGGTTATCAATAACATCTATTGCCCTGGTCACTGTAGAAGTTAGGTGCGGTACTATGGTCATCCAAAACAAACCAACATTTACTGATTATATATGTAGGCTGGGTCTATATATAGAGAAGTGCTTGCTAACATATACACAGCCCTGCTAAACTTGTAGGAACTGTATAACATTGCACCCATTGTGGGGGCCCCTTTGACTCTGCACCTGCGTCCAGAATATGGTGCAGGTGCAGAGACAAAGCGATTTCCTCATTTATGTGGGCCACGCCTCCGTGCCAATTAGGGAATACCCTTTGAAGATAGCGCTGGTGCTACATGTGTGCCAAAGCTATCAATGCACGATCATCTGGGACCCCTTCCGTAATAACTTTGGGCCTGATTACAACTTTGGAGGAGGTGTTAATCCGTCCCAAATGTGACGGATATACCACCAGCCGTATTACGAGTTCCATAGGATATAATGGACTCGTAATACGGCTGGTGGTATATCCGTCACATTTGGGACGGATTAACACCTTCCTCCAAAGTTGTAATCAGGCCCATAGTGCCCAAGGGGTGACAAAAGTGGGTGCACATGCCCCTGCCATTCCTAGGGCACTCTGTATGATATGATTCCTGGTGGTCAAACTTCAAAACAGAACAAATTATTTTCTAAACTGTAGAGTGGTCCTGTCAAGAGTAGGTTCACACATGACACACTGTGGCTATTGAAAATTGACAGTTGAAAGAATAATGGCCCTCATTACAACCCTGCCGGTCGGTGTTAAAGCGGCGGTAATACCAAACAGGCCGGTGGTTAAAAAAAATGGGATCACAACCACGGCGGAAACCGCCATCATAGACAGCCATTTTAACACTCCGACTGCCACAGCAACAAACACCGCTGCGGTCACCGCCAACAGACAGGCGGAAGACAATGTACCACCCACCCTATCACAACCCGCCAATCCGCCAGCTTTTCCAGGGCGGTACCAATGGCATCAAAAGCACAGCGGAAAGAGTGTTCTGAAGGGAAAACACTCACCTTTCGAGACTCAACAAAGAACCACAATGCCATGGAGCCCCACCTACAGGTCCTGCCGATGCTGGTGTATCTGCTAATACACCAGGAACACCAAAGATGGCGGCGGGGACAACCACAGTGAGTACTGCACCTAGCACACAGGAGAGGAGGGGAGGAAAAGGAGAGTGACACACACACACAACACCCCCACCCCCACCCTCACCCACAACACCATACACACAAACACATGCAGCAACAGTACATTTACACCCTGTAACCCTCTGGAAGAATGCAAGGACAAAAGGAATTGAGTGCTAATAGTGATATTTAGAAATATGCAGATAAAGTTAACGACTGGAAAAAACAGTGTGTACAAATATTTACAATATGTACAGAAGGCTGTACACTGTCCTTTGCAAATGTTTATGGCCCAGTGGGCAAAAAAATCATGGCCGAAGCCCAGACTTGACTCCTGCCTCAAAACAGAGAGAACACTGCAGGGGCATCAGGTCGAAAACACACAGCCACCTCAAGAGGAAGGGGAGGGGGAGCACCTCAGCCGGAAGATCGTACTATGTCACTGCTCCTGGATGGGGAAACATGGCCAGCGATGTCCTGGGGAGTGCAAAGTGAAAGTCTCTCAAGTGGGTAGTTTGCCCACTGCTTGGTCCTGGGGAGTGCAAAGCCACAGTCTCTCTAGTGGGTGGTTTTCCCACTGCTTGGTCCTGGGGAGTGCAAAGTCACAGTTTATCAAGTTGGTGGTTTGCCAATTGCTTGGTCCTGGGGAGTGCAAGGCCACAGTCTCTCTAGTGGGTGGTTTGCCCACTGCTTGGTCCTGGGGAGTGCAAAGCCACATTCTCTCAAGTCTCTCAAGTGGGTGGGTTGCCCACTGCTTTGTCCTGGGGAGTGCAAGGCCACAGTCTCTCAAGTAGGTGGTTTGCCCACTGCTTGGTCCTGGGGAGTGCAATGCCACAGTCTCTCAAGTGGGTGGTTTGCCCACTACTTGGTTCTGGAGAGTGCAAAGCCACAATCTCTCAAGTCTCTCAAGTGGGTGGTTTGCCCACTGCTTGGTCCTGGGGAGTGTAAAGCCACAGTCTCTCAAGTGGATGCCTTCTTCCACTGGTTCTGGAGGGGGCCTTGTGCCCAGTGTGCTTCATCCTGCCAAGGAGGGGGTGAGTGGATGCCTTCTTCCACTGGTTCTGGAGGGGGACTTGTGCCCAGTGTGCTTCATCCTGGCAAGGAGGGGGTGAGTGGATGCCACCTTCCACTGGTTCTGGAGGGGGCCTTGTGTCTAGTCTGCTTCATCCTGTCAATGAGGGGCTGAGTGGATGCCTTCTTCCAATGGTTCTGAAGGGGGCCTTGTGCCCACTGTGCTTCATCCTTGCAAGGAGGGGGTGAGTGGATGCCTTCTTTCACTGGTTCTGGAGAGTGCCTTGTGCCCAGTCTGCTTCATCCTGCCAAGGAAAGTGATAGTGGATGCATTTCTCCACTGGTTCTGGAGGAGGCCTTGTGCTCAGTTTGCTTCATCCTGCCAAGGAAAGTGATGGTGGATGCATATCTCCACTGGTTCTGGAGGGGGCCTTGTGCCCAGTGATGCTGCACCTGGGGTGTGGCAGTTCCCATTCCCTCACCTGGGTGTCTGAGGCACGAGATGTGCAGGGAACAGGTGGCATGATACTCCATGGAGGCAGAGTCAGACTCCATCCTGCGGCAACTAAGGCTGCAAACTTCTGGTAGTGCCGGTGCTGGTGCTTCAAGTGGTGGGGGGAGGGTCCTGGCCGCCTCCTGCATACCTGGATGGCTGCCCACTGGGGATGCTGCTGATGACAGATGTCGTGGCACCGGCTGGTCATGTGGCAGTGCAGATGGTTGTGCAGGTGGCGGTGCTTGCAGCGGTGTCTGAGGCGGAGATGCTGCCGTACTGGCCGTGGTGCAGGTGCTGGTAGGAGTGGAGGGAGACACCAGGCCGTCTCCTTCAGCCTCGGATGGCTGCCCACTGGGAATGATGCTGATGACAGAAGGCTGTACACTGTCCTTTGCAAATGTTTATGGCCCAGTGGGCAAAAAAATCATGGCCGAAGCCCAGACTTGACTCCTGCCTCAAAACAGAGAGAACACTGCAGGGGCATCAGGTCGAAAACACACAGCCACCTCAAGAGGAAGGGGAGGGGGAGCACCTCAGCCGGAAGATCGTACTATGTCACTGCTCCTGGATGGGGAAACATGGCCAGCGATGTCTTGGGGAGTGCAAAGTGAAAGTCTCTCAAGTGGGTAGTTTGCCCACTGCTTGGTCCTGGGGAGTGCAAAGCCACAGTCTCTCTAGTGGGTGGTTTTCCCACTGCTTGGTCCTGGGGAGTGCAAAGTCACAGTTTATCAAGTTGGTGGTTTGCCAACTGCTTGGTCCTGGGGAGTGCAAGGCCACAGTCTCTCTAGTGGGTGGTTTGCCCACTGCTTGGTCCTGGGGAGTGCAAAGCCACATTCTCTCAAGTCTCTCAAGTGGGTGGGTTGCCCACTGCTTTGTCCTGGGGAGTGCAAGGCCACAGTCTCTCAAGTAGGTGGTTTGCCCACTGCTTGGTCCTGGGGAGTGCAATGCCACAGTCTCTCAAGTGGGTGGTTTGCCCACTACTTGGTTCTGGAGAGTGCAAAGCCACAATCTCTCAAGTCTCTCAAGTGGGTGGTTTGCCCACTGCTTGGTCCTGGGGAGTGTAAAGCCACAGTCTCTCAAGTGGATGCCTTCTTCCACTGGTTCTGGAGGGGGCCTTGTGCCCAGTGTGCTTCATCCTGCCAAGGAGGGGGTGAGTGGATGCCTTCTTCCACTGGTTCTGGAGGGGGACTTGTGCCCAGTGTGCTTCATCCTGGCAAGGAGGGGGTGAGTGGATGCCACCTTCCACTGGTTCTGGAGGGGGCCTTGTGTCTAGTCTGCTTCATCCTGTCAATGAGGGGCTGAGTGGATGCCTTCTTCCAATGGTTCTGAAGGGGGCCTTGTGCCCACTGTGCTTCATCC
The DNA here is from genome assembly GCF_031143425.1 of Pleurodeles waltl. NCBI lineage: Eukaryota > Metazoa > Chordata > Amphibia > Caudata > Salamandridae > Pleurodeles > Pleurodeles waltl. The sequence goes on from NC_090438.1 coordinate 601,027,866, forward strand.
TGGCAAGGAGGGGGTGAGTGGATGCCTTCTTTCACTGGTTCTGGAGAGTGCCTTGTGCCCAGTCTGCTTCATCCTGCCAAGGAAAGTGATAGTGGATGCATTTCTCCACTGGTTCTGGAGGAGGCCTTGTGCTCAGTTTGCTTCATCCTGCCAAGGAAAGTGATGGTGGATGCATATCTCCACTGGTTCTGGAGGGGGCCTTGTGCCCAGTGATGCTGCACCTGGGGTGTGGCAGTTCCCATTCCCTCACCTGGGTGTCTGAGGCACGAGATGTGCAGGGAACAGGTGGCATGATACTCCATGGAGGCAGAGTCAGACTCCATCCTGCGGCAACTAAGGCTGAAAACTTCTGGTAGTGCCGGTGCTGGTGCTTCAAGTGGTGGGGGGAGGGTCCTGGCCGCCTCCTGCATACCTGGATGGCTGCCCACTGGGGATGCTGCTGATGACAGATGTCGTGGCACCGGCTGGTCATGTGGCAGTGCAGATGGTTGTGCAGGTGGCGGTGCTTGCAGCGGTGTCTGAGGCGGAGATGCTGCCGTACTGGCCGTGGTGCAGGTGCTGGTAGGAGTGGAGGGAGACACCAGGCCGTCTCCTTCAGCCTCGGATGGCTGCCCACTGGGAATGATGCTGATGACAGTTGTTGTGGCAGCAGCAGTGCAGGTGGTGGTGCAGGGGGCGGTGCAGGTGGCGGTGCCTGCGGCGGTGCTTTCCACAGTACAGGTTGCGGGGCTGTCGGTACAGATGGTGGGCACTAGTCCTTCACCTGGAGGCTCCGAGGCCTGAAGTGCCTTGCCTTAGGTTTTCTTCCCCTTCCCCACTTTGGCAGCCGCTGCTGGGAACTTGGCACTGGCAAATGCAGTTTTGGAGGCGGCCTGCTGGGTGGTTCATGCTTCTTGGCCATGCTGCATGCTGGCACCTGCTTCAACTTGGCAGGTGGCGGAATGGGTTGGTCCTTTGGAGGGGGTCGGTGGCACACTGACAGCCCTGATGGGTGCCCCCTTTGATCCTCTAGGACTTGCAGGTACCACAGCAGACACCGACTTGGTGGCTGAGGTGCTGGCCTGGGATCTAGACACCCTGGCCCGAGGGAAGGACGAGGGGGGGAGGCGTAGGGAAGAGGTCAAAGTTTGCAAGGAAAAGTGTTTTAGACCCACTGGGATGGGAAGATGGAGAGGGTTTTGGAGTGGAGGAAGAGGGAGTGGTTGTAGGAGGTGTACGTCTGCTGAGTTTGGATAAAGGTGTATGGGCTGGATGCTGCTGTGAGGTGGATGGCTGTTGGGTGGGTGGGTGCTTGCGTTTGTGTACTTTCGGAGGAGGGGTCACAGACACAGTGGGAGAGGACACAGGGGACGTGTGCATGGTTGTGGGGGTGGTGACTGCTCCTGAGGGGTGTGTTGTGATGGGCGTTCTGGTGATGGAGGTAGTGGATGAGGATGTAGTGCATGCAGGTGTGAGCGGAGATGCTCCTGGGAGGGGGTGGATGACGAGGAGAAGGGGACACAGTGGAGGAAGTGGATGTTGGTGTGTCTTCATGGGGATGGTGCTTATGTGAGTGCCTGTGACATGAAGTGTGGTGCTTCTGTTTGCCTGAGCCACTTCTGTGTGTTGATTTGGGTGATTGCTGGTCTGAAGGTGTGCCTGGGATAGGCTGGGGTTGAGGGGATTGGGACTGGGACTGGGTAGAGGAAGTTGGAGGGGGGAAGCTGGACACAGGGACAATGGATGTCATCAGTGCTGAGGCCAGAGCCTGAAATGCTCCCTGTTGGGCCGCCACACCAGAATGAATGCCCTCCACATATGCAGAAATAATTGAACGGGGTGCAGAGTGAAGAGATATGGCGCTCAGAATGCCAATCTACCCTATGTGTTATGACGGGGAAACCCAACAAGGGAAACACCCTACCCTTAGAGGTATGAACAACCTCAAAACTACGAAAAAACACAATGAGGGTCCCCCCTTGTAGAAATATAAAGAATAAATATACACTTCACATAGAAAATGATTTCATATATCAATCCATGTCACACCAAACAGGTTCTAGAGTCATCCGATGAATCCAAAATGTATTCAGAATGTGTTTTCACATTAGATAGTCTGAGATCCAATGAAAATTGCACTTCCAGCCAACACGTGTTTCGTCTTGGGAAATGTTTACATCCCCTACGACTTCTTCAGGGCTAGAAATCATAAACATAATAAACGAGTTAAGACCAATATGCTCAACCGCCAAATTTACATTAAATGTGTGCCAAAGCCAAAAGGAGGTATAGTTAAACAATACTGCCACCTGAACTAAGTGAGAGGAAAGTAAATTAAAAATTAACACCTACTAGAAGACAACTGATAAACCACCTGTATAACATAGGCAAACACAAGCCTACAGCATGCACAAAATAAAGTGATAGACCACAGCCAGTAAAAACCCAGAAAATAACCACATGCAACCCATAGTGCATAAAGGTATCCAAAATGAAATTATTTTTATTAAAATACCTTATTTGTCCACAACAATTCAGAATCAAGCGATAATGAAAGTTATCCGAATCAATATGTACTTCAAACGTATCTAATATCCAAGTGGAAATTCCGATTTAATGTCAAAAAAAGAAAGAATACATTCACCTCAAAGAGCTAATAATTTGTAAAGTCTAAATAATAAGTAGTCATTATATGCCCTAACAAACATGATCAATATCCCATGAAGAATCTCAAAAGATCCGCAAACTAAAACAGCAAAATATTTTGTTTTTCTGAAAAAAAGGCATACATTTAAGTATCTATCCAACTGTATGCCGACTTCGTATAAACAAAAAATGACGTATTAATCATGTCCCAACCAAAATCCTAAAACCGTCACCGTAACTCACCCAGATATTCCGGATCACCAAGTAAGTATTAGAGAGAGCGGCGTCTCCGAGTTGGGACGCCTAGCGAATGCGCTGATCGCGTGCACACGAACCCGGAAGTCAAATACACTTCCGGGTTCACCGATCAGGTCTACGGGCACAAATATAAAAGACGGACACATAATGAGCCCAGCATTGAAATACACGGGTATCTCATACTTAACCCGCTACAGCAATGAGGATTGTAAACTCTATGAAAATAAAATATGCCACTAATAAGGGAAATGTAAACAAAAAACAACAATACTGAGCTAATGTAAGGTTATCTTAACAAAAAGATGTCATAAATGTAAATAAGAGAATTGATACTAACACTTCTAAATCAAGCCAAAAATTATTATATGGAGAACACAGTAACTCCTTAAAAGAACCATATTAAAGAGTAGAACACCCAAATAATTAGAAAATCAGGAAAAATCTTAACTATAATAACACTATAAATATTCTCAAGCAAATCTAAACTGATACCAACTCCATAGTTAAGTATTAAATATTAAATAGAAATATAAAATATGGAGGAATACTATCCATAATAAAAAATAAACGAAGCCCCAATGTTTAATTGTAAGCTATAAGCGTTTGAGAATCTTGGTTGTTAACTCGTGAGTGCAAATATATCATAGCACATCTATACAGTAGTAAACTTAAGACAAAACTTTTTCATACACATTTGCAAGTACAACAATATCAATACATTCAATGAAAACATGCTGTGTACCACAGAAAACAATAATTCAGTCACCCAAAAAGAATTCCAATTCTCTATCATAATTCAGTCCTGATTCCACGGCTCTTAATCTCATGATCCATAGTGCTTCTTGTCTGCGTAAACGTAGTTCCCTATTGCCCCCTCTAGGATCACAGGGGACATGCTCAAGTCCAAAGAATTCAAAACATTTTTGGGTTGGTTGTGCGTCACAAGTTACCATATGTGCTACTAAGGGATATCTCATATCGCCATTCTTGAGTACCCAAACATGTTCTCCTATTCTAATTTTGAGTGGTCGTATAGTACTTCCGACATAGATTCTAGTACATTTACAGCGTATTATATATACAACAAAATTAGAATTACAATCCATAGTGGAACAAATTACAAATGTTTTGCCATCGTGAGAAAATTCTTGCAGTTTGTGACATGCCCAGCGACAGACTCCATAGAAGCCACATTTGAAAAAACCCACCCCTCTTTGAGATAACCAGGTTTTATTGGAGGAAATGGTGGTGAAGCTAGGACTCAATATATTTCTTAGGGTTCTGCCTTTACAAAATGATGTGACTACACCTCCAGCCTCCACAACCTTTAATGATTCTTCCTGCATTAGTACATTCCAATGTTTGTTCATATATTTTTTCAAGATCAAGGAAGCATCATTGAAATCTGTTATGAATCTTACCAAGTTAGATGTTTCTTTGGTCTCTTTGTGCACTTTGAGTTTCAAAGTCTCATTTCTATCTAAATGCCTAGCTTTAGATCGTGCTTTTTTGATGATCTTATTAGAATAGCCACGCACTAAAAACCTTCTTTTCATGTCATTCATCTGGGCAACAAATTCATCATCTATGCTACAATTACGTCGTGCCCTCATAAATTCTCCAAAGGGAATTGATGCCACCTGATGTCTGGGGTGTGCACTTTTGGCATGCAGAATTGAATTGCAGGCAGTAGCCTTACGAAAAAGTCTACTATGAATTTTATCATTAGTAATGAAAAGTTCTACGTCCAAAAATTCAGTCTTGACAGCACTAAATTGATAAGTGAATCTAACATTCATATGGTTAGAGTTTAAGAAACTACAAAATTCCATAAGTTTCTCCTCCCCACCTGTCCAAATCATTATACAGTCGTCTATATAGCGACCTCAAAACAATATATGTGTTTGCCATGAAACGGCATCTGGGCCCCAAATCCATGTGTGTTCGAACCATCCCATGAAAAGATTCGCATAGGATGGAGAGAATCTGGAGCCCATTGCTACACCTTGTTTTTGTCGAAACCACATATTGTTAAACATAAAGAAGTTATTAGTAGTAATCATATTGATCATATCCAATAGCATCAAAGTATGATCCCACAAACTTGCTGATCTTTTATTTAAAAAATATTTTAAGGCTTCTAAGCCTAAGTCATGATTGATACACGTGTAAAGAGACACCACGTCTAGAGTTACTAATAGCATGTTACTGTCCCACTCCACGTCGCTCAAAATACTGAGAATATGCGTGGTGTCTCTAATAAAAGAAGGAAGATTATGAATCAGTGGTTGCAAAAATCAGTCCACAAATTCTGAAAGTCTTTCAGTAGGACCAAGTATACCCGATACAATGGGTCTCCCCAGTGGGAAAGGCAAACCTTTATGTATTTTAGGTAAGGTATAAATACACGGATAACGAGGATAGTGCACCTTTAAATACAGATATTCATCTTTGTTAAGTAACCCCTGTTGTTGCCACACCACTAATCTGTTATTAATCTTATGTGTAAGGTTGGGGATGGGATTGTGTGTAATCTTCTCATAACAAGACATATCATTTAATTGTGACAGAATCTCATTATCATAGTCCACCTTATCCATGATAACCACATTCCCACCATTATCCGCTTGTCTAATGACAATGTCTTTATTTTGTTTAAGTTCTTGTAATGCAGTTAGTTCCTCTGTATTCAAATTACTTAAAGATTGTCGATATTTGTTCTTAGCTAAATGGTTGTCATAATCCTTGCAAACCAAGTCAAAAAACTTGTCTAAAGAGTTTAAGCCTGGAGATCTCGGAGTCCACCTAGATTTCCTTTTTAATCCCCTAGAAACACTTCTGTTCGAGGTCACATCTAGATCATTTAAAATTCTAGCAGTAATGTCAGGATCTTCGTCACGTTCAGCTAGAGATATTAAGATTGCTGTGTCATGAACATCCTCAATAGATAGAGTGCTCAAGGAAGATACAGTAGCATCGGAATTCATGCCATTAAAGGAATTAAGTTGAAAATATTTTTTGAGTTTAAGTTTGCGTACAAACTTAAACAAGTCAATTTTAGATCTGCAGGGATCACCAAAGTTACTAGGACAATAACTGAGACCCTTAGATAAAAGGCTTTTGATCCCTGCCGTTAAAACCATATTTGACAGATTCACTATATTGATGGTTACAAAAGAGGTGGAGGGAGTCAAAACGAGATCTCGGGACAAGAAAATGTGAACTCTGATGATGTATCATCCATCAATATAGTGAATCTGTCAAATTTGGTTTTAACGGCAGGGATCAAAAGCCTTTTAAGTCACAAACAGTTAGGAGCGCACCTGCCTGACATCCCAGCAATTAATCTGCCCCAAAGCCTTTTATCTAAGGGTCTCAGTTATTGTCCAAGTAACTTTGGTGATCCCTGCAGATCTAAAATTGACTTGTTTAAGTTTGTATGCAAACTTAAACTCAAAAAATATTTTCAACTTAATTCCTTTAATGGTACGAATTCCGATGCTACTGTATCTTCCTTGAGCACTCTATCTATTGAGGGTGTTCATGACACAGCAATCTTAATATCTCTAGCTGAACGTGACGAAGATCCTGACATTACTGCTAGAATTTTAAATGATCTAGATGTGACCTCGAACAGAAGTGTTTCTAGTGGATTAAAAAGGAAATCTAGGTGGACTCCGAGATCTCTAGGCTTAAACTCTTTAGACAAGTTTTTTGACTTGGTTTGCAAGGATTATGACAACCATTTAGCTAAGAACAAATATCGACAATCTTTAAGTAATTTGAATACAGAGGAACTAACTGCATTACAAGAACTTAAACAAAATAAAGACATTTTCATTAGACAAGCGGATAAGGATGGGAATGTGGTTATCATGGATAAGGTGGACTATGATAATGAGATTCTGTCACAATTAAATGATATGTCATGTTATGAGAAGATTACACACAATCCCATTCCCAACCTTACACATAAGATTAATAACAGATTAGTGGTGTGGCAACAACAGGGGTTACTTAACAAAGATGAATATCTGTATTTAAAGGTGCACCATCCTCGTTATCCGTGTATTTATACCTTACCTAAAATACATAAAGGTTTGCCTTTCCCACTGGGGAGACCCATTGTATCGGGTATACTTGGTCCTACGGAAAGACTCAGAATTTGTGGACTGTTTTTTGCAACCACTGGTTCATAATCTTCTTTCTTTTATTAGAGACACCACGCATATTCTCAGTATTTTGAGCGACGTGGAGTGGGACAGTAACATGCTATTAGTAACTCTAGACGTGGTGTCTCTTTACACGTGTATCAATCATGATTTAGGCTTAGAAGCCTTAAAATATTTTTTAAATAAAAGATCAGCAAGTTTGTGGGATCATACTTTGATGCTATTGGATATGATCAATATGATTACTACTAATAACTTCTTTATGTTTAACAATATGTGGTTTCGACAAAAACAAGGTGTAGCAATGGGCTCCAGATTCTCTCCATCCTATGCGAATCTTTTCATGGGATGGTTCGAACACACATGGATTTGGGGCCCAGATGCCGTTTCATGGCAAACACATATATTGTTTTGGGGTCGCTATATAGACGACTGTATAATGATTTGGACAGGTGGGGAGGAGAAACTTATGGAATTTTGTAGTTTCTTAAACTCTAACCATATGAATGTTAGATTCACTTATCAATTTAGTGCTGTCAAGATTGAATTTTTGGACGTAGAACTTTTCATTACTAATGATAAAATTCATAGTAGACTTTTTCGTAAGGCTACTGCCTGCAATTCAATTCTGCATGCCAAAAGTGCACACCCCAGACATCAGGTGGCATCAATTCCCTCTGGAGAATTTATGAGGGCACGACGTAATTGTAGCATAGAGGATGAATTTGTTGCCCAGATGAATGACATGGAAAGAAGGTTTTTAGTGGGTGGCTATTCTAATAAGATCATCAAAAAAGCACGATCTAAAGCTAGGCATTTAGATAGAAATGAGACTTTGAAACTCAAAGTGCACAAAGAGACCAAAGAAACATCTAACTTGGTAAGATTCATAACAGATTTCAATGATGCTTCCTTGATCTTGAAAAAATATATGAACAAACATTGGAATGTACTAATGCAGGAAGAATCATTAAAGGATGTGGTGGCTGGAGGTGTAGTCACATCATTTTGTAAAGGCAGAACCCTAAGAAATATATTGAGTCCTAGCTTCACCACCATTTCCTCCAATAAAACCTGGTTATCTCAAAGAGGGGTGGGTTTTTTCAAATGTGGCTTCTATGGAGTCTGTCGCTGGGCATGTCACAAAGTGCAAGAATTTTCTCACGATGGCAAAACATTTGTAATTTGTTCCACTATGGATTGTAATTCTAATTTTGTTGTATATATAATACGCTGTAAATGTACTAGAATCTATGTCGGAAGTACTATACGACCACTCAAAATTAGAATAGGAGAACATGTTTGGGTACTCAAGAATGGCGATATGAGATATCCCTTAGTATCACATATGGTAACTTGTGACGCACAACCAACCCAAAAATGTTTTGAATTCTTTGGACTTGAGCATGTCCCCCGTGATCCTAGAGGGGGCAATAGGGAACTACGTTTACGCAGACAAGAAGCACTATGGATCATGAGACTAAGAGCCGTGGAATCAGGACTGAATTATGATAGAGAATTGGAATTCTTTTTGGGTGACTGAATTACTGTTTTCTGTGGTACATAGCATGTTTTCATTGACTGTATTGATATTGTTGTACTTGCAAATGTGTATGAAAAAGTTTTGTCTTAAGTTTACTACTGTATAGATGTGCTATGATATATTTGCACTCACGAGTTAACAACCAAGATTCTCAAACGCTTATAGCCTACAATTAAACATTGGGGCTTCGTTTATTTTTTATCATGGATAGTATTCCTCCATATTTTATATTTCTATTTAATATTTAATACTTAAATATGGAGTTGGTATCAGTTTAGATTTGCTTGAGAATATTTATAGTGTTATTATAGTTAAGATTTTTCCTGATTTTCTAATTATTTGGGTGTTCTACTCTTTAATATGGTTCTTTTGAGGGGTTACTGTGTTCTCCATATAATAATTTTTGGCTTGATTTAGAAGTGTTAGTATCAATTCTCTTATTTACATTTATGACATCTTTTTGTTAAGATAACCTTACATTAGCTCAGTATTGTTGTTTTTTGTTTACATTTCCCTTATTAGTGGCATATTTTACTTTCATAGAGTTTACAATCCTCATTGCTGTAGCGGGTTAAGTATGAGATACCCGTGTATTTCAATGCTGGGCTCATTATGTGTCCGTCTTTTATATTTGTGCCCGTAGACCTGATCGGTGAACCCGGAAGTGTATTTGACTTCCGGGTTCGTGTGCGCGCGATCAGCGCATTCGCTAGGCGTCCGAACTCGGAGACGCCGCTCTCTCTAATACTTACTTGGTGATCCGGAATATCTGGGTGAGTTACGGTGACGGTTTTAGGATTTTGGTTGGGACATGATTAATGCGTCATTTTTTGTTTATACGAAGTCGGCATACAGTTGGATAGATACTTAAATTTATGCCTTTTTTTCAGAAAAACAAAATATTTTGCTGTTTTAGTTTGCGGATCTTTTGAGATTCTTCATGGGATATTGATCATGTTTGTTAGTGCATATAATGACTACTTATTATTTAGACTTTACAAATTATTAGCTCTTTGAGGTGAATGTATTCCTTCTTTTTTTGACATTAGATCGGAATTTCCACTTGGATATTAGATACGTTTGAAGTACATATTGATTCGGATAACTTTCATTATCGCTTGATTCTGAATTGTTGTGGACAAATAAGGTATTTTAATAAAAATTATTTCATTTTGGATACCTTTATGCACTATGGGTTGCATGTGGTTATTTTCTGGGTTTTTACTGGCTGTGGTCTATCACTTTATTTTGAGCATGCTGTAGGCTTGTGTTTGCCTATGTTATACAGGTGGTTTATCAGTTGTCTTCTAGTAGGTGTTAATTTTTTTTTTTCCTCTCACTTAGTTCAGGTGGCAGTATTGTTTAACTATACCTCCTTTTGGCTTTGGCACACATTTAATGTAAATTTGGCGGTTGAGCATATTGGTCTTAACTCGTTTATTATGTTTATGATTTCTAGCCCCGAAGAAGTCGTAGGGGATGTAAACATTTCCCAAGACGAAACACGTGTTGGCTGGAAGTGCAATTTTCATTGGATCTCAGACTATCTAATGTGAAAACACATTCTGAATACATTTTGGATTCATCGGATGACTCTAGAACCTGTTTGGTGTGACATGGACTGATATATGAAATCATTTTCTATGTGAAGTGTATATTTATTTTTTTGCCCTCCAGATATGCATTTGTTTGTTGCAAATGCCTCTCGACACCCTGGATGGCATTCAGAATGGTTGACTGCCCAACAGTGAGGGATCTCAGGAGGTCAATAGCCTCCTCAGTGAGGGCAGCAGGGCTGACTGGGCAGGGCCTGAGGTGCCTGGGGCGAAGGAGATGCCCACCCCCCTGGGTGAGCGGGCACGGGAAACACACTGAGGGGCTGCTGGGAGGGCGGTGCTGGTAGGGGGGTGGCGGCTATACCTGTTGTTGGGGTGGGCACAGAGGTGTCCGCCACCGCCAGGGAGCTTCTATCGGAGGAGGAGTCGCTGTCACTGGTCTCCCCTCCTGTCCCCGTCGTGGTGCTCCCCTCGCCCTCAGTCCCACTGGTGCCTTCACCCTCATTGGACTCAGCCTCCAGGCCGATGTGGGATGCAGCTCCCTCCGTCGCCGGTGCCTCTGCTCCTCCACCAGATGATGCTAATGCACACAAGGACAGGGTGACAAAACAAAAAGGGGGAGAGACAGAGGATACACTTGGTCAATGTCAGCAACACTACCGTTGCCATTGGCTCCTGGAACCCATAGGGCCCAATGATAACCAATGCAAAGTTGTGCGGCGGTCATCGACCGCTCACCGCGACGGACCACAACACCAGCGCACTTCCCTCATTTCCACTTGTCCCACCTCACAGGTCAGGCAGCCGCCATTTCAGGGGGGCACATGGCATGGCACCTAACTGCGTCACAGCAGACATTGGCCCATCAACAGACTCTCAACTTCACATACTGCTTCTGTGACCGAAATTCAGCAACAGTTGTGCATTCTATGTGGAAATATGACCTTCTGCTCACCGTTCTCCTGCAGAGGCAGCAAACGCTGAGGCAGATGATGAGATGGCGGCATCCTCCGGTGTACAGACCCCTGGTGGACCTGTCGACAATGGAGGACAGACACATTATCATCACATACAGACTTGATCATGCCACAATCGAAGAACTGTGTGCCAAATTGGAGCCAGACCTGATGTCAGCTATCCGCCAGCCCACAGGAATACCCCCTGTAGTGCAAGTTCTGTCATTGCTGCATTTCCTGGCAAGTGGTTCCTTTCAAACTACAGTGGGCATGGCATCAGGAATGTCTCAGCCAATGTTGTCCAACATGTTGTCCAGAGTGTTGTCTGCCCTGCTGAAACACATGCACAGCTACATCGTGTTCCCCCAAGTGGATGATTTGGCCACAGTGAAAGCTGACGTTTATGCCCTGGGACATATCCCTAACATCATTGGTGCCATTGATGGTACACATGTGGCATTTGTTCCCCCCCGGAGAAATGAACAGGTTTACAGGAATAGAAAAAGATATCACTCGATGAATGTGCAGATGGTGTGTTTGGCGGACCAGTACATCTCCCATGTCAATGTCAAATATTCTGGCTCTGTGCATGACGCCTATATCTTGAGGAATAGCAGAATCCCTTATGTGATGGGTCAACTCCAGAGGCACCGGGTGTGGCTAATAGGTGAGCCCAAGGTCCCCACACAGTATAAGTAGGTGTCTGGGTATGGGGTTGTCCCTAAACGTTAGTGTGTGTCTAACAGTTGTACCTCAATATTTACAGGTGACTCTGGTTACCCCAACCTCTCATGGCTACTGTGCAAAGTTCGGCACCGTGCTGAACACATCTTCTTTTTCAGCCAGCCTTTTCATGGTGGGGTCTTTGCCATGAAAAGGCTGGTGGGAAGGCAGTGCTGGGGGCCACACGGGGGCTCCTGCATTGCCCACGACTAGGGCGTGGGCAGTGCAGTGCTCCTATAAGCACCCTCTATGCAGATAGTGTACATTCCGAGGGTGCGGTATGCAACGGCATTGACATCAGCTCCCTAAGGGAGTGTTTTGCTTCACTAATGACTGAACCGAAACAATCATGCACTGCCAAAAATCTCTGGAATGCACTTCTTAGTCCAAAGAAGACATTTATTATTTCACGTTGCAATGTTCATGAAAGGAGATTAGCATGCTGAATGCACACGTTTAAAAATGGTTACAGTAATCAAATGAAAACATGTACAAATGATTCTCCATTGCAATATGCACAGCAAATATATGCATCTATATCACAATGCAAAGCAAATAATGAATTAAAAAATATGCACCACCATGAGGCAAGGTCACAACTGCTTCATCTCCCTCCTATTCAGCATCAGCTTGCCAGATCCAAGAATCGATCAAGGAGAGAGAGATCAATTATCCTCACAGTAAGGATGACACACTCCAGTGTCCTGGATATTCCTGAGATCTGCAAACACTCTCAGTCCCCGGTGCATCTGATCTCAGCCTCTTATACTTTGAACAAACAAGAGAGGAAAATTCTAGAACCTCCCTCTCACTGCAGAAGTTAATTATTCAAAAAATGCTGATTGCTTTAGGCCAGCGTTTGGAGATAACAAGTAGCGACTTGGCTACAGTCCCAAGGTGCCAATTCAAAACAAGACCATTTCCTGCCATCTTAGTACATTCTTATCAGCCTAAGCCCTTGGTGGGAAAGAACACAAAAAATAAAAACATGTGCACATTGTACAATGTGGAAAACTATTTGCTGCTTTTAATGTGGCATTGGCTAATGCTAAAATAAAGTCAATAGGAAAAATTAAGCTGGTGGTCACTTATGTGACCGTGTGCTGCTAGGCTAAGTGCAAAGTGGAGTCAGTGGTCAAAACATAAATATCACTACAGGGAGCCAACGCCAATGCAGCCACACTTTTTCCACTGGGCTGACCGGCAGAAACATCAAGATATGCAGCTCGGTGGAAACTTCACAATACAGCAACGGTGGCTGGCTTGATGACTGCCTCACCACCACCACATTGGAGTTGATGCGGTATAACCACCCAACTCGTAATGAGGCCCTTAGGATTTAGTAGCATATTCAACTGATATTGCTAGTGTTCCTCTGTACATGTTCAATAATTGAAAAAAAATGTGAAGGCTTATTCTGAGGATATGTGCCAGAGTAATCACATCAACAGGACAGGGGCAGATTATATGTATAGGTATAATAATTAATTCAAGCTTTTGTATGTCACAAAAGCATGGAAAGTAGCAAACTAGTGGCAGAAAGTGTCTGAAAAATGACCTCTGGCTGCTCAATAATAGATCGACATACGAAGAAGCCATACCAAGGTGCAATCTCTATGAACTTCAGACAGCAGAAATATTGTGAGGGCTTTTTCAGTGACTGTCAGGGAGAAATGAAATGTAGGTGTCTGAAAATTCTTAATGTGTTTATGGAGAATGTTGAATGTTGGCAAGACTATCAAAAACGTGAGACTCTTCACTGGAAAACCCACTCATGCATTAGGATACAAATTGATCATGGACACCTGATATTGCATGCTAAGAAACTAAAGCATCAGTCCGATCTTCAATGGATATCATTTGAACAAATTGACGTCAACCCTGGGGCTGTAAATTTAAGTATAACATAGTATAAATGAAATATAAGTGAGCCATTTTGCATTGAATGCGCAAGTAAGACCCATAAACAATAAACTTAGGAAGGAAAAAATTAGATTGAGATTGTATCCAGAGATCTTATCTCTCCCCAGAGATGTTGAAGTGATAATCATAAACCATGTTAAACTAGGTTGTGTTAGTATCATAAGACAATATAAACAATGTTGTGTCCTTAGGGTTATCGGAATAATGGTGAGTGTGATTGTTTAGAAGCATATGGCTACACTGCAATAATTAACCATTGGATTCTATGAGCCAGATGCACTAACATTTCATTTGCAAAGAATGGTTGCAAATTGCACATCAACATCTTGTGAATTAAATCATATTTTGCAAACCCATCTATGTACCAATAATCCTAATTCTTTATTTGGAGTGAGTCACAATGTGACCTACTGTTCTGCTTTGCTTCTGACTAAGAGGGAACGAGTTAAAGAACATGAAGAATGCAGCACTCTTAGTCTGAAAAATGAATTTATTAAGGCACTTCCCAGGTAAAAATAATAATGCAAGCACTTACCTTAAATGCACCAACACATGTGCAGCTACTAAAATAATCACAGCAGTTGGATATTAATAATCAGAGAAAATGCAATATATCATGAATGAATATATATGTAGTGAATAAGCTTATTTATTCATGCACACAGTGAAGTTAGACAATTAAGAATTAAAAATGTATCACCATGGGGAACAAGTCCCACATTATCCTTATCTGCCAGCATCAAGCTGTGGAACCCGAACAGCTGAGACAGGAGGAATTTACCCAGTGGGACTCTAATTTTCCTAAGCAATGCGTCCACCCTCTGCCGAAGCGCCAAGCTTCCATACCTTATACACTTTAGACAAAAGTGAAGAAGAAGGTTCTAGTAACCCTCTTCCCTTCAAGCAAGTTGTGAAATTCAAGTGCTGGCTGTACTGGGTCAGCGTTGAAAAACACGCAAAGAGATTGGCCAGATCCCAAGGTGCATTTCCAAGACCAAGCCGTACACTTCTCTGCCATAAACATTCTCATCCTTGTACACTCTAGTCAATGTTGCATCCCCCATGTTGTGTTCCCTTCACTGGTGAGAAAAGCAAAAACAAGTTAACAAGCTGTGCATGGAAAATACCTGCACCACCGATGTGATGGCAATTAAAGCTAAGGAAAGCACAAAATTGAGTCAGTGGTCAAGATGGAATCTGTGGTTAAATACAGATAGCATTACGCCTACGCCATGAATATCAATGAGGTAAGTCACAAATTGAGACTTACTTCAATTGGATGTCATCAATGGCATAGCGACCTGCTGTGGTCACCAGACTATCATGTCTGTGATCATATTTAAATAAAGTATTTTTTTCTAATGCATCTCATTTTCTTTAATGGAAATGGTTCTGCATTTGGTTCTGCATTTAAGACAAAAATGACTTTAAAAAAAAAAGTTTGTTTAAGAGTTGGCAGTGGTTCCTTGGATTACTGCCCACTTGCAAACAAACATTATATTTCACTCGTAAAGGGGTATTGGTTCCCTGAGACTCCCTCTTCTTATTTTAATGGGTTACCTCCTCCTTTGAAGAGTCAGTGACCTAGCAATGATTCTCAGCAATGGTTTGTGTTCAAAATTGCAGTCACAAAACATAATAGGTACCATTGCGAATCAGAATTTGGAAGCATTCCCCTAAACATGCCCCTTCCAAATTACAATTCGTTGTGCATTTCTAAACCCATATTGCTTTTTTGTAACCAGTAACTGATTCGCAAAATGCACTTAGTACATTTGTTAAAGCTATTTAGCAGTCGAAAAGAGAGTGCTTTGGTGAATCGCATGTTTTGCGACAGCGAAATGGCTAAATGGCTTTGCGCATCTGGCCCTATATCTTAAAATACTTCTAGTGCATGGTTGTAGAGGCATCCGATGATGCCCCCAGAGCGAGCCAAGGGGACCCCAGCAAATTGTGTCAACTCCTGAAATGCCAAATGGCCTTTACAAAAGGTTTAGGAGGTTAGGCAGTAATGCAATTCCACCAATGACGTTCTTCAGATGCACTCATGTTGCAGGAAACCCATCTCCTTAGCACAAATTGTACTTTTCTTGGGATAAATGGGTATAACTAAGTCACATGGTGGGGCTGTCCAAGGGATCAAGTGGGATGCTCCGGTTACGTAGCTCCTTTCAACTATTGCTGTTACAGGTGAACACAGATAATTGAAGGCATTATGGGGGTCATTCTGACCCTGGCGGTAAATACCGCCAGGGCGGAGGTTGGCGGTAGCACCGCCAACAGGCTGGCGGTGCACCGCCGGGCATTCTGACCGCGGCGGTACAGCCGCGGCCAGAAGCGGAAAGCCGGCGGTGTACCGCCGACTTTCCGCTGCCCATGGGAATCCGCCATGGCGGCGCAGCGCCAGCCTGTTGGCGGTGCTACCGCCAACCTCCGCCCTGGCGGTATTTACCGCCAGGGTCAGAATGACCCCCATAATGCCTTCAATTATCTATGTCTTTCTAACCAACCAATTGGAGGGCCACCTGTATGCATTTATAAGAGTATATGCTTCAACTCTTCACACAGAAAAGCCTGCATTCAAGAGTGACTTACTGATAGACACGCCCCAGGATGGTATGACAATAGTGGGCAATTTCACTGCCACCATGGACAGCAGCCTAGATAAATGCCAATCCAGTCCTAACAAGGCTTCCAGAAATATGTTGCTCTCTGATTGGACAATTTCACTAAAGCTCTACAACATCTGGAGAATCTGGCACTTATGTAAGATAGCCTATACCTATTATTTGGTGTCCCATCAGTAATTCTCTCACTTTGACCACATTCTCCTTCTGGTCATTGGCTAGTCCTGATCACTAATGTCTGCATTCTTCTCTACAGTATATCCGATCAGTACTCATTAGAGGTGTCCCTGGGTCGCACGCAAGCCTACTCACCTGGACAATGGCATCTAAACATCTAATAGGTGCCACGTGGAGATTGTGCCATCTTCATATGAGAGGAAACTAAGGTCTACTGGTTGATAAACAATGGTATGGTTTCCTTGCAAGGCACATTCACGAAAGCCTATAAGACAGTGCTTTGAGAGGAAACTATGGCTTACCTCAGAGGTAAGGAAGGGGATAGAGATACCACTATAGTAGATCTTGAAACCAAAATTCTGGCTCTGGAGCATGAGTGTGCGTCTACCTAAACAATAGATCTGCTATGACAATCTGAACCGGCTTTTTGGTTGAGTCCTTTGAGGGGAAAGCCACCTTCTCCACTTCGCACCTTTTAGATACGATCAAGGAAGCTCTGTGAATGGATTCTCCTCTGTGAGACCTTGGTGGGGAGGAGCACTAATATAAGCCGCTGATACCCAGATAACTCCTGACTAATGCAACTTTTATCACCCATCTCACTAATTTACAGAGAAAAAAATCTTGGCAAAAGTGTTAGCAAATGTTATTACTTCTCTGATTTAGCCGGACCAACATAAATATATGTAGAAACAGAGCACATGACAAAGCACTGTAATTGCAGATTCCTGTGCCCAGAAACTTCCTGACCCTAGTGCACTGATGTTGATTGATTTAAAAAGAGACTTTGATTCAATGAGGTGGGGTTTTCTCTGCAAGGTCATCTGGGCATGAACTTCAGTCAGAGTTCTGGCATATGTTGACATTTTGTATGGGGAACATTGGGCTCAGTTCCATGTGAATGGTGCCCTATCTAAACCGCTCTTAAGAGAGAGAGACATCAGTCATGGTTACCCGCTTTCATGCGAGCATTTTGCTGTAGCAATTGAAGTGCTTGTCACCTCAACAAGAAAGGCTGGTTTGGTGCAGTGCTTCCAAGGTGATGGCAGCTTGGAGGACCCAGTATCACTGTATGCCAATGTAATGCTATTTGTCCTTCACTACCACTAATAGAGAAGGCAGGACATTATAGAACTCTTCGGCCTATATCCTAAACCTCGTGGTTAATTGAGATGTGTCAGTCATTGTCCTTGGAAAAGGAGTTGAGAGTGCGTCCTACTAGAAATACCAACTGCATGTCTAAACCTGAAACTTTAACATTTTGGGAATGTATGTCTCTTTTAAACTAGAGCAATATGGGGAATTTAACATTATATCACTTTTAGATGACCTGAGAAGAGACAGTCTGTGATGGAATACCCTTCATCTCTCTATTATAAAGAGGGCTGATTTTTTTAAAGATGGTATTGCTCCCTTAACTTCTCTGTGTGATCCAAAATATCTTTACTGGACCCATTAACACAGCATGGACTCTAATTTGCTCTTTCTTGCAGGTAGGTAAGCAACTCATCGTTTCATGGAATAAATATATCTAGTAGGGCTAAGATGTTGGGCTAAGTATAGCAGGCATGTGCCTGTACTACTGGGCCACACAATTCATTATCATAAATGACTGGTACTTTGTTTCAAAGTACACTTGGAACTAGATATGGGGGGTCATTACAACATTGGCGGTAAAAGCCGCTTACCGCCGTGCAGAAGACCTCCAATACACCGCCGCGACCGCGGTATACCACCACAGCGATTATGACACACATCTCGGAATCTGCCGAAATTCAGACACCCACACAACACCGCCACACCAAAGGTCAGGGATAAACTGGCGGAAACAAATCCTCCACCTCCACGCCAACAGAAACACGCCCATGCTATTACGACCCACGAATCCATGCGGCGGTACTTCAACCGCGGTATACCATTGGCGGTACACACCGCCGCGCTCAAAATACACACACATCTCCAAAACACCGCCACATTGGACAATTCAAAATACACACACCTGACACACATACAAACACCACTCCCACACACCCAACACAATATAAAACACACACCCACATCACCCACAAAACCCTACGACTAAAAAGTATTGACAAAGGCCAGAGAGACAGTACAGCAATTGACAACCCCATCACACAGAGGCACACAACACCATCACCCACACAACATCCACGCACAAAACACCACACACCACTACACTCACCACATACACCACCCCACACCTCACCCACACCACCCCATGCACGCCAAAGACAGCCCTGCTTCTCCGAGGAGGAGCTCAGGGTCATGGTGGAGGAAATCGTACGGGTAGAGCCACAGCTATTTGGCTCTCAGGTACAGCACACATCAATAGCCAGGAAGATGGAGTTATGGCGCAGAATAGTCGACAGTTTCAACGCCGTGGGACAGCACCCAAGAAATAGGGAGGACATCAGGAAGAGGTGGAATGACCTACGGGGGAAGGTGCGTTCAACGGTCTCCAGGCACAACATCGCAGTGCAGCGTACTGGCGGCGGACCCCCACCTCCTCCCCCACAACTAACAACATGGGAGGAGCAAGTCTCGACCATCTTGCATCCTGAGGGCCTCGGAGGAGTCGGTGGAGGATGGGACACTGGTAAGTCAAATCTTAACTAACATATCCCCCACCCTACCTGCATGCTAACACACACCCCCTCCCTCACCTCCTCCTCTATCACTACAACTCCTCACTAATGTACCCATGACACTAACCACCCATCCCAACACCAAGCCCTGCATGACATAACTAAGCATGGACACCCCTCACTAAAGCATGCCCACTGCACATACCCAGAACACCCCCCAACCATCATCACACAAACCCACACACAGGAATGCTTTCACTGGGGTACACAAACACCTACCCATTGCACACCATTACACACACAGATGCCATAATCATGCTCTTATGCCCCTGCAGGAACCCGAAGGACCGTCACCACACCAGAGGGTCCAGACAACACCACTCAACACCCACCACCTCCGCCAGCGCTAGTGGACAGGACGCCCCGCCACAGGACCAACACACCAGCACCCCACCCCCTGCAGACGGACAACCACCACGCAAGCAGTCCCTGAGATCCAGGAACAGGACAGAGCAAGATGGCAAGACCCCCACCAGGAAATGAGACCACCCTGATTGTCCTCCCACTGTCCCACTTTGTTACCCTGTCCATATTCGAACTGCCCCAGCTCCACTTCCTATGCCCAGATGGGCAGTGCACCTGTGAGACAAATAGACTGGACTCAGCCATGGACATTCCTCCACCATCACCCCTCACCATTTTACAACCCCCTCCATTTCTGAGCACTTAAATAAACACCCTTGAAACACAAAACAATCTGGAGTCAGTCTATGATTTGGTAATTTGTAGTATCAATGACAGTGTCATAATGGCTTTACCATTGTAAGGCTAACATACCTATGTCACACATCACAAGCCCTTGAAGGATGCAAGCAGTTGACACGTAGGTAACCACACCTGTGAAACCGTAATGGAAGGGTACAACTCAGTTAACAAATAGTGATTTAAATCGAGGAACAGGATAGAGGTAGACGTGTGAAAGTTAATGTAATGTTAAACCAGAAAATGTTCTCACCTCATTCTCACTGGAAATATTGCTGTATGACTGACTCCCTTTTGTCGTTGTCTTCTTCATCAGCATCATCCTCATCACTGTCCACAGGCTCTACAGACTCCACAGTTGCTACAACACCGTCATCGGGACCATCCTCCTGCAGAAAAGGCACCTGGCTTTCAAAGCCAAATTATGGAGCAGGCGATGATGATGTTGCACACCTTCTTCGGTGAGTAGAATAGGGATCTACCTGTCATATGGAGGCACCTGAACCTGGCCTTCAGGAGGCCGAAGGTGCGTTCGATCACCCTCCTAGTCCGCCCATGGGCCTCATTGTACCGTTCCTCTGCCCTGGTCCTGGGATTCCTCACTGGGGTCAATAGCCAGGAAAGGTTGGGGTAACCAGAGTCCCCTAATAGCCACACACGGTGCCTCTTGAGTTGACCCATCATATCAGGGATGCTGCTATTCCGCAGGATGTAGGCGTCATGCACTGAGCCAGGGAACATAGCATTTACCTGAGAGATGTACTGGTCTGCCAAACAGACCATCCGGACATTCATCGAATGATAACTCTTCCTGTTCCTGTACACCTGTTCACTCCTGTGGGGGGGACCAGAGCTACATGGGTCCCATCAATGGCACCTATGACGTTGGGGATATGTTCAAGGGCATAGAAGTCACCTTTAACTGTAGGAAAATCCTCCACCTGAGGGAAAATGATGTATCTCCTTACGTGTTTCAGCAGGGCAGACAACACTCTGGACAAGACGTTGGAAAACATAAGCTGGGACATCCCTGATGCCATGGCCACAGTAGTCTGAAAAGACCCACTTGCAAGGAAATGGAGCACTGACAGCACCTGCACGTCAGGGGGGATTCCAGTCGGATGGCGGATCGGTGACATCAGGTCTGGCTCCAACTGGGTACATAGTTCCTGGATAGTGGCACCGTCAAACCGGTAGGTGACGATGACATGTCTCTCTTCCATTGTCAAAAGGTCCACCAGCGGTCGGTACACCAGAGGATTCCGTCATCTTCTCATATGTCCCAGCTGACGGTGCCTACGAAGGACAACAGCGAAGAACCAGTCAATATTCCTCCAGGTATGTACCCACTGTTACACACAAGACTACACCAGACACAAAACCCTTCCTGTATGTGTGTTGAGTGTAGGCCTAGCTATGTGTGATGCAGTAGTAAATGAAGCCATGTGGGCCCCTGAAATGGCGGCTGCCTGACCTCTAAACTGGGACAATAGGATTGTGGGGTAACTGCGCTGGCGTTGCACACCGTCACGGTAGGCGGTCGTAGACCCCGGCACAATGCTGCATTGGTTAACATTGGACCCTATGGGTCCCAGGAGCCAATGAACAGGTGCGCCGGCGGTGATGATGCGCACCGCCGTGGACGTCACCGCCGCGGACGTCACCGCCATTTTCTATCTCTTCAATCACTAGATACCTGACCTTCGACAGGAGAGGACCTACACTGCAAGTGCTGCTGTGACCTTGGTCTGGAAGCGACGATGGCTGCTGCGTCTGGGGAAAGGGCCCCTGCCTTCACTGCACAGGAGTTGGAGAAACTTGTGGATGGGGTCCTCCCCCAGTACACGCTACTCTACGGTCCTCCAGACCAACAGGTTAGTACACAGGGAGCACGTTGTATGGGCTAGGCCTGGGTGGAGAGGGCTGGGTGGAAGAGGGAAGGGGGCAGAGTTGATAGAACATTAATGGATGGGAATGAATGGGCCACATGGCCAGAGTAGGGAGGGGGCCACTCACAACGACGGTGCAGTTGGTAATGACTGTTCCTCTTCCCTTGTGCATGTCATGTAGGTCAGCGCCCACCAGAAGAGGGACATCTGGCGTGCCATCGCCAAGGAGGTCCAGACCCTGGGGGCCCACCAGAGACGGGGCACCCACTGCCATAAGAGATGGGAGGACATTTGCCGCTGCAGCAAGAAGACGGCGGAGGCTCAGCTGGGGATGGCCTCCCAACGTGGGAGGGGTGCCCGTCGCACCATGACCCCCCTGATGTTCCGGATCCTGGCGGTGGCCTACCCGCAGTTGGATGGACGCTTGAGGACATCACAGCAGGCACAAGGGGGTGAGTACAACCTCATTCTGCGGACTTTGCGTGCAGTGGAGGGGTCTGGGTGGGGGAGGTGGGGGAGGTGGGCTGTGGGTGTCCCTAGGCCAGGGCGAATTAGGTAGGCAAGGACCCTCCGTAATGTAGGCCATGTGGCACTCTACCCCACCTCTTCAGAGTGGCAAGTCGAGATATAGTAACCCCTGTGGCATCCATGTGCGCAGATGTCCACCATTGCCATGTAGGCCATATCCCAGAAATTGCGTGTGCAGGAGCACGGCGTAGTGCAGGGGGCTGCTGCGTCTGTCTTGTCCGCCAACGGTAGTGGAATGCCATGCACTAAAACTCTCTTTCTTCTGTCTCCCCCACCCTTTTCCTGCTCTCCCTGTCCTTTTGTACATCAGCATCAACAGGCGGAGGTACAGTGGCACCGGAGCACGAGGGAGCTGCATCCCACATGGCCATGGAGGGCCACACCACGGACTCTGAATGCACCAGTGGGACGGAGGGCGAGGGGAGCTTCACGTCGGCCACCGAATCACCAAGCAGCGACATGGACTCGTTCGCCGATGGGGGCTCCCTTGTGGTGGCGGCACCATCTGTGCCCCCCACCTCTACAGGTACAGCCGCCACCTCCCCTACCAGCACCGCCATCCCAGCAGCCCCTCAGCGTTCGCCCCGTGCCCGCACACCCAGGAGGGTGGGCATCACCTTCGCCCCAGGCACCTCAGGCCCTGCCCCAGTCACCCCTGCTGCCCTCAGTGAGGAGGCCATTGACCTCCTCAGGTCACTCACTGTTGGGCAGTCTACCATTGTGAATGCCATCCAGAGTGTAGAACGAGAGTTGCAACACAGTAATGCATTCCTGGAGGGCATTCATTCTGGTCAGGCTGTCCTTCAGCGAACCCTGCAATCTCTGGCCTCAGCACTGATGGCAGCCATTGTCCCTGTCTCTAGCCTCCCCCCTCTAACTTCCTCCACCCAGACCCAATCCCCTGTACCCCAGCCCATCCAAAGCACACCTACAGACCAGCATGCACACAAGTCAACACCCAAAAGTAGCTCAAGCAAACATAGGCACTATACATCCCACAGGCACTCACACAAGCATCACACCCATACAGACATAGCAACATCCACTGTCTCCACTGTGTCCCCCTCCTCCTCTTCTCCCTCCTCCCTCCCATTCTCGTCTACACACACACCTGCATGCACCACATCTACAGGCACCATGAATCGCACCAGGACACCCAGCACCACAAGCCGCTCATCTGCACACACCACCTCCACTGCCATTTACACGTCCCCTATGTCCTCTCCCAGTGTGTCTGTGATGCCCCCTCCCAAAGTACACAAACGCCGACAATCACTCAGCCAACATCCATCCACCTCACGACAGCCTCCAGTACCTGCACCTGCACCCAAAACAGCTAAAGTGACACCTCCTACAACCACCTCCTCGTCCTCCACTCCCAGACCCCCTTCAGCTACCCATCCCAGTGTTCGTCAGAAACTGTCCCTCTGTAAAATTGACCTTTTTGCACCCACCCCTCCCTCCAATTCATCAGTCTCGTCGTAGCGCCTCAGCTAAAAAGCCTCCAATACCAGTGGTGCATGTTCAAGGCTTGTGGAGTGCACCGGCCACTAGGGCAGGCAGTAGGACCCGGAGCCAAGGCACTGGCAGCCCACCCCCTGTAAAGGCTCTAAAATTGGAGAGTGGACGACGGGACCGTGTTAAGACTCCTGGTGGGACAAGAACTGACATGGGTTCCAAGGGGATTGGAGAGTCAGCTGTGACTCCACCAAAGGTGGGGAAGGGCCAGAAGAAGTCTGTCCAGCCTGTTGTGAGTGTCACGGCGGAGAAGTGCACCATCATTTCCAGCGGTCGAGACACAACCGCCAGGACCGTCGTCACTGGTCCAAAGACCACCGCCAGAGTCATTGCCCAGGAGGGCACAAGTATTGTCACTGGTCCAGAGACCATCGCCAGAGTCACAGCCCAGGAGGGCCCAAGTATCGTCACTGGTCCAGAGACCACCGCCGGGGTCACAGCCCAGGAGGGCCCAAGTATCGTCACTGGTCCAGACACCACCGCCGGAGTCACAGCCCAGGGGGGCCCAAGTATCGTCACTGGTCAGGAGACCACCGCCGGAGTCACAGCCCAGGAGGGCCCAAGTATCATCACTGGTCAGGAGACCACCGCCGTAGTGACAGCCCAGGAGGGCCCAAGTATCGTCACTGGTCAGGAGACCACCGCCGGAGTGACAGCCCAGGAGGGCCCAAGTATCGTCACTGGTCAGGAGACCACCGCCGGAGTCACAGCCCAGGAGGGCACAAGTATCGTCACTGGTCAGGAGACCACCGCCAGAGTCATTGCCCAGGAGGGCCCAAGTATCGTCACTGGTCCAGATACCACCGCCGGAGTCACAGCCCAGGAGGGTCCAAGTATCTTCACTGGTCAGGAGACCACCGCCGGAGTCACAGCCCAGGAGGGCCCAAGTATCGCCAATGTTCCAGAGACCACCGCCGGACTCACAGCCCAGGAGGGCCCAAGTATCGTCACTGGTCAGGAGACCACCGCAGGAGTCACAGCCCAGGAGGGCACAAGTATTGTCACTGGTCCAGAGACCACCGCCAGAGTCACAGCCCAGGAGGGCCCCGGCTGCCACAGCCCCGCAGGACAATGATGGAACGTCATGCCACACACCAATGCCCATTGTAGAGAACGTCATGCCACACACCAATGCCCAGTGTAGAGAACGTCATGCCACACACCAATGTCCGTATCAGAACCGCCATGTCAAAGCACCGCAAAACAGGGCCAAGACCGCCATGACAAAGCACCGTTGAACAGGGCCAAGACCGCCATGGTGAAGCACCGCTGAACAAGGCCAAGACCGCCATGGTGAAGACCGCTGAACAGGGCCAAGACCGCCATGGCAAAGCACCACTGAACAGGGCCAAGACAGCCATGGTAAAGCACCGCTGAACAGGGCCAAGACCGCCATGGCAAAGCACCGCTGAACAGGGCCAAGACCGCCATGGTGAAGCACCGCTGAACAGAGCCAAGACCGCCATGGTGAAGACCGCTGAACAGGGCAAAGACTGCCATGTCAAAGCACCGCTGAACAGGGCCAAGACCGCCATGGTGAAGACTGCTGAACAGGGCAAGCACCGGGTATGAATGAATAGACCGCCACATCAGGCATCCTTATCCCATGTGCAGCTGGGACAGTGACAGGACTGGAACTTTCACGGGGAGACTCATCCAGTCTGGGCACCAGCCCCCCCAGTACCAGTAGAGAGCTGCATCTACTTGAGAGACTGTGGCTTTGCACTCCCCAGGATGGTACAGTGGGCAACCCACCCACTGTATAGACTTGAGAGACTGTGGCTTTGCACTCCCCAGGATACATCAATGGGCATGGAGCCCCGTCGTGGATCTGACTTTGCATTCATCCGGCTGAGGTGCCCCCCCTTCCCTTCCCCCTGAGGTGTCTGTAGTATTTCTATCTGATGCCCCAGCAGTGTTCTCTCCGATTGTGGTCAGGTATTGTTTGTGGGCCTCGCCCATACATTTTTGGACTGTTGGTGCACGGACATTGTTGTTTACATATCTGCACTACTTCTCGTATTGTATATATAATTATGAGTGATATTCAAATATATATCAGTATATTTTTGTATGACATGTATATTGGCACATTACAACGTTTGACCGAATTTCGCTTTGTCTTTGCATTCTTCCGTGGGGATTGTGGGTTGTTACTGTGATTTTTGTGAATGCATTGGTGTGGGCGGTACATTATCTCCTGCCTGTCTGTTGGCGGTGACTGCCGCGCTGCTTGTCTGTACCGCCGTGGCGGGCGGTGTGTTAAAGTGGCTGTCTATGTTGGCGGTTTCCGCCAGGGTCATAATTCCCTTATTTTGTCCGCCGGCCTGTTTGCGGTGTTACCGCAGCTTTAACACCGTCCGCCAGGGTTGTAATGACCACCATGGTCTAGGTCTTTGCCCTTTTGGGATAGCTGTGCTGTTGCACTGCACCTCAATGCCTGCTGTCCCCTAGCAGAGTTCTGCTCAACTGCACTGTATAGGGTAGAAGAGCAGATTGGCACAGGAGATATCCTTGGGGCACGGTACGTGGCTAACACATTTGGCCAGGGGCTCTGGGCACGGGACTTCCTTAGAAACTCCAAGTTGGGGAAATGCATGGGGCTCTTGTCATATGAAGAACTTTGCACCCATTTTAGAAATGGTTGTGCGCCATTGATCTCAATTCTATGAATATCTTTATATCAGGCATGCCCTGAAGTGTTATGTCATGGATCTGTTGTGGATCCCAGATTTAATCACCATGGGAGCTGAAATAGAGGTTGACTCACTTGGTAGATGAGGTATCTCTAACTATTACTAGTCAAAAGTGCCTGAAAGCCATTCAAAGGTCTGCAGTCCTATTGAGAGCCTGACCTGGGGCAGTTGCAGGAGGAAGAGTGAAGAGAGGTTGAGATGAAATCTTAGGAATATGCAATCCCTTCTCCTCTATGTCTTATCCAATTTAAAATTCCTCTCAGAAATTAATATATTGCAGTAAAGTTATGAAAAATGTATAGAGGACACTTCTAGACCTTCCTGAGATGTGGAGCGACTTTTTCCACATGGTCTGGAATTGTCCAGGGTTAGAGGCAAGAGGTTAAAGACACCCTTATCAACGTCTTGGGATCTCCATTTGATCTTTCCCTGAAATAAGACCTGGGAATTATTAAGGCATGGACAACCTTCCATGGATCACAATCCCTTGTGGGCAGGGGATTCCTTCTGGAAATACATTTAAATCATAATGACCCACCCTTTGATGCCTGTTTGAGGGCAATTGACAGTGCACTGCTCATGTACAAATAATTTTATATATGTATCAAGCGTAGGAAGATATGGGGGCCTTGAAGGGATTATGTACTGTGATGTGTCTTGCCAACTCTGCCCAATACCTGTGCGTACACCAGTGATTAAACTATATAAGATGTCCTTCTCTATTCACTCATTTGTCTATGTAAAAGTGCATGAACACCATACGGTCTGTTTGGTTTTATCTTGACAATCAATGACAACAGTTTATTAAAAAAACAATTACTTGGCTGAGTGTTTATCTTTTTGTGTGCTGAGCCAGATGGACACTAGAGTGATGCAGGGGAAAAGAACAGCCACTTATTCTGCATCAAAGTGCTTTAAGTTCCCAATTTCTGATTCAAAGGCTTAGTGCATTATTTATAACCCATGATATCACTATTGAAAAAAGTAAACATTCACAGAATGTCTTACATATGATTGGCACTACTCACAAATAAGGTCTGACATGGCCTGGCCTAAAAAATCCACTGAGAGAAGTGTACTGACCAAAAGCTCCTCTATGTATATTGTTCATGACACAAGATCTTGGCTGCACCAGATCGAAAAACGACACTATGCATAAAATCTTTCGAACAGATGTGCACAACAGGCCATATATGGCAAAATAATAAAGCACAGTAAATGCTAAATGAACAAGCATTGCGAAAACCTATAAGTCTGACACATTGACTTTACCAACCCTTGTGTCCTTTGTATACCCTTTTATCAGTTCACCATTCCAAGATAACCGATCCATTGTTTCCAACACTTTTGTCCCCTTGGAATTGCAAAGTACTGATAATCAATAAAAAAGAGCATTCAAAGATGTTTCTGGTGCCCTTACACACATGGGTGGCCATCTTTAAAGGTTTTTCCTCATTTTTTCTCATTCTCTTTGCTCCAAGCATCGCAAACATATTGGAAAGAGCATCTCCAACATCTCAGAATGGTAAAGAGTGGAAAAAAGCCACACAATGCAGTGCCCACGTCAAATATCACAAGTAGTAAGTAGTGAGCAGAACAATAACTGTGATTGAAGTTCTGTCAGAACCTCACAATACAGCAAAAAAGTTTAAAACATTTTTAATGTCTCATTATGAGTTTGGCGGTCCGACTGTCACCAGTCTGGCGGATGTGACTGCTGTATTACGAGTTTGGCAGCCATATCAACAGAAGACCCCCAGTGGTCCACCAGCACTGCCAGGCAGCACAAACCTCCATGGTGCAGAGGAAGCATAAACAGGCAGGCGGAGACAGTGTTTCCGCAGGACTCATTACGAGGTTGTCCACCACCAGTGTGACAGTGGTGGTCCAACCACCACGTATTAGAAGGCAGAAACATAAAGTATAAAGGGAGACACTCACCTGCAGGCAGCTGTACACATTCTGAGCCACCATGGAGCCATTCACAAACATCATGCCAATGCTGCTGATCATCGGAAGACATCGAAACCAACATCACCGTGGACACCAGCAACTGTAAATACACACACCTAACTGCATCACCAACCATAAAAACAGCTTGTAGCGCCGGTGAACACATCATGGGCGGCACGCCACGGGTAACAGGTACACAATGCAAACTATACACACTCACCAACATACATCCACATGGACAGGTACACAGTCACAATACCGCACTTTGGACAGCACACTCGCATTGCAACACTACACAAATACACAATGCCCTACCGTTCAGGCAGAGGGAGACTGGAGGCTACACAACATTGTCATACACATCAACAATAACACACTTACAACACTTATACAAATACAACTCAAACACTCACATTCATCACTGTCCTCACATGCAACACATATATGTAATGATGTGGCATAGAACACAAACAACACCACCAGTAAACAACCCTGCAATTCACACACACATCACAGCTCAATGGAAGCACAATGGCATGCACAAAACACAGAGACACAAATAAACCAAGAACAACACAACAACTACATTATGCAATTGGGATGAGGCCACCTGGATCACTCAGGAAGGAGACTGCACTGGGACCTATTACACTTTGAACAGGCCCCCAAACAACATGTGTACAGGAAACGGCCCACCATGGGTCTCAGGGGCAAACAATACTAAAACCAATAGTAACGCACATTTGCACAATGGGGAAGGGCAAGTCAACAAAGTTCATACAACTCCAACTGCATGGGACATACCTCTACAGGAACTAGCTGCAAGGGACACATACAGAAATGGACACACATATGCAGGCAAATGCAAGCATAGCTAGCACAATTCAACACAATCCATGTCTGCACAAACAATCTCAAGAAGACACACATCACATGTATATATAAGCCATGTGAGGGGGACAATTCTAACATCATACCTGCACACATTAGACAACACAAAAATAAATACTTACCGCACAAAACAGCATACAATGGCAAGACACCACCATTGCATTTACACACACATAACTATACATACAACATAAAAACTTCTCTTGGGGTACAACAGCACTGCACACAAACTCATGTACTGCTTCCAACAACACATGGAGCCCCAAGCAGGTCCAAACACAAACAACTGGAGGCACACAACCAAAGTCACTCAAGAACAAGACCAAGCTAGAAAAACAATAGCAGGACAAAGGTGCACCCAATTAACCGACATCTGTTTGGGTTGTATTAAGAAAAATGGCTCTGAATGAAGGCCATTGGCCAGTCCATGCAATGCTGTATCATAGCACAGTATTGTGCCAAAACTTGACTCCTAACTGCCAGGGAACCTCCACAAGAAGGGCCATCAAGGGGGCAGGCAGGCACCTCAGGTATTATCAATGGGTGGGGGAGGGACTGGATTTGGAATTGGGAGGTTTGGGCTTGGGAGGGGTGGTCTTCTTGGGAGGTGTGGGCTTTTTCTTTGGAGGGCTGGGCTTCTTCTTCAGAGGGGAGTGGTATGGGTACTTGTAGGGGGGTAGAGGAGGCCTTGGAGATGGAAAGGACGGCCTGGGAGCTGGGTGGGGTCCTTCTGGGTCTGGGAGGAGGGAGGTAACAGGGCAAAGCTTAAGGTCAAACAAAAAAGTTTTTGGGTCACACAGGACAGTCATCAGAAGGGGGTCCAGATTTGAAGGTTGAGGGAGTGGTTGTCTGATGTGTAGGTGTGATTGTCGTGAGTGTGTACTTATGGAGGTATGCTTTGTGTGGTGGGTGTCTGTTGGATCGGTGAGTGATGCCATTTATTTGTCTTGGGCTTGGGGGGTGGATGTGCTAGGGGATGCTGTGGTGGGTAGGTGGGTGTCTGTTGGGGTGGTGACTACAGGCATTGTGATGTGGTAGATGTATGTGTGTCTGTATTTGTGGTGTCTGCAGGTGTGGTGCTTGTAGTGGATGTCTGCAGGTCTGCTGGGGTTGGTGTCTGTAGGGATGCCTGAAGTCGTGGTGGGGGTGTCAGGGAAAGTTGTGAGTGTTGGTGTGTCTGTGGGTTGATGTTGTTTGTGTGCGTGCCGGTGTGTCTTGTGGTGCTTGTGTTTGTGTGTGCTCCATTTGTCTGTTGAGGTGGATGTCTGTAGATCTGTTTGAATGCTTTTGGTAGGTGGGAGAAAGGGGATTTGTATTAGGAAGAGGGAGGTGGAGGGGGACGGAATCTTAGGGGATGACTGGGTGCCATCAGTGTGAAGGCCAGAGCCATAAATGATCTCTGTAGGCCAGCAATGCATTAGTCTGTTGAATGTGACTTGCAAATCCCTGGAGGGCATTCATAATGGCTGTCTGACCCACAGAGATACTTCTCAGGA
Source organism: Pleurodeles waltl (assembly GCF_031143425.1). NCBI lineage: Eukaryota > Metazoa > Chordata > Amphibia > Caudata > Salamandridae > Pleurodeles > Pleurodeles waltl. The sequence continues at coordinate 601,058,765 of NC_090438.1, forward strand.
AGTCAATAGCCTTTTCACTGTGGGCAGCAGGGGTAACAGGGGCTGGGTCAGAGGTGTCTGCAGCAAAGGAGGCACCCACATCTTGGGTGAGTGGGCACAGCCAACTGGGTGGGGAGCTACATAGAAGGCGAATAGGGATGGCAGACAAGGATGGTACAGGGGGATTCTCCAATGGGTTTCCCCCCACTAGGGAGTGGCCACTGGAGGAGGAATCTGAGGATGATGATGATGTCCTGGTCTCCCCATGGCACTTCCCTTGCCCTTCGGATCACTGGGTCCCTCTGTGTCAGTAGTGCCTTGACCTGAGTTCCAGTTGTCAGATGCTTCCCCACTTGGCTTGGCCCAATCTCCTTCACTTTCCTGTGCTGATGGTGCAAACAGAAAGTGAAATAGGGTCATAACATGTCCATCATAACACTTCAATCACAACTATGAGTGACATTCAATAACATGTCAAGTAGGCCCAGCAAAAACATACACCTAAGAGGCACATACATGTGTCAAAACAAATGCATGCATGCCATCTGGATTTATTAAAGTTGTCCACAGGACAATTAGGATCTCAGACAACTACATTTGCATGGCTGAAGTCTTACAACCACAATAGCCATGCAACAACTAGGAGACCTCTCCATTCTCAAAGCTGTGCCACATGCAGCAGCCTAAGTTAACTTTTGGCAAATAATGGATCCCATTGTAAAGTCCATTCCCACATTTCACACACAATGTTTTGCACACATCTATTTGGCACATACAGATTGTACCAATAATTAGAAACTATGCCATGAAATCCTGCTGTGTTGATTACAAAAGTGCAATATCCTTGAGTAATTGACATAGAATTACCAGTGTCACACTGGAACGATTTCAACGATGTAAACTTCAACAAGTGACACCAGTACCAATTGAGTCAAAGAGGTAGTATCCATGTTACTCTGATAGGCCTCACATGTGCCATTAAAAGGAACACCTCAGACATCAGGTTCATTATGTCAGGGAGAGATGTCGCTAGAATACAAAAAACAATGAATAAGTAAGCCCCAGGATAGTAACACTAATGTCTGTCATCCATTACAATGACATTATCTGGGTGCTTCTGAAGTAACCATCTGTCATTTGCGTGTTGGAGACACACAGAACTTCCAATAACCTATAGAAGGATCTCAACTTGTTGTCCAATTAGAAGCAACATCATTATCCACATCTTGGACATGCCAAACCTGGTGTCTGTCGGTGGATGAATGACAGTACCCAAACACATGTTATGTCAACATCACTGCAAGTCTCTCCATGCAAACAGCCAGGCCACAATCCTCAGCCATTCCACATGCACAGTGCACTATTACACACAAATCCACATCAAAGGCATAGATAAACACAGAGTGGTTCCACAATCTGGACATAACTGCCATGTCCATCATTGCTACTGCAGTTCTACATACCAAATCACATATTCTGAAGCATAAAGGTATCTGTCAGACAATAAACCATGGTGACACACTCCTGTCTCTGGCACAACATGAAATGTACCACCTTTGTAACTGTACTATTCCACAAACACTTTTCATTGTGCATATATGTGAGGAAATACATACATATTCCCATCAGCCTGTGCAGAACATGCATGGAATTGCAGATTAAGAATGTTTTCTGAAGAGAAAAGGACACATGCTGGCATGTAGGCAAAAGGAATGTTGACAACAGTCATGGGACATAATTAATGTCAATGGACATTCCCCACCTACAAAGGGAAAGGAAATTGCTACATCTGCAAACAATTAGCCATGTAAGCCATGTCACATATATGATGGACACCTACACCTCACAGACTGCAGTGAGGCACCAGCACCCATCATATACAGAAGATAACTAGCTTCTGGGTGGCAGATGTCTACATACACATATACCCAGACACATGGCAGAGGATAGTGATTCATAACCTACTTACCTTTGGCCTAAAACATTTAGGGGTACTGATCTGTAGGTTAGAAATTTCACCCACCACAACAACAAACAGTACATGAATGATCACTGTACACAGCCCTTTGTGGTCCCTGCGGAGCAAGTGGTTTGATAATTCCCCCCTGTTTTGTGCTAGGTGCCAGGTCCAAAAGGCAAGGCACACCAAATTGATACACGACATGTCAACACAAACAATATCCCATCTACAGTATGACACATTGTCGATCCCCAATTGTCTGGTGGAACAGTCAGTACCTCACTTGATCACCTGGCAATGGGATAAGCAGACACTTTCTGTGTACTCATCCCCTTGTGGCTGCTGTGCTGCCCTCAAACACACTTGAAGCTCCTCATCATTGTCTGATGGGCACCTCGCCCATGTTGGCAGGACAGCACCAGCTGGGCCTCCGTGATCTTCCAGGCACAGTATCTCAGGTCCTACCACCTCTTGCAACAGTGGGTGCTCCGCTGGCTGTGGGCCCCCAGGGTCCACAACGTCTTGGGGATGTCTCTCCAAATCCTTTTCTACTGATGGGTGTTGACCTGCATGAATGTAAAAGACAAGAGAAGAAATTATGTGTACAGGTCCCATCTTAAATGGCTGAGTCACGTATGTATCGGTACAAAAAGCTAAGAACATTCTTCTTTTGCCCTAACTTCCCAAGTTTGCCACATACTAACCATTGAGTACAGAGACATGACTACAAACACTTCCCAATCTGCTGACCAACCCAGCACCCTGCTCAGACCCCCACTGACTAGATAGGTCAACTGACATCTAGTGGGACATGCTCTAGCAATTTGACTAACATCTGAGGAGCTATGGCACACATCACACCTCTGTACCTCATGAAAGGTAGACTCCTTAGGCATGAATGCATAAAACACTCTCACTCTGTGAGACTGATTCTCTGCATACAGTTCTACAGGCTACTGTCAGAATACAAACTTGAGCATTACACATGGGTAACAATGAGGGGGCTGGCATGCTAGGTACAGAAAGTAACTACCCTGTCCCTATGTGGACATGTGGACTTACAAATGCATATGCATGCCACCACAGGGCGTGGGGTCCTGTTTCACGTACTTGTGCCACAGAATATGCTTTTGGACATATGTGTCCATACTACAAAGATGGCATACAACAAACAAAGGCATGCATTGTCCATTTATTGATATGTGACTAAGCTACTGAATCACATATCATGGCTTCCCAGGAATCAACACACTGTCTGCACTGTGGGTCTATCATATATGAAATTAGCCTGCAATGGACTAATTTGACCTGTGTGAAGGTGACAACAGGGCTGTGTGAGTAAGGGACGTGTCAGGGGACAGATACACACTTTGACATTGATGCCAAGTGCAGATTGGTCGCAGATCATCAACTCTCCCCTAAAAATATTTTCATAATCATCAGAAAAAGAGCCTTAATAAACTGCAATTTAACACAAAGCCTAGCTCTGGCCACATGACAGAATCAACTGGGATACAGGGAGTGGGCACAGTGCTACAGTTGCATAGCAAAAGTGACTCAACACCAGCCTAGACTCGGACCCTTACTGGGAGAATCATCTCACATTCCCAGGTCGCTGCAAGCTCAGCAGATAGAACCTACATGAAACGGCATTCCCATCACGTCCATGCATGATAGTACATCATGTAGACAACAGCAATTTGTCATGCTTTGTGTATGTGGCAAGCAGAAGGGCAGAGTGAGTCAGGATATTTCTCCAACACAACATTTTAGTAAGGCCACATGCAAATCGAAATCTCAGAGGCAACATACACATAGATCACTTTACACCCACCTCACACATACACCATGCATACACAGCTCATGCTGTAATGCAAATACATGCTGTTTCACATTGACAACATCCATGTGTTAAGAGATGTAAGGGAATAGCTGTGATGTCACCTCAACCACTTTTATGCATCCAACATAAGGTAGATCAGGGTACACTCAAAATACACATAACAATATTTTGGGACTCAACATTTGACACTGAACACAGAAGCATGCACATTGACTCTTCCATTGATGCCACACCGACTGCACCTCAATGGCCTTAACTTTACATTCTGGCACAATCTAGCCTGTGAGGAGGGAATATATGGAGAAGTACAGAAAAATAAATGTAAACATGAGGCACTTTCGTGCTCCTCTGGTGCACCAAAGAGCTGTTCATACAGGAGTAGGACCTCTGTAACCAGCCTCTCCAGCTGCTCCGGGGAGAAGGCAGTGGCCCTATCACCTACTGGACATGGCAAGAATGCTCCCAGAGGTGGTACACAGCAGGTGAGGTAGTGGAGGCCTTGCTGGCAGCAGTGTCAGGAGTCAAGTGAGGGATTTTGCAGAACTTGACAGTCATGTCCGCCACGTACCCGGCTGTCACTGCTGGCTGGCACAGCCATTGTCCTGTGACCGCCACTGACAACAATGTTAGCCTACTGCTGTGTCTGCCACGGTTGCAATTGCCTACTGCCATGACGACTTAAGCCTAAGTCCTAATGTCAAGTGGAGTAGGTCAGGCAGCCACCCCACTCTAGAGGCTTAAAATGCGTTATATTCCTCCGAAAAATATCCGTCACAGCGTAGAAAAAGTTGTTTTTTCAATGACAGGTGCTTGTCTTGTCCTGTCATTTAGCTCCAACTACTCCCAACATGAGCAAGGTACTATTTGTTCTTTTTAACTTCTAGTGCCCTGCAAACAGAAGGCTTGGTGTACATTGTTGGGCATATATGGCAATTTGCTTTGGGGCACAGTCCCCACCTAACAAAACTCACTTTAAAGCTTGGGACATGAAGTGTCAGTCCGAGTAGCACGATTCAATCACAAATTGTTGATGATCAGATAGATGATGTGTACACATGTGTTGCTAAGCTAGGGGGTAACATGTTTCTTCTGTGTGATTTACAGTTGTGATATGCACTGTGTGTCATGTCCTCACCTTACGATATGCCTTGTCACAGTTTGTCATTGACATGCATCATGTATGTTGCAAGAGACACATTGAATGATGGCCAAACATTTTTTTGGTCATACATAGGCACCCAGGGAGGGGGAGGAACAGACAACCTCCTGTCTATCCCCCACTGCCAGACCTTCAGATCATGGAAGAACACCACATCATCCAGATCTACCATCTGAATCAGCAAACAATCATGGATCTATGTAGTCAGCTGGAGCCAGATGTGATGCCTGCCATTCATCATCCAAATAGCATACGACCCATTGCACAAGTCATGTCAGTGTTGCACTTCCTGGCCACAGGGTCCTTCTAAAATACTGTGGTCCTATCTGCTGGGATATCCCAGCCTAGATTCAGCCTTCTTTTGAAGGATGTACTCTCAGCAGTGTTAAAACACCTAGACAGCTACATTCGGTATCCTCAACGTGAGGATTTCGCACATGTGAAGGCTGAGTTTTATGGTTTGGCACACATCCCACATGTGGTGGGAGCCATTGAAGGAACACATGTTGCCTTGGTCCCACTGCATGACAATGAACAAGTGTATCACAAAGGGTAGAGATTCCATTCCATCAGTGTCCAAGTTGCTTGTTTGGCGGACCTCTACATTTCACAGGCCTGTGCCTGTTATCTGGGTTGAGTCCATGATGCCTTCATTGTCAGTAAACAAATGTTTATTTGGACCACACATCTTTAAAAAACGTAAAAACACACTTTGAAACAACTTTCACATAAATGTAATAAAATTCCCTCAATATAACATTTAAAATCAACATTAAAATCTTCCTCATATAACCACATGGTAAAAATCCCTATTCGGACGTGCCTAAAAACCTTTTTTACAGCAATCAAAAACCTGCCAATGCCACATGCAGCATCCAAGAATCGCATCTCCGTGAAAAGTGCAACTGCTTGTGCGTGGTGTCTAATTCCATATTTTATCAAAATGGGCCATAAAAAATGTTCTCTGTAGTGGCAGGACAGTCCAACAATCCACTAGAATGTGATAAATATCGCATGTGCTTCCCAGGCCACCGGTGCATTTGACCGCAGGATCCATTAAAGTCGGTTTTAGCTCCAATGAACAGTAACCGGGATTAATTCCTACTCTTGCTCTTAATAGTTCATACCTTATCCTACTATTCGGTAAGAAATCCAAATAAAAGAAACTATCTTCCTTTCCCCATGAACTTAGCATAAACTGGACACATTATTTTTCCCCTAAATATTTTTGATCAATTTCTTGCTGTTTGTTTTAATATCCTTCTTAGAAACTTCCAGGTTGAAATTCTCCAGTCCCAACTTTACTTTCAGACTCCCACAAATACCCACCAACCTCTTCCTAACGCCCTTTGCCCATTTCATCTCACTTTTCACAATCTCATGTTTGCACCATAATGCAATATTATGCTCTTCTCCTGCCCCCAACCGACCTCAAAATCTAATTAGAGCTCCTTGAGCTAATGCACTGCAAGATACCAACCCTTCCGATCTCACAGCCTGTATCATTGCTGATGCTGATAGGGACATGATATTTTTCAAACATTTCCCATCCTCCCTGTCCCAATTACTTTTCCCACTCACACACAATAATTCAACTCCATACAGACTTTGTGAGTGTATCATGGCCTTATTGGCTTTTAAAAACGGCCTATGGAACATCTCACCATAGTCCCAATTACATTTCTTCAGGCCGCTTATCAATGCAAGGGCTTTTACTTTTGTTGTTTCAATATGTATCTCCCACCTGAAGAATGCCGTGAACCAAACCCCCAGATACTTATATTCGTTCACCTGACCCAACTTTGTGCCCCCCAAATAGCAACACTTTTGTCTTCTTTTTTGCTTGACAATCAGGAAATGCATCCAATTTCCATACAAACCTATCTCTGTCCGGTCTAATATCACTAAATAATCGGCATACAAAAGGCATGCCACATGATGCCCATCCATTTTGGGTCTTTCAACTCTTTCCACGACCAATGCAGCCAGTAGATCAGAGATAAATAGAGAGAACAAAAGTGGGGCCAACACACATCCCTGGGTTAGCCCATTGGTAATTGGGATTTCCTGGGATAGGGTCCCTTCCTTATCTATTGATAACTTGACCCCAATTAAGCATCTGCAGTTCCTGGATTAACAACAACAAGCTCTTTCGTATATCCTGCTTAATCAAGGTTTCCCAAAGGCACCTACACTCCACCAAATCAACGGCCGCACAGAAGTCCAAAAAGCAACAAACAACCTACCCCCTTGCTCCATTTACTTCCGAGCGATGGACTATAAGGCAAAACAATAATCAATAGTTGAGTGGCCCTCTTTGAACCCACCCTGCTCGGGAGGAACAATTTGATTTATAGCAAACCAGTCCTTAAGAGAACCCAATACATTTTTTTAAACAATGTTTCCCCAACATCCAGCAGGTTAATCAACCTGTAATCACTAAGGTCCTTTACATCCCCTCGTATATGTATGAGCCTAATAAATGCACCTCTCTAACTTACAGGTAACTGGCATAAATCCAATATATTGTTAAATATTCCTCAAAACACATTTACCTACCAATCAGATTGGATCTTTATTATAGCAGTCGGAAGGTTATACCGGCCAGCTGCTCAAGTCAATACCAATTCCGATATAGTGTATTTAATATTTCCTACCAAAAATAGAGATCTAGTAACCTCATCTACCCACATCCACAGGATAGTTGCCCCCCGCCACATGCTCCGACCCAGCACTATACATTTTTTTAAGTATTGGACCCAGGCATCTTCTTCCACTACACACTTCATACCTACTAGTAATTTCCCAGAGCCATCCTGCACAAATTTCCAAAACATTTTTAAGTTTTTGCTATATATTGCCTCCAGTAAATTCTCTCAACACTTCTCCTTATATGACCTCTTCTGAATATGGATCATCCTTTTATATACTTTCCTTAATTTCTGAAGATTAATATAACTCTCATAATCATACCTCAATCTAAGGCTTTTCTCATATTTTCTTACTAGGGCCTTTAACTTCCTACATTCCTCATTAAACCAGGCATTTCTTTTCCCCCGGGAGCTCTTAACCCCATCCTGTACCCCCTTTTTACCTTTCAGGACCACCATTAAACAAGCAACTACTTGGTTAAGAATGTTCTCAAACCACCCTATATTGTTAGACGGGGCCATACTTAACATAGTTTTTTGTTGGAAGGAGGCTAATGCTGCCGGTGACTCTTCCAAGAAACGTGTAGTGAGGCGCTTTGGGTAATCCATTGTTATGGGAAGAACCCTTTCTCTAAATCTTCTTACTCCCCTACTCAGTTCCAATTTTAAGTGGTAATGATCACTGCCTCCTTCCTAAACCCAAACCTGATTGACCTTATCAAAATTCCATATGTGCATAAACATGCAATCAATTGGACAAGGCTGTGCCCCATTCTTAAAGGTACAATTTGCCAGCCAATCTGATCCCATCCGGCCATTAATGCAAAATAGGGACTTTGTTGCCAGAAATTTGTAAAGTTCTTCCTCATGTGCCTTAATTGCTGGAAAACTGGCAGAATTAATATTACAAGTCGAAAGTATTTCTTTATGCCATGGATCTATTCTGAGAGGGTTTAACTTATGGTTAAGGTTCTCTACGATAATGAGTAAATCTTTATGGAACCTTCCACATAATAGATCTACCTCATCCTTGAATCTTCCCAGTTCAGATCTATATTCTACTGTTATCTATTATCATGGAGTCATATCCCGCAACTCCATCCTGCAGACTCACTCTACATGCCATCAGCAATTTACAATTCAAATCTATTGGAACATCTTTTTTGCAATTCTAGTGAAGACCACAATCATTAGTCCCCCAGAGGGTTGCCCCTGGAGGCTTCTCTTGGCAATCCTATTTAAATAAACCAAACCATCAAACAATTGGATTTCGTCACACAGCCAGGTTTCCTGCATACCTACAGTCTCATGCATCTTAACCACCTGTTCCAATCTCTCTGATTTTAACATGCTCACTAGCCCATGAATATACCATGACAATACTCCTAGACTGTGTAATGACCCAAAATCTTAATCCTTCTCACTCAATCACCCCAAATCCTCATTACCTGGGGATGACAAGGCCACATACCTATTCTTGTGGCACATATCCTCCCAGGCCACAGCCTTACCAGGGGACTGCACCGTTATTTCCAAGCCTTCCTTATCTCTATACTCCTTGCCAATCAAACTAACTTGTCGAGGGCCGAGCCCTGCATGATGTCTAAGGTATGCTTTATTCTGACCGTAATCTTCTAACATTTCAATTCTCTGAACAAGCCGTATCCCTTCCTTCAATACTTCACTTTCGGCATTTATGAGTAACAACTTCACTAACCCTGAATACAACAGGACTTTAGTCACTTCCTTCCCCTAACTATTTTTCCTAAAGCCTACCTGTCTAAGGTCCTTAGTTCCTCTGTCTTTCAGACCTGGTCATTTGGAGAAGGCAAACAATAACTTTGATCAATTGAGGGGGAGTAACTTCCTTGTTCATTCCCCTTTTTTCTCATTTTGCGCAGGTTCAAAATGTAAGCCATAGATCACTATCTGCTCCATTCCCTATAGAAGTAGATGCCAAACTATCCCTACCCATACTCACACTGCCTTTCCTCTCCTCTCCTTCCTTTCCATTCCCACTCTTCCCTCTTTCATTTACCCCTGGTTTTGAATACCCTTATTGGCCTTCACTTGCTTATCATACTCCATGTTCTCTCTACTCAGGGACTGGGAGTTCCCACTTTCACAATCCCCTAGAATTCCCCCCTCACCCTTCCCACTTCACCAGTGGCTTTTTTAACTTCAAGATCTTGAATTAGGGAATTGCCCCTGGCCCCTTGGACAGACATTGCAACATTCCTAGTACTTGCTCTCATATCCTTCACTGTCCTTACTGTTCTAGGCCTTGTATGCACCACCTGTAACAAGTAGATTCCCCAAGCCTCTTCATCAGCATAAGATCCCTTGACACATACACACTTTGTGCCCCCGCCTCCTCCCACCTCCTCTTGTGAGGTGCTTCTGCTCCTTGCTTATCCCCTTCCACCGATCTAACCATAGACTGCACAAGGGCCTTTACCACCATAGCTGTTTTTTCGGCATTTTCAAAACATCGTGACTCATTACAGATACCTTTAGTAGTCCTTGCAAAGTCTCCTGTAACATCAATATAATATCTGACATTGATGCACAGGATGATGCTGTAAAATGTACATTGAAAGTAGAATTTTGCCTGAAATCTTCCAAAATCTCTTTTAAAACCTCTTTTACCGTAACTGGGCGTGGCTCCTCTAATTTCTCCTGCTCCCTTTCATAGCCAGTGAGATCCTCCCGACCAGACCCTGCCTCTGCATCCCCATTTCTTTCTTCACATTGCCCTTCTCCACTCTCAAAGAGTGAAAAGTGTCCTGGTGACGAGGACAGTCTAGATTCAATATTCAGTTCGTTCTGGCTCAATGATTCTGTCATATATGGTATCGGTAGACTTAGGTCCAATGATTGGCTGCCAGAGTTCCTTGTTGGTTCTTCTCCCAATAGACCACTCGAGGCTGAGGCATCTTCCTTTTGAAATGTTTACCCACAAAATCTTTTATTGATCTTCTCAGTGCCACCCCCCAAATCAAACTTTGGGGGGGCTACCATCTTAAATTTGTCTCCTTCCGATGCTGCCAATAGGCTTGCCTTCACCTTCTTTATCAAAACGTTCTTGTTCTTCCAAGTCTTCCACTGGCACATCTTCTATTAATATGGAGAACTCTTGCTGTTGTTTCCGCTGCTTCCCCTTCCCAGGCACCATCTCCTTGTGATACCTAACTTGGGTGTCTACTCTAATGCTTTTATACTCATTTATTCTATACTGCTGCTTCCAATGATAACTTCCTTGGTCCCAAAATCACTCCAGAGTACTTACCTCTGCCTAACTGGGCTGGTGTCCCGCCTATAAGCCGTCTCCGCCTCCACCTCCACCCAGATTTCATACACCAACCCCTTTAGTGCAAGGTCCTGTAGATCCTCCAAATGACTCCAACAGTGGCTCTCCCCACTCCTTTTTGCCTGCAGATCATAGGGCCAAACCGCACCTCGTCTTCCACCACCACTGCCTCCCAAGTTTCCCCAAGCACAGTGATCACACCATCGTATGCCAAGCTCTTCACAGCTCCTAGCGAGAAGCCTGCACAGTTGCCTCACGCTGGTCCAGCAATTCAATGTGGGATTTTTCCATCCGCACCATTCCACACAATTCCCTACTGCAGAATCAGCACCCGATCAGCACCTCCAGATGAGGCAGGCTGGCATAAGCGCAGCGGCATCCGCAGTCACTCGCACAGCATTACGTGATGGTAGCGTAGCGTAGTGAGGAGTGTCACAGCCCAGCCGCAGAGGAGAGAGCAGAACTATTGGTTAGAATGACAGGATGACTTTAATGTGCGTAACAGCGCGATCCCCCAGCTGATGTCACTACTGTACCCAGAGAGGGCCTGGCTGGTTGGTAAGTCACACATGTCCTGTTTGTTCGTATGCAATGTATACTGAAAAACTTGCGATGAGAGGGACTTATAGTTGCACTTATGTCCCATTCCATAACGGGCACTCTGCATAACCAAACCATCCATGGTTGTTGACACCTGTGAGGAACCCAACTATGCCACTGGAAGTCCGCTTCAATGATGCCCATGGAAGAATACGGCGTGTTGTGAAGCGGGCTTTTGGGCTCCTGAAGGCCAGCTTTAGATGTCTGGACAAGACAGATGGAGCCCAACTCTGCTCACCCGAAAAAGTTTGTAACATCATTGCATGTTTCACAACATTGCCCTGTGGAGGGAGATCCCATACATTCTAGATGAGGGGGAGCTAGCAGTGCCACCGGGTGAGAAACCTGAAATGCCAAGTGAGGATTACAGTGATGGAGCGGAAGGTGAAGACTTGCAGGCAGATCGCATCGTTTACTACTTTACTTGAGTGTAAGTATGTAATGTTAAGTGATTACTGTGACTGTATGAGGAACTTTAGTTGTCAGGAGGTGTTGAGTAGGGTTTTTAACCAAGAGACAGGGGATTTTATGCGTTGCAGTATACAGCCAAGGTTTGATTGCTAAATCAGACTTGAACATTTCTCTACCTAGATTAACTGCTTTGTTTGTGTCAGTCTCATTTCAATGTAAGTGGGTCTATCGATGTTTCATATGAGGTTTTGCTCATAGGTATCTACTTTTCTGCCTAAACTCTTGTATTGTTTTTAATCAGGTACCTTTGCCATGCCACCCTTGTGTGGACATTTCAGAGTTGTGACATTGACAGGTTTCTGTTGCTGTTCTGACATAGGAAGTGGACATGGATTGATCCAGGTAATGTTGGTCACACATTTAGGGTGTATAAGTCCTGTGCTAATGCAGCTTGGACAGTGCATGGTTGGAATTCTGAAATGCAGAATACGCTGGTTTGATGTGGTGTGTTGTTTCAATTGTATCATGTGTGTGATCATATGGCCTTGAAATATGTTCTCATCAAGTGCAATCCATGCATTCTCCCTTCACATTTTGTAGACAATGATCCAGCATGACCTTTTTGTAGCTGTAGATGTGTTTCATTATTGCAGGCTACAGTGCCTGTGCCACAATACTGACATGGGTTTGTATCACACCACCAGATGCTTGGTCATTGTAATGGGATGGATCAATGATCAGGGACTGTTGTGCTGCCTTTTGTTCTGTGCCATGGCGTTGTTATGCTGGCAGGTCTGGTTTTGGTAAGTGTTAAGGCTCAAGCTTGTGACAACATCTGCCAATCTGTTAGCCTATTCTATGGGACGAGGTCTGACAAAGACCTTTCTTCTGTGGTCTGGGGGACAGTGCCTTGGGATATCTAGCCTGACTGAATATGGTTCAGCCATTCATGGATACACCATTCCAGACGTTTCAACAACCTATGTGCTAGACAGTACAATCAAATGTTTGTTGTGACCAGACACTTGTATCATTGTGTTGCTATTAATCCCCAGCATGACACTACCTGAGACATAGCCCTCCTTCTATTACCATCATGTGTCTTCCTCATGTGCACCACATGGGCTTACATTTCAGCATTTAGTATTGAAGAAAAGAAGGTAGCAGGCAATGTTTTTGTGATAGGTGAGTTTATTGACATAGGAGTAGGAAATAATTGAGTGATGCAACAGAAAAGAAAAGTGGAGGAATCATTCATGGTGGATATAATCATATTAGTAGATGCCAAAACAACAGCAGGTATGCATGCTATCAATTGTATTGACCTGGAATTTGAATAACATACCAATTTCTTTTCAGGCAACCGGCTGCAGAACGTTTGAGTTCATTATCACTTGGGAGGATGGGCATAGACTTACATCTTGCCATTAGTTCAGGCAAAACAATGGCTGGCAGACAGTGGGTTAGATCATTTTGTGGCCTAGTTGACTATAATGGAGGTAGACCCAGGTGTTTGTTGTGTATGTGATTTTTTTCCATCATGTGGTCAGTGCATTGTGAATGTGCCTGCTGCAAATACTATTCGGGTGATGCATCTTGAGATCTTTGATCTTGTCATTATTTTGTTGCACACAGGTTAAGCTGTCCTTCCTTGTCCACAATATTTTCATCTTGGCTTAGCTGCTCAAGATGGATCTGGATGGTTAGCCACATCACAGAGTGTAGCATTATCTGTATCTTGGCCCATTCAAGGTGGGTAAACTTCATTTGTGATTTCACTGTAGATGCACAATGCCATAGTGACACTGACCTGATTATTGGAATTAAAGGGACTGACCCTCCTGGGATCTACAGTCATGTTACGTCAAGTACTATGCACAGTATATATAGGTCATCCTCTCAGGTTAGTACACTTCCATTGCAAGTTAACAAACAAGGGCCCATATTTATACTTTTTTAGTGCTGCATTTGCGTCATTTTTTAACGCAAAAGCGGCGCAAACTTGCAAAATACAATTGTATTTTGTAAGTTTGAGCCGTTTTTGAGTCAGAATGCGGCACAAATGCGGCACTAAAAAAGTATTAATATGGGCCAAGGATTCTTGGACAGATGCACACTAGGCTTGCGTTTGGATTTGGGTAGACAGAGCCTCCTGGCCTTAGCAGTCATGTCACTGCCTGTATTTCATGCACTTGTTACATGTCATCCCCCCAGGTGTGTACACTTCATGTGTGACGTCCCAGGTAACGGTATATTAGCAAGTGTACATTGGCCTGGGGCATGAAGTGACAGTAAGGTTGCCTCCCGTGAGTTGCAGCCATGTAACTCCCTGTATTACACACAATATACTGATGGGTTTCCTCCCAGATGAGTGCACTTCATTGATGATTTGGTACAGAGGTAGTTAGGGGAGCATTGCCTGTTGTGAGTTGCAGTCCTGTCACTCCCACTGCTTCACAATACCAACGCCCCCCATTGAGTACACATCATTAGAGACTTGAAATACTGTTGTCTTCAGGGAAGGGGACATTGTTTTGGTGTTTGTAGAGACAGTATCAGTGACCCTTGGCCTTATCAGTCCTGTCAGTGTCTGTACTACACACAGTATGTGAATGTCTTGCATCCAGGTGAGTACACTTTCATGATGAGTTCAGGGACAAGGGTCATTGGAGCAGAGAACACTGTGTTGGCTGACTGGAGTGACAGTAGCCTCCTGGCCTTCTCATTCCTGTCACTGCAGGTACTACACACACACTATAAAGATGTCATCCTCCGGGCTTGTACACTCCAGTGGGGAGGTGTCAAACAAGGTAATTATGATTAGGATCTACTGTTCTGGTTATTGTAATTGTAGAACGATGCCTGCTGGTATTTGCAGAGCTGTCAATCCATGTATAACACACAATATACAGAGATGTTGTTCCCCCAGATGAGTCTACTTCACATGTGGGATGCTAGACCAGGGTCTATGGATAGGTGGACACTGGGCTGGTGAACAAGGTGACAGTGAAGGTGGCAAAAAGTGAGCATGTATGATAATACATTTTAGTGATCTTACCAGACTTGACTCCCTCAGGTATTCCTATCAAGCCCTCAGGATGCAGGACGGCCAAGAGCTTCTCCTCCCAGGATGTGAGTTGTAAGGGAGGAGGGGGGGACCACCACAAGTCTTCTGGACATCTAGTTGGTGCCTTTATGCCATGTAACATACCTTTCCACTAAGGTTGTTCAACCTCTTCCTGATGTTGTCCCTTGTACGCAGGGTGGGGCCTACAGAATTCACTCTGTTGATTATCCTTTGCCACATTTCAATTTTCCTGGCAATAGTAGTGTGCTGGACTTGTTTTCCAAATAAATGTGGGTCTACTCTTATGATTTCATCCACCATGACTCTGAACTAATCTACAGTGAAACAGGGATTTTCCTGGGATGACATGGTGGGGATTAAAAAATAAATTGTGGGAAATGAACAGGTGATGGTGAGTTAATGGGGTTGGTAAGTGCAAATGTATGTGATTAGAAATAGGAGTGTGTTGAGGGAGTGGGACGTGCTTAGGGAAAGTTGTGGGGGTGCCTAATCTATGGTGTGGTGATTTTGTTTGTGCTTTTGCTTATGTGTTTGGTGTTGTAGGTGCAAAGGATTGTGGTTTGTGAAGGGGTGTGTTTTATGGTGATCTTTGCCGGTGTACTGGATGTGGCAATGTGTGTCAGCTGTGTTGTTTTCAAATCCATTTGTGGTTCAGACCGCCACTGGAGGACCACCATGGGTGTCCGCACTGCGACTTTTGACTTGTAATACATTCAGTGGTTGGTTGACAGACTGTCAGTACTTGTGGTCGGACTGCCTATTTCCCGCCCTCAATGATACCAGCCATGTGGGATTTTTGACTTGCTTTTGACTTGCTTTTGGCAGTCCTGCCTGTGTAACTCGTAATACAGCAGTCCAACATGGTTGTCATTTGGCAGCCACCACTATGGCGGTCTGGCGGTCTGGCAGTCCAACCGCCAAACTCGTAATCAAGCCCTATGTCCTTTTTTTAAGGGAAATAGAAAACCACAGCCCTAGCACTGAAGGGGACTACTTTTATGGCAGATCTGCAGACTGAGTACAAGTAAAATGCTGTCACTCTCCCTTGAGGGGAGCTAATGGCCCAAGTAGGTTGGCACATTGTCCCATCTTTAGTCTCTAATGTTTCGTAATGTTCATAAGCAATATGTGAACAACAAGTTAACTGACCAATAGGTGAAGTCCACTGATCTAAGGCCCATCTAAGCACATATGAATGTTTTTGAAAATACACTAGATAATATAGCAAAAACTATCTGGACAGAAAGGCCTAAGGAGGAAATTTATTAAACTCACTCTCAAAAATAAAAGATAAAAAGTAAAACATAAAGCAAATAAATAACAATATGCCTTTTGAAGTGAGAAGCAAAAGTGATGGAATCCTGTCAACTTTTGTAAATGCACCATGCAGACACATCTTGAATGGATACTTTATCCAAGCATAATAGGTTGCGTTGTGTTAGACTTTTCATCCTTGGCGTGGTCTCCCTTAACTTTTTGCCTCTGTTTCCCAGGTTGTTGATGTGTGCTGGACTCTGATTTTGCTGTTTTTGTTACTCGGGGCACTTTACCACTGCTAACCAGTGCTAAAGTGCAAGTGCTCCTTTACAAAATGTGTATGTAATTGGCCTATCCATGATTGGCCTATTTGATTTATTAGTAAGTCCCTAGTACAGTGCACTAGAGGTGCCCAGTGCCTGTAAATCAAATGCTACTAGTTGGCCTGCAGCACTGGTTGTACCACCCACCTAAGTAGCTCTGTATTCATGCCTCAGACCTGCCACTGCAGTGTCTGTGTGAGCAGTCTTTAACTCTAAATTCGACTTGGCAAGTGCACCCACTTGCCAGGCCTAAACATTCCCTTTTCATACATGTAAGATTTCATATTCAAGAGAGACTTTGCTTCAAGTTAGACCTACTTCAAAGGAGAAATTAGGTATAAGAAGGGCACCCAAAACCACAGACTTTAGAACACTTCTGGAACCAAGAGGAACCTCTGCCTGGAGAAGAGCTGAAGAGCTGAGGAAGAAGAGCTGCCCTGCCTGTGACTGTGCTTTGTGGAGCTATCCTGCAGTTGCTGCTTCTGCCAGAGTAAGAGGGCAAAGACTGGACTTTGTGTGCCTTCCATCTTGTGAAGATCTCCAAGGGCTTGATTTAGAGCTTGTCTCCTGTTGTTTGAAGTCTCAGGGACAGCAAAGGCTTCTCTCTGCCAGCACCTGGAATCTCTGGAGAGACTCCTACTCTACCCTGTGGTGCCCATCCAGTTCCTGGGACCCTGAAAGGAGAAGCTGGCAGCCTAAGAGGAGGAAATCCACGTACAGAGTGCCGTGCAGGGAAAAGATCAACGTAACTCCGATCTGCTGCTGAAGAAACGATGCGCCGTGGGCTCCGCAGCTGAAAATCGACACTCACAGGAAACGCGACTAAAGAATCGACGCACGGAGCTGGAGGAATAACGCACAGCATCACTGACGGAGGCTCAGAGATTGCAACCTGCGCTGCGTGGTTTTCAGATCATCATGCGGCTGGCTGGATTTCTGACGCAAACACCGCTGGGCATGTAAAAACAACAGAAGGCCTGCCCGGACCCGAGAGTGCTGACCATATCGATGCATCGCTCTTCTGCGGAGAGAAGGAACAAAGCGCCCGACCTGACAAAAGGAGAAACAACTTAAGGTCCCGCTTGTGAGTGGAATCGACGCATCGCAAGCCCTTTTTGACACACACTCGCCTGTGCAGGGTTATTTTCGACGCACCTGAGGTACATTTTCATGCTAACAGTGTTAGTGTGTGTTTTAAACTACATAAAGACTCTTTTTGCTTTTTAATTGATAACTTGACTTGTGTATTGTAGATTTTTGTCATTTTGGTCTTGTTCTGTTTAGATAAATATTTCCTATTTTTCGAAACTGGTGTTTTGTAGTGTTTTCATTAAGTTACTGTGTGTGTTGGTACAAATACTTTACACCTAGCACTCTGAAGTTAAGCCTACTGCTTGTGCCAAGCTACCAAGGGGGTAAGCAAGGATTGGCTGAGGGTGATTCTCTTTTACCCTGCCTAGGGTGCGGGTCCTTGCTTGGACAGGGGGTAACCTGACTGCCAACCAAAGACCCCATTTCTAACACGGTGCAAAATAAAAGAGCCAAACAATGGTCAAAAATATAGTCAGCACAGCCTTGGAAAAAATATAAATTGTTCAATATTTTATATATATATATATGTATAACCTAGGTAGTTATAGTCAGCCCAGCCTTAGAAAAAAATTAAAAAATTTCAATATTTTTTTATATATATATATTTTACCTAGATAGTTATACTTAAATTGGTCAGGAGAGAGAGGCGACGGCCCCCCTCCCCAAAAAAAAAATGTAAAAGGCTTGGTCCAGGGGATGGCGTCCCTGGGGCTAAAATTGGCCAGTGGAGGTAGGCCACACAGACCTGCGGCTATCTCCTGTTGCACATGGCCAAAGGCTGTGTGCAGCATAGGGTTTGGTGGTTAGAGGGGTTGGCCGCACGGCCAAAGACTGTGCTGGTGCAAGGTTTGCCCATTATAGGTGGTAACTTGTGCAGTAATGTAACTATAACTCACACTGTCACCATGCACTGCTAATTACCCCACAAATTACGGCAGTCATGACTTTGTTTTTTTCAGTGAATTCCTATGTTTCTTTAATTCTATTTCCTAACTATATTGCACCTATGTGTGAAATGTTACAAGCAGCTGTGCACTCATAAATCCTGTTCTAGCAGGCTCCAATCCCTGTTTTAAATGGGTGAATTCATGCAAGTCTGCACCTAATGGTGATTGTACACTTTGAAATGGAGAATAAGAAAATAAAGCTACAGTACTAGGTTCAGTAGTGAATTTACATTTGAGTGAATCTTGAGTAAATTTAACTTTGTAAATAGGCCAACCCCCTGTTTCAAATTGTATACAAACCTCATAAGTGTCTATTTCAAAACAAAATAAACTGTTGGTGTCCTAAATTAGTATGATCAAGAATAAAGAAACAGACCAAATAATTTCTGAGAAGTTTCATAATGTGTATTAACCTGTTGATATATAATTTGATGAAGCTAGTTGACATATTTGATTACATGGGATCTTAATTTCTAAGGGTGTTTGTATCACAGATTGTTTATCAAACTATGATGAAATGGATCGTTGATATGTGACTTGCACCTGATAAGCTGGGTGGGTATGTGTGGAACGTTTTCTGAATTCATAAAAAGAATAATCAGAATTTTTATGGATCTTTTTAACCAGTATCAAAATGGATTCATAAAAAGCAAAGGGGACTATAAAATGATCTTTAAATAATTATGACACATACTAAATTATTGATCCCATCTCGCATGTCTTCCATGTGGTTGAAAGAAATTAAAGTAGTCACCTTCTGGGAAATAAATGTGTGATCTCTTAAGACAGAAAATGGAGCTCAATGGTTTAAAATAAAAATACAGTTTGTACTCATTCGCCTGTCCAGAAGTGGCAGCTGTGTCTGGGAATGGCAGATGATGGGCCACATACTCAGTAACTGTGGAATATCCAATTCACAGATGCTGCTGGTGAATGCAGAATATCTGCCAGGTGGAAATATTCTCCACAGTTGTGTCAGGTAACTGCAGAATAACAGATGTTCACTGGGGGTTCCCAAAGAAACCCACCATGCATTGTGATGTGACAAACACCAAGAAAGTCATACCCTCTTGGGTATTCTATTCACAATCAGTTGAAGTTTTGTCTCTCACATGCATTGCACTTCAAAACCAGCACCTAATTCAAACAGTTGTAAGTGGTACAATAAGCATGGGAGAGTGTTCCATACACCCATGTTTTTCAGGATATAAAGCAGGTGTCTCCAATGAGTAGCTCATGAGCTACCAGTAGCTCTCCAGCTACCTGTAAGTAGCTATCCCGTGGGCAGTCCAGCCTACTAATATAGAAACATTTGCTAGGTTGCATTAATATATGTATAGCAAAATTCAAAAGCTCATGTTTAAAAAGAAAACATGTATTTTCAGAACTCATAAGCTGATGTTTGAAAAAAATGGTAGAATATTCAAAATGTATTTAAAGCTATTATTTGAGTGATAAATTATGCGGTGTTGGAGAGACATATTACTCATATTATTACTTTGGGATGCTACTCGGATTACAGCTATCGCTATTATGTGTTACCCTTGTAGAGGCATTTCCAAATGATAATTCTTTATTTAGTTTACTGCTGAGAACCCTGCCAGTTTCACTGATGTGATCACTGCTGACAATATTGGATGGGGTGGTCACCAGCACATCACCAATATTAGTAGCTCTGGGTGATTTTCATTGAACATAATTAACTCTTTTGGCAGAAAAAGTAGGAGACTCCTGATGTAGCGAAAGAGTCTTTCACACATAAAAAATGCTTTCATATCAAGAAATAAAGGGGAAAATGCATAATTAAATATTTACAACAAGCCTACACATATGGGGACTCTGCAGGCACAAATTCTCGATTGATAAATATACACCAGGGATTTTTTTTTTTAAATTGCAGTTTTACTTGTTAAATGCCTTGTGGTTCTGTTAATTCTACAAAATGTAGAGGTTTATACAATTCATACCCCACTCTGTTTGCTGCTTTTCTCTGCGGGTTTATTACACCTATTCTGGGATCAAATAAACATTTGCAGTCTCACTACACAATTGTATGCGTTAAGGTGTGCTGTTTTTCTATCAGACTTATACACAACAGAGGCACAGAATTATATGTAAGATTGGAAGGGTTTGCAAACTTGGGATAGCAGGACTATGGTAAATGACTGCACAAAAGGTGGACCGCACAATAGAGTTTTGACTTTAAACTTCCTGTCAGAGCAAAGATGCTTTGTCAGTGTCCACCTTCCAGATAGTATCTTGCTCTCTCTCTCTCTTTCATTTCTCTCTCTCTCTCTTATACATCGATATATATATATATATATATATATATATATATATATATATATATATATATATGTATATATGTTCCAACAATTTTCTCCTCCATGAAGAAAAGCGCCGAACTCCGGTTAAAAGTGAAATGAGGCATTATTTCTTTCCAGAAGCAAAAGTTCTTGCATTTCCCTGACGCGTTTCGGCATCTCAGTTTCAGCCTTAATCATAGGTGCTTCAGTTTAAAAATAGCCACGTGATGTAACCCCTCTTTTATATTGTGGCGTTAAAGACACAGAGTCACTTTTAGTTATTCAGTCTTACATGCGAGGCAAAGTTCAAAAGTTCCACTGCCAAAGTGTCAATATTTATTTCTGTCGGTCCGAGTACACTGTATATCCATATTTATCATCAAATTATTGTTCATATTATTTTTCGCTTCCCATTTAATCATTGCCACGTTTCCATCGCAATGTTTCTTTCATTTTTAGAGTGCTTGGCAATAAACATCTTCAGTTTACTTGGAAAGTGTCTCTGAATCTCCAATTTCATTTTAAGACACTCTGCAGCTGTTTATACTTGTATGCCTTTTAATTGTAGTCCAGATAACCTGTGCTTTCCTTTTTGCGTGCCTCACAAACACTAATTAACCATCCCTTGCCCGATTTTCATGTCAAACATACCAACAATTTTCTCCTCCATGAAAGAAACATTGCAAGAACTTTTGCTTCTGTGAATAAATAATGCCTCATTTAACTTTTAACCCGAGTTCGGCGCTTTTCTTCATGGAGGAGAAAATTGTTGGAATGTTTGAGAGGGTTCTTCGTCCCTCTGTGCCGTGACCACCCTGTTTGGATCAGGCTTTTCATACGGAGAAAAGTTGATGGTGATTTATATGTTTGAAGCCAGATCCGCCCGTTTTTATCACATTGTGTATTGATTCCGACCACAAAATGAATTACAGAACTGTGTTTAACGTGAAAATCGGGCAAGGGATGGTTAATTAGTGTTTGTGAGGCACACAAAAAGGAAAGCACAGATTATCTGGACTACAATTAAAAGGCAAAGAAACCCTGCGGCCAACCCCACTAACCACCTAACCCCATGCTGTGTACATCCCTTTGGCTGTGTGCGGTGGCAGTAGACCACAGCCTCTCTGGGTGGGAGAATAGGTGGGAGAGGATTTATCTGTGGGTGATAGTGGCTGTGACAGTGTCTGTCTGGGTCCGAGAGTGCGTACATCAGAGTTTTAGGGGTGCATCAGTGTGTGCGCTGGCCTGCAAGTGGGTGCATGAGGGTGTCAGAGGGTCTGTGAGTGGGTGTGTGAGTGTCTGAGTGGGTTTGTGAGTGGGTGTGTAACTGTCTTAGTGGGTCTGTGAGTGAGTGTGTGAGGGTCTGAGTGGGGCTGTGAGTGGGTACCAAAGGGTGTAAGTGGGTCTGGGATTTGGTGCACAAGTGTCTGAGTGGGTGTGTGAGTGGGAGAAAGAGATTGACAGAGAGGGAGCGAGAAAGAGTGAGAGGGAGCTAGAGAGTTTTTTAGGCTTTGAAGTATAATATACTTAGAATGAGATATTTCTGCACAATTTAAAAAGAAAAATGTATTTGTCATTTAAAAACAGTAAGATCACCTTTCAGTATGAGCCTTAAACATTTGAATAAAAAAAAATTATAGGAGGGGAATGACCAGGGACACACCTGGAGTCGAATCCTCAACACTCAGAGACTTTCAAACTTGAGCTATTTTCTTTTTTAGCCCTTTGTGGGCTATCTGAGACAGCAGGGGAGCCTCAAGGCCTCCCCTGCGGACCACAACTATTTTTTTTAATATTTATTTTATACTTTGCCCTTTATGGGCTATCTGAGACCACAGTGGGAGCCTCAAGGCTCCACTGTCCCTTTGCTCCAACAAGCAGGCAGCTGCTTTGAGTAGCAGCTCCGTGCTTGCTGCATTTCTGTGTGCAGGGAACAGTAATGAAAACTCCGCTTTTTGACAGTGAGATCTGTTTAACAGGTCCCACTGTCAACAATTGGAGTGTTTGCTGTGACTTGGCTGCAGCTGTCAAAGCACCCCAGTGGGCACCCCAGGACATAGCAGGTCCTCAGGGCCATCAGTGGCTCCATGAGGGGGGCCCCGGGGTGGTGGTGGTCCACAGGGTTGCGAGGGGGCCAATGGGCCTCTCCCACTTAATTTAAATATAGCTCTGGGGAAGTGGTGGTCCCCGGGGCTGCAGGGGGCCATGTGGCCCCGCATTACAAATCAACATTGGCCCTGGGTCATGGCCCACCTGGGGGCTTTAAAAAACTGAAGTGCAGGAGCCCGCCCTTCATGTTTTTTGGTGAATTTTTGCCAGATCCGCTGTTAAACAAGGCAAAATAATATTTGTTATGCTTTTTAGCACTCCCTTTGCGATGCCAACACCAGAGCTAAGGGGTCATGGTATCTGTACCCTGGCCCCTTTTAATTTTTTTTACATTTGTGTCTGGAATTCAGCTCAAGCGGAGTCTCAACATGGCTGACAACACTTCCTTGTTGAAGTGTTGTCAGCCAATCAGATCTCAGCTCAAGATCGGGAGGGGTCACAAATCCCTTGCGTCCCTATATATACAAATTTAGATTTCATTACATTTCTCAAAAACAACTTAATTGATTTATACCAAATAACAAAAAGGGCTCCATCTGGACCAAATTCGGTGTAATTCCGTCCAGTAGGTTTGGCGATATCACTGTTCAAAATCCCTATGGAAAAATGAATGTAGAAAATGCGTTATGGGAACCCCTATTTTTCTCGCCTTCACCGCCCCATCCCCCTGACAGATCACCCCAACATTTTCCAGACAGCAGCTGATGTGAGCATGAAAATCTTCTGGAAAAGCTTGTGAAGTTGTTAGCAAAACAAAAAAAAACTGGATTCTAAATATAACTACCTAGTGGCAATTGCCACTGGGTAATTAATATATATATATATATATATATATATATATATATATATATATATATATATATATATACATTTACTACACAGTGACGGTCCATCAAGCAGGTGCCAAGCAAAGGAGGTGTACCATATCACTTATACCCATTAACTGGACCAAAGCTGTACAAAATGAGGTAGAGATACAATGTGGTAGTTGCCTTCTACTATTTAACCTACACAAAAAACACATTGGATGATGTCATCAATGATGTCATTTGATATGACATCAGTGATGTCATAAATGAAGTGACAGAACATGTCATGAGTGATGTCATATGTGAGGTCATAAGCAGTGCATGGCGGGGTGCATGTTACAGTTATTGCTGCTAACTATAACTGGTGAATTTCTGTGTTTCTTTCTTTAGTTCAAAACGTTAATTTTGTCATTGACAAATTCACCTAACTAAACCGTTATTTTAGTCTTTGTCTTTTTTTCAATGAATTTCTAATGTTGTTTTTAAACAAAAACATATATTTTTTAACACACCTAACTATAACTTTACTTTAACTTTATTTTTGTCAGTCCATTTAGAGGGCTTTTTTAACCTAAAGTAATAATTATTACACGTAAATGCAATCCCCGCTGCGTACAACTGCAGGACCTGGCCTGTGGCTAGGCCCCGCAGCCAACCCATCTCCATACAGTCAACCCCACACAGCGCACAACCTTTTGCCATGAGCAGTGGTGGAGTTGGCCATAAGGCTTGGTCCTGGGGACCCCCACCTCCCAAGGCCATTTGTTTTTTAATGAAAGGGAAGTTGAGCCACGTGGCCTCCCTCCCCAAGCCTTGTTAGGCACTGGGGACCCCAACCCCCATTGCCATTTCTAAAAATGACACTTGGCCCCCTCCCGAAGGCTCTTTAGGCTCTGGTGACCTGATCTTCCAGGGCTGTGAATGTTTTTTGAAGGGGGAGGGGAGCTACACAGGAAATAATCTCCCTGGGCCAATCTGAGCACTCTGTTTTTAAACTGGCGCTCCCGTAAGAGTCTCTCAAGACCCTCACAAGCCCTAACATTTAAATATCTATATATTTTTTTACCCTTTATTTCTCAAAAACTACTGAACGGATGTACACCAAATCACAAAAAGCACATTCTGTGGACCAAGATCTAGCTTCCTGCTGAATTTGGTATAATTCAGTTCAGCCGTTTTTCCTTCACCCTATCTTAAAGAAGTCTCTGGAAAATGCATGGGGATTTTGCATTTTGGGACCCCTTTTTCTCATGGCCCCGCATTGACTGCCACGAGGTAATATATAGAGAGAGATTTATTTTCTCCCTCCCTCCTTCTTGCTATGTGGTGGTGTTCTGTGCTGGTTTTGGAACTCTGACAATATCCCTGGTGACTTGTTACTGCCATGGATCCTGTACTGCTGAACCAGCACACCCATCTGTGCTTTGACCTTTGCATTGGCATTTACAGGTGTGCAAGAATACTAATAAAAGTGGTACATTTTATCATATTTGTGTGCAATCATGTTTGTATCTTTATTACTTTACAGTAATGTATTTCTTGTTAAATGAAGTAATATCAGAATATTTTGCAAGAGGCCAATACATTGTTCATATAGGAAATAAAAATAGAGTGCAATTAGCAGTCAACAGTGAAGGGATGGTCATTAGGAAACATTGAGTCTTCAAAAACTGCTCAAGGCATGAAATATATTCATCAATGGCTAGAGCATTTTACATTGTGCATTATAGAGCTTTGCATCCAGTAATGACTGATAACAGGGTTAGTATGCTCACATCGAACCATGGATGTTACACTCAGTCCACTGCTCTCATTTAATATCCCACTCTAATCTACGGCTTTAGTCCAATTGGTTCCATTGAAGCGAACCAAGACATTATCTCCATAAATGCATTATGCTTTTATTTGGAAAGTGTATTTAAGAAATTTGGTTATTAATTGATAGGGGTGAGAGACACACTCAAATAATAAACACAATCCTTGTCAAAGTGAACTACAAAAGTCACTATGTAAACCTATGCTTAACCCTCTGGTAGCTTGGCACAAATGCAGTCAGGCTTAATTTAGAGGCCACAGGTAAAGTATTTATTCAGCATATTTATGCAGCACTCAAACAGTAATAAAATGAAAACACAAGAAAAGAAAGGGTCAGTGATAAAGCGGCGGTAACACCGCCAACAGGCTGGCGGTAAAAAAAAATTAATCATGACCACGGCGAACACGGCCAACACATACAGCCACTTTAACACTCCGACCACTACGGAGGTAGCATCAAACACTGCAGCGGTAACCGCCAACAGCCAGGCGGAAGACAATGTACCGCCACTGCATTACAACCCGCCCATCGGCCAGCTTTTCCGGGGCGGTACTAACGCCATAAAAAGCACAGCGGAAACAGAACACTGAAGGGAAACGACTCACCTCTAGACACTCAAGGAAGAACCAGGATGCCATGAAGCCCGAGCTGCAGGTGTTCCCCATGCTGGTGTTTCTTCTCATACATCAGGAACATGAACGACGGCGACGACGAGCATGGTGAGTACTGCACCTAGCACACAGAGGAGGGGGGGAGGAAAAAGAGAGAGACACACGCATGCAACACGCAACATCCCCACCCTCACCCGCAACACCAAACACACAAACACATGCAACAACATTACATATACACCCCGTAACCTTCTGGAATAATGCAAGGACAAAAGGAATGGAGTAAAATGAGTGTAATATTAGTGATACTTAGAAATACGTTCGTAAAGAAAAAACAGTATGTACAATATATACAATATATACAAAAGGAGGGACAATGCCCACTCAAAAAGTGTCCGTGGCCCACTGGGCCAAAACACATAGGCTAAGGTCACACTTGACTCCTGCCTCAATACGGAGAGAACACTGCAGGGGCATCAGGTCGAAAACACACAGGCACCTCAGGGAGAAGGGGAATGGGGGGGCACCTCAGGCCGGAAGATGGTACAATGCCACTGCTCCTGGAGGGGGCTCCATGCCATCTGCTTGGTCCTGGGGAGTGCAAAGCCACAGTCTCCCTAGTGGGTGGTTTGCCCACTGCTTGGTCCTGGGGAGTGCAAGGCCACAGTCTCTCAAGTGGGTGGTGTGCCCACTGCTTGGTCCTGGGGAGTGAAAGGCCACAGTCTCTCTAGTGGGTGGTTTGCCCACTGGTTGGTCCTGGGGAGTGAAGGCCACAGTCTCTCAAGTGGGTGGTGTGCCCACTGCTTGGTCCTGTAGGAGGGAAAGGCCACAGTCTCTCAAGTGGGTGGTTTGCCAGCTGCTTAGTCCTGGGAAGTGAATGGCCACAGTCTCTCAATTGGGTGGTTTGCCCACTGCTTGGTCCTGGGGAGTGAAAGGCCACAGTCTCTCTAGTGGGTGGTTTCCTCACTGCTGGGTCCTACGGAGTGCAAAACCACAGTCTCTCAAGTGGATGGTTTGCCCACTGCTTGGTCCTGGGGAGTGAAAGGCCACAATCTCTCAAGTGGGTGGTTTGCCCACTGCTTGCTCCTGGGGAGTGCAAAGCCACAGTCTCTCAAGTGGGTGATTTGCCCACTGCTTGGACCTGGGGAGTGAAAGGCCACAGTCTCTCAAGTGGGTGATTTGCCCACTGCTGGGTCCTGGGTAGTGCAAAGCCACAGTCTTAAAGTGGGTGGTTTGCCCACTGCTTGCTCCTGGGGAGTGCAAGGCCACAGTCTCTCAAGTGGATGGCTTCTTACACTGGTTCGTGAGGGGGCATTGTGCCCAGTGTGCTTCATCCTGGCAAGGAGGGGCTGAGTGGATGGTTTCTTCCACTGGTTCTGGAGGGGGCCTTGTGCCCACTGTGCTTCATCCTGGCAAGAAGGAGCTGAGTGGATGCCTTCTTCCACTGGTTCTGGAGGGGGCCTTGTGCCCAGTGTGCTTCATCCTGGAGGGGCTGAGTGGATGGCTTCTTCCAATGGTTCTGGAGGGGGCATTGCGCCCTGTGATGCAGATCTTTTGGAGTGCAAGGTAATAGTCTCTCACCTGGGTGTCACAACAACAGCGTTTGCAGGGGCCAGGATGCACTGCAGCACATGTAGTCACCACTACACACTGCTCTCTGGCGGTGACAGCTGCTCAGTGTATGCCAGTTGCGCTGCAGGTGGCGGTGCTGGCAGTTGTGGTGGTAGCCTCCAGGCCTTCACCTGCAGCCTCGGACGGCTGCCACAGGGGCTGCTTCTACTGGCAGTGGTGCTGCTTGCGGCGGTGCAGGTGGCATGCTAGCTGCAGTGTAGGTGGCGGTGCTGGCCGTGGTGCAGGTGGCGGTGCTGGCAGTTGTGGTGGTAGCCTCCAGGCCTTCACCTGCAGCCTTGGATGGCTGCCCACTGGGGCTGCTGCTGCCAGTGCTGCTGCTTGTGGTGATACAGGTGGCGGTGCTGGCCGCAGTGCAGGTGGCGATACTTGCAGTTGTGGTGGTAGCCTCCCGGCCTTCACCTGCAGCCTCGGACAGCTGAAGTGCCATGGCTGGTGTTCTGTGCCCCTTCCTGCCTTTGGCAGATGGTGGTGCCTCCTTGGTTCTGCCAGCTGGAGTCTTTGACTTGGCCTTGATGGCTGGTGGTGCCTCCTTCCCCTTGCTGGATGCTGTCCCCTTCTTGCCCTTGCCAGGTGGCGTGTCCTTGTTGGCCTTGGCAGGTGTTGGTGGCACACTGGCTGGGCTGACGGGTGCCTCCTTGGAGCCTCGCTGCATAAATTACAGTGGCCGTGGACTGGGTGGCTGGGGTGCTGGGCTGGTTTCTGGCCACCCTGGCCCGAGGAGAAGGACAGAGGGGAGGGGTAGGGAATAGGTCAACGTTGATGAGGAAAATCTTCTTAGGGACACTGGGGCGGGAAGAGGGTGAAGGTTTGGGAGTGGTTGTTGGAGGTGTCAGTTTGCCGTGTTTGGGTGCAGGTGCATGGGCTGGATGCTGTTGTGAGGTGGATGCCTGTTGGGTGGGTGTGTGCTTGCGTTTGTGTACTTTGGGAGGAGGGGTCACAGACACAGTGGGGGAGGACACAGGGAACATGTTAATGGATGTGGGGATGGTGACTGCCAGTGAGGGGCGTGTAGTGATAGGCATGCTGGTAATGGAGGTAGTGGATGAGGATGTAGTACATGCAGGTGTGAGTGTAGAGGCTACTGGGAGGTAGGTGGATGATGAGGAGGAGGGGGACACAGTGGAGGCAGTGGATGTTGGTGTGTATGCATGGGGATGGTGCTTGTGTGAGTGCCTGTGAAGTGAAGTGTGGTGCGTGTGTTTGCTGAGCCACTTCTGTGTGTTGATTTGGGTGATTGCTGGTCTGAAGGTGTGCTTGGGATAGGCTGGGGTTGAGGGGATTGGGACTGGGTAGAGGAAGTTGGAGGGGGAGGCTGGAGACAGGGACAATGGCTGCCATCAGTGTGGAGGCCAGAGCCTGGAATGCTCTCTGTTGGGCCGCCAGGCAGAGTGAATGCCCTTGAGGTATGCATTTGTTTGTTGCAAATGCCCTGCTACACCCTGGATGGAATTCAGTATGGTTGACTGCCCAACAGTGAGTGATCTCAGGAGGTCAATAGCCTCTTCACTGAGGGCAGCAGGGCTGACTGGGGCAGAGCCTGAGGTGCCTGGGGCGAAGGAGATGCCCACCCTCCTGGGTGAGCGGGCATGGGAAACACGCTGAGGGGCTGCTGGGAGGGCGGTGCTGGTACGGGAGTGGCGGCTGTAGCTGTTGTTGGGGGTGGGCACCTAGCCAGGTAGCTTCCATCGGAGGATGAGTAGCTGTGTGTAGTGTCCCCTCCAGTCTCCGTCGCGGTGCTCCCCTCGCCCTCCATCCCACTGGTGCGCTCACCGTTGGTGCATTCGGCCTCCAGGCCCATGAGGGATGCATCTCCCTCTGTCACCGGTGCCTCTGCTCCTCCGCCATATGATGCTAATGCACACAAGGACAGGGTGACAAAACAAGAAGGAGAGGGAGAGACAGAGGAGTCACTTGGTCAATGCCAGCAACAACACTACCATTGTTGTACACAACACACAGGGATCAGCCCTATGCACTAGGCCATGCACTACCAGTTACAATGCTAGTCACCAGCCCATGAGGTACAATGCCTAATGCCAATAGCTGCACACCTGAAACCCACCGGACCCTGCCCAGTAGTAGATGCCCACTAACACTATTGGGGTTGGAGTGCTTCAGATCCTGTCCAACATGGGACCTACCATGCCATGTTCGCTCTGGCCTAGGGGCACCTACAGCCCACATCCCCCACCCAGGTAAAACCTTAACGCACGCAAAGTCATGATTCTGAATCAGTACTCACCACCCTGTGGCTGCTGTGATGCCTTCAAGCGCCCATCTACCTCCGGATAGGCCACCACCAGGATGCGGAACATCAGGGGGGGCTGGGTACGACGGGCACCCCTTCCTCGTTGGGAGGTCAACCCCAGCTGGGCCTCCGCCGTCTTCCTTGCCCAGCGGCGCAGGTCCTCCCACCATTTCAGGCAGTGGGTGCTCCGCCTGTCAAAGACCCCCAGGGTCTGCACCTCCTTGGCAATGGCATGCCAAATACCCTTTTTCTGATGGGCGCTGACCTGCAGAAAAATATGCATAGAAAAAGGTATGAGTCATACCCTCCTGTTGCATTCCTGGCCCACCATATACCTCCCATCCCCTTACGCACAGACATTGACCACCAGACATGGAGCACTCTGCCCAGGACCCCTCAGACCCCCTACACGAGGCTTACACACACAGCAATCCATACATTCATGGCCCACGCATCATGCTCACAGTGTACTCACATGTTTATCCGGAGGACCATAGAGTAAACTGTACTGGGGTAGGACCCCATCCACCACTCTCTCCAACTCCTCCGAAGTGAAGGAGGGGGCCCTTTCCCCAGACACTCGAGCCATTGTTGCTTCCTGGCACAGGTCACAGCAGCACTTGCAGTGTAGGTCCTCTCTTGTTGAAGGTCAGGTAGCAAGTGAGTGAACAGATAGAAAATGGCGGTCACGTCTGCGGCGGTGCGTACCGTCACCGCCGGCGTACATTGCCATTGGCTCCTGGAACACATAGGGTCCAATGATAACCAATGCAAAGTTGCGTGGCGGTCATTGACCGCCGACCGCAACTGCGCACAACGCCAGCGGAATTACCTCATTTCCACTTGGCTCTCCTCACAGGTCAGGCAGCCTCCATTTCGGGGGGGCACAGGCCATGGCACCAAACTGCGTCACAGCAGACATTGGCACATCAACTGACTCTTGAGTTCACATACTGTTAGTGTAAAGGAAGAAATGCATATTTAATTTAACATATGTGTGAATATGACCCTCTGCTCACCGTTTTTCACCCTAGAGTTCAACCGCTGAGGATGAATAGGAGATGGAGACATCCCCTCGTGTGCAGACCCCTGGTGGACCTGGCGACAATGGAGGACAGGCACATTATCCTGACCTACAGACTTGATAGGGCCACAATCCAAGAACAATTGGAGCCAGACCTGATTTCAGCTGTCCGCCAGCCCACAGGTATCCCCCCTCTAGTGCAGGTCCTGTCAGTGCTCCATTTCCTGACAAGTGGTTCCTTCCAAGCGACAGTGACCATGGCATCAGGGATGTGTCAGCCAATGTTCTCCAACGTGCTGACCAGGGTGTTGTCTGCTGTGCTGAAACACATGCGCAGCTACAACGTATTCCCCCAGGTGGAGGATTTGGCCACAGTGAAGGCTGAATTTTATGCACTGGGACATATCCCCAACATCATTGGTGCCATTGATGGTACACATATTGCATTTGTTCCCCCCCCACGGAGAAATGAACAAGTGTTCAGGAATAGAAAAAGCTTTCACTCTCTGAATGTGCAGATGGTGTGTTTGGTGGACCAGTACATCTCCCATGTCAATGCCAAGTATCCTGGCTCTGTGCATGATGCCTTTATCTTGAGGAATAGCAGCATTCCATATGTGATGTCTCAACTCCAGAAGCATCGGGTGTGGCTGATAGGTGAGCCCATGGTCCCCACCCAGTTGATGTAGGTATATGGGTGTGGGTTTAGCCCTAAGGGTAAGTGTCTGGCTAACAGGTATCCCTCGATGTTTACAGGTGACTCTGGTTTCCCCATCCTCTCATGGTTACTGACCCCTGTGAGGAATGCCAGGACAAGGGCAGAGGAACGTTACAATGAGGCACATGGGCGAACAAGGAGGATCATTGAGAGAACGTTTGGCCTCTTGAAAGCCAGATTCCGGTGCCTCCATCTGACAGGTGGATCCCTGTACTACTCACCCAAGAGTTGTGCCAGATCATCATTTCATGTTGCATGTTGCACAACCTGGCCTTAAGACACCAGGTGCCTTTTCTGCAGGAGGATGAGGCTGGAGATGGTCATGTGGCAGTGGGGGAGCCTGTGGACAGTGATGAAGAGGAGGCAGAGGAAAAAGATGTGGACAACAGAAGTACACTCATTCAACAGTACTTCCGGTGACACACAGGTAAGACACTGTAACTTCACCTTCCATTGCAGTTTTGTGGTTGACATTGAACATGGCAGCCTGATTTCCCTATTTCTATGGCCACTTACTGTACCCTTTGGCATCTCTATTTTCAGATCTCTGTGCCCCACTCTGGCTCCTGGTGTGTTTAGTGCTGCCCGCTACAGGTTATACCTCTGTTAATATCACAGTAGATTAGAAATGCAATGTTTACAGTTTGTGAAACTAATACATTTGTCATACAAACCACAGACTCCATACTTGAATTTGTTCAAAGGGTGTTTATTTATGTGCTAATAAGTGGAGGGGGTATTGCAATGGGCTGGGTTGCTGATGGAGGAAAGTCCAGGGTAAAGTCCAGTCTATTTGTATCACCGGATCATTGTCCAAGGAGCCATAGGAAGGGGAGCAATGGCAGTTCAAGGTGGACAGGGTGACAGAGTGGGACACAAGGGTGACAATCAGGAGAGTCTTATTTCCTGGCGGGGGACTTGGCAATAGTCTCGGGATTCTGCCTGGATCGCAGGGACTATTTGCGTGGTTCTCCTTCTGCAGGGGTGGGGTGCTAGTGGCCTGTTGGTCCTGTGGCGGGGCCTCCTGTCCACTAGCGGAGGTGGAGGGCTGTCCATCAGTGTGGCTAGTGTCAGGGGCCCGTTGGTGTACCACTGCCTCCCTCGTGGTGTTGACCATGTCTGTCAGCACCCCTGCAATGGTGACCAGGGTGGTGTGGATGTCTTTCAGGTCCTCCATGATCCCCAGGTACTGTCCATCCTGCAGCCGCTGGGTCTCCTGCAACTTGTGGAGTATCTGGCCCATTGTCTCCTGGGAATGGTGTTATGCTCCCAGGATCCCTGTAAGTGCCTCGTGGAGAGTGGGTTCCCTGGGCCTGTCCTCAGTCCTGTCGCACAGCAGTCCTCCCAGCTTCCCTGTTGTCCTGTGCCTCTGTCCCCTGAACCGTGTGCCCACTGACCCCAGGTGCCTGATCGTCCTGTGTTTGTGGGGTTGCCTCGGGTCTCTATAGTGGTTGACACACTGCTGACTGACGTGTACTGGGGACAGAGGGATGGGCCCACTGGGTGGGTGCTGTGCTGGTGTTTCCTGAGTGGGTGGTTCTGTGGTGGTTTGGGACTGTGGCTGGGTAATCAACTGCCCACAGGTCATGATGGGCCAGTTTGGTCATCATGATCCAGGCATGCAGAGCTTCTGTCATTATTGTGAGCCTCTTCGCGGGGGTACTGGATGTTGCTGGCACCTCCTCTCTGGTGACGTTGAGTGGGGGTCCTGTGGGGATGTAAATGCAGTGTTATTGTATCTGCGTGTACCATCTTGTGCATGGATATGTTTCCCTCTATGGTTGTTATTAGCAAGGCAGCTTTGGCTAGTGTGCGTTGTGCTTGTTTTGGCCAAGTGATTGTCACTAGTGTGCATGCTGTGGTGATGGGTGTCCATGCACGTCTGTGATGGGGATCCATGCATTGGTGTTGCATGCAGGGCTTGGTATTGGGATGGGTGGGTTGTGATGGTGGGGTATATGTGAGGTGGTGGAGTGATGGGGGGAGAGAGTAGGGGTAGGAGTTTGTGATGGCATGCAGGTGGGGGGGAGTAGTAAAGATTTGACTTACCAGAGTCCAGTCCTCCTGCTACTCCTGCGAGGCTCTCAGGATGCATGATCGCCAAGACTTGCTCCTCCCATGTTGTTAGTTGTGGGGGAGAAGGTGGAGGTCCACCGCCAGTCCTCTGTACAGCTACCTGATGTCTTGCAACCACGGAACGCACTTTCCCCCATAGATCGTTCCACCTCTTCCTGATGTCATCCCTTGTTCTTGGGTGCTGCCCCATGGCGTTGACCCTGCCCACGATCCTCCGCCATTGCTCCATCTTCCTAGCAATGGACTTCTGCTGCATCTGTGATCCGAATAGCTGTGGCTCTACCCAGATGATTTTCTCCACCATGATCCTTAGCTCCTCCTCTGAGAACCTGGGGTGTCTGTGTGGTGCCATGGGTGTAGTGTGAGTGGTATGTGTGAGGGTGTGTTGGTTGATGTGTTGGGGTGTGTGCTGTGAGGTGCATGGATGGTGTATGGGTGATGGTGTTATGTGGCTCAGATTCAGTGGGTGCTCCTGGCTTGTCTCTCTCTCAGTTGGCAATTTTTTTTCATTGTAAGGTGTTGTGGGTAATGTGTGTGTGTGTTTTATATTGGATTGGGTGTGTGGGTGTGGTGTGTGTATGTGTGTCAGGTGTGTGTATTTGTAATTGGCCAATGTGGTGTAGTTTTGTTAGCGTGTGTGTATTTTGAGCGTGGCAGTGTGTACCGCCAATGGTTTACTGTGGTTGAATGACCGCCGCTGTGATTCGTGGGTCGTGATACTGTGGGCGTATTTCTGTTGGCGTACCGGTGTGGGTTCTGGTACGGCCAGTTTGTCACTGACCTTTGGTCTGGCGGATTTGTGTGGGTGTCTATATAGTGGTGGATTTCTCTCTGTGGGTCATAATACTCGTAGCGGTATACCGCCGCGGTCATGGTATGTTGGCAGCCGTCAGCACGGCGGGAAGCGGCATTTACCGCCAATGTTGTAATGAGGGCCTAAACGTCACACACTGTTCATAAGCAGCCTCTGGAATGTAGTTAAGCTAGGGTGCAGACGATCGGAGGGACAGAATATAATCTAAAAAAAGATGATAGAATGCACACCTTATTTCACATGATCAACCATTATTCAGAATGCTCAGTGGCAAACTTTTGACGTGCAGACTGCAACAGCACCAGTGATAAATTTCAAAAACAGCTGGTGCGTCATCACGCACCAGGCCGAAGCAGCACAGCCCTGTAGACACTAGTCATGTAAATCAATGAGGATCCAGTTTTCATCCATAATAATCCACATTTATTCCATATACTTTAATTATCACATAGGAAAAGTAATTCCAAACTTGAATACTGAAGCAATGCCTATCCAGGCCTTTATCAGCAGCACATTAGAATCCACATATCGTCTTTGGTAACTCTATGCACGTTTCCCAATGCATTTTGGGCAAAAAGCAGCCTTGTCAGGGGTAGCTAAAAATATATAGGGGACCAGTCAACAACCTTAAATAATCTCTTAAATCAAAAACATAGAAGACAAATTAACCATGTGCAACATACACGTGATTAAAAACTATCACCAAATCACATAACCACCAGGTACACCACAAAATACAGGCTTTAGAAAAAACTGACGTGATTTTTAACAAATAAAAATTCATATATGTGCTAGTACAACATAAATAATACATAAATAAAATGTCCCAATGCTGAACAGAACCATGCATGAAGCAGTGTGCACAAAACAATCATAAATAAAACACTGAACTCACGATGCTCGGAATGTATAATCTATATCTCCAATCTCTCAGTGCCACAATCAGTAGCGTAATCTCCCTGCTCAAACTCTATCAAACCAACGTGTTTATGAGTGAGATCAGCTGATCATGAATACGGCCCCTGTGAACACCCCAGTTGTTACTCATCCAATTAAAACAAACAGTGCGGTTTAAACAAAACACGTGCTCATGCAGACAGACCAAGAAATTAACATTAAAAAAAATAGGAAAGCCATGAACTCTAACCAGGTCCTACACTACTTATTTCTGCATGAAAAGGTTTGTTTTGTCAGGTCAAAATGAATGTTTGAAAACTGCACTAAAGGCTGCAATGCAATGCCTGAGGCATGTTTTACAGTGGGCAGCACGGAGACTGATGCCGCTCAGTTGTAGGACCTATGCATTTTTAATACTATAAACTAGGTTCGTATTAGTAATTTAAATGGGCCAATCAGATTATACCAATTTTATCATATTTAAAAAGAACTCAAGCCCTTTACTACTGGTTAGCAGGAGTAAAGTGTGCAGAGTTCTAAAAGTCACCAAAACTGGGTTCAGCAAACAAAGCAAACATCTGGGATACCACACAGAAAGGGCCAGGTCCAACAGTGCCAATCCCTGTGGTTAACTGAGGTGATGCAAACAGGCACCATTCTGATAAAAAGGGCCTGATTTAAAAAATGTTGCACAACCAAGATCAACTCACATACCCATATGGTGCTACCAGTGGGTGGAAATGGCAGGTTCCAATTCATGGAATCATGATCTGAGGGTATTGACACCACAGATGGAAATTAAGGTGGTGGAAAATCTGTAAGTGTGGTGATTTTTCAATAGTCACAGCTCTGCAAAACTTTTTTGTGGCAACGTTACAATACCTGTAATACTTGGCAAGAAAATGGACATTTACAAAGAGCAGGTCTGTTTTATTTTAACTTTTAGTGGAGAAATTCTTAACTATTGCCCGAAGGTGGCCAGGCCATATTTGTGGTTGTGGTTGGTACCACTGTATACAAAACATAAACTGAACCACAACTGTCCCCTGACGTACAAACTATGCTGTGAAGGAGTGATGCATCTTGGATGTCATGAGCAGAAGTTGTTTGGAACTGAGGAGGTCTGCATTCTCACTGCTGTAGGGCCGGCTTTAGAGCTGGTGGTGCCCTGTGTGACAGTCTTACTTGACACTCCCCTCATGACCTCCTTCTCCATGAATTCCCTCACTGCCACTCTCCAACAGTGCACCTCATCTCTCCATGACCTCATTCTGACATACATTTCATGTTTTTTATAGCGTTACCCACAGTTCACTCATACTCAGTTCTGTGACATGCATAGTGCAAGTTATTTGCAGCAGGCACATTAACCATCTGTGCTACCTTTCAATGAGTCAACACTGTCACTAGACAAAATTCGATCTCTTACCTGTAGGAACCTTCATCACCAGAGTTATCTTGACATGTTAAATGTTACCTGAAAACTGCTGGAAGCACAAGGAAGTTCACCTACTTTTAAACCAATTTTATTTTTAAACACATCCACCCCTCCCCCCATCACCACCACCACCAAAGTCAGCGTCAGGTGTGGCTGCACCAGTCGCACCACCCTAAAGTCAGCCTTGCGCTTCTGCTTGTTCTTGTTGTGGCTCAGAGTCACAGCGTAAAGTCAAACATTGTGTATACTTCTCAGGATTGTCCCTCCACTGCCTGATTGTGATTACATTTGCAAGTGGCCAGGGTACAGTGTCAGTCTTGTCGTGGATCGAGAGATATACAACCAAGATCCTTTCTCTGTGAGAGCTAGACCTAAAGCCACCGATGCAGGAGCCAGTGTGTGTCTGTAGCAGAGCGGAAGTCTCTCCTCTTGATGTGCTCTGGGTATAAGATCCTACGTGGAGTTCCATCCGGGCAATTGCACTGTCTGGACTGTGTTAGGTGAAGGAATCTGTGGATTTGCAGTGCTCTGACACCTTGAGAAGGAATCTGCAGATGATTCTCTGCTGACGGGTGCAGTTTAGACAGCAGTAGATGTGAAGCTTCGAAGATTGGTAATAGTGAAGGAATTACCTTAAGCTGGGATTATCTGGCGGAACCGGAAGCAGGTAGCTGATTCGGCAGAGTTCGACTGAGCCATGGAACGGCCGCGGTAGCGGCAGCAGGCCCTTCAGGAGTGGGGCCCGACCTGGAGCCGGATTCGCTTGTGGCTGCCTGCAACCCGGCATAGCGGCACAGCGGCACCCCCCCTCCCTCAAGGAGAGATCAAGGAGCGGCAAAACACGGAGGGCAGCGGACCCGGATCCACTCCCGGCTATTTGCAGCCCAGCACAGTAGCGCTGCCCCCACTCCCACGGAGAATTCAAGGAGTGGTAAACGCGGGGCAGGATCCCTGCCTCATCACTCTGCTCACTGAAGCGGCAGCCAGCCGGAAACTAAGCCGGAACCAAGCCACACGTGGAAACGCCAGACGCCTGAGACAACAAACACTTGGCAGAAGGGGCAAGCAAGGCGTGTGGCGTTACTGCAATTGTAAAGTTTAACGAACGACTCCAGACAGGAAGTGCCGAGCCGCTGCCCGGAGCACGTCGCGCACACATCCCCTCCCAGCCAGCAGTGGCTGCACAGAGCGCACCGGGACAGACCACTAGCACCCAGCCACCGACGAGCAGCACACCCAGCCGCGGAGAGCCGCTGCTTGAGCCGCAGCTTGTGGTAAGGGAGGGCCGCGGGGGTAGAGCCGCGCAGGGACACGAACAATTGCCTGGTTCTGCTCGCATATTCACAGCGGTACCTGCGCCAATCACAGCAAGTGCAGGGTGGACTCAAGCCGGTGCGTCACACGTGCGCTGGGCTCCTAAACTACAACATACGCGGGGTTCTTCCGGATAGTAACTACACACATGTTTATATATACGTTTATATATACACATTCAGACAGTCCCTGGCGCAACAGCTGAAGGCCGTCATTGCCAGAAAATTGAGTGCACAGGAGGGGCTCTGCAGTGTGTGTTAGTGTATGGCAGGAGGAGGGGCTCATCTTAAACCTAACAACGAAACTGTGGAAGGAGCGCGTCGACCTCGGATGCTCCTCCAGCGCTACTAGAGGAGGAGTGATTACTACGTCTGCCAAAAGCACAGTCCGGTTGAAACTACAGCCTATCAGCTTGTCGTTCTTATTCAGTTGGAACTGTCTCCATCCTCACTTTTGGTTATCTTTTGATTATCTAAAACCCCAGTCTCCCTTCACATCTCTCCTTTCTGTAAGCAACGGAACTGGAAACGTCTTGGTTGGTCACTTACGTCACGAGGCCAAGTCAGAGGTTACAGTGAATCTACCTACGCCCGCCCGTATCGTGTTGCATACCTGTGTACCCCTGTGGGTACCCCTGTGGTCCTCAGGGCTGCTGTTCCTTCTGCTGGCCTCCACGTCTCCCCCCCGCCGTCGCCTGACATCGCGACCGCTGTGTGGGGGGAGCGTTTGACGGGACAGGACGGGACTACATTACCTAGGTCCCCTTGCACCCCGGAAGCAGAACCAACGCATTTTGCGCACCCGAAGGCGCTATTAAACTGATCTTGCCCCTGGCTGAGCGGGACCGGGCTAAGCCAGGGCAAAGGGCGGGCCGCTGTGTGGCCGTTAGGGGGGCCGGAAGGGGTCGGGCTGGGCCAATTCGCTAAGCTGTCAATTGCTTCTATCTAATCTGATAACGCTTTAGTAAGCTGTATACTTGGGCTCTATTTAATTGAGTTATTGTGCCTTCTGGGTCATACACACTGTTGTTCTGTGTTATTGCTGATATATGTAGGTGCCCTATACTGTATTACGATATAAAAGCACTGTGCAGGGCTTTAAATACTAGACAGTCCATCGAGTATCTTATCGATTCTAGTAGTGGTTGTTATATACGTGAGGGTGGTGTAGAATGACTAAAAATATTTCCACCCTGGATAATTACCTGGTTAAAATGGTGAGCAAGATAAACATTGACAGAAGGAAATCCTTAGGGAAGGAGCCCACCTCAGAAATTTTTTCATCTGTAGATGATGGCAGCGGTTCTATTATGGTGGATCCCCTTAATATTGAAGCTTTCCCCTTGGAAAACTCAGCCATTTTACCCTTAGTCTTAGAACCACCAATTCAAGACTCATTTGAGCCCCCGAGTGAGTCTGCATTGTCTCACTCTCCTCCTAAGAGAGCTGTTAGAAAATGCAGAAAAACGCAAATTAAGCGGGGGAACATACATCTTAAACCAACGATAGAATATAGTCATAGAAGTAATGTAGCTAATAACGAGATTATAATTAATAAGGACGAGGTGAATTGTGATCTCTTGGGTCACATCGCTAAGCTATTTGAGGAAAAACTAGACCTTATGACTAAACCTCTTATGGAAAAAATTGAATTGTTATCTACGGAGGTATCTAGGTTGGGTGGTCTTTTAGATAAGATGTGTAAGGAACAGACTATGAAACAGTCTGAGCTACCTGTCCAATCCGGTAACTCTGCACAATTGGTTGTAGCACAGAGGTCATGTTTACCAGAATCCAGGGAGCCACCATGTATGGTGGATAGTACCTCTCATATGAAAGCAGCTGCATCTAATATCGTGAGGTACACTACTCCCGTGAACAGACCAAATCATATTAATCTTCCACCTGATTGTGAACCATATGTCATAGTCCTTTCGAATGTTCCTCCCTTAGACCCAACAGCAATGAATTTCCGTGAGGAATCACATGATTCTCTCAAATGGAAATCAGTTGCTTGGTTAAACAAAAACTGTGGTTTCCCCCCACATCTATCAGATCATATACTGTCTACTAGACGGGTACCATGGATTGGAAACGCGAGGAAAAAATGTAAGGGGGATTGTGTAATTGTTAATTTTAGGCACCCTCAACATGTTGCGACTGTTCTTCTTAGAGCAGCTTCTTTGGATGTAGAGGAGTCTGACGTGGGGGTGCACCCTCTGGGTTATTTTTATAGACACTTAGCCAGTACATCAGAATTTTCTAAAAAACACAGACTCTTGACTAATAGAAGAAACACAAATTTTAATACTCCTATTGAAAATAGATTCTCGGTACTGAGTACTTTGGATGAAAACGATTGACTCCCACGAGCAGGGGAATCTATCACAGAAATGTTAGTATATACCCAGACGTGGGAACAAAAACAGAGTATAGAATATTTAGAACTGAAACTTATAGTACCTTCGAGCCCCAGAAATGTACGGACAGTTAAACTGGTAAACAGCGTTAAATCCCCTTATTCCATTTTGAGTGAGGTAATCAGTTTGGGCGTACCGGATAAGTGCCTTACAGTGACTACGGAGGTTAATGACATTAGTAAAGACTATAATCAAGACAAAGAGTTAAATCCTTTAGTTGAACCAGAGGATGTTGCAGAAAAAGACAACTTACCTATAGTATTAGATTCACCCTATGTAAAAGGGAAAACAAATATTAGACTGATATCTTGGAATATTGCTGGCTTAGCCAGGAACCTTGAGGATGTGGTATGGTGTTCCTATATTGAGAATCACGATATCATATTCCTACAGGAAACTTGGATGGTTGAAATCCCCCATAGGTTGGGGTATAAAACATACTGTTCTTATGCTATTCCATCAACTAGAGGTAGAGCCTCAGGGGGGCTGGTTATCTGGGTTAAAGTGACTCTAGAAATAGATGTCACCCAGCTATCCATCCCCTCTCCGGACCTACTAGCCCTTAAAATTGATACAAGAGGGAAAGAAACTATACATTTAGTAAATATATATAATAGACCGTCCCCATCTAACAAGGAATCAGAGGTGGTAGAACTCTTGGATTCCTTTTTAGATTCATTAGGAGATAATGCAAAGGTGTTAGTTGGTGGGGACTTTAACTGTAAATATGAGCCTGTCTTGGGGTTGGAAAAACTACTTGATGAACAAGATGCCGCTAATGATATCTTGCCCTTAGAATCTGTAAGTTCAGTTAAAAGCACAAAAGCCGCCTTACAGATTTTACAGTTGACTGTGGCACATGATCTAAGGGCTTGTAATGGTCGATTCCGATCAGACAGACCAGCAGCTCCAACATATTTTAAGGGAAATTCCAGGTCACATATAGATTTTGTAATGGCTACCTGGAATATATGGGACCAAATAACTGATTTCAAGATAGACCATAGGACGGAGAGTGATCATTTCCCCCTCCAACTATGGCTAGACTCTCAATCATTTATTATTAGATCCGAAGAAGAGACCCTATTAAATACCACGGTCGCGGAGCTAGAGGTAACCAATAACAGGCGTGCTCTAAGATGGCCATATATCTTGGGAACAGAAAAGACGCTGATAAATATTTACAATGTATTTACTGAAACGGTAGGAGACTTACAGTCAGCATTAGTGGGAACACAAGCTGTTCTGGATTTACATCTTAAGCAGGTAGATGCACTAACTCCACTAGTGAGTAAAATTTATAAAAAAGATGGTAATAGGATAAGGAACCACCTTGAGACAGCGAACCCATGGTATAATAAAGATTGTCGAATAGCAAAATCAAGATTGATCCAGGCAGTAAAATCCGGGAACTGTTTGGATATAAAAAGCAGTAGACTAGCCTACAAAAACACTAAGGCCCAAGCTAAAAAAGTATGGGATGAAAGTTTTTGGGAAGATCTCTTGAGTGCAGCTAAGTCACGGGATCAGAGCATGTTCTGGAATTTAATCGCTAAGGGAAATAAGCAGGGTAGATCAACAAAGGATATTTACCTAGATGAAAATACTTGGTGTGATCACTTCACTAAGCTCTATGCTAACAAAAAGGAGAGTTTGCCCTTCGGGGACTATGAGACAAACTTAGAAATGAGTATTGCTCCATTATCTTTTAGTTTAGAAGAAACTAATAAGGCTTTATTAGCTGTGAAAATGGGCAAAGCCCCAGGCCCTGATAAAATTCCCGGCGATTTACTAAAATATGATGTGGATGTGTGGGGGCCTTATATAAATTACCTGAGTAATTCCATTGTGGCAGGCACACCGATCCCCGATTCATGGAAAGGGGCAGAAATCATAACAATTTTTAAAAAAGGTGATCGCTATGATCCAAGTAACTACCGCCCAATAAGTTTAATAGACCTTTTTCAAAAGATATATGCCAGACACATTTTAAATAGGCTTTTAGATTGGATTGAAGAGACTAAAATATTAACCAAATATCAGGCTGGTTTTAGAATAAAAACCAGTACGGTTGACCAGGTGTTTAGGTTTATGTGCATCTGTTGGAAGTATATAAACATAAGGAAGGGTAGTCTCTATGTGGCATTTGTGGATCTAAGGACCGCCTTTGATCTTGTTCCGCGCAACTTGTTGTGGATTACATTAAGGAACATGGCGGTCCCTGGGGAACTACTAAAAGAACTTATCAAGCTTCACACAGGGAACTATGCAAAAATTAGATGGGGAAAAGAAGGTGAAACCTCAAGGGCCATACCTGTAGATTGTGGTGTGCGCCAAGGTTGCGTGTTAGCACCTACACTCTTCTCATTATATGTTAATGATATTCCAAGCTATTTAAGGAATTGTGTACATGACTCCCCGAAGCTAGGTGGTGAGCCGGTTACGGCATTATTATTTGCCGATGATACCAT
Source organism: Pleurodeles waltl (assembly GCF_031143425.1). NCBI lineage: Eukaryota > Metazoa > Chordata > Amphibia > Caudata > Salamandridae > Pleurodeles > Pleurodeles waltl. The sequence goes on from NC_090438.1 coordinate 601,102,087, forward strand.
CCTTATTTCTCAAACTCCGAGAGGTTTGCAAAATTTGGTGGATTCTTTCCAGAAGTATTGTGTGGGGAAGGGGCTAGAAATAAATCCTACCAAAACTAAGTATATGTCCATAAACCCCAAGAAATCCCCAGGAATAATCTGTCCTTGGAGAATCAAAAACTGGAACAGGTAGGGAGCTTTAATTATTTGGGGTTAATGCTGGATAGTAACCTGTCCTGGAAAGGACAGATGGATAAAAGCATCTTATCCCTTAAACAAAACTCGATGCCTATTTTAAAAGTACACGGTGCTAGTTATTCTAAAGCAATTTCACCGGCACTTGAAGTATATAAAGCGAAGGCCCAATCGGCCGCCCTTTATGGTGCTGAACTCTGGGGCTACTATTGTAACAATAATTTTGGAAAAACGGAAAACCACTTTGTACGAAGGCTACTTAAAATACCGACAAGAACTCCTCTAGTACCTGTTTTCCTTGATATTAACCTTAAAAGAGCAGACTATCAAGCATTATTAAGACCACTACTGTATTGGGTTAGGTTATGGGTAACCCCGGAGTTGAGTGATTACAAGAGTGGACTGACTGAATTAATCTAAGTGGTATGAGAGATTAGGTTTATCACACCTATGGGAAGTTCCTCAGAATATGACAACAAGTACCAGGAAATATGTAAAGGACACCTTTTGGTCTTATGTCAACGGAGAGCTATTGCATAGTTCATCGATTGGTATTTTGACTTTGAATTTTTTGAACATAAAAGATACACCTAACTTCTAACAATTTTTGGATGAGATCGGTCCTCCACTGGCAAAAAAAAAACTATACTTACAGTTTAGGTATGGGGTCTTACAGACTAATGCATACACATGCAATTGGGGAGGGGTAAAAGGTTGTGAATTGTGCACCCTCTGTACTTTAGGGGCTAAAGAAGATGTTGCTCATCTACTCTTCTTTTGCCCAGTATACAAGAAACCAAGGGATTGTTGGATCAAACCCGTTTGTAAATATGTGGGGGTTAGATCCTACAAAGAAGCAGAGCGCATATTTCAGTCTAATACTTCACAATTAGTGGTGTTTGGCACGAGTAGATTTTTATTTAATGTGTACCTTATCAGGAAACGACTTTCCCGTCCTTGTATAGTTATATGATGCACTCTTTCTTCGATCCAAGTTAATTAATTTTTTAGTTCTGGCTTTTAATTCATTTATAAATTGTTATTTATATTTTTATATGCGGTACTGCTTAATCATGGAGACATCCATATTTTTCTAGCCAACTATATGTATTTTATTTTATATCTAATTGTGAAATGTATACATGTATGTTGTATTTATCTCTTGTCTTGACTTTTATGGCAATATTTGCCGAAATAAAGTTTAACGAACGAAAGTTTAACGAACGAACCTTAAAGGCACTTATGTTTTTAAATAACATTGGCTGTTGGCTGAACCTCACTTATTTTTTCCAGATTGTCATACTGCAAGAGCTTCAAGAATTTATTTCATGATTTTCGTATTGCTCACAAACCCTAAGGTGTCAGCCCACTGAAAATCCACAACATGGATACAGAGCACCTGTACAAACAACAAATTAGCAAACAGAGTCATCGATGTGCCATAACAGAAAATTGGGGTAACATATCAAGCTGCAGTGCATAATGGTGCTGATTGTACTGCTGACTGTAAAGAAAGAAGCGTGTGAAGAACGGGACACCAGGGGGTAAGAGTGTAAGAGCATGATAGTGTGATAGAGTGTAAGAAAAAATGAACAAGAGAAGGATGATCGGTTGTGGGGGTTGAGGGTTTTGGGGGACAGGATAAGTTGCCAGTAGAAACATAGTATGGGTGCAGTCGAAAAAGGTAAAAGATTGGAAAAGAGGTAAGAGGAAAGATGCACGTTTCACATTTATTTAATCAGGAAAGAGGGAGCTAGTTAAAATAGAGTTTGCATAAGTGAGCTTTCAGATTTTTTCGAAAAGTCAATAGGGTTTTGTCACATCTCAAATTGATAAGTGCTGATACAGAGAAGGCTTGCACTGCAACATTTCCTGTTTTATTTTTCTTTTGTTTCTAGGTAGAAGTTGTCAAATCTTCATAGGTACATGCTGGCACAAGACAATCTGATGAAGTCTCTGAGATGCTTGAGTTGCTGTAGGTGAATTGCTTTACATACAAGACACGCTGATTTAAAGATGCCTCAGCACCAGCGTAATATGGTCATAATTTCTGGTACTGGACATCAGCCCTCTGCTGAATGAAGAACTGGATTCAATGGCGGAAGGTAGGCTAGTGACGAACCATACAAACATGAATTCCTGTAAGCAAGTGTCATTAAAACAAAAGACTGATCGACATGCTGAAAGTCTTGAGGTTCCAGAATCTGTCTGAGTTTCTTTACAACATGTAAGGTAGCTCTAACTTTCATGGCTAGGTGTTCAATCTGTAGAATCATGGACAGATGCAAGTCAGTCCACATACCAATTGATTCCACTCCCAAGGAGGGAGAGATTCCATTATTGTGTCGAACTGTGAGCCAATCATTATAGTGTTTTGAGTCTTGTGGTCAATAAGTTAAAGTAATGTCTTTCTTCTCTGGGTTCAACTGGTTGTGTGTCATTTAATTTAATGCGAGCTAACACCATCCCCTAACGCCGTCCATCCATCATATGTAAGTAATGACGCACGATGGCGCTAAAGAATGGCTAGCGTCTAAAAAAAAAGCCGGTAGCCGGTGATGGATGCCATTAGGGGAAATGGAGTTAGTGGTCAAAAATGAAGGTCGGCTGATTAGCGGCAAAATATCTGCCGCTAGTCAGCCTAGCGTCATCTTTTGACTCACAAGCAGCCAAAAAATGACTCCTAAGTATAGACAGGAGTCATTACCACAACCCCAATGCTCACCACAGGGGACCAGTGTCCTCAGCACATCTCTAACATACCCAGTGGGCCAGTCAACCTGCAACTTACCTGGGATGGGCTCCCTCCTTCAGTAGTGTCCCTGTGGTGTGGGTGGTGGTGATGCTAGAGGTTGGGGTGGGCATCTTTGTACCCATTCCATGGTGTTTCCCCATGGAAATGGGCCTACCAGCATATTAACACCTGGTCTGACCAGGCGTTAAATATTGGCGCTAATTGGTCTTAGCGCCATTATTTAGTTCTGTCTCCTAGGTGCATGTCGTTTCAGCATCAGGAGTTAATTAGGGCGCTGGGGCTAGCGTCATTTTTAGGAAGGGAACGTCTACCTTGCATCTCATTGTCACAATGAGACGCAAAGTGGGTTTGCGCTTCCTGAAAATGGCGCTAACTCCAATATTTTGACGCTAGATGGGCGTAGCATCAAAATATAAATATGGAGTTAGGTTAGCACCACGTTAGCATCAAAATAAATTACGCTAACGTGACACAAGCTTTCCCTAAATGTGGGCCCTATTGTGTATGTCTAAGTTAACATACGTGTGATAATAATGATGCAAACAAGATTCTTATATCCGAGAACTGAAAGAGGAGCCTTCAATAATATGTTGGTGCACTTTGACAGGGAGTCAACGAGAAGAGCTTTCGAATACACTACCCACAACATCGTTATTCAAATTAGAGCTAATTAGCCTGACACTGGCATTGAATTACCTTTCTATGATCAATGAATGCAGAGGATTGCGCTTGAGCTCTATAATAAATGCTTGTGCATCTGAAATAGGAAAACACTCTCCTACTCTATTGCCACCGCCGATGTTGCAAAATGGGAGAGAGAGTCGTGCAGAAAACAATATTGTCCATTCATAACAACAAGTCCTGAAACACGGACACTCCGGCATACACCGAGGTGCAGGGGGGTCTAGGAAATCTAGTGGCATGTCTTGACAGTGAAAATCAGGCACACTGTTATCAACTGGTCGATCTTTCAATTAAGGATTAACATAGGCAACTAAGGCTCGCTAGATATGCACATATCGGTTTGATGATGCAAGAACACCCATTTCTGGCTTAAAATTTGATGCAAACCCCAAAGCTAGAATAGAGAAGAAACCAAAGTCCATTTGTCGTGCAGTGCAGACTGCAAGAAATGGCTCAGAGCGGCTCTCTGCTGAAAACATAATCGCTAAACTGCCATTCCAGAAAAAGGTAGTACTGCTCGCGGGCATTTTGGTGGAAATTGTATTGCTTAAATAGTTTGCTAATTTAAACATTTTCTATGGTTCTTTAGAAACTACTCATAGGTCCCTCTTCCAGCCCAAGTTCCGATGCCCATCATTCTTAAGCTTTTAAATTACAGGAACGAAGACATCGTACAGTGTTTTCCCTGAGAAAAAGAAGCCTTCAGCAATCAATAACTGTCACTCATATTTTTGCTAGCTTATTGCACAAAGTCGGGGAACTCACACTTCTTTCCACAAGTAAAGAATCTTCTCTGCAAATGGATTATCCACTACGCAATGTTATTTCCAGCCAAGATGTGAGTTGAGCTTTATAAGCCACAGCTCTTTAAGAACAGAGGAAATATTAAAGAGGTGCATTTCGTGCAGGTTATAGACTGATAATACATGCGGTCTAAATGAAACAGGTCTTTCTAGGAGTGACAGTAATACTGTAGTATTTTTCTCATTACAGCAAACGATTTCAATCTTGTGACTTACTTTCGGGTTACACATCATCAGATAATTTTCCTGCCATAAGTGATTGTACATGCCTTTGTTATTCGTGTACTCATGTTCTGATGCACCATGTTTTTCTTATTGCATATTTCTTCAAGTTCACTGTGACAGACTAGGGGGATCAGCACACTTAGGGATGACAGTATGAGCGGTTCTAGAGGCGCTTTGTAGTCATAGAAGCAGAGTTGGCAAAAAGTACCCTTGTGTATGTTTTTATTATCAGACCTCCATAAATTACTAGGGCCCTAATTAGAAGCGGTCTTTTAATAACTATGGAGCCAATAACAGAAGGTACGGGTCCCCTTGGCCTATTTCATGGTTTGCTGTCTAGTTGGACAAAGTGGTGGAAACCTACCACCTTCACCAAGAGTTAACGCAGCACCAGCACAGTGGTGGCAGTATACAGTGTAGTGATTAGTAGTAGTGAACAGGATCTTTTTACTCTGTGTCACTGAAGTGAGGTCTACAGGCTCACACATCTGTGTGCTTAACTCACCCATGGCATACATCAGGTAGATGTGGAAATCTGCATAGAGCAGGAGTAGTGACTCCACATGGTTGTATGTGTGCCTGCAGAAGGGTACAGGAACAGAGTAGTGCTGCGTAGCACATGTGAGATTGGTGCATGTGCTGAGTGTATGTATGCATGCCTGTGAGGAATACAAGACATGAAGGCTGTACTGCTGTGCAGTGCATACACATTGAGAACAAGAGCTAGGTGTATGTATACTTGCGTAAAATGCAATACATGAAGGGTGAAGCATTGTGCAAGGCTCACATGGTGAGTGTGTGCTGGCAGTGTGTGTGTTAAAATGAGGACATCCTGGTTGCACATAGAAAAGCTTCAGTGCTGAACAGTGTGTGTTCTGAACGCATGTGTACCTGTAAGTGAACAATGCATAGAGAAATTAGTGCTGGATAGTAAGTGTGCTGTGAGAGTACATTTAGTAAATGTGCCTGCAAAGGTGCATTATATGGAAGACCTTGTGTTCCATTTTGAGAAGCCCAGACTTGCCTATTGATGCTATGAGGAGAATAATCACCCCAGACAGATCTGAGGATTGCCTTGTTACTGTTCACTATGAGGGATGCACACTGGGAGGAAGGGACAGACTTCCTATTGGCACTTCAAGAGGTTGCTCTTTGATTCAGTGATAGATTACATGGAAGGGGTCTGGACACATCTTAGAAAGGGAGATGAGGTTGATAAGAGAATCATAAAGAGTAAGTCTGGGAGCTGGGGATTAACCTTTTGATGCACATATCACTGTGGCTGGCAACCAGGTGTGAACCCAGGCCACTCCCATTAATTTGTTTGTGCGTCAGTTAGCTTTGCAGTCATGCCTGCTGTGACAGACATCTTTCAGGAGGAAAGAAAGAGAGAAATGTCTACTTCAAAAGAAGTAGAACCCCAACACAAAACTTTTAAGACTCAGATGCTAAATCACATTTGGTGTCTGGAAAACGACTATAAAAATGGGAAGGCTGAGTCCCCAAAACTGTGTCATCTGCCTAGCAGTCAGACAGGCTGTGTGAGAGGGGAAATCTCTGCAAGATTTCAGCCTGTGAACAGGACTGAGGCGAATGCTTCCTAGTCCCCCTGCTGGGTGAGGGACTATCACATAGGCAAACCAATACCACCTGCCCTGTAGCAGCAGCGCCTGCCTGCTTGCCAACACCACTGAGGAAGAGGAGATCAATGGAGGCAGTGACGTCCAGGTGTCGCGTAGGTTCTCAGGCATGCTCTGAATAAAGCTTCCTTTCCCCTTATTTGAATTTTGTTTGTTTCCAAAACACTTTTTAAGTCAATCGACTTCAGCCAATATTCATGGCCTTCTATAGCCAACTGGAAAACAAAGGAATCTGAATAAATGAATTTTGTATCTGTCAATTATATATATGTACATTTTCCATCTATGGCAATTTGAAATAATGTGACTCAGCATTTTCAACATTGTGCCCAGAAAAATATGCAAATTTTTCGGAATGTTTTGGAACTCCCTTGTGGTGGAGTTGGACAATTTTCCCATTGTATGCAATTAAAAATAGTCTTTGGGGTACTTTGTTAATGAAATGGTGTCCATAATAATTGTAGCAAAACATGTCACCATAATTCTCTTTGGATTGATAAACATCCTCACTTTCAAATACAGTAAAATACTGCAACTCAGTCATCATAGAATAAACAGTTTTCACATCTCAGTCATCAGAAACAACTCCAGGTATTAATACATTGTTCATTGAAAATTTAAACACATATGGTATTTGAATGACCTCCGTCGTTATCCCAAACAATCCCATCAGGATTTGTTATAGCGGAAATGTTCACAAAAGAAAAGTCTCTGCGGACCTTGTGAGAAGAAAAATTGGGTTCAACTGTTGATCGTTCAGGAAGGAAATGACCATATATTAATAGAAAAAAGGTAATAACAAAACCAGTCCAAAGGAGGAAAGCTCATACAGCCAAGGAAAGCCACAGATAGTTCAATGGGAAAATAAAGTAATTTGTTTTAAGCCAATTTATCAGCTTACGTATTTTTGGCAGTTCAGGTGTAGAAGAGGCAAATGAGTCTGAAAAGGTGTCATTGATGTTGACAAAGTATCCAGAAGCAGTTTGTGCAAAAACTGGACCCGTATTTGAAGGAGGATAACTGGTAGGAGTCTCCTTGGTTGTTCACTGTAAATGATGCCATCCGTTTGTGTAGAAGTCAAGTCAAATCAATCAGCAATTTCCGTGTTGCTTGTTGTAATAAATTTTAGTGGAACTGATGCAAGATCATTTTCTACCCTCCCCCAGCTCGGAGAGGTGTCAGCATTGCCTCTCAAAGCTTGTAGAGGGACATCTTGACCAGAGATGAGAGGGATTCAGGTACTACTGGTTGTTCCTCTTGGTCTGCTGTGCAGGATCGGCCACATGGTGTAACTTGACATTGTCGATGGAGACAAAACAGTTTTCTTTAGAACCAGGCAGCGATGGTAGAATGACAGTTCTGTTACTGTGTATTACCGTGTATTCCCAGGACTGGAACAATAGGAAGAACCAAACTCCTTTTTCAGAGTAACTTTTTCACGTACTAGATCCCCAACCTTTGGAATCCATCCGGTAGATGTTATTGGTACATCCTTAATTCCTACGGAGGCAGCACTGACAGAAGCTGTGTAGTCACCGAACTGTGGTAATTCCTGCAAGACAGTGACACGTTCATTTATGTCAAAAGGTGTTTCTGCCTCCTCCATGTCAGAACCATCAAGATCTGGAACAAACATTCAAGTTCCAAACAGGCACTCACATGAAGTACGACCCCCCGGGACGTTTTAGACAGATTAAGAAGTGCTCTGTGGACTTCATACAGGTGATTAAGCCAACTATGACCTGTACCTAATACTTTGGCTGTTAAGGATTGCTTTAAATTGCGGTTTCGTCACTCCACAACACTATTTCCCTCAGGATGAAATGGCGACGAGTAATGGAGTTGGACTCCTAATGAAGCTATGGCGTCCCTGAATGCCCTTGAGGCAAAAGCAGGATCCTGGTCCAAGTGGAAAGCCGCAACTTCATATGTGCCGATAAAGACTTGCAAATCTTTAATAACAGTCCAAGCGTAAGCTGAGCGTTGTGGCCACACCCATAGAAATCTGGAGCAGGAGTCAACAGAGACTAAGATGTATTTTTATGCACTATCCGGTGTTAGGGGACCACAATGGTCCAAGTATACACCTTGTAATGGTTTGTTTGAAATTAGGAGGGATGTCTGTGGTGGGCGCTTGACCCCTTAATTTGTTGGCAAATATCATAACAAAAGACATACTGCTTGGTCTGTTTGTATAGACCTGGCCACCAATAACAAGCTTGCAATAATGATATTGTAGCTGCCATACCGGCATGGGCAGAGGCAACTCCCTCATGCGCTGCTTTAATCAATTCTGGTTTTAGGTCTTTATTGGGAATTTCTCAAACTCCCACGCCTGGTATTTTTACTTCTGCATCTAAGAAGCCTCCCATTTGGTAGGAATATTTAGCAGGAAATGCTTTTGGTAAAGGCGTGCCTTCAGCCGTGGCTTTAACGGCAGACCATATATCATCATACAGTGTTATTCTAGAACGAGTTACTGTTGATTTGGCTGCTTCATCAGCCACTGTATTCCCAGCAACGTGTATTCCAACGTGCTGGTGTCCACATGTATGTACAACATGGACATTTGTTAGTGTTTCCTTCAGATCTTCTACTTTTCCCCACAGAAGTCTGTGTTTGATGGTGTTACCTTTAGAATCTCTGAACGGATTCTGGTGACAGTAATGCAAATATTCATTGAAGAACGGGACACAATAGTACAAATCACAGACAATCAGTGTTAGCTGTGCAGGATCCGTATGTTCCAGTGCCATCACCAGAGCCTTTTGCTCTGCTAGTTGTGCAGTGCAATCCCTTAGGGTTTGCGGAAAATTGTGAATAGAATTTACTACCTTCCATATAGCCGCTCACGACTGCGCAAGTAGCAGAGTATTGATGCTTAGTGCCTATTGCAGGTTGTGCTGAGCCATCAGTGTACATGACTCTTTGATATTGATCAATAGGCAATGTATTTGCCGTAACTGGGTATTGTAGTTCATATTGCAAAAATTCTTGAGTTTGTAACTTTGGGTCAAAAATATAGTCGACATCAGTGGCTGTCAGAGACGTTGCCCATTTGATCCAACATGGATGTAATGCTTTAGGGTTTGGAACGCTAGCTTTAGTAACAGCCCTAAGGACTGGGATTGGAGATAAGACATTAATGTATTTCACCTGAGCCAGTGGTCTTTCATTAATGACAGCCATCTGAACAGCAGTGAGAATTTTCTCAGTGGGCACAAAACATTGTTCTGCTGATGAATTTAGATATGATTTGTATGCAATTGGGACTGTCTCACCCTCATTGAATGTTACATAGGTGAAACCAATGGCACCAGCTATTACTCTAATGATCAGATGTTTTTTATTGTCCCTTGTGTGTAAATGTTGTGCTGCAAGCATGCCTTGTTGCAATGCTCTGAGAATGCATGTGTGTCCAACTGTCCAGAATTTACTGGAAAAGTCAGGGTGTATTAAGTCGTATAAGGGTTTTATGCGTGATGAGTAATCTAAAATGTAGGTTCTGCCAAAATTTAGAAAACCTATAGGGATTGGAATTTTTTTATGGTATTTGGAGGTTGTAACTGTGCGTATTTTTGTAAGAATTGTGGTGCTAGGCTCTTTCCTTCACTTGATAATTCATATCCCAGAAACAGGACGCTAAGGAAGGCTATTTTGTTTTTTTGAATTTGAATTTATAGTTGAATTCGGGAAATCCTACAGCAATGCGGGCTACCCATCTTAGATGTTGCAGTAATTCATCATCTGTGAGGTAGATATCATCTACATAGGACAATACCTTAGGGTCGTGCAATATTGAAGTTACACGAGCTGCAAACTGTGCTGGACTGTTCTTGTACCCCTGTGGTAAACAACATAATTTTTTCTGGGAGCCTAGTGGGCTGAAACTTGTTAAGTCTCTACTCTCAGGTGCTATATTTTGGCAGAAGAAACCATTGGAAATATTGAGTGTTGTTTTGTATTTTTTCTTTTGCACACTATATTGTTCATAAGTTTTGTGCTATGAGAGTTTTGTATACCATATGTGCGGGAATGTCTGTTTAAGTGTCTATAGTCTAAGACTATTCTGTATGAATGGTCCGGTTTAGCTACAGGGAATAAAGGATAATTTATTGGTGAGACACAGGGTTCGCTTAGGCCCTGGTACTCCATTTGTGTGAGGATTTCCCTCCCGGGTGCTTTAACATCATGTTTTATTGGATACTGGGGTTGAGGTTGGGGTTGATTTTTAATTGGAATTACATGATAGGGGGAATCTTTATCCCACCCTACGTGGTTGCGATATAACGCGAGTGCCTGCACCAATGCCCAATCAATGGCATAGGATTCTGCGTGCTCATCGGGAACAAGGGGCGAGAAAGAAGGTTTGATAACCTCTTCCACATATAGGCAAATATGGACAAATTCAAGTGGCCAATCCCTTTCAGCCAGTAGAATATCATATATGTTTACGACACAGTCCGAAAAGATTGCGTCGATTGTGCATTCCATGTCTTCTTCTGACTGTAATGCTACTTTGTACACCCGATCAGGCGTGGAGACACGCATGTCTGCAGTTTCAACTTGTAAGAAGTCATCAAATGCTTTCACCTCCAGATGCTCTTGAAGATTCCAGTGAACCATTGTGACCTCTGCTGTGCTGTTTAGCAGAGCTAGTGCCCACTTCTTGTTCTTCAATAGAGCCCGTTTCTTGAGTGGCAGAACGAACCACAACTGCTGCCACTTTTTTCTTTTTAAATTGAGTGTTGTGTTAGGGAAGTTCCTTTTCTTTTTTGACAGAATCTTCTGTAGAGTGTTGTGATTATTGTCTCGGTTTCACATACTCAGTTCTTCGCTCTGACCGCCCACCTCTCTCAATGCATTTTTCCGGTGAGTCCTGAAAGGAACGAGATTGGTGTGTATCAGTATATTGATACCCGTCAGGCGTTTTAATAGTATCTCTATTTATGAGATTATATCTATTCTGTGGGGTCTCCGTATGTGGAGATTCTCCCCTTTCTTTTTTAGGTGTTTGATGTTTTTTATCCCAGTGTTTTTCAGAACCTTCAGGAGCTTGCTTGGTAGTATCTTCATTAGATTTACCCTGAAACTGTGGTTTTAAGGGTCAGGCCCCCGACTATCTCGACCAGTAGTAAATTAGGTCTTCGCGATAATCTTTGGCAGCTCACATTCTTGATCCTGTGGAGGAACGTCCCGGAGCCTCATGCGCACTGCTATTGCAACTACTTCCCCTTTAAGGTTACTTAATATGATTGAAGATACTGTGGCACATTTTCACATGAGTTGCATCCTTAAGTCCAGGGCTGGGGCAGCCCTGTATTCATCTTGAATTTGTTTTAACACTTCAGGTGGATTGGCAAGTGTCAGTGTACTGTGTGCGGTAGGATGGAGCGTGGTAAATACCATGCCTCAAGAATTGCAGTTATCTACTGTGGGAACCATCCCAAATGGCATCATCCCTCATATCCGAGCAAGAGGCCTGTATTCTACATAAGCAGCTGCAGGGAAGCACTCAGCAATCAGCATGCAGTCGTGGTCATCTGGTTGGAATCTCCCTCTAACATACATGGGTCAAAGTAGTGTTTTTATAATAAAACAGCTGATTTTCCAAGAAAGGATCCCCACATAAGAGTGTGTATGTTTCTGTGAACATTGGAGACAAAGCATACCACTTTTGCTGGCAACCTATCTTACTGGAGCCTTGAGAAAAGCACAGAGTGAAAGAAATGTCTTGTTTAAGAACGTAGTGCTGACCTAGGCGAAGAATAGCTAAATAGAGAAAATAAAACAAGACCGCAAATGTGGCTATTGTTAAAATAATATAACGAAGCTAGAATAAAACATATCTAGGTTAAAGTGCGCAGCGGTAGGCCTAGTTTGCTAAAATAACGTGTCTAAAACAATAGCTAATGTGGCTACACAACACAGGGTGAGCCCTATTGTGAGGACTCCCTGTGTGAGGTGTGAGGATTCGGCTGGGCACCAATCGGGCCATAGCCAGTATGCAGGATTATTTTTGCCGACCCCCGTATGCCAGGAGAGGGACACCCTAGACTGTGCCAGTATCAAGAGATATTCAGAGGGCACCAAGCCCACACAGCTCTGTTGCAGTAACCCCATATGCCAGAGGGGGCTACCGGTGATGAGTTAGTGTGATCAGGGTGTCAGGGCTTATAACGGTGACACAGTATGCTGGGGAGGTGAATGCACCTGAGTAGTTTATGTTGTATCCGGAAGGTACAGCAGAAACGCCATGTGCCAGCAGAGGCTGCTGGGACCAAATCACCAATCTTTGGCCTGTCACCCTAAATGGGAGTGAGGCTGTGACCATCTGGAATAGCCTCACTGAGAGATCTGCCCTGACTGATCCCCAAGGACAGGAGGATGCACAGGATAATGACACACCCTTGTGGAGCAGTAGGACTGAATTCCACTGCCGGGGAGAGCTTGACTTAGGGCTTCACTGTGAACTGGAAGCTACTCCGATCAAAGAGGAGCGCTGCAATGCAACTCCGAAGAGTGAGCCTGTGCCTGCCTGATGCTGCCACATGTACAGTGAGCAGCTGACTTCTCTGCGTAGGATTCGATGTCATGAGTGCCAGCGCTGAGGGCACCTGCTGTAGTGCCAAATGCTTCTGTGCTTCATTATAAGACTTGAACTGGGCCTGTGGTCCCCGGGCTATTTGCTGCTGAAGGTGCTGTGGCACCATAGACACTTTTTACTAAAATCCTGATAGGTCAAAGGGAACTCTTTAGTGTGGCCTAACAGTGTGTATTCCCTGAGGTGGTCATCAGTGAATGGGGAATAGCCCCAAACACATTACACTAAAGGCATTTAGGACAGGGATTTTTCTGACAACTACTAGAGCTCCAACCTCATGGGGATTGTGTTTTGCATTTGAACGTCATATTTCTTGCATGTGTAGAGATAGAAATTAAATACTACTCTTTCTTATGAAAGCAAGTGCTTGTCTAGACATTGATTTATTGTTTGTACAGTTTGCACTTTGACTATGAGTCATGTTCACTGACTTATATCTATGTTCCCAACCCCACACTCCTCAAAGGAAGCCTTAACTGCTCAACCACAGCTTACATTCACAGTCAAGTGCAGAAGGGTTATTTGGCCTAGTTGAGCAGGATCCAGAGTAGGTCAGGCTCCGGGACATCAGGAGTAAAATGCCTCAACCACCACATTTGGGTCCAATAAACCCTGCTTGACCCATGGCCCTCTGAAAGGGGTTCTGACAGAGTGGTTTATCTGAACCTTGTAAAAGGTCATAAAAGTCCCTTCTGAGCAAGCAACCAAAGTCAATCAGGCAGCCAAAGTCAATCAGGCCACTTTCAAGTTTATATTAGAACACTGATCCACTCATCGCTCTTTAACCAAGGGTGCTCTGGCCCCAGTGCTGATCCATATACTGGTGAAGATTTCAGATGCCTGCACTCCTATATTAAAATTAAACTGAAATCAAATGTAAGAACAATGAACACAAAACCAGACAATGCAGTGCCAAGATCCTTGACATCTTAGAAGGCGCCTTGTTTTTGATCAAAAACTGTCATGTTGGTGGCAAAGTTAAAAAACAACGTGAAACCCAGGGTGGCCTGTAATGATGTTACTAAATTTGTTATCCATTCTGAGTTCTTTAGAGATAACAATCCGATTGACAGCTTCTTCTCCATTGTCATCAGGCCAATATGAAACAAATAGGAAGGAGGCAAGAGACAACAAGACTGACTTAGATGGTGAGGGAAGTGCTAGGTTCACTTCGATTTTGTCAGTTTCGCCATATTCCTTTCAGAAGCAGTAGCAGCAGAGGCTCACTGATATAATAAATCAGAAATAGAGGATGCAAGCAGCTATGGTACTCTTTGCATCTCAGCAGGGCTCTGGTGGAGCAAGCGAGGGCCACTGTCACTTGTGCGTTAATTGCACAACATATAGGGGGTCATTCGCCGGGGCCAGGGTCGGCAGGAGCACCGCCGACAGGCCGGCGGTGCCCCGCAGGGCATTCTGACCGCGGCCGCGGTCAGATGCGGAAAACCGGCGGTCTCCCGCCGGTTTTCCGCTGCCCTTGTGAATCCACCATGGCAGCAGAGCGCGCTCCGCCGCCATGGGGATTCTGACACCCCCTACCGCCATCCTGTTCCTGGCGGGTCTCCCGCCAGGAACAGGATGGCGGTAGGGGGTGCCGCGGGGCCCCTGGGTGCCCCTGCAGTGCCCATGCCAATGGCATGGGCACTGCAGGGGCCCCCGTAAGAGGGACCCACTTTGTATTTCAGTGTCTGCTTTGCAGACACTGAAATACGCGACGGGTGCCACTGCACCCGTCGCACATACCCACTCCGCCGGCTCCATTCGGAGCCGGCTTCCTCGTGGGGAGGGGTTTCCCGCTGGGCTGGCGGGCGGCCTTCTGGCGGTCGCCCGCCAGCCCAGCGGGAAAGCCTGAATGGCCTCCGCGGTCTTTCGACCGCGGAGCGGCCATATGGCGGTTCCCGCGAGGCGGGCTGCAACCGCCGCCCGCCTCAATCAGAAGGACCCCCATAGTCTAGTGTAGACAGACAGAGACTGTAAAGACTGGTAAGACACAGAGGGGGAAAAGCACTGACCACAATCTCCTCACTGCTTGGATTGTGTGCTTAGTACAGGTGGGCATGCAGAAATGGAAGAGGCACTGCACTGTTTGCACCATGTCCTTAATGTGGACAGGTGCAATGAAAAGCAGCATAGGCTGCAAAGCTTGCAGCATATTGCTTAGAGTGGACAGGCACACAGGGAGGAAACACAGCAGTATGCACTATCTTATTAATGGTAGGTAAAATGGACCGAAGCAGGCAGTGCACAGGTTACATGGGTTTAGTCAGACAGGCACACAGGGAGGAGGCACTGCACTGTGTGCACAGAGCTGTCATCTACAGATGTAATGGACTGAAGAAGGCAGTGCACAGGTTGCACCATGGACTTAGTCAGACAGGCACACTAATAGAAGATAGTGCTCTGTGCTTTTGATTGACATCTATAAAAGACTGCTGTTTTTACCTTGTGCATAGTGTAGGCAGACAGGAAATATTGCACTGTTTATACCATGTGGGCAGACACTCATGCACTGCATGTAACAGGCATCTCTCACTGTACTTACATTTTGGAGAAGTGTTGTATGTTATGTATCAAGGAGAGACTTGAAGCATGCTCTTAGATCCTAAGTAAATGGAGTACCTGCTTTAAAGACCCTAGACTGAACCAACTCTGTTTTCGTAGCCCCCCACCACTCTCACTTGACTCCCTTGGCTCTATCATTCTCTTCTCTCAACTTGAATTTCCACTACCAGTAGTTCTCCATCTTTTTCTCCTACAGCTTTCCCTTCTAGATCGCACCTCCAGCCTTTCTCCACCCCTCTCCCTGCTTAAACAGTTACTTTTCTTTCTCTGCTGCACCTCACCTGTTTTCCCAGTGTGTCTCTTATGTTGCTCTTTTCCTCTCTCCCTATAATTAGCCTTCTCTTTCTGTGTCTCTGTCCACTTCTCTCTGCTCCTTTCTCCATCTGTCCTTTTCTGTCCCTTAAACCCTTGTTGCTGAAGTCTTTCTCCATTTTTAGGTTGAGCGCTCAAGGGCTTTTACCTGTTGATATACTCTAGGCTTTTAACCACGCCCACTTCACGCCCATCACTTTCACTTGTTTGTGAGTTTGCTTTTCAAAAATCCTTTGTTATCACTGGTATATGCTTTATGTTTGTCCCTTCTCGGGGAGGTTTTGTTATTGCCTTGCAGACTGACTATGTTACATGGATAATTGAACGCTTGCCAATATTTTTGACTGTGAGCAAGCTTCTTTTTCCTTTTGTGTCTCTCCTTCGTGCTCATGGCGCCCATGGCGCTTGGAATTGGTTCACTTTTGTCAACTAATGTTTTATTTTTCATTTTCAATTTATTTGGCAAGAAAAGTCCAGTTAGGAATTTACAACGCCAGTAGCTCTAACTGGAGCAAATGCAAGACCGATCACATTGCAAATGCTTGTTTTTCTATCTCTTAGCTCCATTTGAAGGTGTGATTCGTTATTGAGACTAACCACAGCCTACATGATATTAAACTACAAGATTTATGACCTATCTTGTCCGTTACAGAGAGACAGATTGCATGAAATTATAGCACCTTCATAACCTCACATTAGGGCCCATATTTATACTTTTTTGGCGCCACATTTGAGTCACATTTTGACGCAAAAGCGGCACAACCTCACAAAAGCTAATTGTATTTTGTAAGTTTGCACCACTTTTGCATCGAAAAGTGACTCAAATGTGGTGCTAAAAAAGTATAAATATGGGCCTAGGTTTTTTATAGGTGTACTAAAAAAGAGTATGATACCTCTGGACATGAGTCTCAAGGGCAGCCCAAACAGTCTTCTGTAAGGTGGAAGACCGAAACTAAGAAGTTTTCAGCAGCGCAATTGCTTTAAGGGTACATTATGGCCCTCATTCTGACCTTGGCGGGCGGCGGAGGCCGCCCGCCAAAGTCCCGCCGTCAGGTTACCGTTCCGCGGTCGAAAGACCGCGGCGGTAATTCTGACTTTCCCGCTGGGCTGGCGGGCGGTCTCCTTCAGACCGCCAGCCAGCCCAGCGGGAAAGAGGCTTCCACGATGAAGCCGGCTCGGAATCGAGCCGGCGGAGTGGAAGCTGTGCGACGGGTGCAGTTGCACCCGTCGCGTATTTCACTGTCTGCGCAGCAGACAGTGAAATACATTTAGGGGCCCTCTTACGGGGGCCCCTGCAATGCCCATGCCAGAGGCATGGGCACTGCAGGGGCCCCCAGGGGCCCCGCGACCCCCCCCTACCGCCATCCGGATCTCGGCGGTCCGACCGCCGGGATCTGGATGGCGGTAGGGGGGGTCAGAATCCCCGCGGCGGTGCAGCAAGCTGCGCCGCCGCGGAGGATTCAATGGGGCCGCGGTACACTGGCGGGACCCCGCCAGTGGTGCCGGTCCGACCGCGGCTTTACCGCCGCGGTCGGAATCCCCATTGAAGCACCGCCGGCTTGTCGGCGGTGCTCCCGCGGTCCTCCGCCCTGGCGGTCAAAGACCGCCAGGGTCAGAATGAGGGCCTATATGTGTCTGCAGTGCCTGGCATGCATGGTCTTGTGGTTCTGCGGCAATTTGGTTTAGTCCCTTTTTGAGGATCCTGTGACAAACAAAAAAATTAATGAATTCACCCTTCTAACAGCCAAGGGAATGTCCATGCGTGCCCTTTTAAGCACTCGTGTAAGAGGGCCTCTTTTGAAGACATAAACAAATGCAGTTTCCTCATGTTGTTTTTAAGGTAATTTCACTATTAGGAAAGAATCTTAAGTTGCTGCTTTCATATCCTCACTCAATGGTGGTTTCAGCGCCTGCGCGATCGTAGGTTGGTTACACTAACTTCTTTGGGTGCTCCTGATACAGTCTTCACCAGGATGCAGACGATCCAACATTTTGCCGTCTATCAAGCAGCATTGCTGACAAAAATTCATCATGTGTCAGAATCATGCGGGGTGGAGCACTGGGTAGAATTCGAAGATGGACGGGTTCAAGGCAACCTTTCTAATGAGAAAGCTCTACCACAGTCTTCACCACTACCGGCTAAGTGAGCCTTTCTCTATTTATAATATACTTTTAGAGGTCCACACTCAACCTTTCTTCTGCTACTACTGATTCCGTGTGTCCATTTTGGTAAGCAGTTGTCTCGTGATTGCTAGGTCTAAAGCTTTGGAATGAGCCTTCCATCTTAACCATCATGCTTTCAGAAAAGCGATCCCTGCCGATGGTTCTCCCTGCCACCAAACAGCCCTGTGGGGCGAACAAGTGCTTAATTTCAGCAGGTTGTTTCTGGTTCTGGGAACCAGCACATAATTTTCAACACCAGCACTCATTGTCTACCACGTGGTGGCACTGTTTGCCTCATTTAGAGATGAGCACAACAACGGCTATTTATTCATTCAATCTACATTAAAAATAATACCTGCTGCCCAAGCCACTCTTATGGGTTTGGGGGCTGGAACAGATTGAATTGTCATACTTGTAGAAGTGTGATGGTTAGTCATTGTGTTGGAACTGTCATTGGCAGCCCCGGCAAGGGCATAGAGTTTTTACAACCTGCAGTGGCCTGATGCTGGCCTGGCACTTATCTTACTACAAATTAACCACTGGGGCGAACCTTGTGGTTCACAAGAAATAAATCAAGTACAATAAAAATAAAAATCAATGAGTAAAACATTCAAAATTCTATAGAATTAAGGCAACATGTGAAAGTGAAATATCTCATTAAGTTATGGATGTGTTTATCCATCTGAGTTTTGCTACCTTCTCGTGTTATTTACTGTTTGCAATGGCTTTCTTATATTGGTTTAAAGCAAAATTAAATAAAACAGAAAAATAAAAAACATTGTTCATAGTTTTCATATTTTTATGGAAACTTTTGTTTGTAATATGCATCCCTAATCATTTACCCACAATTTATTTGTAGAATGTCTCCTAACTCCAAAAAATACTTTTCGTAAAAAACTGTGTCAGCCATGCTGTGTTCAACACATTTCTAAATATAGAGCAAATATCAGAAGCTATTAATTCTAAAATTAAATGGATGTGCCACATACCACTTTTTCTTACGACCTCAAAGCTTTTACTTGCGTGCTCCTGTGCATTACTATTACTATGAAAGAAATAACAGACTGCTGGTTCCGGAATATTCCAGTGAAATGAACGTGCATAGACTGCCATCTGCTGGGAAGTAGTTGTAAATGTAAATCTTTACAGAATTGCACGAGGAAGTTTACCAAAAAACATCCGAAATTTAAATGTGGAGGGCAAATCATTGGATCTTATAGAGACGCACCATTATATGTCATGTCTATGGGAGAGAGTCTTGGAAAACAATTATATAAATAAAATAAAGTTTCGGTTCGGAAGGACATGGAAAAAGTTGAGTGCCTCATTTACAAGGCCATTGAGCCACCGTTGCATAATTTGTTTAAGCAACGATGGGAAAGCAGTGCTTTACACGGCTCCACATTTACAAACTGAAGCATTGGGCTCAATGTGTCAGTTTGTAAAGCCTTACGTCACATTATACGTGTGCCAGGTATAATATATACAAGGTGGGCGGTCCCTCCGGAAAAGCCACGCAGAACTAACACAGTGAAATTTACATTTCACTGCATCATTCTGCGACTTCACTGCATCAGAATTTTGACACAGGGCTTTTCTCTATGGGAGCCTTCCTCGCATTGCTAGAGTGGTGTCATTTTTTTTACGCTAGTCCAGGAATGCGACAGTTTAGCCCCACAGATGCGTTCGAATTTCGGACGCATCTGTGAAAAAATGCACTATGGAGCTCTGTTTATTAAATGCAGCGCATCTGTGGCGTCATTAGGGAATCATTGGGCAGCACAAGAAATCTGACGCATCGGGGCCAATGCATATGAGTCTTGTAAATGAGACCCTTAGTGTGATATCAGATAGTCGTCTTATATTTAGACAGCTATATTTTAGCCATAAAATAATTACACAACCGTAAATACAGTTTATCTCTAAAATACAAACCAATTGAAATATGCAATTTATTGTGTTTAACATTAAACCAAAAACACTAAATTCAATACATAGATGTTACTTACTAGCTGTAAAGATGAAAACAATTAATGTTAGCATTGTCTAATTTTAAGTGCATTCTTTATGAGTTTTATTACATCCAAACATGTAGCAGAAGAGACAGGTTTCTGTGATAAAATACGTACAGGCCTACATTGTCTCAGTTTAAAGGGAGGCAAGATTGGCAGTAGAAGACGTTTTCCGCAAAGACCTGCTAGCAACAAGGCTCTGAAATTGAATAGATCCAAAACCCTGAAAGTTTTTAAGAAGAGTGTTTCAGTTTTTCATGATACTCTCAGACCCATCATTACTAACGGAAAAAATGCTCAGAAACTTAGCAGGATACTCGGTAGACATTGGCATTTAGTGAGGGAAGATGATAAGATGAATTCCTTTATTACCACACATCCTTAAATTACGTTTCGTAAGCTTTATGTTGGGAGAACTATCCAGCCAGCACGCAAAATAATTGCTCAGCATTTTAGTGCAGAGAAACAAGGCAATCCTAAATACCCATTTGCATGACATACTTTAGGATGTGTCGAACAAGATCACAATCGGAATTTTTTATTCCATGGTAATGAGACAGTACAACCTAATAAAAGCAGTGGTAACCTTGAGTTGAGATTGAGGAGACAGGAAGCACTATTGATGTTGAAATTAAAACAATAGACGAAGGACTGAATATTGATGATGAACTTCACTAGTTTTTGGAGGATCAATAGAATGTACCGTTTTTGTTAACTGAAACTACTGGATCCATTCTTTTGATACATTTTGTACATAATGATATTAACTGAGAATATACGACCCATTCCTTTGATACACGTGTATATTATGAATTCAGGATATTAGTTACTGGGAATGTTTATTGTTGGTAGTAAGAATCTGTAAGGCAGCATGTACTACTTTAAATTGTGAAGCTATTTGAAACATGTAACCACATTGACACTTATCAAAGGGAATCTTGACCCACTGTTACACATGTTCCAGATTAAATGCCCGTTTTCTTTTCCACATTTTTCCTTTTCACATTCTTACACTTTATTTCTACGTTGATACCTATTTTACATAGAGACTTGGTTAAAGACGTATCATGATGATGACTGACTTGGTTAGATATTTAGCTACCAAGGGATATATGGGACGTGCTTTGCATATCCTGAGGGGTACACACAAGGTAATTAGCTTATGCCACTATTCGTTCATCCAGATAGTGTTAACAGGCAACAATTTATTAGCTAATTTCCCTGTTACAGGGGGTGGGGAATGATAACATTTTCCTCAATTCGTTTATGGTGTTTGCTTTCTATTTCTTGAGTAGGTTAGGGATAACCCTTTGATTAAACCTATTCCAAGATTGTGACCGTGGTTACATCACACGGGGTTTAGTCAGTCTTTTATTTTGACAGTTATTGCAGACACATAGTTAGTCCCTTTTCTACTTACTGTAAGTATGAGATGCATTATGGTGGCTATTTTGAACGCCGCTCCAGAATTCGTGGTACTCCATGTTGGATTATAGGATCCTTGGAGCACCCTCCTTCAGTAAGGGTATTAAACAGTCTCTGTAGCGTTTTTTTTTTTACTTTAACTGAGTAGGAGCACCTGTTTGTTAGGACTATATTTCGAATGCTAGTAGCTAAATGCCATAGCATACTAGGTTGGAAGGACCTGCTATGTTTTAATTGACTCAATACAATATGAGATATAGTTGATGACGGAGCAGGCGTAGGGTGAGAAAGGCTGATATTGGTACTCCTTACGGATACAATGGGATACCCTTAGGGTCACTGGTACAATTAGGCATGGACTTGCTCTTAATATTAATTATACATTTGAGACCCAGTCTTACTAGCTACATTTAGACTCTATTTTGCACTTGTCAGCACATCTAATACAGTGTCAAATGCAGTGGTTTACTGTGAGCCAGTAGGGTGTAGAATGTAGCTATTGGCTATTCACGTTCAATGGGATAATGTAGAAATTTTCAGTATAACATTGCACGGATGCAGCTTTGACCTTATGTGCAAGCTTAACACTTGGGGACTCATTTACAATAAAGTGGTGCAGCGCGGCACTGTGCCAATATTGGCAGCGCCGCGCTGCAATATGGGGCACCCCTGTGTTTCCCCCTGTGCCGGAAATAAATTTGCTGCCAAGCGCCAACGCAGCCACCCTTGTGCCATGGTGCAAGGATGGCTCTATTGTGGGGGAGACCTTCCTGCACAAAAACAATCTTTATTGGTGATTTGTTTTTTTCTGTGTGTGCTGCAGAATGCAGCACACATAGAAAGAGCGAAAAACAAGGAACTTACAGCATTTCTCCTCCTTGCGCCATGCTAACGCCACCGCTGGGGTGGCGTCAGATTTTGGCACTGCCTCAAGTTTACGAAATCTCATAAATCTGGGGCAGCGTCAAAATGCAATGTGTATTACTGTGGCATGCCCACAGCAACACCCATTGCACACCCCTTCCACGCAAAGTTCTGCGTGTGATGGGGCCATATTTACAAGGTGGCGTTAAGCCACAAAAAGTGGCTTAATGCTGCCTTTTAAATACAGTGCAGTGCACAGCGCCACCAAAGTGTCACAAAAAGTGATGCTACTGTGGTGCTAGGGGCACGTAAATGAGCCCCTTAGCTTGCTACCATTAATGTGAGACACAATATTGGATATCAGGCATGATGGAATGTTATGTGGTGTATAATCTAGGTAGCATTGGCACCAATGGGAGGAGAGGTAGTTATGAGTAATATTGTTTTGTATTATACTTTACAGAGACTGGGTCAATACTTTCTTGAGATTCTTAGACACCACTTATGTACCAGTTATTGGATTATAGGTGAGCATATTATATACTGTTACACTTTGACCTAAAAATGACTAGATGGGTTTTGTGCTTGAGGTGATATTAGCCTGTGTATATTTCAGAATCCTGATGACCGTGTAGTTGAGTACTTGGGACATTTGATACAGACTGATGATTTGGTTCTAGATGAGCAGATATATCATTAATTTACAATTTTCTGTGGTGTAAGATTTGGGCTATTCTCTTTCATACTCCCTCTTCATCTTCATTTTTGGTACTTCATTTCTTGTCTCCTTTGCTGTGGGAAACATATTGATGAGTGACAGTGGTGACATTTAAATCCTTGTTCAATGTAAGTTTTGATCCTCTTTGAGCCCACTTTGTGCATATTTCCTTTCACATGTGGTGATATAGTCAGTGTGACCTTGGTGATGATTTTAGTCCTTACCTAATTTAGGGGTACATTTAAAGCTTGCTTGTATATTTGTTATTGTAGCCCCGATGAAGTCTGCTTGTGTACCAACAGCATTTGAAGACTTACAACTGTACTCAGCTGTGGATGAATTTTGAAGTGCTTGGAATTTTGATTATACTTTACATAGCTATGCTAAATTAAAACAGCCTAATAGGTATCAGTATACTAATACACGCCCTTCTCTTTCCTTTCAGGACTCATCTGACAAATGGTCTGAGAACAGGGTGGTTAGAGCACAGACAAGAAGAGTATGTGACAATGAAAAAGGAATCACAATGCTCATTCTGATATTGCCATAAAAAGGAAGAGACACTTCTTCAACAAAAACCCCAATTCAAAGAGAAGAAGGTTGAGGGAATTTCTGCAAAATGTGCCACACGCTCCTTCAGAACAGAACATGAGCAGTGACTCTGCTAGACAACGTGGCATAGGTCATGATACTTCACCACAATTTTCAAGAGATTCTGATGGGAAAGCAGCTAACGACTTTATAGTAGTTGAAACCCCAGATCAGTGAGTCGCCCCTCCAGACAGAAAGTACATATTCAACATACAAATTGAGGGTCACATATTGTGTACTAGTAAAGTAATAGTCTGGGAAAATGTCAAACTTAGATATTACATTGTATTGGTGGAAAGAGACTGACTATAAGTGTTTGTTAGAACACCCCTACATGGAGAAGATGTAATAATACTGTCTTTTTCTGTCCTTGCTCCTGAAGAAGTTAAGCAAGTGGGCCCTTACACACCCCCCTGCACTATACCACAACCAAATAGTCCGGGATAAAGATTCACCTTATTACATTTTACCCATAAGTTCCAGCCCGCAAGTGTAACCACAATGCCCCTATAAACTTGAAGGGAAAGCTCCTGTGAAGGAAATGCTCTCACAACTGGAGTACAATGGAATAATTGAACAATGTGTGTCTCCTATGAAATTCCCTTTATTCCTGGTAGCCAAACCTGATCACTCCTACTGCATAGTCTTAGATTACAGACACTTAGGTAGTCAAACATGAACATTTGCAGTTAAAAACTCATTCAGTATGGCATTAATGAACAATGTTCTCCATAAAAAATAAAAAACAACCATGGATATTTCCACTGGGTTTTTCTGCCAAAACATAGCACCAGAAAGCAGAGATTTGATTGCCTTCTCCACGTTTGGCTCTCAAAGCCATTTTTGTCAGCTCCCCCAGGGGTATAAGAACAGTCCTGGACTGTTTGCTGCCCAAGTAACATCAATTTTACAAGATATTGATGCAGAAGCATTGTTATATGTTGATGATATATATCTCATGGACGATGACTTAACGCGCATTTAGCCAGAGTAGATTGCATTGTTTTGGGATTTGCTGATCATGGCTACAAATTTAATTTCAAGAAAACTAAAATTGCCTTTCTCAGTGTCCTATTTTTAGGATACGAATCATCAAATGAGGGAAATAGTCTGGCTCTATATTTTCTAGAGAAATGTGCCTTATTACAACCACCAAACACCATTAAAAGATTGTAATACTTGCTAGAAATCTTTAATTTGGCTGAACATATGCCAGATTGTGCACAACACATAAAACGCTTGCACGGTTTATTGATCCTGGCTTTTCCAGTACACATTGGACATCAGAACACACCTAAATTCTCAGTTAACTACAAAATTACATGTTTGCATTTAAACATTCATACATATGTGTAAACAAAATAAATTTGGTAAATCGCATAATTCTGGGTTCCATTGGCTTCACATTTGTCACATTTAAAAAGGGTGACACAGTAACCATTGTTGGAAAATGGGTTATTGGTAAGGGCAGGTAAGTAACTATACTTAGCAATAGGCCACTAACCTCCACTTAGGTCCAGTTAGTTCTCATTAAATTAAACCTAGCTCAACCCTTGGTAGCTTGGCAACGAGCGACAAGGCTTAACTTAGGAGACAAAGCGTAAAGCATTCAAATATCACAAAACAGTAATTAAATAAAATACAGGAAACAGTTTAAAAATCCAAAAACAATTTATAAAAATAGGCAATAAGTTTAGCTTTAAAACCACACCAAAACAAATGAAATCAGATAAAAGCAACTGGAGATATGAATCTTAAAAAAATGAATGCTTTTTAGAGCTTAGAAACAAATAGGGCCAATCTGGTCATCTGGTCACACCTTGACTGGGGCAAATCAAAGTTTGAGGCTGACCGCGATGGAGCCCTGCTCAGCTACAGCTCGCAGGAGGCTTCGGTCAAAGGTTTACCTTCAGACTTAGTTGTTTTTCTGGAGATTTTCTTCAGCGGGACCAAGTCGGCTGTCCAATCCGACCTCCTGGAACTCTTCCTCGTATACGTGTCGCGGTAGCCCTCAGTGGAGATTTTTACCTTCGGACTTAGTTGTTTTTTCGAGATGAAAATCCTTCGACTGGTGCATACCTGAATCTTGATCCGACGTCCCTGGAGCCCTTTTCGGATACACTGCCTGGGAGGTCCTGGTCAACTTCCCACGTTCGGACTTAGTCACTTTTTCTGAGATTTTCTTCACCGGCACGAACCAGCAAGTCAGGCCGGGTCGTGGTTGAGGCAAGCCAGATACAGTTGCCGCGGCGGGTCGGTCCCTTTATAGAACTTTTTTCCAAAAGCCCTCCACCAAACTTCTCCAAACTTCTGGATCTTCTTCCAGATGTTTCTTGAAGGTTTTTTTGAGGTCCACAGCTCACCCCAAGGTTTCAAAAGCTCTGAGATGCTCCTTGAGGGTGCGGACTACAACTCTCAGAATGCACCTGGCGCAAACTCCTTTTTGGCCACTGGACAGTGGTCAGCTGGTTGGTTTCTTCAGGAGTTGGTGCAGGGGACTCTGGTTAGTAAGTATTCTCCTGTAGCAAATAGGGAGTCCCTTCTTGAACCAGTTGAAGCCAGGAAAAGTCTTTCTTGTGGGGAAGTCCAAGTGTGCAGCTGGTGCAGTCCTCCAGAGTGCAGTGTCCAGGTGTAGGCCACGGGTCCAGCAGGGCAGTCCTTCTTCTCTTGCAGTTCTTCCTTGTAGGGATCTGAGGTATGGGGGCATGTCTGCCAATTTTATCCTTGCTCCTGGGTGAAAAGCAGAGGGGGACCTGGTTCTCCAATCAGGTGCAGGGTCCTACCCTCTGTGATGACCACTTCCTGGGAAGTGTGGCAAAAATCAATCCCAGGGAGCAACATTCCTCAAAAATCCATCATGGCTGAAAATGATTTTTGGATGTTACATCTGGTTGAGCCTACCCACTGGTGTGGCTAAAATCCTAAACACACCCTCTACTGCCCTCTCCTAATCTAATAAAGGGGGGACCTAATTGACTGGGTTTGCAGGATGTGAGAGTGTTGCTGGGTTGCTGTAAATGTCCTTCCCTGCCCTTGAAGACCAGTTTGGCAGCCCTCCCCCCTTCCTGTTTCCCCATCTGCTGAGGGGAGATCTCCTTCCCCAGGCAAATCTCTTTGTGTGGAGCCAGGTCACTTCAAATCTCATCCATGCAGCCTGGCCAGGCTGCCAGAGGCTGTCCAATCAGTGCAAAGCAGTACAAACACTGCAGGGCTGAAGTTGCCAACTTTTCAGGTAAAGTTTAAAACTCTTTGCCTGAACAAGTTATATTAAATCCCACAACTGGAAGTTGTGGGATTTATTATAACAATTAAGTTGATAACAAACTTGAGGTATCTGTCATTTAGGGGACATTAAAAATTAGAATAAAGTCTCCCCATTCTAGCCTATGAAGACCATTCACTACAATGAGGGAAAATCAAATTTGGCTGTCTTTACCTCACCAGGGTTTATAAAACTACTTTTATAAGGTACCTGCTCAAAGTTACATGGCACCCAGCCCTTGGGGCACATAGGGCACACCTTAGGGGTGACTTCTATGTAAAAATAAGGTAGTTTAAGACTTTGGAACTACTTTTGATCCCAAAGTCGAATTTGCATATATATAACTTGCATATAACTTTAATTTAAAAGCAGCCAGCAAGACAGGCCTGCCTTTAAAAAGACAGTGGGCACCTCAGCAGTGCACCTATGGGTGCACTACCTATGCTGTGGTTCCTAAACCTACATGCCCTACCACATACTAGGGACTTATAGGTAGGTTAACTTAGCCAATTATAATTAGCCTAATTTGCATATCCACTTTACACAGAGCACTGGCCCTGGGACTGGTGAGCAGTACCCAAGGCACAGCCAAGAGTTAGTAACCACCAGTTATATTAAAATAAAGTCCCCCCATTCTAGCCTTTGGAGGCCATTAACTACAATGAGGGAAAAATCGAATTTGGCTGTTTAACCTCACCAGGGCGTATAAAACTATTTTTAAAAGGTCCCTGCTTATAGTTACATGGGACCCAGCCCTTCCTGACTGAGGAGGGAGGAGAATGAACCTTTATTTATTCCTGTTACCCCTGCAAATGTAAAAGATACATCAGACGTAGGCCCACAGTGTTTTCCTGCTACTCAAAACAGAGTTCTTTGTGATGAATCACCTTTGGAGGTGTCTACCAGTTCTCTTTCTAAGCAGCACTTTACACATTTAGCCACTTCCCCTTTTCTCATTTTTTAGAAGTTTGTGTGTGGACAGTTAAGATCTGTGAATAGAAAACAGGTGATTTCTTCTTAAGGGGGCAGGTTTGATCACAGCATTGAAACTTGCCACAAGTCCTGTAGTTGCTCCCTTAAGCAACCTCCCCAAATATCTTTACCACCTTAAGGTCCCCATGCACTGAGTCCAGGATTTCCCAATACCAGATAAACACTTCCTTTGTAGCAGGGGGTCCCCTTATTATCTTCTCCAAATGATTCATCAGTCCTAGGTTCATTTGACTTCTCTGTGACCAACCTTTCAGCTGGACATATTTTAGTCTTGACAATTTCACCCCAGTCTCCTTAAGTAGTTCATCCCAAGGAGCTAAACTGCCATCTCTAAAGAGATCCCCTCAACATTCTATACCTGCCTTCCTGATTGGGATAGCCAATTTATCTTTGAAGCTCTCTTGAGTGCCTGGAGTGTCCCAAATAGGAGCCCAATGACTATAGTACTCTGCTTTCATTACCCGCCTTATACTATACCAAATCTTTGCCATATCTTGCAACACTTTCAGCTTTACTTCTTTAAAGACTTTTGAGCCTCCAAATTTAAGCAAGAAATGTTTTGCTGCCCCTTTTACACTTCCTACCATAGCCTTGAACACAAGTCCAAACTCTGAAGAGTCCGGAGAGATAAAAAGCATCCTTGCATTCTTAAGCTGGAAAGCCCAAGCATAATACTCTAGGTCCGGCAATTCAATGCCCCACTTCTCTCTCCTTCTACGCAACTTCTTCCATGAGATCCTGGCCCCTTTATATACGCATGGAAACGAGTTGATGGCTTGTTGGATCTTCTCTACATACATCTTAGTCATTTGTAGTGGAATTGAGTTAAATAAAAAACTAACTTTGGGCAGGATCACTATCTTCAGTATCGTCAAAGGGAGGTGGGAAGGTGTACCCACCCTGCATCAATTTACTTCAGTCTGACAAAACTTTTTTTCAAATTCACGACAGGAATCTGCTCGATATCCTGCATGATCTTGAGACCCAAATATCTCATTTCATTTTTAATTTGCGGGCTGTCCCTCCTCTGGTTGCAAACCATGAGATCCATATTCCCTGCATTAACATGGTATCCTGGCACTTACCAAAAGCTATTGCAATGTCCAACACTGTCAGAAGGGCTGTTTATAAATCTGAAAAATAAGCCATATCAGCATAGAGAGAATCTTTTTTTCTCCCATCCACAACAACGAAAGGGGAGAATCATTTGGTCCTATCTAATTCTCCTGGCAAAGGGCTCAATATAAAGATTAAACAGTATTGGTGACCGCGGACAACTTTGCCTTGTACCTCTAGTTATTTTAAAGGGGGATGTTAGACTCCCATCAACCAATACCCTTGCTGATGAAGCTTGATAAATCTGGCCGATCATCCTACAAAATTTTTCATCAAGATTATAGTTCTTTACAATTGTACCCAAATAAGCCCAATTGACTCTATTGAAAGCCTTCATGGCATCCAACGTGAAAACCACACGAAGAGAGTCATATGTTGTTGCCAGATCAATGGCCCCAATTACATTGAAAGTTAATCTATGAAGATATCTACCCTTAATAAATCCCTTCTGGTCCTACCTCCACCCCACTTAACCTATCTGCCAGCACCTTTGCAAGAGTCATATCTGTCTGTATGACTCACAATATGACGGACTCTTTTCTGTCTCCAAGATCAAAGTAATAATTGCGTCATTCCAAGATACTGGCAATGGCACCCCATCATCGAAAATCTCCAGAATTAAAGCTGGCATAGCCGGTACTATGGTACCTCCAATGCATTAAACCACTCCACCGGGATGCCATCCAGACCTGCAGCTTTGCCCACCTTACTTGCTTTCAGTGCTGACCCTATTTCTCCCTGGGAGATTTTTTTATTCAAATGAGCTTGTTTTTTAGACAATAAACTAGGTAAAGTATCTACACCCAACCAATCCCTCACCTCTCCCTCAGCTACTATCTTCTCCTTTGTATAAAGCTCAGAAAAAAACCTTTGAAGGGCCTTCTTTATATCAGCACTACTTGTCCACTTCTCTCCAGTTCGCCCACAGGCAATTTCTCTAATATTATTTCGAACTTGCTCCGTCTTGGATATCCATGTGAATAGTTTTCCTGCACTTCCTCCATATTCAAAATGAGCCATCTTACTTGCTTCCCATCTCTTTCTCAGTCTAGCTTGCAGTGCTTCCTCAAGCTGCTTCCTCAGTTGGCTCAACCTTTTGCCAAGCTTGTCTGCCACCTCCACCCCAACATTTGATTGTCTCTCACATTCAAGCATTTCTGCTTCTAAATAGCTTACTTCTGTACTACATTTCTTGTTTCTAAAGCTAGTGAGGATAGTGAGGCTCCCAATTTTACCTCCTTTAAATGCTTTAGTATCGCAAACCACAGTTGTGGAGGCTGATCCCAAATTATCTTTAAAGAATTCTTCTTTCTCCATGCGAAGTTGTGATACCACATCACTATCTAGCAGTAGTGAAAGTTATAAAGTCCACCGCCTCACCTCATTGTTTAAGAGCAGCTTAATTGTTAATACTAATGCCGTCTGATTCGGTAGATGGGCTGCTGAATCAACTGCCTCCATCAACTCCTGATCAACAAGAAATTAATCCCTCCACCTCCCATCCTTGAAGCACCCATCCCTGCATCCACGTGGACTAGATGTTATCCCAATTTTAAAACGCATCTGGGAAGCCTGGCCTAAAAAAAAAAAGAGAGCAGACCTTCAAACTTCAAGACTCCTACCCTTGATGACCTCTAACAACTTGTCTGCTGCCCTTTGATCTCTCACATTGTACATTTAGTTATTTTACATCACTCGAAGGGAGGCTGGGAATTTGATTTGAGCTGAAATGCCTACATTTTTAAACTCCTCTAGGCGCCTCCCCAATTCCCATTGCTTATTTAAGGTTGTTCTAGAGCAACGGTACTCAAAGTACGGCCCGCGGGCCGCCAGCGGCCCCACGGACCTAGCTTGGCGGCCCGCGAGACGCACAACAACTTAGACCATGCCTGTGAATTCACCGTACGTCAGCAGCCTTTAATGTGCACATGGCCTTCATTTTACACCTCTGACGTCACGCGCTTTAAGATGTTAAAAATACATATCTTATTTTGATAACGGTTAAACGATTCCACTGTACACCATTAATAGCTTAAACGTGCTCACACTTTACTAAATTTGCACCCCAAAAAGCCATCAAGCATTATACACACAATTGGACATTTTCGCTCACCACTTCCTGTAGCAAATATGTTTCTTTTTTTTATTTTTTTGGGGCCTCTGCAACTACAGTTTGGAAATATAATGAAGATAAAAGTCTTCAAATAACCAGACACTGAATAATACATAATGGAAATGATCATGGTAGGTGCCTTATGACGTAGTAATGGGAGACTCAGATCAATGGGCACTTGTGACGTCACACTCGCAGCCCACAGTCACAGGGCGAATGGCATAGCAGGTGCCCCCGACCGGCTTCTTCACCAGAGTCTGCCCCCCTCCCACCAGCGCGTGCTGTCTCCCCTCACTGGAGCCATGACCCGGGGCACATCAACTCGCACCCAGCTGCACTCTGTATAAATAAAAGGCAAAGCGGTGCTGCCATTAACTCAAGGCACACACTGACTGCTTCCACAGTGCCACTCTGGTATTACACGGAATAATGTACCCCCATGAGGAACAATCCGAGGACAGATACATCGCTTTGTTCTTCAGGGCCTTCACCGATCTTCTTTTCGTATTTTAACAGAGTTGCAGGCACTAGTCAATACATTCGTAAATCCAACATACCACACCTAATAACATTAAATGGGTAGCTTTCCGACAAAAAAAGGAAAACGCTTGTAGCCTCTTTACCAATCGTAGCGAAATCCCAGCTCTAATTGAACACTGTGAGCCTCGGCTGCGACCCATAACCATCAGGAAAGGCCCTCCCCCCACCCGATGCTTTCACAACAAACTGATTTTCAGAGTGGAGGCCCAGTGGGCGACAGAGTTGACACACATGTACTAGTGCCATTACTGGACCCGGGAGACGGCCATTAACCGATAAACCCGATTTATAAAGCATCCCACCTAACTAGGGTCTAACCTAGCCCACTATTAGTCACAATTTTGTCTACTAACCGTTCTCTCTTAACTATACCTTATAAAATCATGCAAACAGTTTCCCCATTTTGATGGCGCTGTGTGTGTTCCTGGGGTAGGGGTGAGAGCAGATGGCGCTGTGTGCAGATGGCGCTGTGTGTGTTACTGGGGTAGAGGTGGGAGCAGATGGCGCAGTGTGCAGATGGCGCTGTAAAAAGGGGGCGGGCGGTTGTTCCCCCTCTAAGCCTCGCCCCCTCTAAACCCCCCCTCCCCGCTGTCACTTCAGTGCGGCCCTCGGCCGCAAACCATACTGCAATTTTGGCCCCCGAGAAAAAGTTTGTGAGTACCCATGTTCTAGAGAGATCTGACCTGATCTCAAAAGAAAAATCCTTCCCTCTCAATGATTTTATTTTTAGTGCCTTTAACAGAATCTTCTCTTTTAAGGCATACATCTGGAAATTTAACAACATTTTTGTGGCTTCTTTTTACTTGGATCTCTCCTAAAAGAATCTCTATGAATCCTCTGGATATCCGTTCCAATAACATCCTCACTTTTCTCTATCGGTACTGCAACCTTAATGAGAGAAACCACATAAGCCTTTAAATCGTCTCCCTTCACCCTCTTGAGTACGTTTAGAGTTCTTAAATTGTTCCTTCTTGCAGAATTTCTCGACAGTTCCAGCTTATCCTGTATTTCCTGCTCACTGTCCTTCATCAACCTGATTTCCTCCTTATTCTTCCTTAAGTCCTCTTTCATGACTCTCACTGTTTCTTCAAGGGCCTTAGTTCTTGGGGCCAACAAATCAAACTTTTTTGAAGCACTTCATAGGCCTCTCTAATATCCCCTTGATTTGCTTCGGAGACCTCAAAGCCCTTTTTAATTTCATCTGACAATCCTAGGATCATGGATTCTAGGGAAGTGTTGGAATGTGCAGAACCATTTATAGGCTTCAGAAGATCCTGTATAGGATCCTGCATAACAACCTGGCTGGGGGTAGACCCTATAGGGGAAACTGCTTTGGGGCAATTGAGTAATAAATCTATGATTAACCCCTCTCGTATCTTCAAAACCAACCTCCACATTTTTCAAATACTCAGCCTTACTCCGCAATTGATGACATGCTTTGCTTATCCTCAGGTTTGGTTGTAGCAATCCCATTTTTAATTGATTGTACACTACCTAAAGGCCCTCTGCAGTATTTGACTCCAAAGAATTTTGGCCACTTCTCCTACCAGGGCCTGCCAATTTGCAGCTCTCACTATTTGCAGTACAAACCTCCGTTAAGGAAGATTTCTCTTTGCACTTATGCAAAGAACCTACCTTTCGTTGCTATCCCCTTCCCTTTCCATGTGTTGCCTACGGTACCTGCAGGCTCGTCCCTGCTTCTTCCACATCCTGCTGTAGCTCCAAATACCTCCTTGAAGATCTTCCTCTTAGCGCCAGCCCACCCTCACTATCCACCTCCGTGTTGTAATTTAGTAGCGATTAGATTAAGCATTAGCAGAAGACATCTTGTATTTAGCAACGATTGTGAACATTTCGCAGAATCCATTTTCTATTCATGGCAGCCATTATCTCTGTCACATGCTGCCATGTGCACGCCATGTGCTCTGTCCTAACTTCCTGTTACCTACTCTTGAAAATCTGTCCAGTGACAAGTTATATTTAGCATCTCCCACTTTCGCACATGCCCAGTAAGATCTGCAGCTGTTAGTAAATAGTATCAGACAGTAATGTGTCAACTAGTCCTTGAAAACTGTTAGCCCCTCCTACCTGTTGACTGTGCATTTCCATATGACCTTATATGTATATAAGTCTTGCATCTATAATTGTACCTCCTTCTTTTAGCCCCTGCGTGGGTATAAAAGGACCATGCTCTCTTAGTTCAGTGTGCTACTTCAAACATTACCGAAGGGTGCTGTTTGAACTGTAGTACCACCTCATGAGGTTTAATAAACTTTGTCTTTTATTTCAGTTTCTGTGCCAACTTCTTCCTATATGGTCTGAGGACTTTGTGCAGAGAAGGGCGAACCCCTTGCACTAGTAGGCCTTGCTGAGGTTTACTTCGACATCCGAAGCAGCCACTGCTGTTGTGATGACTGTGCTAACACTGCCCCCTCTCCCCAAGACAGAAATGCATGCAGCTGCTCTGCGGCTCTTCCATAGCTCCAGGCAGCTTGGAACCACCCTACGGCCCGTTGGACTGACTCCCACTCCTTGCCAGGCTACACAAGGTGAGCCTGCACATTTACTTTTCCCTCCGATCAGCCAGGTTCCCCAGACGCTTCATGCTCTAGCGACCCGCTTCTGCACAGGCCCCCATGCTCTCCAGAGACCCTCAGCATGTAGTCCTTCAAACTAAATTTCTAACTTCTGTTGTCCTCATACTAAGTCTACCTGAGGCTCAACCCAACCAAGACTGAATTTGTGTTATTTGCCAGAACAACAAATGAGAAACAGTACAAACCTAGCTCAATAACCTGAACCTTGACAGCTTCACACTCCAACTTTCAATGAATGCCAAGTCACTTTGATTCACCCTGGACAAAAATTGTACAAAAACCTGACCCTTGAAGAACATATTGCTAATTATGCAAATATGGCCTGGCTCTAGCTCTCTCTAACAAAAGTTAAACTGTTTTTCCACAAAACAACTTCAGAACTGCTGTTCATCCCTGATGCTCTCACATCTGGGTGGCTGTAAAGCCCTAATCCATGGTCTTACAACGGACACCTTACAGGCTGCAGTTCTTCTTATCTGAGGCCTAAAGGAATATGATCATATCAGTGCATTATATGCTCTCCAGAGCCTTCTAGAGTGACAGAGTTCATTTTTCCAGACCCACAGCACTAAGCACATAGTCATAGCGACAACCTGAATCAGAAAATAAGTTGGACTGCAACCAATACACAAACCACTGAGCAATGTTTGTGTAAGATTTGTTTTCTGGTAATGATCTGTCCCATAAGATAGGACAGGAACAATTAGTAGATCACTAAATCTTCTTTCATGAAGGAATAACAAGTATCCAAGGAGCACTAGAAAGCAGAATATGCATTTTAAAATGTTTATTTTAAAATGCTAAGCTAGTGCATACAGTATGAACTGTAAACACAAGAACACAGCAGTTGAAACGTTTATGAATAATGAATAATAATAGTTATGAGCAAAAAATATTCTAATACTTTTATTATATTATATTGATATCACTGACACCCTCATTTCATATTCTACTTTGAGGTACTAAGCTAGTAATAGCAACTTAGTAAATAGAATGCCTAGTCAGAGTTTTAAATATAGTGCACACCTGCATACCTGATTCAAAACAAAAAGGCCTATCGTTCCATTTGAATAGCAAGCCTGCTGTTCATGTCACCATGTCGCATGATAAACACAGCCAATGGAATAGTCAGTGAAAGCTGCTTCCTTCACAGTAGCCTTTTGGTAAGATAAATGTTGAAATTGTGCACCGGCCTGATCTGATATTGCCAGTGTAAAGGTCCTCTCTAACTCTTTAAAGCCTTTTGTAAGGGAAAAGATTCTACCTCAAAGATTAAAGACACATCTTTCTGCATTAATGTCACAAAAGCTTATACAGTTTATGAATGTGCATGTTTATCATACCTAAATTGGGCCATGGAACACTTTCAAACAACACTTTCTACATGGAAGGGTATTGTAAGCGCTACCACATTTCACTGTTTTTTGCACAGTTAACATATATAAAAAACAATCTGACATTCCACAACAAATATCATTTGCCCTTATGAGATAGGACTGTATGTATGTATGATAAGAGGGTATGAATGGGGAAGATATCACAATCAACTTCCAGTTCAATTCTGGCATCAGAGGGTTAGAAGCTCTGTGATGGAAGTGCAGAGAAGTGAGTGACCTAGAGGATTAGTACACCCAGATATACTTTTGAATGCAGGCTTGTCTTTGATGAAGCAATACAATTTGAAAGGACATTTTCATGCATGATAATGGAAGGCATTGTGTATTTGTTGATACCAACCCATGGATTCTTTTTTTTTTGACAGGCATAGGAAAGCTGCACTTGTTAAGGAGATTACACCACATAGGAGCCCTATAATACATAAATCTTCTGCTACGGAAAACTGGGAGCTTTCTAACCCCTCTATATTTAGAGTGTACAATGCTTCCTTTTTAGACACTATTTTGGGTTGAGATCAAACTATAGAGACCAAAGACTGAACACTTGCTATTGAGCTCTCATTGCACTTTACCAGATTTCAAGATTTGCACTGCCAAATGTAATTGCATTATAGCTTGTATCTGAGCCTACCCTTACAGCAAACGTTTAAGATCTTCCTTCATGAGATGTAGCTGGGATTACTTTATAGAGCTGATAGTGTACTCTTGCTTTGATAGGTTTTTGAATCCATTGTCAATAACTTTAAATGCACTTTGCTTTTTTCCCTAGCTGCTTGTCTAATTCTTTCTTCAGCTTCTCTTTCTGAATTTGCCTCCTCTTAATTAACAACAACATTTATTAACATATTATAATTATTAATTAAATAATATTATTAATGAATAGTTTATTTTTGATGAGATGTGACTTGTGACTTGTTTATCAGAGGTCTTTTCTGGAACTAGCTCTCCCAATCTGGGGAGCCACCATTCAGCAGCATAAGAAATGTTCTCTTCACTGTGGCAAAGTTAGAAGGCTTAATATTAGGTATTTTCGTTCTGACTTCTTGGAAGTTCTGCAATAAATTCAAACATACTTTTGGGTCAGAATATTTCTATTCTACCATCTTTTCAAGGACATAAAGACCATTGATAACTCGAAGAGAATCTCATATGGAATGTGACCACCTAATACTTCTCTAGAAAGATTATTTTATGCTCTCTGGACTCCATACAGATTATGAAGCCAGCGCTGTCCTATATCCAATCCCAGCCATCAATGCTTGATTAAGCACACTGTTGATGAGCTCCAAGACCATCACATTCTAGGCAGAAAGGGTGTGAGGATAGCAGTCATACTTCCAAAGCACCACCCAGCATCTCTGAATGCCCTAGCAGCGAAGGTCAGACCACTGTATCAATGCAAGGTATGAACTGCTTTCATTACTACTAGGCATGGCAGGCTTTTATGGCCACTTAAGCAGTGGCAGTATTTTGTGTCCAAGCCCACAGGAATATGGAGCATGAATAAACATGCATTGGCATTGGATTAGCTGGCATGGTCATGAACAATTACCTTGAAGGAAGAATTAGAGATAGTAAGGGAGTTCTGAGCTGGACTTGCAACAGTTGAAGTTTTTACCTGTTAACAAATACTACTTTGCTGCATATACTTATTATTTTGTTTTGGGAAATATGGCCACCAATATCACCGCTGTAGCATTGATTCACTAATGCTTATGCTGCCCTGATTTAAATTTTACCTAGCTCATCCATTAGGAATATATCTCTCTCCCTCCAGGTATGAAAACCATTGGGTTGCAATTACAGAGAGGAGGTAAGGGTATTTAGAGAGAAAGCAGTCAGGAAGCTTCTCTCCTTTCAATGTAGATTGAAATGGTGCTAAAATATTTATGTTGATATTGGTTTGAGATGTATTAACAGAAGCCACATTTGCGGTTTGTACAGCAATCTTTGTAGCCACATCTGCTGCACAGTTCCCTTTAACATGAATCCCTTCACTTTCACTTTTGTGGTCCATGGTGTGCTGTACATTGACCAAAGGAAACGTTTCCTGGAGGATATCCACCATTCCCCAAAATTACTTTTATTTTTAGTTGACCTTAATTTTGAATCTCTGAATCTGTTTAAAAGCCACTGTGGTAAATCTGCATTATATACTTAGACACAACATCAAAATGATTAATCTTACATTATTAGTCTGGGAACTGATGGATCAGCTTTTTGAAGCACAAAACACCACTGAAAACATCTAAATGTTTGCTATGTCTGTATTGCTCTTTGAATTAATCATCTTCAAAAACCCCCTGCACTGCAGTACAACCCACAGAGTATTTCTGTTTAATACCAAACCACAGACTGTGCAGGACAGTCCACATAGAACAAACTGTTGTATACTTGTATTGGTAAGATGAAAAGTTCATGGAAAATTATTAGTGTACTGTAAAAATTATTGAATGTGGAGTTTAGTTACATATTCAAAATTTATGTCAACAGCACATACATGAGATCTACTGCACCTAAATGATGTGTAGCACTTATACATTAGCTATACTAGCTTTGGTTGGTGCCTCTACTGTAGGTGTAAGAGAAACTATAATGGTTTGCTTCCCCCTGCACAAAAGGGTGCTCTTTGAAAACAGCCATCTACATCTCATTGAGAAATATATCTGTAGGAGTGAAGCTGGCTTCGGAATACAAATGTGATCTGTACACCATGGACGTTATCTATCCTTTATTGTAAACTATGTGTGTGTATCCTGAGGTGCTGGGAATAACTCATATTGCTATGTTTGCTTTGTTATCCCTAGTTGGCAAATATTTAGGGGGTCATTACAACATTGGCGGTAAAAGCCGCTTACCGCCGTGCAGAAGACTGCCAATACACCGCCGCGGCCACGGAATTCCGCCACAGCTATTATGACACACATCTCGGAATCCTCCGAAACTCAGATACCCACACAAGTCCACCACACCAAAGGTCAGTGTAAAACTGGCAAAAACAAATCCTCCACCGTCACGCCAACAGAAACATGCCCATGCTATCACGACACACGAATCCACGTGGCGGTCTTTCAAACGCGGTATTCCATTGGCGGTACACACCGCTGCGCTCAAAATACACACACATCTCCAAAACACCGCCACATTGTACAATTCCAAATACACACACCTGATACACATACATACACCACTCCCACACACCCATTACAATATAAAACACACAACCACATCACCCACAAACCCCAACGACCACAAGTCACGACCGAAGGGCAGAGAGACAGAGAGCACAGCAACTGAGAACCCCACCACACAGAGGCACACAACACCATCACCCATACAACATTACATGCACAATACACCACACACCACTACACATTACCACACACATCAACAGTGACACCACCCCACACATCACCCAAACCACCCCATGTCACGCCAAAGACACCCCCGGTTTTCCAAGGAGGAGCTCCGGGTCATGGTGTAGGAAATCCTACGGGTAGAGCCACAGCTATTTGGCTCACAGGTGCAGCACACATCCATAGCCAGGAAGATGGAGCTATGGCGCAGAATAGTCAACAGGGTCAACGCAGTGGGACAGCATCCAAGAAATCGGGAGGACATCAGGAAGAGGTGGAACGACCTACTGGGGAAGGTGCGTTCTGTGGTCTCCAGGTACAGCGGACTGGCGGCGGACCCCCACCTCCTCCCCCACAACTAACAGCATGGGAGGAGCAAGTCTTGACCATCATGCATCCAGAGGGCCTCGGCAGAGTCGGTGGAGGAATGGACACTGGTAAGTCAAATCTTAACTATCATATCCCCCCACCCTACCTGCATGCCATCACACACCCCCACCCTCACCCCCCTACTATCACTCCAACTCCTCACATATGTACTAATAACACAAACCACACATCCCAACACCAAGCCCTGCATGACACAACTAAGCATGGTCACCCCTCACCAAAGCATGCTCACTGCACATACCCATAACAACCCCCTAACCATCATCACACAAACCCACACACAGGAATGCCTGTACTGGGGTACACAAACACCCACCCATTGCACACCATTACACACACACATGCAATAATCATGCTCTTATAGCCCTGCAGGACCACTAAGGAACGTCACCACACCAGAGGGTCCAGACATTTCCACTCCACCCACAGAAGATGCCCACAGTGACGACAGCAGCTCTGCCCTACTCATACCCGATGACCAGCCCGGACCATCGTGGGCCTCGGGACAGTCGGTTCCCCTTGCACAGGCACAGCCCAACACTGACCTTCCACCCTCTGGGAACACCAGCACAGCACCCACCCAGCGGGCCCATACCTCCGTACCCAGGACACGTCAATCAGCGGTGTGTCAACCACTACAGGGAACCCAGGATAACCCACCACCCCAACAACAACAGGGACCTGGGGGCAGTGGTAGTGGGCACACGGTCCAGGAGACGGAGGCACAGGAACACAGGGGAACTGGGAGGGCTGCTGTGCGACAGGGGGCGGACAGGCCAAGGGAACCCACTCTCCATGAGGCCCTCTCCTCCATCATGGGAGCATACCACCACTCCCAGGAGATGATGGCGACAGTCCTGGACAAGTTTCTGGAGACCCAGCACCTGCAGGAGGAGCAGTATTTGGGGTTCAGGGAGGAGCTCAGGACCATCAGCTCCGCCCTGGGCACCATCGTAGGGGTGCTGAAGGACATACAAAAAACCATGAGGGACACCGTGGCACTCCAAGGGGCCCCTGACACTAGCATGGACGATGAAGTGCCCACCACCTCCACCGGCGCTAGTGGACAGGACGCCCCGCCACAGGACCACCACACCAGCATCCCACCGCCTGCAGACGGACAACCACCACGCAAGCGGTCCCTGAGATCCAGGAACAGGACAGAGCAAGATGGCAAGACTCCCGCCAGGAAATGAGACCACCCTGATTGTCCTCCCACTGTCCCACTTTGTTACCCTGTCCATACTTAAACTGCCCCAGCTCCACTTCCTATGCCCATATGGGCAGTGCACCTGTGTGACCAATTGACTGGATGCTGCCATGGATATTCTTCCACCATTCCCCATCACCATTTTACAACCCCCCTCCAGTTTTGAGCACTTAAATAAACACCCTTGAACCACAAAACAATCTTGAGTCAGTCTGTGATTTGGTAAATTTGTATTATCAATGACAGTGTCAAAATGTGTTCCCAATTGTAAAGCCAACATACCTATGTCACACATCACAAGTCCTTGAAGGATGCAAGCAGATGACACACGTTGGTAACCACACCTGTGAAACCGTAATGGAAAGGTACAACTCAGTGACCAAATACTGCTATTAAATAACAGACAGGCTAGAGGTAGAACTGTGAAAGTGAATGTAATGTGAACAAAATATTTTCTCACCTGTGTGTCACTGGAAATATTGCTGTATGACTGACTCCCTGTTGTCTATGTCTTCTTCCTCAGCTTCCTCCTCATCACTGTCCACAGGCTCCACAGCTGCCACAACACCGCCATCTGGACCATCCTCCTGCAGAAAAAGCACCTGGCGTCGGAAAGCAAGATTGTGAAGCATCGAGCAGGTGATGATGATCTGGCACACCTTCTTCGGTGAGTAGAATAGGGAACCACCTGTCATATGGAGGCACCTGAACCTGGCCTTCAGGAGGCCGAAGGTGCGTTCGATCACCCTCCTAGTCCGCCCATTGGCCTCATTGTAGCGTTCCTCTGCCCTGGTCCTGGGATTCCTCACTGGGTTCAATAGCCTGGAAAGGTTGGGGTAACCAGAGTCCCCTAATAGCCACACACGGTGCCTCTGGAGTTGACCCATCATATAAGGGATGCTGCTATTCCGCAGGATGTAGGCGTCATGCACTGTGCCAGGGAACATAGCATTTACCTGGGAGATGTACTGGTCTGCCAAACATACCATCTGTACATTCATGGAATGATAACTCTTCCGATTCCTGTACACCTGTTCACTCCTGTGGGGGGGGACCAGAGCTACATGGGTCCCATCAATAGCACCTATGATGTTGGGGATATGTCCAAGGGCATAGAAGTCACCTTTCACTGTGGCCAAATCCTCCACCTCAGGGAAAACGATGTAGCTCCTTACGTGTTTCAGCAGGGCAGACAACACTCTGAACAACATGTTGGAATACATAGGCTGGGACATCCCTGATGCCATGGCCACTGTTGTCTGAAATGACCCACTTGCAAGGAAATGGAGCACTGACAGCACCTGCACGTCAGGGGGGATTCCAGTGGGATGGCAGATTGGTGACATCAGGTCTGGCTCCAACTGGGTACATAGTTCCTGGATAGTGTCACAGTCAAACCTGTAGGTGATAATTAAATGTCGCTCCTCCATTGTCAACAGGTCCACCAGCGGGCAGTACACCGGAGGATTCCGCCATCTTCTCAAATGTCCCAGCTTACGGTGCCTAGGAAGGACAACAGCGACCACAGAGTCAACAAATTTCCAGGTATGTACCCACAGATACACAGAACACGTCACCAAACACAAAACTCTTCCTGTATGTGAGTTGAGTGTAGGCCTAGCTATGTGTGACGCAGTAGTAAATGAAGCCATGTGGGCCCCTGAAATGGCATCTGCCTGACCTCTAAACTGGGACAATGGGAATGTGAGGTAACTGCGCTGGCGTTGTACACCATCGAGGTAGGCGGTCGTAGACCACGGCGCAGTGCTGCATTGGTTAACATTGGACCCTATGGGTTCCAGGAGCCAATGACGAAGTGCGCCGGCGGTGATGATACGCACCGCCGCGGACGTCACCACCGTGGACGTGACCGCCATTTTCTATCTGTTCAATCACTCGATACCTGATCTTCGACAGGAGAGGACCTACACTGCAAGTGCTGCTGTGACCTCGGTCTGGAAGAGACAATGGCTGCTGCGTCTAGGGAAAGGGCCCCTGCCTTCACTGCTCAGGAGTTGGAGAAGCTAGTAGACGGGGTCCTCCCCCAGTACACGCTACTCTACGGTCCTCCAGACCAACAGGTAAGTACACAGGGAGCATGTTGTATGGGCTATGCTGAGTGGAGAGGGCTGGTTGTAAGAGGTAAGGGGGCAGAGTTCAGGGAACATGAAGGAGTGTGAATGCATGTGCCACATGGCAAGGGGTAGGGATGGGGGCCACTCACGACGACGGTGCAGTTGGTAATGACTTCTCTTCTTCCCCTGTGCATGTCATGTAGGTCAGCGCCCACCAGAAGAAGGACATTTGGCGTGCCATCGCCAAGGAAGTCCGGACCCTGGGGGTCCACCAGAGACGGGGCACCCACTGCCGTAAAAGATGGGAGGACATTCGCCGCTGGAGCAAGAAGACGGTGGAGGCTCAGTTGGGGATGGCCTCCCAACATGGGAGGGGTGCCCGTCGCACCATGACCCCCCTGATGTTCCGGATCCTGGCGGTGGCCTACCCGGAGTTGGATGGGCGCTTGAGGGCATCACAGAAGACACAAGGGGGTGAGTACACTCTCATTCTGGGGACTTGGCGCACAGTTGAGGGATCTGGGTGGGGGAGGAGGGCTGTGGGTGTACCTAGGCCAGGCATAAATATGTAGGCTAGGCCCCTCCGTAATGCAGGGAATATGGCACTCCACCCCACCTCAGTAGTGGGCCAAGGATCCCATAGCCATGTAGGCCAGATCCCAGCAATTGCATCTGTAGAGGCCAAGAGCACGGCATAGTGCAGGAGGCTGCTGTGTCTGTATTGTCCGCCAATGGTAGCGGTAAGCCATGCACTTCTGTCGTCCCCTCCCCCTTTTTCTGCTCTCCCTGTTCTTTTGTGCATCAGCATCAGCAGGCGGAGGTACAGTGGCACCGGGGCACGAGGGAGCTGCATCCCACATGGCCATGGAGGGCCACACCACGGACTCAGAATGCACCAGTGGGACGGAGGGCGAGGGGAGCTACACTTCGGTCACCGGATCACCAACCAGCGACACAGACTCGTCCGCCGATGTGAGCTCCCTTGTGGTGGCGGCACCATCTGTGCCCCCCACTTCTACAGGTACAGCCGCCACCTCCCCTACCAGCAACGCCCTCCCAGCAGCCCCTCAGCGTTCGCCCCGTGCCCGCTCACCCAGGAGGGTGGGCATCACCTTCACCCCAGGCACCTCAGGCCCTGCCCCAGTCACCCCTGCTGCCCTCAGTGAGGAGGCCATTGACCTTCTCAGGTCACTCACTGTTGGGCAGTCTACCATTGTGAATGCCATCCAGGGTGTAGAAAGGGAGTTGCAACACACAAATGCATTCCTGGAGGGCATTCATTCTGGTCAGGCTGCCCATCGTCGAACCCTGCAATCTCTGGCCTCAGCACTGATGGCAGCCATTGTCCCTGTCTCTAGCCTCCCCCTTCCAACTTCCTCCACCCAGACCCAATCCCCTGTACCCCAGCCTATCCCAAGCACACCATCAGACAAGCAGGCATACACCTGAACACCCAAAAGTAGCTCAGGCAAACATAGGCACCACACAACCCACAGGCCCTCACACAAGCATCACACACATGCAGACACAGCAACATCCACTGCCTCCACTGTGTCCCCCTCCTCCCTCCCAGTATCGTATACACTCTCACCTGCATGCACTACATCTACAGGCACTAGGACTCGCACCAGAACACCCAGCACCACACCCCGCTCACCTGCACTCACCACCCCCACTCCCATTTACACGTCCCCTGT
The DNA here is from genome assembly GCF_031143425.1 of Pleurodeles waltl. Lineage (NCBI taxonomy): Eukaryota > Metazoa > Chordata > Amphibia > Caudata > Salamandridae > Pleurodeles > Pleurodeles waltl. Next base: position 601,146,365 of record NC_090438.1, read on the forward strand.
GTCCTCTCTCAGTGTGTCTGTGATGCCCCCTCCCAAAGTACACAAACGCGGGCACCCACACACCCAACATCCATCCACCTCACGACAGCCTCCAGTACCTGCACCTGCACCCAAAACACCTAAAGTGACACCTCCTACAACCACCTCCTCTTCCTCCACTCCCAGACCCCCTCCAGCTACCCATCCCAGTGTTCGTCAGAAACTATCCCTCTGCAACGTTGACCTCTTTGACCCCACCCTCACCCCTCCAATTCATAAGTCCCGTAGTAGCGCCTCAGCCAAAAAGACTCCAGTACCAGTGGTGCGTGTTACAGGTGTGTGGAGTGCACCGGCCACCAGGGCAGGCAGTGTGACACGGAGCCAAGGCACTGCCCGTCAACCCCCTGTAAAGCATCTCAGATTGGAAAGTGGCCGACAGGACTGGGTGAAGACTCCTGGAGGCAAAGCTACTCACAAGGGTCCCAGGGGGATTGCAGAGTCAGCTGTGACTCCTCCAAAGGTGGTGAAGGGCCAGAAGAAGTGTGCACAGCCTGGTGTGAGCAGCACGGCGGAGAAGGGCGGCATCCTCCACGGTGGCCGGGACGCCACCGCCAGCACCGTCGTCACTGATCAGGAGACCACCGCCGGAGTCAGTGCCCAGCAGGGCAGAAGTATCGTCACTGGTCAGGAGACCACCGCCGGAGTCAGTGCCCAGGTGGGGAGAAGTATCGTCACTGGTCAGGAGACCACCGCCAGAGTCAGTGCCCAGGAGGGCAGAAGTATTGTCACTGGTCAGGAGACCACCGCCGGAGTCAGTGCCCAGGAGGGCAGAAGTATCGTCACTGGTCAGGAGACCACCGCCGGAGTCAGTGCCCAGGAGGGCAGCAGTATCGTCACTGGTCAGGAGCCCACTGCCAGAGTCAGTGCCCAGGAGGACAGAAGTATCGTCACTGGTCAGGAGACCTCCTGACCACCGCCAGAGTCAGTGCCCAGTGTGGTTCTAAAAATTCTGGACCCATGTAATTTACTTTGCCACAGCAGTACGATTTTAGTATCAAAAGACCGATAATGACTAGTACACTAAGCATGAGCATTTTCGCTCAATTCCAGCAGCGTTTTCACCTCGAAATTGCCATTTTCGTCCTGCACTCGTGGCTCCCATTTTATACACGCCAGCCATTTTAAAAGTTGCCCTCACATAGGCTTATAATACAGTCAGATTTGATTCCAAGGACACGTACACCTTGATTGACTTTTCTCTGACCTGGGCAAGCTGGAACCATTGCCTCAGGCCAAACCTGTTTGGTCAGTCCCTCTCCCAGTGGCCGAATCAGATAGCATCAAGGCACACCATGCCATAAAACCCTTATTATCGCTCACACACCCTGCCTAATCTTGCTCACACCTGCACCTGCTCTTTTCTTCTTCTTACTTTACGAGGGGGAGGTGCCCGTTTTTATTGGGGGTCCACACTTATCTGATGTAAAATACTAGGCCTTGCCGGGTAATTTATTATGGGTTGGATGACATGAAATATGAGGTTTCATCATGACACTGTTTTTTCCTTTGTAGTGAAAACATGTGAATGACCAACCAAAATGTCAAGAATGTTTGCCTGAAGCTTTAAAAACTGTATATAAGGAAACCTGACTTTGCATTGAAACACAGTCTCCTGAGAACATACAAATCGTGCTGTTGTACTTCTAGGACACTTGTCAATTGGTTGCAGCCAATAAATTCGATCTTTGACTTCACCTAGAAGACTCTGAGTTTCTGTAGTCTGAATCAGGAAAGTACCCGAGGTCTTTGGGTGTACCCTGGCACCGCTGGGTTACCGGATCAGTACCGGTTCTGAAAAACCCAGTACCTCAGTTGGCGCCCAAACGTGGGGCGATACCAGCGGTACCGGTCCAAGCCTGAGGTCCGTGGGGAGCTTCGTGTGAAAATTCTGGAGGAAGGCCGCCACTTCATCGACCCCTGCATGTCGACGTGGTCCGAAAGTCTTTGTTTCGAGGTTCCCCGCTTCCCGACGGCTATGAAGGACTGCTGCCCTGGCTATCGCCCTGATTTGGACCCTTGATTTTTGGTAGAGCGAAACGATAAGACGAGTCTTCTGGTGACATCATTGATATTTTCAGTTAAGTATAAGTGGAGCGTCTCCCAGTCCTTAGTTGGACACTTGGTTTGGTCCTTAGTTGGACACTTGGTTTGGTCCTTAGTTGGACACTTGGTTTGGTCCTTAGTTGGACATTTGGTTTGGTATCCCTTTGGGATCACTTTGATTTGGAACTTGCAAGTACCAAAGCCGAAGGACTCGTGTATTCACGAGACTATCGTAAACGATAATCCTTTGAAGTTTGAAGCTAGACTAGTGAGCGAAGATGCCTGGTCTTAGCAGACTTGGAAATTTGTTTTGTCTTGGTTGTAAAAGGGACTCCCGGTTGGAGGACTCATGTCCGGTTCCTCCGATTGGAACTCCAACCTATGAACTATATGTGAAGGCGGGAGTGGGCCCCATCACGTTTAATAAAGTATGGGTCCGCTATTCTTGGAAATAATTGAGAAAAGTTTTTTTTTTTTTTCTTGTAAATATGACTTACAACTAGGATCTGCAAACGGTTCTGTAAGTAAATTGCGACGGCGCTATGTATGAAAAATGGCTAAAGCGTGCAGTATTGTGTGTACTGAGTGTTTTCTGTTTATATCTGAAATGAGCTCAATGTGTGTTTGTGGGTCTTCTTGATGTTTACAGTTTGTTAAGTAAAATGTTGGTTAATTAATATTAAGTAGAAACTTAGAAAAAAATCCAGAAATGAACCATGTGATGTGCTAACATAGCTATATGTTGCTCTTTAATTTATAGAATGAGCAATTGTGCACATATACAAAACTGCCGTTAAATGCTTAATAAATTAGAAAACACATTCAATAGATATAAATAGGGCTCCCCAAAAAAAAAACGAAATTATCTATTTTCAATTCAGCCAGCACTTTCCCAGTTAAACATGGGTGGAATTTTGCATAACCTTCCTTTTAAATGAAAGTGGCGCAAAAATGTGACGCATTTCAAGTTAGGCTTATGCGCTTAGGCTTGTGAGTTAATGTATCCCAAATAATAGGCAAGGGATGCAGCTTGCTTTTATATGTGGAATTATCACAAAAAAAGAATAATTGTTTTTTTTGTTTGTTTTTTTTTAAAAAGAAAATTATTAATTATGGAAAAATTATTAAAAAAATAAGTGCCTTTCAAAATCGTTTTTTAATATTTATAAAGCTTAATACCTATACTATGACCTCCTAACATTAAAATTTAATTTAAGTTATGTTGCACCGCTAAAATGACATTTGTATGTGCAATTTTCCCTTGGCGCAGGAGCAAACAAGCTCATTTCTATAAAGTATAAGTTAATATTTTCAATGGCTGACTCATGGATTGTGTAATAGACATTCTGGTAATGCATATTATGCAAGAAAATTGTAGGATATTGATTTTTTAATGCCTAAAATATCAAAGTCGATTTTGGGCAAAAGCACTGTTTAAACTGCATTTTCTTTCATTCAGAGTACTTTTTAAAGTGTCTCAGGCTTCAGTAAATGCATACATTTAGGTTTGATATATATTTGCAGGTTGTGCCTTCTTATGATTCAATGAGTCAATGTGCCAGTACAAAGGCTTGTTTTAATATCAAGGTTGAAGGTTCTAACTTCAGCTGGGCCTACTGAGACGTTCATTCATTCGAGGTTGATGAAATATGTACCATTGCATGGGATTGCAACAAGCATTTATTCTAACAACTGGTATGTGTGTTATTAAGGTTTGTGAATTATTCACAGTAAATGTAGTTTAATAATCTGGAAATAGAGATACATTTTTTTAGCGCCTAAAAAGGAAAAAATATTTTTTTTAAATAGAGTGAATTATTGCAGGTTAGAAGGAAAATAGAAAAGCCTACTGTCTTTGACAGATTCAGAGTGGCAGAAGCTAGGAGAGCTACAGAGGCTGGCTCAAGTCATGCTGCTGAGATGCTATCTTTAGTTTTCCCATAAACAATGGAGGAGGCTGTCATGTTGACACTTGTGACCTTTTAAATTAGGGCCTTGTCTCTGTGAAATGCAGAATGACCCTACCGGGCCTCTAAAAGTGGGATTTCTGGTTTCTCCAGAAGAACATCAATACAATTAAAGAACTTAATTCCAAAGGGAAAATATAAAAAAAAGGGGTTTCTTCGAAAGTCCCAACATCATGTTAAATGCTCTGCAGAACTGATACATTTGCGTCTCCGCTCTAAAAAAATAAAATTATGCCTGCTAGTTGCTTTTATTTGACAGAAAACGAAGTGTTGCATTAAGTCTTAGACAGAAAATAAGATGCAGCCCTTTTCTAAAATTTTGGAGGCTACATGCCTTAATGAGAACGATTTGCCAATTAAGACTTATTTTTCACAGTGGAAATTGTAGGTGCCAAATTAATATGGAGTGTCAGTGTAACAATTTTTACTTTTAGAAAGGTAAAACTAAGGTGGCTTGATGTTGCGAAGTAACTGACAAGAGGGTAACAGTTAAGTAATGGAAATTTATTTTCATGTATTTGGTCCTATCATGAATTGTTCTTGCTGGTCCTGTATGTTAGAAGAGAAACAGTAAAGTTATATTTGACAGCAGATTTCCATTGCCTGGTGATCTACTGTCAAAAGGAGGGTAAGGATTTTAAACCTGACAAATTAAACAGGCCCAAATATTGGGTTTTGGGCTGCAGGTTTACAGTGCATAAAGTACATGACATGGTGTTGTGTGTCACCGCTTATTCACACATGCTATTGTTATGTCTATGCTTTTTGTGCTTGATACACAGCAAGTATATCTGATGGCTTGACGTTTTGTGCGTTTTTATTATTTTTTTTATTTGTTTTTTGCATGTTTGTTGCTGCTTTTGATACTATTACAAGCTCCCCTGTGTTGTGAGGGGATGGTCATGACGATGCCCATCGCTACGCAACAGTTGGTTGAACTTGTTCTGGTTACTAAATTCCACAGATAATGATATTTCATGCTGTGAACATAAAAGACAACACTTCACCAGTGAATGTCTATTTGGCTATAATGGTATTGAAGGAAAATAAAAAGAGATATACAGGATCAAAGTGTGTCACCTGCAGTTAGTCACGTTACTGCCCCTTCCCTTAAAGGAACAGGCAGCCCTACATTTATGTATCCTTGATTGAACCTAAGGATGAAATTATAGATCTGTGACTCAAGGTGGCCTAATTTCTATATTACATTAGTTAATGATGTTCTGTTTCCTAAGTAGCATATGGCTTTCGTTCCTTAAAAGAAAACCAGGTTTTCATTTTTTCCTGAAGAAGGAACTGAAACATTAGCTAGGAGTACCGTATATGGTGTAGTCGCCAACGGTAGAGTTAAAATTTGTGTAACTTTGGCCTTTGTGTATCACCCGTACTCTTGGTGTTGTGTCACATGCCTGACTATCACCCAAATAAATTTTTTTGTTCTTTCTATAGATTTTTTTCTTTGGTTACTTCCCCTGACCAATGTCTCACCATGCTTAGTTATTGAGATTTTAGCTATGTCCTAGTCCCATTTCTCTTTTTCTAATTCCTTTCACCAGTCAGCCCTTTTATTATTATTGATGTATTGTTCAGGTTCACATTTCCAGACTGCAGTGATGTACCAGGGACCCCCATGTTATGTATAATTCCCTTTGGTATGACCAGACTGGTTTTCAAGAATTTGCCTGCTTCAATGTTTTCCAGCCTGACTGTCAGGGTAGCGATAGACTGGTTAACTGACTCAATATTATAGTAAGACAAGTTTTCCATCTCAATAGGAGATATCTTATGTTTACCTTTTTGAACATGACGAATTTTCAATGTCTATTTTAATTTGGTTTTCGGTTCCCTTCTGTTCCTGCTACTTTAATTTTTTGTGGGATCAGATGTGTCCTAATCATGCAAATATCAGGACCCTCTAGTTCTTGTCTTTTTGTTTGCACATTTGACTATTAGCCTGTGTATTGCATAGTGCACCTGATGCACAGTTTTTAAAGGAAGGTTTCTACATGTCCCTGATAATCGGTATCATGTGATTTCTCTATTGAGATGTTCTAAGGTAAGGAGGAACACCTAGACTTAATCATTGAGGCAAATATGTGTTTACCCCATTAGACAATGCCACTGTGTGAGGAAATCCATTCAGATAGAATTCTCATGTAGCTATAGATGGCAGAGAATAATGGAGAGAACCCAATTAAAGATGCTAGAGACCCTGTTTTGCCCTTCTGCCTTTGTCTTTGTATTTTATGCCCATGGTGTATGGCTACTCCTTTGAAGATTGCAGACCACCTGCTTGCAGTCCCCTTGTTAAAAACCATGAACTGTTTTTTTTACTAAATTGAAGGAAACTAACAACTGTGGCACATTTCCTACGTCACTAGATTCTGCGGGTATCAAGTCATAATAACCTGCAGGACATTGATTTAAGCCTAATTCCCATCAGTGACAGCTACAGATGAAAGACGGACGTCTTGGCCCTACAGTCTCAGCACCCAGAAAGTAGCAAAGCTGGACAGCGATCGCCAGCGCATGGTATCGTACTTGCTCCATCAGACGGCGTTGGACATCACAAAACCAAAGTTTCAGTGTAAAAGAGCTAAAGAGAAGGATTCCTGTTGTTGATGGCAGAGCTGTTTTGAGGTTTCATTTCTCTACCTGTCATGTGCTGGTAACCTCTGACAGTGTGCAATCCCTTGAGCCCCTTGGCCTGAGTTTTAGCCACACACCCCCTTTTCTTTGCTCCAACGGAAGAAGGGCAGTGCACCGGAGATTTCAAGTTTGGAAAAAGGCACTATATTGTGGTGCCCATGAAAGAGCAGCTTGAGCGTCCTCTGACACTAAATAATGAGTGTTGGAGTCTGAAAGTGCTGCTGAGCTTGAGCTATTTCCCAATTAATGGTGCTTGCGTCTGCACGAGATGATTTTTGCCCTTGATCAATGAAGAGCACATTGTTTGTAGTGTCTGCCACAGAGGAGAGACACTGGTGCATTGCTTTAAGACATTGAGACTTTCGAGTGAGCTGTGGGTGTTTGCCAGGAGGGCACTCCAACTAAGCAGTATTTTCTCACGAAGAGGCCTGAATTGAGAGGCCCATGCGAAAGAAAACAACAAAAGAAAATTTGATGGACAATAGAAGCCTGCCAGAGAGGGTTTTTGAACGGACTCTGGGCATAGTTGGTTTCACAAGAGGTTTCCGTGTGATTGTATAGACTAGGTGTTAGGAGACTGATTGTTTTGCTGGCATTGTTTTAAAGTACTATTCTGTTTAGTAAAAGCAGAATAAAGTCCATTTTCTGTGGAAAGAGTACCCCCTTTTCACCTTAGAGCATTGATGAGAGTCACCACTGTTCCACCTGAACATACAAAAATTACTGAAATGCAGAGGAGCCCTAAAAATGTTACTAGATCATTTTAAGATTTGCTTTTTGGTTAGGGTTGTGAAAAATTATTATTTCATTTGTATTAGTGGTCACTACTTTCTCCCGTTGTCTATATGTTCTTAATAACGTGTTTTCTAGTGTCTTTTAAACATGACGTTGTCATTTATGGGTGGGATTGTTTTTCTCTACTCAATTGACTTCTGCACCCACTTCCCAACCTATGTCTTTTCCTACTATTGTTTCTTTGCACTCTTTTCACCCTTTTCCTGAACATGAGCAGGTTAGAAGATCAGAATTTGTAAGCAATTCTTTTGTACAGCTTCTGCATCAACACTAGTTAGTAGTGAACATCACTAATTGTTGGGTGTGTGATCTTATGCCACCTACTGCAGATAGAGGTATTCCTTATTTTGTCCTGCCATATGTGGCCTTTTGTGCTACTTCATGTTCGAGGAGACCTGTCCAGAGAGAGTTACCAAGTACTAGAATTTTGCTCCAGCAACATCTCCATGGCCTTATAAACATAGACCTGGACTCAGATTAGCATGAGAATAGGTTTATTGCCTATGTAAGGGCAAAAGGAGGGTTTGTGGTTCTAAAAATTCTGGACCCATGTAATTTACTTTGCCACAGCAGTACGATTTTAGTATCAAAAGACCGATAATGACTAGTACACTAAGCAGGAGCATTTTCGCTCAATTCCAGCAGCGTTTTCACCTCGAAATCGCCATTTTCGTCCTGCACTCGTGGCTCCCATTTTATACACGCCAGCCATTTTAAAAGTTGCCCTCACATAGGCTTATAATACAGTCAGATTTGATTCCAAGGACACGTACACCTTGATTGACTTTTCTCTGACCTGGGCAAGCTGGAACCATTGCCTCAGGCCAAACCTGTTTGGTCAGTCCCTCTCCCAGTGGCCGAATCAGATAGCATCAAGGCACACCATGCCATAAAACCCTTATTATCGCTCACACACCCTGCCTAATCTTGCTCACACCTGCACCTGCTCTTTTCTTCTTCTTACTTTACGAGGGGGAGGTGCCCGTTTTTATTGGGGGTCCACACTTATCTGATGTAAAATACTAGGCCTTGCCGGGTAATTTATTATGGGTTGGATGACATGAAATATGAGGTTTCATCATGACACTGTTTTTTCCTTTGTAGTGAAAACATGTGAATGACCAACCAAAATGTCAAGAATGTTTGCCTGAAGCTTAAAAAACTGTATATAAGGAAACCTGACTTTGCATTGAAACACAGTCTCCTGAGAACATACAAATCGTGCTGTTGTACTTCTAGGACACTTGTCAATTGGTTGCAGCGAATAAATTCGATCTTTGACTTCACCTAGAAGACTTTGAGTTTCTGTAGTCTGAATCAGGAAAGTACCCGAGGTCTTTGGGTGTACCCTGGCACCGCTGGGTTACCGGATCAGTACCGGTTCTGAAAAACCCAGTACCTCACCAGGAGGGCAGAAGTATTGTCACTGGTCAGGAGACCACCGCCGGAGTCAGTGCCCAGGAGGGCAGAAGTATTGTCACTGGTCAGGAGACCACCGCCGGAGTCAGTGCCCAGGAGGGCAGCAGTATCGTCACTGGTCAGGAGCCCACCGCCAGAGTCAGTGCCCAGGAGGACAGAAGTATCGTCACTGGTCAGGAGACCACCGCCAGAGTCAGTGCCCAGGAGGGCAGAAGTATCGTCACTGGTCAGGAGACCACCGCCGGAGTCAGTGCCCAGGAGGGCAGAAGTATCGTCTCTTGTCAGGAGACCACCGCCAGAGTCAGTGCCAAGGAGGGCACAAGTATCGTCACTGGTCAGGAGACCACCGCCAGAGTCAGTGCCCAGGAGGGCCCCGGCTGCCACAGCCCTGCTGGGCAATGAGGGACCGTCATGCCACACACCAATGCACAGGTCAGAGACCGCCATGGCCAAGCACCGCTGAACAGGGCAAGCACCGCTGAACAGGCCAGACACCGCCATGGCAAAGCACCGCTGAACAGGGCAAGCACCGCTGAACAGGGCAAGCACTGCTGAACAGGCCAGACACCGCTATGGTAAAGCACCGCTGAACAGGGCAAGCACCGCTGAAGAGGCCAGACACCGCCATGGCAAAGCACCGCTGAACAGGGCAAGCACCGCTGAACAGGCCAGACACCGCCATGGCAAAGCACCGCTGAACAGGGCAAGCACCGCTGAACAGGGCAAGCACCGCTGAACAGGCCAGACACCGCCATGGCAAAGCACCGCTGAAAAGGGCAAGCACCGCTGAACAGGGCAGAGCACCACTGCCGAAGGAAAAGACCGCCACATCAAACATCGTTATCCCATGTACAGCTGGGACAGTGACGGGACAGGAACTGTCACGGGGAGCCTAATCCAGTCTAGGCACCATTCCCCCTCCAGAACCAGTGGAGAGATCCATCCACTTGAGAGACTGTGGCTTTGCACTCCCCAGGATATGGCAGTGGGCAACCCACCCACTGTAGAGACTTGAGAGACTGTGGCTTTGCACTCCTCAGGATGGTACAGTGGGCAAGCCACCTACTGTAGAGACTTGAGAGACTGTGGCTTTGCACTCCCCAGGATATGGCAGTAGGCAAGCCACCCACTGTAGAGACTTGAGAGACTGTGGCTTTGCACTCCCCAGGATATGGCAGTGGGCAACTCACCCACTGTAGAGACTTGAGAGACTGTGGCTTTGCACTCCCCAGGAAATGGCAGTGGGCAACCCACCCACTGTAGAGACTTGAGAGACTGTGGCTTTGCACTCCCCAGGATATGGCAGTGGGCAACCCACCCACTGTAGAGACTTGAGAGACTGTGGCTTTGCACTCCCCAGGATACATCAATGGGCATGGAGCCCCCTCGTGGATCTGGCGTGGTGCTGTAATCCGGCTGAGGTGCCCCCCCTTCCCTTCCCCCTGAGGTGCCTGTTGTGTTTCTCTGTGATGCCACGGCAGTGTTCTCTCCATTTGTGGACAGGTATCTTGTGTGGGCCTCGCCCATGCATTTTTGGCCCAGTGGTGCACGGACATTGAGATGTGCATATCTGCACTACTTCTCGTAATGTATATACTTTTGAATGTGTTTATATATATCTGTATATATTTGAAACATGTATTTTGATACATTACAATGTTTGAACTGATTTCGTTTTGTCTTTGCATTCTTCCCGGGGGGTAGTGGGTTGTTACTGTGATGTTTGGAAATGCATTGGTGTGTGTGTTGTAATGTGTGAGGGTGGGGGTGGGGCTGGGGGTGTTGCGTGTGTGTGTCCCTGACTTTTGCCTCCCACCTCCCCTATGTTGTAGGTGCAGTACTCACCGTTGTCTTCGCCGGCGCTGGTGTTCGTAGATGAGCAGGAAGACAAGGGCAGGGAGGATTTGTAATTCCGGCTCCATGGTGGCCTCCTTCCTCGTGGGATGTGTAGAGGTGAGCGTTTTCCCATTGCAAAAGCTGTTTCTGCCGTGTTTTTATCCACGGTGAATCTGCCCCAGAAAAGGTGGCGGATTGGCGGTACATTGCCTTCCGCCTGTCTGTTGGCGGTGACCGCCGCGCTGCTTGTCTGTACCGCCGGGGCAGTCGGAGTGTTAAAGTGGCTGTCTTTGTTGGCGGTCTCCGCCACGGTCATAATTCCCTTTTTTTTGTCCGCCGGCCTGTTTACGGTATTACCGCCGCTTTAACACCGTCCGCCAGGGTTGTAATGACCCCCTTAGTCTCTAACGTGTCTTCTTGTAGTCCATTTATGATAATGTGTGGTCTTTTGTCTAATGTATTTTTAAAAATGTGGGAGAAATCATTTCATACAAGAGCTTCTATCACTCAGCATAATATGGTAAGTGAACTCTCTTGAAGTTCAGAAATCCAATCAGGGCTTGTAATCTTATTTGCATGTTTGTAGGTTGTAAAGAAGCACACTTGTGTAGGAAGTTAGGTATGAGGGCTTTTAGTTACTTTGTATAACTCATTCAAGTCATTTATTGTGATTTATATGTTATCAATATATGATAGTGCCTTGGGATCTTCCAACAAGAACTCCATAATTATTGCTGCAAATAAGTCAGGGCGTTTTTTATAGCCCATGGGGAATAATGTATAGGCATACTGAAACTCACTGAATGTGAAAGTGGTGACTGGCTTTCAGCCACTATGCTTTTTCTGAAAATCCCACTGAAAATGTTCAGAGTTGTTTTGTACTTTTTTGCACTAGGTTTACCATTAATCCTGTGCAATGAGCAATTTGTACCTTATGTGTGTATATTTCCATTTCTATAATCCAAAACTATTCTATATGAGCAATCAGGTTTAAACCTGAAAGAATGAGTGTTTATCGCAGAACTGCAATATGCTGTAATACCATGAATTAGAAGCTGATTTAAAATAGCTTTTATATTATGTATAGCTTCTGGGTTTAGGGGATCTTGAGCCTGCACTTGTGGCCCACTCCTAACAGGGAATTATATGAGTAACTGAACCTTTGTCTCACCGAACTTAGTTCATATACAATACAGGATTCTGTTTTAGAGCCCATTTGCTTTTATATTTTCCCCTGGTTTATTCAAGCAACAAGGATGGATACAAGTCCATTATTACCGCCTGACCTCGAGGTACATACTTTGCAAAAAAAAGAAAAAGCAGAGGCCAGTCATCTTCTGCAAGAGTGAAATCATATGTGTTGAATAAATGAGGCAAGAATTTTGCTTTTATACTCTGCAATATGTCCTCCTCTCTGTATTTCTACATTATGAACACTGTCTGGAGAGTGTACATGTCCATCCAGTGTCTCAAACTCTATATGTTCTTTAGTTGGGGTCATCACCAGATACTCTATCAGTGGCTGGTGAACTATTGTCACTTCTGCTGCACTGTCCAGAAGCAATATCACCCAAGTCCAATTGCACAAAAGTATCCACAGTTTGCAGGGCATGTTTCTTACTCAGACCAGCCACTTTCTTCTTTTTAAAATACATTTTGGATTGCAAACCTTTCTCTTTCTTCTTTACACAAACCTAAACTTCACGCCCTGATTCACCTTTCTGCATGACATACTATGCGTATTTTCTGTGATACTCTGCCCATCTTGTTCTTTCAGCTATTTTACTGTCAGAGTCCTGAAAAGAACAGGAAGAGTGGCTATCAGACTATGGATACCAATCCAGCTTCTTAATTATATCATGGTCCCTCTGTCGCATATGTTCTCATTTTCCTAATAAGGCTACAGAGTTTGGGTGGCAGAATCTCACAGATTGTGGGGTACTAAGTACAATTCCACACCATGTGATGCCTGTTGGCCTAATCCGGGTTTGGCAGCTAACTAGCAACACCTCCTCTCTGCCTAATAGCACGGATAATTGTGGTGACAACCGGGCGCATGACAAGAAAGACTCCTCAAGGGAATAGTGGTCGATCAGAGCTCATCCCTTCTCTCAGTTACATTAGTCTCACACAGGAAAAGACAACAGAGGTAGAATATAGTTCAATAAGAATTTATTGAAGTAACTGCATCTTACTTAAAATGGCATGTGTTGCAATAACCAGGATGATGAAACACCCTAAAACCAAAAGGGTGACAAGGAGTGTGAAACACAAAAACGGTCCCACCATACTGTCACTAAGAGTGTTATATATTTTTCCTACCTAAGGTATGTTAGAGCACAACATAATAAGCCTAATCTGCCATTCAGGTTTCCCCCCTAGAAACACATCATCCACCATACCTGAGAAAGGAAGCCTGTAGTCTAGAGAAACACCATCTCCATATAGGCCAGGAATTCGGCAGCCTAAGCAAGCAGCTGTACTGAAGACAATCAGCAATCAGCATGCAGTTGTGGTCATGTGGCTGAAATCTCCCTCTAACGTGTATGTGACAAAGAAGTGTTTTAATTAATAAAACAGTTGACATTCTAAGAAAGGGTCCCCATGTAGGAGTATGTGTATTTCTTCGAATGTTGGAGACACAGTGTCGCAGGTCGAACAGTATGAAGACCACTGAAGCGTTGTTTAGTTAGTGGTAAGTGGTTTATTTTTAGTTATACGGGAAGTAGGGTATGTTTAACAAATCCACAAGTGCTATTGTCTTTCTTAGTCGCTTGTTCTTCTTTCGTACCTTTTCCCCAGGTTCGTGATTATATGTTCTTGCTTCTTAATTTACAGGTGACCCATCTGCCTTGCTCGCTCTCGGAGTCCAGGGTGATGCCGGAAATAGAAGAGAAAACGCTAAGGTAAGTATTGAATTTTAATTGGAGTTCTTCCCTTTCTCTTCTCTCTGGACTGGGAGGCGGTACACACAAAAGGAGGGGGTTGGTGCCGGTGAGGAGTGTTTTAGGAAATAGTGTGAACACATCTATTCGTAGTGTAGGAATAAGTGACACTAGTGAGCTAATTATAGTGCCCTTCCTTCTACCTCCCTTTCCAACCCTCCTCTATGACCCCTCCCCAGTCCCTTTTTCTCCAATTTCCCTTCTTTTTGTCCAAAAGGACCGTACCTTGTTTAGCCATGACCCTCCAGGGTCGTGGCTGGCTTGGTAGTGTTCCTCCTGCTGGTCTCCTGTTTCCAGGCTCTGGGGCTCTTCTTTTCTCTCTCCCTCCTCCTGCTCCTCGTCTGCTTCTCTCCTCGTCCTCTTTTCCTCCTTGCTCTTTTCTCGCCTCGCTGTCTCCGTCTTCCTTTCTCCTCCTCCCTTCCGTCCCAGCGCGTCTCCCTCTTGTTTATGTCCAGCCCGGGAAACTGACGTCGTTTCCCGGGCAACGCCGTCCCGCCTGCCGCTCTCGGGCCGCGTCTCCCCAGCAACGGGAAGACGCGGAAATGACGTATCGGCCTCGGCCGATACGTCATTCGCCTCGCTTGGAGCCGGAATTGCCCGGCTACATACCTCTCCCCATGAAAGGTCCTGCTCGAGGACCGTAGCAGAGTCTGGAAAGCGAGATAAATAGTCAGCCGGGGCCTGTTGGTGACCTGGGATGTGACGGACCTGAAAGGAAAATGGTTATAGTTCAAGGAACCATCGTAATATCCGAGAATTGGTATCCTTATGGGCAGACAACCACGTGAGGGGAGCATGATCCGTAAAAAGGATGAAGGGCCGGCCCAGAAGGTAATATTGTAAGGTATCCACGGCCCATTTTATGGCCAGACATTCTTTTTCAATGGTCGGATAGTGTTGTTCCCGGGGAAACAGCTTCCTACTGACGTATACTACCGGATGATCCCTACCTTCCCCGTCGGGTTGGGCCAATACGCCCCCTAAACCCACATCTGAGGCATCAGTATAGAGATGGAAAGGTTTCGAAAAATCCGGGCATCGGAGTATTGGGTCTTTGGTTAGGAAGGATTTTAGTTGTTCAAAACTGGTGTTCTGCGGATCCGAAAAGGGTGCTAGCCTATTAGGATGGGATTTAGACAGAAGGTCCGTGAGAGGGGCGGCCAATGTGGAATAATCAGGTATGAATCTTCTATAGTAGCCCACTAACCCTAGGAAGGATCGTAACTCTTTCTTTGTTGTCGGTTTAGGTGCATTTAGTATGGCCTCTACTTTTTTGTTTGAGGTTTTAGGTTCCCTTGACTAATTTTGTAGCCCAAGTATGATATGTCGGGTGTTCCTATGATGCACTTCTTAGGATTGGCCGTTAAGCCAGCGGTGACAAGAGTGTGGAAAACCTGGTGTAAATGTTTTAGATGATCGTTCCAGGTTTCACTAAAAATCACTACATCGTCTAGGTAGGCTGCTGCAAAAGACTGAAAGGGATTTAAGAGTTTATCCATTAACCTCTGGAATGTAGCTGGTGCTCCATGGAGACCAAAGGGTAGCACAGTGAACTGATAAAGACCGGACCGGGTGGCGAACGCTGTTTTCTCTTTATCCTCTGTGGCTAAGGGAATCTGCCAATATCCTTTTGTCAAATCAAAGGTAGTCATATATTTGGCTTTTCCTAGTTTCTCTAATACGTCATCAACTCTGGGTATCGGATATGTGTCAAACATGGAGTTTTCGTTAAGCTTCCTGAAATCAATACAGAATCTAATAGTACCATCGGGTTTTGGCACCAAAACAACCGGGGAGCACCAGGGACTATTGGACGGTTCAATCACCCCTTGTTCTAACATTTTCTGTATTTCAGCCTCCATAATCTGTTTCCTCGCCTCAGGAATACGATACGGCCGTAACCTCACAATTTTCCCTGGTATGGTTCTTATTTTATGGGTTATCAAGGTGGTTTTACCTGGTAATGCTGAAAAAAAATCCCGGAAGTGTTCTAGTAAGCTGTATACCTGTTCCTTTTCTGCTTTTGTTAAGGTTTCATTTACTGTGAGTAAATCTTCCCCGTTGCTGTGTTCGGTTGGACAGAATTCAATGCTCGACTTATTATTTGGACATAGGAATCCTGCCAACACTCTGGCAGTGTTCGAGGGGTCTGGTTCTTCCCATTTCTTAAGGAGATTTATGTGATAAATCTGTGATTTCTGGGGAGTGTTCGATAATTCAACCAGGTCGGTAACCGGAGATACTGCTCGTATTATCTTATAGGGGCCCTGCCATTTAGCGATTAGTTTTTGTTCTGAGGTTGGACGCATTATTAAAACCTGATCTCCTGGTTGTAAAACCCTTAACTTGCTCCCTCGGTCATAATATTGTTTTTGCATGTTTTGAGCTTGCTCCATATTCACTTTGACCGTGTCCCATAGACCTTGTAGCTGCGACCTTAAATTGTGGGCATATTCTAGAAGGGGCCTTCCCCCTTCTTCTGCCTCTTCCTCCCATGTTTCGATGGCCATGTCAAGAAGAGATCTCGGCTGTCTTCCGAACACCAGCTCGAATGGGCTGTGGCCTGTAGAGGACTGTTCATGTGTTCGAATAGCGTATAATACTAAGGGTAATTTTTGATCCCAGTCTCTCCCTGACTCTTCCATCACTTTTTTCAGTAAGGTTTTGATTGTTCGGTTATATCGTTCCACTAGTCCATCCGTCTGTGAATGATATACCGAGGTACGGATTTGGGAAATACCTAAGGTCTTACATACTTGCTTCATGAGAGTGGACATAAAAGGAGTCCCCTGGTCGGTGAGTATTTCATGCGGGAACCCAACTCGGGAAAAAATGTTTATCATTGCCTGGGCCACTGTCTTAGTTGTCATACTTTTTAAGGGAACGGCCTCAGGGTATCGTGTGGCATAGTCAACCATGACTAGGATATACGTGTGACCCTTTGTGGATGGTACTACAGGTCCAATCAGGTCCATTCCTATCCTACTGAATGGGATGTCTATGATGGGTAGGGGCATCAGAGGTGCTTTCTTAGGTCATCCGGGTTCAGTGAGTTGGCATCTGGGACATTGGGAACAATATTTACGTATGTGAGCAAACACTCCCGGCCAATAGAACCGTCTAAGAAGATATTCTTCTGTTTTTTCCCTCCCATAATGACCTCCCCCGGGTTGACAATGTGCCATCGTTAGGACCTGATTTCTATAGTGATCGGGTACCACTAATTGTTGTTTATGTTCTCCGGTACCAGTAGTGGTTATCCGATATAAGAGGTTTTTCTTAATGAGGAAGTAAGGACCCACCTCTTCAGTTTCTTCTTCTCTGGCCGACTTCCAGGCGTGGGCGAGAGAAGGATCTTCTCTTTGCAGATGGGGAAAACTGACAGGGACTTCATGGGTTTCTGCAATAATGCCTGTGTTCGATCCTGATCTCTCTTTTCCCAAGTAATTCAATTTTTCTATTTGTTTCTCTCTGCGTGATAACTTCCATCGGATGGTGGGGCTTTCTATACTGCTATCAGAAAAAGGGGCGTCTCTCCACCAATCCTGTGTCAGTGTGGGTTGTCTAACATAATCCAGTATTTCTTGGAAATGTTCATAATCAGTTCCAATGATACACTCCTCAATCAGATTGGTCATTATACCCATCGGTAAGGCATCCCGGTGTTTTCCCCATTCTACTGTGACGTTATATAAAGGTTATTGTTCCTTATCTCCGTGTATGCAACATATATTCACCCATTGTTCTGTTCCTTTATCTACAATGGGGAATATGTCTTTTCTCACCACCGACTGGCTACACCCTGAGTCAATAAGGGCCCATACTGTTTTCCCGTTAACTTTCAGAATCTGTTTAAACTTCTGGTTACCTCTTCCGGTACACAGTACCCGTCGCCTAGTAACTCCGATTTCCATGGGCTCACTACTATCCTGTTTTCTGGGGCACATTCGGGCAATGTGGCCCCATTCCCCACAGTTGTAGCATTGGGGTCCTGCTACCGCTGGAGGGGCAGGAAATCGGTGAGGTACTGGTTCCTCCGAAAAGGTTCTTGGCGTAATTTTAGGATTGGAAGGTCCTGGCTTTAGGCTGGGTCGGGTTGACATAATTCTTACATCGGTGGAGCGATTATAAGCACACGCTAGATCAATTGCCATGTCAGTAGTCACCTTTGGATGTTGACGGATCCAGTGCTTAGTGGTGGTAGGCAGGGACTCTAAATATTGTTCAAGGACAATTGTTTGGATCACTTCCTCCCTACTATTTCCGGAAGAACCCAACCATTTTAAGGCCAAATCCTTTACCCGATAATAAAAGGTTCGGGGATCTTCATTCGGTCCCCATTTGATTTTTCTAAATTTAACCCTATAGTATTCCGTGTCATGTCCCACACGTTCTTAGATACTAGACTTTATCTCTTGGTATGGCGTGGTTCCACCCGGGTTTGCTGCTTGATATGCTGCTTGTAATATCCCTGTAGTAAGGGGGCGACATACTGACCCCATCTATCCTCAGGCCATTGGGCGGATGACGCCACTCTCTCAAAATTAGTAAAAAAGGCTTCGGGGTCTTCTCCGTCTTGATATTTCTGTAACACGGAACTTGGGACATTGGGGTGCACTTTACTACTAGCAATAGTCTCAGTCAATTTTTTCATGGCCGTCTCGTGGACCAGTTGATTATTCGCAAGGATGGTCGCCTGACTTTTCAAAGCCGACTGTAAAGCTTCCCTGTCCTCTTTGGCTTCTCGCTGGTGAGCCTCCCACACCAGTTGTAGATGACGTTGGCCCTCGGCCAATTGCTTTATCATATCCTCCAACGAGGGTTGGTCACTCATTGTTGTACTGTTCGATTACTGCGAGGAGGCCACACAGGTTAGAATCCCACTTCTGACACCACTGTCGCAGGTCAAACAGTATGAAGACCACTGAAGCGTTGTTTAGTTAGTGGTAAGTGGTTTATTTTTAGTTATACGGGAAGTAGGGTATGTTTAACAAATCCACAAGTGTTATTGTCTTTCTTAGTCGCTTGTTCTTCTTTCGTATCTTTTCCCCAGGTTCGTGATTATATGTTCTTGCTTCTTAATTTACAGGTGACCCATCTGCCTTGCTCGCTCTCGGAGTCCAGGGTGATGCCGGAAATAGAAGAGAAAACGCTAAGGTAAGTATTGAATTTTAATTGGAGTTCTTCCCTTTCTCTTCTCTCTGAACTGGGAGGCGGTACACACAAAAGGAGGGGGTTGGTGCCGGTGAGGAGTGTTTTAGGAAATAGTGTGAACACATCTATTCGTAGTGTAGGAATAAGTGACACTAGTGAGCTAATTATAGTGCCCTTCCTTCTACCTCCCTTTCCAACCCTCCTCTATGACCCCTCCCCAGTCCCTTTTTCTCCAATTTCCCTTCTTTTTGTCCAAAAGGACCGCACCTTGTTTAGCCACGACCCTCCAGGGTCGTGGCTGGCTTGGTAGTGTTCCTCCTGCTGGTCTCCTGTTTCCAGGCTCTGGGGCTCTTCTTCTCTCTCTCCCTCCTCCTGCTCCTCGTCTGCTTCTCTCCTCGTCCTCTTTTCCTCCTTGCTCTTTTCTCGCCTAGCTGTCTCCGTCTTCCTTTCTCCTCCTCCCTTCCGTCCCAGCGCGTCTCCCTCTTGTTTATGTCCAGCCCCGGAAACTGACGGTGTTTCCTGGGCAACGCCGTCCCGTCTGCCGCTCTCGGGCCGCGTCTCCCCAGCAACGGGAAGACGCGGAAATGACGTATCGGCCTCGGCCGATACGTCATTCACCTCGCTTGGAGCCGGAATTGCCCGGCTACACACAGCGTATCACTTTTGTTGGCAGCTCTCTCTGATTGCAGCCTTGAGGAAAGCACAAAGGGAAATTAATATCCTACTAAGAATATATTGCTTTACTAGACGAAGAACAGCTAGATAGAGAAAAATAAAACAATACTACAAATGTGGCTAATTCTAGAAAAATAAAGCCATGCTGAATAAAATGTTACTGGGCTGAAGTGCACAACGGCAGGCCTAGTTTGCTAAAATAACGTGTCTAAAATAAAGCTAAAAAAGTTATACAACACCTCAAATTATATCCACAGTGGCTGGACTTGAGTTGAAGGAGATCGTGTTTTTGTTTTCTGTTTTAATTTATGCTTCTTTTTAGTGTTTGGTGGCAGCTTTCTTCTTCCAGGAACCCTCTATCTAGTTTTTTGGTTCGAGATGTGGTCTAAGGGCTCAGGAAGATATGGTGTCATGGCCCACAGAGGTGTAAACTTCTGAAATGATCTTTGGTAGTTCTTTTTCATGATCTGGATCAGGAACTGCTGCCAACCGCTGGTGTACTCTCAGTACAGCAGACTCTCTTTAAATGTTACTCAGAATATAAAAGAAACCCTTGTCTTGAGCACATCAGAGATGTATGGTTTTGGCAAGACACAAGGGACCACCCAGTATAAGTCAAACACAATGGAGCACCCAGTATAAGTCAAGATAACCTTTTCAGACTTGCAGTGTCACATAAATTATACAAAAAAGAAGCAATGAACTCTGTGTATTTCCCAGGGTTAGGTGGAGAGCAGCTTCTTTATATACCCTATAACACCACAGGCACTCTGAATGTGCTCACCTCAAATGTCTGTTTCTCAAGCAGAGTATTTAAGCATTGGATTAGCACAATGCTATTCACACCAAGCTGGAGAGTGTTGCCAAGGAGTTCCCTCTCTGCCAAGATCCTAATTGGGTCCCTAGTTACCATACTGTAGGAAAGTCCTCCTTTTTGCCCTGGTCACCCCTACACTTTTTGGACAGGTACTGGTAGTTACTGACTCTTGGCTGTGCCTTGGGTACTGCTCACCAGTCCCAGGGCCAGTGCTCTGTGTAAAGTGGATATGCAAATTAGGCTAATTACAATTGGCTAAGTTAACCTACCTATAACTCCCTAGTATATGGTAGGGCATGTAGGTTTAGGAACCACAGCATAGGTAGTGCGCTCCCATAGGTGCACTGCTGAGGTGCCCAGTGTCTTTTTAAAGGCAGGCCTGCCTTGCTGGCTGCTTTTAAATTAAAGTTATATGCAAATTCGACTTTGGAATTAAAAGTAGTTCCAAAGTCTTAAACTACTTTATTTTTACATATAAGTCACCCCTAAGGTGTGCCCTATGTGCCCCAAGGGCTGGGTGCCATGTAACTATAAGCAGGGACCTTATAAAAGTAGTTTTATAAACTCTGGTGAGGTAAAGACAGCCACATTCATTTTTCCCTCATTGTAGTGAATGGTCTTCATAGGCTAGAATGGGGAGACTTTATTCTAATTTTAAAAGTCCCCTTAAATGACAGATACAAAGAGTTTGGTATAAAATTAATTGTTATAATAAATCCCACACCTTCGAGTTGTTGGATTTAATATAACTTGTTCAGGCAAAGAGTTTTAAACTTTACCTGAAAAGTTGCCAATTTCAGCCCTGCATTATTTTTGCTGCTGTGCTCTGAATGGCCAGCCTCTGGCAGCCTGGCCAGGCTGCCTTGGTGAGGCGTGAAGTGGCCTGGCTTCACACAAAGAGATGTGCCTGTGGGAGGGGATCTCCCCTCAGCAGATGGTGAAGCAGGGAGGGGGAGGGCTGCCAAACTGGTCTTCAAAGGCAGAGAAAGACATTTGGAGCAACCCAGCAACACCCCCGCATCCTGCAATCTCAGACAACTTGGTGCCCCCTTGATTAGATTAGGAGAGGGAAGGAGAGGGTGTGTTTATAATTTTAGCCACACCAGTGGGTGGGCTCAGCCAGATGTAACCTCCAAAAATCACTTTCAGTCATGATGGATTTTTGAGGAATGTTGCTCCCTGGGATTGATTTTTGCCACACTTCCCAGAAGGTGGTCATCACAGGGGGAAGGACCCTGCCCCTGATTGGAGAACCAGGACCCCCCTGTTTTTCACCCAGGAGCAGGGATAAAACTGGCAGACCTGCACCCACACCTCAGTTCCCTACCAGATCTCTATCAGATTCCAACAAGGAAGAACTATAGGAGAAGGACTGCCCTGATGGACCCCTGACCTGCACCTGGACACTGCACTCTGGGGGACTGCACCAGTTGCACACTTGGGCTTCACCACTAAAAGGACTTTACCTGTCTTCTACTACTTCAAGAAGGGACTCCCTGTTTGCTACAGGTACAAAGGAGCTGTCCAGAGTCCCCTGCATCAAGTCCTGCAAGAAGAGCCCAGCTGACCGGCGTCCAGTGGCCATTTGAGGATTCTGACCAGGTGCATTCTGGGAATTGTAGTCCCAAGGAGCAACTCAGAGCTTCTGGAATCTTGAATCAAGTTGTGGACACTTCAAGGACACACAAAGGACCACGGGAAGAAGACACAGAAGTCTGGAGACATTTGGAGCAACTCCATAAGTTGAAGAGGTGCACTGTGGGAGTTGTAGTCCCAGACTCCAAGAGGCGCACCAGAGCCTCTGAACCCTTGGCTGGTGCTGTGGACCACTTTACTAAAAAAAAAAAACTTCTGAAAGTAAGTGTGTCAGTGTTACCTCGTGGGTGGCCTGAACCCTGGACTTTGTTCCTTTATGCACTAGAAAGCATTAATTCTTTAAAAATTCATATCTCCGGTTCCCCTTATCCGATTGTTTTCATTTCTGTGTCATTTTAAAGATAAAACTATAATCTATTTCTATAAATTGTTTTTGGATTTTTGAACTGTTTCCTGTGTTTTATTTACTTACTGTTTTGAGATATTTGAATGCTTTACACTCTGTCTCCTAAGTTAAGCCTTGTCGTTCGTTGCAAAGCTACCAAGGGTTGAGCTGGGTTTAATTTACTGAGATCTAACTGGACATAAGTGGAGGTTAGTGGCCTATTGCTAAGTGTAGGTACCTACCTACCCTTACCAATAACCCATTTTCCAACACATACAGAGATTTTTTTTGGTTTGCTAATATCTGTGGTGCTGTTTGACGAAACTTTACGAAACTTTCTAAAAAATAGTTCACCCACTTCAGCTCCTTCCTTGAACATTTTGGGATGATCAGTGAAGCCTGGCTGAGGGAAAACTGGGGTCCCAAAATGCAACTTCCCAATGCAATATTTTTAAACATCATTACAGCTCAAACAGCTTTACACCAAATTTTGCAGAACCTTAAATCATTGCCCTGAAAGCATGCTTTTAGTGATTTGGTGTAAATCTGTTCAGTAGTGTTTGCAAAATTAAGGTTAAAAATATTAGTATATCAGGACAGTTGGGTTTGTGAGATGCTCATGAGAGTCCTGTGGGCACGCAGTTTCAAATGATAAAGCGATTTGATTAGCTGAGGGGGCTTTTTTTCCTGTGAATTGTCTCACTCCCAAAGGAGTGAGAGGCTCCATTGGCAGCTCGTGTTGTCATTCCTGGCCTCAGCATGAGGAGAAATGCAACAACCATTTTTAAAACATGGGGACTCATCCCTTTGTCCTAAAAATTTAAAAAATAATATCTAAGGGACCAGAGTATGAATACCCTGAACCCCAGAACTCACAAGGGGGCCTAGATGCACCCCTCCTTGAGCCAAATTTAAAAACCACAATCACACAGGACGCTTGCTGGAGCCAGCAGGACTCACTGCAGGAGTCACACAGGAGTCTTGCTGACTCCCACGAGAGGCCTGCAGGATTATAAATATTTAAAAGTCTAGTATCAATCAATCAATCAATCAAATAATTTCTTAAGCACACTATTCACCCGGTAGGGTCTCAAGGCGCTGGTGGGGGGGCAGTTACTGTTCGAAAAGCCATGTTTTTAGGTGCTTTCTGAAGGTTAAGAGGTCCTGGGTCTTGCATAGGTTGGTGGGGAGGGAGTTCCAGGTCTTGGTGGTGAGGTGGGAGAAGGATCTGCTGCCGGAGGTGGTGTGTTGGATGCAGGAGACTGTAGCGAAGGTTGGCGGAGCGGAGCTGTCGAGTTGGTATGTGGAAGTTTACTTGTTCGTTGAGGTAGGCCAGTCCACTGTCATGGAGGGCTTTGTGAGCATGGACGAGGACTTTGAAAATGATCCTTTTGTTGATGGGCAACCAGTGTAGGGATCTGAGGTGGGTGGATATGTGTTCGTGGCGAGGAAGGTTGAGGATGAGGCATGGGTTACTGTTCTTGTTTCTAAAGGAATCCATTTGAAAGTCTTGTGTAGCATGCGAAGGGTGTTGAAGCAGCAGGATGATATGGCGTTGATTTGCTGGGTCATCCAGTACGATGCAAAGGTTGCATGCGTGGGTTGGGGGTGGTCCACCAGGAGTCGTTGCATGCTGTCTTGTTGGGGCCGAAGATGATGATCTCTGTTTTGTTTGAGTTCAATTTGAGGTGGCTAGTTGTCATCCATTTGGTGATGTTGAGGAGTCCGGCGTGCAGGTTAATCTTGGTGGTGGCTGGGTTCCTGGTGAGGGAGATGATGAGCTGGGTGTCGTAAGCGTATGAGATGATGGTGATGCTGTGGGGGCGGAGAATGTTGGCGAGAGGAGCCGTGTAGATGTTGAAGAGGGCAGAGCTGAGGGAGGATCCTTGGGGGACCCCATAGATGATCTTGATGGCTGTAGACCGGAAAGGAGGGAGGCAAACTCTTTGGGTTCTTTTGGAGAGGAAGGAGGGGAGCCAGTCCAGGGCCTTGTGGTGAATTCCGGCATCGAAAAGGCATGCGCGGAGGGTTTGGTGGCATACAGTGTCAAAAGCTGCAGAGAGGTCTAGGAGGATGAGTGCGACGTCTTGCCCTAGTCCACTCTGATCCTGATGTCATCTGTGCAGGCGATGAGGGCGGTCTCAGTGCTGTGGTTCTTGTGGAATCCAGACTGGGAGGGGTCGAATATATTGTTTTCTTCCAGGAAGCGAGACAGTTGTGCGTTTACTATCTTCTCAGCGACCTTTGCGGGGAAGGGGAGAAGAGAAATGGGTCGGCAATTTGTGAGGTCTTCAGGGTCTACTTTGGTTTTTTTGAGAAGAGCGTTGACTTTGGCTTGCTTCCAAATATCTGGGAAGGTTGCGGTGTCGAAGGAACTGTTGATGACGGCACGGAGTCGGGGAGCAATGATTTGGCTGGCCTTGTTGAAAATGTGGTGGGGGCATTGGGGAGCCTGAGTGGATGGAGTTCATGGTTTTGTCGATTTCTTCGTCATTGGTGGGGGTCCAGGTGTTCAGTCGGTTGGTGTGGCAGGGTGTTGTGGTGTTGGTTGTGTCTGTGGTGGTGATGGTGAGTGCTGATGATGTGAAGCTGTCGTGTATGTCTGCGCTTTTGGGGTGGAAGTAGTTGGAGAGGGAGCTGCAGAGGTCTTGGGAGTGCGGAGGGTCGATGGTGCAGGATTTGGGTTTGGTGAGTTCTTTGATGATGGCAAAGAGTTCCTTTCTGTTGTGTGTGTTGTTGTCTATGCTTTCTTTGTAGAAGGACCTTTTGGTGGTCCTGATAAGTTGGTGGTGTTTGCGCATGGCTGTTTTGAGGGTGAAGAAGTTGCTCATTGAGGGTTCTTGGCGCCAGGCTTTCTCAATTTTTTGGCATTCCCGTTTAGAAGACTGGAGTTCTGTGGTGAACCAGGGGGCGGTATTGATGCTGCGGGTGTTGTTGTTTGTTTTCAAAGGGGCGAGGGAGTCCTCGCAGGTTTCTAGCCATCGTGTGAGGTTGTGGGCGGCGGTGTTGGGGTCGTTGGTGAGGTGGAGCTTGTGCGAGGTTGGAGATCAGGTGTTCTTTGGAGATCTTGTTCCACTTGCGGTAGGGTGTAGTGTGTTGTTGATGGTGGGTTTCATGAAGGAGAAGTGGACGCAGTGGTGGTCAGTCCAGTGGAATTTGGTGGTGTGAGTGAAGGTGATGTGGCTGCTGGAAGTGAAGATGACGTCTAGCGTGTGTCCCGCTGAGTGGGTGTGTGAGTTGACCAGTTGCTTGAGGCCAAGGTTCATGAGGTTGTCCAGCAGGGCTGTGGAGTTGCAGTCGTGGGTGCTTTCTAGGTGAAAGTTGAGGTCACCAAGGAGTATGTAGTCCTTGGAGATGAGGGCGTGGAGCTGATGGTATCGGTGATGGTGTCACAGAATGGGGGGCGGGGTCCTGGTGGTCTGTAGATGAGGGTTCCTCTAAGGGTGGTGTTGGCGTTGATGTGTATTTGAAAGTGTAGGTGTTCTGCGCTGTCTAGGGTGTTGTTGGTGTTGGTGGAAATTTTGATGGTGTTTTTGTGTATTATGACGATACCGCCTCCTGGTTTTTTGGTGCGGCCTCTACGTGTGATTTTGTAACCTTCTGGGATGGCTATGGCGATGTCGGGTTCTGATGAGGAGTTCATCCATGTTTCAGTGAGGAAAGTGATGTCAGGAGAGTTTGTGGTGAGCAGGCCCCAAAGCTCGATGGAGGGCTTGTGGACGGAGCGGGATTTAAGGAGGATGCAGTTAAGGTGATTGCTGGGTTTGGTGTTGTTGCGGTGCTTGTTGGTGTTGCTGGTGTGAGTGCAGGAGAAATGGCATGAGTGGCATGTGAAAGGTCCGTGTGTGTGTTTGGGGTTGGCCTGGGTGCAGGCAGGGTGCTGTCCTGGGTTGAGAGCAAGGAGTTCTGTGGAGGAGTAGTGGTGTTTCGGAGGGTCAGAAAAGTATGGACCAGGGGGACGGGCGCTGGGCGTGGTCCAGGCGCAGACGGGCGCAGACTGGCTTGCCTCTGGCGTGCCTCCGTAGTAAGTTCATCAGTGTCTTAGTGGGTGCGTCAGTGGCTGCACATGTCTGTGAGTGGCTGCATGAGGATGTCAGTGGGTCTGGGAGTGGGTGTGTGAGAGTCTGAGTGGGCATGTGAGGATGTGCATGAGTGTCTGAGTGGGTCTGTGAGTGGGTGCGTGATGGTCTGAGTGGGGCTGTGAGTGGGCGTGTGAGGGTCTGAGTGGGTCTGAGTGGCTGCGTAAGGGTCCAAGCGGGTATGTGAAAAAAGGAAGGACATGATTCCAGATACATCTTGAGTCGAACCCTGAACTGTCAGTATGAAGGTCTGTTACCTTCACATTTAGAATAACTTTTTTTGTTGTTTTAATAATCATTTTCTTTGCCCTTTACAGGCTAAATAGGACCTTAGGAGGGGTTTGGGGAGACTCAAGGCCTCACCCACAGTACTGCTTAATTTTTTTATTTATTTTTTGTATTTTTAGCTCTTTACAGGCTACCTGGGACTACCGGGGGGCCAAGCCGGCTCCTGCCTCCTGCTTGAGCCAGCATTTGCTCCGGCAACCAAGGAGCTGATTTAAAGAGCAGCTCTGTGGTTGCTGGAGCAAAGCTTTCATCTCTGTTTCCTGCACGCTGTCACAAAGGGGAGTTTTTGTTGTGACCTGGCTGCAGCACCTGGTGCAGCACCTGGTGGGCATCCCGGGACATAGCAGGCGCTAGCCCTGGGGAGTGGT
Organism: Pleurodeles waltl; assembly: GCF_031143425.1. Lineage (NCBI taxonomy): Eukaryota > Metazoa > Chordata > Amphibia > Caudata > Salamandridae > Pleurodeles > Pleurodeles waltl. The sequence goes on from NC_090438.1 coordinate 601,173,420, forward strand.
GGTCCACAGGGCCATCAGTGAATGCTCGAACTGAGCTGTATGGCACCCCCTCCAATGTGGCGATAGCTCCAGGGAGGTGCTAGTCCCCGGGGCTGCAGGGGGGCTGAAACAGACTCCTTTTTAATTTTTTCAGGTTGCCCCGGGGAGGTGGCGATTCCCAGGGCTGTGGGGCAGCTATGTAGTACCCCCATGCACACAATGAGATTAATGCTCTGGCTAGGTGGTGGTCCCTGGGGCTGTGGAGGGTGGCGTGTGGCCCCCTTCATAATATTTGTGTCGCTCCCCAGGGAGGTGGTAGTCCCTGGCCGCAGCAGGGGTACGTGGCCCCGCATGTTGCGTATAAGTCCCAGGGAGGTGACGGTCCACAGGGCAGAGGGAGTGGGCCAGGCATCCCACCAGCATTGCGATAAATACTTGGCCCACAAGGGGCGGAATTTACAGTGGACCCCCAGATCCACCATGACTCTGACTGTAAAATGAAAACAAAAAGTTTTTTAGCCTGGGGGGGTCCCTCTAGGACCCCACCGCCAAAGCTAAGGGGTCAGGGTGTCCCTACCCTGGCCCCTTTTCTTTTTTTTTCTTTTTTTTCTGGGACTCAGCTGACGGTTTGTCCCAAGATGGTTGCCATTACTTCCTGGTTGAAGTCTTGCCAGCCAATCAGATCTCAGAACGAGATCAAAAAGGTTGGAAATCCTTCCCATCCCTACATATATAAATTTGTATTTACTTTCATTTCTCAAACACTACTGAACAGATTTAAACCAGATAACAAAAAGGGCTCTTTCTGGACCAAGAGCTATCTTTCTGCCAAATTTGGTGTAATTTCATTCAGTGGTTTTGATGCTATAGCTGTTCAATTTTTCATATGGGAATTAACATTAGAAACGCTTCAAATTTCACCCCTCCTTTACCTCGCCCCGCTTCACAGATCAGCCAGACAGCAGCTCATGTGACTGTCGTATTTTTGGGAAATTTTCATGAAGATTCATCAAGCGGCGCAAAAAACACCTTTTTCTATAAAAACTACGTCCTAACTATAACTACCTATTGGCGACCATTTTTTTTGTTCAAAACATTAATCAGTGACAAAGTCACCTAACTATAATGTTGTTAACCTTTGTTTTTTTCTGTGAATTTCTAAGGTTTTAAAAAAAAAAAAACTAAAACAGATCTTTTTAATCACACCTAACTAAAATGTTACTTTAACCTTCGTTCATTTTTCCACAGGGATTCTGAACAGCAATAGCGCAAAAAGTACTGGGTGCTTTTCTGTTTCAGTGTAATTCTGTTCAGTAGTTTTAGAGAAATTAAAGAAAATCCAAATGTGTATATCTAGGTATGCAAAGGATTCACAACCCTTCCCGATCTTGTGCAGAGATCTCATTGGCTGGTAACACTTCAACAACACAAGTTGTTGAAGTGTTGTCAGCCATCTTGGGACTCGGCTGAAGCCAAGTCTAAAAAAATAAAACAGTAAAAAATAAAGAAAAGGGGCAGGGTACAAACACCCTGAACCTTAGATCTCGTGGTGGGATCCCAAAGGGTCCCACCACAGCTATAAAGCATTTTTTGTATTTTAGGGACAGAGTCATGGTGGATCCGTGGATTCACTGTAAAATAAAAAAAAACAAGCGCAGATTCCCAGGCTTGATTACTATAATGCCCAGGGTGGACCAAGTCCCGGGGCATTTTGTGTTGAAAAGTGTGTGAGCCCACACCTGGGACATGGCTGTTTGTTGTGGTTTGGCTGCAGCTCTGCAGCCAAGCCAAAGCAAACACTTCAGGTTTTGACAGCAGGAGCCGTAAAGCATGTCCCACTGTCAAAATCCAAAGCTTTCATCTCTGTCCCCTGCACGTGGTTCGAGTCCAGCTGGAATAATTTCCCTCTTTTTTTAATAAAAAAATGATTATAGTTTTTGTAAAATAACACACAGATTTTTTATTTTGAATCGTACACAAATATCTCATTCAAAGTATATGAGATATTAAAGCCTAGAAAAACTCTGTTTCCCTCTCACTTTCTCTCTCTCTCTCTCTTTCAATCAATTTCTCCCACTCACACACCAACTCAGACACTTAGGGGCATATTTATACTCCGTTTGCGGCGAATTAGCGTCGTTTTTTTCGACTCAAATTTGGCGCAAAACTAACGCCATATTTATACTTTGGCGTTAGACGCGTCTAGCGCCAAAGTATGAGGAAAGAGCGTCATTTTTTTGCGTGAACGCCTTCCTTGCGTTAATGAGATGCAAGGTAGGCGTTCCCGTCTAAAAAAATGACTGTGATGCAAATGCGTCGTATTTATACTCCCGGGCAAAAATCACGCCCGGGAGTGGGCGGGGCAAAAAACCCCGCATTTGCGCCTCTTTTTAACGCCTGGGTCAGGGCAGGCGTTAAGGGACCTGTGGGCTCAAAATGAGCCCACAGCTGCCCTCCCATGCCCCCAGGGACCCCCCCTACCACCCTTGCCCACCCTAGGAGGACACCCAAGGATGGAGGGACCCATCCCAGGGACATTCAGGTAAGTTCAGGTAAGTATAATTTTTATTTTTTTTAATATATTTTTTTGGCATAGGGGGGCCTGATTTGTGCCCCCCTACATGCCTCAATGCCCAATGACCATGCCCAGGGGACATAAGTCCCCTGGGCATGGCCATTGGGCAAGGGGGCATGACTCCTGTCTTTACTAAGACAGGAGTCATGTAAATGGCGTCTGGGCGTCGTTAAAAATGGCGCAAATCGGGTGGAGGCGATTTTTTGGCGTCAACCTGACTTGTACCATTTTAAGACGCCCTAACGCCATTTTCCCCAACGCCGGCGCTGCCTGGTGTACGTGTTTTTTTTCCACGCACACCAGGCAGCGCCGGTCTGCTAGCGCCGGCTAACGCCATTCAATAAATACGGCGCCCGCATGGCGCTTCAGAATGGCGTTAGCCGGCGCAAAACTTTTTGACGCTAAACTGCGTTAGCGCAGTTTAGCGTCAAAAAGTATAAATATTGGCCTTACTCACCCACTCACAAATCCATTCAGACCCTCACACACCCACCCACAGACCCAATAACACCTTCATGCACCCACTCACAGACCCGCACACAGAATGACACACCCACTTAAACACCGATGTACGCACTCTCACACCCAGACAATCTGATAGCCACTCTCACCCCCAGATACACCCTCTCATACCCAGATAAGCTGTGGGCAACTCCCATCATGCAAGGCCAACATGCTGCGCACAAAATGGGTTTGGGTAGCTAGAGGGTGTTGGCCACAGGGTCTGGCTGCAGGTCAGGTCTTGCAGGCAACCCCCTCGGCATGCAGGTACAGGCCGTGCATGGCTGAGTCATTATAACGGGTTGTGAGCTAGGCCCTGGGCCAACCGCCACCATGCATGGCCAAAGGCCATGTGGGGCAGTGGTTGGATTAATGTATAAAAATTCAAATTACTACATGTTAAAAGAAAATAGAAATTCACTGAATAAACCAAAGGTTACAGTGATGTTATAGTTAGGAAATAGAATGTAAAAAAATAATAGAAATTCTCTTACCAAAACAAAGGTTACAGGGACATTATAGTTAGGCTCACATTTAAATGTACACAGGCATGGAAAATCACCAGTTATAGCTAGAGTCACCTCAAGTAACTATAACTTGTGCCCTAAGCTAACTATAACTCAAACCCTCGCCATGCACTGCTAATTACCCCACTCGTGCCGCCTTGCATAACATCATTGATAATATCAATGTAATATTTGCAGTAAACTTTTTGCCGAAAAATTCTCACTGCATTTGTTTTCTATAGAGCCCCTGGGTGGGCCAGGTCCCAGAAGCATTTATTTATATATGTGGGGGGGCTGCCCGTCCTTCCACCTGCAGCACGGGGACTTCCACCTCCCTGGGGCACTAAAGAGATCTGATGCAGGGGCTGCTTGATTCTCACCTCCCCCGCAGCCACAAGGATCACCACTTCCCCAGGGCAATAAACTAATGTGGTGCAGGGCGGCCGCATATCCCCATGCAACCTCAGCGGCCACCACCTCCCTGGTGCCTTTACAAATATAAAGGGAGCTGCCCATTCACTCCCCTCAGTTCCAGGAACCGCCACTCCCTGGGGCTTCGATAAAACAATGAAGGGGGTCTGTTTCAGAGCCCCAGAGACCACCACCTCCCTGGGGATATACTGGTTGGATGGGGGACTCGTGGGGGCAACTGATGTCCTGGGGACCACCACCCCTTAGGGTGGGTTCCCACTTTGACACAGCTATTTGTTTTTGCTTGGTGGGAGCTGACAACAAAGAAAGTCCGAGTTCCTGACATGAAGAGCTTTGAAACTGCTCCCGCTTTCAGAAAGCCCTCTGTGTTCGCTGTGTTCGTTCGTTCATTCATTTTCTCATTTTCTTTTTTTTCTCTCTCTCTCTCTTGCTTTCCCTCTTCCTCCCTTCCTCCCTCCCTTCCTTCCTTCCTATAATGGGATGGAAGCGAGAGAGATGTTAATTGCAATGGTCTCTCCATGCAATGACTTGAAAGTGTAAGACCAGCAAGATGTTTGGTACAAATGTTATAGTTACATTTGGAAGCAGAGGTGAACAGAGTTACTGCTGGCCTAATGGTCAAGTTATTGCACTGTCACTCAGTAGGTGAAGGTTTAAATCCTACTATTGCTTGGCTGTCTGTAAGTTTATTTACTAGTGTTTTGACCGTTAAACCTTCCTAGTAACCGAACATTCACATTTCTTTTATCTCACATGTGTGGGTTGCATGTCATAGGTATATCTGGAAACAGTCCATCAAGGAGTCACCTGTGGCCTAATGGTTAAGGTCACAGACCCTCACACTGACAGGGTTCTAACTCAAGGTATGTCCGTGATAATTTCCCTCCTTTCATTTCTTTTAAACTTCAAAAGTTGAAGGTTCATACTGAAAGGTGATATCTCTCTTTTCAATTGACAAATACATTTTGGATGGAAAGCGGCAGGAGAGTCAGTATTACTGTCCCCAGTGTCCATCACAAAAAGGCCTCTGTATCCCTACTTGCTTTACGTTGTATCATACTAAAGCAAAGTTCTGGGAAATCGACTGAGGTTGAGCTGCCGTTGGGTAATCCTTTCAGTGGCAGTACATGGATACCGAACATCCATGGGCCACTGCTCGTTAGGCAAGGAGCCACAGAATTTTACTTTATCTACTTCATTGTGGACTTCCTTATGGACTGCTTGAGAGCTAAATCCACCATCCGAACGTGGTAGGTGTTCTGTTCAATTAACGTGTATTATATTCCCCCTAGTGCATCTACTAGTGGACAGAACATATGCCACATTGTCACAGAGTACCCTTTCTTCAACAGCATGTCTACCTTAGTTTCAGCAGTAGATATGCTCACTCAGTTTGAGGAATCGCTTTATACGGCATACTTGGACACCCCAAACTTGCATCCACAAACTAATATAGGTTCGCTTGGCAATTATACAGGATTAGTCAGGACTCTAATAAGAACAGAGACATGAATGGGTAAGGAAAGCTTATGGTAGGTGTGCCTTCACAGGGATATTGCACAGGTAGAAAGCAGATAGTAAAGGTAAGTACAGATGCACATCATCTACACCTATGGATTCAAACCCATTGGTGCCATCCCAGCACTGAAGGAGAATGACCTGTGTAGGTCAGTGTTTGACCTGCTTTTCATGTTCATCCTCCATCAGAACTTAGTAGATTTTTAGTTTGCTGTGTAAGTGCATTACAGTCACATCACTGCACATAATGTTGGCTGGGACATATGCAACGTTCTCATGGACTCCCCAATGACCTTCTCTTTAGGGAACATCACGAGAATGCTCCAGCATGTCTCCCTTAGTTTCAAAGGTATATATGCTCACTCAGTTCGAGGAATCGCTTTGTACGGCATACCTGGACACCCCCAACTTGCATCCACAAAATGGAAGGAGTTGGATTTAGCACAATGAATGCGTTAAAGGCGCATGAAAAATGTCTTCCTGAGCCTCAGGTGGCTATCACGGGAGTCACTAGTAAAGGTTTGTTATGCATGCATTTGGTAATGTTAAGGAAGAAGGAGGCAGTTACTTGACAGGGGGTAAAATGTAGTCAAACTTATTCCGTTCTGGGGCGTGTGAATGTGATGGGCCCTTGTCTGGCACTGGTAAGTTAATGTGAGTGCAGTGATTGGTTGGATTGGGCCCGTAGCCAGTGGTATGAAAGGGTTGTTTGTTGTGCGTGATTGGCGTGTGAATGGACCATGAACAGGTTGGTGCCTGGACACGGCTCTATGGCCCACCTTTAGAAGGCTTGGTTTCAATATTCAGATACTTTGATAAGTGTTCATGCTTTGAAACCATAATTTCTGGAGGTGCTAAAACCAACCAGTGTGAGTGGTGGGTTAACTTTAACAAACTAGTACCAGGGGAGTCCAAGGGTGCAGGACTTGCATGGCTCTCACCAGTTTTCCTTAACCCAGAATCTTCTTAAAATCACAAAATGTGCTTTAAAAACACATTTGCCTTGCATTTCAATGAGCAGAAGTCCAGGAATCTGCAGGCAGCCACAAATTTTCTTCCACTCAGCGTTCCACTAAGTCTCCAGCAAAAGACTGCCTCACTTTAGTGAGTGGGCAAGTGACCACAAAAGGGAAGTACCCAAAACAGAATGTGGAGACATTAAAATTACCTACCACAAAACAGCCTTGTTTTTTAAGACAGTCACCTAAGTATTTGGTCCTGGGCTCAGTAGCCATATACGGAAACCTACCAAATGCAGACATTTCTGAAAACTAGACACCCAAGGCAGTCCACGTAAGTGTGACGTGTTTGGATTTCACAAGGTTTTCTTACCCAGAATACCCTGCAAAATTGAAACATTGATTAACACCATTTGTCCTTCCTTTTTTTATCACAGAAACTACAGGAATGTGCAGGGATCCTCAAAATTCCTACCACCCAGTGTTTCTCTACTTGTCCTGATAAAAACACAACCCCACTTGTGTGACTGCGTCAGGAATGGATCACTCCAGGGTTAAAAGTAGCCCTCATGCAAGGACTACCATTGACCCTTGTGTGATCCATTCCTGTCGCGGGCACTAGGCCTACCCACACAAATGAGGTACCATTTTTATCGGGAGACTTGGGGGAATGCTGGGTAGGAGGAAATTCGTGGCTCCTCTCAGATTCCAGAACTTTGTCACCAAAATGGGAGGAAAAAGTGTTTTTTTTGCCAAGGTTTGAGGTTTGCAAAGGATTCTGGGTATCAGAACCTGGTGAGAGCCCCACAAGCCACCCCATGTTGGATTTTCCTAGGTGTCTAGTTTTAAAAAATGCACAGGTTTGGTAGGTTTCCCTAGGTGGCGGCTGAGCTAGAGGCCAAAATCCACAGCTAGGCACTTTTTAAAAAACAGCTCTGATTTCTTTTGGAAAATGCGATGTGTTCACGTTGTGTTTTGGGGCATTTTCTGTCACGGGCACTAGGCCTATCCCACACAAGTGAGGTACCATTTTTATCGGGAGACTTGGGGGAACACAGAATAGCAAAATAAGTGTTATTGCCCCTTGTCTTTCTCTACATTTTTTCCTTCCAAGTGTAAAACAGTGTGTAAAAAAAGACATCTATTTGAAAAATGCCCTGAAATATACATGCTAGTATGGGCAACCCGGATTTCAGAGATGTGCAAAGAACCACTGTTTCTCAACACCTTATCTTGTGCCCATTTTGGAAATACAAAGGTTTTCTTGATACCTATTTTTCACTCTTTATATTCCAGCAAATTAATTGCCGTATACCCGGTATAGAATGAAAACCTATAGAAAGGTGCAGCTCCTTCATTGGCTCTGGGTACCTAGGGTTCTTGATGAACCTACAAGCCAGCCCTATATATCCCCACAACCAGAAGAGCCCAGCAGATGTAAAAGTATACTGCTTTCAAAAATCTGACTTGCAGGAAAAAGTTACAGAATAAAACATGAAGAAAAATGGATGTTGTGTTCAGCTCAATTTCAATATTTTATTATTTCAGCTGTTATTTTCTGTAGGAAACCCTTGTAGGATCTACACAAATGACCCCTTGCTGAATTCAGAATTGTATTTATTTTTCAAAAATATTTAGCTTTCCGGGATCCAGCATTGGTTTCACACCCATTTCTGTCACTAACTGGAAGGATGCTGAAAGCACAAAAAATAGTAAAAATGGGGTATGTCTCACTAAAATGCCACAATTGTTTTGAAAAATGTGTTTTTCTAATTCAAGTCTGCCTGTTCCTGAAAGCTGGAAAGCTGGTGATGTTAGCACCACAAACCCTTTGTTGATGCCATTTTCTGGGAAAAAAACACAAACCTTCTCCAGCAGCCCTTTTTTCAATTCTTTTGAAAAAAAAAGAAATGTTTGCTGTATTTTGGCTAATTTCTTGGTTTTCTCCAGGGGAAACCACAATCTCTGGCTTCCTTTAGAATCCCTAGGATGTTGGAAAAAAAGGACGCAAATTTGGCATGGATAGCTTACATGAACAAAAAGTTATGAAGGCCTAAACGCAAACTACCCCAAATCGCCAAAAAAGGGCTCAGCACTGCGGGGGGAAAGGCCCAGCAGCTAAGAGGTTAAGGATTGACCACAAGGAGAATGAAAAGTATAGGAGGCAGGACAGTTTTCAGGAAATCTGCCATTCAAGAACACAAATTCATAAAGTCTCAGACTTTCCAGGAAGCATAAATCCCACCTATCTAATCTAACATTTTCTGGTAAAACCACATCAGGGATACACTATACCTCATCCATTGTGGCATTACAAAAGGTCATACAGACTGAGTTTGATACTTTAGGATTAAAGTCCCCTATGATTACAACCAGGGGACATTTCTCCAGAAGCCTGATGTTATGAACAAATGAGAACAAGGAGTTAAGTAGGAAATCCTGAGGCTTACCAGGGGGAATATATACATTTACAAGCAGAAAAGATGACAACCCTCCGCTCTCATTAGATATTGCCAGCTATAAGTTAAGGCAAAGGTTTGAGGGATGAACAAATACCTTTGGGTTCCAATTGATGTTATTGTTGAGTAAAATAGTAATTCCACCACTGGCATGGCCTTTTACAGAAGGTTTTGCTACACAGGAGAAAATAATTTTCATATGTGAAGTCAGTACAGACCCACGTTCCCTACAAGCATATAATCAATGTCTTAAGGCCCACTACAAAGGTCAGTTTCAAACTGGATTGATTTAGGCCCGAAATAATCCAGGATACTAGTTTACCCTAAGGGTTACCTATGCAGCACCGGAGCTTTGCAGAGCTGCTGGTCCTATTCAGTTTGCCAGCTACCCAAATACAATTAGTTAGCTCTCTCCCCTCTCAGGTTCCCAAGCACTTGATTCCTCCAATTCTGCAACATCTATAACTCTCTTCCCCATACCTCTACCTAGCGAAATATTGATGTCATTCAGATCACCTCCATACTGAGACCTGTGATTTACGCTGAGAATTCAACATTGAACTGACACAATTAAACTCTGTAAAAGGCTTTATGCAGAAGACATCAACTCCTAATTTCTGGAAATAATCCACATTCGCTAGGATCAACATTATGATTATCTTAGAGCTGAATGTTATCCTTGAGCTCGGAAAAGTAGCAAAGGAATTGATGAGACATCATCAATGTCTTTACTTGTTACCACCCTCAATTTTCAAAAGTGAGTGTAAAATGAAGTGTCTAATTGAAGGGCCCAAATCATGATCGAACAGGATGATAAAGTCCAACTTGTTTGAAACTGAGCCAATTTCCGGACCTTCAGCTCTCTATAGAATTTGCAGACTTTGGCCCTCATTAAGACTTTGGCGGTCTTTTCGTAAGCTCTCTGGTGGCGGCCGGCAAAAGGCCGTCAGTATTGGCGGTCTTACGACTGCCGTATTACGAGTCACAGACAGAAGTCCGTCCAAAACCAGTCAAAAATCAAACATCACCAGGCCGGCCGATAGCAGGAGAGAGGAGGTCCCACCACCAGCACCACCGACAACATACCGCCCTCCAAATAATGACCCACAAATCAGCACAGCAGTCCTTCCACGGCGGTAAACCATTGGCGGTGTGGCCCTTGGCTAAAACAACAACACTATAAAACCCACTCCACACATCCCATAATCCTTTGCAAAAGGAACGATTTACACAGACCCGGAGATACAGCCACAACGAATCAATAGCACATATACCCCATTGGCATACACACGTCACACACAGCAGAACTGAACACAAACACCACAACTAACCACCACACCCACTGAAACACCCCACACACCCCATCAAGCACCAAACACATCACCCCTACACACAACACCCACCAATCCACTTCACTACCAACATGTCCCCTCAAAGGCACCCACGATTCACAGACGAAGAGTTGAGGGTCATGGTCAATGAAATCGTCAGGGTAGAAGCGCAAGTATTCGGAGCACAGGTCCCGCAGAAATCCATTGCCAGGAAAATGAAGTTATGGGGAGGATCGTCAACAAGGTCAATTCAGTGGGAAACCACCCACGCACAAGGGAGGATATCCGAAAGAGGTGGAACGACCTACGGGAAGGTGTGTTCAATGGCATCACCACACCACATTGCCATCAACAAGACTGGCGGTGGGCCGCACCTCCTCTCCCAGAGTTTACATCATGGGAGGAGAAAGTCTTAGACATACTGCATCCAGAGGGCCTGACTAGAATAATCGGAGGACTGCAGTCCGGTAAGTCACTAACGCTCCCCTGCCACCAACGACTCCTGTAAAGTATGCGTCACCACCACCCTATCACTCCCTAATGCAACCCACCTCACACTTCCACACCCCACCCAATCACCCAGTCCCCCTTCCCTGCATGCCGCACCCTCCCGCTGCCACCATCCCCACACACTCCCCCCCCGATTGCATGGATAGCACTCACAATGGCAAGCACTACAACTCTGACAATGCACGACTCCTCACACATGAAAAGCTGCCAGTGCCACCTAACAGTGGAATATCTGTTCCTAGAACCATCGCAACAGCAACAATAACTGGATGTTCCGACTGTGTATCACTACATGACAATGACAGCGATGCTATCCACATCCACAACTCTCCATGGAGCATGGTACCAGTTCCACAATCCATCATCCACTAACAATGTTTCAGTGCTGCATCTGTTATTGCCATCATGGGGATGCAAGTCAGGCCACTGTATGCATCATACAATGATATGAACAACAACACTTCCAAAATATAACTCTCCTCCTCTCCATCCAGAGGTACACACACTTGACTATCCCTGAATGTCACATGTGTGAACCTTGCTTTGATGTCTGGACATGGATAATGCATGCACGTCACCATCATTCATACATGGTGCACTTTAATTAACCTACTGTACACTAGCTACATGTAAAATGGCAGCTGCCTGTCCTGCAAGCACAGGACAGATGGAAGTAACCTAATTACACTGGCGTTAGTGATCATGGCAGTAGGTGGTCGTAACCGCAGTGCAACTCTTCATTGGCTAACATTGTTGCCTATGGGAGACGGGGGCCAATAATGATCACAGCCGGCTGTGACAGTCATGTACGTGGCATTTTGTATTGCAGAGCTCACTTGACTCCTGACACTCGTGCAAGCAAGACCTCCACCGCATGTGCTGCTGTGTTCTGTCTCTGGGTGCCATTATGCCACGTCCTGCAGGAGATAGGGCCCCTGACGTCACTCAGGAGGAACTGCAGAAGCTTATGGATTGGGTCTTACTCCTGTATGGACAGCTGTAAGGGGCACCAGAGCAGCAGATGGGTCCACTGTTCCTGTCCTGTCTGATATTGATGTGTGTGGGTTTGAAAGGCGTTTAGATGATGCACACGGAGTGGATGCATGCAGGTGGCAAAGGAGTAGGTTCAGAAGTGCCATTAAGACACATTTGTATGGTCATGAGATGTGTCTGATGTGTGAAGTTCACTGCTGTTGGTGTGATGCCACTCAACATGACTACTTCCTTCTGTCTGTGTCACCCATGCAGGTCAGCACCCATCAGAAGAAGGGGATTTGGTGTGCCATTGCCAAGCAAGTGCGGACCCCTGGGGGTCCATGCCCGGTGGAGCACCCACTGCTGAAAGCTGTGGGAGGACCTAAGATGTGGGGCCCGGAAGACCACGGAGGCCCAGCTGGGGATGCCCTTCCAACGGGGGAGGGGTGCCTGTCAATCCCTGACCCCCTTGACGACCCCCCTAATGGCATTCACTTTGGTGGTGGCCTACCCTGAGGTGGATGGGCACTTTAGGGCACCACAGCAGCCACAAGGGGGTAAGTACACACTCCCACCTCCCTAATGTTAGGCATATATGGGTTTGGGGAGCCTACTAGTGGGCATGTGTTGTGTAGACCATTGGTAGTTGCACATCAGCTATGGCTGTGTGCCATCCTGGCAGGAATTGTAACAGGTATGTGTGGCAATGCCATGCTGACTGTGACTCATGCAGGTAGGAACTCAAATTTAGGATATTGTCTCCTGACATTTGTCATATTGTGGGTTATCAGCTCCTTCCATCAACATCAGTATACCTGAGGTGTCAGGGCATTGCCATCACTAATGGTCTGTCAGTATGACAGAGGTAATTGGTGTGATACAAATCAGCTGCCTTAGACTGTAGGTCAGTGGCGGCTGGTGTTCAAGGGCTAAGGGGCTGCACCCCTAGCCTTTTCTGTCCTCTCTAGGGAAGCATACATTTAATTACATGATGAAAGTAAAACGTCTTCTGCACAACATTTTCGGAGTGAAAGTTGTGCACTTTGAAAAGCCCCACTGCGCCTGCGTCAGTATGTGGTGGAAAGCTGCACAGTAGGGCTGACAGGGCTCAAAGCCCTTACGTTTTCTCAGAACACAGTGACATCCCTGGCTTATCTCCTCCTCCACCAGAAGCCCTGATTGTAAACAGCCCAGGTTTCTGAAAACTTCATGTCACTCCAATATTATTCTCCACCCTTTCCTATTTACTCAAATGGTGGGGTGTGACCAGACGTCACATTTTATTAAAAGAATGTGGCATTTCGCAAAGAAAATCCTCAATCTGTGGCAGAGAAATGGAATAAATACAATAAATAACTCCATCCAGGGCTCTCAGGGAGACAGGAGTGTGACCTGAAGACCTCGAGTCATAAATATGCCAAAGACAACCCTGCACAGAAGTGAGTTAGAGCTCTATCTTTTTTACAGACAGTAAGAAAAGAATCTGTTATCTCAGCTCTCCTCTCCTTTTACTGCCTCTGTAGGTGATTTTGTCTCTCAAAGGCAGTAATGGTTGCAGTAATTTATCATGGCTAGTTATTGTTTTATTTCTTCTGCAGACTAATGACGTGATATGTCATATTAAACATGTAATCTGCAGCTCAAATAAACGTGTACCTTTTATCACTGAAACTGCTGGATACTGGATGGGTGAGGCAATGTGTGTTTGTTTGAATGTGTTTGCAGGGCTTGACAGAGTGGCTGAGAAAATGTGGGTGTCTGTGTATAAGAGTTGTGTGAATGGCAGTGGATGACAATGTGGATGAGTAAATGGGTAGGTGACCAAAGGCAGTGGGTGAGTAGGTGAATGGAAATACGTGGGTAGTGAGGCTCTCTCACAAGGTGCAATTCCGTCTTGTATTTGTGCCCCACCACTGCTTTCAGTCACCAGCCACCACTGCTGTAGGTGTAGATGGCTGCATGGAACAAAATGTAACTGGCCACATTGTTGATGGATTTGTTAGCATGCTACCTTGCCATGCAGGAATTTGTAGAGTAAGGTGAACAGGGTATGTCTATGTAAACGACAATGGGGGTGTGGCAAGTACTGTGCTACTCTGGATTTGTATGATCCTTCATGTGGTAAAAGGTGTCAATGTTCCCACATTAGTTGGATTGGAGTGCATAGCTTCTGTCTCCCCTCTTATTTCCCAAAGTTGAGCCTTACAATGTAATGGTATGCAATGGCATTACATACCATCAGTTAATTAGGTTGTCAGTCTGTGTGCATGATGTGTAGATATTGACCCACTACACCTTTTCTTTCTCTCCCGCCCTCCCTCCCACTGTCTTTGTGTGCATCAGCATCATCAGGCAAAGGAGAAGGAGCACCAGTAAGTGGGGAAGCTAAAGCCCACAGGACCCATGAAGCTGATGATAGCGAGCCGAGGGGACCAGTGGGACGGCGGGCGAGGGGAGTGCCACAGAGGAGACAGGATCAACAACTTCGTCTTCGGATTCCTCATCTAACAGATGCTCCCTGGCGGTGGCAGACCCATCTGGGACCAGCACAGCACCATCCTTGTCCGCCACCCCCCTTACCAGCACCACCCTCCTTGTAGGTCCCCACCCAGTTGCCTGCTCACCCAGGAGGGTGGGCATCTCCTTTGCTGCAGGCACCTCAGCTCCCGCCCCTGTCAGCTCTGCTGCCCTCAGTGAGGAGGCTATTGGCCTCCTGAGGTCCATCTCTGTGGGACAGTCAATCATTGTGAATGCCATCCAGGGTCTGACATTACTGATGCAGCAGACCAATGCCTTCCTGGAAGGCATTCACAGTGCCCTGACTGGCCTGCAGAGATTCTTTCAGGATCTGGCCTCCTCATTGAAGGCAGCCAGTGTCCCTTCATCATCAGTTCCCCCTCCAACTACTTGTGTATAATCCCACAACCCGCTCCCCACATCCATCCAGAGCACACAGTCTGATCAGCATTTATCCACCTCAACAGACGCAGTTCGCAAAGACAAACACAGGCACCACAAGTCCCACCACAACCAGGCACACAGCCAACATTCACATGCACACACAACAACATTCACTCCCTACACAGACTCCCCCACTTCCTCCTTCACAGACACAACGCCACTCACACCTTCTTTCACCACATCAACACTCCCAGATCCATCCACAAGTCGCATGATGCCCACCGTCACCACAATAGCAGACCTTATACATCCACCCCATTTACCACATGAACACACGCCACAACTACCCACACCTCGACATGCAGCATATCCACCTTACCTGTAGGCACCACATAACCAGACACTCACACATCAACCCTTTCATCTCCTCCCCCTCCCAAGACACCCAAACACCCACACTCACCAACCCAACAGACACCTAGCACACACATGGCTTTCACCCATGCACTGGAACCAAGGCAACTATCAAGGCACAGCTCACAACCACTCCCTCTCCCTTCCCTCCCACCTTTATTTCCGATGACTGCTCTTGTGTTCCTAAAAAAACATTTCCTCTACAAGTTTGCCCTGTTCACTCCCATTGACTCTGTCCCTGTTTCCCCCAATCACCCTCATTTCCTCTCCATTCACCGCCCTTCCACCTCCCAGTCCTCCCATGGCCCCCCTGGTACTGCCCATGCACTCCCCCTCCCTCTACGGGGACTACCACCACCCCAAAGGGCAAAGGAAGGCCTCCTCCAAAGGGCCATATGAAGGGGAAAGCCCCCTCAAAATCAAAATCTAAAGCCCCCCTCCCAAACCCAAACCTAAGGACCTCCCACTCAAACCCAAACCTAAGGACCCCCTCCCAAACGACCACCTTGCCCCCCTTATTGTCCCTGAGGTGCCTGCATGCCTCATTGATGCCCCTGCCATGTGGAGGCCACTTTCAGTTTGCAGTCAAGTTGGGGCCAGGAACTCTGCCCAGTGTTCTCTGGGGCAATAGACACTTATGGACTGGCCATTAGGCCTCTGTTGTATATAGTTATCTATTTACTGAGGACATGATTTTAATATATCTGCAGAACACATTGATGTCGAGTTTTACGTACTTGTCCTGCCTTTCCTTCCAGATGTATGTGTTGTATATGTGCAATTTGATGTGTGTCTTCAATATTTGTGATGTGTTTGTTTAGCAGCATGAGTTGTGTGGGAGAGTTATGCTATGGACTTGTTGTGATGTTTTGTGTTGGTGTTGTGTGGCATTGTGTGTACATCTGTGATGTACTTTGTGTGTTGGGTGGATGTGGCATGTGTTGCGACAAGTTGTTTGGCAGTGTTATTGTTTGTGTTGGTTTTGTGCTGTTGTTACGTGTTGCTGGCAGTGTGTGTTTTTCTGTGGAGGTGTGCATTGTGGCTCTCTGCCAATGTGTTTGTGGGGTTGCGATGGTGTCGTGGTTGTGTGACTGGGTGGTGTGTATGGAACTATGTATGGCTGTGGGGGTGGTGTGGGGGTGGTGTGTGTGTGTGTGTGTGTGTGTGTGTGTGTGGTGTGTGTATGACACGTGGATGTTGGACGTGGTGTGTGTTTTTTATGTGTGTGTGTGTATGCAGATGTGTTTGTGTGTTAGTCGGGAGTATGTTTGCGTGTGTGTGTGGGGGGGGTGGCTAGCCATGGTGGGCTGTGTTGTGTGTGGGTGTGTACTAATGGCCTTCCTTCCAGTGTGTGCTATGTGGGTGTGCTTACGGGTGATGTCTTCATCGCCCTCACTGGTTCTGGAGTTGTATGGCCAGCAGGAGCATTGGGAAGACTTCCAGTTCAGGTTCCATGGCGGCTGCGGACGTGTCTGTGTTCCTGAAGGTGAGTGTCTCCTTTATGTTGCTGGTTTCTGCCAGGCTTTGTGTGACATTGAGACTGCCCAGGAAATCCTAGCCGTGTGCTGGGTCATAATATGGTCGGCAGAAACCGGACCCCGGCAGCATGGAAATGTCTACCGCCGGCTGTGGTGGCCCTCCCGCACTGGCAGTACTGGCAGCATTTTGGCTGTGTTCTGTTGTCACACCGCCATGATCATAACATGGCGGTCTTCCCCGCCGGTCCGGTGGTGGTGCGACCGCCATCACCACCGCGGCAGTCCTCGGACCACCAAAGTCATAATGAGGTCCTTTGTCTCTGACCAATAAGGAGAATTCTGTTATGGTGGAAAAATGGTAGAGCCTCCCTATTAAGAGGTGTATCAGGCCTTAGTTTGTGCAGTGTGAGCATTTTTCAGTGTGGTGGGGTGGTGGGTATAGGAGTGGCTCATGGTGGCAACTCTGAATTTCACCCCACCACTTCGAAAAATATGTGTCCTACCCAGAGCTAGATGGGCAGCCTCTGCGATCCCCAGGTTCTCTTTCCTAAACAGCTGACTACAGCCGCTGCACTCTTTCTCAATCACCTTAACACCAGTAGCGCAGATTATGAACACAGCACCTTGCCTGCTAGAAAGCTGAAGCCTGCGGACTGGAATTTAATTCTGTAAGCTGATTATGTTTATGATTCTGCCTAACACAGCACAAGGTCCACCAGAACACACCAAGAGTGATGACCAGCAGAGTACGCAGTTTCCAAAACTCTTGGAATCCAAAACTCTTGGAATTCAAAATTCAGAAGTTTCGAGGTTCTGGATTAATGAGCCTTTCCAAGGTCCAAAACACCTGGCTCTCCTCCACCCCTCCGCCTGCCCCACAGAGTGCAAGCCCAATGTACCTCTCACTACGGGGGCACTGAGCACGAGGTACTGGGGGGAGGAGGGTAACATATCCGAAAGACTAAAGAGTAAATGGGAACATACACATGCCGGGCCAAGGGTTGAGGAGTCAGGGAATACCCCCCCTGCCACCACGGCGAAAAGCGAGACAAGACCCAATAGAAATGGGAGGCTGGTGGGGCAGGAACGGGGGCCGTGCTCAGCCTCAACCTCTCTTCTCCTTGAACGGGGGAGACCATGCCTGCAAAGGAGGCACAGAGGAGCAACAATGTGCTCTCAATGCTCCCCTCCGGCACTCCACTCTCATCAGCAGTGCACAAGGCATGCAATACAGCCGCTTCAGCACCGTCTTCGGCCACGCTTGGTATCCTCGCCTTGCCAGAACTTTCAGCCATTCAACCTCTGTGCAGGAAAATAAAAATCACATATCTACATTCTCAAAATTGAAATGTACTCTTTTCTGCCTCCTAATGGGCATATATTACACCAAACCATTGGTATACCAATTAATTTGCATCTTCACCTTATATCCCCCTCTAGTGAGTTTGTCTAAACATATGAGCAAACTGCTATATTGTATCAACACATTACATGTAATGCTACAAACAAATCAAAGACCTCTTTCAAGTGATTCTTGGCAAACTGATACTGAAGGTTGTTCCCAAAATATAATTCAAAATGTACATGAAGTTCCTCATCCTTATAATGTCCATATGGGGGTTTCATTCTGTATTTTAGTATGTATTTTGATTCCAATTGTTTTAATAGACATATTTGAGCTCCTCCCCTTATTGGTTTCTTAAATTGATCAATATCCCATAATGTCAAAGATGTCACATCCCCATCATATGTTGTTTTTATAATGTTTTGCTATAGGGTAATCCTCACTTTACTCTTTATTGCCAGCCAGTGTTACAATATTCATTTCTGCAATGGACAAGTCGTACTTCCTATATATGATAGATCACATGGACATTTCAAAATATAACCATAAAGGTGGTCTTACAAGTGATCATCTTTCTGATTGAATATGTTTTTTCCTCAATTGTATATTCCTTTAATGAAATCAAATTTCTGCAAGCTTTGCATTTACCACATTTCCAAAACCCATTACTTTCTTCCAATTTAAGCCATGATCTTACTTTTTATTCTTCTTGCTTCAGAAAAAAATGGCTGCTTGTGACCATTTCAGATAATGAGGGTGCCTTCCTAATTGTTAATTTTGGAATTGGGCTAATTGTCTCTTTCATGTCATTATCATTGCATAACGAATACCAGTGATTTTTCAAGATCCTTCAAAGGGAACTCACTTCTTTATTGTAGTGACTGGTTGATCTTATGTTTCCATTATCTTTGGGCTTCTTCCTAGTTTTACTTAGTAGTTCAGCTCTTGTTATCAACTTTGTTCATTCTTCTGCTTCCTCCAGGACTTTAGAAGGATACCAATGAGACAAGAATCTCATTTTCATTCTTCAAAGATTATTCTCGAGCTCCTTTACTGTTGAGAAATTTCTTTCTAATTCTTAATATTTCTTTCTCTATAGGGTATGCTCCATTTACGTTCCTAGTCATGGTGGTTTGTGCCATGAAGGTAATTGTTTGCAGCAGTACATTTCTAAATAATATTGTTTCCAACCTCTGATTTTCCACATAGATTAAAGTATCCAAAAACTCAATTTCTTCATCACTGATGGTGTGTGTGAATTGAATATTATCTGGATTATTATTAAGAATTGTAAAATGTTCTTTATATTCGCCCAGGCTACCATTCCATATCACAAATAAGTCATCAATATAATATTTTCTCAAGATATTTTTTTCATGTTGGTCTACCCTTACAAGTTCCCTCTCCCACTATCACATAGTGAAATTCGCCTAGATTTGTGCAACAGAACGAAAGTTAGACAGTGCTACAGCCGAAACTGCTGAACGAACTGAAACTTAATTTGCCAGAAGCTAGATCTTGGTCCCAAAAGTGTTCTTTTTGTGATTTGGTGTAAATTAGTTTAGTAGTTTTTCAATAAATTAAGATTTAAAGGATATATATATATATATAGATATACATATATATATATATATATATATATATATATGAAAAAGAATTCTCTTTCTGTTTCGAAAAGAGAAAACCGCACTCCGTCGTTGTGCCAATAATAGTAAAACATTAATTACATTAGTGAGATCACGGCAAAAAACAAAACAGGAATCCCCTGACGCGTTTCGGTCACCCCGGACCTTGTTCACAGGTGTTTCCTGTGCACTGATTTAGCGCTTTAAATAAAGTAAAAAGGTTTTTGTTGTTCTTTGTTTATGTATATATTTTTTTAGATGTTAAGGAGTAATTGTTGATAATTTTGTTTTAGTTCAGTGTATTTTCTGTAGATTTTGATTAGTTTATTTAAAGCGCTAAATCATTGGCACAACGACGGAGTGAGGTTTTCTCTTTTTGAAACAGAAAGAGAATTATTTTTCTTAAATACGGCCGTCCTGCCTTAAACCAGCACCACTGGAGAAAATAAGTGCGCCGCAACACGCTACTCAGAACAATTTTTCTCTTTGTATATATAAATATATATATATATATATATATATATATACACACATACTACGGACATAGTTAGGACCTAGTTCCTACAGACAAAGCATTTGTAGTTTGGCCTATAACTTTGGCACTGTTTGATCAATGTTCCCACAATTGTCAAAACTAGTTTACAACTCACCTCAGCTGCTGTGTGAAAGGTTTCTGGGTGATTCATCAAGTGGGTGCCAAGAATTAGAGGGAGACCCCAAAACACGTTTTCCCCCAAGCAACTTCCCATAGGGATTTTAGGCATGACTAAATGGAATTATACTAAATTTGGCAGAAAGGTAGACCTTGGTCCAGAAAAGGTGTTATTTGTAACTTGGTGCAAATACGTTCAGGAGTTTTTGATTTATTAGAGTAAAAAGATATATTGATATCCAGGGACGCAAATCTTCAACTGATTCAAAAGATCTCATGCTGAGATCTGATTATATGTCAACACTTCAACCAGGAAGTATTGGGAGCCATCTTGGGACTCTGATGACTAAGCTGAGCCCCAAGAAAAAGTATTTAAAAAAAAAAAAAAAACAGAAGGGGGCCAGTCAGGAATACCCTGAGATCTTAGACCTGGCGGTAGGGACCCATTTCATTTTTGTCATGAATTTATAGAAGATCTTTGAATTCACACAAACAAATTTAAATAAAATATTGCTGGTCTTCCATGAATGCTTTTTCATTTGCATTCTGTGTGGGCCAGGTCCCAGAGGGTGTATTCATTTATAAGATTAGGGGAAGAGGCAAGTGTGGCCCCCATCCCCAGGCTGATTTTGACCCTGGGGACCCCATCCCGCAGGGCCCGGACGAGTTTGAAGAGCAGGAGGGGCTGCACAGCCCCCCTCCTGGGCTGATTTCAGCTCTGAGGATCCCATCCCATGGGGCCTGGCTGAAAACTAAAATGGGGAGGTGGCTGCGGGGCCCCACCCAGGCCAATTTTGGCCCAGGGGCTTAATTCCCTGGGCCCAGCTAATACCCTAAATGAGCAGTGGGGGCCACATGCACCCCACAGGCCAATCTTTGGCACTGGGGGTACAATATCTCCCCAGGGCACAGCAGAACACTTTAAAAGGAGGGGGGCATGCGCCCCACCTCTTGGAGCCATTAACGGCCCTGGGCCCAGCCATCACCAGCACCGGCCCCCTATGTCCTGAGGTGCCCACCCGTGTGACATAGCTGTTTGCTCTTGCTTGCCGGGAACTATTTGACAGGTCCTACCAAGTGAGAGCAAATGCTAAGGCCTGATTTAGAGTTTGTCAAACAATTTACTCCATCACAAGCGTGATGAATATCCCATCCCCTTTATTATGATTCCCATAGGAAAGAATGGGATCATAATACAGCTGATGAATATCCACATGTTTGTTATGGAAAAACCCCATCTGCCAAACTCTAAATCAGGCCTTAAGTCCTGTCCCAGAGGGCGGGAGCATTAAAAATGCTCCCGCCCACCGGGAGAGGACTTTTCATCTGTTTCACTGATCATTACAAAGTGGGCATCGAACCAAATGAAAAAATTGCTCTTGTTTGCAGAGAGCAGCAATTTTTGCTGCTCCTGCGTACAGGAGCCATGCTATCACCTGCTGGAGGCGGGGAGATGGCTTAGGCCAGGGTGGCATTGGGACTCCCAGCGTGGCCTCCAACTGTGGGGAAACGGATGACCTGAGTGGGGCCAGGGCACCCATCATTAACTGGCAGCACCCAGTGGGATGGGGTCCCCAGGGCTGAAATAAGCCCCGGCGGGGAGCAGGGGGCTGTGGGCCACAGGGGATGGGGTGTCATTACCAAAACCAGCCCAAGGAGAGAGGCTACATGACCCTCCCTCTATAAAATGTGGCTGGGTCCCAGGAAATGGGGTTCCCGGACCAAAATTGGCCCAGGGCGGGGAACTGTGTGCCCCCTCCCACATAAATTAAGCAATGGACCCTGGGGATAAGTCCCGGGGCAAATTACAGCCTGGGTAGGGGAGCTTTACACCCACCTACACTACAAAAATATGGGGGAGCACTCTGTTTTGACCAAGTATTGTGGATATAAAAGGAGTGGAGCACCCTATACCGGATACATTTGAAAAGCTCAATGATGTATGAACCGGGAATAAGAATACTTAGCCTGTGCGTGTGCCCTGTGCTCTTCAGATGGTAGTCTAATGTGATGGGACACCAATTACTCCATTTATGAAACCTCGTGTTTTTGGAACACATGTATCCAGTGGATTGATGCGGCCCATTGTTGAAGTGGGCCCATGAACGCTAGTGATCTCAGGTAATTGGCATCTTTTTTGGCTTGTAAGGTGGATTTATGGATGATTAGTATGCATGTTAAATGGGTTGATGGCAGGTGAAGTGAACCATGATTTGGACACTCAGCGTAAGATAAAAGAAAATTTGTTTTGATAATAACATTTAAAGAGCTGGAACGCTGAGCTGTTTTGAAATGCAAATATTTAGAGAAAACTAATTGGTGTACAACTCACGCTGATTTAACACACTTTTAAAACACTTATATGCTGCCATTTGTCATGAATAACAACAATTCCCAGAATGCACTGTCATAGATGGAGGGTATAAATTGCCTAATTAAGACTAGGAATGCATTTGCCATGAATCACTGTAAACAAGACAATCCGTCGAAGCACGTCGATGATGGTGTTTGTTTCTGATGAAGATACAATTTGTCACTAGAAGCTTAGAAATGCGGTTCCTTAGGAGTGCAGCGTCTTTCTTGTTCTTGTGAATAGTAATGGGATTGGTCAATCCCCATAAACCTGCACCAGCCGCTGAGTGAGCCACAGTGTTTAGACAAAGTATTGTGGATATAAAAGAAGTGGCGCTCCCGATACCGGATACACCGGAAAAGCTCCGTGAGGTACGACGCGAGAACGAGGATACTTATCCTCTGCATGTGCACTTGGAGATGGTAGTCTAATGTGACAGGATTTCGATTACGCCATTTAAGAAAGCTCGTGTTTTTGGAGGACATGTATCCAGTGGATCTGATGGCAGCTAAAATGAAACATGATTTGGACACTCAGCGTGAGATAAAAGAAAACGTTTGTTGATAACATTTAAATAATAAAGCACTGAGCTGCTTTGATATGCAGATATTGAGCGATAACTAATTGGTGTACAACTCATGCTGATTCAATACACTTTTAAAACACTTATATTCTGCCGTTTTGCATAAGGAACAACAATTCCCAGACCGCACTGTCATATATGAAGCGCTATTCATTTTCTAATTAAGACTAGAAATACATTAGCCGTGAATCACCACGAACAGACAATCTATGTAAACACAGGGACCACCACCTCCCCCGGGCAGAATGTTTAAGAAAAAGCGGGGGGGAGGGGCAATCTGCCCCTCCACAGCCCCAGGGACCACTACCTACCTTGGGCAGAATATTTGAGGAAATGCGGGGAGGGGCATCAGGGGGCTGCCACCTCCCCTGGGTACAACGTTTGAGTAAATGTGGAGGGATACCCAGCCCCACGCGGCCCCAGGAACCGCCACCTCCCTAGGGCACAAAGTTTGAATAAATGCAGGGAGGGACCACCCCACCCGCAGCCCCAGGGACCAGCACCTCCCTAGAGCACAAGGTCTGAGTAAATAAGGGGGGGCCTGGCAGTCCCACGGCATCCCCAGGGACCGCCACCACACTGGGGCAGATTGAGGAAATGACAGGGGATCACCCAGGTCAGGCACTATTGCCAACCCCCACTGCACACTGTAGAAGGCTGTGCGTGGCACAGGATTGGGTAGTCAATGGGTTAGGCCACAGGCCAGGCCCTGTGGCCAACCCCTGCTGTGCATGGCTGAAGGCCTTGTTTGGCCTAGAGTCGGGTGGTTATAGGAGTTGGCCAGGTCCAGTAGTCAACCCCCACTGCACACGCCCAAAGGCCGTCAATAGTGTTGGGTTGGGTGGTTATAGATGTTGGCTGTAGGGCCTGGCTGCAGGCCAGGTCCTGTGGCCCACTACCACCATGCATGGCCTAAGGCCACACATGGCAGTGGTTGTATTAACATATAGGGCCTGATTACGACTTTGACAGAGGGGATTACTCCGTCAGAAACGTGACTGATATCTCTCCCGCCGTATTACAAGTTCCATTATATCCTATGGCACTTGTAATACCGGGGACGGTATATCTGTCACATTTGTGACGGAATAATCCCCGCCACCAAGGTCGCAATCAGGCCCATAGTAATAAAAGCTATTTTAAATTAAGAAAAACATAGAAATTCACTGAAAAAAAAACAAAAGTTACAGTGACGTTAGATTTAGGAAACAGATTTTTTTTTTTTAAACTAGAGATTCACTTAAACAACCAAAGGTTACAGGGACGTTATAGTTAGGCTCACATTTTAAACGTCCACAACCATACAAATTCACTTGTTATATTTAGAGTTAGCTCATGTATCTATAACTGGTGCCCTAAGGTAACTATAAATTCATGGCCTCGCCATGCATTGCTAATTACCCCACAAATTACGGCACTCATGACACCTTTGATAACATAATTGAAAATATCAATGTAATATTTGCAATAAAAAATTTGACAAAAGAACTGAGCATGTCCAGGGTGAGAATTATAGCAGGACACAAATTATAGTTACTTGAGATAACTATACAACAGGTGAATGTCTATGTTTTGAACGTTTAAAATGTGAGCCTAACCATAATGTCTGTGTAACCTTTAGCTTTTTTTGAATTTCAATGGTTTTTAAAATAAGTTCTATTTCCTAACTATAAAGTCCCTGTAACCTTTGTTCTTTCAGTGACATATATACATATATATATATATACAACAAATAACAGTTATAAACGCACACTCAAGACGTGCCATGCATGATCAAGGCTGTAGAGTCAGCTGAAATGCATTGTACTTGGGATTAAACTTGCCATGTTTATTATTGCCCCTTACGTCCTGAGTGTGCGTTTATATCTGTTATTTGGATTTTCAACGGTCTATTATGCCGGTTTATGCACCACTCCTCACGGGCCGCCTGAGCGCAGAAGGAGCACAGTGTTTTTGGGATATATATATATATATATATATATATATATATATATATATATATATATATATGTATGTATGTATGTATGTATGGCTAAAATGTGATTGATTGACATCAACAAAGATGTGGCATCAGCCATTTCAGGACTTGAGGGACTCAGTCTCCAGTTTTACAAAAGAATCAACAAAAAAACAACTCAAGGGTAGCAATACCTTTCCCCCAAAGGTCTGGTGGAGAGCTAGAGGAAGCTCCCTGCTGCTAAAAATGTAGGGGCATATTTATAAGCCCCTAGCACCACCTTGTGCCACATTAGCGTCATTTTATTTACGTTAATGTGGCCCAACAAGGTCAAAATCCTTGTGCCACATTTACAAAGTGGCACAATGCATGCATTGCACCACTTGGTAACCTTTTGCACTACATTATGCCTGCGCCAGGCATAATGTATGCAAAGGGGGCATTCCCAAGGTAAGGGGGCGAAAACATGGTGCAAGGAAATCTAACAGATTTCCTTGCACCATTCTGCACGGAACTTTTAATGCCGGCTCAGAGCAGGCATTAAAAGGGGGCTCCCATTATTTAGAATGGGCCTCTATGTACATCATTAGCATCACATAGAATGACACTATTGCCCCCTACCATGGGCCATGGTGCGCCATATTTAAAATACACGGTGGCAGTAGGGGGGTGCTAAGGGGTACATGGAAAGTGGCGCCGCACTCAGTTCAGCGCCACTTTCCATAATCTGCCCCCTAATTTTTTTGCAGTACTGTGGCTCCAAGGAGCCATAAATGTAATAATTAATAGTTTAATAGTTAATAGTTTTTAATTTTTTAGTCCCTCAGTGTGCATCAGGCCTGGGATATTGGCACATGTATCTTGAAGGTAAGGGGTGTGCGGCCCCCCTCCCTGACCCATTGTGAGGCTCCAGGGACTCCATAGCAAGGGGCAGCATTTCTTTAAATGGGGAGAAGGGCATGCAGCTCCCTGCTCAGAGCCATTCTTAGGACCCAATTCCTCAAGGCTGATTGTTTTTTGAGGGGATTAGTCATGCCTCTTACCAAACATTAGAGAGATCCCAGGGACCCCATCTCCTGGTGCCAGTGGGTGCTTTTTTGGGCGGGGGAATTGGGCCCACCTCCCTGAGCCATAGATTAAAAGTGCTATTTTTATAACTTATTGGGATAAATGCTCATGGATGAATATTCCTGAAAAGCATAAAATACCAGTTAGAAATAGTTGTCAGGAAATAAAATACATGATATGGCTCATTTACTGGAGGTTCAGGTAGCCTGAGTGCCACTGCCACAACACAATTCAAGCATGCAGTGTATAATCGTAAAACACTGAACTGGGACTTTGACAAAACGCATGTTTTTTACTGAACATGTGCTTCATGCAGGGCTTCACCGTACTACGCCCTGTGAGATTGGATTTCATCAGCATGATAGTGTCACTCCTGTAGCATCTTCATCAATACAATCAAGGGCTGTAAAAAGGTAAGCCCTAAGAGAGAGTTCTACCCATGCACAACTGGAATCCCTTTATTGCCTGACTACCCGATGATGCTCGGATGTAAGAGGATACAGCAAGGAAACTTTAATTGCAGAACTGAAGTGTTTGGAAACCAGAGACGTGGGATCCCAATGCTCTAATGAAGAAACTGCCACTTCTTAAAGTGTTGTTCAAGGGACATTTTCATGTCTTTTCTCAAATAGCAGAAGCAAAATCATTCCTAGCAGAGATAAAATGGGGGGTGTTAATTGATATATGGGACCGATTTTGTTGTATTTTCTATGTCTACATAAACTCCACAGATTACCTGGATGAGGAGGGTGAAGGAGAAGGGGGCTGAGGTATAACGGAGCAAAGGTGCAGTGCAACAGTGTTGAGACTGTTGAGACTGATAGCTGCTGCCTTTAGAATGTACTAGGATCAGTGAAGCTCTTAAAGGATAGGCCGGGGCTCACATATGTTTTGCTTTTTACCTTCTGTCCTTCTAGTCAGAATCATTTTTGCATTGCCTTAGGTATGATAAGAGAAATTCGGCATTACCATAGCTAACTTAGCTAAATTATTTTTATTTGCACTAAGGTGAAAAAGATTTGATCTGCTCTCTGTTAGCACGTCAGACCTTAATAAATAAACTTACAAGGAGACGTTTCTAGGTCGATGAACCTTTTGACTTGCTTTGAGGTTTTCCCACCATCTATCACGTACATGCAGATCAATAATCGATAACAATCAATAACATTAGTAATCAATAAGAGTCAGTAATTGTCACACACCATGACCTTGCAGTCATGAATAACCACAACTTTATGCAAAAGTTAGAATATTTATTTCCCTATATTAACAATGCTAATGTCATGTAAAATAATCTCAAAATCAAATGATAAACATACAGAAACAACACTGGCTGTCCAAAGCAGCAAAAGAATCGCAATCTAATCAATGCTTGAGCTACTACACATTCTAAAGTTACAGTGCAAATTAATAACTAGAATAACTGCGCAAACTATACCACATACATTTACTTTCAGCAAGGAAAGGACATCAGCTGTTATTTCATATAGCGAACATCACCAGTGGGAATCCTAACTAACATCAGGTTAGAATTAGCATGTTTGGACTTCATACAAAACAATTTAGTCAACACAAATTTGGAAAACATCCATCTATGGTTCTATCAAAATAGTGGTTGGTACCTAGAAACAAAAGAAAATAGACATAGCAAACAATATCATAGTCAATATACCTATCCTCAGTTTTGATCACAAAGCTGTGACAGTCTTCATCTTCAGGATACCAGTCTGGTCAGCAAGGCATCAGGATTCAGAATCAAAGTTCAGCGAAATCGAAGTCTTTTAAGAAATAAAGTTAAACATGTCTATTCTCAAGACAGAAAATGGGCAAATGTGTCAAACTCTCAAGAGGAATGGGGAGAATGGTGAGTGGCAAATGGTGTCTTCTTCTCAGTGCAGTTTGGCTAAGTTAGATTTCCTAAAACTACTTCTCACATCCTAATTGGTCAAGGGATCGTATGCCCACACTTTGTCCAAAGAAACAAAAACTTCAAATCTACATTTCTACTATTACATGGGGGAAACGTCCTTTATGCCGAAGTTTTAATAACTAAGTCGTGGTTAACGAAAGCGGAACAACGTTTTCCTTAACCACGACTCTGTTATTTTGTGCCTTAACTAAGCATGTTCTGAACAACGAAAATGCGTGGTTAAGGTACAAAGAAGGGAGTCGGCTAAGGAGGACGACGTAGGTGACGAGGGGATGACTAAGGTAAGTGGGGGGTTTTAGGTGTTGGGAAGGGGGTGGGGGTTCAGGGGGTTTTAGGTTTTGGGGTGGGGTTGGGGAGGTGGGGCGTTTTTGGTTTTGGGGAGGGGGTGGGGGTCAGGGGGTTTTAGGTTTTGGGGTGTGGTTGGGGGGGTAGGGTGTTTTAGGTTTTGGGGAGGGGGGTCAGGGGGTTTTAGGTTTTGGGGTGGGGTTGGGCGGTGGCTCGTTTTAGGTTTTGGGGAGGGGGTGGGGGATAAGGGGGTTTTAGGTTTTGGGATGGGGTTGGGGGTTTTAGGTTTTGGGGCGGGGTGGGGGGGGTGGGGGGTTTTTTGTTTTGGGGAGGGGGTGGGGGGTCAGGGGATTTTAGGTTTTGGGGTGGGGTTGGGGGGGTGGGCGTTTTTGGTTTTGGGGAGGGGTGGGGGTCAGGGGGTTTTAGGTTTTGGGGCGGGGTTGTGGGGGTGGGGGGTTTTAGGTTTTGGGGCGGGGTTGTGGGGGTGGGGGGTTTTTGGTTTGGGGGTGGGGGTCAGGGAGATTTAGGTTTTGGGGCGGGGTTGGGGGGGTGGGGCGTTTTTGGTTTTGGGGAGGGGGTGGAGGGTCAGGGGGTTTTAGGTTTTGTGGCGGGGTTGGGGCGTTTTAGGCTTTGGGGAGGGGGTCAGGGGGTTTTAGGTGTTGGGGTGGGGTTGGGCGGTGGCTCGTTTTGGGGAGGGGGTGGGGGGTCAGGGGGTTTTAGGTTTTGGGATGGGGTTGGGGGTGGGGCGTTTTAGGTTTTGGGGAGGGGGTGGGGGGATCAGAGGATTTTAGGTTTTGGGGCGGGGTTGGGGTGGTGGGGCGTTTTTGGTTTTGGGGAGGGGGTGGGGGGTCAGGGGGCTTTAGGTTTTGGGGCGGGGGTTAGAGGGGTGGGGCATTTTTGTTTTTGGGGAGGGGGTGGGGGGTCAGGGGGTTTTAGGTTTTGGGGTGGGGTTGGGGAGGTGGGGCATTTTTGGTTTTGGGGAGGGGGTGGAGGGTCAGGGGGTTTTAGGTTTAGGGGTGGGGTGGGGCGTTTTTGGTTTTGGGGAGGGGATGGGGGTCAGGGGGTTTTAGGTTTTGGGGCGGGGTTGGGGGGGTGGGGCGTTATTGGTTTTGGGGAGGGGGTGGGGTGTCAGGGGGTTTTAGGTTTTGGGGCGAGGTTGGGGGGTGGGGCGTTTTAGGTTTTGGGGAGGGGTGGGGGGTCAGGGGGTTTTAGGTTTTGGGGCGGGGTTGGGGGAGGTGGGGCGTTTTTGGTTTTGGGGAGGGGGGTGGGGCGTCAGGGGGTTTCAAGTTTTGGGGCGGGTTGGTGGGGTGGGGCGTTTTTGGTTTTGGGGAGGGGGTGGGGGTCAGGGGGTTTTAGGTTTTGGGGCGGGGTTGGGGGGTGGGGCGTTTTTGGTTTTGGGAAGGGGGTGGGGGGTCAGGGGGTTTTGGGGAGGGGGTGGGGGTCAGGGGGTTTTAGATTTTGGGGCGGGGTTCGGGGGTGGGGTGTTTTGGGTTTTGGGGAGGGGGTCAGGGGATTTTAGGTTTTTGGGCGGGGTTGGGGGGTGGGGCATTTTAGGTTTTGGGGAGGGGTGGGGGGTCAGGGGGTTTTAGGTTTTGGGGTGGGTTTGGGGGAGTGGGGCGTTTTAGGTTTTGGGGAGGGGGTGGGGGGTCAGGGGGTTTTAGGTTTTGGGGTGGGGTTGGGGGGTGGGGCGTTTTTGGTTTTGGGGAGGGGATGGGGGTTGGGGGTTTTAGGTTTTGGGGTGGGGTTGGGGGTGGGGCGTTTTTGGTTTTTGGGAGTGGGTGGGGGTCAGGGGGTTTTAGGTTTTGGGGAGGGGTTGGGGGGGTGGGGTGAGGGATGCAGGATCTATGGTGCCTATTACTAATGCTTTTATCAGGAATACCTTTACAACAAAATATTGTTGTTAAGGCATTAGTAGTAACAACGAGGTCGGTGTTCCGACCTCGTTGTTAAGGCACTAGTTGTTTCGGAAGTCGGTGTTCCGTCGTACAATCATTACATGGTTCACATGTCGATGATTGGCTCTTTTTGTCCCGTTCGCGTCATTAGGCTTGTCAGGTAACAATATTGCTGCAGCTTATACTCCAGTCAGTATGGTCTTTGTCTTCTCCTGGGAAAGTTAGTCTCACACACATTACTATAAACATTGTTGCATCAGCTAGTACAGCATCTTCTAGCAAGCAGTTCTCATGAGAAAGATTTTTAGCTACGAGCACATGGACAGTACAGTGGAAAATCACAATTTACCTCTCTAGGTAGACATGTTATTATACTCCTAAGAAATGCAGCTTGAAATGAGGCCGGGTAACTAGGCCAAGACCTCCGCTAAGTTAAGGCCTACAATTAATAAAGCTAATACATAAGACATAACCCTTAATATGAGATATTACTACATTAATCAGACATAAGCTCATCATTTCATATTAATAAGCCATTAATAAGTACACTTCCTGAACATTGGTGGCCACTCAAGTAGCACCTTCAAATGAGTGCATTATTTTTCTCTATATTATTACATTTTCTATGCCATTTCAACACTCAGAATACATGAATATTCATTAATAATTTCATTAAAAACTCGGCATCAACAATCCCTCCTCTAATGACTAAAAGTGTCATCACACTAAACCTTTTCACACAAATTTTGCATCAGCTAAAATTCTGTCATCTCTATCCCCTCATATTTTCATTCCCTTTTCAAATTTTTCCTAAACAAACTTTCCCTTTTCTTTTCTTTCCTCCTCTGATCATTCTTTGTCCTTTTCAAATTGATCCTTTTACACAATTTACATATTCCCCATGCTCCAATTATATAAAGCACAATAATGAATATTCCCTGTATTATTTTCAATAATATCCCTTTCCCAATGTTGCTGAGCCAAATTCCCACTGAAGCAACTCCTTTGCCAACTTTCTCCCAAACACCTGGATCCTTAAATTCTTTCAAATCAGCACTCTCATTAGTCAGATTAGTAAGTAAGCTTCTAATTTATTTACTATTATTTGGAATAAATGAATAGCAATGCCCAGAATTAAGCATTTTACAAACTCCGCCGTCCTTTGCTAAAAGAATGTCTAACGCAAGGCGGTTCTAAAGAGTCATAACTCTTTCAGCAGCTAATTCAGTATCCATCAGGAGTATGGCTCCTGAAAAATTTGTCAGCATGTTATCCACATTATTAGACAACTTTCGAATCTTTATTGAATTCAAAACAACTCCTACTGTAGGAATCATTGCTCCAAATAAATCTCCCACCATACTAAAAGGAGACTCTCTCCTTTGTCTAATATGATGTAACTAAGTCACTTTCGGAAATTTCTTAAAGTCGTCAAGTTGGAAAATCTTTAGGAAACTAATCCCCAACTAACATGTACCATACCATCCTCTTGGAAGCCGGTAATAAGCATTAGGACCACAGATGTAATATATGCCAGGAATCACTGTATCTTGTCCATTCAGCATAAATGTCCACTTACTCTGAAACAAAAACACATGTCCACCTTCACTCGTTCCCACAAATAAAGTGTCAGAGTGAGATTTAGGCCTATATACACAAAGCTTCCCTATGTGTTGCGCATCTAAAGCTAATTTCCCTTGTATTTTTATTACACTAGAAGCATAATCATTCCTAAAAGTCCTTTTCTCTAATTTCTCCTTTAATGCCTTTCTCCTGTCATCTGTGTGATCTAAGAAGCTCTTTTCTAGAGGTGTAAGCAAGTATGTCAGATTGTTTCTGTGTGCGTAAGCTGTGCCAAAAGTTAATGTAGGTTCAAAGAACTCCTGATGGATACTGAATTAGCTGCTGAAAGAGTTATGACTCTTTAGAACCGCCTTGCGTTAGACATTCTTTTAGCAAAGGACGGCGGAGTTTGTAAAATGCTTAATTCTGGGCATTGCTATTCATTTATTCCAAATAATAGTAAATAAATTAGAAGCTTACTTACTAATCTGACTAATGAGAGTGCTGATTTGAAAGAATTTAAGGATATCATTCCTAAAAGTCCTTTTCTCTAATTTCTCCTTTAATGCCTTTCTCCTGTCATCTGTGTGATCTAAGAAGCTCTTTTCTAGAGGTGTAAGCAAGTATGTCAGATTGTTTCTGTGTGCGTAAGCTGTGCCAAAAGTTAATGTAGGTTCAAAGAACCTACAAAGAGTACTTTTTCTATTTTCAGTTCTATTTTTGGTTCAAGGAAACCTCTAACTAATACTATGTCATTATCCTTAGCTACTCTACTCAGTTATCTAATTATGGGGACAAACGAAAACCCCACATTGTGGCTGGAGTAAAAGTACTGAATGTACTCCTGGTTATAGAATCTTGTTAGTAACAGACTACAACTTATCCCATAAGTAAGAGGCAAACTATGATAAGTAACTCCTTCTTCGACTGATGAAGCAATCTGCATTCATGCAAAACAATATTTTGCATCCATCGTCTCAACATACTCACTCGATAAGTGATAGAAGACATTAGAAGAAAGTTCCCCTTGGGCATCATCTACGTGCAGATATTTCTCATCTAACCTAAACGTGACTATTGCAGCTAATGCAGTAGCTGTCTCTAAAGCTGAAGTATGGTTGGCTTCCCTTTTGTCAAGAACAGTCATCCCGGCAATTAATATCACAAACAATATCACACACACAGTTCCCAAACCAATACTCATGTATTTGCAGCACCTATTCTTCCTACCCCGCTGACTAATGTTACTCATGATCTGTAAAGAATCAGAAAGTAAAGAGAAAATTTAAAAAAGCAGTAAAAATTAAAAATAATAATTTTCTTTCAGCAGTTATTTACAGTTTTCAGTCTCACTTACGGGATCCTTTGTCAAAAATCGGTTTAGCAGCTTGTCAAAACAGGTTATCCTGTCAAATCAGGTTGTCAAAGTCTTTTTCCGGTTAATTATCAACAGTCTCTTTCTCTTTGTACTTTTCTCAGATTGTTTCAATAGTTCAGTTCATCAACTTCTCTCAAGTGCCAAAATATTGACCTGGAATGTCTCAATCAAAACAAAAAGACAAAAATTATTTCTGCCATTCACTTGCAGTTACAGACACCCATTCAGGACCTGCGTACCTTCGACTTGCTATTCTCTTTGATTTCAACTTTCAATCTCCATTTAATTCTCCTTCACCCAGATCTTCTCTCCTTGTTGTATCCACTTCTTCCTCGATAGTTGTTTCAACAACTGCTTCTTTTGTCTTGGCTTGTGATTCCCGCCACTTATCTCCTTTCAGTATACCTTTTGTCAATGCTCTTTTCAGTGTTGAACTTGAAATTTCTTCTTGTTCTGCAGGATTTTCTTTTGACAGACCTGCAACTGGTTAAGGAGGAGTCAGATTACATAGGATTTGATCCGCCTCAACTCCTTCCCCCACGGGTCTAGCACTTGCTCTGTTTGTCTCTCAACTTTGTCTACGTTTAGGAAAGCCCTCCTCTGACTAGGCTCTCCTGCTGCCTCAATTGAGATAGACTCACTGTCACCCTCCTCAAGGTCTTCTTCGTCTTTCACAGGAGTGACTGAACCGTCACCAATGAGTTCAGATCCGGCCTCACTTCCTCTTTTTTCTCCTTCCAGCTCTGAGGCTTGTCTGATCATTGCTGGTACTCTCAACAACTCCTCTTCATCGTCCAAAACACATGCCACTTTCTTCGTGTGTCTGGCGTGGATCCAGTTTGGAACTCCAACACACTTCACAGCTGTGGTAGTGGTTGGAACTACCTGGAACGGATCTTTCCAGCGAGGCTCCAAACACGTTTTCCTCACGTGTTTCCAGACCACAACCCAATTACCAGCAGCAGGTTGTGCCCTAGGTCATGGATCGGTGGCAGTGTGGTGGCTTCCACTTGCTGAGAGAAAGATCGAACCACATCAGCCAGACATTTGCATTAGTACAACACCATATCATCTGTAATGCTCACAAGGGCATTCGCAGGCACCAATGGCAACTTCATTGCTCAGCCCATGAGGATTTCGTGTGGTGACAATCCTGTCTTCCTTTCGGGTGTGTTTCTCATTGCCATCAGAACTGACGGTAGTGTGCCAGGCCATTTCAGATTTGTGGATGCACACATCTTTGCCACTCCTGATCTTAAAGTACCATTTATCTGTTCTACTAGTCCTGATGCTTCAGGGGGGAACTACAATGCAACTTCTGCTCAATGTTCAATGCTGCACACAGTAATTTAATTACTTAATTGTTGAAGTGTCTTCCCCTATATGATTCTAAAGAGATCGGAAACCCAAAA
This sequence comes from Pleurodeles waltl, assembly GCF_031143425.1. Lineage (NCBI taxonomy): Eukaryota > Metazoa > Chordata > Amphibia > Caudata > Salamandridae > Pleurodeles > Pleurodeles waltl. The sequence continues at coordinate 601,208,004 of NC_090438.1, forward strand.
CCTGGTATGAGTGCCCTAACCAGCAATTTCGCTACTCTGAGACTGTGATTTCTTTGTGTAGGGTGCACTTCAATCCAGTGACTAAAGATGCATACAATCACCAACATACATCTCAAACCTCCACATACAGGCATCTCAATAAAATCCATTTGCATTCTGCTAAATGGACCTCCTGCTCTTCCAATGTGACTCAAGTTAACCACTGTCCTTTTCGCCTGTTCATTTTCTGGCAAATGATGCAACAATGGCAAACTACTTCAGCAACTTGTCTAAACTTTGGATTGAACCAAATATGCTTGAACAAATTAATCATGGTATCCCTCCCAACATGTGCCTGACCATTATAATATCTAGCCTTCTGAGACAACAGATTATTTGGCAAAACCAATTGACCCTCTTCTGAAACCCTCAATTCATCCGGTCTCTGTACACATTTAATTTTGCTCCATGAACGTTTTTCCACCCTGTCAACATTATTCTGCAATGTGTTCAATTCTTCCAAGGTATCTATTACATGCAATGCAAAACATGGAAATTTTTTATCTTCTTCAGGTAACAATTCCAACATATCTGTGAAAGATATACAGTTCAATAGGCAAAACCTTGCAACTTGATCTGTATATCTATTTTCCATTTACACAAAATCTTGCGATTTCAGATGTGCACTGCATTTCACCACGGCAATCTTTTCAGGCATTTGGATAGCTTGCAGCAATTCTCTAACCATTTCTCAGTGGTGAACCAGAAGAGGTCATGAAACCTCTCTGTGACCACACCTGGCCAAAATCATGGACTATCCCAAATCCATATTGACTATCCATATAGATGGTAACTTTTCGCTGAGCAGAAACATGGCACGCTCTAGTAAAAATGACCAGTTCCGCTACCTGTGCAGAATATACTCCTCAAGCCAAGATGCTTCCAGGATACCAGTAATTGTGCACACAGTATATCCTGCTCTCAGTGTTCCCGTATTGTCTCTTAGACATGAACCATTGTCAAAGATAATTTGGTAATTTTCTTTCAATCGGGTGTCTCTAATATCAGGTCTTGGTTTTGTGCACAAATCAGTTACTTCAAGACAGTCATTCACAATGTCTTCCAACTTTCAATTTCAACATTTTCATTTGGAACTGAAGTTGCCGGATTAAGCACTGTACATCTTTTCAATGACACATTTGGTGATCCCAAAATACTCATCTCATATCTGGTCAATCTTGCACCCATTAGGTACTGGGTGTTGGTGCATGTAAGCAAGACTTCAACGGAGTGAGGGACCATTACTGTTAGTGGGTGTCCCATCACAATGTCTTAACACTGTGCAAGGCTCTGTCAAACAGCTGCACCTGCACAGAGACAGCCTGTTAAAGCTGCTGCAACTGGGTCTAAAGTAGCTGACAAATATGCTACAGGGTGGTTTACACCTCCATGGACCTGCGTCAAGACAGACAAAGAAAAAGCATTACGCTCATGAAAAATCAATGTGCAAGAATTTGTGTAATCAGGCATACCTGAAGCCGGAGCTTTTCACAGGCTATCTCTCAATTCAGAAAATGCTTTCACACCAGCCTGGTCTAACACTATGAGATCGGTGCCCTTTTTGTGGGTCAGCTTTTGCAAGGGGATGGAAATGACCGAAAAATTGGGAATCCATTGGTGACAGTAGCCTACTATCCCTAAGAACATCCTGACATCTATCTGGGTGGTCAGGGGACTCATCTGAAATATGGTTGTGACCCTTTCTCTGGATATTTTCCTTGATCCCATCTCAATCTGGTAACCCAAGTATTTAACTTCTTTCTGACATTACTGCAATTGAAGTGGAGACACTTTATGACCATTCTTTCCCAAATGGTTCAGTAAGGCAATGGTGTCATACTTGCACTCATCCCTGGTTGTGGACGCAATCAGTAGGTCATCAATGTACTGTACCAATGTCGAATGGAAAGGCAAATCCAACAACTCCAAATTATTTTTCAAGATCTGATTGAATATGGAAGGTGACTCTGAAAACCCTTGAGGAATTCGACACCAACAGTAAACTCGGTCTAAAAATTAGAAACAAAAGAGAAATTGGCTATCCTCATGAAGAAGCACTGAAAAGAAGACTTGTGGCAAATCAATGACAGTAAACCATTCAGCATCACAGGGAATCTGAAACATTATCACAGCTAGATTTGGCACCACCGGGCAACATTTGATCACAATTTCATTTATTTTTCTCAAACCCTGGACAATTCAAACTTTTCCCACAGTGCTTTTTCAATCCCATTATCGGTGAATTACATGGGCTGCTCAGCACTTCTTTCAGGACTCCTTTTATCAGAAATTCTGCAATTATTTGGACAACCTTCATAATATCATCCTGAGGCATGTGGTGCTGGGGAATCGGAGGAAAAACTGCATTCTGGTTTACAGGAACCATAACTGGCTCATCTCCCTTCATCAGACCTATCTCTTTTCCTGTCAGATCCCACACTTTCTCTTTAACTGTTCCCTGTAAATCAGGAGGAAGCTCCTTCACTGGGAAAACTGGAAAGAAATTAATCAGGGGGTATTCTTCATTTATTGTCTCACACTCTGTCTCTGGGGCTGGCTCGTCTTCATCGTTACTCTTTGTATGTATCTCAATTCCGTCATTTGAAGAGGTAATTAGGCACCTGTTTTTACACAGCAAGTTTCTTCCCAGTAGGGATACCAGACTTGAATCACAGACTACGAATTTGTGCAATCCTCTAAAATTGCCAAATTTAACCTGAACTGGTTAGGTAATCAGGTTGGTCAAATACTGATTTGCTACTCCTGCAATCTGGACTGTCTTTCCTGAAAGAGGCAAGTTTGGACTTTCTGCAGATCTTACTGTTGAGTGTGTAGCTCCTGTGTCAACCAACAATGAAACTCTCTGACCCATTACCTTTCCCTTCACATATGAGCCTTTTTGATCTACTTCTAAAGAAGCTGCAAGCACACATTCCTTCTCACCCAAAATCTCACTCACACAATCATCGTTTATTCCAATCTCACTGTGTAACGGGAATTGGTCAACTGTGTTAATATTTTGGTTGGACCTCTGACCTGTGACCTGTTGAGGAAGCATCACCTGCTGCTGTTCCATTGGGGCTTGAGGTATTTGGATTTGCTGTCTAGGTACCATAGGAACCTGCTATTGCATTGGTTGCAACTGTGTCATTTGTACATGTGGCAATTGCACATCTGCAGTTATGCATGTGATTTTATTATTAAGATTTGGCTATTTAGACTTCTAGTGTGAGCATTAAATAGCAAAAAGTAGGCAGGTCTCTCTTAGCTGATATCCTCTGTAAAATCAGGGTTGCTTTATTTAGTATATTTGCTGCTGTTTTAATCCCTTTTCACATTTGTCTTTATCACAGCTCACCTTCTTTGTGACCTTAGTCTGTGACGTTAAGCACTTTGCTTTTTCTCTTAATAATAAAACCTTTATTAAATTCCACATAATTGCTGATTACTACCTAATAGGCAAACTAAGGTCACAGTATTGTAACATGATTCTAGTGTAATTTTATATTACTATATCACATTTTCCTACTGCTGCTGTGTTAAGGTTCCCTAAATCCCTATTTGTGCAGCTTTAATCTGCATCACCATAGCCTTTTCCTTTAACTTTTTCAGCTTCAACTCAATCTCGTCACTACAGTACTTTGCATACTGCAACAGCTCAACGATCAGCTTTGCTTGCCAGCAAAGCAAATGACTGTTAATCATCTGGCTAATTGCAGGTTTCACTCCTTCCACAAATCTAAACACAAAATGAATCATGTCTTTCGGTTCAATTTTCTCTGTACCACTGTAAAGCTTGAACACCTGCAACAATCTCTCGTAATACGCATGTATTGACTCCTTTGCTTCCTGTGCTGTCCTGTCTATTCTCTGCCACTCAATGTTTTTGGGCAAAATTCTCGTCTTCAAGAATTCAATCACTTTATAGTAATATTTTATTACTTCAGGAGACAGCGCACCTGTAATTTGATCTCTCTCTAGTTCTTTTGTCAGCCAATCTATACTCCTCTTACACTCCACCCACAGATCAGCTGGAACTATCTCTAAAAGAGTGTTCAAGTCTTCCCAAAGGCACTTTGCAAGTTCCACAAACCTGTCTGTCTGCCGGTATTATTATACTGGCTTCTCTCTCGACCCGGGATAATCATTGGTAAATGACAGAATGTCTTTTCTGCTCCGAGGGACTTGAACAAAATTCCCCCCTGGAATCTCTCTCATTGGCAAAGCTTTCACTGGATCCTTACCATGCTGCACATTTGCAGTCATCTCCACAGAATCCCTTTCTCTTTTATGTCTTTTCTTTACCCAACTGCCTTCCCATTTGTCTAATGCTCCCATGTCTGGACGCTTTGGAGTAACTTCCTAGTGCCATTTTATATTACTTTATCACCTTTTGACTACAGTCTTTATTTCTTTATTTTCACTATTTCTGCAAGTAAGCCATAAGAAGACATGTGTATGTGAGTAGATTATGTAAATTCTGCTGCATCCTTCGTAAATTTTGAGTCTCTGATATAGTTGACATATGTCTCACATTCGTTATTACTCTCTGACAGCAAACATCTTGGTTAGGTCGCTCTGTGATCCATTGGATGTGTGAAAGATGAATTAATTTCTGATGATTTGCATTTATTATGGGTTAAGAATTTGCATGGAATTAGGTTAACATAGCAAATAATGTGTGACTTGGAAAATGTGCCCACTTGAGTGGCCGCCGTCAAATACGTAAATGCTTTTTAGTGAGTGCGTATTATTATTATTAGTTATTGTGCACGTCTAGTGAAAAATTTATTAGTATGCCATATTAACCATTTCATGCTATGTATTTGTTTTATTAACTTTAGGCCATAAGATGGCAAGGTTTGGGCAGCCTAGTTTGCAAAAACCTCAGGTCAAGCTGCAATGTTTAATAAATGGTGAAAAATGTATTGTAAGACTAAGGAATTAATGCTTTTATTGTTCACGCTGTGCTGACCAAACGATTTGCAGATGTCTTTAACTTTCTCATGAGAACTTCTTGTAGAACCATGCTGTGCTCAAGGTCGCTACAATTTGAAATTGATGCGTGAGACTGAAATGTTCCCAGGAACCAACAATGGTTGCACTGACTGGAGTATGGATTGCAACAAAAGAGTTACCTGACGAGCCTGACGATGGTAACAGGAGAAGAGAAGCCAATCATTGATGTGTGAAAGACAGTTTAGTTATATCTTAGATTTGGGTTTTATTGGGCCAACTGTAAACGTATGATTTCCTGATCAACGATGATGTGTAAAGATTCTTTAGAAAATTCTAACTTAGCCTGACTGCAGAGAGAGTCTGTGCCATTTTTGCCATTCTTCTTTTGTAAAGTGGCTTATTCTGTTTGAGGAGCTGAACAGTTCCTGATTACTTAGTTTCTAACCTTGACTTTATTGTTTAAATTGCTAATGGTGAATGCTGATCTCTTAGAAATCGCTACTTAAATGGTTCAGATAGCTTAAAACCCACCGCAGCTGAGCTCTTCCCATTCACTGCCCTGTTGCTGAAGTTCACCAGACGGATGTCCAACTGACAAAGAGAATCGCAGCTTGCCGATCCATTGAGGAAAGGTTTAACAAAATCCTATTAATCATTGTAGTTTTTGTTCTTTAGTTTATAGGTACTTCCCGATATTTTGATAGAGCCATAGTTAGATGTTTTCCAAATTAACTTTTGACTAAACTACTTTTGCATGAAGTCAAAACATGCTATGCTAATTGAAAGGTTAGTTAGTAATCCCAATGTTGATAGATGTTATTGACTAAGAATTCATCTTGTTCACCTGATTGAATCTAGATGTATGTCATTTCTTTTGCGCAGTTATTGTTGCTATTGATTTGTACTGTGACTCTTGAATGCTTTCTTGCAAATGCTTTAGTTGAATTGAGTTTCTTTAGAAGATTTGGTCAGCCAGTGTTATTCATATATGTCTATCATTTGGTATTGAGACTAATATATGTGATGTTAGCATTGTTAATATATGGAAACACATTTTCTAGCTTTAACTAAAAGGTGTGGTTATTCATGGCCACATGGGTCATGATGTGTGAAGTTTACTGACTCAAGGTTTCTGACAAATTGATTGTTGCACATCTTGTTACCAGAAGATTTGGTTGTGATTAAACTGAACATAGTGATGGTGAGATTCCTCTAAGCATGTTCAAAATATCTATCGAACCTCTAACGCATCCACTTATGAATAAATTATAAAAGACCAAATAACGTCAGACTCACTCACAGATGATAAATCCTCGGTGCTACCTCAAAATAAGCAGCAAAAGGCTTGTAATTGCCCTATCCGTGGTTTCTACACAGGATCCCTATTAATTGTTCCACAGATCCGAACTGCCCTACCGTGCGTTTGGAAAGTCACGACTATCAATACATTACAGAGCTAAGACATCTTTTTGATCTCATTTCCACCGTTATTGCCAACTTTAAAAAATGCCAATAGGGAAAATCCTCAATGTGTGCTGACTCAGTTGTAAACATTTTGTCCTTATCTGGATGCTAGACGATTAAAATATTGCTGATGAAAGGAGCTCCGACGGACAGCCTTGCGTCTAACTGGACATCTTCCCCTTCGCTAGGCTACATCTATCAGGAAGTGGATAGAGAGCCTTGCGGTGAAAAGATATCTTCCTCTTCGATATGCCATGTTGCCCAGGAAGTTAAATTCTTGGAGAATAATGAGCCTGGCATTGTATTTATGATTGATATATTCTCCTCAACCATATACTATACTTCCTAAGGGAAAAGATCCTAGACCGTCACATTAGGTAAGGTTTTACTAAAAATAACACATTTTTGTCACATGATTTGGTTCCATAGACTTGCATCAAGAATATTTTTTTTAACAGACTGTGCATGTGGCTTCAGAATAAGCCTCAATTCAAATAAGGCTGCAGAGTGCTGGACAGAACTCCAAATGATAAGCCAAAACAACAGAGGTAAAGCGGAAGTTTCTTTGTAGCGCTCCACGGTCAAGTCAGCCAAGCATCACGCAACAGGGGTTAGACCATGCAAATTAGTCATTGTCCCCGCATTGACATTTGGTTGTCACACAATTTCATGGTCCGTGGGCTCAGCAGGCATTCCCTTACAACATGGGTAAAGTGCGAGCAGAGGGGAAACTATTGCTAGATGAAACAAGCAGAAGAAAACATTTAGCATTTAACTGCTGCTAACATGCTCTGCTTTCAGTTTCAAGGAGAGGTGGCTGTCATGGTAGCTGGAGGCCTCGGAGCTCAATGGATCACCAAGTGGCAATTTGGCCCTTTAGCCTCTCTTGCTGTGTGATTGGTCTACTCCGTTGCTGTATTTGCTGAGGCTGTAATACCTTTCAAGTCTCAAATGGCACCCAAAAGAACTCTTGACAAGCTGAATAGTGCTCCACTGGTGCATATAAATCCTAGTTTGAAAATGCACTGTGACAGGCAGCAAGTGAACGTCCATGCTGAGTTACACTCCTGAGATGGTGTAGCTCCCTGCTGCATACAGAATGGGAACACACTGGAGGTCAGTGGTACAGCATCAAAGGAAGTGTATACAATAGGGCTGGATGGCTGACAGCCTTTGCTAAAATAGCACCCTGGGTATGGGCGAAGAGGAGTTTGGCACCCTTGCTGATAGTAGTGAATTAAATCAGATATCATGGCGTCCTTTTTGTGTTCACTGGCCAGTACCTGGATGAGCTGCGACTGACCCCCTGAACACAAACATCATCGAACCTCCCCCTGCTCACCTAAATCACCAATATCTTAGCGACCTTAACGCAGATGACGGTTTTGTTGATGTGTGTCAGCAGGGGCCAGGGGGTGAGGAGAAGGCAAGGAAGCTGACTAAAGGGGTGTTAAGAACATCAATCGCAGGGATGATAATAAAGGGCTAAAACCACTTTAAAATTGCAATTCAGGCAGAAACAAACAGGAGGGACAAGGACAAGGCTGGAGCAAGATGAGAAGGGCACTGCTGTTGAAATAACCTTAATGCACACAGCTCCTTGCACCCCTTAGAATATTGGCGCCCTGGGCCTGGGCCCAGCTCGCCCATGCTAAAGGCCGGTCCTGCTGAAAGCGTCAGTGCAGAGTGGAGGATGGTGTGCTGGGTGGGTATAGAATGGGTGGGCAGGTGTTGTGTTCCTGATCAGGTGACACTGGGCTTCGTGCTATGGATTAATTTTCTTGATCTGGGTAACATGCTGAACTTGCATGCATGCTTCAGGGGCACTGCACCTGTTTTAAGGCTGTCTCTGGGTACTCATATTGAGTAAAGGAGGGTAGTTTGTAAAATCTCTCTCATTACATGTATATAACTGCTAGCCCTGTCAAGTTTCCTAGGTCCATGCATGGTGTGCTCCTCCAGTCCAGGTTTTTTTATTTCAATTCCGGAACTTGTAGTCTTGTTTATTCCATTATAAAACAGGACTACAAGTCCCAGAATTCAAAGACAATACCGGGACTAGTACATCACACATGTACCTGTGAAACTTGGCAGCCATGAATTGCTTTGATCTGGAAATGTCACACATAAACATGCTGAAAACATGGAAATGTCATACATAAACAAAATGAAAACTTGGAAGCTATGTCCCTGAAAAGACAGGAACTATTCAAGAGCATATGCAGGGGGCTGACAAGGACATTGCCCCAAAAACCAGTGGACTGCATCCAGGCATGCTTGCGAATTGACACACTGCTGTCTATGGCACTACTAAGAGAGTCTGTGTTACTGAGCCCATAGCGAATTGTTAATTTTTCCCCATCATGACCATCCTATTTGGCTTGAGAAAGAAATGCACATGCTTCACTGTAGGCAACATCTGGGCTACCAAGTCCCACAAAACATGTGAGTAGTAGTGTAAAAGACAGCTAACATTCACAGAGTGAAGAGTCAAACATGTGGACAGAACATTAATTTCTCAAAAGACTCAATTCTCTTTGATTCCCTGTCATCGGGAATCAATGGGAACAAAGTTTGATTAACCTTGGCAGACTCAGCCTCAGCCTGTGCCACAGGCTCTCAGGGTTGGAGTGTCAGGTGATAAAATCTGAGTCACCCAGAGCAGGGTAATGGTCCCTGGCAACCTGGCAGCCCAGGGGTCTGAGCAGGGTTTGGCTCAAGTCTCCCAAAGTGTGTCAGTGAGAGCCTTGTTAAAGGAAATCAGGGTCTCAGAATTTGTTTCACCAGGCTGAAACACCTCAATTGAAACATTGGTTTTACCTTTCTGAACAGTGATTTGAAGATCAAGAACCTCTGACACCCTCTGCATAATCATTGCAAACGGAGTACTTTTCTCTGTGGCAGGTCTCATAGAAGAAACCAGTTGAGTATCTAGAGAAACATTCAGACCACTGGCATCCTGCAGGTCTTCATACCAGTTGTCCTAATGTTAGGGCTGGGATAAGTCATCCTCTACTTCATAGTCACTGTTATCTGAATCTATGCCAAACAGATCATGGATGATGTGAGATCTTTCAATGGGCAGGGGCACCATATTGGAATTCGAGATGTGACTAGTATGCTGTATTAGATTGGATTTGTAAAAATGAAACAAGCTCCAACTTCTGCACCAGCCCTAGGGTAGGTGATTATGCCAAACCTGTTACTTTGTAAAATAGATTGTATTCTAGCTAAAGAACAGACTATTAATGTATTCATGGACACAGAGTATGCATTTGGAGTGATGCATGACTTTGTACTCATCTGGATACAAAGGGATCTGCTAACCTCAGGCAGTACACCTAGAAGAATGAGCAATGTCTTCACAACAGTTTAAATGCCTTCAATTACCAGAAAAGATTAAAAGATGGAGGAGGTGAAGTGCGAGCAGACTAGCACCCTCATGATGATGTTTCAAGAGGCAATATTCTATCTGGTTTGGTTGCTAAGAATGCACTGTATAAAACTGCTGATGGTGCTATGTATGTTAAAAGAACCCATTTATTTCAGGTGCCACACCTTTAAAGAATTTGCCTCAAAAGCGCAAGCCCTAAAAATGAAAAACAGTTCTGCTACTTCTTCAGAATCTTTCAGAATAGGGCCCAGAACAGGGTTTGGCACCAAGGACTTAGTCAATGTGCCAACATGAGAAAGAGAATCCAATGGAGTGCGACCCCTGCGACCCACTAAGCGTTGCATGAGTGAGGTGCAAATTTTTAACAATCAGTCTATGAAATTTCAATAGAATACCTATAGAACTCCAATCCTCTTTTATCAGTGATAGACACATATAAGAACACTACAAAACTAGTGCACACAATATGAGAGGTAAGTTTAAAAAATAAACATAATATTGGCAACTACAATGTTTGAACAATGGAAAAGGTGTTCAATAAAGAAACAGCAGCTGCTTCTCCTCCACCCACATTTCAAGTACTATGCCGTCGAGAATGCCAGATAAACAAAATTGCATAGAGGATTTATAGTGCCTTTTTTTGCAGCAAGAAAGGTATTTACAGCTACAAAATGATACTCATTCTTGAATCCCTGTAGCAGAGTTCCTCTCTATCTAAAATCTTTGTTTCACTTTACATATTCTGTCTGCATGTTGTTGAATATCTTCTCAACAACCAATTGATAATACCGCTCCTCTAAACTCTCAATTATTTGTATCCTGAAAAATAATGCTTTTGTTTCAAAATAACAGTAAAATCAAGATATCAAGGTCTATAAAACCTTGTTTATTTTTTTTAAAATGATAACTAGAAGAACGAGTTACTTACCTTCGGTAACACCTTATCTGGTAGAGACAATATCTAGCTGCAGATTTCTTTCCTCTGAATTTCCCCAAGAAATCCAGATAATTGTGTGAGCAGTACCGTTGCACACCATCAGGTGGCATTGATTGGCTCCGTGTCATTGACATCATCTGCCATGGGTCTCATTAAGGGGCCACCCCGGTGCGCTGACATCAGTTTTTTTCTTTTCCCGACTCTCCACACCAGAAGAGCAGAGCCATAATGAAACTGATTACCGGTACGTCAAAATAAAGACCCTGAAAGTGGAGTCTGTGTCCCTAGAAATCGGTTTGCAGAGCGGGAAGGATGGTTGGGTCAGTAAGAAATCTGTAACTAGATTTTGTCTCTATGAAATAAGGCGTTACTGAAGGCATGTATCTTGCTCATCTGATAGAGACTTCTAGTTGCAAATTCCTTACCTTTGAATAGATACCTAAGGAATACCATCCCCGAAGGTGGGTCTCTGAACCAAGATCATACTAGAAAGTCCTGCAGGATCGAACTTGAAAGTACTCATCCTTAAGGACCTGACTGGCCAGGCAGTAGTGTTTGGAAAATGTGTGCAGGGATGCCCACATTGCCGCGTGACAAATATCAAGGACTGGAACTCCTCATGCTAACATCAGTGGTCACAGCTGTAACTTGAATAGAATGAGCATGCAAACCCTCAGGAAGTTGCTTTTGGCCAGTGCGTAGCAGATCTTAATGCATAGGTCGACCCATCTGGAGATGGTCCTCTTCTGCACTGCCCAACCTTTCCTCACACCCACATAGCCTACAAAGAGTTGATCATCTACCCAGAACTCTTTTGTACCATCAAGGTAGAACGTCAATGCACTTTTTGGGTCCAGGGAGTGGAGTCTCTCCTCCTTCTTAGAAGAATGTGGGGGTGCATAAAAAGTAGGCAATGTGATGGATTTGCCTACATGAAAGGGCGCAATCACTTTTGGTGGAAAAGAGCCCCTAGTGCAAAGCACCACTTTGTCAGGATAGATGGAAGGGCATGGCAGCTTAGATGACAATACCTACAGCTCACTCACCCTGCAGGCAGATGTAATGGGCACAAGAAAGGCTGTTTTCTAAGTGAGAAGCCTGAGAGGACAATTGTGGAGAGGCTCGAAAGAAGTGCACATCAGAAATGTCAAAACCAAATTCAGATCCCACTGGGGCATAATGAATGGGGATGGGGGAAAAAGATGTTTAAGACCTTGAGGAACCTATGTAAAATAGGGGGCTTAAACAAAGAAGGTTGAACCTAAAAAAAAAAAACAGAAACAGCAGACAGATAAGCTTTACGAGTGCCCATTGCAGCGTTCTTTTGGGCCAAGGAAAGGATAAACAACAGAACCTCAGAGAGAGGGTGTCAACAGACTTGTTTGTGCACCATGCCACAAATTTCTTCCGACAGGCGTATAGCGTTTTTGGTGGTGGGAAACTTGGCTGCCAAAACTACGTTACAGACCCGGGGACCTGGAGTGGGACAACAATGGAGAAATACACGATCGATCCCAGAACCTTCCTCTCGACCAAGATCTCAACTTGCGTGGAGTCTAGCATCGGTCTGCCATCAGCTTCAGGGACCGCTCCCTCAAACCCTTTGGATGCTTAGCCTGATGACTTTGAGTCATGGTCGCTCTATAGGCACGAAAGACACACGAGGTGGGGATTGGACATGGACACTGCCCAATGACAAGAACCACAGGACTTGAACCTGGTCTTCCTTGATGACATCCTTGGTACACCAGCAGTTGAAAACTCAAAATAAATCTTCTTCGAAAAGTAAAAAAATAAAAAGTCCAAAATGACCGAGGGGTAGCTTTCTTCAGATCAGCACTTACTGGCATGGAAAGAAAAGAAATGACATCAGCGCGCCTTGGTTGTGCCTGTACAGGAACCGCAACGTCATATCCGGCAGAGATGATCCCGACAACAGGTGCGGAGCAGATCGACTCCACCTCAGGTGCACAGGGGTACTGCTAAAAAAATTCTCCAGATCCTGTCTGATGTCTACGAAAAATTCAAAGGTAAGGAATCTGCAACTAGAAGTCTCTATCAGATATGCAATTCAAACTATGCTAAAATGAAACATGAATATATTCAAGCATTCAGAACTATTATGTTACAATGTAACATTTACTTTTACAATATTAGTGTTTGTGCATTTGCATTTAAAACATACCCATAAATGACTAAACATATGTAATTCAAAAGGAATACCTAGGAAATTAAAACCATCCTAAAATTAGAACATCCCAAGAAGGACAACAAAGCCTATACTATGAATATGTATGTGTTTAGTTATGCGCACTGGTAAAATAAAAAACTAGGCCATACACTTATTTCTATTTTGATTATTGAGGCATGGACCAAAGGATCCAAAAATTAACCAAAAAATGTAGTAAAAAGCACAAAGTTAATTAAACATATATGATCTCGCCTAAATTCACGCTGTTAAAAAAAAGCAGATATTTTTAAACTTACAATATCCAGACACAAGACATTTCTTCTGTTATGGAAAAGTCAAACATCTTCAGGGTTTGATGAAGATTTATGAACTGTCTTCAGAATTCGGTGTTGGTGTAGAAGCCATGATTCCCTCAAAATAATTAAGGTATTGAAATCACAAATGAATATGATGTAAATGGTGTCAGTGATGATGCTGAAATCAAATTTGAGGCGTTTTGCAAAAGCACACCAATTGAATCTAAAAATACAGAAATTATCTGTGGTTTGGACTTTTTAAGATAGGTATAGGCAACAACGGGAATGGAACATTATCACATATTGCTTCTATGAATATACTGTATTGCAGTACAGTATTCTTGACTCACACTGGTTGGTCAAGTAATTCGCCAAATGTTCAAACACAGTATTGGTATTTGTTCCAATGGAATATTCCCATACACTGTTTCAAAACAGATCTTCCACCTGGAATTAGGATGCCCCTGAGGAGGTTAAAATTTATGAAATGACCATGTCCAACTTTCGCATTAGCCTGTTATACAGTTCTCCAAAGTGGAATGTCATTGCTCCACGATATTAGGATTCAGTTGGATAGATGTTATTTTCATCCACGTTGACATTCATGCTTTTCTGTCTTTATTTCTTCGCGAGAAAAAAATTAAGGCAAACTATTTGAAGCATAGTTGAGATTCCACTAAGCAGATTTGAAAACAAAGCACTGGAAAATGAAAGAATAAATACCTGAATAGCCTAAAAGCCAGTCAATAGGTAAGATCCACTGGTCTTAAAAATATGGACTATGGGCCAGATGTAGCAAGCGTTTTGCATGGTGCAAACAGCGAATTTCGCTATTTGCACCATGCAAAACGCACATTGCGATGCTCATTCCCATTTGGCGAGTCGCTAACCTGGTTACCGACTCGCAAAATGGGAATGCGACTTGCAAGTAGGAAGGGGTGTTCCCCTTCCTATTTGCGATTCGCATCACGATGTAGAATTGCTTTGTGACCGCGAACGTGGTCGCAAAGCAATTCGCAGTTAGTACCCATTTCAAATGGGTGCTAACCCATTCGCAAAAGTGAAGGGGTCCCCCCCCCATGGGACCCCTTCCCCTTTGTGAATGGCTCTGAAAAAATGAAACAAAAACGTTTAATTTTTTTGTGGGTATTGCAACTCGTTTTCCTTTAAGGAAAACGGGCTGCAATACAACAAAAAAAATACTGCTTTATTAAAAAGCAGTCACAGACATCGTGGTCTGCTGTCTCCAGCAGGCCACAATCCCTGTGAGTGCTGCGAATCGCAAGGGGGGTCGCAAACTGCGACCCACCTCATTAATATTAATGAGGTGGGTCTTTGCGACCCCCTTGTGATTCGCAGATGGTGTCAGGGACACCATCCTGCATCCGGCATTGCGAGTCGCAAATTGCGAGCCGCTAAGACTTCCAATTTGCGAGTCGCAATGCCGGTTTTACCTACATCTGGCCCTATGTCTACTATGTTGGAAGCATGAAATAAGGTGTGCAATAAATCAGCAAAATGTGCTGGAAAACAAGTCTGTAGGAGTTGCTGAATTTCAGATGGTGAAAAGGATGTTTGCAGATCAAATGTTTCACCCACATAGCTTAAAGATACCTTTTTCTACCTTAAAATTGCAACAGGCTTTTTTATTTTAACATAGCTTTTATTTATCATGTCTACTTTAGGCTAGGAAACACATTCAAACAGTTTCTTTGGGAGTGGATAGAAGGTAATATCCAGCATTTCACTGTCTTGTGAACAGTTAATACATAGACAAAGCTTGAGTCTACCGACCTCTAGGTTCATTTGTTCTAATGAACTATATGATAAAACGGAATTAGCATTGCAGCTTCAGCTAGGAGTTTACAAGAAAGACCAGATTTCAAAAGGCTACAAGCGCTGTGCAAAGTGATGGAATCACAAACGAATTAGGGTCTCATTACCAGTTTAATGGAGGGAGTTATACCATCACAAGCATGATGGCTATCCCATCCGCTGTATTACAAGTTCCATAGGATATAATGGAACTTGTAATATAGCGGACGAGATATGCGTCACGTTAGTGATGGAGTAATCCCCTCCACTAAACTAGTAATGAGGCCCTTAGCCGCCTAGTGCATTAACGCATGCAGAGGTGCTATGAATGTAGGATTATCTTTTGTCCAACAGGTGAACTCAAAAGAGAATTTCCAGACATGCTGAAGAAAAGCATTGAATATTGTTGAGATGCGTGTTTTTGACAAGCATAGAAATTAAAAGCATTGACTGGGAAGGGTATTACTATAGGTAGGAGCCACATGGGATGAGGATCTTCTGCTATAGAGAACAGAGTGCTCTTTCCCCTGTATTCATGAAAACTTTATAATGTCTCTTTCTCGGAGAAAGTTGTGTTAAGGTCAATTATAGGAAGAACATGCGTTTATAAGCAGTCACAGCACTTTATTCAATTTTACAGTTTGCAATGCCCAGCTTAATTGTGTTATTTCCCTCATCTGGCCCTCCCCCTGTTGTAGGAATCTCAAATCTTTTTTTAAAAGACTGAGCGGAGGAAATAATGGTTGTGAATGTGTTTATGCACTTGGAAACTGTTTGAAAGCCATTGTCATCATCAACATCAATATCATTTTGTATTATTTCTGTATCGGTTTCTTTAATTCTTTCTGCTGCTTCTCTATCAGGATATGCTTGCTCTTCTCTTATAGCAGCATATATTAGGGTGTGTATATACACTTTTTTTATTGGGTGGAGTCAATGAAGGAAAGCACTTAAATCAATATAAGCATTAAGTTTTTACAGGTGTTCTTTCACCGCATTCAGACCAGAATGGGGCAGCCATTTCTAGCATAATTTTCCTATGCTGTGTGCATATAAATGTTGTACCTAGGGTCTGGTCTGTTTGCAAATTACCACTAGCCCTTGACAGAAAGCTATGCATGTATATATTGGTATCTATTGGCCATAAAGCTATCCCACCAGGTAAATAATTTCCAGTAATGTGTATGTGAAACCTGTAGAGTTTGTCACGTTAATGTTTACAATTAATGGTGTCTTTAAATCATTATAGGAAGCAAAGCTCTTGAACGTAGTGTGCTGAACTGTCTTGTTTACAATTTTTATTTCTCAGGGAATCATGCATGCTATTAACAGGATATTGGTGACCTTAATTTGACAAATATTTCCCTATGAATTATTTCCATTAATATATTCTTGTCAATATACACAACCTTTCTCTGAAAGTGAATCAATAGATTGTGTGGAAAAAGTAAACTTGTGACATATGATCAGGATCTTTATCAGCTTTTCGGATTTCTGGGAATGATAAAATGCAGATGGATAAGACCTGTCATCACTTTTAGTATAAGAAATTTTTAGTGCTGTTTTTGGACAATGCTCCCACTGTGTGCATTTATATGTTTATCAATGGCTATTAGATTTCTGCATGTAGTGGTGTCCATAATAGTGAAAACAAAAAAGGCTCCCAATAATTTCGACATTGAGCTAGGAATTTTCTCTCTTCAATGAAGTGTATGAACTCAGATCGTTCATGAAATGTTTAACAGCATGTATTCGCAAAAGGGCCAGGAATTATGATGTCATGTAGGAAGATTTTTAAAAAATAGGGAATCTAAATCATTTTTGTTGGTCCAATTATTTGATAAGGAACTGTTTCCTAAACAACGCCTTCCAACATAGGCTATGATGTGATGTTCACAGAATTTCTTTTTTTTTTTGGTGTGTGAGGTAAAGAAAGCAGTTACAAAACGGCAGCGTCTGGCTCTTACTTACAATGGGAGGGTGGGAGGGGGGTACAATGATAATAAAAGATAAAAGGAAAAAAAAGGCACTTACCTTTGGACGGACATCCGCCTCTCAACATCTCTCCTGGGTCCAACACGCGAAAGGAACCAGGAAACTGCACTAGCCAATCCTGGCGCTGCTTTCATGTTGATAATCAGCATGAAAGCTATGTCAGGATTGGTGAGAGTGGTATCTCTCAGCGCTCACTAGAGCACTGGAGGCCTGTGCCTTCTCTAACCCAGCTGTCTTAAAATGTTTAAAGTGCACGTGTTTAGCTGGCCTTCGCGAGACAGCCGGCCAAAGGGGCATGTTCACTTTAAACAAGTGCACAGCTCCCTGCTGCCACTTGGCAGCAATTGCCACGCCCCGTTCTGGCACTTGATTCAGGACAGGGCACTAAAAAATAAAATGGTAATAAACAAAAATTATTACCATTTTTATTTTTCTGTCCTGGGGGTATTTTTCTAAGCGGGGTGACGCTCCTCCGCCCATGTGGAGGGGCTGCCACTGGTTACAAAATCTGTTTTTATTTGTGTAAGGGAGTAGAGACAAAACTACTGTGTGTCTTCTACCCATGAGCTGGAGCAGGTGGCTCTACAGTGGCCCAAGGACTTGCTTGTCAGGGATACCGTCTGCAGCTTTAATGTTTTTCTCTTTGGCATTGGCAAAATCTGAGATAGTTGGACGATTTAGTTCTAGTTTCTTTTAAAACTGCACCATGAAGGAGGGTCAGGTGATTTGCCTTTTAAGTCTGCTAACCTTACGGGAAAATAAAGATCTGACACATAACTTGGTACTCCAAGAAGCAGTTTCTATGGGGCGTGACCACCTGATTCTCCTGTGGTCTATGTAGCCATGTCAGCCTATATCCAATACCCTAACAGTCAAGGCTTGTTGAAGCACAGTGTTGGCTCGCTCAACATGCCCTAAATCAATCAGTGTTGTAGAGTTTGATTATACATAAACGCCTTAGCCATGAAAACAGGACTATTGTCTTGATAAAAGGTATGACTGATTCTATTGCTACTAGGTGCTGTTAGTCTTTCATGACCACTCAAGCAGTGGTAGTCTTTTGTGGCCAAACTCAAATAAATCTAAAGCAGGAATTGACTGTAAAAAATATGTACTGATACTGACTGACACTCTGTAGTGGACCGATATGATCAAGGAAAAATACTCCGAATGGTTTGTCAGAAATGTTAAGGTGAGTAAGTGCTTGTCTTCTAACAGTTGAATGTTTTGTTTGTTGCCAAATACTGCATTAGTATAGGTATCTGTGGTAAGCCTTGCTAGTTAGGGCCACCAGTATCACTGTGGTAGCATTTATACAGTAACACTGAAACCAGCATGAGCAGAAGCTATCCCTTCTCAGCTGCCCTGAATAAGACCAACCTACCTTACTCATTAGGGATGTGCTAATCCCCAATGCTAAGCATGAAACTCACACGGACACTGCTGTTAGCAAGAGTGTAAGAATGGTTGGAGGAAAAACAGTCAGAAGGCTTTTCACCTTTCTATATTGCCTATATTACCATTAAAAATGTCTGCTTCAAACCTTAGTTTGAGGCTAGGTTGAAGTTGACTTATAGCAGCTACTTTAAAGGTCTTCACTGCTGTTTTTGTAGCCAGGTCTGTTGCACAGTTCCTATTATCGTGAATGCCTTCACTTTTATGGACCATATTGTGCTACATGGTCATGGGCTACATGGTCTGCAGGTGGCTAGGTACGTAAAAGAGCTACCTTTTGCAAAGCTGCTTACTTTTTATTGATTTACCCTTTGAATCTCTGAATCTATTTAAGCACCAATGTGGCAAATCTACACTATAGCTTTGTACAAATGAAGCTAAATCTGACACGTTAACTATGGGAACTGGCAGATTAGACAATTGAAGGTGAACTAGTAGGGCATATACGGAATCACACAAAACTTTAGTGTGTGTGTGCAGCACTTTGAAATTGCTATCCTCAAACATTTCCTGCACTGCAGCACAAACCACAGAGGATTTCTGTTTAGTGCGAACAGCAGGGTGGCACTAAACAGAACATGATCTTATACTTGTGTATGGTTAGTATATTTGGAGCTTATTTAATATTGTGTGTACTGTAAAAGTTTCCCAGTCCAAAGTGTAGGATCTTATTCAAATTTTACATCAGTGGCACCAAAATAAATGGTCCACTGCACCCAATGCAAAGGGAATGATAGCTTTGATTTCTGCTTCAGGTGTAGGTACAGGGGAACCAATATGTGCTTCCTTTGTGCAAGTGGATGCTCCTTCAGCATAGCTGTCTGTACTACAGTGATGATTTTCAAAGAAGGAATAAATTGTTCTGCTGCAGAGGAATACAAATGAGGTCTGTATGGTAGTAGATTGCCCTTTATTGTAAAATATATGCGCAACCTGAAGTACTGGGAACAACCCTATCACTACGTTTGTCTTGTTGTCCTATGTGTGCAAATATTTTGTCTGCAGTCCATGTAGAGAGAGAGAGGCAGAGAGAGAGGCAGAGAGAGGCCGAGAGAGAGGCAGAGAGAGAGAGAGAGAGAAAGAAAGAGAGAGAGAGAGAGAGAGAGAGAGAGAGAGAGAGATATGTCACAACAACAGTGCCTTCTGATGCTGATGGTGTGGGCAAGGCCAGTTTGAAATGGGATTCCGGAGGCATATGAACAAGTCCTTCATGCCCTAAACAAAGACAAAAGAATATTGTTCCCTTATATCATGCCACTCACCTGGCTCTTGTCCACATAGACGATGCTGGGCTTCCTATTTCACCAAGGGTGGTGTCTGATCAGGGCATTGTAACCTTGAATCAACTACACCACAGAAAAGGCTTGGGGTTGGGATAGACTAACAAAAAGAGAGACTTGTGTGCCTTCGAGGTCAACCACCATCTTCTTGGAGTCGTACGTACATCCCTTCTCAGTCCTGGAAAGCATCACTGTGATGTGTATGTAATGTGGAGCATGGTGAACTGTACTGCAAATACAAGTAGAGAAGTTATTCAACAAATTAGAAGTCATAAAATATTCCATCCTGCCTTTTGACGTGTGTACTAAGAGACACTCATACGATTATGGATCTATTGCTGCATAGACATCCGATAATCAACTGTTCTCCTTGGAGTTGCAGCACTCCCGGCAGAAGCTATATTGTGTTTTCACATCACACACTAAGGTACACCTTGTTTGTTCAATGCTAGGCACAAATATACTATTTGTAAACTAGGGAAAACGCACAAGTACTTAGGGACCTGGGTAAAGCATTTTGAAAGGGCACAGAGTTCCCTCAAGTGAAACATTTCTTAGTATAATACATCACAGAGACACAATCGAGTCTATGTTGAATTCCCAAATGGAAAGTATTCTACATTTATTAGCCTTAAAACAACAATTGGTAGGGAACAAGGCATCACGTATAGTGTAATAATAGCAGCAAAGTTCAGTCTGACCCAACAAAATTCGATTGTCACCTAAAGAATGCCTGAGTAATAATGTCATATACAGTGATGAAGTCACAATTGTTAGGCACCCATGCTCATAGCAAGTCAAATAAAGCAAATGCAGAAACACTGAGTCAGGGTACTCCAGTCGACAACCTTTCAATCCCTTATCCTAATGTCGGGATCATCATCAGGACATCAATTGTGCCTTAGGGAAGAAGGTCACTATTAATGCAACCAGATGTCTACCTTAAATTAAAAAAATGAAATATAGGAGACAAAGAGGGAGAGACAAAGGGGTGGGTCAGGCACTGGGGGGAATCAGGGGAAGAAAATCAGCTTGCATTAGTTACTGAGTATTACCATATATACAATCAAACAAGTGCCCAAACCATGCAGGGACTAGCATTAGTGAAAAAGCAAAAATTAAATTAGCTAATAGGGAAGTGACAGCCCATCATAGTAGTGTTGCCGTGAAATGTGTGTACATGCACGCAGGCAGAGACCACCATCAGGGCCAGTGATTACATGCACAAAGCAGGGCATAAGTGCTTCAAACCACCTCTGTCAGAATCATTGCACCAGCCCAGTATATTGTAAACTGGTCCGTATCCACTAAAAAAACAACTGGACATGATGGTGGTGGTGTCTGATACTGGCAGGGGTTACCCATGTACCTTGTGAGGGACAGAAATCACATGCATGGGAGATAAACTAACTTGCATCAAACCAGAATGTGACTATCAGACACATAATTACAACTCATCACCAAGGATATTGAAAACCTGCGGGGCATCTGCCTCCACGAAGTATGGTTGTGCGGGATTAGGATGTTTCAGTATCAGGGTTGACATGAATTCCTGTTTCAATGAACAGAAGGCTTGTTCTGCCTCCTACGACCAAATGAAGGGTACTTTCTCAATAATTTTGTAATGGGGCTTACAGTGTCAGAGAAGTGAGTGATGAACCTCCTATAAAAATTGGCAAAGCTCAAGAAACTTTGCTCTTCTTTATTGGAGGTTGAGGCTGGCCAATCCAGAACTGCCTGGACCTCTTTTGTGTCCATGGTCATGCTTACAGGTGACATGATGTAACCTATAAACTCGACTTTTTGAATGTGAAATGTGCATTTCTCACCTTGGTGAACAGGGCATGGTCACAGCTGCACTGTAAGACTCTTTATACATGAGTGATATGATTGGTCATGTTTTGGGAATAAATGAGAATGTCATCAATGTACACAAGGATGCATACGTCCAGCAGATCTTGTAGGAACTAATTTATAAAGAATTGCAATGTGGCAGTGGTGTAACACAGGCCGCTTGGCATGATGGTATATTAAAATAAACAAAACTTGGTTTGAAGAGCTGTCTTCCATTTGTCCCCCTTCTTCACCCTAATGAGGTGATATGCCCAGTACAAATCGAGTTTAGTGTATACTGTAGAGTTGAGAACCTGGTCCAGCAAGACGGGGATTAAGGGCAATGTGTATCATATTTTTATTGTTACCTCATTCAGTGCTCTGTAGACAATGCATGCCCACAACTCACAGTTCTTTTTAGGGACAAAGAAGAGTGGTGAGGATGTAGGAGAGATGGAATGTCTAATGAACCCTAACGCAAGGAGCTCATCAAGGTAACTCTTTAGATATTTGGTCTTCTGACAAGGCATAGATGCAAATACATGGGCGGACCTCACCTGGCAGTAATTCTAAATGACAGTCAAATTCTCAATAAGGGGGTAGTTGCGTGGCCTTTTGCTCATCTAATACATCTTGAAAATCCTGGTAGATGATAGGTAAGGAAGCTACAGCTCCTTGTTCAATTACAGCACAAATTAAGGATGATATTAGTTTCTGTGCTGTGGCACAGCAATGGGACTGGCAATACTGTGACTCCAGAGTTACTAAGAGTAAGGCCCAATCAATATCAGGGTTGTGGAGCTGGAGCCAGTGTATTCCTAATATACCCCCAACATATTTGTATTGATCAGGTCAAAGAGCAGAGCTTCAGTATGTCCATTCTTACATACCAGACCTCTGGGAGCTGTCTGATATTTAATCATGCCGGAAGAGAGTTCGGAGCCGTCACCCCTTTAACAGGTTCAGGTTCTGCCTTTTTAATCCTAGGAGTCTTCAAGGAGCTAGCAAGGGTGAGGTCTAAAGAATTTCCAGTTGTCTCAGAGTCGAGGAGCGAGGGCATGATTTTCCACTATTGTGGAGAGATAATCATGGTTACAGGTATGGTTAGGTGTCATGGGAAATTACTTAAGGCATTTGCCAAATACTGTGCGGTCTTATTTAGCTACGCACCCGACCAGCTGACCTCTAGGCTAACTGAGTCTCTTAGTTTTCCTGTAATGTAACTTTTGTTTCCTTCAAATGAATCTGTGAATGCAAACTTGGATCTTCCTTGTTTATTACAACTTCAACCTCATGCACTGGTTTACTTTTCTGTCTGATGTACTAGTCTTTTCTGCAAGACTGAGCCAGTCCACTCTGGAAAGAATACCAAACTGGACCTAGCTGTACTGGCAAGTCAGTGCAGTGCATATACTGTGTTACATTGAACTCTGGGTCAAGGAGTAAGTGTTGATACAATCATTGGAAGAGGTATGAGCACTGCAACATCTACTTCTGTTGCATGGGAGGATATTGTGTACCTCACATTAAACCAACTATATGCATGCTTCGCCTGCATATCCAATAGTAATATTCAATGTTCAGGACAGCAAAGGCTCCCTCATCATATGGAGGTGTCAATTAATCACATAAAGTCCTAGGCCACTTTTTTAGCCCAAATTAACTTCACTAATATAGTGCAGATCTGACCACAGAACCCTTTAGCCAGTAGTATCACAATATTGATATATAAGTATAATAATAATTGTGGCAAAAATACCATCTTCATTACTACCACTATGGCGGCAATAAAGAGGGGTAATGAGTACTGTCTCTCCAACTTGCCTTGAAGTTTGGCTGCCCTGGAGTCTAAGCCTCCCTTTTTGAGGTATCATTTGCACAAAGACTCTCAGATACCTAATAAGCTCCTCACACCATCATAAAGGGACATCCAATGTTAGGCTAGTGATCTTGTTCATGAGAGGGATTATTCATATTTTTCCACAATTAATTTAGGGAATTCTTGCATAAGTGCAATAATTGGTTACTTACAGTGTTTTTAACATACAATATAATGGCATTGGCATACATCTATAGTATACAGTGTTTACTCAGTATATTAACCTCCCTTTGTGCATACCTTTCCTTAAGTAAACTAATCAGGGGTTGCACAGCCAGTGTGATTAAGATGAAGGAGAGGGGAAAATTATTGATATAGTTGCAGAGAGAAGCCCATTCACGCTTATTCATGATAATGGCTCATTATATTAAGGAGGCATACAGCTCATTAACCCGGCTCCATTCTACAGAGAAGGACTGTAAATAAAATTGGGTTATTAGTTGAGAGTGGTGGAAGCCTCACCCAGATAATAAACACAATACTTTTAAGGGGAACAACAAAATTCACTAAATTAACCTGTGCTTGACTCTCTGGTAGCTTGGCTCAAAGGTAATCTGGCTTAATTTGGGAGCAATGTGTTAAGTTTTTAGGCACAAGTAAACCAGTAATAAAGTGAAAACTTAACAAAAAAAATCCTAAACCAGTTTAGTAAAATATTTAAATGCAATAAATAAAATTACACCACAATGACAAAATCCAAACAGTAGAACTGGATATATGCGTTTTTCAAGTTTATGGTAAAAATGCCAACCAAAATTATAAAGTGTCACTCACAGTTTCTGGGCGCACTGGACCATGGGAAAGTCACAAGTTCAGACCACCTGTGATGGAGTGCAGGACAGATACAGGGCTCTGGGTAGCCCCTGTAACCGACTACTGAGATTAACTTTTGTACTAAGACGATATAAGAACTTACCAAAATGATGGAGAAGGAGACACGATGCAGTCTATTAGTGTTACATCTGGGGTATGTAAAAAATATACCAAAGGGAGTGAGGTGACTGGTAGCTATGGCCTTCAGGCTGGCCAAAAGGAGCGTGGCACTACACTGGGGGAGGATTAAATTGTCCCAGATCGAGGACTGGATTAAAAATATGATTTAGTGACATAGAAATTCTGAAAAATACTCTAGGACACTCCAGCACAAGTCCCAAACACAAGAGATTTGCCCCCCTTTCAATCTTATCAAAGGAGTAGGGTGAACAAGGCAGGTGTGAGTGGTAGAATTACATGAAGCAAAGAGTCATAAGGAAGTGTGAGCCCACCTACCTCTCAGTACAACCTTAGTTGTGTATGCAAAGGTTGGATGGCTCTGTTCTGTGTGTGGGAAGAACCAACAGTATGAGTTGCACTGATATTTGTTAGAACTAACCTCATGACAATTGTTCTAAATAAGTGTCTGTAATGTTTTACTGAATGTGTACTCCATGCTGGACTCTATGGATAACACATTTCTTTAAAGTGCTGGAAAATATGTGGATTAAGTCATGTATGGCTTGTTGGTACTGTTAGTGGATTTAACTGAAAATCAATATGCAAATATAATCAGCCATATGGAAATGAGTGTCACTATGTAAATTTTCTAGATCGACTAGAACATGGTCCGGAAGAGGATTCTTTAAATGCTCTAGCACCAAAGTTTTATTCAATGTGCTAACATGAAGTAGGGAACCCAAAAGAGTGGAACCAAAAAAGGTGTAACCCATGGAAATCAACTGAACCTTACCTGAGTGAGGTGAGTATGTGTGGAACTCCAACACTCTTTCACCATGGGTAGACACACTCAAGGAAATTAGGAATATTTTTGAAGATTTATTTAAGATTTATTGAAATCAATCCCATCCTTGTGCACACAGTATGAATAGAAGCTAATATAAAAAAAACAATACAGTGGCATTGATAAGTGTTAGCAGACAGAACACAAAGTATTGTAACATCATGACATTATTGTAAGGTTTTCTGCATCTCTCAACCCCTCCTTTCTTTTAGCTAAGCTAAACGTAGCACTGACAAGGGGCCCCTTTGAGGTTTCATAGAGATTTACACCTACACACCTTTTTGAACAACGGAAGCAGTGTTCCATAAAGAAACAGCAGCTCCTGTTCCTGTGTCTGCGTTTCTTTGGCTATGTCCTCAAGACTAGCAGATAAGCCAAACTGTGTGGATCTCTCAAGCTATGTTCTTTGTAGCCTTTAGCAAGAAAGGTGTTTACAGTTGCTGAATGACTCTCAAAATTGAATCTTTGGAAGAAAATGTCCTCTCTATCTAAAATATTGTTGAACATCTTAAGAACAAACAATAATGAAGCCCATCTAACCTCCAAAATACTTATGGTGGTCATTATGACCCTGGCAGTCTCCTGAACGCCAGGGCAAAGGTGGCGGTTTCACCACCAACAGGCTGGCAGTGAAGACTTCCATATTATGAGTGTGGCGGGCTGGCATCTGACAATCCACCACATCTCCACTCAGACCACCAGGGTGATCGGAACTACTGGGCTGGAGATGAGCATCTCCGACCCGCCGGTCCACAGAAGATAGCTGGCAGTATTAGGAGCCGCCGTTCCACCAGGGGTTTCGCGGCTGTAGATCTGCCAGGAAAACCCTGGCACAAAAGCTACCAGTGACATGGAATTTCTTCCCTGTCACCGGAAGATGACTCCCCCACCCCAGCAAGCACAAACCCCAGCCACCCCCCCAGGTACAGCACCCTCACCCCCTCTCCAGGTACAGCACCCCCTTCCCCATCTCTCCCTCTCTGCATACATGCACACAGACACCCACACACACAATGCATACACTCATTCACCTCACTCACATGCATCCGTATTTTCATACACCTCAGCACTCATACACACATTCAACCATGCATGTACACACCCATCCAAACAAACATACTCACACCCATTCATACACGCATACTCCCACCCATCCAAACATGCATTCTCACATCCATTCCTATACGCATACTCAAACCCATTCAAACATGCATACTCACACCCATCCAAACAAGCATACTTACATTCATTCATATACGCATACTCACACCCATCCAAACATGCATACTCACATCCATTCATACACGCATACTCACATCCATTCATACACGCTTACTCACATCCATTCATACACACATACTCACACCCATTCATACACGCACTCACACCCATTCATACATGCATACTCACACCCATCCAAACATGCACCCTCACACCCATACAAACATGCATACACACACACCCATACAAACATGTATTATTTAAAAACACAATTGTCTCCCCGGCATATGCATGTCACAGTGATTTAAAAAAATTACTGTGGCATGCATATGCCTGTAGTGGTCCCTACCCCTGTGCTGTGTCCACCCCAATGTACCCTGGCAATGTGGCATCCCTCCCTTCAAGTTGGCGACAGGGGGTTGTGCTTTCTCTGTGGGTCCGTGGCAGCAGTGACGGCAGATTTTGTCCAGCTGTATCCATTCAGAGATGGATGTAGAATGAGG
Organism: Pleurodeles waltl; assembly: GCF_031143425.1. NCBI lineage: Eukaryota > Metazoa > Chordata > Amphibia > Caudata > Salamandridae > Pleurodeles > Pleurodeles waltl. The sequence goes on from NC_090438.1 coordinate 601,235,042, forward strand.
GAAAAAAGGTGAGTTTTCCCCCAGTCTGCCAACTCAGAAGTGGAGTTCAGACCACCAATTTTTCTTGGTGCCAAGGCACATCCAAATCTGTGTAGCAGGCGGGATGGGTGCAGATCTGCCGGCATCCACTTTTCCATCTCCGGCCTTCAATGAGGGTGATGTTTTTTGGCTGAGACGCGGTTCCAATGCAGGCATTCATCTATGGGACTGCAAACAACTAAATACGGTGGGTGGACCATCACAGAGGCAGACAGGTTTTCAGTCGAAAAATCGATGGAAGGACCATTACCGCTAACATCTAAATCAGGCCCCATGTTGTTTTCTACCTATTTTTGTTATTGCGTTTCATGTATTGTGCAGGGATACTAGTAAAAATGAATATAGGAAGCTGGCTCTCTAGATAGTGTACTAAAATAAAGTTGTTATCTGCCACAGTACTGCTTCCAGGTGAGAAAAGCGAGGTCAGGGGTGGATCTCCTATGGTTGAAGCAAAGACAAAGGGGGGGGCACAAGGTAGCACCAAAATTACACCTCAGAAGCAGAGGTGCAGCCGGGTGCAGAGAGCAAACACATGGTCGGGCTCCCATTATTATTCAATGCAGGAAATCACTTTCAGAAATGGGCTACAGGCTTAGGCCAAGAGAGGTCAACCCACAGCTGCTCTGGTATGTTGAGATGTCAGGGATCATAGGGACACCAACAGTCTAGCTCCCCAAGGTCCACAGGCTCCTGCTGCATGGGTGTATTGTGGCATCAGAAACAGCTTGCAGGTCGCAGTCAGGGAGAGCCCTCGGATTTAGGCTGCAGGCATCACTGTGGAGTCCAGCAGGGTCAACCCACAATGGACACCCAGTCAGAAGCGCTGGGGAACCTTCACTGGACTGGTGGGCCACTTGGACTTGGGCAGTGGTCGTGGGGTGCAGATGTGGTTCCGGGGAGTGGTTTTGCATTCCCTCAGGCAGGTTTCTTTCTCCTTTGGAGTTGTTTCTTTTGGACAGGTCCACTGTCCACAGGATTTCTTGTTCTTTATTGAAGGCAGGCAGTCTTCCCAAGACTTTGGAGGTCACTGACTGGAGGACAAGTCGTCTTCTTGCACATAATCTTCAAAGGCTGCAGGTAGACCGGTAGGGCTGGGGACAAGTCAGTAGTTGTCATCAGTCTCCTACTGCTGTGCGACTTCTGTAGTGTCCGGCTCTTTTTAGGTCGACAGGAATCAGGGGTGCCTCCTAAATACTGAATTTAGGGGTTACTCGCCTTTAGGGTGACTGCAACCTTTCTAGGACTACTTTCTCTGGGAGGTGGGCATAGCCCTAACCCTATTAGCCTAATTCCTTCCCCACAAGATGAAGGAATTTCAAAGGTAGTGTCCACTTCAGCTCGTCCACCCTAGGGGTGGGATAGGAATGGAGTGGGCAATGAATTTCAAAGGTAGTGTCCACTTCAGCTCGGAGTGGGCAATGCTAATTTACCAAACTTTCCCACCAAACTTGGGGTCAGGAACTGAAGGTCGGGCTCCTCCACCATTTGGAGAGGCCTGGGTCACATTTCAAATGCGGCAAGGCCTTTGAAGATCCCCACTCTAGAATGTTCATCCTGTCTGGGAGAGGAGGTCACAACTCTGCCCAGGGCAGGCCTTTGTTATGAGCCCTCGAGAGCTCTGGCTCTCACCTCAGGGGGTCAGAACTCTGTCTAAAGTGGCTGCACTGGTTCTGACTGGTCAGTGCCCACTCTAGGAGTTGGTAGGTTTCAAGGCAGCACCTCTAAGGTGCCCTCTGAGTTCATGTATTATTAAATCCATCAATGGATTTAGTTAGGGTTTATTAATTTGAGATGTATGATACCAAACATCACTATCTTCAATAAAGCCATCACGTAGCCGAGGAACTCGTAATGACCAGTGTTCATCACATATACTTAAAATGGCTTCACTGTTCACTAACTGTCTGAGAATTGACAAAGACATAGCAGGGACATATTTGCTCATGCAGGTATGCCCTCACAGGTAATATAGTGCACCCTGCTTTTAGGGCTGGAAGGCCTACAGAGGGGTGACTTATATTACATGCAGTGTGCAGGGGACAGGGCACACAGGCTGTGCGCCATGTCGTGTTTATATTTTAGGTCTGCACCAAGCTGCACAGCCTGCATAGGCAGCACTGGGTGTATTTAGCGAGGGGGTCCCTGAGGGTGGTCCCCTGAGGGTGGTCCATTTACTAGGAACTTACAGTTGCAACTAAAGGTTTGCCAATTGGGAAAAACGACTGCAGTTGTAGGGAAATAGATCTAGCACTGGAGACCTGTTTAGAAGGGACCCAGTGCACTGTCAGTCAAAATTACACCAGAAACGAGGCAAAAAAGTGGGGATCCATGTCAATAGAGGCACACTGCAATGAAGTTAACTTCACTAATGCTCTTTCTGGTAGAAACTCTAACTGCAGATTCCTCACCTTGGAATATTCCCTGGATGTCAGACTGGTTCTGGGAAACATTGAAACAGGACTCCTGCGTTGCTGGAGTTAGAGTATGCGACTCTGTGTTGATGGCTTCTGCGCCCAGATGTGATGTGCGTAGGTGTATCTAGTTAACACCAATGTGTGCTGACTTTACTTGTTCTCTTGACTCTTCTCCACCTGCAGACAAGGAGCCAAAAATCAGACTGGTTGTGAACAGTGTCTAGATGCCTAAAGTTTATCATTTTAGATGACAGAGACCAGTTCTCTGAATCTGAGGATGGGAGAGTGGGTGAGAAAAACCATTACCAAAGGTAAGTCACTTATTCCCCTGACAGAGACTTCTAATTGCGGTTTCCTCAAATTAAAGTAGATACCTGAAGCAATACCTCCTACGTGGTGAGTCAGTGAACTGGCTCAAACCAAAAAGGCTCATCTCGACAGACTTCACAGTCCAGAAAATAGTGCTATTTGAACATATGGAGCGATGCCCACGTAGCCACCGGTAAATGTCCAGGACAGGCATGCCATGTGCCAATACAATAGTGGCAGTGTTAGCTCTAGTGGAATGAGCCTGCAAGCCTTTCAGAGGTTTCTTTTTAGCCAAAGTGTAGCATATATTAATGCTCATCATGATCCTGCACTGCCTTGCCTCTTTTAGCTCCAGTTAATCGTATAAAGAGCTGAACGCCCACTGGGTCCTTGGTACCATTGATGTAGAAGCTAAGAGCCCTTTTTGGATCCAGCTGATGTTGTCTCTCCTCTTCTTTACAAGGGTGAGGTGGAGCAAAGAATGTTGAAAGGGTGATAAGAAAATTAAAATAAGTCATCACCTTTGGTAAAAGAAGGCATGAGTCAGAATAATCAGCTTGTCTGGGTAGAAAGCAGTGTAAGGGGGTTAACAGAGATAGCCTGGAGCTCAACCACCCTCTGTACCAATGTTACGCCAACCAGGAAGGCTTTGTTGAGGGTGAGTAACCTAAGAGGGTAGCTGTGCATAGATTCAAACGGATAACATATAAGAAAAGTCAAAACTAAATTCAAGTCCCAATGGGGCATGATAAAAGGTGAAGGTGGAAAGATATGTTGTAACCCTTTAAGAAACCCCATTGCAACAACTAGAACAAAGAGGACTGGTACGGCAAATGTAGAAAGGTCAAAAGGTACCCTTTACCAGTGCACAAAGCAAGACCTTGCTGGGCTAGGGACAACACAAACAAACCTTCAAACTGCTTGGCATGGAGTGAGGCTACTTGCTTGGTAGCAGATCAGGCCACAAACTTGTCCCAAAGGCAGGCATATGCAGGCTGGCAGGGGGATGCTAGAATGACACTAATGGCTTCTGGAGGAAAATCAGAGATGCTCAACTGCCACAATTCAATCTTCCAGCATGGAGATAGAGCATGGAGCATGGAGATAGAGCATCCACGGGTTGGGGTGAAGGAACTTTTTCTTCCTCTGTGAAAGGAGGTCCTCCTCAAGGGGCAGCCTGATAAGAGGACAGATACTCAAGCCCAGGTGTTCTGCATACCATATTTTACATGCCCAATCTTTAGCCACTAGGATGACTTGAGCCAAGTCAATTCTGATGATCCTCAGAACTTGAGACAGAACCGGTCTCGGAGGGAAGGTGTACAGGAGTCCTCAGTTGCACTCTAAGCATCATGTGTCTCTGGGCGAGAACCTGTTTGGAAACTCCAATTTGCAAAAGCGCTGACGTTGTGGGCTCTCTGTAGTGGCAAACACACTGAGCCAAGGTTATTCTCATTCACAGAAGAGATTATGGCCCTCATTACAACCCTGGTGGTCGGTGTTAAAGCGGCGGTAAGACCGCCAACAGGCCGGCGGTAAAAAAAATGGAATCTCGACTATGGCGGAAACCGCCAACATAGACAGCCACTTTAACACTCCGACCGACACGGCGGTACAAACAAACAGCATGGCGGTCACCGCCAACAGACAGGCGGAAGACAATGTACCGCCCACACTATTGTGAGAGGCCAATCCGCCACCTTTTCCGGGGCGGATTCAACGCGAACAAAAATACAGCGGAAACAGGACTTGGAAGGGGAAACACTCACCTCTACACAACCCACGAGGAACCAGGACGCCATGGAGCCAGAACTCCAAGTCCTCCCTGCAATAGTTTTCCTGCTCCTCTACCAGGAGCACGAACGACGGCGACGACCACAGCGAGTACTGCACCTACAACACAGGGGAGGGGGGAGGGAAAAGAGAGTGACACACACACGCAACACACTCACCCCCACCCACAACAACACACACACCAATACATGCTGCAACAATAGATTTACACCCCCCAACCCCACCTGGAAGAACGCAATGACAAAAGGAAATGATTGTAACGATTGTAATAAATAAAAATCCATTAGTCAAAACTTTAAATACAGTATAAACAATTATGTACACCACCTATACAAGTCTGGATAGTGCACCATTCAAAGTCCGTGGACCACTGGGCCCAAAATGCATGGGCGAGGCCCACACTCGATACCAGACTGCAAACGGAAAGAACACTGCTGGGGCATCAGATCAAAACGAAACAGGCACCTCAGGGGGAAGGGAAAGGGGGAGCACCTCGGCCGGATGAGTGCATGACGCCAGCTCCACGAGGGGGCTCCATGCCCATTGATTATCCTGGAGAGAGCAAAGCCTCAGTCTCTCAAGTCTTTTCAGAAGGTGGGTTGCCCACTGCTCCATCCTGGGGAGTGCAAAGCCACAGTCTCTCAAGTCTTTTCAGTGGGTGGGTTGCCCACTGATTTATCCTGGGGAGTGCAAAGCCACAGTCTCTCAATTCTTTTCAGTGGGTGGGTTGCCCACTGCTCCATCCTGGGGAGTGCAAAGCCACAGTCTCTCAAGTGGATGCCTTTCTCCACTGGATCTGTAGGGGGCTTTGTGCCCAGAGTGCTTCATCCTGCCAAGGACTGAGGTAGTGGATGCCATTCTCCACTGGTTCCCGAGGGGGCTTTGTGCCCAGAGTGCTTCATCCTGCCAAGGACTGAGGTAGTGGATTCCTTTCTCCACTGGTTCTGGAGGGGGCTTTGTGCCCAGAGTGCTTCATCCTGCCAAGGACTGAGGTAGTGGATGTAATACTCCACTGGTTCTGGAGGGGGCTTTGTGCCCAGAGTGCTTCATCCTGCCAAGGACTGAGGCAGTGGATGTGATACTCCACTGGTTCTGGGGGGGGCTTTGTGCCCAGAGTGCTTCATCCTGCCAAGGACTGATGTAGTGGATGCCTTTCTCCACTGGTTTTGGAGGGGACTTTGTGCCCAGAGTGTTTCATCCTGCCAAGGACTGAGGTAGTGGATGTGATACTCCACTGGTTCTGGAGGGGGCTTTGTGTCCAGAGTGCTTCATCCTGCCAAGGACTGAGGTAGTGGATGCCTTTCTCCACTGGTTCTGGAGGGGGATTTGTGCCTAGAGTGCTTCAACCTGCCAAGGACAGAAGTAGTGGATGTGACACTCCACTGATGGTGGTGCAACATGCAAGCTGGCCAGGCTCCTGGAACTGACCACCAGCCTCGTACGACTGACCACTGGGGATGGCAGCCATTTCTGCGGTGGTGCCACTGGCTCAGGATGTCGCGGGGCCTCTGGTGGTACTGGTGGCGGTGCTTGCGGCAAACTCTGTGGCATCGGTGCTTGCGGCGGGCTCTGTGGCATCGATGCAGGCGGCGGGCTCTGTGGCATCGATGCTGGCCGTGGGCTCACTGACTGTGGTGCTGGTGGCGGCCTCACTGACTGGGGTGCAGGTGGCGGCCTCACAGACTGGGGTGCTGGTGGCGGGCTCACTGACTGCGGTGCTGGTGAAGGGCTCAGTGTCTGCGGTGCTGGTGAAGGGCTCAGTGTCTGCGGTGCTGGTGGCGGTGTCTGTAGCGGCAGTGCAGGTGGCGGTGCTGGTGGTGGTTTTGTCTGCCGTGCAGGTTGGCGTCGACCTGCCTTTGATTTTTTGGCCCTTCCCCACCTTGGATGGTGGCGCAGCTGTCTTCCCACTTTCCACTTTTGTTTTACCTGAGCCCTTGGAGGCAGGTGTTTTCACCTTCTTCCTCTGGGATGTGGGCAACTTTTTCTGTTTTGGAGGTGGGGGAATGTCCTTGCCCTCGCTCCTTGGGACACTGGCAGCCCTGTTGCTTGGCGCACTCCAAAATCCCGCTATTGCTGCCACCACTGTACCCGGTGATGTGGTGGCTGAGGTGCTGGGTTGGGACCAGGAAAGGCAGGCCCTAGGGGACAGACGGGGAGGGGAGGTGTATGGAAGAGGTCAAAATTTGGTAGGAAAAGCTTTTTAGACACACTGGGATGGGTAGATGGAGGGGGTTTGAGAGTAAACGTAGAGGTAGTGGATGTAGGAGGTGTACGTTTGCTGACTGGGTGAAGGTGCATGGGATGGAGGATGTTGTGAGGTGGATGGCTGTTGGGTGGGTGTGTGACTGCGTTTGTGTACTTTGGGAGGAGGGCTTGCAGACACACTGGGAGAGGACACAGGGGATGTGTGAATGGTAGTGGGGGTGGTGAGTGCACGTGACCGGTGTGTGGTGATGGGCGTGCTGGTGATAGAGGTAGTGGCTGAAGATGTAATACATGCAGGTGTGAGTGGAGACGAGACAGGGAGGGAGGAGGGAGACGTGGAGGAGGGGGACACAGTGGAGGCAGTGGATGTTGGTATGTCTGCAAGGGTATGGTGCTTGTATGAGTGCCTGTGGGATGTGTGGTGCTTATGTTTGCCTGAGCCACCCTTGTGTGTTGAGGTGTGTGCATGCTGGTCTGATGGTGTGCTTGGGATAGGCAGAGGTACAGGGGATTGGGTCTGGGTGGAGGATGTTGGAGGGGGAGGCTGGACACAGGGATAATGGCTGACATCAGTGCTGAGGCCAGAGCCTGAAATGCTCGCTGATGGGCTGCCTGGCCAGAATGAATGCCCTCCGGGTATGCATTTGTTTGTTGCAACTGCCTCTCTACACCCTGGATGGCATTAAGAATGGTAGACTGACCAACAGTGAGGGATCTCAGGAGGTCAATAGCCTCCTCACTGAGGGCAGCAGGGCTGACTGGGACAGGGCCTGAGGTGCCTGGGGCGAAGGAGATGCCCACCCTCCTGGGTGAGCAGCCACAGGACACACGCTGAGGGGACTGCTGGGAGGGCGGTGCTGTTAGGGGGGGTGGCAGCTGTACCTGTTGATGCGGTGGGCACAGAGGGGCCTACCACCGCAAGGGAGCTCCCATCAGAGGAGGAGTCGGTGTCACTGGTCTCTGCTCCTCTCCCGGCCGTGGAGCTCCCCTCGCCCTCCATCCCACTGGTGACTTCAGACTCCGTTGTCTCGCCCTCCAAGGCAATGTGGGATGCAGCTCCCTCCTGCTCTGGTGGCACTGCTCCTCCACCTGATGATGCTAATTTACACAAGAACAGGGAGACCACAAAAAGGGTGGGGGGGGAGAAGAAAGACATGTTCAGTGCATGCAATACCGCTACCGTTGGCGGACACTACAGACACAGCAGCCCTCTGCACTACGCCATGCACTTAGAGTTCCCTAATTAATCACAGGGACATGGGGTATAAGACCTATGCCCGATTGCTGCACACATGGAAGTCACAGGAGCCTGACTAGGTGTAGACCGTCACAGTCATTGCCCACGTTCTCACCCTTGCCCTGATGCACATACACTCTCCGTCCGCTCATGCAGGCCTCAGACCCCCCCCCCGCGGACCACATCCACTAACTTCTCCAACTCCTCCAAAGTGAAGGCTGGGGCCCTTTCCCCAGACACATGAGGCATCGTTGCTTCCAGACACAGGTCACAGCTGCACTTGCAGTGTAGGTCCTTTCCTGTTGAAGGTCAGGTATCAAGTGAGTGAACAGAGAGAAAATGGTGGTCACGTCCGCAGCGGTGCGTACCATCACCGCCGGCGTACATCGTCGTTGGCTCCTGGGACCCATAGGGCCCAATGTTAACCAATACAGGAATGCACTGCGGTCTTCGACCGCGACAGTGTACAACGCCAGCGCAGTTACCTCATATCCCCTTGTCCCACATTACAGGTCAGGCGGCTGCCATTTCAGATGGCCACATGGCATTATTTTGAAATGCATCACACATATCTAGGCCTTGCATACACACAGTGACAGGCACATAGCGGATTGACAAATGTGTGCAATAAATTCTTTTTTTACTACCTCATTGTTGGCTGACTCTGTGCTCGCTGTTCTCGTCCATAGGGCATGTCCGCTGGGGTAGGTGAGGAGATGGCGGCATCCTCCGATGTACAGCCCGCTGGTGGACCTCTCGACAATGGAAGACAGACACATCATTATCACTTACAGACTTAATCGTGCCACAATCCAGGAACTGTGTGCCCAGTTGGAGCCAGACATGATTTCAGCTATCCGCCATCCCACAGGAATCCCCCCTCTAGTGCAGGTCCTGTTGGTACTCCATTTCCTGGCAAGTGGGTCTTTTCAAACAACAGTGGCCATTGCATCAGGGATGTCCCAGCCTATGTTCTAAAAACGTGTTGTCCAGAGTGTTGTCTGCCCTCCTGAAACACATGCACAGCTACATCGTTTTCCCTCAGGTGGAGGATTTGCCCACAGTGAAAGGTGACTTCTATGCCCTGGGACATATCCCCAACATCATAGGTGCCACTGATGGGACACATGTGGCCTTGGTACCCCCCCCCGCAGGAGTGAACAGGTGTACAGAAACAGGAAGAGCTACCATTCAATGAATGTGCAGATGGTGTGTTTGGCCGACCAGTACATCTCCTATGTGAACACCAAGTTTCCAGGCTCAGTGCATGACGCTTACATTTTGAGGAATAGCAGCATCCCTTATGTGATGGGGCAACTCCAGAGGTACCGTGTGTGGCTAATAGGTGAGGACAAGGACCCTATACCCTGTGAATAGTTGTCTGGGTTCGGGGTTGTCCCTAAGGGTTAGTGTGTGTCTAACAGTTGTCCCTCAACATTTGCAGATGACTCTGGGTACCCCAACCTGTCATGGCTACTGACCCCAGTGAGAAATCCCAGGACAAGGGCAGAGGAATACTACAATGAGGCACATGGGCGAACTAGGAGAGTGATCGAAAGGACCTTCGGCCTACTGAAGGACAGGTTCCGGTGCCTCCATATGACAGGTGGTTCTCTCTACTACTCACCAAAGAAGGTGTGCCAGATCATCGTGGCCTGCCCTATGCTGCACAACCTGGCTTTCCGATGACAGGTGCCTTTTCTGCAGGAGGATGGTCCAGAAGGAGGTCTTGTGGCAGCTGTGGAGCCTGTGGACAGTGAAGAAGAGGAGGCAGAAGAAGAGGATAACGACAACAGAAGCAACGTGATCCAGCAATACTTCCAGTGAGACACAGGTATGAAGCGATCACTGCCTCCTACATCTCATACAATTGTTAAGCCTATCATATGTCTGTCACTTTCACCCAGTGTATGGACCCTGACCTGTCACTTTGCCTTTCCATTTCACAGATGTGGGTCCCACTGTGTGACCTCTGCTATGTTACCTCATGGACTAGAGCTGTGTGACATAGGTATGTTGACAATACAATGGCCATTGCTATTTTTGTTAGTTATAGCAAATACAGATTTGTGAAAGCACAGACTGACTCCAGATTATTTTGTGATTCAAAGGTGTTTATTTAAGTCAAAATAGTGGAGGGGGTTGTAAAATGGTCAGGGGTGATGGTGGAGGAATGTCCATGGCAGAGTCCAGTTATTTGTCTCACAGGTGCATTGTCCAAAGGGGCATAGGAAGTGGAGCTGGGGCAGTTTAAGGATGGACAGGGTGACAAAGTGGGACAGAAGGATGACATTCAGGGTGGTCTCTTTTCTTGGTGGGGGTCTTGGCATTGTTCTCTGTCTTTGTCCTGGATCTCAGGGACCGTTTGCGAGGTGTTCTCCATCTGCAGGGGGTGGGGTGCTGATGTTGTGGTCCTGTGGCGGTGCCTCCTGTCCACTAGCGCCAGTGGAGGTGGTGGGCAGTTCATCATCGAGGCTAGGTGACCAGGGTGGTGTTGATGGACTTGAGTTCCTCCCTGATACCCAAATATTGTTCCTCCTGCAGCCGCTGGGTCTCCTGAAGCTTGGCCAGTACCTTTGCCATCGTCTCCTGGGAATGATGGTACGCTCCCATGATGTTGGAGAGGGCCTCGTGGAGAGTGGTTCCCTGGGCCTGTCCTCCCCCTGTCGCCCAGCAGTCCTCCCAGTTCCCCTGTTTTCCTGTTCCTCTGTCCCCTGAACCGTGTGTCCACTGCCACTGCCCCCAGGTCCCGGATGTTCTTGGGTTTGTGGGTTTGCCTGGGTTCCCTGTAGTGGTGGAGACACTGCTGCTTGACGTGTCCTGGGGACAGTGGGATGGGCCCGCTGGGTGGGTGCTGTGCTCGTGTTTCCTGAGGGAGGAGGCTCTGTGGTGGCATGTGCCAGTGTGTGGGGAACCAACTGTCCCGAGGTCCCAGATGGGCCGGGATGGTCATCTAGATCCAGTTGGACAGAGCTGCTGTCATCACCGTGGGCCTCTTCTGTGGTGGGGGGTGGACATTTCTGGAACCTCCTGTCCGGTGACGTTGTGTAGGGGTCCTGCAGGGGTGTAAAGGCATGATTATTGCATCTGTGTGTGCCATCGTGTGCAATGGGTGGGTGACCCTGTACCCCAGTGCTTACATTCTTTTCTAGGACCTTGTGTGAAATTTGGTTTTGGGATCTGTGTGGGTATCTGTAGTGGACATGCTTTGGTGATGGGTGTCCATGCTTTGGTGTTGCATGCAGGGCTTGGGGTTGGGATGGGTGGTTTGTGATAGTGGGACATATGTGAGGTGTTGGAGTGATGGGGGTGAGGGTGGGGGTATGTGATAGCATGCAGGTAGGGTGGGGGATGTCATAGTTAAGATTTGACTTACCAGAGTCCATTCCTCCTGCTTCTCCTGCGAGGCCCTCAGGAGGCAGTATAGCCAAGACCTGCTCCTCCCATGTTGTTAGTTGTAGGGGAGGAGGTGGGGGTCCGCCGCCAGTCCTCTGAACTGCAATCTGGTGTCTTGAGACCACGGAACGCACCTTCCCCGTAGGTCGTTCCACCTCTTCCTGATGTCATTCCGTGTTCTTGGGTGCTGTCCCACTGCGTAGACCCTGTTGACGATTCTGCGCCATAACTCCATCTTCGTAGCTATGGAGGTGTGCTGCACCTGTGATCCGAATAGCTGTGGCTCTACCCGGACGATTTCCTCCAACATGACCCTGAGCTCCTCCTCAGAGAACCTGGGGTGTCTTTGCGGTGCCATGGTGTGGTGTGGTGTGGGTGATGTGTGTGTTGTGATGTGATGTGTGAAGGGATGTGTTTGTGTGTGTTGTATGAGGTGCGTGCATGTTGTGTGAGTGATGGTGTTGTGTGCCTGTGGATGCTAGTTTGTTGATGGTGGTGTCTCTCTCTGTGATTCGTTCTCAATTTTTGTCGTAGGGGTTTGTGGGTGATGTGGGTGTGTGTTTTATATTGTATTGAGTGTGTGGGTGTGGTGGGTGTATGTGTATCAGGTGTGTGTATTTCGATTTGTCCAATATGGTTGTGTTTTGTAAATGTGTGTGTGTATTTTGAGCGCAGAGGTGTGTACCGCCAATGGAATGTCACGGTTGAAAGACCGCTGCGTGGATTCGTGGGTCGTGATAGTGTGGGCGTATTCCTGTTGGCATGACGGTGGAGGTTTTGTTATCGCCAGTTGATCACTGACCTTTGGTGTGGCGGACTTGTTATGGTGTCTAGATTTTGGCAGATTCCGGCCTGTGGGTCATAATAGCTGTAGCGGATTTCCACGGCTGCAGCGGTGTGTTGGCGGTCTTCTGCATGGCGGTAAGTGGCATTTACCGCCAATGTTGTAATGAGGGCCTATGTATCACCTCTTGATGTAACCGCCACTCATGACCTGCAAGGTGTTGACGGCTGAGTTTGTCCGACCTAGAGCTCAACGATCCCACTATGTGGTGCGCTACAAGGAAAATTCCTTATGTTTTAGCTACATCCAGAGGTGCAGGGCCTCCTGGCAAAGAGCCTGTGAACTCACCCTCCGTGCTTGTTGCAGAACCACAATGCAGTGGCGTTGTCAGTGGACACCAAAACCAGTCCCCCTTTGATGGATGGCAGGAAGGTTTTGAACGTCATACAGCTGTTGTGAAGCAAGGCCTCTGGCCCATGCCAGAAGTCATGCATTGGTTAGGACTGTTCATTTTGGTTAGGGAAGGGAGAGTGGTCTGTCACTGACTTAATCATGGGCCAGTAGCCACCATGACAGATCCTTCATAGTATCCTGGACTACCTCAGAGAGATCCCCTGGTGCTGTGCCACTGCAGAGCCTGTCTATGCCACCTTGTGTGTTTGGCCAGCATGATGCAGGTGGCCATCAGTCCCAGAGGGTTCAGCAGCCTCCTCACTAAAATGCAGGACCGTGGCTGAAATATCAAGGTCATAGCCTGAATCTCCTGGACTCTCTGTTCTAGTGGAAACATGTGAAATTGCACCATGTCCAGTATGGCTCTGATAAAGGGAGTGTCTATGAAGGAGTCAGGTGTGACTTTGGCACGCTTATAGTGAATCCCAACAATGGTAAGAGGTTCCCGTTGTCTGAAGGTGGTTGATGACTGTCTTGGCCAAGTCTGCCTTCACAGCCAGTTATTGGGGTAGGGAAGGACTGGGACCCATGACATGTGAAGGTGAGCTGAGACCACTGACATCACTTAAGTGAGCACCCAAGGGCCAATGGTGAGGCCAAAAGCAAGCACAGCAAACTTGAAATGCTCCAGGCCCACGGTGAACTGCAAACAGCTGTGGGGCAGCAGGACAGGATTGATGAAATAAGCATGCTGCAGGTCCAGTACTAACATCCAGTCTCCGGGGTTGAGAACAGACAGGACCTGGGTCAGGGTGAGTATCTTGAGTTTGTCCTTTCTCAGAAAAGCATTGAGAGGGTGAAGATCCACTAGGGGACAGGGACACTTTTCATTGGCACAAGCAGTGTCAATGCCCCAGCCAATTGTGAATTTAGCCCTGTCAAGCCGCATGGCTTGAGAGAGGATAACCTTGGCTTCCTGAGGTACAAGTGGTAAAAACTTGGCCACCAAGTCCCATAAGGCATAGAAGTAGTGGCATGTGGCATTCACAGAACGTAGGGCAGGACTGGTGGATGAGAACACTCTAGAGCCAAAGGTGTTGATCCTGTTCAATTCTCAATCCAGAGGGGCAGATGGGAATGTATTTGGGTTGACTTTACAGGCCAAGGTGCCCGAATGTGCTCCAGAGGGAGTCCGATGTGCAAGTAGGGGCATCATTGCCTCGTTAAACTCTTTAATTTGTAATGGAGCTGCCCTGGGCCCATGAAACTCAGATTAGAGCAGTGTGAGATCAGGAACAGGTTCCGCATAACGGCCACATTAGCAGGTCCTGGAGAACCAATGATGACTCCGTACCATCACTAGTTACTTAAAGGGGGTGGATAGGATCAAGTCCCCCAAGACAAGATGTCTTGTTGAGGAAGCAAGACCTTCTTCCCCATGACTCTGACCAACAAAGGGTTTTTTGGCATAAGGGGATGAACAACTTCAGTTCTCTCTCCAGGATGGCATTTCTGTGCAAAGTGGTGCAGTTGCTGCAGGCCACAAAGTTGTGGAATATCCCTAGGCACCACAGGCAAACGTTGGAATAGGATATAGACATCTATCTGATATTCTCCACAATGCTTAAACCCTGTTGATCTGTTAGGGACATGTCTCTTGCACACTCGCAAACCTTTTTTTTAAATAAAATGAATGGTCTCACAAGACTAGGGATAGCTCCAGACCCGCATCTGTTGGCTCAGAAATGAACTGAGGTCTGTGCGCATGGGTGGCGTCTACATAGACTCATGCATGCCATAGGCACCACCTTAAAGCAAGCGTGGGTACTCCGTCAATGTTTTCTGGATCCAGTGTGATACCTGGGGAATATTCTATGGTGAGGAATCTGTGAAGACTCTAACGGAAACATATGTGCATAACTGTGAATAACAAGAACCGTGTGAGTGATATGAGCCATAAGAGAATGCAACGTGATGCAGGTGATGAGGATTAAAACAAAGATAAGGAAAAAACAGAAACACCTTAAAAAAACAACCACAAATTCATTGATAAAGAGTGAAACAATTTTTAAAAATCCAGTGTTCTCCTAAAATACAGCAACACTTCCGACACAAAAACCTACACAAAACACGATAAACAATACTTCCACTAGCAACCAACCCACACATACTTAAGAAAAGCAACTCCGACATCAAAAAGCACTATTACGTTTCAGAACTGCTGTACCCACAATACCCTTCCCAGAATGCATATTTTCAGAAGCCCTACTAGTAGTCTCCGAAAAGAAAGCCTCCTCAAGAAACAGAATTTTGCTGCAGTCTCAAAGCAGGTACTCTTTTTATAGGGGCACTGTACAAACACAATCGGTTTTAATGCAAAACATGTCAGGACATGAACACCACATCTTAAGCATTAGAGGTAGTTTCTGAGGACACATCAGTCTCATCCATACTACAGGAGTTAAAATCATTTCATACTTAGCTTCCATTTATGATCAAGACGCAAATCCCATTTTGTGTTCAAACAAGATTACAATGTAGGCACAAATTTAGCCAGCACAGAACTTTGCTCACATGTTTTGAAGCGAGAAAAAACCTACTACAAATAAAGTCCGAAAAGAGTGCATAGTTGCACATTGCATATTTGTGATGAGTAGGTTCATGTGCAAAGTGCATGCAATTCTCTATTCCTATGTGTGCACATTTTAGTTGGCTGTCAGTTGTTCAAGTACCAATTTTCACATATCTCACGATTGCAAATGTAAATGTGCACAGTTTCTGCAATTTTTGTAGACTATCAATAATAAGGACCTTAGAAAGTGAGCGTGTTTGTGATTTACTCTTAAAAAAAACGTTTGTTTCTACTCTTCGCGCATACTCACTTTTCGCTTGTAACTTTAGGGTTTTCGTTGCATGGGTTAGTGCTTCATTTATTATGTGGACATATAAAAACTGGAAAGGTGCTGCCACGATCCCTGAAGAATTTGTTTTTGCGGGTGAGCCAAAGCGTTCCATGCAGTGTTGTAATCTCTCTTTGGGCTTCAAACCACGCCCATGTCACGTCAGTTTCTTTCATTGGTTCCTGAGCTTGCCTTTTAAAATCTGCTTGCTTTCATTAGTGAAAGGCATACATAAGTCATGCCTTTTCTGGTGTTTAGCCCTCCTCGACAGCAGCGACCAAGTACTGAAAACATACAAGGCTCCACGTTTTCTGTCCGGTTTCTGGACTACTTTTTCTCTTTTTTTGCAGTGCGATCTTGTTGGGCAGTAGTCGAGCGCTTTGCATGACATCGACCCTGTTACATAGTTAATTGCACTTTTGCCAGTTACATGGATAATTGCACTTTTGTTGATAGGTTTCACTACGAGTGAACTTTTATTTCCCTTTGTGTGTCTGCTTTGCACTGATGGTGCCCATCAGCTCGCTTATGTGAAACTTTTACTTTTCAGTTTATATGGCAAGACAAGTCCAGTTAGTTATGTGAAACTGTTTTATTTTCATTTTCAATTTATGTGGTAAGAAAAGTCCGGTTAGGAGTTGACAATGCTAATTGCTCTAGCTCAAGCAAACGCGAGAATGGTTGCATTGCAAATGCTTGTTAAGAGGTGCTTTTAGAAAGAGGAGTCTTCCTCTGCCAGCTGTGGTTTTTCCCTCTATGAAGCTGCTTGAGGAGCTAAGTTTATCAACCCCACAATAAATCCCCACTGTCTACATGGCTTCTTTCTTTTTAGAAGGACTAAGGGGGCTGACGGACCAGGTCAGTCATCCTCTTCCTCAGGGAAGGTGAAATGGCATTTGCCATATTATTTACCCTGATTGTTGATAGGCCTCGAAATGCTTTGGGGCAAGTCCTACAGAACCACCCGTGTGAATGGAATCCTAGGCATTGTGGGTTCCCAGACTGAAATTCGGAATTTGGGAGGAGCACTGCTGAAATGAGGAGACCTCCAATTTCCAATAGTGCCTATCCTGTGTTTCCAAGTGCCCAGGGGCATGGTTAAGGTCTCTGGACGTTGGCTACATCAGACAACCATTGGCAAAGCCAATAGGTCTCACCTATACAAGAGCTATTGGCTTGGCAATATGTTTTGCCATGTTGTACACCAGTGTGGTGGCTGTTCAGCAAGGCTAAAAGTGGTGTGAATGTATTAGAATGGAGTGGGGGAGTAGTATCATAGAATGGAGTCGGGGTGTATTGTCAGAGTGGATTTGTTAGAGTACAGTATCATAGAGTGGTGTAGGGGGAGTTGAGTGTCAGAGTTAAGTAAAAGGGAGTGGAGTTCAGTGGTTCAGTGGCAGGAAGTGTCAAAGTGCAGTGTCATAGACTGGTGTAGAGTGAAGTGGAGTGGAATAGGGTGGAGTGAGTTGGATTCGATTGAGGTAGTCTGGTGGATTACTTTGGAGTAGGGTGGGGTGGAATAGATTGGGGTAAAGTTGAGTGGATGGGGGTAAAGTGAGGTGGATTGGAGTGAGGTGGACTGAAATGAGGTGAGGTGGATTGGTTTAGGGTGGCTTTGAGTGGGGTATATTAGGTTGGACTAGGATGGGTGGATTGAATTGGAGTGATAGGAGTGGATTGGGCTAGAGTGGGTTGGAGCAGAGTGGGGTGGATTGGATTAGATTGGACTGGAGTGGTGTGGATTGAAATGGGGTAGGCTGCATTGAGGTGGGGTGGATTAGATTAAGTGGGGTGGATCAGACAGGGGTAGGGTGGATTGGAGTTGGGTGGGATGGGGAGGATTGGAGTCAGGTGGGTTTGGGTGTATTGAATTGGGGTGAGTTTGATTGGGGTTGGGTGGACTGGAGTGGTTGGAATAGAGTGGGGTTGAATTATTGAGGTGAGGTGGATTGGATTGGAGTGGTGTTGATTGCAATGGGTTAGGGTGCATTGGGGTGGATTGGATTGGGATGGGGTGGATTAGATTGGGATAGGGTGGATTGGAGTTAGGTGGGGAGTATTGGATTTGGGTGGGTTTGATTGGGGTTGGGTGGATTGGAGTGGGTAGAATGGAGTGGGGTTGCACTGAGGTGGGCTGGATTGGAGTGGGGTGGACTAGAATGGAGTGCGGTGGATTGGATTGGAGTGAGGTGGATTGGATTCAGTGGGTTGGAATGAAATGGGGTGGATTGGATTAGGGTGGGGTGGATTCCAAGGGGTGGGGTAGGGTGGATTGGACTAGATTGGGTGTGGTGGATTGGGGTAGATTGAGGTGGCATGGATTGGAGTGGGATGGATTTTTGGAGTGGGGTGAATTGGATTGGATTTGAATTGGGTGGATTATCGTGGATTGGACTAAAATCAAGTGGATTGGGGTAGATTTGAGTGGGGTGGTGTGAATCGGGGTGGGTTTATCAGATTGGTGTGGGGTGGATTGGAACGGTGTGGGGTAGAATAAAGCAGTTTGCAGTAGGGTGAATTAAGGTGGGCTGGGTTGGACTGATTTGGGTAGGTTAAAGTGAATTGGATTGGAGTGGGATGGATTGGAGCTGTGTGGGTGGATTGGAGTATGATGGATTGGGTTGCAGTGGATTGGATTGGAGGGGGTGTATTAAATTGGAACAATTTGGAATTGATTTGAGTGGGTGGGTTGGATAGGAGTAGATTGGATTTCTGTGGGGTGGATTGGACCGGAGTGGGGTGCACTGGACTGGAGTGGGGTGGATTGTGATGGATGAAATTGGAGTGAGTGGATTGAAGTGGACTGCATTGGTGTGCAGTGGATTTAATTGTTGTGGGGTAGATTGGATTGGGCTGTACTGGATTGGAGTGAGGTGGATTGGAGTGGGGTGAAATGGGATGAGTGGGGTGCAATGGAATGAAGTGGAGTGGATTGGATAGGAGTGATGTGGATTGGATTGGGCTGAGGTGGGGTGGATTGGAGAAGGGTGGACTGGAATCGGGGAAGATTGGAGTAGGCAGATTATTTGGGATTGGAATCAGGTGGTTTGGTTTGGATTGGAGCAGGCAGATTCTTTTGGATTGCAGCGGGGAAGATTGCAGTGGAGAAGATTTTATTGGAATCGGAGTGGGGCAGATTAGAGTGGTGTAGATTGTTTGGGGTTAGAGCAGGATATATTGGAGTGGTGCAGATTATTTGGATTGTTTTGGATTGGGGTGGGGCAGATTGTTTTGGTTTGGAGTGGGGTAGGTTGCTTTGGATTGGAGTGGAGCAGATTGTTCTGGATTGGAGTGGAGCAGATTGTTTTGGATTGGAGTGGGGCAGACTGTTTTGGTTTGGAGTGGGGTGGAGTGGGACAGGTTGTTTTGGATTGGAGTGGGGCAGACTTGTTTGGGTTGGTACAGGGCAGACTTTTTTGGATTTGTGTGGGGCAGATTGTTTTGGACTGTAGTGGGGCAGATTGTTTTGGATTAGAGTAGGCAGATTGTAGTGGGGCAGATTGTTTTGGATTGGAGTGGGGCAGGTTGGAGTGGAGAACATTGTTTTGGATTGGAGTGAGGCAGGTTGAAGTGGAGCAAATTGGTTTGGATTGCATGTGGCAGACTGGAGTGGGCTAGACTGTTTTGGTTTGGAGTAGGACAGATTGTAGTGGGGCAGATTAGAGTGATACAGATTGTTTTGGATTGTAGTGGGGCAGATCGTTTTGGATTGGAGTGGGGTAGATGTTTTTAGATTTGAGTGTGGCAGAAATTTTGTTTTTAGATTGGAGTGGGGAGATTGTTTTAGGCTGAAGTGGGGCAGACTGTTTTAAGTTGGCCTGGGGCAGACTGTTTTGGTTTGGAGTGGGGATGATTGGAGTGGACCAGATTGAAGTGGGGCAGATTGAATTAGATTGGAGTGAAGTGGGGCAGGCTGGAGTGGGTCAGACTGGAGTGGGGCAGATTGTCTGGGATTGGAGAGGGATGGATTGTTTTGGATGGGAGTGGGGCTGATTGGATTGGAGTGAGGCAGATTTGAGTGGGGCAGATTTGAGTGGGACACATTGGAGTGGGGTAGATTGGAGTGGGGCAATTTGTTCTAGATTGGAGTGGGGCAGATTGTTTTGTATTGGAGTGGGGCAGGTTGGAATAAGTCAGACTGTTTCAGATTGGCGTGGTGCAGTCTTGAGTGGGTCAGGTGGTTTTGGATTTGAGTGGGGCATATTGTTTTGGGTTGGTGTGGGCAGACTGTTTGGGACTGGAGTGGGCAGATTGTTTTGGATTAAAATGGAGCAGTTTGATTTAGATTGGAGTGGAGTGGGGACTATTAAAGTAGGGTGCATTGTCCTGGATTGGTGTGGAGCAGATTGGAGTGGGGTAGATTGTTTTGGATTGGAGTGAGGCAGATTGGAGTGGGACAGATTGTTTTGGATTGGAGTGGGGCAGATCGTTTTGGATTGGAGTGGGGTAGATGTTTTTAGATTTGAGTGTGGCAGAAATTTTGTTTTTAGATTGGAGTGGGGGAGATTGTTTTAGGCTGAAGTGGGGCAGACTGTTTTAAGTTGGCCTGGGGCAGACTGTTTTGGTTTGGAGTGGGGATGATTGGAGTGGACCAGATTGAAGTGGGGCAGATTGAATTAGATTGGAGTGAAGTGGGTCAGACTGGAGTGGGGCAGATTGTCTGGGATTGGAGAGGGATGGATTGTTTTGGATGGGAGTGGGGCTGATTGGATTGGAGTGAGGCAGATTTGAGTGGGGCAGATTTGAGTGGGGCAGATTTGAGTGGGACACATTGGAGTGGGGTAGATTGGAGTGGGGTAGATTGGAGTGGGGCAATTTGTTCTAGATTGGAGTGGGGCAGATTGTTTTGTATTGGAGTGGGGCAGGTTGGAATAAGTCAGACTGTTTCAGATTGGTGTGGTGCAGTCTTGAGTGGGTCAGGTGGTTTTGGATTTGAGTGGGGCATATTGTTTTGGGTTGGTGTGGGCAGACTGTTTGGGACTGGAGTGGGACAGATTGGAGTGGGCAGATTGTTTCGGATTAAAATGGAGCAGTTTGATTTAGATTGGAGTGGAGTGGGGACTATTAAAGTAGGGTGCATTGTCCTGGATTGGTGTGGAGCAGATTGGAGTGGGGGAGATTGTTTTGGATTGGAGTGAGGCAGATTGGAGTGGGACAGATTGTTTTGGATTGGAGTGGGGCAGATTGTTTTGGATTGGAGTGGGGCAGATTGTTTTGGATTGGAGTAGGGCAGATTGGAGTGGGGCATACTGTTTTGAATTTAAGTGGGGCAGATTTAAGTGGGGCAATCTGGCGTGGGTCAGATTGTTTTGGATTGGAGTGGGGTAGATTGCTTTTAATTGGAGTGGGGCAGATTGGCGTGAGGCAGATTGTTTTGGATTGAATGGGGCAGACTTGAGTGGGTCCAACCTTTTTTGGATTTGAGTGGAACAGATTGGAGTGGGACAGATTAGAGAGGGGCAGGTTGTTTTGGATTGGAGTGGGACAGGTTGTTTTGGATTGGAGTGGGGCAGACTGGAGGGAAGCAGATTGTTTTGGATTGCATTGGGCAGACTGGAGGGAGCCAGACTGTGTTTAGAGTGGGACAGATTAGAATGGGGCAGGTTGTTTTGGATTGGCGTGGGGCAGATTAGAGTGGGGCAGATTAGAGTGGGGCAGATTGTTCTGGACTGTAGTGAGGCAGATTGGTTTGGATTGGAGTGGGTTAGATGTTTTTAGATTTGAGTGGGGCAGATTTTTTTTTAGGTTGGAGTGAGCAGTTGTTTTAGTTTGGAGTGGAGCAGACAGGAGTGGTGCTGGTTAGTAGGGATTAGACTGGGGCAGATTGAAGTGGTGCAGATTGCTTTGGATTGGAGTAGGGCAGATTGTTTTGGTTTGGAGTGGGGAAGATTGGAGTGGAGCAGATTATTTTGGATTGGAGTGGTGCGGATTGTTTTGGATTGGAGTGTGGCTGCTTGGTTTGGATTGCAGGGGGGGCAGATTGGAGTGGGGCAGTTTGGAGTGGGGCAAATTGTTTTGGATTGGAGTTTGTCAGATTGGAGTGGGACAGATTTGTTTGGATTATAGTGGGGCAGATTGGAGTAGGGCAGATTGTTTTGGATCAGAGTGGGGCAGATTGTTTTGGATCAGAGCGGGGCAGATTGCTTTGGATTGGTGTGGGCAGATTGTTTGGGATTGAAGTAGGGCAGACTAGAGTGGGACAGAATGTTATGGATTGGAGTGGGGCAGATTGATTTGGATAGGAATGGGACCGATTAGAGTGGGGCAGATTGTTTTGAACTGGAGTGTACAAGATTGGAGTGGGACAGATTGTTTTGGATTGAGAGGGGCCGATTGTTTTGGATTGGAGTGGGGCCGATTGGATTGGATTGGAGTGGGGTAGTTTGGAGTGGGAAAATTGTTCTAGATTGGAGTGGGGCAGATTGTTTTGGATTGGAGTGGGACAGATGGTTTTGGACTGGAGTAGATTGTTTTGGATTGGTGTGGGCAGATTGTTTGGGATTGGAGTAGGACAGATTGTTTTGGAATGGAGGGGGGCCGATTGGAGTGGGGCAGATTGTTTTGGATTGGAGTGAGGCAGATTTGATTGGGGTGCATTGTCCTGGATTGGTGTGGGGGAAGATTGGTGAAGGGCACATTGTTTTGGATTGGAGTGGGCAAATTGGAGGGAAGCAAAGTGTTTTGGATTAAAGTGGGGCAGATTGGAGGGAAGCAAAGTGTTTTGGATTAAAGTGTGGCAGATTGTTTTGGATTGGAGTGGGGCAGATTGTTTTGGATTGGGGTTGGGCGAATTGATTTAGAGTGGGCATATTGTTTTGGATTGGCGTGGGGCAGATTGTTTTGGATTGGAGTTGGGCAGATTGGAGTTGGGCAGATTGTTTTGGATTGGAGTTGGGCAGATTGCTTTAGATTGGAGTGGGAAGATTATTTTGGACTGGCGTGGGGCAGATTGGAGTGGGGTAGATTGTTTTGGATTGGAGTTGGGCAGATTGCTTTAGATTGGAGTGAGAAGATTCTTTTGGATTGGCGTGGGGCAGATTGGGTTTGGGCAGATTGCTTTAGAGTGGGCAGATTATTTTGGATTGGCGTGGGACAGATTGTTTGTCATTGGAGTGGGGCAGATTGTTTGCGATAGGAGTGGGACAGATAGGAGTGGGGCAGATTGTTTTGGATTGGAGTTGGGGAGATTGGAGTGGGAAGATTGTTTTGGATTGGAGTTGGGCAGATTGTTTCGGAATAGAGTGGGGCAGATTGGAGAGGGGAAGGTTGCTTTGGATTGCAGTGGGGCAGATTGGAGTGGGGCAGACTGTTTTGGATCGGAGTGTGGCAGATAGTAGTGTGGCAGATTGTTGTGGATTGGAGTGGGGCAGTTTGTTCTGGATTGAAGTGGGGCAGATTGTTTCGAACTGGGGCCGACTGAAGGCAAACAGATTGTTTTGGATTGCAGTGGAGCAGATTGGAGTGGGGTGGACTGTTTTAGATTTGAGAGGGGCAGATTGTTTTGCATTGGAAAGGAGCAGATTGGAGTGAGGCAGATTGTTTGGGATTGCGGTGGGGCAGGTTTCTTTGTATTGGATTGGGGCAGATTGGAATGGGGTGGAGGTCTGAGGATTGTAGTGTAGTGTAGTGTGGTGGATTTGAATGGATTGGCGGATTGTAATGGAGTGCATTGGATTGGAGTGTGGTGTATTTGGGTGTACTGCACCATTATGTGTTAAAGCATAATTTCACAAATTACACATAAGAAAAAAACAATGTCTTTGCAGTATTTAGAACAAGATAATCGTCATTTTTTTAGAACACTGCTCAAGAGCAAAAACAAAACACGAGTGCCAAGTGAGAAAAGAAGACTTGGCAAAATAAAAGAGGTAATAATAGAAAATACAACTTTGTAATTTTTTTTGTCCTGCTGGGTCCTATAAATTAATAAAAAGAAGTACCTTAATCACGTCAGGAGCAGTGGGTGGGCACCAATTAAGTTGAATCAATCAGAGCTTGGTCCCTGCTCCACAGATAGGAACGGAAATTATGTTTGATACGTAGGGACGAATTACGAGGCTTTAAAGAAGAGTGCCAGTAAGCCAATAAATGGTAAACAACTGGCAGGCTCCCATTTCGAATGATTAATCTCTCCCGTAGTGGGCGTTTTTTACATGACACAATGAGACTGCCAGTTTCTGCAATGGCTCCAAACGATGGCATCCAAGCGGTCCTTTGATGAATCTGCTAGGGGATGGTAGGGTCTTGAAGCAGAAAAGGCCTCAGGTCAGCCCCAAATGGAGGCAGCAAAATAGGAAACCTCTGGTGAATGTAACATCCACATCCTCTGCACTTAAAAATTTAATAAGTAAATAAATAAACAAGCAGAACAAGACATTTAGCTCTGTAATGGCTAAAAGACCCATTCAAAGATAGCTGCCACCGTGAAATAGGAAAAGGCGTGCATATTTCAAGAGTATTAGCTGTTAGGAAAGTTTGTTTTCTTTTTTTTTCTAGCAAAATGTTTGCAAGCGGGTACAATAATAGTTCACAATACAATTGAACGTGAAATTGCTTCAGAGAGAGGTTAAGTGAAATGCTATGTTAAAAGGACCAAAGTCATTCTTTCAAATTAAAAGAGCTTTTTGAAACACTGATTGCATGCAACCTTAAGAAGTTTGAGAAGTAGAATTTGTGAATATCTAGCACTTTAGAAGTTTAGAAACAACACAATAAAGTTGAAATACACTTCAGATGACAGTTCAAGGCCTAGTCTAGGTTTTGTATGTTTGAAATGTGAGCCTAACTATAATGCCGACGTAACATTTATTTTTTTAGGTAAATTTCTGTTTTTTGTATTCTGTTTCCTAACTAGAACGTCCCTCTAACCTTTGTTTTTCTCAGTGAATTTCTATGGCTTTCCTAACATTAAGTAATGTTAATTACTTTACCTTAATCCAACCACTGCCGCACACGGCCTTCGGGGCTTGGCCGCTATAAGCAACAAACCCTGCCCCACGCAAAGCCCTTGGCCAACCCCCTATAAGCAACTAACCCTACGCCACACTGCATTTGGCTGTGTGCTGCGGGGCTTGGCTGCATAGCCTGGCTGCAACCTACCCTCTATAACCACCCAACTTAGTGGCACACATGGCCTTTGGCTGTGCGCTGTGGGGGTTGACCTTCTCCCTATTACCACCCAATCCCACTCCACAAAAGAAGTGCTTCTTTGTTAGATGGAGATGTGATCATATTCCTGTGCATCAAGAAAGCATCTCCAAAATCGGTGGTATATGCACACTGGAAGGCTTTTTAGTAAACTATCCATCACCCTGCGAAAAGGACGGGAAACAGTTACATACCACTAATGTATATGGGGTGGGGTCAAATGGGTGGGGCTTCTAGGCCATTTTATATACTTGTAGTTTTTTAAAAAGGAGAACACGATCTCTGGTCTCAGCAGCAAATGCCAACGAAGAACCCATTTGTCGCAGTCACTACATGAGATGTTGTGCTCGAAACAGCAAGGATACAAACACCTCCCCTCAAGGATTGCATGTAACCTTTTAGGTGGAAATGCAGAGAAAACACACTTGCTTTGCCTTGGACGTGCACAAGAATTTAAGTTGATTAGTACTTTACAAAATTGGAGCTTCAACTTGGCCACCTGCTTTGTTTAGATCTACAAGTGCTTCCCATTTAATTTCTGTGAAATGAGCTTAATTCCAGAATTAATCGTGCCCTGCCTATTTATCCAAGAAGAAGCCACTGTTTTGTGTAAAATGTCTACCCAACTGGAGTACTTTCTACTAGCTAATTAGTAAGTGCTCCCTCGTTGGGTAAATGTATAGTGCATCTCCTACACTACTGCTGCGTATAGGACACCAAGATAACGTCTGACTGTAACTTTCCCAATGTGATTGTTCCTCAAGCATCTTCATCAGATGGAACTGTGGGGGGAGGCTCAAGGCCACCACGGTCCCAGACAGCTTCCCGCCTCCTGCGGGAGCCAGCATTATTCCTGCAAGGAGGGAGCTGCTAAGTATGCAGCTCCCTGTGTGCGGGAGAAATATTTCATGTTTCCCTGTCTGCATGTCAGCAGGCAGGGAAAAAGATGAAAACTCCACTCCCAGCAACCAGGAGCAGTTTTCATGCTCCCACTTGCTGGGAGCAGAATTAGTGTTTTATTTTGCTTGGCAAGTGCTGTCACTGTTCCCGCCAAGCAAAAGCAAACAGCTATCTCCTGAGGGTGCCAGCCCTGCAGTTTGACTGTCCCCAGGGCCATTAATGGCTCCAGGAGGAGGGCTGCATGCCCCCCCCTTTAATTGGCATAGGACAGCCCCGGGAAGGTGTTGGTTCCCGTGGCCGTATGTGGCCCAGGAGGAGTGGAGTCGCGTGGCCCAACTCCCAAGTTTTATGATATCTTTGGCCCCATGGAGGTGGTTGTCCCCAGGTCGACGGGAGAGAGGAGGGAGTTTGGCTGTATGGGAGACCCCCATGCATTTTTTCTCCTTTTGCCCCAGGGAGGTGGTGGTCCCCGGAACCCCTATGAGCCCAAAAGGGGAGTTCCGCACAGCCCCCCTCAATATTACTATAAAGCCCGGGGGAAGTGGCTGTCACTGAAGCTCAAATTAGCCCTAGGAGGGGTGGGGGTCCTATGTGCCTTCCTCTATTATATTGTAAGAAGTCTCATGACCCCAGGACCTGGCCCACCCTGGGACTACATTTTAAACAAACAAGGGAGACCTCACTTTTTTTTTGCATTTTTTAAAATGTTTGGTGGATTCACAGCGCCTCTGTGAATTTCGCTGAATCTTTTTTTAAAAAATGCTTTGTTTGCCCTGGCAGGGTCCCCGGGGACCAAAGTACCGAGGCTAGTGGGTTAGGGAATTACTACTCTGCCTCCTTTCCTTTTTTTATTTTTTTTATTTTCTTCAGTTGAGTCCCAAAATAGTTGCCAACCATTCCTGGTTGAAGTGTTGGCAGCCAATCAGATCTCAGCACAATTTGTAAACCAAATCACAAAAAGCACGCTTTTTAACCAAAAACTAGCTTTCTTCCACATTTGGTGTAATTTCATCCAGCAGTTCGGGCTGCAGTCATGTTCAAAATCCCTATGAGAAAATGCATGGGGAAAACATGTTCTGCTCCCACCCCCACCCTCTCGGTTTCTCAGACCCGCATTACAAAAATACCCTGGAACTTTCAAGACAGCAGCTAAACTGACTGTTATTAGTTTTGAATAGTTCGCAAAGATTCTTCAAACTGCGCCAACGTTATTGGCAAAACAAAAAATGCTTTTCCCATGGAAATTAGGTCCTAACTATAACTACCTACTGGTGACCATCAGTAGGTAATATAAGTGTGTGTATATATTCACTTGTTAGACCGGACAGCCTTTGGGTGGTCACCCCTAACTTTTTGCCAGCCTCCCTCCACTTTTGAGATACTGTTTTTGCTGGTTTTTGGACTCTGTGCACTTTACCACTGCTAACCAGGGCTATAGTGCATATGCTCTCTCCTTTTAAACATGGTAACCTTGGATCATACCCAAATGGGCTATTTAATTTACTTATAAATCCCTAGTAGAGTGCACTATATGCACCCAGGGCCTGTAGATTAAAAGCTATGAGTGGGCCTGCAGCACTGATTGTGCTACCCACTTAAGTAGCCCCTTAACCTTGTCTCGGGCCTGCCATTGCAAGGCCTGGGTGTGCAGTTTCACTGCCAATTCGACTTGGCATTTAAAAGTACTTGCCAAGCCTAAAAATCCCTGTTTTCTACATATACGTCACCCCTAAGGTGTGCCCTAGGTAACCCCTAGGGCAGGGTGCTCTGTAGATAAAAGGCAGGACATGTACAGTTGTAGTTTACATGTCCTGGTAGTGTAAAACACCTAAATTCGTTTTTACACTGCTGTGAGGCCTGCTCCCTTCATATGCTAACATTGGGGCTGCCCTCAAATTGTTTGAGTGGTAGCTGCTGATCTGAAAGGAGTAGGAAGGTCATATTTCGTATGGCCAGAATGGAGATACAAAATCCTGCTGACTGGTGAAGTTGGATTTAATATTACTATTTTAGAAATGCCACTTTTAGAAAGTGAGCATTTCTCTGCACTTAAATCTTTCTGTGCCTTACAATCCACGTCTGACTGGGTTTAGTTGACAGCTCCTTGTGTATTTACTCAGACACACTCCAAACACAGGATACTCAGCCTCACTTGCATACATCTGCATTTTGAATGGGTCTTCCTGGGCTGGGAGGGTGGAGGGCCTGCTCTCACAAAGGACTGCCACACCCCCTACTGGGACCCTGGCAGATAGGATTGAACTAAAAGGGGACCTAATGCACTTCTAAGCCACTCTTTGAAGTCTCCCCCACTTCAAAGGCACATTTGGGTATTTAAACAGGGCCTCTGCCCGTGCCAATTCAGACACTTCCTGGAGAAGAAACCTGGAGAAGAAACCTGAACCAGAATCTGCATCCTGCCAAGAAGAACTGCCTGGCTGCCCAAAGGACTCACCTGACTGCTTTATGAGAAGGACTGCTGCCTTGCTGTTGCCTTGCTGTCTTGCTGCTCTCTTGCTGTGCTGCAGAACTGCTCTCCAAGGGCTTGGATAGAGCTTGCCTCCTGTTCCCTGAAGTCTCAGGACCAAAAAGACTTCTCTCCTGCAGCTGAAATCCCCGTGCGGCAGAAATTTGACACACTGCCTGCCAAAAGTGATGCATAGCCTACTCGCAGTTAAAAATTCACCGCACGCCGAGACCGGAACGACTCAGCCTGACTTCGCGACAGAAGATCGACACAGCGCCAGCGACGCGACCGGAACTTCGACGCATGGCCCTACTGGATCGATGCAAGCCGACTCAGAACAACACAGCCCGACTTCCTGAGAGGAAGTGACGCAGCCCCTGCCGTGGGGGAGAAAATTCCACACATCGCCCACCGGAATTGATGCAGTACCTGTGACCGTGCTCCGCAAGCCCAGGATTCCACGCATCGTCCCTGGGGCATCCAAAAACCCTGCAACCCGAAGAGGATCCAAGTCCGCGCACCGGAAATCGATGCAACGTCTTCTCCGCGTGGGAAAAAACGACACAAGTCTTTGTGCGAAGGGGCGAAACCGACGCACACCTACCGTTTTCCACGCATCTCCTCCTCTGCGGTCTCTTGCGTGGATTTTTCAATGCAAACCAGGTACTTTGCCCTGCAAGAGACACTTGTTGTTTCTAGGAGAACGTAAGACACTTCTTATTGCTTTTACAGTAATATTTAAATTCTAAGACATTTTATATCACTTTTCAGTGAAATCCGTACATTTGCTTATTTCATCTTTAATCGTTTTGACCTGCATTTATCCAGATAAATATTATATATTTTTCTAAACACTGTGTGGTGTATTTTTGTGGTGCTATATTGTGTTATTGTATGATTTATTGCACAAACACTTTACACACTGCTTTCTAAATTAAGCCTGACTGCTCAGTGCCAAGTTACCAGAGGGTGGGCACAGGATCATTTGGATTGTGTGTAACTTTCCCTGACTAGAGTGAGGGTCCTTGCTTGAACAGGGGGTAACCTGACTGCCAACCAAAGACCCCATTTCTAACATCACTGAAAAAAAACAAAGATTACAGGGACATTATAGTTAGATTCTTAATTTACTCATACAAAAACATGAGGTAACTATAACTCGTGCCCTCGCCATGCACTAATTACCCCAGATATTACAGGACTCATGAAAACTTCTTTACTGTCATTAAAAATATAAATGAAACATTAGCACTTTAATTATTGAAGGAAAAAAACTGCAGGGCCGGGCACGTTATAGTTACTTCAAAATAGCTATAAGTGTTGAATTTCGATGGTTTTGCGCGAGTAAATTCAGAACCTATCTATAACATTTCTGTAACCTTTGTTTTTTCCAGTGAATTTCTATAGTTTTTTAACGTGAATCAAATGTAATTACTACATGTCATTCCAACCCCAGCTGTGGGTTTGGTCGCAAGACCTGGCCTGCAGCCTGGCCTTGCAGCCAAGCCCTTATAACCAACCAACCCGCACCACCCACACACGGCATTAGGCCATGACCAGCACAGGTTAGCCACAGAGCCTAAATCTCTCAGCGGATCTGTGAGTGGGTGCTTGAGTGTCTGAGTGTGTACGTGAGGGGAGCATGAGTCCCTGAGTGCACGCATGAGTGAATGAATTAGTGTATGAATTAGTTTTTTCTTTCAAGTTTTTTCACATTCGCAAATATTTTGCAAACATTTGCGAATACCACGCATGATACCGCAAAATTATTTTAAACCTATAATTTGCCCCTAAAACACATCTATATCACACCCCTTTGCCACTTTCAATTAGGATTTCCACCCGGGGGACAGTTTCCTGTGAAATAAAATGGCGGCTGCATCTTTGTCAGTGTGCGGTCAGCTAATTACAGCTCTTCTTCTTGCATGTGCATTCGTGAAAATACTTGCAAAGTCGCCGCAGCCATAGAGATCAAAATTTGGATTTCCCTAAATTTTTTCAAAAATTAATGAACAGATTTACACCAAATAAGCAAAAGCACAATCTGAGTACTGAAAGCTAGCTTTCTGATACATTTGATGCAATTCCGTCTAGCGGTTTGGGCTGTAGTCGTGTCTATAAGTCCTATGGGAATTAACATGGAAAACGCAACTGTTTTGACACCCCCTTTTTCTCGGCCCCCACTTGATGGATCACATGCAAACATTCTGTGCGCAACAAGAATCATCGGGGCACTGTTTTTGGAAAGTTTTGTGAAGGTTTGTCAAATGATGCAAAAGAAATAGGCAAGTAAAAAAATACCTTTTCTATGGAAACATGGTCCTAACTATAACTACCTCGTGGCGACCAACAGTAGGTAATATACACATATACACACACACACACACACACACATATAGAATATTAAACCGGTGTCATAATTTGGTGTGGTAAACCATATTTTGCATTAGGAAAACACCCTCTAGTGGGCAGCAGTAAACACACCAGGAGCCAGAGTGGGGCACATATATCTGAAAATAGAGATGCCAAAGGGTACAGTAAGTGGCTATAGAATTTGGAAAATCAGCCTGCCATGTACAGTGTACAACACAAAACTGTCTTACCTGTGTGTCACTGGAAGTACTGTTGAATTATAGTTGTTCTGTTGTCCACATCCTTTTCCTCTGCCGCCTCTTTGTCACTGTCCACAGGCTCCACCGCTGCTACACGACCACCTCCAGCCTCATCCCCCTGCAGAAAAGGCACCTGGCGTCTCAAGGCCAGGTTGTGCAACATGCAACTATGATCTGGCACACCTTCTTGGGTGAGTAGCACAGGGATGCACCTGTCAGATGGAGGTACCGGAATCAGGCCTTCAGCAGGCCAAAGGTGCGCTCAATGAACCTCCTTGTTCGCCAATGTGCCTCATTGTAATGTTTCTCTGCCCTGGTCCTGGCATTCCTCACTGGGGTCAGTAGCGGTGAGAGGTTGGGGTAACCAGAGTCACCTGTACATATCGAGGGATACCTGTTAGCCACACACTCACCCTTAGGGCCAACCCCACACCCATATACCAACAGACACTGGGTGGGGACCATGGGCTCACCTATTAGCCACACTTTGTGCCTCTGGAGTTGAGCCATCACATATGGAATGCTGCTTTTCCTCAAGATAAGGGCATCATGCACAGACCCAGGATACTTTGCATTGACATTGGAGATATACTGGTCCGCCAGGCACACTATCTGAACATTCAGAGAGTGAAAGCTGTTTCGATTTCTCAATACCTGTTCATTTCTCCAGGCGGGTTGTGGGGGAGAGGGGGAGTGGTAGGGGGTTAGGAACAAAGGCAATTTGTATACCATCAATAGCACCAATGATGTTAGGGATATGTCCCAGTGCATAGAAGTCAGCCTTCACTGTGGCCAAATCCTGCACCTGGGGGAATACGATGTAGCTGTGCATGTGTTTCATCGGGGCTGACAACACTCTGGTCAGCACATTTGAGAACATAGGCTGTGACATCCCTGCTGCCATGGCCACTGTTGCTTGGAAGGAGCCACTAGCCAAGAAATGGAGCACTGACAGGACCTGCACAATAGGGGGGATACCAGTGGGGTGGTGGATAGCTGAGATCAGGTCTGGCTCCAATTGGGCACACAGCTCTTGGATTGTGGCCCTATCAAGTCTGTAGGTTAGGATAATGTGCCTGGCCTCCATTGTCACCAGCTCCACCAGGGGTCTGTACACGGGGGAATGTCTCCATCTCTTATTCCTCCTCAGCGGTTGAACTCTAGGGTGAAAAACTGAGCAGATGCTCATATTCAAAGATAGCCTCAGAGCAAAATGCCTTGCATTTTGTGACAGAAACAGTGTGTGAACGTGTAGGTCCGTTGATGTGCCTATGTCTGCTGTGACGCAGTTAGGTGCCATGGCCTGTTCCCCCCTGAAATGGCGGCCGCTTGACCTGTGAGGAGGGACAAGTGGAAATGAGGTAATTCCGCTGACGTGTGCCGTTGCGGGAGGCAGTCGATGACTGCCGTGCAACACCTCATTAGTTATCATTGGGGCCTATAGGTTCCATAAGCCATTGGTGATGTACGCCGGCAGTGGCGGTACACACCGCTGCGGACATGACTGCCATTTTCTATCAATCCACTCACTTGCTACCTGACCTTCAACAGGAGAGGACCTACACTGCAAGTGCTGCTGTGACCTGTGTCTGGAAGTGACCATGGCTCGAGTGCCTGGGGAAAGGGCCCCTGCCTTCACTTCCGAGGAGTTGGAGAGACTAGTGAATGGGGTCCTACCCCAGTACCATTTACTTTATGGTCCTCTAGACCAACAGGTGAGTACACTGTGAGCACGATGCATGGGGCATGAATGTATGGAGTGCTGTGTATGTAAGCCTCGTGTGGGGGGAGGGGGGATGGCTGAGGGGTCCTGGGCAGAGTGCTGCATGTATGATGGGCAATGTCTGGGCATAAGGGGATGGGAGGGATACGGCGGGCCATGAGTGTAACAGGCCGGACGGTATGACTAATACCTTTTCTTATGTATCTTTTTCTGCAGGTCAGAGCCCATCAGAAAATGGGTATTGGCGTGCCATCACCAAGGAGGTGTGGATCCTGGTGGTCTTTGACAGGCGGTCGCAAACGGTGGGAAGACCTGCGCCGCTGGGCAAGGAAGATGGCAGAGGCCCAGCTGGGGATGGCCTCCCAACGAGGAAGGGGTGCCCATCGTACCCTGACCCCACTGATGTTCTGCATCCTGGCGGTGGCCTATCCAAAGTTGGATGGGCGCTTGAAGGCATCACAGCAGCCACAAGGGGGTGAGTACAGTTTCCGAATCATGAAATTGCGCGTGTTGAGGTGTTATCTGGGTGGGGGATGTGGCTCTGTGGGTGCCCCTAGGCCTGGACGAACCTGGCAAGGTAGGTTCCATGATGGGCAGGCTCAGATGCACTCCAACCCCAAAAATGCTAGTGGTAATCTACTACTGGGCAGGGTCCTGTGGGTTTCAGGTGGGCTGCTATTGACATTAGGCATTGTACCCCATGGCCTGTTGACTAGCAGTGTAACTGGTAGTGCATGGCCTAGTGCATTGGGCTGTTCCCTGTGTGTTGTGTACGCTAACTGTGGTGTTGTTGCTGGCATTGACCAAGGGTATCCTCTGTCTCTTCCCCTCCTTTTTGTTTTGTCATCCTGTCCTTGTGTGCATCAGCATCATCTGGTGAAGGAGCAGAGGCACCGGCGACGGAGGGAGCTGCATCCCACATGGCCCATGAGGCCGAATCCACCAACGGTGAGGGCACCAGTGGGATGGAGGGCGGGGGGAGCACCACGGCGGAGACTGAAGGGGACAGTTCAGACAGCGACACCTCCTCCGATGGAAGCTCCCTGGCGGTGGCAGCCACCTCTGTGGCCACCCCAACTACAGGTACAGCCGCCACCCCCATACCAGCACCGCCCTCCCAGCAGCCCCTCAGCATGTTTCTCGTGCCCACTCACCCAGGAAGGTGGGTATCTCCTTCGCCCAATGCACCTCAGGCCCTGCCCCACTCAGCCCTGCTGCCCTCAGTGAGGATGCTATTGACCTCCTGAGATCCATCTCTGTTGAGCAGTCAACCAAACTGAATGCCATCCAGGGGCTGGCAGGGCATTTGCAACAAACAAATGCATTCCTGGAGGGCATTCACTCTGGCGTGGCGGCCCTCACAGAGATCATACCAGGCTCTGGGCAGCTCACTGATGGCAGCCATTGTCCTGGTCTCTAGCCTCCCCCCTCCAACTTCCTCTACCCAGTCCCATTCCCCTCAACCCCAGCCTATCCCAAGCACACCTTCAGACCAGCATGCACCTAAATCAACACAGAGAAGTGGCTCAGGCAAACACATGCACCACACTTCATCCCACAGGCACTCACACAGGCACCATCCAGAAGCAGACACACCAAAATCCACTGCCTCCACTGTGTCCCCCTTGTCGTCATCGTCCACCTCCTTCCCAGTGGCATCTCCACTCACACCTGCATGCACTATATCCTCATCCACTACCTCCATCACCATCACGCCTATCATTACACATCCCTCACTGGCAGTCACCACCCCCACATCCATGCACACGTCCCCTGTGTCTTCTCCCACTGTCTGTTCCCCCTCCTCCCAACGTACACAAACGCAAGCACTCAGCCAACAGCCATCCACCTCACAACAGCATCCACCCCATGCACCTGCACCCAAACACAGCAGACACCTCCGACAAATACTCCCTCTTCCTCCACTCCCAAACCTTCACCCTCTTCCAGCCCCAGTGTCCCTAAAAGGCTTTTCCTCTCCACCCTTGACCTATTCTATACACCCCTTACCACCCGTCCTTCACTTCGGGCCAGGGTGGGCAGAACCCAGGCCAGCAACTCAGCCACCCAGTCCACGGCCATGTAGTTTCTGAAGCGACTGCAGGTGTGAAAGGCTCCAAGGAGATACCCGTCAGCACTGCCAGTGTGCCTGCACCAGCTGCCAAGGGCAAGAAGGTTCCACCAGCTACCAAGGGCAAGGAGGCACCACCAGCTGCCAAGGGCAATGAAAAAGGCACAGATGCCGCAGGCAGGATGGATCTGGTGCCGGAGCAGCATCTGGGCAAATAACACCAGCCATGGCACTTCAGCCGTCCGAGGCTGCGTGGGAACGTCTGGAGCCTCCCCCCACCACTGGCAGCACCGCCACCTGCACCGTCGCCAGCACTGCCACATGCATCGCCACCTGCGCCGCCAGCAGCAGCAGCCCCAGTTGGCAGCCATCCAAGGCTGCAGGGGAAGTGCTGGAGCCTCCCTCCACCACTGGCAGCACTGCCACCTGCACCGCCGACAGCACCGCCACTTGCACCACTGCCAGCAGCAACAGCCCCAGTGGGCAGCCGTCTGAGGCTGCAGGGGAAGGGCTGGAGCCTCCCCCCACCACTGGCAGCACCACCACCTGCACCGCCGCCAGCACCGCCACCTGCACCACTGCCAGCAGCAGCAGCCCCAGTGGGCAGCCGTCCGAGGCTTCAGGGGAAGGGCTGGAGCCTCCACCCACCACTGGCAGCACTGCCGCCAGCCCCGCCACTGCCACCACTGAACAGCTGTAACTGCTGGCGGGCAGTGTGTAGTCATGCCTACATGGGCTGTAGTTCGTCCTGCAACAACTGTAGGTGTGACACCCAGGTGAAAGACTGTGACCTTGCAACATCCAAGATCTGCATCGCTGGACACAAGGCCCCCTCCAGAACCAGTGGAAGAAGGCATCAACTCACCCCCTCTTTGCCAGGAGGAAGCACACTGGGCACAAAGCCCCCTCCAGAACTAGTGGAAGAAGGCATCCACTCACCACATCCTTCCCAGGATGAAGCACAGTGGACACAAAGCCCCCTCCAGAGAGACACTAGCGTTACCATTCATTGCCAGGTGTGGGTACAATTGACTGGGTTCTCAAACAATGTCAAGTCCTCTTCATTGCACATGCCTTTTGATGGGGCCCGCCTATTTTGGGTCAAGGCTGACTCTGCCTTTGAATGTTTAAAGGAGAGTAGGGCTACCGCTCGCTCTTTGGGCCTCTCTGCCCAGCCTCGCCAACTGAATTGTGAGAATGTGGGTTGCTGGTTGACTGTGGTATGAGCCCTGGTCAAGCACCAACCACAATCCTTGTCATGTTGATGGCCAAACCAACTCTATATTGACTTATGCTCAACACTTCAAACAGTAGTATTGTGAAATCACAACACAAAAAGGATTACACAACAAGTTAGAATAATAGAGCAAAATGTAATAAATAAAACAAGACTAGAACACCAGAAATCCAACCAGTAGAACCAGGATACGAATTTTTAAAGAATTTAGTGAAAATGGCACCAAAAAAACACACAAAGTGCCAATTCGGGCTATCTGGTTGCTCTGGACCCTGTCAAAGTCACACTTTCAGGCCAACTACGATGGAGCACAGGTTGGATAGTGACCAGTTTAGGCACGCTAAATATTACCTTCTTGAGTCCATCCTAGAAGTACTGTTCTCATTGGAGAGGGCCATGAGGAGCAGGGAGAGTGACATGGGTGTCTGTCGGCATAGCGCAAAGAGTCGACTGGCGTTGTGGGCATTCATCCCTGGAGCTTTGCGCTGGTGGTCCTCATGAGTGGCAGGTGCCGGGGCACGAAGATTTGAGCTGGCGGACCTTTGCTGTGGAATGTGAAAGGAGCAGTGTGGTCTCATTGCGAACAGGCCCATTCACGGTTGCGAAGAACGCAAAGGCCTGATTTCAGCTCACCGAGGGTCCAGGACTTGAGGGGCACCAGTTGGGGGTAAGGAACACACTGCAGCTGGGTCTAGGGTGTTAATGCAAAATGTTGGGGAGCCTTTTATGTCTCTGAGGCTCAGATCAGGCAGCCAATAGACTAGCCCTTGGAATGACTCTGATTCCCTGGGTTCAAAATGAAGTTGCAGGTCCATTTATTCCTCCCCAGAGGCCAGAAGGTCAGTACAGCAGGGTAGCAGGTCATTTAGAGCACCTGTCTAAGAGTTATTTCAGCAGCACAGCAGTCCTTCTTCCTGGCAGAAAAATAACAGGTCTATAATTACCGTTACAAGTTAGTGTTTGAGGTCCAATATTTCTACACAGTTGTGCCTTTGAACTGAGGAGAAGCTTCTAGAGGCATGCCTTTGAAGTGCAAAGATGCCCTGCCTTCCTGGCCCTGGTTCCAGACTCCACAAAAAGGGATGCATCCCCCCTGTAGTTAGACAGGGCACAGTCTTTTCAAGTGAAAGTGGGGCTGGGCCCAGCTCCTCCCTCCCATGCTGCCAGTGATACCTAAGCTCACCATTGTGTGAGTCTGTCTAGGAGGAATACGCAAAACCTGTCAACTATGCACAGTGATGTAACCCAGAGACAAGCTGCAGGCACCAAATTGCTAAAGCAAGAAATTGCCAACATTCTAAAAGTGTTTTTTCAAAATTCTAATTTAAATCTCACTTCACTATAAGGTAGGATTTTTAATTGTGATTCAAATGACACCAAACATGAGCTGGTCACCTATTGCCATTTGGAAATTGCACTTATGAAATTTAATAAGATAACTCCTTTGTTATCCTGTGGTAGGGATAGGCCTTGCAGTCGTGAACAACACATTGATGAGCTTTTCACTACTAGGACATGTAAAACTTAAAACAATATGCCCTACGTTTTAAATACATTGCACCCTGCTCTCTGGGTAGCCCGTGACCTATCCTGGTGATTTATATGCATTAAAAGGAAGGTTCGGGCCTGGTAAAAGGATTACTTTGCAAGATCTAAGTGGCAGTTTAAAACTGCATACACACAGGTTGCAGTAGCAGTCCTGAAGCATGTTTAAAGTGCTACCTAAGTGAGTGGCACAATCAGTGCTGCAGGCCCATTAGTAGCATTTAATGTACAGGCCTTTGCCCAGATAGGTCCACTTGACTGCCACTTTACTAGGGTCTTACAAGTAAATTAAATATGCCATTCGGGTATATACCAATTTTACAATTTTTTAGGTGAGAGAGTAGAAGCAGTTTAGTGCTCGTTAGCAGTGGTAATACCGCTGTTCCTTTTGTGGCTTTGGTCAAAGCATCCCTTACCACCAGCCTGTCCTGCCCCAGCAGGAATTCCAGGGAGAGGCCTAAGTGCTCATTGCCCTCCACAGACAAGGTCAGTGTGTCACTCAGTCTACCCACCCCCCAACCCCACAGCCTCACCTGCGAAACTTCTGCAGTGTACCTGTAAGGAAATGCCTCCTTGGCATGGTTACCTCCTGACTTTTTGCCTTTGCTGATGCTATGTTTTGAATTGAAAGTGTGCTGAGGCCTGCTAACCAGGCCCCAGCACCAGTGTTCTTTCCCTAACCTGTACTTTTGATTCAACAATTGGCACACCCTGGCATCCAGGTAAGTCCCTTGTAACTGGTACCCCTGGTACCAAGGGCCCTGATGCCAGGGAAGGTCTCTAAGGGCTGCAGCATATCTTATGCCACCCTGGGGACCCCTCACTCAGCACAGACACACTGCTTGCCAGCTTGTGTGTGCTGGTGAGAACAAAACGAGTAAGTCGACATGGCACTCCCCTCAGGGTGCCATGCCAACCTCACACTGCCTATGCAGTATAGATAAGTCACCCCTCTAGTAGGCCTTACAGCCCTAAGGCAGGGTGCACTATACCATAGGTGAGGGCACCAGTGCATGAGTACTGTGCCCCTACAGTGTCTAAGCCAAACCTTAGACATTGTAAGTGCAGGATAGCCATAGGAGTATATGGTCTTGGAGTCTGTCAAACACGGACTCCACAGCACCATAATGGCTACACTGAAAACTGGGAAGTTTGGTATCAAACTTCTCAGCACAATAAATGCACACTGATGCCAGTGTACATTTTATTGTGAAATACACCCCAGAGTGCACCTTAGAGGTGCCCCCTGAAACCTTAACCGACTATCTGTGTAGGCTGACTGGTTCCAGCAGCCTGCCACAACTGAGACATGTTGCTGGCCCCATGGGGAGAGTGCCTTTGTCACTCTGAGGCCAGTAACAAAGCCTGCACTGGGTGGAGATGCTAACACCTCCCCCAGGCAGGAGCTGTAACACCTGGCGGTGAGCCTCAAGGGCTCACCCCTTTGTTCCAGCACCGCAGGACACTCCAGCTAGTGGAGTTGCCCGCCCCCTCCGGCCACTGCCCCCACTTTTGGTGGCAAGGCCGGAGGAAATAATGAGAATAACAAGGAGGAGTCACTGGCCAGTCAGGACAGCCCCTAAGGTGTCCTGAGCTGAAGTGACTAACTTTTAGAAATCCTCCATCTTGCAGATGGAGGATTCCTCCAATAGGGATAGGAATGTGACCCCCTCCCCTTGGGAGGAGGCACAAAGAGGGTGTACCCACCCTCAGGGCTAGTAGCCATCGGCTACTAACCCCCCAGACCTAAACACGCCATTAAATTTAGTATTTAAGGGCTTCCCTGAACCTAAAGATTTAGATTCCTGAAACCACAAGAAGAAGAGGACTGCTGAGCTGAAAGACCCCTGCAGAAGAAGAAAAGAAGACACCAACTGCTTTGGCCCCAGACCTACCGGCCTGTCTCCTGCCTTCTAAAGAAACCTGCTCCAGCGACGCTTTCCCCAGGACCAGCGACCTCTGAATCCTCAGAGGACTGCCCTGCTTCAAGAAAGACAAGAAACTCCCGAGGACAGCGGACCTGCTCCAAAAAGACTGCAACTTTTTTACAGAGGAGCAGATTTAAAAGACCCCTGCAATCCCCGCAAGAAGCGTGAGACTTGACACACTGCACCCGGCGACCCCGACTCGACTGGTGGAGAAACAACACCTCAGGGAGGACCCTCCGGCGACTCCGAGACTGTGAGTAACCAAAGTTGTCCCCCCTGATCCCCCACAGCGACGCCTGCAGAGGGAATCCCCAGGCTCCCCCTGACCGCGACTGCCTGACTCTAAAATCCCGACGGCTGGAAAAGACCCTGCACCCGCAGCCCCCAGCACCCGAAGGATCGGAACTTCAGTGCAGGAGTGACCCCCAGGGGGCCCTCTCCCTTGCCCAGGTGGTGGCTACCCCGAGGAGCCCCCCCCTTGCCTGCCTGCACCGCTGAAGAGACCCCTTGGTCTCCCATTGACTCCCATTGGAAACCCGACACTTGTTTGCACACTGCACCAAGCCGCCCTGCGCTGCTGAGGGTGTACTTTCTGTGTGGACTTGTGTCCCCCCCGGTGCCCTACAAAACCCCCCTGGTCTGCCCTCCGAAGACGCGGGTACTTACCTGCTGGCAGACTGGAACCGGGGCACCCCCTTCTCTCCATTGAAGCCTATGCGTTTTGGGCACCACTTTGAACTCTGCACCTGACCGGCCCTGAGCTGCTGGTGTGGTGACTTTGGGGTTGCTCTGAACCCCCAACGGTGGGCTACCTTGGACCCCAATCTTAACCCCGTAGGTGGTTTACTTACCTGCAAAAACTAACATTACTTTACCTCCCCCAGGAACTGTGAAAATTGCACTGTGTCCACTTTTAAAACAGCTTATTGTGTTTTATGTAAAAGGTATATATGCTACCGTGATTATTCAAAGTTCCTAAAGTACTTACCTGCAATACCTTTCAAATGAGATATTACATGTAGGTACTTTAGGAACTTTGAATAATCACAGTAGCATATATACTTTTTACAGTACCCTTACTGGGTCACAGCCCCCCATTGGAAGGCAGAATCCACCGATTCAATCTGGGCTAGCAAGCAATCACATTAGCGATGTGGGTCCTGCAGACTGTCTGCAAGGTTATGCCTTACCCTTCCTTTCTTCCCTATCACACTTTCCACCATCTACCCAGCAACTGATGAAGGACCATCTCTTCATTTTGCGGCACGAGATGCAAGCCCATTTGGCCAAAGGGGCTGTCAAGAGGTGTAGGAAAGTAGCCTCTTTCTTGCAATGTGTACCCCCTTTTTCTGCCTGATGTCAATGTGTTTGACTGTATTCACTGGGATTCTGCTAACCAGGACCCGACTGATTATGCTCTCTCTCCCAAAACTCTGTATTTCATCTACAATTGGCACACTGGTGCCCCATTAGAAGTCCCTAGTATAGGGTACCTTGGTACCTAGGGCATTGGGGTCCAGGGGATCCCTATTGTTTGCAGCATATATTTTGCCACCCATAGGGAGCCCAAGCAAAGGGGTCTGCAGGACTGCCATTGTAGCCAGCGTGAAAAGGTGCAAGCACCCTTTCACTGCCACTTTTCACTGCACCAGGTCACTTATAAGTCACTCCTACGGCAGGCCTTGCAGCCCAGAGGGCAGGGTGCAAAGTACCTGTATGTGAGAAAATAAATCAATACCTATGTCCAGCTACATAATGG
This sequence comes from Pleurodeles waltl, assembly GCF_031143425.1. Classification (NCBI taxonomy): domain Eukaryota; kingdom Metazoa; phylum Chordata; class Amphibia; order Caudata; family Salamandridae; genus Pleurodeles; species Pleurodeles waltl. Next base: position 601,275,902 of record NC_090438.1, read on the forward strand.
CAATTCTGAACATAGGCATGTTTGGTATCATTGGTTGTATTGTCCCATGCACTCTGGGGGCTCCTTAGAGGACCCCCAGTATTGCCATCACAGCCTTCTGAGGGGTTCTAGGCAGCCCAAGCTGCTGCCACCTCCCAAACAGGTTTTTGCACTCTTGCTGCGTGAGAAGCTCAAGCCCAGGAAGGCAGAACAAAGGATGTCCTTTGGGAGAGGGGTGTTACACCCTTTCACTTTGAAAATAGGTGTGGGAGGGTTAGCCTCCCCAGGCCACTAACAATGCTTTGAAGGGCAGATTTGGTGCTCTCCTTGGATAAACAAGTCTACACAGGTTCGGAGACCCCCAGTCCCTGTTCTGATGCGAAACTGGACAAAGGAAAGGGGAGTGACCACTCCCCTGTCCATCATCACCCCAGGGGTGGTGCTCAGAGCTCTTCCAGAGGGTCACTCGGGTTTGCCATCTTGGATTCAAGTTTGGCAGGGAACTCTGGGAGCATAAAGGGGACAGTGCCAGCAGGTGACATCCAAGCCCATTCCTGATAGGTGGTCACACAGCTAGGTGACCAATCCCCCCTTTCAGGGCTACTTCGGGTCTCCCTCTTGGGTGGTTACTCAGATTCGGATTGCAAGACTCCAGCAGGATTTCTCTGCAACCTCCACTTCGACTTCTGCCTGAAGAAACTACATCTGAATGCTCCAGGACCGGACAAGCTGCAACAAAGAAGCAAGATGTCTCCTGCAACATTGTATCGACAGCTCCTTCCAGCAACTGCAACACTTCCCCGGTTGTGCATCCTCTGAGGACAGCCCATCTTCAGCCTGAATCAGTAGGAATCTCCCTTGAAGTGAAGGAGTCACTCCCCTGCTTCTGCAGGCACCAACTGCAATGATGACCGGCTGCGTGGATCCCCTCTCCTGCTGAGTTGCGTGGATCCTGCATCACGGCTGGTGGACTGAAGTGGTCCCGATGGTCCTCTCTTTCAGCAATCCAACTTGGGTGGAGGTAAGCCCTTGCCTACCCAACCACAACAGTACCTTCATGCACAGCGTCCTTTGCAGCTGCCAAGGCTTGTTGGCATCCTTTCCAAGAGAACTTAAGGCACCTTGAAGCTCCAGCCCCCAGCACTCCATCCTGCGACGCACAGCTTCCTGAGTGGTTCTCCGGCGGCATGGGAGCATTTTTCGTAGTACTGCGTGGGTGTCTTCCTCAACTTTCGTGTCCCCATCCTGTGGGACTCCTGTGGGTGCTGTCTGGTCTTCTGTGTTGCTGAGGGCCCCTCTGACTCCTCCTCCTAGGTAGTGTCCACTTTGACCCCTGCAGCTCCACTTTCTGCTAACCATAAGATTTGTGTGTGCCAAGGCTTGTTGGCGGAATCTGAAGACAGAAACCCAACGGCAATCCTCCTTCCAACGTGGGACATCACATGCATCCTCCAGGAACTCAGCTTTGTCTTCTTGGGTGCAGTGCTGACTCTCCTTCACAGTCGACTCACCTCTTGCACCTTCAGTCTGGTGGGTAGGGTCCCCTCTCCTTCCTGGGCTCTGCTGTCCTTCTTGGACTTCGTCCTTTTCTTCCTTAGGTCCTCTTGTCCAGGAATCCACTGTTGGTGCCTTGCAGTCTCTTCTGGATTTTGCGTTATTCTTCTTTTCTTCTAAGTGGGTGTTCTGGGGAATTTACAGTGATTTACTCCTGCTTTCCTTGTCGCTGGGGTGGATGGTGGTACTTACCTCTGGGCTTTCCTAGTACTCCCATTTCCCCTCTACACAGTCCACTTACCTAGGTGGGGGACAGACTTTTGCATTCCATTTTTTTAAATCTATGGTTTGTGCTCCCCCTAGGGCTATGTCTCTCTATTGTGATTTTCACTAATTGCACTGTTTTCTGTTTTTATGCCTATTTCTGCATACTAGTGTATATAATTAATGTATTACTTCCCTCCTAAGGGAGTATAGCCTCTCTGGTGTTTTTGGTATTTGTGTCACCAAAATAAAGTACCATTATTTTTGTAACACTTAGGCCCTCATTACAACCCTGGCGGTCGGTGATAAAGCAGCAGTAATAACGCCAACAGGCCGGCGGTAAAAAAAAAAAAATGAAATGTTGACCACGGCGGAAACCGCCGACACAGACAGCCACTTTAACACACCGACTGCCATGGTGGTAGCAACAAGCACCGGGCCGGTAACCGCCAACAGCCAGGCGGAAGACAATGTACCGCCCACACTATTATGACACACCTATCCGCCACCTTTTCCAGGGTGGTACCAACGCCATCAAAAGTACGGTGGAAACAGAACACAGAAGGGAAACGACTCACCTCTTGACACTCAAGGAAGAACCACGACGCCATGGACCCGAACTGCAGATCTTCCCCATGCTGGTATAGCTCCTCCTACACCAGGAACATAAACGGCAGCGAAGACAACCACAGTGAGTACCGCACCTAGAACACAAAGGGAGGGGGGGAGGAAAAAGAGAGTGACACACACACACGCAACACCCCCACCCCCACACCCACCCCCAACAACATACACCCAAACAGATGCAACAACATTACAAATCCACCCCGTTCCCCTCAGGAATAACACAAGGACAAAAGGAAGCGAGTAAAGTCAGTGTATTAAAAAAAAGTTCAATAAATACGTCCTCAAAGCACAAAACAGTACCTACAATACATACAAATGGAGGGACAATGCCCAGTCCAAAATGTCCGTGGCCCACAGAGCCATAACACATAGGCAAAGGCCACACTTGACTCCTGCCTCAATACGGAGAGAACACTGCTGGAGCATCAGGTCGAAAATACACATGCACCTCAGGGTGAAGGGGAGGTGGGCACCTCAGCCGGAAGATGGTAAAACGCCACTGCTCCTGGAGGGGGCTACATGCCCTCTGCGATGCCCTGGGGAGTGCAAAGCCACAGTCTCTATAGTGGGTTGTCTGCCCACTGCTTGGTCCTGGGGAGTGCAAAGTCACCGTCTCTCTAGTGGGTGGTCTGTCCACTGCGTGGTCCTGGGGAGTGCAAAACGACAGTCTCTCTAGTGGGAGAGATCTGTCCTGGGGAGTGCAAAGCCACAGTCTCTCTAGTGGGAGTGATCAACGGAGTCGGTGGTGTCTAAGCCACAATGAATCATGAACTTGGCCGTATCACAACCATCTTGAATTGCCTGCAAAACAACAGGACAAATGTCTTATGGTACACCAGGGAGGACCTGTATCACCAAGCCCCAGAGAGCATGCGTGTAACAGTCCAACAAACAAGAGGCTTGATTTATTGCAGGGCCAAAGTGGCTGAAGGGAAGAAGCACTTCCCAAGAGTCTCCACTCCCTCTCATTCACTGTCGGGGGAGTGGTGGGAAAATTAATGGGTCTGGTCACATGGAGCAGAACGATGATTTGTATGCTAACTGACAGGGCCTGTACAAGGCTTTGACCAAGCCCCTATTATGGTATCTGTCAGGACTGCATTGAAAGGGAGGATGGGCTCAGAAGCAGTATGGTCCAGTTGGTGGACCTCAGTCAATTTGTTTGTTTTTAGCTCCATTGTGCGGGAGCTGGAGGTCAAGGACTTCACCTGCCCTACACATAACCATAGTGTAGGAGGGGGATTCCTCTAGGGCATGAGGGAAAAAAAAGGGCTGACTCTGGGGGGGCTATAAAGCTACTAGTGTCCTGCAAGACCTCATACCATTTGTGTAGCGTATAGGACTGAGCCAAATCATCACCCTGATCAAAGTCATTATTGGAGTCGGTCCCAAAAAGGGAATGTAAAGAAAGCCGTCTGCCTTGTGGTAATGTGTATGCATAAATGGGTGCGTCAGTTGGATCTGGGAGAGACGTTGGTCGAAGTCGGACTGTTAACACTGCATCAAAGATGACAAATGGGGGCCACCTTTTCAGGCTGCAAGGTCGGCACTGGCGTTGATGTAGTTAGGCCTAGTGTATTTTTGGGCACAGGGTGGGGTGGGGGGCTTGGAGCCATCAGAATTGGAGCCAAGGCCAGATGTGGCATGGAGGGTTGAGCCGGCAATGAGGGCAAACCCACCACCAGTAGTCCAGATGTGAGGCCTCTCTACCGCTTGGGGCCCGAAGGACCACCAGAGAGAGACATTAGAGATACAAAGAGCGCGAGAATAGCTGCACGGAACTCTTCAATCTGTGGTATGGCTGAAGGCCCAGAAACTCAGCCTTTGCTGAAGTCAGCTCTGGAATAATCTTTGAGGTTAACCGATTTTGAAAGCGGGAGCGAGACTGTTGGCGATGATAAACAGTCTTAAGGATCAGCAGTCTCAAAGAGCAACTGTGCATGGGTTCAAAAGGTGTGCACATTTACAATGTAAGGAACAAAAAAAAGCTCCCACAGCTGCAAAATAAGAGGAGCAAGAGAAAACCATAATTAGGTCCTTTCAAAAACTCATCACCACAGGTGATTTGAACATAGAGCTGATGAGGCAGACATGGAAAGGTCAAATGGGCTCACGAGTAGCTTTTAATGATGGCCATGGGAAAGCCTTGCTGAGTCAGACAGAACAAGCAGGAGTACAGCAGAAAAGTTTGTCTGAAGCAGATTAACCAGCCACACATTTTGCCCCATGGCCAGGTAAGGCTGAATTTGGAATAGGGCTGAATTGCCAAAATTACATCAACGTCTTCCGCTGGTAGGGTAAAGCCCATCTGCTAGTTCCACTCAGTCTCCAACCACAGATTTGTAGGCTCTGGAGATTCTGGTGCATAACCCTGCACTTCCGTTTGAACACCAGGTCCACCCAAAGAGACAGATAAAGGGAGCGGAGTGCAGATGCTCAGACTCAGCAGGTCAGAGTATCAGACTCTGAGTCAAGTATGGAGCTTTCAGGAGAAGCTAAACTTGTCTCCTCCTAACCATCTTCAGATCTCAGAGAAACAGTGGCAGAGGTGGAAATCTACAAAGAGACCTAAGTCCAAAAGAAGGCTCAGGGCTTACAGTCCAGGACACAAAAGTCTCTACATTAAGCATGCTTACCAGTACAAAAAAGATTTACCCAAGACATGCTCCAAAGGGCAGAGATGCCTTAAACTACCCTCAGATGCAGTTGTAATCATCAACTTTACACCTGCTGCTCTTGTCTGCCCTGGGAGACTGTCAGATGTCGACAGTCAGGGACATTTCCTGATGGTCCTGCCAACTCTCAGGTCATGACTCCTGGAACAACATGCGTGATGCCACACCAATAGCTTGTTGCAGTATCACAAAGTGGTCTCCTTGTCCCATCACAACCTGACCAAGACTGCAGGTGATGGAAGGCAGGAAGGCGTTTAGGGCCTGTCCGCTGACAAGCAGCTCCAGATTACTGTGATGCCTCTACTTCACACTAGACCCAAGACCTTCATCTCATACAGGTGGCTTATAGTCTGCCACAACTCAGGTTGGCATCCTTCATCCACAAATGAAGGCCCCAGGCTGCCTTGCCCAAAACATGTATGTTGTCCGAGAGAGACCACAAGTGCCGAGCCTTTTGAAGGTTTTACTGCTGAGAAGTATCTGCCAATGGGCAGGAGGCATCACCAGGGTGTATGAGGCCAGGAGACTATAAAGCCTCAGAACCGTCCTGGCTGCAAACCAAAAACGAGTCTGAAACCTAAATATCCCAGATTAACTGAACCGTCCTGGCTGCAAACCATAAACGAGTCTGAAACCTAAATATCCCAGATTAACTGTAGGGATGGAAAGATCTTCAAAGTGAACGTGTTCAAAACGGTCTCTATTAAAGAAATCCTCTGCCTGAAGGTAGGATTTTCGGCTCATTGACAGAGAACTCCAGAGAAGACAACAGTGGCCGTGTCATCTGCATCTGGTCCAGACTGACTGTGGTGAGCCTGCCTACAATAGCAAATCATCAAGGTTCTGTAACAGTTGAACTCTTGACCTGTGAAGATGAGATGCAACCACCTTTATCACTTTCTTTAACACCCGAGGTCCCATGGTGAGGCCTAAAGGTAGGATAATGATCTGGAAGTGTTATAACCTTACAAAGAAGCAGAGGAAATGCCTGTGGTACTGCAGGAAACGCACATTGTTGTACATGTCCTGCGGACACAATCCAAACTACTGCGTGTAGAGCAGAAAGCAAAAAGAGCCAAGATTGGTGACAGCCTGCAGTCCTTTTTGGACAACAGAAAGTACCTGGAGAAGAATCCGCCTTGGGAACTCTCTCACTGGAATCAGTAAATACTGAAGAAAGTTTTTGGTGCAGAGCTCCAAATCTGCATAAAAATGTGCAAAAAAAGCAAGTGACATCAGTGAGCATCAGTGGCACTTATACATGGCTCAGGCTCAAATACATCACTTCTGGAGATGTAGTGAGCCCACTGTGGAGTCCAAAAGTGCCACTTACTGGAAGGTCAGAAATGTAATAGGAAATATTTATAGATGTTAACAGATCAAGGCACGGTGGCACGTTGTCGTTAAAAGCATCCATCCGAAATTAAATGTTTTTGTGGGACTGAGGGCCTAACTCAGAGTTTGGCAGAGAGGATTACTCTGTCACAAACGTGACGGATATCCCGCCCCCAATATTACAATTCCATTGTAACCTATGGAACTTGTAATACGGCTGACAGGATATCCGTCACATTTGTGATGAGTAACACCTTCGCCAAACTCTAAATCAGGCCCTAAGCATGTATATGAAGACAAAGTATTGTATGATAGCATGGCAAAAGTAGCAGGAGCTACACTATCCGCAATTTGTGATATTCTGAAATTCATAATGCATATTTACATTTAATATTTTGTTACAATGTTTGGCATAAATTACCGTATTGTATGATGTGGTGTAATGGCAATAAGTTATTAATACAGAGTATGCACATGTTAGTATATTACAATATTTTTTGTTTATGATGTTGCCCTTTTACATTGATTAGTGTCTTTGAAATTATTTTCCGTTACTCTGTAACCAGTCTTGTTGACATTTTAGAAACTTCTTTTTACTAAATTAGTATCACAATGTTTACAGTTGATGATGGCATAGAAGTTATGGAACATTTTGACTCTTACAATTGCAGAGAGTGTTATGATATTAGTTTATTTCTCATTAGGTTGTATGATATTTGGACTCCATGTATGTATAATTAAAATGAATGTTTTTTATGATTATATTGTCTACTTTGCCAAGCTGTGTTCGGAATTATGCTTGACATTGCTACCACAGTATGCTAGATGTGGGAGTTTAGAGTGGTTTAGAATGGAGGGGTTAGAGATGATGCTAAGGTTGCGCTTTAACTTTTCAATTACCCATTTATTTTAGTTTTTGTGTTAAAGTCACTATCAATGTTTTACTCAAACTTAACTGTCATTGTTTCATTGTAACTTTAAATTAATGATTCAAGTTTTCTTAACATTTAATATTTTATGCATATGTATTCTTACTTTCTGTGGTTGAAATAAATTTATGTGTAAAAAGTAAACAATGGTTCATATTTTAAACTAAATGAAAATCATTAAATTAACCTCTCCAATGTGTTATCGGTATCCTCTTAATACTTACACACTACTCAATTTAAATTGTAATTAATCACATGGTCATACAGGGGGGAAAAAGACATTCTCCAAAAATAAAAAAGTGCAATACCACACATAACGACATGCAAAGGAGGTAAATAACATAGTAGTGAGTGCATTGAAATAACTGAATGAAGTATACTTTTGTTAAGTAAATGTTTTGTTGGAGATTTGTTTCCCTTCTTATTCTGTCCTCTTTTCTAAAGTTATTCAGTATTGTTTTTTTTCCAAATATTGTACCCTGCAGTTATAGCCATTCTTGAAATTAACACAGGATTTTAAATTTTGATTAATTTTGAGATAGCTTCCTCAGTACACTTGAAATCATTTCTTTTTACTGTAATGTTGTACTAAATCTTTAGCAGTCAAGTAGCAGAAGGAAAGCATTTTCAAGACTCTTTGAAGGTTTTCTGACACAATACTATCACTCATTTAAAAAATATATTTGCCTTCTCATCCACAGTGCTGTTCAGAGTAACTTTACTCTTCAACATGCTATATTATTGTGTTAGGGATTTGTACTTTCTTTCTCATGGAAAAAAATCAAAATGTAAAAGTTTTTATAAAATAATAATGTATTTTAGTGCTAATAAATCACAGGGCTTGCAGGAAAGTACTGTTACACTATTTTCAGAAGGTCCTCTACTTTTGCGGATAACTGTCGTCTTGACTTGAATTGTATGTTAACTTTCTGATCCCAATTGATTAGGTGGCTGTAACTGACAAATCGTTTGGTGATGTTTTCTGTATAATTGTGTTTAAAAGACTAGTGTGCAGTTTTCCAGCAGCAGCTTTCATTAATATGTATTATGCTCTTGATGTAAACATCAAAATACAGCCCTTAAAAATGCAATACATATTTTTTGCGTGTTGTATTTGAATCATATATTTGTAGCACTAATGTTGACAAATCTATTCGTGAATAAGACATAATCGGCGTTTCACCTTCTCTACTTCTGAGAATATTGAGGTAACTTCACTAGGTTTTCTACATTCATTATCACAGATTTTTCATCTACATTGGTCATTTAAAAAAAAAGACACGTTAATGCATTATCTGTACAGCAGTTAGAACAAGTTTTAGTTTCAAAAGCAATTAAGCAATGGGCTACTTTTGCAGCTAATTGAATCTATTTTTCTAGTATATTGCTACTCCAATTGTTTTTGACAATTTCCTTTTCAGATAACATAAATGGATTATATTCTTTTAGACAGCAAACATCTTTATTGTTGGTTTCATCAAAATCCAGATGAAATAAAGCAATTACAATTGAGGATATAGTATCTAAGTAATTACGCATTCTCCTACAACCAAGTTTACATTTTATTTAGCAAATGGAAATAAATATCATTATGCTTTAAACTTCAGAAAAAACATTAAGCGAAACACACAATTATACAGGCCTCTGAAACACAAACTATAATAAACTACGTAATAAACCACACTCAAAAACTTGCCAATCCACAAGGAGGCTCTTTCACCTAGAAAACAAGTCTATTGTTTGCCAAGGAAATGCTTGATTTACAGTTACCTATTGTGTTGGATAAAGGACCTAGTTCAGGTATATGGACGTTATTGTTACTGCCACAACAAGAGAATCAAACAAGGAGATACAAAAAAGAATATCTTTCAATTGTTTAATGTAACTGATTATTTTATTTTTAAAACAGTCTAGTTACAAACATACATGTTACTCAGTTCAGAACTGAAGGTAAAATAAAAAACAATCATGTATCAAACACCCATTATATTACAACTTACTTTGAAGAGCCTTTAAAAAAAAAATATAGCCCTTTGATTCTCCCTGGCAGCTCACAAAAAATAAGTGCACAGTGTAACTGCAGAAAGTCTCACAGACAAAGGGTTAGGCATTAAAAATCTTCCCAACTGTTTTGTGTATTGCTTTCTAAAATGCAAATTATGTTCAAAACATACATATATATATTTCCTTTTTTTTTTTTTAATATATATATATTTTTTTTACAATTCAGATAGCCTTCTCTCTACCACAAAGCCAATACAAAATGCAGATGAAGATTTTGAAATGCCAGGAGAAAGCAGACTTAAAACTGAAGTTACAATACTTTGCAGGTTTAAATACAGTTTCTCTATGACAAAATATTTAACACTGTATTTAGATTTTGTATGGTATGAATTTGAAATTATACCAGACTCTGTAAATGCATGTGATATGGAGAAATGCTAATAGAATATAGAGTGTACCCTCACAACGCTTCAAAATAAAAAACAGGCATTATACGGCCTACTAATCAATGGTTTTAGGCAGAAAGTGGCACGCTTCTCAGCTAACTAATCCCCCTCCACTTACAGGAGGAGCTTCAGGTGGAAGACCAATAAAATACACTCAAAGCAAATCAAAAGTAAACAAAAATCAATCAATATATGCAAGCATGAGAAAAACTGCATCAAACACCTTATAAGCATAATTCAGGAATGACAGAAACAAATATAGGTCCAATTTATGAGAATATAATGTGTTTTAAGGAATTTAAATATAATTTTTTGCATTTTATACATTTTCACTAATGGTTTGTGTTACAGCGTGGTTATGCTGGGAAAGTGATTTTGTGTGTGTACATATAAGACTGTGGCAATGCATGAGCAATTGTGTTTGTGTGTTTTAAACATTGTATACAATCATTAACAACTGGGTGGCTGAAGATTTTGAATTAAGTACAAATATCGAATAGAAGTAGTGGCTAGAGAAACAAAGGAGAAATGAAAAGAAATCTTAATATATTTAAACTGAATGAATTAACATGGAAACATTGAAGACAACACATTCTTCCTAGATATATTATTGAAAAATAATGATCCAAAAAAAGTACAATATGGAGTAGTCCTTGTACTTTGGTATCTGCAAAAAAGCTGAAAAGGAAAAATAAACATTTTGCATATCATGATTGAAAAAAATAGATCATAAATGGTTTGAATTTGCACTGTTATTTGAAACACTTGGTAAAGAACACAACATCCTCCTTGCAAGTACAGCTTATCAATTAATGTCCCTTGCATGACTAATTTGGGACCTGGGGAGGACCTTCTGGGATTAATGAAATAAAGAAGGCAGTGATGAACGTCCAGGCGGAAGCAAGAATTCCAGGCCGGTGTTCTGCCGCAGTGTCTTCAGCAGCATCTTCCCCACTCTCATCATCAAGTCCATCATCCATTAGGCGTTCCTATAAAATATACATGGATGGGTTTGAGAATAGCTTCAGTCAACATCAGTGAACACTGAACTTAAACAAAAAAAAAGTTCTAACAAAGCCAATAGGGTTGGGCTGTACACATGCACAACATTCATACACATGCTGAAACAGATCAGATGAAATACATGCATGTGTGCTGGTAGAACTTCACACAGATATCCATGCACACAGACATGTACTGTACACTCAAAGACAGAAAAAGCCACTCTGACCACCAGAGAGGGATCCATGCATATTCACAATGAACATACTGACACCCATTCATAAAGGCCACCAGAAATGAGGCAGTCCATTCAATAACAGACAGTGCTACACAGTCTGCAGAGTGGCAGTGCATGATGCATTAAACCTGTATCACCACTGTTACGGTTTCATCTGTTTCCAGCACACTTGCATTCTGTTGTAATCGGAAGACTCATATCAAAGTCCAGGCGGATGTCTTCTGTATGATTCAGAAACATGGATGCTCTCCAGCACAACACACAACTATGTTTACAGTCAAGCACACAAAGAGATTCTCCTTTAAACATGATTGATTACCATCCCCATGTCCACCCCATGACACGCCACTAGCTAATTAATAATCAGATAATCATGGGACGCAGGGCTGTTTAGATATACCCCAGACTATGAAGTCAAGCTACAGGCCCTCTATTGTAAAATGATGCTGTCGACCCCTTGAGTGTGAGATCTGTGTGTGTGTGAAAAGAATGGGGTGGGTTATTCTCCAGCAGGGAAAGTGTGGAGTGGGTAGGAGAGACTGGTCATTTTAATCCCTCAGGAAGCATTTTGCTTCAGTATTCTACCTTAATGTGGCAAATTGGGTCAAGAGGTTAATGCAGGAAACACATGGATATTTTCAGATTTGGAGCTCACTGGACACAAAGCTTCAAGCTGGTGCTTTCAGGAGCTTTACTTGTGCATCATATTATATTTTGTAATGTTATACTTAGGTGGAGGAGGGTAGCTCAGCCATACATTAATACTTCTCCTGTAAAAAAATGATGTCCTATTAGCTTAGTAGAGGACAGGGGTGGGCTTGACAAGATTTAGTGGGAAATGTTGCATGATGTCTACGCTGAGAAACAGCTTGCAGGTGATGCAGCTTATTTTTCATACAAAAGTAACCAATAACTACAAATGGATACTAGCCAAAACCCTTCTCTATACAGGTTACACTCCTGAGGCGGGTTAACAAGCATTGGTAAATGCAACTGGTTTCGCCCATGTGATTAATAATAAGCAGTTTTTGTTTTAAGTTGTTGCCTGGTGAGCAGTTGTTCAATATACACTACTGAAACAAAGACAGCTTGATGGTGTTTACTGCATCTTTAGTTGTTTGTAACTGTGACAATTTTTATGTGCTGTGCATCTATGATCACCCTTTAAAATAAAGAACTGCATTATGTTAGGGTAGCAGATGTTACATCTCACACCAATAAACACTCAATGACAGCACAACAATGAAATGTTGCCCCACCCTTAGTCCTCAAAAAGTCTCCTACTGCAGGCCTACTAAAGGTCACGCCAGGGTACCAAACGTCAAGCCAGGGTCAACACAGAGCAGGGCATCCCTTTAGAAGTAAGTATTCAAACCAACCGCCACCGCCTTGCAATGCTCAGCTCTCTACAGAACGTAAGGTGGTCCTGCTTCATACATACTCAGTTTAAGTGCAGTTAATTCAAGGAAAAGTGTCTCCCTGTGTAAGAAATATTATACATAAAGGGGCCAGTATATTGAAAACCATAAACTGTGTGTATCTGTCTCACCTCTTCAGCACCCACATAGGAGTGGTAATCGCTATATAAATGTTCCAAGTCAAATAAAAAATAATCAATGGCCATATATCAACACTGGCTTACCTCGGGCTTTTACTCAACAGCAGAGCTGCAGCAAAGCTGCCTGCTGTGAAGCAGTAGTTAACAAGCGGGGTCTCTGCAAGTGCCGGCCCTTTAGTGCTCCTTTTGTTTAATCAAGCAACTCGAGTGGGTCCCTGCTTCTGCCCCGGGGGCACTGGTGAGTACACTGCTCGGTTAAAAGGGAGCAGTACAGTGGGTTCTTCTTCGGCTCTTGGGGGGGGGGCAAGGGGGGGGGAGACTGGTTAGTGCACTGCTCGTTTTGTAGACAAAAGGGAGCACTAGAGTGGGTCCCTGCTTCGGCCCCGAGGGGAATGGTAAGTGCATGTTGCGATCAAAGAGTTGACTTCCCACAAAGCTAAAAAGAAGTTCCAGCAAAGCGGAAGTAAACAGGACTTGGGCCAAGGTACACTGATAAGAGAAACACATGAGGAACAACAGGAAATAGTAAGCTACAGCTAACAGAAATACAGTAAGCGTGGCAAATGCACAAACCGATTAAAAGTGAGGGTGGGATGTGAGTCCCTTTGAAGATTTATATTAAATACAAAAGATTTCACAAGCACAGCTCAAGCGCTGTGCAGGTGTAACCTAAAAAGGTGTGATAATTATATGCATGAAGGAGCTGTGTTTTTTTTTTTTAGATTCAACCACTGGTCAACTAATTTCAAATTTTTGTGACCACTAATGCATACTTCATATTTTAGCTAAAAATGCAGTCTTATACGGTTATTTTTTCCCCCACCACCTCCATCTTGGTGCTGCAAAGTCAGATCACTCAACTGAGGTGACAGATGGCACTGAACTCTTTCTTTTGCATGAAACGGGTGTATCAAACGTATGGGACCTAGGAGTAGTAGCTGAATTCAGACATCCTGCTGTTATCACGTGACACAGTTTTATGTGATTTGAACTGAAATAAGAACATGCTGTAATATTTTATGTTTAAAATAATATTCTGTGGTGCCATGGGCAGGTTTAAAATTGATATCTAGGAACAAGGGCTGAAGCAGTAAGGAAAAGGCAAGGATCCAACAGGTTGAGGAGTAGCATGACTGCATTCCACAATAAGAGGCATAAACCCAGATAAAATGAAGATCATATGGTGTGACTCACCAATGTGTTCTGACTGAGAACTATGCAAAAGTAAGTCAGCAACACTGCACTAAACCCAGCCACCACCGGTACTCGGAAAGCCCCAACATAATGGGTTAGAGATAAATCCCCATAAGAGGATGAAACAGAAATCTCTTTGTGTTACCTTTTGCATATCCTCCATGGAATTAGCTTTTGCAGCTATTCAGGGGAACACCCTCTCCTAGCTAACTTGTGCCTTGATACAACATGTGGATGCAGGAAACCAGAAACATAAGACTCCAAGGAGGCCTAGGCCCCAGTGAAGGGGACACACATCCACAGAGCATACAGCCATTATTGACCAGAAACTTGCTAATACCTAGGCCAATGGGAAACCCATTTCCAGAAAATTAGAGATAAATGTTTTTTTGTAGAATGGAACATCTGATATTGAAAGAACAGCTCACCCTAAGCAGAAACTAAAGAATTGGAAATGTAAAATCTCTCCCGGCCACTGGAAATAATTTCTAAACTTGAAAGAGTAATCGGAAGTATCTGCAATGTGCTGGGTGAATGGGAACGTGACCATGGAAATGCTTTGACAGGGTGTAATGGTTTACGGGCCGTAGACCTAAGATTGGCCTCAGAGATCCATCATTTTTGGGGCATATGTTAAGTTAAATTAATTTATTGAGTAAACCTATACTCAAAGGTGTTTTGGCGCTTCGCTCAAACTGAAACCTGAAAAAATCATGCCCTGGGATTTACTGGTTAAAAAGAAAGAAGAGTCTTTCTGTAAAAGTAAATTATTGATAGTTTTCAAATGGAAGGGGGGAGAATGCCCCAGTTTAAAGAGCACTGTTGACAAAGCTCCTACCTCCCCCAGGAAACAAACCTAAATCTAGAAATAGTCAAAACTTTTTTTTGCAGTTGAAGATCTTAAAGTCGTCTGCAGACAGCCATTTGAACGTTAACGTCAGATAGCATGATCCTATAACATGCAAGGCATTAAATGTGATGTAGAGAGCTTTAAAAGTGACTCTTTGTTTAACCGACAGCCAGTGCAGCTGTCTGAGTCCAGTTGAGACAGACTGAAATTTTGGGGTGCCCAAAAGTATTCGGGCAGCAGCATTCCTAAGACTTTGTAATTTGTTCAAGTGTTGTTGTTGCTTGTTCAAGTAGTGACCATTGCAATAGAATATTTTTGAGAGGACCATAGAAGTCACTATTGTTTTTTAAGCTCAAGTGGAATGAAAGGCAGGACTTTTTTCAATGCCCTCAGAGTGTAAACAGATGCTGAGGTGACTGCATTGACCTGGGTTCTGAAGGTGAGTTGATCGTCCAGCATCACTCCCAAGTTGCAAACGTTTTTCACAGGAGTGGTAAGAGATCCTAACTCACCAGACCACCAAGAAGGAGACCTGAGTAATGCTGAGTTTCCAAACAGAATGCCCTTGGTTTTAGCGGGTTGAGTTTCAGGAAATTATTTGCCATCCACTCATTACAGCTCGCATACAGTTGAGGAATCTCATGCCGATGTCTTGCTCACTCTTAGTTAGGGAGACCACAATCTGAGTCTCATCAGCATAAGATCTAAGTGAGAATCCAACAGATCTGATTAGCTCGGCCAATCCTGAAACAGATATTAACAAATGTTGGACTCAACGACAAAGTCCATGGTGAATTTGTTGAGTGCTGATTGTTTCCGATCATGTAGGAAGGAGCTTAATGAGGCAAGAGCAGGTCCACCTACCTCAATGTTTCGTAGGAGGTCATGGTGGACAGTGTCGAAGGCTGGTGTAAGATCTAATAATATAAAAGTGACACTACCCCCTAGATCAAGTCTGATCTCTTCAGTGGCCTGGATAGGAGTAGTTTCAGTACTATGGTTTTTGCGGAATCCATACTGAGTGGTGTTCAGAAGTTCATTTTCACAGTCTCTGTATCTTTCTTCATCTCTTCTAGTGCTGAATCTTCCTGTGGGCTGAAAATTTGTTTTTTGCCAGAGGGGACATTCAATAATGTTTGTTGAACTTCCGGTTTAAAACCAGATATGTGGAGCCAAACATGGTGGTGTAGTAAAATGCTAGTGTTTATTCCCCTAGCAGCTGTATCTGCGGCATCCAACGCACAATGGATGGAAGTAATAGAAATTAGCTTTCCTTCCACGACAAGCTCTTGCCTTCTCTTTTTGCTCCCATGAGAGGCATTGGAGGAGTTCCTCCATTTCACCCCAGTGGGCCCTGTCGTAACATACTATCAACCCTCATTGAATTAGCAATGCACCAATGATTGGCGGACTGTGCTGCCACTCTTTTGCCAGAGCCATCAATTAGTTTGCTCTCCTTGTCAGGAGGTGGACCATCACTGTCAGCCTGTGAATTAGCCCTTGTATGTGTGCTGGTGACAAATAGTGGTCTGGTAGAATTTGTCCCCGGATGTAAATAAGGTCACAACGGGAGGGCTTATAATTTTTGTCGACCCTGGGCATAGGGAGATATTGATTTGCCCTATTACTAGTGGATGGAGTCTCAAAGAAGAAATCCTCTTCCAGAGGTTCTTTATGTAGCTGGACATCATGGTAGGTTGCAGCCCTGCCAATAATCTCCTGATACATGGCAGAATTGTCAGGAGGGGATGGTCTAGCAGGATACATGTCTGGATCAGTGTCCCCTTGAGGGTCAATGTTGTAAGCCATCCAAGGCTCAGGAGGCGGAGGAGTGGTAACATGTCATCACCTGCGCCTTCCCCACCTGTAAATGTGTGGGGATCCTTCAAGTACAATAGCTAGAGAATCACCCTGAGAGTGAGGTGGTGAAGGCGGTGGAGGGAGGGATGGAAGAGGTGGTTGTGGAGAAGACGGTGGAGGAGGTAGTAAGTACTGGTGGCTTTATCAAACATACTCCTTTTCAGTGGCACTGGCAAATCAATTGCTTCCCCGAAGTAAAGATGGCACTTGGATGATTGTGGTGTAAGCACTGAGGGTTTAGTAAGGATGCGCCCTGTCTGAGCTCTATGTGAAGTTGACTGAGCTATGCAAGATCGGTTCCACTGGAATGCCAAGATCAAACCTTGGAGCGGGTTTGGAAGGTTTTGGAGATTAAATGGATTTCTGTTTTTGCGTCAAAGTGGTCAATGACAAAGGGTACGTCGGCACAGAAAGATTTGGCTTCAAAGATTTCAGCTGAATTTTCCGAGGCAAGCACTGAAGGCGTAGCGTT
This sequence comes from Pleurodeles waltl, assembly GCF_031143425.1. Lineage (NCBI taxonomy): Eukaryota > Metazoa > Chordata > Amphibia > Caudata > Salamandridae > Pleurodeles > Pleurodeles waltl. The sequence continues at coordinate 601,292,829 of NC_090438.1, forward strand.
TGAATCAGTTTTTCAGTGCTAACCATGGCCTGTTGGCAGTGGTGACCCAGCAGCCTTTTTTTTTCGGTGGTAACTGAAGGTCTTTTGGGGTGAGGAACAGGGGTTTCTGTACTCACAGTACGTTGATCTAGCAAAACATCTTTCATCTCAAGGTCGATTTCGAACTCTGAGTCAGAGCCCTGGATGGAAAACATTTCTTCCTTCGCTGCAGAGGCCTCAGTGAGTTCCTCTTCCTAGACATTGTGCTGTCCGAAGTTGTCAGGAGTTTCTTCAATGTCTCTCCACTACATTTCCATTCAACACACCCAGAGATCTCAGAGAGTTTTCTACGATATAAATGATCGACAGGCCTCGCAGTCCTGCTCCCTGTGTTCCAGGAACAAACAAAAGTTTGCGTTTGGCTTGGTCTCTGCAATTCTCAGTGTGAGGATGCACTTTGAAAACTACCTCTGCATACAGGTCTGCTTCTAAGTGTAGCTCCTCTCCTTATGTGTCCCATGAATTGAAAGGCTCCCATTTTTGAGTTTTTGTAGGCTTTCATCCACTGCACTCTCAAATTGCTGTTCCTCACTGAATGGGATATAAATGATGTTTGCCTGTATCTCAGTTTTAAAGCCAGACATCGTTAGCCAGCCATGTTGTCTCGGGGTGGTTCCCACCATCATCTGCCTACTTGCTGAGTCTGCCACATCTACAGCAGATTTTCAGAAGTTTCCCATATTTTTCCTTCTTCTGCTTAAGATGATTCTCTTCTTTAGTATTGTTTTGGCAGCTGTTTCATCAGCTCTGCCATTTTGTCCTAGTGCTGATATGCATAAATGTTGAGCAGGACATTTGATTGGCTATGTTCCACTGTAATGCAGTTCCCCTTTTAAACTTTCTCCCCACCATGTCCATCTTCTTACATTCTTTATCCGCAGATGGTCCCGATGCTGTTGGGACGCTTGCCTTCTTTCTGGCAGTAGCAGCAATAATAGAGTCTGCTGGTACACCTCCTTAAGTATATGGCACGTCTTTTGAAGAGTGTTTAGATTTCCTATCAGCCCCTGGGGTTACTGATCTGCAAGTTGCAGGTTCCTTAGGTCTCTCTGCCCTGGTCCAGTACACTTGGGAGCATGGTTAGGTACTGGCTACTACTTTGGGAAGGTAATCATGTCTCTAAAAAGAAACATGATTATGATCTTCCTTCCTCCATTTGCACACCATACTTATGTACCACCCTTTGTGCTAACTGATTATACACTGCAATGTCCTCCGGAGGCGAAGGCCTCGACAAATACATGTCTATCCTCTCCTAGGGGGCATCTGTTCTAAGGTCATGCCACTGGGTCTTGAGGTATTCCAACTCGTCTCCTTCAACATAACCTGAGGTAAGGGATCATCCTCTTTGAATAAGGTATCTCCTTGCTCCTCCTCTTCCTGTGGTTCTGGGGTAATTGGGGCTCCTGTTCTTCTTGGCCCCGGTCTATTTGTGTATTTTCCATTGAAGTTTTCGGCGGCATTCTAAATTGTCGTCGAGAGGGGTCTTTTCCAATATCATGGTCATTTTAGCTTTAAGACTCCTTTTCTAGCGCTCAATATCAGCCACTTGGTTTTTGGCTTTCAGCAAGATTTCTACTTCGACATTGAGGCTTATGGCGCTGGGGTATCATTTGACCCCTTCTTCGGCTTCTCTCAACTTCGATCGTCTTTCCACAAAATTGTCTTCTTGGTTGTTTGACTGCCTGGGGTGTCCTTGCTGTGAGACCCAAGGGGCTCTTTTTGACTCTGCTTGCCTTTGGCTGGCAAGATCTTCGACAAGAAGGAAGCTCTCTGCGACTGAGTCTGTTGTTTGAGACTCGCCCCCACTCTTTTTTTTTCAACATTATCTGCAAACATTTCTCCGTGTGTTGTTGTTCTTTCTCATCGTTGATGACCCTCGTTTGGGTGTCGGAGTCCTCTCCTTCAGCAGCTTTGGCGATGTTGTCTTCCTCTTAGCTCAACAACTCCAGACCTTGCTACAAAGGAGTCTTTTTCTCCACCTGCATTGCACAGTGTGCTTGTCGCTGCTGCCTTGGAGGTCTTCAGCTTGAGGTCTGTGCAGGCCACACAGTTGCCACTTCTGTAGTCTAAAGAAAGACAAAGGTTGCACACCTAGTGGTTATCCTTTTGTGTGAATTTATGAAGGCGAATCAGGCCAAATAGCAAAGAAGGATGTGTTATCCATGTCACAAAGAACAGGAGGACCCCATCCAAACATTCTTCAGTCCTCCTTCAACATGTAGTTTTGATAAATAATAAATCTGCACCAGGTTTCATCACCGTTCTATAGTATTTCTGCTTCTTCTTTAACGATCATTCAAGAAAACTTCTTATTTTCTCGAGAAATGCTTCTAGACACAATGGCAGAACAAATGAATCTGAAGTTAGTGAGCATGATTTGGAGCTTCCAGGAGAGGCTACATTAGGCACCAAATGGAGGGACAGACAACGCCTAACAAAAATAAATAAATAGAGAAGAAGGACTTCTAATTCAAAGGAGAATTCGAGACTCAACCACTAGGTAGCTGAATAATGCATAGCGTGTGAATCCAGAAAAGATTCATGCTGCAAAACAATGTTGCTTTCTTCAACTAATAAACAAATGCTCAAGGGACGGCAGATTAAACAAAAGGTAAAAAAGTAGATGAAGACCTGGTAGGCAACTACTTGCCAAGGTAAAGTTAGCCATATTCACCTAACACATTTATAGATTAATCCTTTTGGGAAAACGTGAATAGTGTAATGTAAAAATTAGGGAGAAAAGTTCTGTTAGAGAATAAATAAAAGACTACAGATGAAAAATGCAAAAATCATGGGAACTTACCATCTCATGAAAGTCTGGGTTATTTACATTTTGTAAGTCATTGTTCAAGTTGGCATCATTATTGGCTGCCGGCTGCTGTTCCCCATCTTGCCTGAATGGAAACCATCTTGCCTGGTGCCTAAAGAAAGATAGGTGCATTTCTTAGATGGAATCTCTTGAGATAACATTAAAACAGTGGCTTAACTTCACACCTTCATTTATTTATTTAGTGCCTTATACAGTAAATATCCCACCCACCTGTGTTTCAAGATGGTGTGCAACGTACATTGAAAAATAGAGAGTCAACCGTATACAGACTTTGGCAGCTAATAACTATTTGGTATATAGAGCTTTAAACATCCATGACTGGATTCTTAATCCAGTGATTCACTGCTATGACCTAGCACCAGTAAGTAACAGAACTTGTTAACCACTGTTGCTACATCATAAAGCAATTCAGGGCTGCTCTGGCTGAGCTCCTCTGTATGCAGAGGTTAACCCCAAGCTGTGCCACAAACATCTGTAATGTGCGGAATGTGAGGGATAGCCAGGCAGTGGGGAAACTGAGGGAAGCGGCATCATGATGTAGGCAGTAGCTCCAGATTTTATTCTTCTCCATCTTTCTCCATTGCCTCCTCCCTTTCTCTCTCCCAACCTTTCAATCTTCTGTTTCTCTTCCACGCTCCTCATTCTACTCCCATGTAATTATTTTTCTCCTTCCATCTTGCTGATCTTTTTCTACCCCAGTTCAACTCTCAGAGTCTCCTATACTCTCACCCATGCACTTCCCTTGATTGGTTCAATTTCCTGGCTCTACTTGGCCCTCTGTCAGCTTCATCACTCCTTCCTACTGTTGAGTCCTAAGTAGATCTCTAATCAGTTTACCTCTTCTTCTATACTCTGCACCCTCTTCCTCCATCTGTATCTTTGTGTAACGAAATGCCTTTTTTTGTAGGGTCACGCCCAGGTTCTCCGACTGATGCCTCTGGTTATTCACATGAGAGTGCACTGAGGCCTGCTAACCAGACATCAATGCCAGTGCCCTGACCCTAAATTGTATATCGAATTGGGTATACCCAATTGTAAATGGTTAACTTAGCTGTAATTTCTAGTAAATGGTACCCTGGTACCTTGGGCATGTAAGCTAGATGAGTAACCCAAAGCTTGCATAACTGATTGTGCCATTTTGGAGGTCCTCAAGTAAAACAAGTCCCCCAGTCCACCGTTGCAGACTGGTAGAGCAGTCATGCACTAATAGGCCGACTTTCCCATTGAAAGCAATGGTAAAGCCATCACTACCCCAGGAAATGTGTGCATGTCACCCCCGGCAGGCCTACGGAGCCCTAAAGGTAGGGTACAACATATGACACAGGTAGGACATGTAATTTACATGTCCTGCCAGTAAAACACACGGAACAACCGTTTTAAATGTGGAAACAATTGGTTACCCAGTTGGCAAGTACAGTAAATGACTCCCATCAACTGTGCTAACTCAGAAAGGAGGCACTCCAAGGTATAAAAAAAAAATGGTTACATTCAGCTCAACTTGAATCTCAATTTCAAATTGGCAAAACTTGTTGCAGTGTACACCTTTAGCAAAGGCTGCCACTTTGCTGCCTTTAAAACTCTTGTGCCTTCCGGTCACACACAGCTTGCTCCACGAGACAGATTTCTGCTTTCCTGGAGAGATGTGATAATGACTTTCAGGGCAGAGAACAATGAGAGACTGCAGGCCATGAAGTGTCACACCCCTTCTGCAGGACGCCACTTTGGTGTTTGCCCCAAATGGCTGGCTTCAAAGCTGAAGCCGTCTAGGAAGGGCAGATGTGTAGCACCGGGGGAAAGGCTGTCCGACTACTGAGGTAGAGATGCTGGCACGGGAGGCAGAGAGGGGAAAACGCATTTCCCGGGGTGTGTAGTGTTGAGGTAGCCATATCCCGAGGTCTGTACATCCGGAGAGGGGTCTCAACATCTTGGGAGTGGGCAAAATGGTGCATCCTCAGGCACCCAGATGCCCTCCTCCACAAGTACTGGTCACCGGGTGAGAGGAACCTTGTAGCCCATCGGCTCCCAACCAGATCCTGCCCTGAGGGCATTTTCAGAGAATAAAGGGAGCACCCAGACCTCCACTGTCAAGGAAGAAGGACCAAAGAAAGACTGCCCTGCTGCATCAAGGAACCAGCAAAGAGGGGTTGCACTGATGAGGACTAAACATGCTGCATCTGGTGGCTAACGAAGAGAGGGACTGTTCCTGCAGTACCCTGCACAAGGGAGAAGCTGTCCCCAGAGCCCAGTCAGGCTAAGAGTATTTCAATGAGTCACCTATTTGACCTATAGGTTTGCAGAACAGGGACACAACAGCTGAAGAAGACTGCTGGGGCAAGTTGGTAGAACAAAAGCCTTCAAGCTGCTCCCACCGCTGCTGCGCAGCACCAAGAACCAAGACCTTATGCACAGAGTTATACCCGAGTTTGCTGAGCGCGGAGTGGTGTTGGAGAGTTGCTGAGAGCCTCAGAAGGACAGTTATCGACCCAGGAAGGATTGGTATGTGACAGCGACTACAAGCAACTGGTGTCCAGTGGTGGCTGGACTTTGGCAAGACTAGAGAGGACTTTGTGGCACATCGACTTCGTAATCAGGGGCCCCTCATCATCTTTGTGGACCGAGAAATCCCTACAGAAGGACCCCATTGACGGTGTTATATCCACAGCATCCCTAAGGCATCTTCAGTATCTTTCATCCCCGGCATAAGAACCACTCTATTGCAACGTGGAAAAAATGCCTGGAACTGTTGAAGGACAACTTCTACTGTGAAGCTAACTGTTCTTGAGGACCTTGCTGGTCCCCCTAGCAAGCTCCCTGCCAGAGTTGGTTACCGCAGGTACTTCTAACCAACCTTATTGACAATTACTTTGGTTTTCCTTCAGAAAGTTTCCAGGAGTCCAATTTGTTGACTTAGCCAAGGTTTGTTTGTGGTTGAGTGAAATTGCTTTAATTTGTTATTGGTTGTAAAAGCTATATCACCAGAACTCTCAGGATTGCTCTTTTTCATTGTAGTGTCTAAATTCTTTAAAAAATACAGCGTATTTGTAAAACTGGTGTTGAATTTCTTAAGTGTTGTGTCAATTTCTTCTACAATTGTTTGGATGCTGTTCAAATGCTTAAAACTTGTTCCTTTGTGTGAGCTTACTGCTCAGTGCCACAGCTACTCAGGGTTGAGCTGAGGGTTTTGCAGACGAAACCAACTGGATCCACAGGGGTTGGTTAGTGTATTACACTATGAGGTTGCAGAACAACACCATTCAATATATGCCATTTCTTCACACTTTGCTCTCCCTTTCTCTCAGGTGCATTAATTCACTATTTCAAACCGGATTAGACAACCTAGAACCTCAACACTGCTCAAGCTCCATCTTAAAGGAAGTTGAAAAGATGGACCAGAAGGCTCCACAAATCTGTGCACCACTGAGCCACAGCAGGTCCTCTTTCTGGAGGTAAGTAGGGCATAAAAAACACACCCTTCCTCCCCTTTCCACTGCGCCTATTCTTCTGAGTTTGTAGTGCTTTAAGCAATTTTGGAGCAGATGCATTCAGTCACCCAAAACACTTGACATCACACCCTGCTAAATGTTGTGAGTGGAGCCACCCTAAATCCAACTTCTACTCTGCTACATAATTCCAGGTGAAAAAATGCCCAGAAATATACCAGGTACCTCTTGGCCAGGAGTTAAGAAGTTGACTCCTAATATCTTGTCCCATTCAACCAGAAATGAATTTGCACATAAGAGATTTTAGGATGTTACAACTAAATTCAACGGTCTCAACCAAGACCATAGAATAAGAAGTTCGGAAGGACGTTGTTGACTGACTTAAGTCTTTGATAATATCAACTGTGAAAACGTGACAGTTGAAAAACTCAAAACACTAACCAGTGTTGAGAGTTTGCAAAAGTGGTCTACATATTTGATTTAGGGAAGGTTCTTCTGTAGTTATATTCTATTTGGAGTGTTGCTTGTCACAGCAAGGTAGTCTCTACCATTGCATGCCCACAACAGAGGCACACAGAGGGGAGTGAGCAATCTGCACCTGACTATCCATAGTCACTCAGAGTGATCAGGTAAGAGACAAAACACTTCTAACTGACTTTTCATGCCCTAATAAAAGGAACTGTAGTCTCACAAAACCAATCAATCCCCAAATTTCAGTGCTACTGGAAGACAAATCAGTAGCTCCTCTCAGCAAAGGATCTATTTTAATTGCTAATGGAGCCCCATTTCCTCTGTTTGTACTTAAATGTCTGGGTCTACTTCCTTCAGCTCAGGAGTGACAACAATACACTTCCACAGTCTGGTAAACAACCTCACTTCTATCATGTGCACAGGATCCCACATGGAACCCACAAGCCTCCATTACTCGGGGTCATTACTACACACAATTCATTTAATAAGTAGGCCACAATCACAAACATGCACACTATACACTTGGGATTTTTGCACTAGGTACCTATGGTCTCGCTGTTGTAAAAAAAAAAAAAAAAAAAATGTGATTGAGTAACATGAACTATAAATCTGACTGCTTATTAGCGAAGTGCTTTCAGTCGGTTCTTAACTATTCTTCAGGGAATACTGCAATATCTTAGTGCAGTGATGTTAAAACAGAAAGCTACTTACCTTTGGTAATGCCTTATCTGGTATGGACTCTACCTAGCCGCAGATTCCTTAACATAGAATTATCCCTAGGTGTCAGACTAAATCGGGAAATTACCAAACAGTACCCCTGTGCGCTGGTAGGTGGCGCCGTGTCGGCGTAATCCACGCTACTTGTATAGGCACCACCTAGGATTGCTGTCAGTTCATTTTTGCAACTTTCCATGCCAGGAGAGCGGAGCCACAGTGAAAATGAAGCCGGTCCACTGTTGTGAGAATTTTGTAAGGGGAAGCCCTCATCCTTTAGTCAGGTTTGCAGAACAGGGAGGATGGGGGGGTCGGTAAGGAACCTGCAGCTACACAGAGGCTCTACCAGATATGGCATTATCGAAGATAACTAACTCGCTCATCTGATAGAGACTTCTAGCCACCGCCATCACTTTGGTAAACCCCCAAGGGATGCTGTTAAGATGGAAGAGAAGCACAGCATGAACCGCAGGTAACTTTTGTGGGTGGGCAGAATAGGTATGTGAAAATACGTGTTCTCCACCAACTAGTCTCCCAGATCTAGAGCAGACAGAACTTGAGCCAGCGCAAGCCTTTTGAATTTCTACTGTTTGAGGAAGAGATTGAGAAAACACATGTCTAGTACATAACAAAGGCCTCTGTCCTTCTTGGGCCCTAGAAAGTAGCAGGAATAGCAATTATGACCTACTTCTGATGCCCGCACCCTGTTTAAAGCTCCCTGGGCTAAGATAGCGCACAATTCCTGGGAAAGTGAGGAAAGATGGCCCTCTGTCAACTGGTTGGACGTGGGTGGCATGGGGGGAGGGTGGTGCAGCCACAGAGGGGACGGAGTAGCCCTGTTGTACAATTTGTAGTACCCAAAGGTCTGATGTTACTGATCTCCAATGGAGCAGGTGATGGTGTATCCTGCCCACCAGTGGATGCAGTCAAAGGAGGAGGTGAAACTAAAGGGGCTTGGAGGCTGTGCCTGTTGGGGTAGTGGTGGACTGCCCTAACCTCTGGCTGCCAGTTCCACGTGGTCTGTGGAACCATATCCTCAGCCACAAAAAGATGTGGAAGCTTGCTGGCCGTAGTGGCTGGAAGTGCATTGACACGTTTGGAAAACCCTTCCATGGCCACAAAAGGAGCCAAAGAGAGACTGGGGTGGTGAGGGGTCACGAATAGACCAAAGACAAAGCTGTAGCCTTTCAGTCCTTAAAGTGCTCTAGCATTGAATCCACCATCTCTCCAAACAGATAGGAGCCACCAAAGGGCGTGTCCATAAGCGATGCTTGTACATCCCTAGAAAAGACAGTAGTCCTCAGTCAATCATGGTGCTGAATGGCCACTGACAAAGAAATTGCTCTACCCAGTGAATCGGTCGTGTCTAGACCACAACAAATGGCAAACTTTGCTGCACCCCCACAACCCGTGGGCAATAACCTGAGAGAGTATGGTTTGGGCCTCAACCGAGACCATGGGCAGCACTTGTGCGGCCGAGTCCCAGATAATGCAGTAGTAACGGCCCAAGAGCACGCAGTGTGACCACTCAAAGAGTCTGGCTGGTGTAAGGGAACATTCTCTTTCCTAAGGTATCCAAGCATGTTGGATTCCCGATCCGGCAGAATGGAAGGAAATGTGTCAGGTAGAATTCAGGAAGTAGGGGCGTGGATCTGCTAAACTCTCAGGAGTGCAGTGCAGGGAGAGGAAACTGGTGTCCCCTGGAGATACCAGTTTGGTTGCCAATTGTCATGTGCACAGGAGCACTGTGTAGGGCTTAGGCAAAGCTCGAAGAGAATGTTGGTGATGCCTTCTTTAAAGGAGAGCAAGAGTTCGGAGGGCGTAGACCCCAGCTGAAATGCCTCTGTAAAGACATTAGTCTTGACTGAAACTTAGAATAGCTGAAGTCAAGACCTCAGCTGCCCTACACACCACCATAGCGAAAGAGGCCCCCTCTTCCGCTGTAGCTACAATAGGAGGGGAGACCAAGTCAGAGGCAGGAGAAGTGTCTAACCCACTGGCATCTGCCAGAGCCTCATACCAGGTGTCCTTGGTATCATCCAATACGTGTCAAAAGTGATCCGGGTCTTCATACCTCTCCCATTCGTCCAGTCTACCAGGCCTGTCAAAGACCAAAGACACTGGCTCTGAACCAGAAGGCATGGCTCTGGAATACACCACAACTGGCATAGTGATGCCAGTCCTGCGCCATGTCAAAGTCAAGGCCAATGGGGATGGTGTCGTCGGAATGGGAGCAGGAGCCAAAGAAGGTTTCGGTCTCACTGTACGTCCTACCCGAGATCCACAGGGCACAAATGGCACCGAGGGAATACCCACCAGAGGGAATCCAGAAGGGGTTCCTCCCAAACCCATGATGACTCAGGGCGCTACAGAGAAGCCTAGATAAGCACAAATGAGGTGCATAGCCTCATAGAACCTTCATAGTTGAGCAGGAGTTGCACCAGAAAAATCAAGAGGCCTTGGAGCTGAGCCTGGTTGGGGTTTTGCGGAGGCACGGAGCCTGGAGGAGCGACACTCACTCATCTCGTCAGAGAATTTTGATGGAGACACAGAAGCCCAAGATCTCTCCGACTTATTAGATTTCTTTTTCTTATGCGACTTACCCAGTGGCAACCATCGGGTGCAGCTCCGCAAGTGTTTCTGGGGCCTTCCAGGCGATCGGGATCTTGATTGTCACAAGGTTGTTCAATGTTGGGCAGCGAGGAGCTTGAGGGCGCACTCCCTTAGTGCCTTCAGGTGAAGCAATCCTTGCAGGTCTTTGAGTCATCGTTTTTCTTGAGGCACCACAGACAGACCAAGCTGGGGTATATCACAGACATCTCTCTGTGACAGGCACCACATGGTTTGGAACCAGCTGGTTTCATGAGGGACGTACTATCACAGCAGGAGAAAACAAATTCTCCAAAAGTATTTAACAAAAAGTAAAAAAATAAATAAAATAAAAAAAGCAACAAAAAAACTGGCTATGGGGTAGCACTTCGTAGATCTCTTCTATCTAATTTGAAAGGGAAAGAAATGTCTCAGCAAGCCAAGGTGGCGCCTATATAGGTACTGTGTATGTCACTTATGGAGTGGATGACTCGGATGCCAGGCCAAATGGCACCATGTACTGTGCACATGGATACTGTTCGAAAATTTCTGAATACAGTCTGAAGCCTAGGGATAATTCTAAGGTGAGGAATCTTCGGCTAAAAGTCTCTATCAGATTAAAGCTTTTGCCTAAAGGAGGAGTCTGTATCACTCTCCCTTGTTTGTGCGGCATAAAGACCTAGATTGCCATAATCGAGACTCCATTTAAAATGTCTGTTCTAGGCTTGGTACACAACTGGCTCAGGTCCATAATGTTTAAATGATCAGCTCACTCAGACTCACGTGTTTAAACAATTTCTGCTCTTTTCACAGCTCAGATTGCATGTTGTCTTAGAAAGCCTCTTTCTGCTAGACTCATAAAACCCTGCTTTAAAAATTGACCCTGACTTACAACTCATGACTGATTCCTCTCCTTACCATCCATCTTATGCACGCCAACTCGTTCTCAATGTAGCCTTCTTTCAGTTGCAAGGAAGTCTGCTTTAGTTTCTGTAATTGTATTTCTGCAAATAGCTCACGTCATTTCTCAGATCACACGCCTCCTTCTTCAAAGTTCTAAATCTTCAAACTAACAATACCGAACCTCTACCAGCCTATGTATTCATCTCACCAACTGCTTGCGTGAAATCACTGAGCCCCCTCTATCGATCACACTTAAAACCTATTAATTTATTCTACCACAAAGAACAAGTAGAAGATGCGTGGAATAGTTTCCTGAGAGCAAAGGACTGATCCCAATAACCAGCATCAACCACTTTATTAACCAATAACCTTGAATTCTGGAGTAGCATGCTAGTCTCAGTGAAGCACTTCAACGTTTTACCAGGCATAGTAAGCGTTATATAAATGCAACTACAAGTGAAAACGAGTCTGCACGATTGCAGAGAATGGCTTGGATTTTGCCTGAGAGCCATTTGGTAGAGAGCAGAGGGCATGAGGGTTCATGAAGGGTTGTGTCTGCAAACATGAGACTAGGTATACTATAACGGATGTCCTAGTCTCTGTGCTTAGCATTTAGGAACGTCATCACCTTATAAAACAAATAACAGTGAAGTCAAAGGCCTAATGAAATAGTAATGTCTTAAAGCTTTGTTTGCAATATTAAAGTTGTTAGTTAATTTTAACAGTAATGCAAAGGAGATTATAGACATTAGTGACATTTATAGCTGACAATGTTACCGTTTATTTATAAATAAACTAAATTAAGCTGTTGTTTAATTGAAAATGCCTGTAAATTATTATAATGAATTTTTCTTGGATTCTTCTGAATGCCTGCATCCATTTTACAGCCAACAAATCGACACGATTGCCTGCTTCCTTTTAAAACTGCCCATCCCTTCAAGGATGAGCCATCCAGACAAGCAGCTGAGATGTCTTGCAAATGGACATTACTAGGGGTGGGTGGGACTCATGGAGTTCCACTCCAAAGAATTCTGCCAAGTTACATGCAAACACTAAGACTCTGCAGAGTTCGCTGAATTGGTATGAATCGCCAGATCCCACGGCTGGCACTGATTTTTAGTGCCAATTGCTTGTTTCTAGCTGAAACATTAGTGCAAATGGCACCATGTGGCACATCAGAGGACGCTGCTGCTTGAGTTGATTTTGCTTCAGCTCAAATAGATCGTCTAGTCGAGCAGCAGCTTTGTAACCGCAAACGGTCACAACTCACTGGGTGCCCTCCTAGCACCTGAAAATCGCGCTAGGGGACCACCCATTCCCACTTGCCATCTTACCTTTGGGCATGCCATGCTTAAGAAGAAAACTCAGTCACATGGCAGATGGTGGAATCTGGCCAGAAATCTGCATTACAAGCGTAATGCAGAGTGGCTGACATTGTGCCAACTCCGCCAGCAGAGCAGAACTTATCGCCCACTCCTAGACATTACACATAACAAAACAAAACCAACACCACTGCCCAAGCATTCTAGCTTCCTGTGATTAAGACATTATAATACTCCAGAAGGTTCTGAGACGCCTGTGGGTTCAGTTCAATACAACTGGAATGTTGTTACTGAGACAGTTATATTACCCTCTACTGTCACCATGTTAATGTTCTCTTGGCAAAAAGAGGAAGAGAAATGGTGCTTTAACAAACTGGATTGTGCAAGCGAAAAACAAACATTTTATAACAAGTTTGATCAGTGCACTAGGTATTTAGTTTATACTAGGATGAGAGGTTATACCAAGGCAAATTGTGTGGTATTTGCCGTGTTACTTGAAAACTTTAAGAAGGCCTTTTTGTTATATTAATAACTAGGATAGTTTTACGCCTAGCCCAAAAGTACACACACCACGCCAATATTATTTTTTCTTCTGTACACAGCTCTTTTCAAATCAATGGCTAGAACAAGTGTCATTCTAGGACAAGATTATCATATCACAGATGCACACAGTTACAAAGTCACTTATCTCATACGTGGGAATCTAAAAATAAATAACACCATTGCACAAGCATTCTGGCTAACTGAAAAGCTCCACTATCTCTTTTCAATACAAGATCTCTGCTCAGAAAAGTTGTGCAATTTTCCTGAGATCTCTAACTCGAGGATTAATTTTGTTTTGTGATTACACAATCAAAATAAAATAGCTATAAGAAATAGACAATAACATTTAAGATGGCAAAGATCATGGTGGAAAATTCTGTTCTGCTCGAAGAAGGCGTGGAATGATAATTTGAGGTTGATTTTTCTTATTGTTACACTACCGACAATACAGGAGACGCCCAGCATACATATTACTCATTTGCATAGTAATAAACAACCAAGGCAAATCTATAGCAACTGTACTCACAAGTAAACCAGAAACATGGCTCCCATCATCATGATAAAGCGACTGAAGGAAGAGTAGAAGTAGATAATACTGAAGAGAATGGTAGCTCTGGTAAAGGTGTAGATCCAGTCTAGCCAATCTCGGTTGAATTCCTCTTCATTCATCACTGGTCCACCCTGCGCATTCATTTGAACATTCTGGTTTATTTGCCTGTTCTCTTGTGGTGCTAAGTTTGGAGCTGCTGCACGTTCATTCTGGACAACATCTGAATTTACGGGTGGCTGTGGGGCCACAGGTGACATCCGGGGTTCATTTGACGTTGGCATAGCAGATAATGCGGCTGCTTGACTGAAACATGTGAAAATACATCCGTCATTACATTTCTTAAAAACTAAATTAACACTTTGTTTTTTTAAAGCCGCATCTGCCTCCTCAGCTGATCAACATATAAAGATACTATTAGATGCAGCGATTAAATATTGTCAGTATATAAGAGACCATTAACAATATCAATAACCAAACTCATTGTAAGCAGTATAATTTACTCATCTGCAATTCTGAGACTACTTCGCATAAATGTAAGCAACTGAAGAAAACTATGACATTAAATGGAAACACCTATATAAAACAAGCACTTGCAATGCAATGGGTCTCGCATCTGCTCGAGTTAGAGCTATTAGCGTTATAAACTCCTAACCCGACTTTTCTTGCCACATAAATTGAAAATTGAAAGTTAAACACTTTCACATAAGGGAGCAGATTCACAGAGCCACGGCTGCCATGAGCATCAGCGTGAAGAGACACACAAAAGGAAAAGAAGTTCGCTCGCAGTTACACTTATCAGCAAAAGTGCAATTAGCCATGTAACAGAAGCGACGGCCAAGGCGGTAACAAAACCTCCCCAAAGAGGGACAAAGGTAAGCCATTTACCAATGTAATCAAAGGATTTTTGAAGGGCTAGCCCAAGAACTAGTGGTAGTGATGGGCGTGAGGTATGCGTTGTTAAAAGCCCAGATACATATCAACATGTCGGAAAAGCGGCGCATGCGCGCTGCAATGCTCGACCTAAACAATTTACACAATATCTCTATGTACCAACCCTCTTCTATTCAGAACCTGGTTCAACGGCATAGGTTCCGTGGAGGGAAAAAAAGGCAGAGAGAGCTCTTCCAACACTACTTAACACAATCCATGCTATAGCAAACGTGCCTGGGTAAAGTCACCGGAAGGTTGGGGACAGCAGTAAAAATGCACACCACCAGATGCTTCTCCACTCAGAAGTAAGGCACATCAGCCTTTAGCATCACCCCTGGTCATTTACTGTCCAATCTGATGCCTAGCAAATTTGAATCAGCTTTGTTTTGTCTCGTGGACGCAGTGCTCACTAAAGATTGTAAGCATTGATAGGAAGATTGATATGAAAAGTGATATCCTAATGGCAAAGGTGTCGCACGTCAGGATTCAGGTTCGAGTCTCGGCATCAGCTCAACGTCCTGTGGTTCTGGGCAAATTACTTAATCTACTCGTACCCAAGTACGACGTGTGGAGGCTCTGACAGGTGATTAGCTGTGCTATACAAATCTGAGTATTATTAGTATTATTATTTACATGGTGAAAGTCTGACTTCTGGTGTGCTAATTATTTACTGAAGCAATGGCGCTTAAATGCTATTCAAATTGGGAAGGGCACGTCAAACATCTGCATTCCTCAACATGCTTTCCTCCTGTCAAGACCAGCCACTCCAAGGTATAGAGAATAGTGTCAAGCTCAACGCTCAGAGTTTCACTTACTCTGGCCGATGCCAGCAATCTCTAAACATCCATTTGTTACTGTGCCCTATCATGTCCCAGAAAAAGTGACCAGATAAGATGAGCAGGATGGGAAGCCAACTGAACGCCTCAAGAAATATCAGAGGAAGAAGATGGATGGATGAGACGGAGGGAGGGCATGGGGAGGATCCAGACACTGGAGGAAGAAAAGTTTTGGTGTTTCACATCTGATACCAGGCAGATCATCTGACCCTGTAGTGCGATCCTTGTACCCAGGCCATGTGACAGTCCAGAGGCTGCCTAAGTAAAACAGAACTGTAAGAACCAAGAAATAAAAAGGTGTTGGAGAGATCAATAGCCTCAAGTTATTCAAAATGTCAGGCCTAGATGGCTTCACAGCAAAATTCTACAAAACGTTGTTTCTTCAACTATACCCACTCGTAATGGAAATCTATACGATATTGAACTAGGGACAAGGCTACTATGGCAGAAGTGACAATCTCTATGAAATGCAAACCACGCACAGACCACACACAACGTGCGCCATAGTGCTCAGTCTCTCTACTGAATACAGGCATAACCATTTCAGTTACAGTTTTAGCCATCCGCTTACAGTCTCTTGCCTTACCCAATCCATGCCGATCAGACAGTCTTTACATTGAACTGTACAGCTCAACAAGCAATAACACTAAGACGCTCCTTCACCTGCTTGGTATATCCAGAAAATGGGGAAGGGAGGTGTTATTTCTATCCATAGATGCAGAAAAAGAATTTGATGAGGTAGACTGGGGGATGATGAAGGATGCATCAAGAAGATTTGGAATTGGAAAACGGATTAGGAAGTGGTCAACATCTATCTATGATACCAATAGGCAAAGATAAGGTTAAATGGCAGGATTTCAAACCAAATTAAGCTATGTTGAGCAATCCAGCATAAATGTGTCCTTTATTGTTTGAGCTCTCTCCAAAACCACTATTGCAAACATTTAGGAAGCCTCCACTGAAGAGAGGAATTACATTCCACCAAGAGACTTCTAGCTGTTGGCATTCGTATGTGACATCCTGCTGTTGCTCACAGAACCAAATGAGTCTTTACGGGAATTAATCCCAATACTGCAAGAGTAAAGAGGGATAGCAGGTTCCAGATAAACCTTAACAAATCAGGAGGTCTGATTCTGCTGGGAGGCCAGATGCTGATGTCCCATCTGAAGTGTTCTTATCCTTTCAAATGGTCAACAGACAGTTAATATTGGATACCTGGCCATGTTCCTCGCACTAACCCTGCATCTATGCACAAAAAGGACATTTGAGACAGCCCTTAGAGATGCTAAAGCCACGCTACCATCTTGGAGGAATCAATCAATGCTTTGGTGTCAAACCTGTACCTCAACTACAAACCGTCCCTATTACAATACCTAGTAGAATGGCTCAGAGGTGACATTGATACATTATGGTGTTTCTCTGGCCAGAACGTAGCCCTGATGAGGGTTATGCTGTGGGACCCCAAGAGCCAAACAGGTCACAGTTTATACTTATTCCTATTCACATGGACTCTTCTTGGTTGTTTGGAACAGACTGATTAGAAGGGACAGACTAACTACATACCCTTTAGCACTATTTTTTCTCACTCATTGGGAATGAGACTGTTGGAGTTCTGAGTCTGGAAAGCAAAAGGGTGCCTCAGTCTCTTGGATCTATAAGAAAAGATCAAAACATCTGAAGAAATTAAGAATTAATTTGGCATCCCTGAAACAGAGGGTTATTATCTCCAACTTAGGCACTGGGAGACCCACACTACAGTTTGAGAGGAAACAAGAAGCCTTATAAGCTCTGAAAGGTTGCGCCTAACCCTAACCACAGCTAAGCATTTATTATCAAACTATATGTGGTTATCAACATGCAACAGAACTCACCTAAGTTTAATTACCAGGAGAAGTGGGGAAGGGACCTTAATGTCACCTTATGCTATAAGAAAAGGAGGGAGATCTCCAGAGAGGCAGTAAATATGTGCAACATGTGCAAGGCAAAGAAACAACATAAGATTCTCTACAGGTAGGACTACACTACAGCAGGACTACACACAATAAAGAAATCTAAACCGGATGTCTGTCGGAGAAACTGTGGTGAGACAAGAATGATAGTACACATAATATGGGAATGCCATAACAATTGTGGAGGGAGGTGTTGAATTGTTGTATGACATTTCTCAAACCAGACAAAGAGAAACAGTGAGATGTCCAGAAACTATCACATTAGGAGAGCCAGCAGAAGAGACATTGCTCCAACATTCTAAAAAAGGAAAAACAACATCACATTTACCATTAAGCAGTTGATGCTAGCATTGTGGGGCCAGGAAAGTATCCCCAACATATGACCAATAGCTTCAGAAGGTATGGACGGTGTTAGGTCAGGAGAAAATGGTGAATCATATGATAAAAAAGACCCATAAGTGCAATAAATCGTGGAGACCAATTCTAGAGGACCTTAACTGTGAACTCAGGGGTCTCATATGCCCACAGAGATTGAGAGTACTGGGTTTAATGGACAACAACCAATATCTCCTTTATGAAAAGTCCAATCAAATTAAGTGAACAAGGTTGGCAAAGCAGGGCTGCTAGAGACAAATGGTGGTGCAGGTTTTAGGGGAGTTGAGGGATGGAAATGGGTGAGGGGGTTGGTTTAAGAGAGACAAAGTTAGGTGGCTAAGGCTGCCTTATGTTATATAAATCCAAAATTACGATACAAATAATTTAAACTCTTAGAGGCTCAGTAGTAGTAGCTTTGTAAGTAAGGAGGAACTAGTGGCAGGTAAAAGAAGGGCTATGAAATATAAAACATCTAAGAAATGCATAATGTGTGTCCTTATGCCTGGCACTGTACAAAAACACAGGCTGTAGTGGTAGCCTCGGAAAGGAGGAGCTGGATAATAAAAAGGTGGTCAAGCTGCACTGCATCACTACATGAAACAACCATGTATGAAAATTCACTTATTAAGATGAAAACCCCCTGCCTAAGGAGGGATTCATCTTGGATGGTAGCACTGCAAGAAAAGTGATCCATAGTTGCAAGATTAGGCCTTTGGCGTTAGGTAGACAGGTAATAGAATTTCTGATGCAAATAATATAATAAATTCACAGGTGAGGATAGGCGTGGTCTCCCTTGTTTAGCCTTTAAAATACATGCATACCAATAGTTACAGAGTTACACGGCAAGAATCGGATTCTGTAGACAGTATCCAAATGGTAGCTAGATTCACCCATTAGCTAGACTGGAGACTGAAACAATCCATTGTTCCGCAAGCCAATATTATCCAGGGGAATATTGTCAGGTTCTACCACATTTAATGATTTCTACAAGGGAGGTGTGCATTGTAGAGCACCATTTTTCAAACATATTGGCTAAAATGCTACTGCTTTTGCAGTCAGTTCAAAATAAGGACTAACAAAATATTCCACCACTTCAGTCAGCTAATCAGGAGTGTGGTACCTAGAAAATGACAAACCTGAACAAAGCACTTGCTGCACAGAAGGCAAATACCCTTGTGCCACCTTTGTAGTAGCACACTGATACCTACATAGTCAATGACTTCGCTTTGTAATAAACTTATAAACAAGTCATAACTATATAATACGCCAGTGCCCTATTTGACCAACAAGGGTTCTCACAACTTACCTGAACCATGCACTGCATGTGACTACTTTGACACTCAAAGAGCTCTCACGGCGCTTCTCTGTTTCATATTGTATCATGCATCAATGTCACACCATCAAGAAATCTGTAAAGCTCACATGAAGGACATCTACTGTGCCCTGCAATAGGCACACCTTCCATACTTTTCAGACATCGAAAGAGCCGTCGTAGTACTGGCAACTGGTGAATTTTCAAAGAGTTGAGGTATACATTTTTACTACAAACTAGGTGAGTGTAAAGAAACCAGCTTTTTGCATGTTTACCCCAACGTTTTATGCTCTGACCCTTAAAATGGTGTATGCTTAATTGGCCTGTCCCCAATTGGCATAGGCTAACTTACTTGCAACTACCTAGGGCATGTAAGTTAGAGCCTCCTCCAGGGACTGCAGCACTTATTGTGCCACCCTGAGTGGGACAAGGTAAAATATGCCACTGCACACTAGAAGAGCAGTTTGAAACTGCTAACTCGACATTGCCATTTAAATTAATGTCAAAGCCCAAACCTCCATTTTCAATAGAATTAAGTCCCCCTAAGTTAGGCCAAACGAGCCCTTAAGGCAGGATGCTGTGTGTTAAAAAGTGGAACATGTACTTATACATGTTCCAACAGTAAAAACCCTAAATTGTATTTTTTTGTTTGTTTACGGTGGAAAGGCTAGTAGCCCTGTTGACAAGTACAGAGTTACAAGCTGGCATCCCAACCCTGCTAACTTCTGAATGGGACTACTAAGAATACTACTGTTTGGTATCAAACTAATGAGTCAATAAATCAAATTTAATGTCACTGGTGGGCCAAGTGCAACTTTAAAAACTGCCACTTTAGTTGCCCCTGGTTCCCTGCAGACAGCTTCTGCCCTCCTGAGGAGACGTGCTAACGACTGTCAGGAAAGGACACAATAGGGGCCTGCATGGGAGACAGGTATTACCTCCTTCCTGCAGGAAACCACACAAGTGGTAGCCCAAAAGATTAACTTCAAACCGCCTTTGAAGGGCAAATGGGCAACATGCTGACACTGGCGACTGGAGGTGAGAAGCCAGTTGTTAAACCGATTTTCCAGAGGTTTGCTGGGCTCGGGAGCTCTGTGTGTTGAGTGAGGGGTCTCCCCATGTTGGAAGTGGGCAGAATGTTGCATCCTGTGATAGCCAGATGACACACTTCCCAGGAAGCAGTCATCAGGAGGGAGGGAACCTGGTAGCCCATTGGCTACCAACCACATCCAACCCAAAAGGTATTTTCTGAAGATAAATAGGACACCCAGAACTCTGATATCAGCCGACTTGGAAGAAGGTCTGAAAGAGGACTGACCTACTGCACTGAGGGAACAAGAAAGAGAGGCTGCACCAAAGAGGACTGTACTTGCTGTACCTGGTGGCTAGCAAGGACAGAGTCTGTACCTGCTGTGTCATGCTCAAGGAGAAGGTTCTTCCAAGAGCCCTGTCAGGCCAAGAGAACTCCAAAGGACAGCTGGCTGGCCTCCTATCAGCAGTACAGGGACACAAAAGTTGAAGAAGCCTGCAGGGGCAAATTGGTAGACCAAGGTATTCAAGACCCTGCGCACATGGTTGCACGGAGTTCACTGAGCCTGGGAGTGCTGTTATAGAGTTGATAGGAGCCTCATAAGGAGAGTTATCGACCCAGGAAGGATTGGCCTCTCAACGTGACAATGGGCAACTGGTAGTCAACTGGACTTCAGACAGACCAGAGAGGACTTTGTGGGACATCAAACCTGTAAACAGAACCCCCTCATTGTCTTCGTGGACTGAGAAATCCCTGCTGGAAGACCCCCGTCGAACGCATTGCCTCCACAGCAAGCTAAGGCAATCTTCAGCATTCTTCATCCCTTGCATAAGGACTAATCCATAGGAATCCACTGCAACATGGATAAAGTGTCTGGAACTGTTAAAGGACTGGTTCCCCTGACTATCTCTCTGCTGGAGTTAGCCATCCAAGTACTTCCAACCAACTGCATTGACACTTGCTGCCAGTGCCACCACAGTTGCCCAGGCTTGAGCAAAAGGTTGAGCAAAGGGTTTTACAGAGAAAATCTACTGGATCTAAAGGGGTTGGTCAATGTATTTACATAGTGTGGTCACACAACCACACTACATAATACACTCCATTTCCTCATATTGAGCAAGTGAAATAAGCAAAGCTGATATATTTCAAATAGTGTTTGTGATGTTGGAGGCTTACTCCCTGACAAAAGATAAAAAAATAATGGGGACAAACTATGCATTCTACTGTAAAATGTTCACATACTCTGGCTAAAATGTTATTGTATTGACGGAGCATAAAATATATCTTCCAATATGCTCTGGTTGCAGAGAACAGGAGGGGAAACAGCTGTGTGTTCTGAGCCGCGCTGGGATGCGTGTCTGTGCCGGCTGATCAGAGACCTGCTCGGTGGCCGCAGTGCCTTGATTCAGAGATGGCAGAGGGCGCGCCGGGTCAGCATGGCGCCAAACGTACTCCGATGCTCACAGGGGAAACCAGATCCTGCAGGTGTCGGCAGGGAGGAACAGAACACGGGGGCCAGTGCAGCTGTTGTGATTAAGGCCAGCCAGGTGAAAAAGTCTAGCGGCCCCTTTATGGAGAAACTGCGCTTGCAAGCAACAACCACTTGCCATGGAGAAGGTGGCAAGAATGTTACCAAACATGAGACGGGACCTACGATCCCTGATACGTTTAAACATCCATCACAGGGTATATGTTTGGAGCCACCGTTGCCTGGGAAAGAGGCGGTCCCAGAGTCTACGATACTGACCCATAATGACACCTGTAAAGATGTCGGCTTGGGGAAGAGAGAAGGTGTGGATTCCGACTCGGCGAGATCTATGGTTGGAGATGGCAATGGAGACTCCCCCAAGGTCAGGTCTTTGGTTTTAGATTAATTGACTATTGCAGAAGAAGGGACAGCCTTGGGGGAGAAGTGTGGCACGATACTTACTGGGAGTGGGAGTGCATCGCAGATACCCAAACAGAGGGAGAGTGAGATATGCTTAGCTGCCACTAATTTCATTTCCATAGACAACCTAGCCACAGAGAGGTTGATAACGTTGAACACTCGACCATCGTGGGAAAAGGCAAGCTAAGACCTATAACTATGAGGGGGGACTAAAGGTGGCAAAACAGGAACTGTGGAAACTATGGAAATTTTGTTTTCAAGATCTGACCAATCGAAGGATACAGATGATTACATCATTATCAGAAATAGATACTGATGGGAGCTATACGACATCCACAGTTGGGTCCAGTGTCTCGACCTGTAAAAAAAAAAAAAAAAAAAAACTACACTCTAATGCAATTAGCCCTAGGAAAGTAGATAAGAAGGATGGAACAAAACAGGGCACAGGAACAGAGGCAATGCTATGAGATTATACAGTAACTCGACAGGTATATTCAGACACAGATAAATCATCAACAGAATTTCTGGCTGGTGACCTGGAAAATGCAGGAAATGTGGAGCACCCCTCATTAGACAATCTATCGTACATTGATACAGCGCTACAAGCAGTCGCAACGCGACAACAGGAAAGCTAGGGCTGCCAACAAGCAACTCCAAGTTTCCGTAAGGAGGGTTGCAAATACCTGTTCAGAAATAGGGGAACGTATAGCCACTATCGAGACTCGCACCAATACTCTTAAAGCAGAATTGGCTGTAGTGGCTAAGCGTACGGATAGACAGGAAAATTCAGTGAAAGCTGTAGGATTCAGAAAATCAGCAACGTTAGAATAATTTTGCGGATCTTGGGTATTGAAGGAGGAGTGGAAGGGCAGGACGCAAGGGCACTTATAACAAGCCTGTTTAAAAATGCCTTTCCTGAATTAGAGGGCTGGAATTGGGACCGAGAGATACAAAGAGCGCACCGGTTTCCACTCTATAGAAAAAAACAAGAGGAAGGAAAAATTGATAGCCAGAGGTATCCTAGGGCTATTATTGTACACTTCAGTAACTATCTACTGCGGCAAGCAGTTAAGCCCACCCTGACTCAAGGATAAGTGTGGTGGGTGTAGCTTTCTTTTTGCGTCCTGATTACGCCCATGCCACAGTGGAAAGACAGTGGCAGCTGAGACAACTGACTAAATCATTTCAGGAAAAAGGAGCGTAGCACTACCTATTGAGTCCAGCCCGGTTAAAGATAGTGCATAAGGATTTGGTACGGGTGTTTACATCAGATACAAATGCTAAGGAATATCTTGAGCAAATTATTTAGGACCCACTTTTAGACTGCTTACTGTAAAGAGAGAGAGGAGACAGGGCAGAAGAAAAAGAAAGAGGTAGAAAAAGAGAGAAATGAGAGAAGGGAAAAAAACACGTAAAAAAAGATGGGACAATCTTTTTATGATGGGTTTATCAGAAAGATCTTCAGAATCAGTGTTAGTGCTCCATAAGAGTCACGTTTGGCACATAGGTGGGTTGGGTGTGGGGCAGGGGTACGGCTTCCATCTTACAGACCCGGCGGTCTGGCTGTCCCCAGGAGTAGGCACGGGGGAAGAGGGTGGAGGAGTGGTGGTTTGAGTGTAGGAGGAGGAGGAGGGATTTCAGGATGGTTAGGGGTGCTAGGGTAGCAGAGGATAAACACAGGAAGGCGCACAGGAAGGCAGGGTTGCAAATTGGGGGACTTAATTTTGGTACCGGAGATTGAGAAGCTGCTTGTAAGGTTGTTTTTAAGGTATTAAGATATACAGGAGTATGGCATATACAAGCAAGTTAAGTATAGCAACAGTGAATACAGGTAGGCTCAATGATGGCAATAAACAGCGGATGGCAGCTAAAATCCTTTAGGGAAGATATTATTTGCATGCAGGAGACACATATCTCAGGCTCCCAGAAACATCTACTGGGATTTCCTGGCTATTACTTTCTTGCATATACGACTCAAGGCACCACAACTAAAGGGGTGGCGGTAGTGGCCTGCAATAGGTCAGTGGAAGTGATTAAGAAGTCTGCAGACAAGTTTGGCCGCTGGGTGATGTTAGAATGCGCAGCTGGTGGGATAGAATTTACACTATGCTCACTTTATGGCTCTAATGTAGATGACTCGGAACTGCTGGATTTTATTAATGTTGAGCTTGCAACCTGGCTGTTACCACTGTTCCTTTGTGGAGATTTAAACATTCATATAAATAACGATCATCCCATTCAGGATCAGGGGCAGTATCAAAGGTGAAAACATGAAGTCCTTCGGGCGCTGCAGACTCTGGTAAAGTGCTATGGACTACTGGATTTATGGCAACAATGCAAGGCTTTAGATCCAAGATTTACTTTTTTCTCCTTCCCCCATAAGAAGCTAGCAATATTAGATTATTTCTTTGTCTCTATAGACTTGCGGGAAGGATTATCAATCAAGAAATATCCAAGAATTACGTCAGACCACAACCTGTTGGTCATTGGACTTTGGCTGAGACAGGTGGCTCGACACCCAAGGACCTGATAGAGGTTTATTATTTGATCAGCAATATATTCAACACATGAGGGGGTGGATTTTAGATTTTTTGTACAACAATCGTGGATCCGCCCCCACACATATAGTATGGGATGCTTTTAAAGCTGGTGTCAGGGGACAGACCCTGTGAAGAAGGAGAGAGAACATTCTAAATGGCTGGAGACAGCACAGGCAGAGATGGCCTCACTTGAACGTCAGTTAGCGGAGGCGGTCAGAAAAACAAAACCCCAGGAATAAAGGCTAGAATTGTTAAATCTTATGTAGAAACGGTAGTGGTTAAATTTCAGGTGCATCAACAGGAATGTTACGAGTACAATGAAAGAGCCGGGAAATTATTAGCCCTTAAGATAAGGCAAAAGACAACTAATGGGTCTATTAGTGCACTCAAAGACACTGAGTGACACCTACTAAGTGGTAATTCAGCAGTCCTAAGAGTATTTAGAGAGTTGTATCAGATCCCATATTCACAAGGCAATGACCCCCCTAGAGGGTGAGATAGATTAATATCTGCTGGAGGAAGAAGATAATCAAAATCTAGCGGCCCCTCTAACCCTCTAGGAAATAACAACTGCGGTAAGCTCTTTGACGATTGTCAAGCCTGCTGGGCCAGACAAGATTCCATTAGAATTCTTCAAAGTATTCTTCCGGGAACTGAGTGAGGAGCTTATTTAGGAGTGTGCAAGCTGGATCTCAACCACCACCTCATGGCTGACTGTGAATATAGTAGTCTTTCTTAAGAAAGATGAAGACCCATGTTTAACCAGTTCATATCACCCTATTTCTCTTGTTAACAGCGACTCAAAGCTTTAAGCCAATGTTTTTGCTACTAGACTTAGTGCAGTGATCCACAAAGTCATTTCCCCTTGGCAGCATGGTTTTATTCCGGGTAAGGGTACAGATGAGCATATTAGATGGGTGATAGCATTAATAGACAAGTAGCTAAGGAACCTATGGCACTGATTTTGTTGGATGCGGAGAAGGCCTTTGACCGGGTGGACTGGATGAATCTTTGGGCCACACTTCGTAGGGCTAATATTGGCCCAGGTTTAGCTCTGATAAAAAAGCAATAGCGAAATTGCAAATAGCAGGGTTGGAATCTGAGCCCACTGTAATTTCCTGGGGCACTAGGCAAGGATGTCCCGGCTCTCCGCTTCTTTTTATAGATATAGATCCGCTTATCAGAGTGCTGCTACATTCGAAGGAAATTGAACCGGTGTTAACAGTCGGAGGCAGCACCAAGATACTTGTGTATGCTGATGACATTGCGTTCGTAACACCTGATCCAGCATCGGCAATAGCCAAGATAGAGTCCGAAACTGCAAGATTTGGCAAGATCCCTGGTTATTTATTGATTAAATCTAAGTGCCAGATAATGACCAATGATTGGGTAAATCTGGATGATGATGTAAAGCAGCCCAAGTCAAGTATCTGGGGGTTAGGCTATCAGCCAATTTGGATACCACAGTCGGGAGCAATCTCTCTCCAGTTTTGGCCAACTCTAAAAATGAACTGCAGCGGATGAATAATTTGCATCTTTCAATAGTGGTGCATTGTAATGTGATCAAAATTATTTTTTTTCCCCCAAAGTGTTATCTTTTTAGGACTATTCCATTAGAATTCGGGCAACACTGGTTTAAGCAGATTGAAGCATTGTCCAGCAGCTTCATATGGTCCTTCTCTAAAATACGCCAAGCCTTTCAATATCTAGTGTTACCTAGAGAAAAAGGGGGGGTTGGGCACTCCCCAATTTTAGATTATATTACTTGGCGGCGGCCATGCAATATAGTCAGATGCTATGGCCCTCATTACAGCATTGGCAGTAACTACCGCCTACCACCACGGCGATACCGTGGCTACCAGCCGTCTACACGTATCATGGGTGGGGAGGAGGGCAGGGGAGACCCCTATCAGTGCCAGGGAAGGTGTTCCCTGGCACTGATAGTGCCTACCGCCATGGTTTTCATGGCGGTACGTTTGGCACGAAAACCATGGCAGTAGGCAGGGTCGTAATACCCAGGGTGGGATTGTGGCACCCGCCAGACTGGAGATCGAAGTCTCCAGGCCAGCGGCCGTTACCACCCTGGCGGTCGATGTGTTAAAGTGGCGGTCTTGGATGGCAGTTACCGCCAGGGTCCAAATCCCATTTTTTTTTTCCGTCACCCTGTTGGTGGTATTAACGCCGCTTTAACACCGACCACCAGGGTTGTAATGAGGGCCTATATATTTACCCAACTATTACGGCAAATCGGCAATCGAACCCCTGTCATCTATATATAAGATGATATGGGGCAACACAGCTGATGCGGTATTCTTCAAAATAGTTAAACCTAGTTACTTTAAAAAGTTTAGATTCAAGACTGTTAGGGCTGCATTCCAAGTCTGGTTGCAGTTGAACCACATGGTTGGGATAGGACGGTTTAGCTATTACACGCCGCTTGGGAATACCACGTCCCTCCCAGGGATCTTTAAGGATAGTTATTGCTCAAAATGGATTTATAGCAGAGTCTGCAAACAAGGGGATTTTTTTTTTTTTTTTTTTTTTTTTAAGGTGGGGGGGGGGTCAAATAAAATCTTTTTCTGAGATGAAAGAGGAATTCTCCTAGGAAAGTAAGGATTTTTTCAAATTTCCGCAGATTAGAGACTTTTTGTTGCCTCTATCCAGGGAGAGGTCCTTTGGCAAGAAGATTAGCGTTATGGAGCTATTGGAGAGTAGGGATAGCTGTACCATTAAGAATTTGTATCCGTAACTCTTAGACATGCAAGATCATCGGATCAAACAAGCCGGAAACTGGGAACAGCGGGTAGGGGCTAGTGAAACTACCTTTTTAGCTTCTTTATACATGGCCCAGAGTGTATTGTTATCAGCCGGACCGCAAGCACAACATTATACAACTTTTTTTAAACTTATAAATACACCAGCCAGGTTAGCGAGCTGGGGAAAGACAGAAGTTATTACTTGCCCACTATGTCAAAGCGCAAAGGCTGATTTATGTTATATGTTTTAGAACTGTGAAAAGCTGTCTTGATGTATCAAGGAGATTACACAATTCCTGGGGAAGGTTTTGTGTCAGGAAGTAGTACTGACACCCCAATTGGTAATGCTCAGGATTGATGAAGAGGTCTGTAAAGTCCAAGGGCAGCAGTTTCTTTTTTTGGCTATGTCAGCTCTGCGGGGTTGTATTTCATCTGATTGGTTGAGACCAGACTCTCCAACTTGTAGTCAATAGCTAGCTGGACTTCTTTCAATATACTACCTAGAAAACAGCTTGTAAACTGTTAAAGGCAAGGCTGGTAGGGAAAGGGGGAGTAAGAATATGGGCCCCTTTGTCATTATGGCTGCAGGATATTTAAAGGATAGCTCATAATATGTGATGAATTAGCAAGGATGCAATTCATATGATGGGGTCTTCTTTATCTCCAATTTTCATTTTCTTTGTCTGTAAAATCGAAGTTGCTGCTCACCCTGTATGTATCTTTATATGTTTCTTTTTCACTGTGCGCCAATTAAATTAAAAAAAATAAAAAAAGGAAAAAGAAAAGTGGAGTCCCAACTGACGTTCATAACGATGAGCTGCCACTGTGTTCCTGAATTTGCCACCTCTGAGGCCAGGGGCCGCAAAGGCAGTGCTTGGGTGAGCATAAGGCAAGCTAGGGATTGCATCTGTGACCCCTGGCGATCCCTACATGATGTCCATGGTTAACTGTATTGACATACAAGTTTCAGATTCTGAGCCATCTTCAAAATCATCACAGGTCTGGTCTTGGGGTGAATTTGTTCAGATGCGGCATGGTAGACTGGAAACAATCTTGAACTTTCTCCACTTATAAATAACATTTGTCGGTGTGGAATCATGAATTTAATATTCTTTGACAATAGGAGTCTCTTACCAGACAGGCATGAGATTGTGAAAGACGTCTTGACCTAGGCTTGATGTGTTTACCAGAAACCCAAATGGCAAGACCAGACTGACTATGTATTTGATTTTAGATACAGATGGTAGTTTGTCCGGATGATCATGTAATGATGTGCACTGTTTTAGCAACATCAAATCAAACAAGGAAGGGGCCCTTGGCTACAGAATAAAGGGATCGGGCCAGGGGGAAAAGACAAGTAAACTGAAAAAATACCTGCCTCCCACTTTAGCAAAATCAAAATGTCAACAAGAAAAATATTCTTTTATATCAATACCTTGTCATTTACTGAAGAGTAGCTTAATAATCAAAATTCAAAGATTTATAATGCTTATAATCATGATAATTGCAATAATATACATCACTTAATGCAAAACCTTTTTTCTTAAATTCATTATATTGCTCCCTGCAATCCCTCATTAAAAACCAAATACATTCATACCACATTCACTTCTCTCAAAAATCTTGTAAAACCAGACACTTTACTACACATGTACAGTCGGTATCTAAAAGAAAACATCAAAATTATTAATATATTTTTTTTTAATACTTTTTATAGGTCTCCAAAGCATGATGTTCTATATAGATTAACGTATTCACATCATCCAATTGATCATAACAAATAATATCTTATAGACCACATGTCTAGGGGTGGCTCCTGCCGGAGCAAAGCAAGAGGGGAGGGCACAAACCAAAGACATTACAAATAAAAAAGAATGTAAAAAAACACAAAACACAACACTTAGCTGACCTGCCGTATCGCCTCCACTTACTACAGGCACAGGCTCCCAGCTTAACGGGAGGCCAATCCCAACGCTGCTCCCATGCTGCTGGGAGCATGAAAGCATCATTAGGATTGGCCTGAGTGCCCTGGCTTTGTATTCTCAGGAAGACTGGAAGCCTGTGCCTGCTCTCCCCAACCTGTGCAAGGTTGGAGAGAGCTCAGTGCGCATGTGTGTTTGGCCGTCCTGAGACGGCCGGCCAAACACACTTGCGCACTGAGAGGAGTGCACACCACTCCCCCTCCCTCCCTGTCATCCCCCATGGCCCCACCCCTTGAAAAATAAAAACGATAGAACACTGTTTACTATCATTTTTATTTTTCAATTTGCGGCTGCTGGCGGGGGAGGTGAGGGTGATGCTCCTCTGCCATAGCGGAGGAGCAGCTACTGCATATGTCTTCATACATTTTAGGCTTGCATTTTTGTTATAAAGCTGTTGTAGTCATCTCTATTGTCCTTTGGGTAGTCAATAGTATATAAAGGGTGCTGACACCAGTTTTGGTGCAACATGGCAACAACTGTGCACCTTCTTTAGGGCACACACCGAACTCAAAAGGGTCCAGAGGAGGCTGGGGCAATAATATACTAAGCTGCACATATAATAAATCCCAATCAATAACAAACATGTATAAGTCGCTAAATATAGTACTATGCACCAGGTAAGACTCCAAGGCATACTTGAGTATCTATCTCAATCCCAGAACACAAATGAGCAAAAACCACCAAGTGAACAAAAAAAAAAAAAAAAAATCATACCATAAACAAAAATACATCACCAGATCACCCTTCCCGTGTCACCTCACAAAAACTGCTATAAACCAGCAACATGCATCACCATCCCATTATAGGTCATGATTGTAAATCCAATGGGGTGATCCCCACTTGACTTCAATACAGGAGAGCCTGTTCACCCAGAGGGCTTTATCATCTCTAATTGCATGCCCCTCCTTATCCAATACCCTCACCCTTTTAGGTGTAATAATACTGACCTACTCTGGGAAGGTTTCTATAAACTGCATTTTTTCCTAAGGTGCAGTGGTCCTAAATTGATTGCTGCACTGTAAGCTATGCATTCGAATTTGAACTGTGCACACTTTTTGATAGAAGCCAATGAAGCTGGCTTAAAGCAGAGATGTTGGAAAACTATGAGGAACATTAAGGACCAAACGAGCAGCTGAATTCTGGATAACCTGAAAACAGCGGTGGAAATACTCCAATATACCGAGATAATTATCATAATTCAGAGAGGGTTTAATGAGAGAATGAACTACTGTTTTCACAGCAGAAACAGGCAGAAAAAGAACAATCTTCCTTAACATCATAGGAAGAACACAACAGTAGCCAGTGACCAAATAATCTACTTAGAAAAAGACAAATTGCAATTAAAGACAAAACTCAAATGCGAAACAGTTTTACTTGGTACTGGCAAAGGGTCTAATTTAGCAGGCCATCAGGAGTTGTTGCAGTCAAATTTGTTGGCCAGGACAACCTTAGTTTTGTCACTGCTAAAACTAAGGCAAACATTTCTCATTCAGGTGGCTACCTCTTTGCTGCAGGAACAGAAGTAGACTTGAGTTTGTGTACGATCTTTAGAGAAAGGCATGACTATTTAGGTGCCATTAGCTTAAATTTTAAGTACAGGCCAAATGATCATGCCAGTCTGGCAAGAGGAGTAAGATAAGCATTAAATAATGTAGGGTTTAATAAAGACCTCTTGGGGGTCTCCACAGTTAAGATTGGTAGGGTAGGATCAAGACCAAAAAGAAGACAAAGAAACCGAGTTCTGACAGAGAGAAAATAACTTAACTAATTAAGTGTCTGTTTACAGATTCAAGTTGTAGGAAGCTGGCTATCTATGCAGTGTACCAATGTAGGGGTACACTATGAAGATAGTACAGGTGACCCTTATTGACTGACAGATGTTCAAGTAATAGCCCTAAATGCTCTCTTTTGTGCTAGTGTGGGTGGGCAGTTTAGGCAGTGCTAAGCATTTGTTGCCCACCCAGAATACATAACTGAGACACAAACTCAAGAAGAAACTCAAGATCAATTTTAGAAAAACACAACACTTTTAGATTATGTTTTGACACCAGAAAATCTTCTAAGTAAGGTAAGTACTGTTGCAGAGTTATTATTTACAGTAGACTAAGTAAATACACCAATACACTTTTATACGGTAATGACTTTCAATGGGTAAAGTACATATACTGCATATAGGCATTTGCAAAAGTATCTCAGGCGTCCCCTTTAGGTTGTAGGATGCTATATTACCCAGGACACGCGAAAACATCACCAGTTCAGTTTTACCTGCCCTGGGGAGTCAGGGTGCGGAGGTGCTGGTTGGGTCGGGTGCTTTGCGCTCTGCACGGTTTGGAGAGAGGAGAGCCACCTAGAAAGAGGCTGCAGAGAGGGACTTGGGGACAAGTCCAGGAGCTCCCTCTGGGTCGAGGGCTCAGTTTGTGAGGGTTCTGGGAGCAAGGAGCCACAGTCGATGTTCATGGACCTGGGCCAGGGAGCTCAGGTACAGAGGGTTTTCGATGTCTGGTCCTGTGCACTAAAGGTGCTCAGTGTGCATGGCTAGAGGAGGAAGGAAAAACAGAGTTGGGCAACTCTCATGGGCCACCTCATTGGTTCTGTCGCCTCTCAGGTGCATGTGGTCTTTGTGCACAGACCACCTGCGGCAGAAGTGTCTGATCCACACAGAAACAAGCCTTGATTGTGGCAAATGCTCCAATGCCTCGGGTATTGGTGCTGCGAGGGTCTTGAGGGGGGCAGCGTCTCAAGGCTTGGTAGAAACATTGGGGCTGGTCTCCTGGTCATACAACAACCCTGACCTGGCAAGTTGCTACCACGGTGTACCTGATGGCCAGCAAAACATAGGACCAGCAAATGTGATCGATGCCTGCAGATGCAGTAAAGTGGCTCCTCCACTCCAATGGAGATGACGGCTGGTTGGCGGAATGCTGGCAGCGCTCCTCAGTTTTTTTGGAAGATGTGCAGCTGCAGGACGAGTCAGATCAGGGGAACTGTCAGAACAGCACCAAGTATACAGAGTTTGGCACCAAAAGTGCAGGCTGGTCCTCAGTTCTTCTGCTTGTCGGCTCTTCTTTGTTCACCTTCTTCAGTCAGAAGAATCTGTTCTTCTGGTGTCATGGGGTCACCTAAATACTCAATTTAGGGTCATTTAGGAGAGTATAGGGTAGTAGCCCATTCTACCTTATACTTACCCCTGGGATGACTACATCCCCTATATGACTACTTGCTGTGGGCATAACCCTGTCCCAGAATTCCTAATTCCACAAAACCCAAGAAAGTGGAATCCTTCCTTCGTGAAGCACATTAGGCTTCCCACCTTCGGGTGTGACTAGTTTGGTAGTGCAACACACCTACGTGCATAGCTAATTTCTCGCCTGTCTTGGTGAAAAAAGCGCCCAGGGCAGTGGGTGCAAACTCCCAGGTCTGGGGGAAGACGGGGTTGCATATCAAAAGGCGGAAGGGACTTTGAAGTCCCTGGCCTTGAGATGCAGATTAACTAGCCATTCTACTGGAGGAGGTGATAACACCTTCCTCTGAGCAGGTCTTGTTTCTGGCCTCAGAGTGTGGGTTCTCACAACCAGGGCGTCAGAAACATGTCTGAGGTAGCAGACTGGCTAGTAGCAGTCAGCCAGCAAACTAGAGGACTAATAGGTTTTAGAGGCCACCGCTAATGTGCCCTCTGGATGCATTTGATAATAAATCCAATACTGGTATCAGTATGGATTTATTGAAACAAGCTGTTTGATACCAAACACCATAGGTTTCAGTGAAGCCACTATGAAGCTGGGTAACTCGCAATGTTGAGTGTCCAGTACATACCTCAAAATGGCTTCCCTGCTCACTTATAACATCCAGTAATCGAACTAGACATCACAGGGGCATATCTGTTCATGCAAATATGTCCTCACATCAAATATAATGCACCCTGCCTTAGGGCTCTAAAGCCTGCTGTAGGGATGACTTGCATATACTCAGATGCAGTGATTTGTGGCATGGCACACAATGAGTCTGCAATGGCAGGTTGTGTGTAATTTTTTAGAAGGGTCCCTTAGGGTAGCACAATTATACCTGCTGCACCTCTTAGGGACCCTCTCTAGTACCAAGGCCCCAAGTCCCAAGAGTACCATTTACTAGGGACTTACAGAGGTACTAAAGTGTGTGCTAACTGTACACAATAAGCCATTTTCCTTGTTTTAGGGAAAGAGGCACCTTGTTAGCAGAAACCTAGTGCGCCCACAGTACAAAAACCCTCAGTACCAGTGGCAAGAAGTGGGGGTGACCATGTCAAAAGGGGCACTTTCTTACACAAGTCCAAACAGACAATTGGAGAAAATGGAATGGGAATCCATAACAAATGCAGCAAAGAGATCACAGCACTGCCCAGGTCAACAAAATCTGCAGCAAGTTGATAGCTTCCAAATGACGTGGAAGTTGATCATATATTGCCTTCTGTGAAATGGCTTGAAAGTGAAATGGGTCAGAAGTTACTCAACGTACATGTATCAGCATAGGATATTTTCAAAATGGGAGTGAACAGACCATGTCTCTCGCAAATTAGTTACTGAAGTAGGCCAAAAGCACAAGTCACACAGCTGCATAAGAAAATTCCCCATAATTAAAGTGGCAAGAGTGGCTACCAACAGCAGACAAAGATCAACTGGAAATCCAGATTTAACGGCTGACAGAATATTCAGTCTTACTGAAAGAAAGTTTTTTAAATTCAGGGAGCTCATTATGGATAGGCGGGCTTAACGATTTGTGATTTGAAACTGTACTGTAATACCAAGAGCCTCTTATAGATGAAAATAAGTTTGGAAGGAGGTAATCGTCTCATAGAAGGAAGAAAGTAGGAAGACTATCTCAAAGTATGTGAGAGTGGGGAATAGAGATTGATACAGTAGACCACAGGCTGTATAACATATTTTACTATGAAAAATACCGCACAACCAAAGAAAGGAAGCCACAATCTTTTGAGCATAATATGCAGTATGAGTATCCCATGCTAGGCACTGGTAATTCTTAATTGTGTCTTTACGGGTAGTTTTAACATCAGAGTGTAAGCAAGATGCCAAAACCTTTATAAGGCATTAAGTGTTGTTTAGCTCCTCTGAGTTCCTCAGAATACCATGGAGCAAGTGGCTTGGTGCGTTGGGAAACAAGCATTTGGACCATAGTGACCAAATTTATGGTAGTAAAAAGCCAATTATTAAACAAATCTGCTGAGATAAAAATAACCTAAGTAGCCATAGGAGGATTAGATGAAAGTGCTAAAGGAAGATGAGGGCACTGATTCTTGACCAAGGTCTAGTTATAAACGGAGTGCTTCTTAAGTCAGTGGTTACTTCATTAATTAGGTACGGTAGTGAGAAGGAAAAGGCAAAATGGTCTGTCCATATTAATTGAAATGGTTTGAAAGCTCTGACCTTTTCTGAATAGTAAATATTGAACTGATTATGTGACTGTTTCACATATTACCCATAAGGCCAATCTGGGTAAATCCAACATCTCTATGGTGTCAAAAAAAATTCGAGGCATCCTCTTAAGATGTATATTCTAATTGTAAATTCAGATCGCGTAAAAAATAAAATTACTGATTTTGATTACTAGTGGGGCTAGCAATTCATTTAGGACAATGCAAAAATTTAGCTTTGGCTAGGAACAACAATAAATTAAAGCACTGGTTTAAGAAGTAATGCTCAAATTAAGAGCAAAGAGCATGATTTTCCCCCAAAGAAAAATGAGGGAAGTCAATGATAGTACTAATACAAGATAAAGGCTTACAAATACTCCCCTGCACCTCCCCCTCAATTGGACCTGACGGTCTTTATGCATGATAGAACAAGCCCGTACAACCAAGGCAATAACAGGGCTGAGGATTTGCAGAGTCCTTTTCAGCAGGATAATGAGGTCATGACAATAGCCTGTTATGAACTTAAAAACGTTGGTCTGAGGAAACAGTAAGGCAAGCAGTAATAAGTTTGATCTACTTGGTTATGATGTGAACACAGAGAGCTTGGTGCACATCCCAAGTCTGGTGTATCAAACTGTTGATTAACAAGAATGGAAGGACAAACTTTAATGAGAGGTAGTCAGAGAAAGTAGACAAAAACAAAGAACAACCCCTCAATTGTACTGTAAAAGAGGATGTCATTGTTACATATCTTACCTGAGAGACTGAGTGGAAAGCTCCTTATTACAGTAAGAGTTCCTGCTCGACTAAAGAATCTGAGAAACAGGATCTCAGGTACATTAAAAGCCCTGGGCTGGGAAGGGCTCAGATGGGCTTGCCCCTTGGTGCATGCCCACTGAGAGTTGCATTTAGTACACATACCTGCCAATGAGACATGGTGGTGTAGGCATGCCAACCTCACAAGACTGCAGCTGGTAATAAACTGAAGGAAAAATGGTGGTCCTGCTAATGTGAATATATCGAACCTTAAATGCTTATTGATGAAAATATATTAACTTTAAAAATATATATATATTTCTATAAGCAAGCAATCCTTCTAGGAGGAACATTGGCAGATATAAAAATAGATCATATACTTCCAAACGCTGTGCCCCCATGCCGCCCCCGCCCCACCTATGCCCCTAGGGGGAGATTCAGAGTTTCCTTAGGAGGGCAAAAAGCCCACTGAACACCAGGTATTGTTATATTTATTAAAAAAAAGAATTGGGAAGGAGCCTTTTCATCCAGGCACTGAGATGCACCCCCACCTCTAACGGTTCCAAGTGTCTTTCTGCCCTGAGTCTTAAAGCCCAAATACAGCAGCCATCCTCACAAAAAACAAGAGGAAATTTGGATTCTTTTGAATGGAATTTTGACATTTGGACCAGCAAATAAGACATCAGCCCTCTCCTCCCATTTTGCTTCACCCTGGTGGCAGAAAGGCTTTATGGTGCTCAGGGAAGGGGGCTGCAATACGACAGGCACAACCCACAACCCATTCTGTTTCCCACATTATTTCCTAATGGTCTGGTGAACTTTCTTATCTCCGGGACGGGTTGATTGGTAGTAAACCTCATAATCTACCCACCTGGACACAAGACCACTCGAGAGAAAAAGAAAAAGGGTAAGGTGCTGGGTCAGCTAGAGATCATGTCCCATCCCCAGGGGGCCAGAAAACATTTCTGTCCATAGGGGGCATTTTCCCTGTCTATGAAACCCTACATGTTAAAACTACACCCAAAGACATTGCATTTGCTTCTCACTTGCCAGGGTGAAATGCTGCATATTTGGGCTCTGGGTCAACTGGTAACAAAGGAAACTTACCAGCCCTGGTTATTTCTGAAACCTAGAGGCCCTTGGGAATTCAGGTTGGGGTGACTGGTGTGGATGTTAGCATATTCTCTTCCCCAGATTGCTCTGAAAATGTCAAAGCATGGGTCAAAAAAAGGCTATTTTCCCATGTGTATGTGACAGGAAAAACCTGGCCTTTTCAACCAATAGGCAATATTTTACCACCGAGGTTCCACACTTAACCAGGTACCTCCTATGTGTGGGTGGTACCTAACAGGCGCCATTGGAAAGGACCAATACTGTAAACATATAAGGGCACCAATAACACCAATGTGACTTCACATGTACTAGTTTTGACCAGTTCATATAACGGATAATAGGCCCAGCCACACACATGGACTACTGTTTTTATTAGAAGTGTTGGGAAGCTGGCTGGTAGGAATGTGGTGAAGTCCCTTCAGCTTTCAGAACTTTCCCTCACAGAAATATGAGAAAAATGGGTGATTTCCTTGAAAGCCAGCCAACCTCAGCCCCAAATACTGCAGCTACCCATATCACCGTGAGGGGTCAATTTGTATAGCAAAATGTTTGTCACTACATTGCCTTTTGGGGCTTTTGCTGGTGTGGGCAATAGGCCCAGAAACAGGTGGTGTACCATTTTTATTGCGTGAAGTGTGGCAACGTGGAATAGTAGAACAGTTGCTATTATCAACTGGATTTATCACCATTTATGGCTGAGAAAAGTAAGCCAGCGGGTAAGAAGGACCATATTTTGCTAAATGTCCTCCGAATCATATATTATGAGTAACCCCAAATTCAGCTGTACAAAAAACACTCTTTCTGAACTCATGATCTCGGGCACATTTAAAAAATGCTGGTTTCCTTTATATGCATTTTTTTAGTCATTAGATTTTACTGTACGAATTAATGCATGGTCTGTTCACGTTAAAAAAATATATATATTGTGAGGTTGGGGGGGCATTCCAGACCACCATTTCCAAGAAGGTCTCTTGAAAGAGTGCCCTTGCTCCCAAGGCCCAAAACTAATAAAATACCATCCTTCTCTCACCCTATTGGCTATTTCTGCTGAATGGTGGGGGATCTCAGAGCATGAACTACCTATGATCAAGCCACTGCTGCAACCAAAGTCGCGCCTGGGGCTAGTTGTGATGATCGTGGCTTAAAGATTGGAGAGTGGTGCCTGCTTCTGATACTATTGGTGCCTGACACGGCTGTGATCCTGTGGTGCCATACCGGTCGCTGGGGCCTCTTAGGACCACAATGAAAAATGTACATTCGCAGCCTGGAGATTAGTGGCCTGTGCCGGTTCCTGAAGTTGCTGGTGCCTGGGTGTGACCAACTTGGGCACAACAGTTATCCTGTGACGGCCTGCCACAAGCTACCCATCTGGGCCTAGTGACACTAGTGGCTGGCATTATGAGCCCTGGGGGTGAGGTCGCTGATAAGAAACTGTAAGGAAATGCCTTCCTTGGCATGGTTACCCCCTGACTTTTTGCCTTTTGTTGATGCCAGTTATTACAGAAAGTGTGCTGGGACCCTGCAAACCAGGCCCCAGCACCAGTGTTCTTTCCCTACACTGTACCTTTGTTCCCACAATTGGCACAGCCCTGGAACACAGATAAGTCCCTTGTAAATGGTACCCCTCGTACCAAGGGCCCTGTTGCCAGGGATGGTCTCGAAGGGCTGCAGCATGTCTTATGCCACCCTGGGGACCCCTCACCCAACACATGCTCACTGCCTCACAGCTTGTGTGTGCTGGTGGGGAGAAAACTACTAAGTCGACATGGCACTTTCCTCAGAGTGCCATGCCCACCTCTCACTGCCTGTAGCATAGGTAAGTCACCCCTCTAGCAGGCCTTACAGCCCAAAGGCAGGGTGCACTATAACACAGGTGAGGCCATATGTGCAAGAGCACTATGCCCCTAAAGTGTCTAAGCAAAACCTTAGACATTGTAAGTGCAGGGTAGCCATAAAGAGTATATGGTCTGGGAGATTGTCGACCACAAATTCCACAGTTTCATAATGGCTACATTGAAATCTGGGAAGTTTGGTATCAAACGTCTCAGCACAGTGATGCCAGTGTGGGATTTATTGTAAAATACACCCAGAGGGCATCTTAGAGATGCCCCCTGAATACCAGTCCGACTCCTAGTGCTAGGCTGACCAGTTTCTGCCAGCCTGACACAACCAGACAAGCTTCTGGCCACATGGGGTGAGTGCCTTTGTCACTCTGTGGCCAAGAACAAGGCCTGGACGGGGTGGAGGTGCTTCTCAACTCCCCCTGCAGGAACTGTAACACCTGGCAGTGAGCCTCAAAGGCTCATGCCTTTTGTTACAGCACCCCAGGGCATCTCAGCTAGTGGAGATGCCCGCCCCTCCGGCTATTTACCCCACTTTTGGCTACAAGGCTGGAGGAGATAATGAGGAAAACAAGCAGGAGTCACCCACCAGTCAGGACAGCCCCTAAGGTGCCCTGAGCTGAGGTGACCCCTGCCTTTAGAAATCCTCCATCTTGAGTTTGGAGGATTCCCCCAATAGGAATAAGGATGTGCCCCCCTCTCCTGAGGGAGGAGGCACAAAGAGGATGTAGCCATCCTCCAGGACAGTAGCCATTGGCAACTGCCCCCAGCCCTAAACACACCCCTAAACCTAGTATTTAGGGGCGACCCTGAACCCAGGAAATCAGATTCCTGCAACCTAGAACAAGAAGGACTGCTGACCAGAAAGCCCCGCAGAGACGACAGCGACGACAACTGACTTGGCCCCAGCCCTACCGGCCTGTCTCCAGACTCAAAGAACCTGCACAGCGATGCATCCAACAGGGACCAGCGACCTCTGAGGACTCAGAGGACTGTCCTGAACCCGAAGGACCAAAAAGCTCCCGAGAACAGCAGCACTGTTTAAAAACTGCAACAACTTTGCAACCTTTAAGCAACTTTCAAAGAACTCTCTCTCTTCTCGCCGGAAGCGTGAGACTTCACGCTCTGCAGAGTTCAAGTTCAGGAGAACTATCACTGCATAGAGGACTCCCAGGCAACTACGACGATGTGAGTACAATTAGTCGACCCCCCTATACCTCCACAGCGACGCCTGCAGGGAGGATCCAGAAGCTCCCCCTGACCGCGACTGCCTGGTAACAAGGAACCCGACGCCTGGACCAAGCACTGCACCCACAGCCCCCAGGACCGAGAGAGGAGCTACCTTCCAGTGCAGAAGTGACCAGCAGGCTGCCCTCTTCCTAGCCCAGTCGGTAGCTGGCCCGAGAAGCTCCCCTGTACCCTGCCTGCATCACCTAAGTGACCCCCAGGTCCCACCATTGCTTTCAATAGCAAATCCAATGCCTACTTTGCACACTGCACCCGGCCGCCCCTGTGCCGCTGATGGTGTGTTTTGTGTCCCCCCTCCCCCCAGTGCTCTACAAAACCCCCCTGGTCTGCTCCCAGAGGACCCAGCTACTTACCTCCTAGCAGACCGGAACCGGAGCACCCCTGTTCCTCATAGGCCCCCATGTGTTTTGGGCCCTCCTTTGACCTCTGCACCTGGGTTGCTGGTGCAGTGACCTTGGGGTTGCCTTAAACCCTCAACGGTAGGCTGCCTATGCCCAGGTGACTGACTGTGTAAGTGCTTTACTTACCTGAGAAACCTAACCAAACTTAATTCCCCCAGGAACTGTTGATTTGTTCATTGTGTTCACTTTTAAAATAGCTTATTGCCATTTTAACTAAAACTGTGTGTACTACTGTTTTAAATCAAAGTTCAATACTTACCTGTGTGAAGTACCTTGCATTTTATGTACTTACCTCAAATCTTGAATCTTGTGGTTCTAAAATAAATTAAGAAAATATATTTTTCTATATAAAAACTATTGGCCTGGAGTAAAGTCTTTGAGTGTGTGTTCCTCATTAATTGCCGGTGTGTGTACAACAAGTGCTTAACACTACCCTCTGATAAGCCTGCTGCTCGAACACACTACCACAAAATAGAGCATTAGTATTATCTAATTTTGCCACTATCAGCCTCTTAGGGGATACCTTGGACTCTGTGCACATTATCTCTCACTTTGAGATAGTATATACAGAGCCAACTAGTTACAGAAACCAATTCCCAACTGGCTTGAGCCCGTTCTGGAGGGCTCAGCTTCCGCCACTCAGGTCCCAGAGACTAGGGCCCACTGAATATACGTGAGGCAGGGCAGCCCTAAACACACACTTTGCAAGATCAGAGGTCCACTCCACAATGGGTGAGACAGAAAAGACTGACACTCCCTAAGGAATACTCACGTATATGAACTATGATGCTTGCTATATTTTGATACCAGACTGCCTACTTCTCACAAAAAGGCCTGCCTATTTTTTTCTTAAAACACATACCAATGAATAAAGATCTTTGAAATATTTTTCAACTATACAGCTCATGAGTGTTAGATACTGGCATCTTACCTTGGCGAAGGGTTGCCACTAATTGACTTGTAACCATAGACAGACAGGGTGCTCCCTTGGGCTGGTGGCTTCCACTGCGCCCTTGTTTGGGTGTTGCAGAGGGAACTAGCACTGAGTCATTTGTGCAATCTGGACACCACCAACTCACCTTTTATGTACGGCCCTTCTCCTCACATTTGATGGCTCAGGTAACAATAAAATTGCCATAAAATTGAAAAATCATTACAAGGTGCAGCTCACTTCATGGCTCTTGGTTTCACACGTTTCTGGACAACCATCAAACACACTATATATCCCTTGAATCACAAGAGTCTGACAGACATAACAGTACATTAGTATTGTAAATTGCCCATCAGGACAAAAAAATTCAAAATAATAAAAAAAATAAAAAAACATTTACACTGAGTTCTATTTTTCCTACTAATTTTCATGTATTTCTTATTTTAATGATTAGTGTATGTGGGAAAACCGTAAGTGATCTACACAAATCACCTCTACTTTTCAGAAAAGTTTTACACCTGT
The DNA here is from genome assembly GCF_031143425.1 of Pleurodeles waltl. NCBI lineage: Eukaryota > Metazoa > Chordata > Amphibia > Caudata > Salamandridae > Pleurodeles > Pleurodeles waltl. Next base: position 601,334,047 of record NC_090438.1, read on the forward strand.
TATCACCACAACCTGCAACAAGATTTAAATCACACAAATATCAATACTTGACTTCCGTTTTAAGAATTGCAAAAACTAGGATAAAAAATATTTTTTTTACAACTGCCTGTTCCTGAAAGATGGGATGATGTTAGCATGGTAATCCTTTTGTTGATTCTATTTCAAGGGGAAAACACTGGCATGGCACATGTAACCCTTTTCTTAAAAAAATAAAAAAAGATTTTTGAACATTTTCTCAGGTCTTTCTAGGGAAATCCACAAATCCCAAGTACCCACAGAACCCCTAGAACGTGGGAACAAATTTGGCCAGAATACATATAGTTATGAAGCATTACGCTTGAACTGCTTCAAACATCAAAAACAGGGTTCAGCATCTCACGGATGGGGAGAGCATTTGAGGGATTAAAGATTTGTTTGAAAATTAACTAGAAGACTAATCGAAAATTGAAGAAACTTACTATTGCATGTAGTACTGGCGTGCATACATTTGTTGCCACCACATCATGTGAAGGTGGTTAACTGGAGGATACTGATGAAGTCCAGACTGCCCTCGAGACCTAAAAAATAATAGTTTAAAAATCTTTTGTTTATTAGTTTTATTAAATAGCAATGGCATAGCAGTGATCACACTTACCTCCCCGTATGGCATCTCACCAAAACACATTTAAAAAATCCCCAGCGGAAGTGCAAGTCGCCTATCTCCTTCCCTTACATGAACCTAAGATACACACACATCTTTGCCTCCCAGGAGAATCCTGGGTGTCTAGATTACAATTCTACCCCTAGAGCACCTCCTGTCCCCTGGGAGAGGGCATCAGCAAGGGCAGAGGCTCGCCCGTCAATCATATACAAAGTTTGCATACAAAATTTGTTACCTTTTTCTTTTTTAAACTAGGTAATACAAAGTTATCATTTTTGGCACATTATAAGAAGCAGCTGTGGAGATCCAGTTACTACGAGAACTCAATGTAAACTACATGGTTGAAAAGATTTTCAAATTTGAATGTTTTATTACATAAACCGTATGAGCTACCGTAAGAAACAAGCACTGGCAAAGTCAATAAGGCTGGTCTTTATCATTTGAGTGCCAGACAGGCTGTTGATTTTGCCAATGCTTTATCGTACAGAATTGTTGAAAAATAAAATAAAATAAAAAAGTACAAGAAAAGCATTTCAAAATAGTGAAGGAAAATTAAACATATCTTAGGGTTTCAAATATTTTTTTAGTCAGGAAACTGAGCAGAATTTACAAAGAATAAGAAAGTGTAAAAGAACAAATTTGCCAAGACCTAATTTTCTTTCCACATAACTCAGAACTGAAACATGCTTCAGCATTCCATGGATCAGATTTATGGGCTTCCAGAACAACGGACATCTCCTCGTCAGTCATGCTTATTACAATTCTGCCTCAAATGACAGCTGAGTGAGTGCAGTAGCTGGCTCCTTGCTCAGCACCGTTAAAGTCTTTGTGTGCCAAGGGCTGAGCTTTTGTACAATATGTGGAATAGAAGAAATATAACAAAAACGCTACACACCAGCGCAAACAAATGCGGTACAGCTTTTACAGACAAGATAGAGGTGTGGGGGGCAACAGAGAGCGAGGAGCAAGTAATTCAGAGGTGGAAGCATCACACCAAGAAGAAAGCAAGAAAATACATGAACTCGTGGAGTGGTGAATGAAAAGAAAAAAAAGTAGTTTCCTAGATGTGAGCAGTGGAACGATGCGAGTTACACGATCAAAAATAAGGCAAAGTGTTATGCTCCAAGAAAGGGACAAACAAAAAAGAGTGTAGGAAAGTGAATTACTATGTGGTGTGGTCAGGAGACCTCACTAAGTAAAAAAAAACAAAGTCACAATCCTTATTAGGACCAGTTAGGTTTATTTAATCTAACTCTTAGTTCAGTCCTGTGTAGCTGTGGTACAAAGTAGTCCGGCTTAATCAAAGGATCAGGTGTAAAGCATTTAAATGTACCAAAACAGCTAACAAATACGAAACTCAAAACAATAAAAATCTGACACCAATTTATAAAATTAAGAATTTATGTTAAAATAGACAACAATACAGCAAAAATCTATTGAGGGACCTCAAAGGTATGACCTTTCTAAGGTAAGTAAATCACTGTATTTCTCTTTTAAGAAATGCACTAAAGTTTTGTAAGCGGTTTAGCAGTTAAGCCAACTGGCTAGAATGGCTATTTCTCTTTACTTGGATGGTCTACAACACGTTGGAGGCTAGTCACAGGGATGCCTTAGGTACAGGGAGACCTTTATCTGTCAGGTCCAGCAGTGTTAGACTCCTCAGTGCACTTTTATCCATCACTGTGGTCCAGTCAAAATGTGGTCCTTACGCTGGGGATGCAGGATGCTGAAGAGGTGTGGCGAGTGTTCCGAGAGCCACCCTGGCATATACAAGCATGAAGTTCATCTCTGGCCCCAGGGATCAATCTCCCACGTTGCAGTGGTGCAGTCCAATGCAAGTTCAATCATCACTGGTCGTCTGGAGACCGCAATTTAGGCAGTTGCTTACAGGTAAGCATATCTTTTCCTTCTGGGGAACAGGGCCACTTCGACTTCAGCTGGGTGACGCACTGACATGGGACACCTCAGGAGGGAGTAGACTCTGTCTTCCAACATGCACTTTAGCATCAAACGGCAGTCATGCTTTGCTGGACAACCAGACTCGAGGAGTGCAGTTTTTGGTGGTCCTGAAGTTTAACAGGAGCATAGCTAACTACCTTGCAGTCACTGCTTCAGTACTGGCACAAGTGGAGCTCCTGTTCTTGGGTGGGCACAGCCGTCACAGTCTTTAGCAAGTCCCTCAAGTTTAGCAAGTGCAGTCCAGTCTTTGGTGCAGCCTCTTTCTGATGGGTCCACGGGGGACTCTGGGTATGGTGTGCCACCACTTTTATGCCATCTCGTTTGTGGGAGCGGAGGACTCCCGAACCAATGTGGCAATAGTTTCCATGAGGCAACCCTTTCCACTTTACATCACATCCTGGAAGGTTTGACCACCAAACAATCCCAGGCTACCCTTCCTTAACCTAAACCAATATGGCACAAGCCTTCTTCCCCTGTGGTGAGCCCTGGGCACGCCCCTTGGGTTTACCCAGCACAATGAGCCCTTTCTCCTGCAAAGCCTGCATGCAACAAGCTTTCCCCCTGTGGAGGAGATCCCAGCCTGTCTCCCTACACAAGGAGCGGGAAGGTGAAGATGTGATAGCCACTTGCTTCACTGAGGTGCTAGCCTCTTTGATGCTGGGTCATCTTCAGCAATCCCCCGGTACTCATCATCCTACTGGAGGTGGCCATACCTCCTCCCACCAGCAATTCTCTTTGTCCTTGTTTCTGGGAGAGCTTCACACTTCCTAGCAGAGGAGCAGCTTTAAAAAACAAATGTATTTATCTGATTTTATTACATAAAGATCCAAACAACAATAGTTGTGACTTAAATTCATAATGTGCATAGATTGCCCCTTTACCACCCCACCCCAGCCCACGCAAATTAGTGCACACTTCACCCAATTCAAATATACAACAGAGACAGGTGTCCCAATAAGGGACCCTACTAGGAAGGTAAAGAAAAAACAAGGTAGTAGCAAGCACAGGAATAGCAGTCGTGATAGCAAATAGTGAATCCCTATACAGATGCCTCTAGACAGTGCCATTGTGCAAAGTGCCATTAGAGTCAACACTCTGAGCAGAAAAGGACTCTTGTGTTTGGAGGTAGGAATGCAGAGGATGTCAGATGTCCCTAAGTTGTGAAGTAGGAGGCAGGTGTTCAGTGTACAAGGTGAGTTGTCCATTACAGTATATGAGGTCCGTAATCCCATCTTTAAACTTAGGCTCCCATCCAACTCCCCATCTGCAGGGGACACGTCTCTTAGAAAGCAGCAGAACTCGTGCCACATATCTGCTATATGAAGCATCCAAGTCCTTGATGTGCCCAAGAAGAGCCATGTGCAGAGTCATTGGGAGCTCTTCCTCTGCCATAATGGAGAAAGCGGCTCACACCTCTTGCCAGTAGGACAGCACTGGCCCACAGGACCAGGCCAGAAGAAGAAAGTCTGTGCCCACCATTTCACAACTGGTGCAGCGATCATCTGGCCCGAGACAAATGTTTGGCCGTTTGACAGGAGTGTAGTATGCACTGCGGAGGAATTTATAATGTATAATTCAGAGTCTACTACTGGATGCAATCTACACGGTCTGTGTGCAGCAGTAACGCCACTGCTCATCAGTGAGCACCATGCCTAGTTCCCTATCCCACTACTGCCACACCCTCTCCATTACAGCATGGATATTCTGCTTGCGCTGAAAGCTACAAGAATGAGACGAAGTGTCTAGTGTTTGTAGCTTGAAGCATGCTATGGAGTATGAGGAATGTAGGTTTGGCTTGCATGTCTGCTACCACAGCCTTGGAGTTAGATTTCAAGCGCACATACATGAAAACATTCAGGGGAGGGACCAGAATGCCCCCTATGCACTCGCCCTATATGATAAATAGACCATCACAATACAAATATCCCCAATTAATAAAATCATGTTAGAGCTGAAGCCTGCATTCGTGTGACAAGCAGCAAATTGTGATATTCAACTGGCATTAGAGAGCTGTAAACTTGTTTGCCCAATCTGCAGCACTGTCTGTGCCATGCACCTGAAGTGCATGCCATTGTGGACAAGGCGACTGAGAGGTATTCGGAAGGGACAGTCATTAATGAAGCAGGAGGAAGTGGTGCCATGTAGCCTTGTTCTACAGCCAGATGAGGGAGAAATGGGGTGGGGTGGTACCAATGAATGGAATGATGAACGTGAGTGCACAAATAGTAAACCTCCATATCTTGGGCTTCAAAACCACCTTCCTGAAAAGGAAGTGTAAGGAATTCCCATTTTACACAGGGTGATTTCCCCATCCAGGATAATCGAATCAACTGTGTTGCTAGTCTGCGAAAATAGGACTAATTTAACAGGAGAGGGATGTTTTAAAAGAGGTACAGTAACTTGGCAAGGGCACCATCTTCATTATGGCGATACGGAGAGGAAATCCAATGGGTAATTTGGTCAGTGAGTATAGAGAGGACGGTTTCATAACTGGAGCGTATTATCTCCTCCCTGTCCCGGGATATCACTATCCCCAGGTGCTTCAGTTCTGACGAACAAAACTGGAGAGGGAAATATGGAGTGAAAGGTGTTGTGGCCAGCAAGCGGGGGAAAAGCTGCGACTTCTTCCAGTTGATGTGGATATCTGACAGCCACGGTAATAAAAAACTCACAAAGCCTTTTTCATTACTGAGAGATCTACTCCTCTCATAGGCCAGCATTGGCACATCCTTAATATACTTTAAAGTTGTAATTCCTGACTAGAAAGGAGTAGCTGCAATACATGCCTGGCCTGGCTGGGTGACAGTTACATTACTGCATTCCCTCCAGACGACATGACAACACAGGACCATTCAAATGCATCTGCATTCATCTGCATACTGATGTGTCTTCCTGGGCAATGGGGATGGGAAGGGCTCACACTTGCACTCCAAAGGTGGCAGGGGTGTTGCTTGACCAGTAAGATTGGGGGGCATGTGCTTCAGATTTCAAACAATCACTCTAGCGTATAATATCAAAATACATTATATGACAAGTAGGACACATAAAAGGCAGTGGAAAGTGGGACGAATGCAGATTGGTAGGGGTACTAAGAGAGAGAAAACTCAACATTTTGTAAAATAACCAACATTTTTTAATACTTCCAAAGCAGAGAGGGATAGACTGTGTGTGTTTGTGTCTATATTTATGCAAAAATTATTTGTGAAATACGACAGACACCTCACCATGCCTGACTAAAAGCACCTGTACCCAACTATTTTCCACAAAATATATTTATGGGAGGGTAACACTCTAAACACACCCCTGAAGCTACGCCTGAGCCCCTCAGAAGCGGTTGATTACCCCCAACTGAGCCACAGCTGGGACTACAGGAGGACCTGTGCACTTGAAGGAGCTGCTCTGAAGTCACCCCCACCTCAAAGGCACTCTTTGGTTATAATTACTGGGGCTCTGATCCCCTGAAATCAGATCACTACTGGACTTGGGAAGGACTGCTGAGTAAAGACTGCTGTGCTGCAAGGACTGCCACACAGCCTGGACTGACTGTTCTAAGGAACCACTTCTCTGCTTTGCTGAGCTGCCATGCTGATCTATGCCCTGCTGAGGACAGGGAATGGACCCATCTAATTTGAACCCAATGTGACAAGGGCTTGTTGGCCTGCCACCTGTTGTACTGCAGCCTCAGGGGCATCAAAGACTGCCTGCAAACCTCTTGGTGCTACTGGACTCTGATATCTGTGAGTCTCACCCTTGCCTTAGGTGTCCCCTCCAGTCCTGGGTCTCAGAAGTGGGTTCCTGCACCTCGATGTTGAAGCATAAGGGGCTTTGCACTGACCGGAGCAGACACATCGCCCTCCGACGCCAAAGCAGCGGCTGCTCGAGGAAATCTTCTCGACAGACTGCGTGGCTCAATGCAGACGAACAGCACAACTCAACATTGATGCAGAGCCTGCATCATAAAAGGGTTTGATGCCAAGCCTTCATTGACTGCTCGGAGCAGCGCCCAGGCTCGCCTCACTCCAAGGGAATAGATGGTGATGCATCACCTCCTTGACTCCTCGCAGCGAGTCTTTGACGTCGACTCTTTCTTCATCCAATGTACTTTGTCAGTGGGGCCTGTCTGAGTCCTGTAGCCAGCCTACCCTCCATCGCAGTTGGCCTGAACTGAGGATCTGCACAAGTCCCTCACGACCTGAAGTAATCTTTTGCCCGCTAGTGAATTCTAGACACTATTTTTGCATTTATTGTTTAAAAATCAATATCTCGACTTCTACCAACTGGATGTTTGCCGTTTTGATCTTGTTTCACTCAAATAAAGTGTGTGTGAGTGTGTGAGTGTGTGAGTGAGTGAGAGTGAGAGTGAGTGTGAGAGTG